>NC_089490.1:25890033-27140033 GCF_036850765.1 Saccopteryx bilineata | reverse complement strand
GTGATCACCAGTGGTGAGGAGAAGACAATAGAAAAAAAGGGACATTGTTCTGGGGATACACACACTTCTTTACAATTTTATCCAGACTTATCATTAGGCAAAACTTTCATCAGTGGGGTCCAAATTGGGACAGTAAATGATTTCAAGGCTCTGGAGATATTCAACTCAGACTAAAAAAGTTGAGGTGGCACAGGAGAAGCCTGGGGTCAGGTTTCTGCCATCGACTGTAAGCAGGGCACACTCTGTAAGTGAAATACCATGATGACAATAACATTTTTATAACTCATGTTGTTCCAAAAAAATTAAAGAAGCTGAAAAAATGTAAAGTAACAATTAAATATTTACATCTGCATCTGCCCAAATATTTGCAGCTGCAGCAAAGGTCCCTTTCGGGGTCTTTTGTAAGAAAGTAAAGCTATTGAAACATTGGATAGTGGTAACAGAGTCAACAGCATGCTCCTTTCATAAAGAAATAGTGTTTAAAAATATATACTTGCTGACTAATTTCTGAGGCCGTGGGGTAATATGAAGACAAAGGCTATAATCTAATGTTATCTAACCAAAGTTCTTGTGCCCCACTCTTCAAAAGGCCAAAACTCAAAATGTCAGAGTTGGAACTAAAAAAATAATAATTATTATCAATTGAGAAGGCACCAACTGAGAAGATGCAAGACAAAATGGCGCCTCAAATCTATCTTGCTCACTGGACAAGGCCAAGGGTATTTCAGGGGAGAGGAGGCCAGGTATGTGGAAATGCTGGAGGGGGGCAAGTTTTAATTAGAGGACCTGGGAACTTGGCCACTTATGGTAAAGGGGTGCCAACACCAGAACTTTCTGGACATGGGGTCCCTGTCTTCTGAAAGGGATTCAGTGTTCAGTTTCTGGGTAGGTATTGATCTGTGCATGTTGGGGCATGGGGGTGAGACTTTGGTTCTGAGTGCATCTGGAGGTCAAAGTTCTCTCTTCTGGGGTGATTTGGCTGTATGACTTGAAGTTCTGGTCTGTTGTCTCTGAAAAGCAACTCATTAAACAGGATAGGATCATTTTGATCTGGTTCTGTGGTTACATAAGGAAAATCAGGAGAGCCTTTAGCATCTCTCATTCTGAGAGTATTTTAAAATGAGGGGGTGTAAGAAGAGAAGCAACTTGAGCAACCACCACCTCCCTGAGTTCTTCCTCAGCTCCTTTCCTTCTTGTTTCCTGTGTTTTAAAAACCTGGCAGTTAAAAAATATCCTCAAGCACTAGTATAGATATCTGAGAGAGAATGAAAATTAGAACTTGTTATACACATTTTTATGATGTTAGTTCCCTTAATTCCCCAAATTAAAATCACTGAAATACTATAATAAGTCTATTTAAGTCCATGGTGTTGTTTTCTGCATTTTGAATCAATTAAATGTTTATTTCTGTAACTAAATGTAGTCATTATAAAAATAACTTAGAAGATAATTTGATGGAATAAAGTCCTTTGGCATAACTTTTCTTATTTTTCTCAATAAAGAGAATCTAAAATTCTAAAATTAAATGCTTTGGCTAGCCTTGTTTGAAATATATGTTCCCTAAAGACAAACTTCAGCTCACATGGCATCCTAAGAGTCCTTAGCTAAATATGTGTTCTGGAAAACCCAATTTGTCAAAAAAACACCTAGTTATTTTTCCAATGTCTCCCAGTGAAAGACATGACTAAGAGAATTGAGAAAAATGTTTAACAGAAGAAATAGGCTGGAAGAGTTATTATCAAAGTTCTGCAGGTAGCTGTGTGGGCCCAGAGTTGAACTGTTTTTAGGAAAATGGTTCATCCAGAAGATTGAAAATGAGGCATCTTAATTTATTTAACTTGGCAATATTTGCTAATTATACATAGGCACATTTTTGTATAAAGCCAAGTTAATAAGCATTTGAAGTGCATATTTGTGAATATACTTTTGTTGGAAATAAAAAGAAATTAACACGGACTCCAGGTTTTCAAGGGCTACAAGGCTAGCTGAGAATACTCAAGATTAATACTCTGAGTACTAAATTATGTGGTAAATTTTTACATGGTTTGAGAATGCAAAAAAAATTATTCTATTATAATAGATAAAAAATTATTTTTGACAAATATAGTCATACATTTAAATAGCTAAATAGTTTTCCTGATATTTCATATCTAGGAAATCATAAAAGAGACAATATAGTTTAAATGCTATATAGAAAAATTATATATTTATATTCTTTATTTTGTTCACTTATACATACATAGATATATAATTGCTATATCTGAATGCATTGTCATTAAACTACTAAGTAACTAATTGGAGTAAACTCATCACCTAATTAACTACATATTCTAGGTTCTGGTGGATGCATTTTCTTATTCAGTTGAATTTTCCTCAATTTGGAGATCAGACCTGAAGTATAAACAAGGATGAATTTAGATTTGCTCAATTGTGAAGACTATAGAAAAACATCAACATGTGATCTAGCCCTTCCCATCGAGTCCCCCACTCCTCTGAGGCTCTAAGGCCATTTCCTTCCTCTGCAAAGTCAAAATGCAGCTCTAAGGACAGTAGTGGGCTGTGCTCCTGACAGCTGCCCGGAGACCCCAGGGAGCAGAGGGTCTAATCGCCAGTCTCCACAAAGAGAGCGCACCAGGCAGAAGGTGCTCCACCTCTCACCAAGAACATAAAGAATCCGACAACCATCCCCCACACCCTTTGCTTCCCCAGGCTGGGTCCAGTTTCTCCCACAAAGACGGACAAAGCTCTTAATAGAGAAATTGAAAAATCTGACAGTCTTTGGGGAAAAGGGGACCTCTTGGAACGTGAATCTGCCCTTGGGCAAAGCTACTTTACATTGTTATGGTAATTATTTCATATGATTATTTCTCTTTAATCATCATTAGTATTAGCACATTATAATATAGAAAAGTATTTTTTTCAGAAATAACACCATAAAGTATTTTTAATAACTGTTCAAAGGATAAGAGTAAATGTAAAGTTAGTAATTAAACCTCCCTGAGTTAATTTTTGCTATGTGTGTTGTGCTTTATTTTTCTTAAAAGAAAACAAGCAAACAGACCATCATTTCTCCATTAATTATCTGGCTCCACATCCTAATGTGTCAGTTTCCTGGTTTGCTTATAGAATTAAACTTATAAAAATAAATACTAATGTTAGACATGAAAGAATACAGGATTTTTTATTTTTTATTCAAGAACACCTACTATTGGATTGCTGCTTTAACCACATACCTGCTTTAAAAATTAGACTAGAGAATCGTCAGTATTCCTGGCAACATTTGCTGGTTCTGCTGCTTTGAAGTCTGTATTCGGGCCACAGGTACTCCAGCGTTAAGCAGCTGAATCATACCTGGCATGGGAAAGTCTGAGTCGTGTTTCTCGACATCAAAAGCAGCTCACATTTAAAACCTTGTGTTGGAGATTTCTGCATCCAATAGAGCCACATCGTTTTAATTTTTCAACTTCCAAAAGATTTCCTCAGAACTCTAAGACACATTTCCACTGGAAGTTTTCAGCAGACCCTGCAGTGGCAGATTGATAACAGCGAGTGCACTTAGATGGAAAGGCAGCAGGGCAGAGTGGAAACATAAACAAGCAGTCAGCATGCAATGCAAACAAGAGCAGTGGCCCAGCCTTTCACCCTGAGCCGTCTCCTGGCCCCGGGTCCTTAACTTTTCCATCACACTGTTCCCTTAGGGTTCACTACGGCTCTTGGCTGCTGGGTACAGAATGTCCTCCTCCCGCTAAGGGAAGTCCCTGTGGGTAGTGACATGACTCCTGTTTCTTTACTCGGTTGGCTTCACACCTGCTCCCCCTGTCTGGAGTCCATCTGTCCACAGTACTGTCTAAATAATTCTCCCATGTGTAAATCTTGTGGGAGCACAGTGCTCCATAAGTGAAACGTGGCAATTAAAGAAGGCCAAGAATTCCTACCTGCTGCAGCCTGTAGAACAGAGTCTCAGAGAGAAGTCTTCAACTTTGCTATAAAGTACTGGACCAAAAAGCTCCTTTTTCCTCGTATTCTGGAGAGCAGTGGATTCTGGTTATTCAGAGGATAATAGGTGCATACTCTTAAACTTTCTGTAATCTCACCATCCTTAGCATAGTGCTAGATGGGACCAGAAGACAATACTCTTCTTGGCCAGAATTTTGGTGTCATTCCAGCCACTGTCCAGGTAAATAAACAGTGGTACTGGAAGCACTAAGGGCCACCCAGATAACCAGTGTCAATGTCAGGACTCCAACAGGCCCTAACTTCTCATTCCCCTTGGACCTATCTCCTAGGACAGCATAAATCATGCTCCTGCATACAGAAGGGACACATACTTCTGGGAGAAATGATTTCTGCAGTAAGCTAGTACACTAAAAATTTTGCAAAAGGAGAAATTCTACTTTTGTGTGTGTGTGTATAACCTGTCAACATTAGTAAGTAATTTGGTTTTATCTTTCTCGAGAAACCAATAGATTAAACAGGGCTAGTTGATTAAGAAGACTGTAACTGCCTAACTAGGCAGTGGCACAGTGGATAGAACATCAGACTGGGATGCGGAGGACCCAGGTTCGAAACCCTGAGGTCATCGGTTTGAGCGTGGGTCATCTGGTTTGAGCAAGGCTCACCAGCTTGAGCCCAAGGTCATTGGCTTGAGCAAAGAGTCACTCCGTCCACAGTAGTCCCCCACCCCCGATCAAGGCACATATGAGAAAGGAATCAATGAACAACTATGGTGCCACAATGAGGAATTGATGCTTCTCATCTCTCTCCCTTCCTGTCTGTCTGACCCTATCTGTCCCTCTCTCTGTCTCTGTCACAAAAATAAATAAATAAACAAGAAGACTGTAACTACCAAATTTACCAGTGACTAGTTGTGTTGCCTTGAGCTGATTTTTTACCTCTTTGAACATTATTTCCTGCATTTATAGAAAATATTTTTAATTATTACTTCTTACCAGTAATTGCAGTAATTGAACAAGAAATTATTTAATAACTACACTGACAAAGGTGTTCGGAGAAAAGTTAAGCAATGCAAATATTTCTTGTTTTTATTGCTTCTGTTTGAACAATTTCCAAGAGTCCATTAACCATTACCTTTCTGAATTTCTGTCCTTTTCCTTTTGTGTCCCTCATATTGTACGTATTGTGGTCACTTACTTGCATTGTCTTCGAGGACGCAAGATTTTCTCAGCTGTTACATCAGGCAGTTCAGAGACAGGAAGATTCTAAATTGCACATTATTAAACCAGGTCATGTGTGAGAGCACCGAACAAATCACAACATAAAACTTTTATACTCAGCTTTAGAAAAATTAAAGTGTTTTATCTCAGGATTGTTCAGGGAAAAAATAGCTTCATCCTTTCTTGCTTAGAGGTACGCTGACCTCCTTCACGGGGTTCTTGTGATGAATATCTAATAAAGAAATATTGTAAAGCACTTTGCAGAAATAAAGTGCTATATAATTGCTTAAAAATAATAATTAGATTTGAGTCCATTCTTGCACAGAGCAATTGCCACCAAGAAAGATAGCAAATAACTTAATTGTCCTGCCTTCCTTTCTGAAGTACTTTTATATTTTGTCTTGGGACATTTACTTTGTCTGCTTCTGCAGTGCTCTCTCTCACTGCATTGGTATCACGAACTCTCTGGAGGATCAGAAACTGCTTATGATCTATCTTCTCCATATAGCAGTTTCTTAGATGCCACAGGCTGGACCCAAAACCACAGGAGTCCCAGCTGCCTAAGTTCTCTGGTCTGAGCTGTGAAGGAGCCAAAATAGCTTTGCCTTATGACATAGTTATTTCCTGATGTTTCAGTTAAACAAGAGTTTTCAGTAAAGAAATCTCTCTTATAACTCTACCCATAAATATAAAGAACTTGTCAGATTTCTTTCTGAGTATCCATGGAGGTCCCTAGTTTTGCATGGATCTTTTTACAGTGGGCTTAGAAATAGGAACGATCTGATTTAGAACAGATTAACAATACCATTCACCCCCAATAGTAGCAGCTGATATTTATTGAGCACTTACACACATTCCAGGTTCTGTGATAAGCATTATAACCATTACTTAATTAATTTTTACAGACATCTGTCTGGAAGTTACAATGAAAGACTAGGTTGAATACTTATCCAAGATCATGTAAGGTGAAGGAAGACATGTACCGTTTAGAATCAGCCTCAGACTTGTATTATGTAAAAGTGGTTTTCAAAAATAAAATCTTTGTGGCCTTTGTGAATGCAGAAACCTTAGAGGAATGATTATATATTTATAAGAAATTTTTACTTTGAGCTTACATCGTCTTTTAGTGGCCCATTCAACCACATCTAATCTAGATAGACTAACACAGAACTTGCCATAGATCAGGAGAAATATCTGCTCCTTTAAATGCACTGGAAACTTGCCAACTAGTATCCATTTTCAATGATTTCCTGAAAATCTCTGCAGATCATTGAATAGCTGTGTCTTCCATTACTGTTCATAGACACAATTGTTTTCTAGATTTGATGAAGTTCAAAACTAACTAAATGATGAATACCAGGGACTGTCCAGTGGTATGTCTTAATTTTAAAAGTTATTATTAGTCCTCATGTGAAATAAAATGCAGTATTACTCAGAGGTTATGTAAAATGGGTAAAATCACAATAATACTTAACGCAACATATCAAAGATATTTATATGTATCAAGTCATTCCTTCATCACAGTAGTCCCAAGGGGCAGGCACTACTATTCTCTTCACTTTAGCAGGTAGGGAGGTAAGGCACCTAATGTTTAGGTAACTCGTCCAACATCCAAAGCAGATGGATGGGGAAGCTGGTCCTCAAGCCTCTAGTCTGACTGTGGATCTCAGAATCTTAATCATTCTTTGAAAGTACATGGTCGAGTGCCTGGCATGCAGCAGGCTCTAGGTAATAAGTCCTCCGCTGGCACTGGGTAATAATGCAATAACAATTTATTGACTGATCACTGACGAACAAGAGAGGAACATTTTAGTTACTGTAAATTTTCAGATATAATCACAGTCCTAAAAAGCACGGACAGGAAATATCTTTGTTCACAAGAAGTTGTTCTAAATGTGGCTTAAATATATGTTAAATGTGTCCTCAGGTTAAAATATCTCATCCTCCATCTTGTAGAAATTTTTGCATGGAAGGTGATTTATAAATCATTCAGCAACAGATGATGTTATAACTAAAGCAGTGGGAGTTTGGAAATACCTACATCAGATTAAGCTTGTGTTTATTTCAAAAAAGACTCTGATCTAGCTTGGATTTTTGGCAGACTCAAAATGAGCCCAACATGAACTATTGTAAATCAAAGCTTTCTTTTGAAAGTCAAACTTGGAGTATTTCCAGTCCCAATTAAATATCGTTTGATGTGTTTTGGCCTTCCATATATTAGGCAAAAACGTCCCTTTCCCTTCCGATATTTATAGTCATGACCTCTGCTTGGACCTATGCTTTTAAGAAGCTGCTCCAGAAAATTATAAAACCCTCTTGACATTTATAAATTTTGTACCAAGAAATATAAACCAAGATACAGCGGCAACTCATGGATAAATTTAAATATAAATATAGGCATCAAATGTACAAATACCATTTTTTTTCCTCTTCATCAAACTGTTTCAAACGTTTGAGAATTCTGAATTCAATATTGCTTTGCACCTCCTCTGCAGATTGCTTTAGGATTTCTCAGATTAGACTCATCATTATAAAGTAATAAATAGCTCATTCCTGATTTAACCAAGAGGAAAAAAGTCAGACAGCAGTCACACCACGAGAAGTTACTCAAGGGAAAGCTCTTTAAAAAGTCTCTCAAGAGATTTTGTTAACAAAAATAATTTATGATTATCTCATACTGTGCATGAATAACCCTCATAAATATGGCACAGTACAAGCCAATTAATTATGCATCCTAAATGGCTTGATAGTTTATAAAATTGTAGAATTCTCTGTAGTTTGACTTTTAAAATGAATATAGATTGCTGAGAAAGAAAAACTTTGTAATTGCAAATCAGAAATTTCATACACATCATGCAATAACATTTGTCTTGCTGTGTAGATTTCTGTGTTATTGGATTGATTGATTTCCAGAGATTTTTAGCTCAGCTTTTATTCTTGTGGAGTGTTTGAGGCTCAAATTGCTTTTGCCTAATTTTTTTGAGCTGACTTGCCTCCTGAGTAATTTATTTTATAAAATTGAAAATATTAAGGAAGAAAGGCTGAATATATTGTAACCAAATCACTGTTAAAAAAGGACATTAGATAACATTTATCTGAAAAGTTTTTTTGAATCACATTGTGTATATGAAAGATGACTAGAGAGGTATGAAGTCTATGGAAAGTCAGAATATTATATATATACATATATACATTATGTATATATTATATATTATGTATGTATATATATAAATATGAAGTAAGGACATGAACATGTCTTCTATTGAGCTTGTAGGTAATTTTCAGCTAATTCTATCTAAAGACAGAAGCTCATCTGGCTTTGATGATTTTCATGTCATAGCATTTGTAACGCAGTCTTATTTGATTTACAGTATTTTGTATTATTTGATTTAGAAATTTTATTTGTGGATAGATCAGTGTTTCATAAATGTCTTAACTAGCAATAAAGGTGGTGAATTGCTATATCTTCCTGAAAGATATTTGGATAAAGGATGAAATTTTACTATTAGAGCTTTTTTCTTCTCTGTGTTACATGGATATTTAAATAGGTATTTAGTTTTCCATTGATGAAAACTTTTGGAGGCAGGAACGAAAGGGCCTTCTATGAACCTCAAATTTCTTTCAGTGAATAAAGGTAATGGGTATAACCTGGGAAAACCAGTTGGATTTGGATTCTGGTACAGTTCTGCACATATTCCTTAACTACATTTTTTCCTGTCTTAAAAAAGTTTATCTTGAAATAATTATAGATTTACAGGAAGTTTCAAAGAAATATATGGGAAAGTTCCATAATGCTAATATCTTCCTTCTTTATACCACTAATATTTTGTAGACGATATCAATGTCTGAACATTGACATTGAGACAATTCATGAGGCTTATTCAGATTTCCTATTTATTTATTTATTTATTGTATTTTTCTGAAGCTGGAAATAGGGATGCAGACAGACTCCCGCATGTGCCTGACCAGGATCCACCCGGCACGCCCACCAGGGGGCGATGTTCTGCCCATCTGGGGCATCGCTCTGTTGCGACCAGAGCCAGTCTAGCACCTGAGGCAGAGGCCACAGAGCCATCCCCAGCGCCCAGGCCATCCTTGCTCCAATGGAGCCTCGGCTGCGGGAGAGGAAGAGAGAGACAGAGAGGAAGGAGAGGGGGAGGGGTTGAGAAGTAGATGGGCGCTTCTCCTGTGTGCCCTGGCCAGGAATCAAACCCGGGACTCCTGCACGCCAGGCTGACACTCTACCACTGAGTCAACCGGCCAGGGCCTCCTTTTAATTTTTTGAAAAGCAGAGAGATAGAGAGACAGACTCCCACATGCTCCCTGACCAGGATCTACCTGTTAAGCCCACTACTGGGTGATGCTCTGCCCATCTGGGGCTGTTGCTCCATTGCTCGGCAACTGAGCTGTTTTAGTGCCTGAGGCAAGGCCATGGAGCCTTCCTCAGTGCCATTGTCCAACTTGCTCCAACCATGCATGGCTATGGGAAGGGAATAGATGAATAGGGAGAGAAAAAGGAGAGAAGGAGCAATGGAGAAGCAGATGGTCACTTCTGCTGTGTACCCTGACCGAAGACCTCCACATGTCAGGCTAACACTCTACCACTGAGCCAACCGGCCAGGGACTATTCAGATTTCTTTAGTCAGTTATTTATGCACTCATTTATGTGTGGGTAGCTTTATGAAATTTTATCACAAGTGTAATTTTTATGATTATCACCACAATGAAGACATAGAGAATTATCATTACCACAAAGCTTTCTCCACTTAATTAGATTCTCTTGGTTGATGATGTTGTTCAGTTTTATATCAATGCTTATTTTCTCTCTAGTAGTTTTATCATTTTCTAACAGTGGGGTATTAAGATTCCTAACTCTAATTTTAGATATGCCTACTTCTTGCAGCTTGTCAAATTTTTTGCTATGAATTGTGAAGCTCTGTTGTTGGTTCACACACATTCAGGTTGACTATATCTTCTTCATAACTTCATGACTTGGTATTTTCATTGTGAAATTTGTCTCTAGTCATTTTTTTTAAGTGAGAGGAAGGGAGATACTGAGACAGACTCCAGCATATGCCCCGACCGGGATTAACATGGCAACCCTGGTCTGGGGCCAATGCTAAAATCAACTGAGCTATTTTTAGCCCCTGAACCTGACATGCTTGAACCAACTAGCTATCCTCAGTGCCTGGGGCCAACACTCAAACCAATTAAGCCACTGACTGTGGGAAAGGAAGAGGTAGAGAAGAAAAGAGAGGGAGAGGGAAGCAGACAGTTGCTTTTCCTGTGAGCCCTGATTGGGAATCAAACCTAGGACATCCATATGCTGGGTTGACACTGTATCCACTGAGCTAAAAGGCCAGGGCCAGTAATTTCCTAAGCTCTGTAGTTTGCTTTATATAATAATAATATAGTCCCTTTTACTTCTTTTAATATTTGCATAATATATTTTTATATTCTTTAAATTCAAACTACAGATGTCATTATATTAGATGTGACATTCTATTAGACAGAATATAGTTAAATTATGAGGTTACACTCAAACCTGGATGATTTTGCAAACTAATGTCATCGCAATAAATTCAATTAATAAAAAAAACTGCCAATCTCTGTATTTTAACTAGTGTATTTAAACTATTTACATTTAAAGTAATTATTGATCTATCAGCACTTACGTATTTGATATTATATTCTGTTTTTTCTGTTCCCTCTATTTCTCATTTGTAAGTTTTTCTTTTCTTGCCTGCCTGTGAGTTACTTGCACATTTTTTAGAGTTCCACATAAATTATTTATAATGTTTTGAGTGTATTGTTTTCTACAGTTTTCTTAGTGGTTCCTCTAGCTACTACAGTATACATTCATAACTTATTATAGCCTACTGCTATTAACATTTTAACATGTCAAGTGAGATATTGAAAAGTTTCCTCCTTTTAAGTCTGTTTACTTTCCCCATCTCAAAAATATGATTTTTAAAACATATGTCTTCTTCAGATATTGAGCTTCACATCAAGATATAATTTTTTCTTCAACCATCAAGTGGTCACTTATGATGTATGAAAGAGAGACATACTTCTGGAAAGAGGCTGAAGTGTTCCTAGATCCTCCCATGTTAATAAACGGGAGAACTGGCCTTGTTCTTTTACTGTTACTTGGAAGTTCCTCTGAACTAAATGCAAGACATGTGGGATCTTCTTTCTCGTCTCACCTCTAATGCATATTTATTCCTTCATTCTCAATTAATTCATCTAACAAAAGCATAGGCACAAATTTAGCACTATAGTAGGAGACCCATTTAAATTCAGTCAGTTAATTTATGACAAATATGGCACTGCTGTTCAATCAGGAAAAAATTTTTTCCCAGTAAATGGTTCTGGGTCAAGTAGATATGCATTTGACCCAGAACCATTTACTGGAAAAAAATAATTTGAAACAAAAACAAAGAGGTTAAAAATAAAACTCTGTATAAAGAGAGTTTGTCTTGGATGGATGAATGGAGAGATAAAAGAGAGAGAAATGATAAGTATTCATATACATACATATATACACATGCATACATATATAGGTAGAGAGCATGTGCGTAAGAAGTTTCTGAGTTCATAATAGCATATAGTAAATTTCATGTAAGTATCATAGTAATATGGATAGTGTCCCAGATCTAGGGCAAAAGTAATCACATAGAAGAAAGTAGGGAACAAAGCAAGGTTTCAAGGAAGAATGGGACTTACATAAATGGAAAGTCTATAGGTATTGAACATGAAAGTGAGGTCATGGAGAATAATAAAAGGGGAGAGCGCAGGAAAGCCACTAAGCTATCAGCCCCCCAGTGTTAATACAATAAATTTAACTTCTCAAAAATGGAGTCTGCCGTTTTCAAACAGGACCCTGGGTTTGGCAAGAAGTACATGATATGGGTATGTAAAATATGCCGAAGGATAGAACATAGAGAAGAGATAAAACTCATCCCTGACTTATTAAGTTAAGGTTATTGGTTATTTTCAAGAGCATTTTCATAAGTCTGTGGCCAGAGAAACCCACCTTGAGGAAATAAGGAGAGGATATGTGGAGATGAAGAAACTAGATACTTGTTTGGATTAGTGTTGCTATGAGTAAAACAAAAAGAAATAAATGGGCCAGTAGCAGTCAGCAGATGGAATTAATGGGAAGAATGTGAGGTAAAAAAAGAATTTAAAAACAGCCGATTAATAGGCCATTCTTTTTATGGTGATGGAAATAATGTCAGAGTCTGGGCACAAATGAAGTAAGAGAAATGGATGGTATGAGCCAAGCCTTTA
This sequence comes from Saccopteryx bilineata, assembly GCF_036850765.1. Classification (NCBI taxonomy): domain Eukaryota; kingdom Metazoa; phylum Chordata; class Mammalia; order Chiroptera; family Emballonuridae; genus Saccopteryx; species Saccopteryx bilineata. The sequence continues at coordinate 27,127,566 of NC_089490.1, read as the reverse complement.
AGAAGATCAAGGTGAGAAAGAATCCACAGGAAATAGAGAATTGAGAAGAAGTAAGGAATATCAACAGTTTGAACACTCCTTTGGTAAAGACCAAATTTCTCTTTGAAAAAAGGAGGTGAATTTTATATATATATATATATATATATATATATATTTCAACTACTTTTCCTTTCCATTTGTGCATACTAACAACTGATATTTTCTTAGGAACTCTGGTCATTTCCTAGTGGAAAGCCATCTAAAGCCACTACAGGACAATTTTCTTCAGGATTTTCATGAAAGAAAACTATTCAATAGACAAATTATTCTTGAGTTTATTGTTGTGATGTCTTTTCACTAATAACACTGTACTACCTTGTCCAAAAGAAGGCAAATTAGTCAGCCTAGACTCCCAGGTTAACTCTTAGTGGTTATTAAAATACTTATTCTTAACTTTCAGAAAATTAAGTTTTGGAGGTGTTTAAGTAGCATGAACAAGTTAATGTTTGCAAATAAAATACAGCTGTAAACCCAGTGAAGTCTGAAACCAAAGTTTTTAAATTATACTAAGTGACTTGACGTCCCTTTTCTGCTTTCCACATCAACCTCGACCAAAATCTGTACAGCTGTTGTGCTTTCCGCTGGGATCATAACAGAACTGATTTTCCTAAGTTTGTCAGTAAGATTTAATGAAGGAATGCTTGGAAGACTCTTAGCACAGTACCTAGTACCTAGTACATGTGCAAAAGTGATAACTCCATGGGCGTAACTGGAATGAGAGGGGAGAGGAGCAGCCAGTAGAGCAGGGGTCCCCAAACTTTTTACACAGGGGGCCAGTTCACTGTCCCTCAGACCGTAGGAGGGCCAGACTATAAAAAAAACTATGAACAAATCCCTATGCACACTGCACATATCTTATTTTAAAGTAAAAAGACAAAATGAGAACAAATACAATATTTAAAATAAAGAACAAGTAAATTTAAATCAACAAACTGACCAGTATTTCAATGGGAACTATGCTCCTCTCACCGACCACCAGTGAAAGAGGTGCCCCTTCCGGAAGTGTGGTGGGGGCCGGATAAATGGCCTCAGGGGGCCGCATGCGGCCCGCGGGCCGTAGTTTGGGGACTCCTGCAGTAGAGAGTATTCCTTGAGCGAGGTTATGAACTTGGGTCGGCCTGTGTCATCTCTACTGCACTCTATGGCCCAGACTCAGTGCTTTTCTACACTAAAATATTTTTCTATAAGGTACCTAATTACCTGGATGAGACTTTACTATGATTTCCTCTTACTATCACTTAAATACTTTGTAGAAATAATATCTCTCTTCTGAGTAGCTGGTGACTATTTCCAACACTCAGTTGAAAGCATTATTAAAAAGCTAAAAGTAAAAATTTCCATTTGTAGATACCACAACTTGAAATGTCATTATATATTTTGATGGTTTTATAGCTCTGGGAAATGTGATTACCACTTGTGGTGTATAAAACTTAATAAGGCAATTATAAATATAACATGTTGCAAAACACTACAACAACAGCAAACCAATGAAGCCTTTTAAATCTTAGCCTCAGAAAGGAGTTAATGTACCATTTCCCTAATTTATAAACAGAATATTAAATAAAATTTATTTAGTTGTAACACTGTAACATATCTAAGGTGTTTTATATCTTAAACTTCATAAAGCTGAAGGCATCCCTATCTTTTTAATTGAAAAACATTAGAGATGAAAAGAATTGTTAATCTATCTACACAGGGCTATAAGATTATAGCAAACTAAGATTTTACCAATAGTACTAAAGCTTGGTTGGTATTATTTATTTTCTAAGAGTCTGCACAATATTACAAATAAAACTACTAAAAAATGGGAAGAAAAAGAGAGAACCAGATAAAAAATCACAGGCATTTTTAAAATAAATCAAAGAAGCATTTTGTATGTGTGTGCATTTCTGAAAAGGACAAGATCACTAACTATCTCACCTTTAATAACTGTAAATAACATGGCATAAATCAAAGATAGGGTAATTAACTTAAATTAAAAAAAAAATAAATACCTAAAAGCCATTTAGTTGAATTTTCTGATATGTGTCCTAATCCCTCTGTTTCCCAGTTTAATTGCATTGTCCCTTGTGGTTAAGAGCATTTCTACCCAGTATCTCATCGCTGTATGATCTTACACACTTTTTTTGATTGCTACATGAAAATATATCCTAATGGGTCCAAGAAGTTTAGGGAGAACACGCAGCTTTTGTTTTCCACAGCCAGCCTTAATTTGCAAGGAATGTCAAAAGCACATAACAAGCCATGCACATTGAAAAACATGATTCCATTTGTTCTGTCTCAAAGAAAATTTGTTTTTTTTCTTCCTAATATTAGAAATTTAAAGACATAAAACCAATGACTGCTAGCTTCTGAAAGTTCCACATCTCCATACCCAAGTTATATGGTTTATCCCAGGCCTTTTATACGTGCTCTGTTTGTGGATTTAGAAATAGAAGACAAACTACTTACAAGAAACTATATCTTGGCTCTGGCTGGTTAGCTCAGTTGGTTAAGAGCATTGTCTCATAAACAACAACAAGGTTGAGAGTTTGATCCCTGGTCAGGGCACACGTGGAAACAACCAAAAAAGGCATGACTGAGTTGAACAACAAATGCTTCCCTTTCTCTTCCCCTCTCTCTTTCCATCTTTCTGAAAATCAATAAAAATTAAGCTATGGCCAGATAGCTCAGTTTTTTGGAGCATCGTCCTGGAGCATAGAGGTTACCAGTTCAATTCTTCGGTCAGAGCACATAGAGGAGCAGCTTGATGTTCCTGTCTCTCTCTCTCTCTGCTGCTTTCAAAACAATAAAATAAAATAAAATTTAAAAAGCTATATCTCAATTTTCTTGTAGGTAGGAGAAGCAGTGTTGTAACAAGAATCGTCAGCAGGTATCTGAGGAAACAGATAACCTCTGTAATTTGATTCAGATTTTCTAAATGTGCACCAATGCTTCCTTTTATAGAAAAAGAAAGACAACCATTCTGTAATCCCACAGAAAAGCCCTAATTTATACTAATATAATATACGTAAAAACTACATATTTCCTTAGGCAAAATAAATTGGTCATTTCGATATAACTAATGTGACCGTCTTAGTGAGAAGCACAGTTACTTGTTCTTTTTGCTCTTCTCGTTAAGAATGAACATTATTAAAGATGTTCAAAATCATTGTCCATCATGGAAATGCAAATCATTTTTGTTTAATAACTTTTGACTCCTCCAAAATTAAGTACTCATTATCTAGGGTTGCCTTATCAACAACATAAAGTCGATTAACACATATTCTAAGTATTATATACTGTATTTTTACCATAAAGTAAATTAGAGAAAAGTAAATGGTTTTAAGAAAATCATGACCCTGGCCGGCTGGCTCAGTAATAAACCATAGGACTGGTGTATGGATGTCCTGGGTTCTATTTCTGTTCAGAACACACAAGAGAAGTGACCATCTGCTTCTCCACTCCTTTTCCTTCTCTCTCTCTCATTCTCTCTCTCTTTCTTTCCTTTCCACAGCAAGGGCTTGATTTGTTCAAGCGCATTGGCCGAGGAGCTGAGGATGGCTCTGTGGAGCCTCAGCCTCAGGTGCTGTTAGCTTGGTTGTGAACGTGACCTCAGAGGGGTGGAGCATTGGCTGGTCAGGGTGCATATGGGAGTCTGTCTCTCTATCTCTCCTCCTTTCAACTGGGAAAGAAGAACAAAAAAGGAAAATAAGAAAATCATAAGGAAGAGAAAATACATTTACAGTACTGTATGTGTTGTTTGAAAAACATCCACATATAAGTGAACCCCGACAGTTCAAACCCATGATGTTTAAGGGTCACTGTATTTAAATTTGCACTATTTCCTGAGATATCAGATTCTCATAGAGTTGCCTTTTCTTCTTCCTCTCTCCCTGTCTGTATCTCTCTTTTTACCGCATCTCTGATGGAAGATTTATAGAAGTACCACGTTTGTAATTGAGTTTGCTTCTTCCCAACATAGCACACATGATCAGTAACAGGGACAGGGTAAAACAAACAAATAAAAAACAAACCACCACAAAAAATTCATAAGAACAAAACCAGTTCTACCTTAGGACTATTCCAGCAATGCCCACTGCTATACAGGTTTAAGCTGTGAAATATAATGATAATATTGCTTTATTAACTTATTCAAAGTCATAAAGTTATACACTAGGAGCAAGATGCAGCTACAAATACTTTAAATCTCTTATGAACCTCTATGTGGACTAATTTGCTCTGTTTCTCTTGAAATAATTTAAAATACTTTCACAGTAGAATTGAACAGATAATTTTCAGAGGGCCCAATTATTCCTAGATCCCACACTCTCTCTGAGTGTCAGGGGCCGAGAAGGATCTTAACTCTTTCAGTTAACTGAAGTACATTTCAATGAGTTACTATTATAAGGAGTCTTTCTCTCAAAGCCTAAGGCAGAAATGTTTCTGGGCCGTCCATGGGACCTCAGTGGCCAACAGATGACTATGTCTCCATGAACAATCAACTCTTAACTGAGGAATGACAGGCACTAGGGATTCTAAGTTGTTAACTTATAATCTATTCTACACACACACACTCACCAAAGAAAAGAAGAAAATAAAATAAACTGGAGTTTATGCACCTTAATTTAATCATGTTCTATCCTTTGTAATCTTTTTTTTTCTCTCATCACATGGGTTTATTGTATTTTCCCTCAATCTCAGAAAATCTCTGCCTATTGTGCCAGCTACTCTCTTCTAATTTTATCCCAATTTCATATCTACAATGACCTTGACAATGTTGAAAAATACACATAGTCACTACATGACAGAACAGGCTCCAATAAAAAGAATCTCAAAATTGAAACCCCAAATTAATAATTTTATGAGTAGAAGTGATTGTTTAAAATGTTATAAAAATTCTGTTTGTTCTCAAATTTCAACCCAATAATGATTTTTAACAATGTAACGTATGTTATTGAAAAATCAAATGATTTCTTTATTAGTTTGTTTCTCTTTAGATACATGATGATTTTTCTTTAACAAGCAGTTAGGGATATAAGAGAAAGTGGTAAGAAAGTAATTCAGTAAGACAAACAGCAAGACACTACGACTACTGTCTAATAACTACGCAGTTTTCCCGTAAATATGGTGGCAAATTGGTATAGATTCTGATTTGTATTGGGATAGGTTCACTGTCCTAGTATTCACTAGTTTCTTTTTAGATAAAAGTTGATTTGTAGGCCATTTTTCCCTTAGTGGTGCAAAGTTTTAACTAAGTTCCCCAAACTAATAATAGAAATATTTGAAAATAAGGTAGAGGATAGCCTTACCTCTAAGGATAGAAGTTATCCCTGTTGAATTCTTCCTCAAATACAAAGATGTCCACATTTCAAAGGATGATAGAGGAACATAAAGGAAGACTAGGAATTGGGGTAGGGTCAGCAGTCTTTCCTTGAAATTGTGTATTTCTGACAGACTCTCGGAATTACCAAACTGAGGTTCTATTAATAATAGACTCGAGAAACTCAATCTTATATGTAGTATGTCTGCCAGAATCCTTAGAACAGAAAAGAACTAATCTCTGAGTCATCTTCATCCTGAACTTGATGTGAACTCATAATTGTAGAGGAGGCTGAAATCACAAAAGAAATAGTCTCCCTGAGACATTGACTCCACAGACATTGACTTCTGTGGTTGTTTCTAATGGTTGTTTTCTGGAAGGAGCAAATCAGAAAAACTTTCCACGAAATACCAAAAATTATGATGCGATAAGGCTCATAGGCAGTTTTGATTCCAAAAGAGGCAACTCTACTTCTACAAATAAAACAATTCATGTTCACATTCACTCTCATTATTCTATGTATTAATGACAATGTATGAACACCAATGGATACACAAACATCCACACATGTCTATCAGCTCTTGGAGAGCAGGATCTGTATCTTTATACCTTTAGTCCCCAAAATAGTATAATTCTGACACTTAGCAGTAAATTCTTGCCAACATAAAAGAAGAATGAGTGGATAAAATGTCCATAGCCCTCACTGTCATTTATGAGAATCAGAGCTATTTTCTGTGTGTGTGTCTGTGTGTGCACACCTGCCCACATTAGCTGTATGCTCTTGTGAATATCCAAAAGAACCAATTTACCTACAAATTGGTTCATAAATATTCCAGTCAAAGTTTGTTTTCCTTTCCTGAATTTTGGTATTTTTCATCAGTCACCTTTAAAAGTCTAGGAGTTAGCCCACAATACCTATATTGGACAGATTACAAAAACTATTCTAATGGTAGAGGTAAAGTTAGGGCAGTTTCTCTACTTGTAGGTGAGTAGAGCTTTCAAAGAGCATGAAACAAAGGATATATAAAGATCAAGTAAGTTTGTTTTAGCTTTTCAACCTTTCCGACCTAGTAAAGACAGAAATACAAGATCTTAATGTAGAAGTGAGTTAAGGGCTGGATATCAGGAAAATGGGTGTCCTCCCTGCATTAATTAAAGATGATATAAACATTTTCCTGAAATTCATACTTTCTCAGTCCTGAGTAAGATGACCTTTCTATCAGTAGATACTAGAGTTGTTATAGTAACAACATGGCTTTGTCTACTGGCTTCAGATTATTATGAAAAGATGGTCATTCATGCTCCTTTCTTTCTTGAGTTGATCAGGAAAGTAGAGGTCAACCAAATAATTATTTTATGTGGCAAGGTATTTTGGATTTGGCATACCAAAGATCATTAAGAATGCTTATGCAAAGACATTCACCTTTAAAAATGTGCCTAAATGCCTAAAATGCAATCAGATGCTTTCATTACAAACATAACATTGACATCTAAATTTAAATAATAATATCATAAATAGGATGCACCAGTTGTTTTTATATCTGATATCCATTAACTTTATTTTGTAGCAGAGACAGAGGGAGGGAGAGATAGGGACAGACAGGAAGGGAGAGAGATGAGAAGCATCAATTCTTTGTGGCAGCATCTTAATTGTTCATTGATTGCTTTCTCTTATGTGCTTTGACTGGGGGTCTACAGCAGACTGGGTGACCCCTTGCTCAAACCAACAACCTTGAGCTCAAGGTGGTGAGCTGTGCTCAAACCAGAGGAGCCCGTGATCAAGCTGGTGACCTCGAGGTTTTGAATTTGAGTCCTCCACATTCCAGTCCGACACTTCGTCCACGGTGCCACCTCCTGTCAGGCTGACATCCATTAAGTTTAACTCTTTATTTTATAACCAATGAATGACTTGTAAAAAAACTGTGTTCACTTTGTAAGTTTTAACTCTAGAATGGTCATTAGCCCAGGAAACTTTACCTGGACAATAACTTTTGACATGCAATCAATATTGAAAAATTTTCTAAACCCAGAAAATGCAATAAGTATAGTGATCAAGATATACATACATAAGCATTCTTTCCATCTTCATTGATATTAGAATTACAAACAAGATAGATATAAAATACACAAACACAACTAATTATTAAAAATTGCTCTAAAAAGAATAGGACATTGTATAAGACAATAATAGAGAGGATTAATTTGAAATATGAAAATATAGGACATAACTGCAAACTTTGCTTTTGAACTTAGATCTAAAAATGAAGGGGAATTCTGCAAGTAAAGAGTGAACTAAATATTTCTTTTTTAAAAAAAAAATTATCAAGTGAGAGACAGGGAGGCAGAGAGACAGACTCCCACATGTGCCCCAACTGGGATCCACCCGGCAAACCCCAACGGGGGCTGATGTTCTGTCTATCTGGGGCCATAGCTTCATTGTTCAGCAACCCAGTTATTTTAGCCCCTCAGGGGAGGTCATGGAGCCATCCTCAGCACCCGGGGCCAATGTGCTCATTCGAGCCATGGCTGCAGGAAGGGAGGGAGGGATGGTGAAGTAGATGGTCACTTCTCTTGTGTGTCCTGACTGGGAATCGAACCAGGGACTTCTACACACCAGCCAGCCGACATTCTACCACTGAGCCAACTGACCAGGGCCTGAACTAAATATTTCTAGGCCAGAAAACAACACATGCAGTATCTACCTGAGGAAGGCTAGCCTCACTTTATATATTGTGTATGAGTTTAATTTGGCAATAGCAAAGGGAGAGAGACTAGGTAAAGGAGATAATATAGGGTTTGATTGCTATGCAGAGTCGATATCGTGGCAAGCACAGCACTATTAAGGAGTTGGTTTATATTTTAAGGTTAGTGAAAAACTTCTGAAGACTATTAGTCATTCTTTTATTCCTATTTTGCAAGGGAGTAACATTATCTGACTTAGGATTTAAATGTTAAATTATGGATGCTACATAAAAAAATAAATTGGAAAGGAACCAGAAAAGGTTATTGAAGTGCCGGCAGGAGATGATTATGATTTGCACTTGGTTATTAGAAGTGTGAATGGAAAAGAGTAGTCACATTTGAGATCTGTAAGGCACAACAGATAGAGAATGGTTATGGGGAAGCAAAGGGCAATTCGGAGAGGGAGAGGGCTAAAAATGTGTGAAAGGTTTCAGACTCAAAGTTTCCGTGCTCATAAATTTTATCACTTAAACATTGTGATACTGTTGAGAGTGTCAGAGGTGATCTTAATACCTGGACCAGGACAGCAGGAATCAATTGGGTTGATCTTGAGCAAATTGAGAGGAGTCACTGTTCCTGCATGAGGCTTTTAGATCCACTTGAGTCTACCTTCTAGAGCCGTCAGTGATTACTAAACAAGGGCTTCATGTTGTACAATTCCGTGGTTTTGTTAGACGTTTTTTGCACTTAACATCTCTGTGATACTGGTGAGCATGCTGTGTTTCTGAAAAACATTTCCTCTCGGCATCACTCATCCCTGAGGGTTTTATTGCTTCCCAATTTTCTTTGAGGTTCGGTTTCTCATAGCTACCCAATAAACACTGGTACCCTTAAATTTTTTTTTTATTCCTTTAAAAAAATGTTATTAACTTCCCTTGGCATCACTCCCATCAATGCATAGATAATGCACACATATCTCCAGGCCTCCTCTGACACTAGACTGTATCAACAGGTATTTATTATCTTCATACTTGATAATTTGCAACTTACAATTTCAGTGGCATCTCCGCTTTCTCTGAAACTGGTCTTCTTCCAGCATGCCTTTCCCTTAGTAAACAGGGCCATCATTTGGAGAGCCAGAAATCGGGAAAGTACCCCACCATCTCAGTCTCCTACTTCCACTGTCAGTAGTCCCTGCCAACTCATCTACCGCATATCTCTTACTGTCATCTACCTCTTTCCAACCTCATTGTCATCACCCAAGTCTAACCTATCATTATCTCTCCCTGGACCCCTGCAAAAGTCCCTTCGATATATGTGTGCATTCATTCTTGCACCCTTTCCATTTATTCTCCATATTGAGCAAGTGACTTCTAATGAACGGGAATGGGGTAATACTGCAAACACTCTCTCACACACACACACAACCCTACATTTTAAAATCTTTCAATGATATAAGACTTTTCAGTGCTTTTTTTTTTTTTCAGTGGATAGAGCACTGACTTGGAACACTGAGGACCTAGGGTCGAAACCCCGAGGCCACTAACTTCAGCGTGGGATCATAGACATGACCCTGTGGTCGCTGGCTTGAAGCCCAAGGTTGCCAGCTTGCAAGGTTGCTGGCCTGAGCAAGGGGTCACTGGCTCAGCTGGAGCCCCTCCTTCCCGTCAAGGCACATATGAGAAGCAATCAACAAACAACTAAAGTGATGCAACTGCAAGTTGATGCTTCTCATCTCTCTCCCTTCCTGTCTCTCTGTACTTTGTTGTTGTTTTGTTTTTAAAGACTTTTCAATGCTATTCAGATAAAGGCCTCTCAGGCTCTTTGAGCTCTGTACCTGCCCTCTCCAGGAGCAATTTGAATTACCAGCCTACTTGGTATTTGTGCTTTTTCATTATTAGATATTATTTACTGAAATTAAAAGCATCATCTGGCTCCTGCTATAGGGCCTCTCACATGGCTATCCTGACATTCACCCCCACATACATAGCTCCTCCTACTTAACTCCTATCAATCCTTCAGATCTCAAATCTACTGCCACTTCCTCAGGGAAGCCTAGTCTAATCCTCCAACCTGCCTCAACTTTTCCTGGAAAAAAGGCTCTCTTTAAGGCTGATAGAACCACTTCCCACAAATAAAGTTGTGATCGCCTCACTGATGACTGTGTCCTCCACTAAGTGGGAAGTTCCGTGAGAGTAGAGGCAGTGGCAATGGCAATGGGCGCTTTCCGCTTCTCACCTGCAACGAAATAAAGGACTCCGTAAATACTTGGTGAGTAAGGGAATGACTTCTAACCGTAAGCATTTCTGTTATCTGAGCTCATTGGGCAGTCAAGCTGAGGAAATGCACTGCACTGGTTTTCAGCTCCATTTTCACTTGAGTCACTTGCCTCTTCCTATTACACCAAGAGGTCTCACCCCTAACATGAGGAGGGGGCTGCATAGATAATCCACATATATCTCCAGGCCTCCTCTGTGCAACTTTTTTCCTGTGTTATCCCTCATTATAATTTACTTTTTCAATACCTTCAGTACATAATAAATCTGTTCTACATAAACATACATTTTTTTAAATACTAATTAGATGTCATCATGGACCTCAAAGCCTGACCACTACTACTGCTGAATGGCATTTAATTGATTCTTGCTATAAACATGGCAAATAACTAAGAATAAATTGTTTTGTTGGAAACCCTCCTTCCATCTTGCAGACATACGTCAAACACACACACTGCCCCGTGTGCGCATATACACAGATGCACAAACGCCTCTCTGACCACCACCACCTCGTAGGTAACTTCCGTTTTCTAGTCAATACCTCTCCAGAAGATATATATATATATATATATATATATATATATATATATATAGAGAGAGAGAGAGAGAGAGAGAGAGAGAGAATTCATTCAAATATGTCACTCCGTGTTGATTTTCTCCTATAACAAATGCGTGGTTAATCAAATGGCATAATTTCCAAACTGCCTTGCAAAAGTGTACACAATGCACATTATATGCTGTAGGTAATTATGCCAAGCTCTGTATAAAGTTGGAGGTTTCATGTAAATGAGGAATGTAAATGAACTTCCAAAATGGGTATGTGGATTCTTCCTAATAGAATGGAAGTGTGCCCTAGTGACATTGATTTAGTTCTCCTTTTCTTTTCCTTTCTTTCTTTTTTCTTTCCATGCCACTCCCCTCACTTTCTGCCCCCAGTTAAGTAGCACAGTGGCTTTTCACCTCTCTGCCTGGTTCATCTGGTCCACTAGGGCTCCATCTCCCAATTTGCCCACACTGAGCCATGAGCACTAAATGAAGCGAATAATTCGGTGCATTGTTGGGGGGTGGCAGTGGGGGTGGGAAGGGGAGGGGACAGATGACAGTGAATGGTGTCAGCTGCAGAGGCAGCAGAAAAAGCCGACATCTTAATAAAAGAGCCTCAGGCAAAATCCCATTAAAGCCTTCAGAAGCTTGTTTCCCTGCAGTTGAGCAGGTAGGCGCTGAGCAGTACCAGGCAGCCCTGAGTGCACTCAGGGAGCCCAGTTCAAAAAAAAAAAAAAAATGAGTGTTTTTTTTTTTCCTTAATATAAATCATCCACCAGTCTAGCTCCTCAGAGTCATTTGCAAGGCAGAGAAAGAGAGAGCTAGTGCAGGAGAGAGAGAGGAAAGGAGAGAGGAGAGGAGTGAGCTAGGGAGAGAGAGATGTGAAGGGATGGAGATGCTCGCTGGCCCAGCAGGAGCAGCGAGCAGGCTGCGTGCACCCATTAGCGGTGGTGTGCAGACCTCCGTGACCTCTGGAAAGGCGGGGGAACAGGAAGAGAGCTTGGCCAGCATTACAAATGAGGATGAGGCATCCAAGAGGTGCATTGTCTGGCTGGCTTTTAGGCCAAAGGGGTGATGTGGCACATCCCTTGCAAGTAATACTGTTTGTGAGTAGGACGGTGGGCACAGCATTGGTGACTAACATAAGGGATGCACTTTAGAAAGCAGGACAGAGCTTTTAGAGTGAAAGGGAAAAATCATGTGTATGCACCTATATCTCCTTCCTACCAACACGTATAGCATGTGCAAAACAGGTGTTTGAGTAATTGTCCAGAAAATATTTGGGGGGTTCACGTGGGGCACTCTCAAAGAGACACATTTACAGAATATTTGTTGATGAGAGTGAATTTAACTTTTCAAATCTTCCAGAAAGAGACTGCAGTGTCTTAATTACCCAGGTTATTTAAAGGCCTCTCTGTCGGGAAGCTCATTGTTACATCTAGCAGATACTTCTCATACTGCAGCTAGAGACTATTTTCAATAAGAATGAGCACTAAGAATCAGCCTAATCAGAACGTGTTCATGTTAGAGAATTGGATACCTTTTAGTTGATAAACGTTAATGTTCCCGGTCAATAATGACCTGAAGATTATGAGGTGCATAATATCTCTTGTTCTTCTGCTTTTTAGCTGCTTTTTAGTTAAGTACAGTTTTATTTCGCTAACTGAAATCTACGTGGGGCTGAAAAGTGTGAAATTGAAGTTATCCATTGAATCACATCTGAAGCATGTGGAGTCTTGACATGTAAATAACCCATACTGTGAGATGAATCCTCATTAAAGTCAATAATCCATACTGCTTTTTGTTGTTGTTGTTTTAAGTCAAGATTTGCTTACCATGTATCTGGAGATTCTTTGCAAGATTAAACATTTGCACTTCAGTTCCATAAACCTAGGCTTTCATGTTGGGGCACCGTGCTCAACCTATTTCAATTCGCTAGGTAGAAAAGTGGTAATACTCGTAGGGGTTTTAAGAAAGAAGGTTGAGCTTAAGTCAAACTCAAATAGTTTCTAATTAATCAAGTTCTATATTTCATCCCTGGGCAAGACGTGAACAGGCATAAAATAAAGGTGCTGGTATTAGATGAGTCAACCTTCGTGAGATTGTTGGTTTCCAGGCGAAAGTCCTCTGCTGTGGCCCCTCCTCATCACACCTTCCAGCCTACCCTCCACTCTAAGAAGGAGACATAAATACCTAATGGGATGAGTCAAGTCCAAGGGCATTTAAAGGGTAAGGAACGAGTGAAAACTCTGCCCGGGATCTGTTGGACTGGTAACTCAGTCATTCTCTCTTCCCCCCTCACCCACCTTGACATTTTTTTTTTGATTGCTTGATTCATGGTCCTCTTTAGAATGCTAAGTAAAGGCCTGACCTGTGGTAGCACAGTGGATAAAGCATCGACCTGGAAATGCTGAGGTCGCTGGTTTGAAACCCTGGGCTTGCCTGGTCAAGGCACATATGGGAGTTGATGCTTCCAGCTCCTCTCTCTCTGTCTCTCTCTGTCCCTCTCTGTCTCCTCTCTAAAATGAATAAATAAAATAAAAAATAAAATAAAAAGAATGCTAAGTAAATCTAGTGCCACTGTAAAATAGGCTTGCCTAATGCTCTAGCCTAGGCCTTAGGTAAGATGTCTATTTCACCCTTTATTTCCTTTGGACTTGACGTCCCCTCTATCAGTCTGTGATATCTATACGGCTCAGATCCGGATGGTCCCAGGACTGAATGTACAGCTCAGTAGGTGGATCTCAGCACACCTCATGGGATGCTGCTATTAATGTCTAAGTATGAGGCATAAAATGCTAAGCAGGCTGTTGTTACTCCACATACGAAGACTCCAGGTGAGAGGGGTCTTTGTGACTCCCTGAGTCCAGTAGGTTAATCTCACTGGCTGCTTTTTGGTTGGAGGTGGGGAAAGGATAGGAAAACATTATATTAATATAGTTTATTTAATTTTATTTCATTTTATTAATATAGTGGGGGTTTTGGTGAAGTGTACTCTTTTATGTCTATCATAGAATTTGGCACGGCATTAGGAAGATCAAGGATTTGGCATCTCAAGGTTCTGTATCTTGGACATGTTTCTAATCTTAGCACGAGTAATATTTGGTGTAGATATTGCAGGCTACGGTGAAGGTAAGCAAGCAGGCTGGGATGGGAGGCAGAGTGCTGCCTGCAGGGAGAAAGGCTCATGAGGAGGGAGAGACCTCTAGTGTTAATACCTCAAACTGCAGGTGTAGCTACCAACAGCAGGATCCCGCAGAGGGCAGGAAGAGAATGTTCTAAGACCTTAAGGATTTGTATTGCAGATCTGGGAAGGCTCGTGTCCCAGATGACTTGCCATTGTGTTCTCTGGTCCTATGAGAAAAATCCTCTGTGGAAGACTCTGATCTTAGCCTTTACAAAGTATTAATTCCCAAATGTTATCAAAGGATATCATGATGATAAATGTCCATTATGACCACACATCTCCATTTCTCAGGTTTATCTTTCCCTTCCATATGAGCATTACATTTTACATAACTGCCTATTTGTTCAGTAAAAACAATAGTAATATTCAACACCTTACATGGTTTTGATTTTATGCCAAGAAGTTTTATAATATTTATAACTTTCTCTCTCTCCAATTTCCATCTAACCCATACAATGCTGTGAGATAGTGTGGTAGATGCTGCAACGTGCCACCCAGATCCCCTTTCAAGGAAGGACGTGCTACCCAGGCTTAAAGGGATGCAGGAGGCAGAGGCTTCCACTGTCCCCTCCCACAGGGATTGCCTTCCCTCCAGAGAGCTGCCTCACCCAAGGTCACGGCCTTTCCAAAACAGCTCACCTCTAATGACTGATTGAGGCCTGCAGAAAATGCTCTGGTCAGCTTAATCCAACTATGGACACTACGGAAAGACCGTTCTACCACTGTAGCTTCTCATGACATTTTCCAATTCTACTCTCAGGTCTGCATCACATGACTTCTCTCTCTGCTAGCTTCTTTTCTGTCCACACCCTTTCACAAGTGTTGATTCTAGGGGCACCCCTTCATCCATGGCCTCCGTGGTAAAATCCTGCTCTAAGTCTACTTCCCTAGGGAAGCAATCTATGATATATAACTGCTATTTTTCTCCCAGTTTGGAAATGAGGAAATAGAGGTACAGACAAAGTAAGCCTTTTCCCCTAGTTCACAAGCCTAATAGTAGCAAGGCTGGTAGTGTGATTCTAGAACTTTGCCCATGACCACCATCCCATCCCCTACTGTGAGAAGGTGTGTCCAGCTAGGCTCTGATCCACCACTGGAATTCACATGTGACTCCCTGGGATGTAACCGAAGACCCAAGCACAGATAGCCAATCGTTAGGGATGAAATTTATACTTTCAGGCTTCCTGTAAAGATAAGGAACCACAGAAAATAGAAAGACACAAGAAGTTTGTTTTTTTTTCCCCTACATATGTGTACAGCAAGTTTGTTTCAAAAAATAGTCGTAGTTATGGGAGTTTGAGTATTATCCCCCACTTAAGTTAAAAGAGAATTTAATGTAATTCTTACAATCAGATCATTTTCATTACCTTGTACAGTATTTAAATACATCTTTATTAGTGGAGGATGGTGAAATTATACTCTTTAAATTAGGAGTTATATATGACCTGGAGCCTATTTTTTATTATGTGGACATTATATTTGTACAAATGAATATCAAGTGACCATCGTTTGTCACGTGACCGTGTAGCATCATGAAAATGCTCAGGATTTCCAGGCATCTCTGTATCTAAGTCTTGGTCTTCCCTCCAATGTCTGCATACAGGTAAACTTTGGCAGCCAACCTATGTTCTATGTCTCGGTTTCCTGAAGGGTAAAATACAGTAGAAATGTAATTATACCATTGTTTATACTTTAGGATTATATAGACACGTTTCATATTTTTGTGTAATTTAGCATGATGCCTGGGATTTCTTAGTAGAGTAACAGTTATTTTCTCTCTCCCTCTACTACCTTTTTTTCTCCTCCTTCTCTTTTTTTCCATTTGACTCAGTTTCGAGAAAAGTTTAAGAACTGCTAGAATCGCGAAAAGAAAATCATTCGTTGCCATTTAATCTTGGTTTTGGAAATGCTTTGCATGTCCCTAGAGGCACATGGAATCTTTTCAGTGTACACACATTAAACTTTGGCCAAAAACTCCTAAAACATCTTATTTTCTGGAGTCTTTGCAAAATAATTATTTTAGTGCTTGCTTCGGCAGCACATAAACTAAAATAAATATTTTAATAGCAAAATAGGTAATATTAATGCAAATGACTAAACAATTAAACAATAAAAATATAAAGACCATATTTTGCAGCATGTTAGCAGAAGATATTCTGTTAGTCAGATTATGTCATTTAAATTACTTCTGAGACCTGATAAATAAATAAGCCTAGTTATTATAGCCATAATAAAAAACTCAAGTAAAATCTATTTAGAATTTTTGTATAGATGATTCTGTTTGGGGAGCCGTTGGAAAAAAAAAATTTTTTTTTAATAATTTTGGAGGATAATGAAACTTTTACAAAATCTGACTAAAATGTCTTTAATCCTTTCTCTGCTTGACCCCACTACAACCTGTCACCACTGATAGTTATTTTTGGTAATAGTATAAATCAGAAAACTGAGAAACTTTTAATCAAGACCAGGTACAAATGTTAGAGAAAAAGCTATTGCGCCAGCCTAGCTATTCCAGAGCTTGTCATACAAAACTTTGCAAAAGTAGGTTTACAGTTGTGAGTACATGAAACAGAGTTTATTCTTGTATTCTGTGTTTATTGTATTATTTCCATATGAACATTTGGAAAACTATTTTGCCCACTCCTCTATTGAGTAAGTTCACTACATCGTGTATATATACCCCAAACAAAACAAAACAAAAATGTCATATATACTTAAAAAGAGAGACAGTTGTTTTTTCTGTTTTTTGAGGGTTTTTTTTTTTTTTAAGTGATAATGATGAT
The DNA here is from genome assembly GCF_036850765.1 of Saccopteryx bilineata. Taxonomy (NCBI): domain Eukaryota; kingdom Metazoa; phylum Chordata; class Mammalia; order Chiroptera; family Emballonuridae; genus Saccopteryx; species Saccopteryx bilineata. The sequence continues at coordinate 27,110,754 of NC_089490.1, read as the reverse complement.
GGAAGAGAAATTAAAGTAGAATTAGTGAGCTCTCACTTTGTTTTGAGGAATTTGTCTCTAGGAGAAGATGTATCTTGTAAAACTTAGACAATGTGTAAAGTAGCTGACATGTAGATATAAAATGTCAGTTATGCCTTCCTGAAATTGTATTTAATCATTTTTGCTGGTGACTTCTTTAGTAAAAATAAAGTACAATTTTATTTAGCATTCTAAAACAAACTGTATATATGTATGTATATATATTTATGTATATAAGTATGTATAGAGACATATAGACTCATATATATGCTAAATAGAAACACTCATTTATATTTATATGTTATATATATATATATGCTAAACACAAACACATAGTCTTTTCATTTTTTATTGCCATTTATGTTTTTCTTCTAAATTGCTGTTTATATTCTTTGTCTAATATTCTGCAGTTTTATTGATATGTTTGAATTGTTTATATACTCTGTGTACTGATTCTTTGATATTTTTTTACACTGAAAATATTTCTTTCTTTCTGTGATTTATTATTTCACTTTGTTTAGAGTGTTTTCCAATGTGTTGATTTTTCTGATTATAATGTGGTCAAATTTAGCACTTTTTTTCTACATAGTTTCCTTGATGTCTTAGCTATGAAATAATTTCCTAACATGGGATCATAAAATTTTTCTCCATTTTGTTCTAAATGTTATGGTTTGCCTCTTTATACTTGTGTTTAATATACTTGACCTTTATCTCTAAAGACTCCAATTTACTTGGATTTATTATTATTCCATATAGACACCAATTTTCAAGACAATTATTGAATAGTACATATTCTGCATTGATTTGCAATAAAACTTTTATTATTTAACAAATATGCACGTATTTGCAGATCTGTAGACTTCTATCATTTAAATTCTGTTCAATAATTAAAAATAAGAGTTTCTTTTTATAATAGTTAATTTTGTAATTGAACAATAATAATCAGAATTTACATTAAAATGTAAACTTTTCTATAGAGCAAAATACACATTTCTTCTCTATTTCTAACTTCATCACTTCTATTTTATTCTAAATAGATTTTTCCTTTTTAAAAATAATTCCACAATTTCTTAAAATCATGTCATATTTTAGCATGCTTTTTTTGTATGGGAATTATACCTCTATTGGAGTGGCCACTTGTGTAACTCCATCTTGATGAGTATTTAAAATTTAAGTAGACTTTTAGGTTCAAATGATGACATTACCACTTACTAATTGCGTGACTTTCAACAAGTTACTCAATATAATTGTTTCCTCATTGTTAAAATTGAATTAATAGTGTTGGTCAAATAAGTTTGTAAAATATGATTTTTATGTTTGCCTGCTTATAGTTTGCATTGAGGGCTGGGCACTGCCAGGTATATGTGCTCTGTGAAATTGCAAATTACCTTCCTGCTTGGGAAGAGCTATGGTTCTGCTATTTGCTGGAGGAGAGGTTTTCATGCCAGAAAGTTTTGAAGAAAGAGAGAAGAAGGAGAAGAGGCAGAAAGAAGCCATGTTTGCAGAGTGAGAGCAGAGAGAATGCAGGGTGCTAGAAGAAGAGGCCAGTTTGTGCAGAGACGGGAGAAGATGTGCAGATGGGGAACCAGAACTGAGGGGCTTTGCGAGCTCCGCAGAGACTGGTGGGGACTTTGATTCCAGGAGGAACCAGAAAAGATTCTCCTGGCTGTGGAACCGGAAAATGTGTCAATGGCTTTGGGGGCCCTGTGTGTTTGCTCCTCAGCTGTCAGCCGGTGCAAGACTTTAATAAAGGAAAGACCCACCATTTTTTGGCTCCACTATATTTTTACAGTCTGCCCAAATTCAATGAGAACCTGCATGTGAATGGCCATGATGGCCGCAGCTACTGACCCTACAAATAGTAAAACATGTTTCATGTATTTGGTGAGATAACAATTAAGTAAATAATTATAAATAACTTGAAACCCTGCATGAAAGTTTTTGATTAATGTATGTTAGCTTTTGTAAAATTTATATTTTTATATTTTGCCAGTATCTCCCAACTTCTTACACATTCTACCAATTGGTAGATTTGTTGAATTCTTGTCTCTGAAATTTCCCGGCTTTTCTTTAAAAATTGCTGAGTCATCTTGGAATTCTGACTCACACAGTTTAGTTCTTTAGGGAGGTTGGTGGTGATGGTAAGTGGGTAGAGTTTATATAACCCTCCCCTCATTTTTACTACACTTTTTTTCTTTGTATTATTTTTAAATTCTTCCAATATCTCAACAATATTATGGTTTTTTTTCATATTATCTTCTTTTCTCAGAGTCTTTCTCTTGTCTTCTGTTGTCCTGCTCATCCTGAGACTCACTTTCTTTATTTTGCTTGAAGTGGCATTTCCCAGATCCCATGTCATCCCCTTTCTTCATTTATTCTCTCATTTTACCGCAGTACATTTTCAAGTGATGTCCTCAGAACAGATGCATTGGAAACAAAATAGCTGAGGCAATGTGGATTGCCTAAGGTCTTTCATTTCCATCCTTGGAGCAATATCCGCATCAATCAGAATAGATGACCTTATTCTGTGGAAACAAGCAACTGAGATCAGTGTTCTAATCTTCCGTCACCATATATTTAACCCTTTTACCCTTTACTAACCCCCCCCCACTTCCTTTTCCGTCTGTTTAACCACCAAACTGTTGTTTGTATGTATGAGTTTTTGTTTGTTCGCTTGTTTCTTTCAGTTTTATATCTCACATGTGAGTGAGATCATATCGTTCTTGACTTTCTCTATCTGACATAGTTCACTTAACATGATAATATCAAGATCCATTTATGTTGTCACAAATGGCAATATTTTATCTTATGGCTGAATAGTATTCTATTGTGTATATGTACCACAACTTCTTTATCCAATATCAAAGGGAGCTTTAGTTATTTCCATGTCTTGACTATCATGAATAATGCTGCAACAAACATAGGAGTACAAAAATATTTACAAATCAATATTTTCACATTTTTCAAATAGATACCCAGTAGAGGGATTGCTGGTCATATGGTAACTCTATTCTTATTTTTGTGGAGTCTCTATACTGTTTTCCATATTGGCTGTGTCAGTTTACATTCCCACCAGCAATGAATAAGGGCTCCTTTTTCTCCACAACCTCTACAACACTTATTATTACTTACCTTGTTGATTATCCATTTTAACAGGCATGAGCTGATATCTCATTGTGACTTTGATTTGCATTTTCCCAACAGGCAGTGAAGTTAGGCATCTTTTTATATATCTGTTGGCCATTCGTATTTCTTCTTGGGAGAAGTGTCTGTTCAAGTCGTCTGACCTTTTTTAAATAAGATTGTTTGATTTTTGGTTTTGTGACTGCTCATTTTCTTAATGGTATCTTTGAAAGACAGAAGATTTTAATTTTGATCAAGTTCAATATATTGCATGTTTGCCTTATGGTTTGTACTTTTTGTCTTGTAGGTAAGATACTTTCACTTAAATCAATTTTATTAAGATCTCTCTCTAAATTGTGTTTTAAAAGATTTATTTTTAACTTTTAACTGTAGGTCTAGGATGGATTTTAAGTTAAATTTTATATATCATGTGAAATAAAGGTCAATATTTACATTTTCCCCCAAACAGATAGCCTACTTTTTCAGCTTCAATTGTTAGAAAAGGCTGTCTTTCTCCTTATTAATATACAGTGGTATGTTTGCAGAAAAAAAATTGACTTTATATATGTGAGTTTATTTCTGGGCTTTATTTTCTATTCTGTTATATTAATGTATATATCTATCATAATGACAAATTTAACTTTCTTTACTGACTGTAGCTTTATAGTAAGTCTTGAAATTAAGCATTGAAAATCCTACAGTTTTGTTCATTTTCAAATGTCTTTGGTTATTGTACATTTTCATATTTCAGAAATAATTTTATAATCCACTGGCAATTTCTGTAAAAATCTACTGCTTTTGTCTTGATTAGTATTGTATCAAAACTCTATCAGGGGCAGTGAACCTTTTTATACCTACAGCCCACTTTATATCTCTGTTAGTAGTAACATTTTCTAACCGCCCACCGGTTCCACAGTAATGGTGATTTATAAAGTAGGGAAGTCACTTTACTTTATACAATTTATAAAGCAGAGTTACAGCAAGTTAAAGCACATAATAATAATTACTTACCAAGTACTTTATGTCAGATTTTCGCTAAGTTTGGCAGAATAAATCTTTATAAAACAACTTACTATAGTTAAATCTATCTTTTTATTTATACTTTGGTTGCTCCACTACCGCCCACCCTGAAAGCTGGCATGCCCACTAGTGGGCGGTAGGGACCAGGTTGACTACCACTGGTCTAGATAAATCTGAATAAGGATTACCATCTAAACATTGTGGTTTCTAATCCATGAACATGTCGTTTTTTCTATATATTTAGGTTGTATTAAATTCTTTCAGTACTTTTCTCTAATTGTCAGTCTAGACATATTGCACTGATAATTATTAATAAGTTTGTTTCTATGTATTTTAAGTTTTCTGACATTAGAATTTTTTTTTACAATTGGTTGTTTCTATTGTAAAACATATAATTGATTTTTATATATTGAACTTTTATTGTACGCTTATTACTAGTTCACTCATTACATCTAATTGATTTTATTTTATTTATTTTTTATTGACTTATTTTAAAAATACAAAAAGAGGAAAGGGAAAGGAGAGGGAGAAAAAAATGAAGCATTTATTTGCTGTTCCACTTATGTGCCTTGATCAGGGATCAAACCTGCAACCTTGTTGCTTTAACAGGACAATCTCACCAGCTGAGCTACTATCCAGAGCTTAGAGCTAGTAGACTTTAGATAGTGCTTAGAATTTTATACAAATGCTCTGTGAAAACAGAAGAGATTTTATTACTTTCTAATGTATGTGTTTTTTTTTAATTTTTACTTTTTTATTGCATTATCTAGGAATTCCAATATAGTATTTGGTATAAATAGTAACAGGGGGTATCCTTTACTTTATTTTCCAATTGTGGTGAAGAATATCATAATGAATTTCATTATTTCATAAATCTGTATGTATTTAGGAAATACTGTTTAACAGGTTAAGGAAGTACCCTCATAATACTAGTATGCTAACAGTTTCATCAACAATTGATGTTAAATTTTAGTAAAATTCTTATTCTATATCCATTTAGATAATCAAATGGTATATTTTTTTGTTTGTTGACATAGTTACTAACATTTTTTTTTTAATTTTAATCTGACTTTGCATTCCTGTGATAAGCAGCTCATGGTCATGGTGTATAATCCTTTGTCTATATTACTGGATTAGATTTGCTAGTATAAAGCATGGTGGCATATGTGCTTTTCTTTAATAGCTATTGTGCTATTTTCTCCTTCGTTGGTTGGTTTGTTATTTGTGTTTATCAAAAAATATTTCTACTTTAAGTTGATAATAAAGTTTTATATTTACTCATTTAATGCATTTTAAATTGCAAAGTAAGAAAGAGATTCAGAAAAATACAACAAATAAAAATGTGATCTAATGAATTATTCTAAAGTAAATACCCTGTTAACATCACCAGATAAATTAATAGAACTTGTTATTCACCCCAGAAGAGGATTAATTTACTTCTTTGGATTATAATCTTGCTCAGTTCTTCTAAAATTTGATGTCTCCTGATTCACTTTTAATCGTAGGTTCCCTCTCCAGCCCTTTCTTTAACTTGCTGAAAAATCTGTGCCCTTTGTCTGTAGCATTTCTAACGATCTGCATCCTGCTGCTTACATACTCATAGGGCAGTTTAATATGTGTCTCACCTGCATCTTTAGTAAGTTGGCTGTAGGTTCAGTTTCACATCACTATTGATGATATTTGGTCAAAATATATGTGTGACATAGGGTCAGGTTTTTTGTTTTTTGTTTTTTTATCTTTTATGATGATAACCATTGTTGTCTAACATCTATATCTACACACTAGGAATTAAAAATAGTGATGTTTTAATTATATCATTCTTTTATTAGTGGGAATACTTTTACAAAGACATCTCTTCAGATCTCTTTAGCTACTACTTGCTTATCCTGTGTTACAGTTTATATAGAAAGGGGAAAAGTGACACGATTTATTTCTCAGTGCTTTCTAAACATCAAGAGAAAAATACTTCTTCCCTATCATCCTCCAAGGTGACTATCTTTTAAAATATTAGTATAAGCATAGGGTTAAACCTTTAATGAATTCCAATCTATTATAATTTTTATCATTATTGAAGTTCAAAATTCCCATATTTGTTTAGTGGTAACCTTTTCAGGGTGGCTCCTGAATTCTCTAAGAGTCAGCCACAGTGCCTTCACTGTTGGTAGAATAAGATGTCCCAGTCTCAGCTTGTGTATTTCTTATCTATCCTGGAAACCAACTTTTTCTTTAGGAAGCCAATTTAGTTCATCTTGATACTTCCAATCAAAATTCAGAACTATGCATCTTTTATTTCTCTTTTCTCTACTACATCCCTACTGTATCTTTATCTCTTCTTCCACACTAAAACTCCTGGTTCTAAAAGTTAAGGGGGAAGAGTGATAAGATTAGAATATTTGATAACTGCTCATTTGTTCTACCTCATATAATAAAGGTAAATATCTCAGAATAACAACTGTAATACTACCACCAATACCGTTACTGAAAACATTCTTTTTTGAGTATATATTCTGCACATTTCCCCCCATATATTTAGTTGTACCATACCTGCATTGTCAGAGCACATATATGAAGTATACTCTTACCTTCTTAGTCTATATGTAACTTTACTTCTGCAGGTAACTATATATTTAATTCTCATAACCTATATTTATATCCCTCTATACCTTGGATATCTGAAATTCTTGTTGTAGTCTATTTATCAGAAATAATATGAACAATATTCCCTGAGTTATTACAGTACTGACAGCAATTTGTTCCCCTATTTTCCTTAAAAATCTGTTTTCCTGGATATAAAAATGTGTTTCCACACTATATTTCTTTTATATTTTATTACATTAATCTATTTTCTTCTGAGGTAAAGCATTGTTTTTAAAACATCTGATGATAATTTAGCTTTCTTTGTTCTTATTATTCATGTGTTCTTTTTACCTATAAAGAATTTTTTTAAATTTAATAATTTTGCTGGGATGTGTCTAGGTGATTTTGTGTGTGTGTTCTGTGTTGATATTATCAAGTATACAATGTAGTCTTTCAATATGTAGTTTTAAATATTTCATTTTCTTCATAGAAAATCCTTTAAATTATAGGGTTTTTTTTTGGTTTATTTGTCTTATTGGTTTGGTTTCCTTCTTTATATCTATGTCCTTTATTTATTTATTTTTAATATTGTCATTTTTCCTTAAATTCTGTTTATCATTGATTTGTTTTTGTCTTTAAATGTATTTTTTATCTTCTCTTTCCTTTAATTTTTTTTTTAAGTTAGAGGATGGGAAGCAAATAGAATCCCGCATGAGCCTGACTGGGATCCACATGGCTTGCCCACTAGGGGGAGATGCTTGGCCCATATGGGCCTTTTCTCCCTTGCAACCAGAGCCATTCCAGTGTCTGAGGTGGAGGCCATGGAGCCATCCTCAGTGCCTGGGCCAACTCCAATGGAGCCTTGGCTGCAGGAGAGAAAAGAGAGAGAGAGAGAAGTGAGAGGGGGAACTGTGAAGAAGTAGATATGTGCTTCTCCTATGTGCCCTGGTCGGGAATCACACCAGGGACATCCACACACAGGGCCAATGCTCTACCACTGAGTCAACTGGCCAGGGCCTCCTTTAATGTGTTTTAATGTGTTATTTTTTATATTTATAACTCATTTGTTTTTTGTAGTTTGTCCTTTATTATTTGAAGTGACTTTCTTTTGTTTCTTATACTTACCTTAGTTCTATCTTCTAATTTTCAATTTTTTTTTCTAATTTTAATGTATGTTGTCCTTTATTGCTCACTATCATTTTCTTAAGCTCTTTTAACTGCTTCTGAATTCTACTTTTTTCTGTTTTGTAACCAAGTCTTTCTAGTTTGTTTTTATGGTCTATGAAGTATCATTCTGTTTCTCCTTCTTCTCTTATTTAAAAATAAATTTGTATAGAATTTGATCTTAATCAGTTGTTTTGCTCAATATTATATGAAATTACTCTTTCTGAGTTTTGTTAAATTTTAGAGACAGGACTTAGGAAAAGGTTTTCAACTTCACAGAGCTCCATCTTCTACTGTTTACTTCCTAACTCGTCTCTGTCTCCCATGTTGACCTTGAACTTTCATTTTCATCTCTATTGTTCAATTTTGATTCGACTCCCAGAAGTTTCTTCTCATTTTAGGGCTCTGTTCTAGAAGAGGACCCTGATCAGTGTGTTCTGGGAATTCATGGAGGCTAGACCTCACCGATCCTTCCGTTCTACTTAGGAAGGACACTGTTCCATCTCCTGTAGGAGAGGGCAAAGCCCTACTGACTCCTAATTGACACCTCTTGACTAATTTGTGGTTCTCTTATTTTATTTTTATTTTTTTGACAGAGACAGAGAGAGGGACAGATAGGGACAGACAGACAGGAAGGGAGAGAGATGAGAAGCATCAATCATCAGTTTTTTTGTTTTTTGTTTTTTTTTACAGAGTCAGAGAGAGGGATAGACAGGGACAGACAGACAGGAACAGAGAGAGATGAGAAGCAGCAATCATTAGTTTTTTGTTGCGACAACTTAGTTGTTCATTGATTGCTTTCTCATTTGTGCCTTGACCGCGGGCCTTCAGCAGACTAACTTCTTGCTGGAGCCAGCGACCTCGGATCCAAGCTGGTGAGCTTTTTGCTCAAACCAGATGAGCCCGCGCTCAAGCTGGCGACCTTGGGGTCTCAAACCTGGGTCCTTCCACATCCCAGTCCGATGCTCTATCCACTGCGCCACCGCCTGGTCAGGCGGTTCTCTTATTCTTAAGTCCATCAATTGCTTTCCACATCATCTCCTTCTTCACAACATAGAGGTGGAATACCATGTGGCCAATGGTAGTTTCTTCTCACCCTCCTAATTTTGTTTTAAACCTTTTTATCCTTTAGCCTTTGCTATCTAATTGCTTGCTAGTTTTATGTAGGTAAGGATTTGGAGACCCTAAAAGACTATATTGCCATTCTCCCATCTCCATGGATTCTCTTTAAAAATATTTAAACTAATTTTATCCCTTCTGATTTTATCCCCTTTCCATTTCCAACCCCTTTAAAATTTTCCTTTGTTATATTCTAGGATGGAGCAAGACTTTGTCAATCACCACAATTATTTAGTATGCTTTTGTACAGGACTGCCTCATCATGAAATCATTAATATAAGAATATTTGCATAATAGGATGACCAAGAAGGTGTTGGTATAGGGGAGATTCAGGTAGATTTTCTACATTTTCTAGAACTCCAACTAAAGTAGGTCACCTCCATCTTTTAGTCATGACACTTCTTAAACTTATAGATTTCATTTAATATAATGTTTTTCAACCACTTTTCCATGGTCTATAATCTTTATACAATATTACAGTGGTTGACTCTTTCATGGACCAACATTGCTTTCTGGCAGATTGGCACCTGCAGTTGAAAAACTGCTCTAATGAATCTTCTGAAATCACTGATCTAATACATTGTAGAACAGCCAAATTAACACAATTATTTGTTTCTTTCAATTCAATATTTGTTTCCTTCTAATCAATTTTATAAGGTGTTTATAAGGCAGAGAGAATAAAGGTAACTGCCCAAATCATCATCTTGCTATCTGCATTGGAAACAGTTCATTTGTTTTTTGTATTACATAAAAATATTTGCAGCTATATATGTAAAATATGAGTAATGATATACTGATATTTACTTACCTAACAATTCAGTTCAGCAAGCAATTTTAACATAACATTTTATATTTTTCAACAGAAGGCCTAGGATTTTTTTTGCAACTTTTAATATTTATTTATTTTAAAGAGGGGGAGAGAGAGAGAGAGAGAGAGAGAGAGAGAGAGAGAGAGAGAAGGGGGAGGAGCAGGAAGCATCAACTCCCATTTGTGCCTTGACCAGGCAAGCCCAGAGTTTCCAACCGGTGACCTCAGCATTCTAGGTCATGGCTTTATCCACTGCGCCACCACAGGTCAGAGAAGAAGGACTAGTAATTTAACTGAACTGATGAACTTGGTGAATTCACAATTTGCTGATATAATCAAAAAATGTTCTCCAGGTTTATATTCCTTTTTTCTTTCTGTCTTAGGCCTTATACTTACATTGTGTTTTTGGTTTTCATTGTAGTTTATCGTAAACTGTGAGATGAACTGAAGTGAGGTCTATATCGAATTATAAATTCTTAGAAAGTCAGAGTTTGTCAATGTATGGCAACTTATTAAGTTGAACCATAAATATTCTAAAAAACTGAAATTGATAAAGAGAAAGATGACAGAATTTGGCCAAGTCCACTTGTCCTTTAGATAGTTAAGCAGAGTTGATGCACTCTCTCAGTTTTTCTTTTAGCCTATTGCACACTGCAGCTCTGTTTCCCTGTGTGACCCTGTGTAAATAGTCTGTGGAGTTCTAGAGTTTTGGACCTTTAACACAGAGGTGGATTTAATGGCGAATGCACTGGGTGTGTGCCTCGGGCCGCAACTTCTGAAGGGCCCCTCAAAACCCCAACTTTACACTTTTTTCTAATGACACCAGTTTGGTCTCATATGTGCAATTTTAACATTAATAGTACACAATATTTTTTACTTATTTAAAAATATGGTTAATGTAGTTTTATTTTATCTGTCTCTCTTTTTTTTTTTAAGAGGCCCAATATTTTGTTCTGCATCTGGGACCTCAACTGATCTTAATCCGCCTCTGCTTCTACAGAATAAAATTTTTGTGCACCAATACTTATTAATAGTATTCCCACATATTTAGCTTTATCTTACTACATATGTATACTGTAATTAATTTTTTTCAATTGGATCATTTGAGTTTTGTAATCCTATATTTAACAGGGCAATTATTTTTTCATTAGATATACCTTTAGTTTTTTAAAGGTTAAATATTACATATTGATGCATATTAGTATTTTAAACATAAGCACATTTTGTAAATAGTGCATTTATTGTAGGAAGCATTGTGTTAAGAATAAATTAAAAAAAAAACACAGCTATTTTTATTAGCAAGGTGGCAGGCTAGGGAATTGGGGTATTATCGTGTAGACAAAAATAAACAAGTTCGAAATGTGTTGTAAAATCTCTTTCACTTAACTTCTTGCCTTATTTTCTTTGCCCTAATTCTTTTCTGATTTTCTGTTTCACCATGATTTTGCCTCAGCATTCACATTGCCTTTGCACCCTAAATTGCAGCTATGACAGAAGATACTGCTGTCCCTCCTGTTGTGACTGACATAGTCTTGAATCTCTGTCGACGTACCTGGCAGTTTCGGCACGGTGAGGGTCTTTAGTGGGAAGTTTCTGTCTAAATGGGACAACCACATTTTAACTTGCATGGTGTGTGAGCTCCAAATAAATGGACATATTGGATCGTTGTACATTACAGCTCAGAAACAAGTATGGTGTTTTGTAAGCATCTGTTTGCCTTATCGTTTCCATTCCTCAAAATACATTTGTTTCTCCAAAGTGGATTAGCCCGTCTAGACATCCTATAAAATGTCAATGCAAGTATGAATCTTCCGTACACAGGTCTCAGGAGATAAGAGTTTGTTTGCAGTGCTGCGCTTTCACAGTTAGATCAATACAGTCACACTTTTTTTTTTTTGAATTTTGCCAACAGAAAATAATATCAGAATAGAGAACTTCTTTGTGTTTCCTAAGCAGAAAGTAATATATGACCAGAAATCAAGAGGGAAAAAGTTAGCTCATAAATAAATACCCAAGAACTTGGGAAGAAAGTTATTGTTATTTTTTTTTTATTACCCACTAAGCCACGATAAAGGTTATTATCATGAGATAATCATTCCTCTGGAGCAATACAAGACAGGGGACACAGCTGAGTGCTGTCATGCCCATGGGATGTGATTAGCTCATGATAGCAGCATCCCTTGGACTCATAAGCTATTATGAAATGTCTATTTCCCCCCCCCCATTTTCTATATATAAATAAATGATTTTGGCGGACAGATTCAATTCCCACAAACTGCAAGTTTGCATTAAAATGCTTCAGCTGTGAGATTCACAGATATTAATCTACCCTTTTGGAATGTTGAACAGTCAATCAGAATCTTTCTTCGTCTCAAGCTGTTTTATGATATTATTACAATGTTTTTTGTGACGGAATGGCGGGTAAAGCAAGTTTCAGAGAAATAAGCTTGTTTGGGCTCGATTTAGTTGCTTGAGGGAAACCTCTACATAAAATGACTGTGCCTGCTCACTAAGGCATCCTAACTTTCTCATTATTTTTTTTCCTGCCTGACTCAATTTCTTTGCTGCATTTTAGAAGTCTGAAGTTCATTCCTCTAACTAGATTAATAAAAGCAGATTTCTCATTTCATATTTTACAACTGACAGGGGAAAATACCGCCCTGGTAATCAGTGTAAAGTCAGAAAATACTAGTTCAAAATTTGAAATTTAAAAATTAATATAAAATAAGATTGACTTTGGATTTAAAAATAAATGGGGATGCTTTTGGTATATAAATAGACAGGTGGGTATGCTTTATTATGAATTTTAGTCAGAATTATAAAAATGACATTGTAAATTTATAAAAATCAAAAAGTCAACAATTTCATTAAGCCAGAAAATTTTGAATCATAACATTACTGGGGTGAAGCCATTTCCGCGATTGTACTTATGACAGTTAGAAAAAGAAATAAAATGACCATAGAATTCTAAAACAAAATGTTCTCTCTCTATTGATCAATATTAGATGGCCATTAATATTGGACTGAATTATTTAGTATAAATGAAACTAATATATAAGTTATAGATTATTATATCCTATATATATGATTTGTATATATATGTGTGTATATAATATACATATTATATATAACATATATAATATATATAATAATGTAGCATCTTCCTTGTCTCCAAATATATTTCATTATTTGGGCAGGCAGTTTCTCATTCCAAACTTTCACTGCTCTGAATTATTGAGAACGTACAGGCTGTCATTATTTAATTAGATAATAGCTTTTATTAAGAAATACAAAATTTGGTGTTTATCTTTCTCTCTCTCTACCAATGCTGACTTTGTGGTATTAGCGGTGGCAGAAGCTTGCCTCACACCACATGGAGCCAGAAGAGGAACAGAGTCGTGCACTAATTTATACAGAGTATCTGATGATAGCTCAAACTAATAAAGATATTTCTAAGAACACTTTTATAAAAAGGAAAATATGTATCTGATGAAAATGAAAATTCAGTTGTCAACTCTGGAATTATAAAGTAAATATAAATGAATAGTGTTGTGTGATTTTAATCTATCAATATTATTGATGTTTAATGAGTTATTATGCTTGCATTTCTTTCTTTTTTTGTTAAAAAGATTTGAAATAAAGTTCTGTCATTTTAACATGTAGACTTGAATAGGTTATAGTATCGATTTATTCATTCAAACATTAATCTAGGTGTTACAGTAAAAGTGTTTGTAAATGTGATTGATATTTATAATCAATTGGCTTTATGAAGTGCACATTATCCTTGATAATCTAAGTGGTCCCGATCCAATCATTTGAAAAGCTCTAAGAACAGAAAGTCAAGGCAACCTACCGAATGGGAGAAGATATTTATAAATAATATCTCTGACAAGGCATTAATATCCAATAATATATAAAGAACTCATGCATCAGAACAGAAAAAAAAGAACCCTTTTAAAATATGGGAAGAGAACCTGAATAGACATTCCTTTAAAGAGGGCACACAGATGGCCAACAGACACATAAAAAGATGCACAACATTACTAATCATCAGGGAAATACAAATCAAAACCCAAATGAGATATCACTTCACAGAAGTCAGAATGATTGTTATCAAAAAGACAACAAGTAACAAGAGTTGGTGAGAATGCTGAGAAAAAGGAACCTTGGTGCACTATTGACGGGAATGTATACTGGTTCCCCCGTCATGGAAAACAGTATAGAGATTCCTCAGAAAATGAAAAGTAGAATTATCTCACAGCCTACCAATTTTACTCCTGGGTATTTTTCTGAAAATAAAAACAAAACAAAACACACACACACACACACACCAAAAAACCAATATTCTGAAAAGATATATGTGTCCCTATGTTAATTGCCACATTGTTTACAATAGTCATGACATAGAAGCAATCTAAGTTTCCATGGGTAGATAAATGAATATAGGTATACCTACACAATGGAATACTAGTTAGCTATTAAAAAAATTCAAATCTTGCCCTATGTAAGAAGATGCATGAACCTAAAGGGTATTTCATTAAATAAAATAAGTTGGACAGAGAAGTCCAAATACTGTATGATTTCACTTATATGTGGAAATCAAAATGAATAAAATGAAACAGAGACAAACTCATAGATACAGAGAACAAACTAATGGTGCCAGAGGGCAGAGGGATGGGAAGAAAAGCAGAAGGCACAAGAAGTACAAACTCCCAGTTATCAAATAAGTTATGGATATACAGTGTTCAACATAGAGAATATTGTCAATAATACCATAATCACTATGTATGGTGACAGATGGTTACTGTTGTGGTGATCACCTAAGATATATAAATGTTGAATCATTCTATTATACATCTGAAACTAATATATTAGATATAAACTATAATCAAAAATAACTTTTTAAAAAATAGAAAAAGAAAGAACTGAGATATCCTTGGAAAAGGAGAAATTCCACCTGTGATCTATAGCACTTTCTGATGCCCAAGAGTTCCAGCCTACCCCTCCCAGAGCATGCCCTATGACTTTTAAATTTGTCTAATCTGTTCCACAAATTTGTAGGCTAATTCCTTGGGGGAAAAAAATCTCTCTATAAAGATAACAATATAGGTTCTGTTGTTTGGTGGAGCTCTTGTTGATACACCTTTATAGAACTGGTGGGTTTTAGCTTATTCTCTCATTTTTAAGGATGTCATTAAGCCGCACGAGGAATGAATGAATCTGACTTGGGGTTAGGAGACAAAACTATAAGGTTAACCCAAATCTCAGTAAAATTACTTTATGTGAACATTTACAGTTAATACTTCTAAGTAATCTCTGACATAAGGAACATTGTTTCTCTTATTTTACAGGTGAGGAAACTGAGATTTAAAGAGATAAAATACTTTACAGAGATCACAAAGTGGGTAAGGAGGGAGCTAGGATGGTGGGTTTGAGGTGATTGGATTGAATCTATGAGTCTAGAAGAAAAGTTGTCAATGAGGACATAATTATAGCTTCTTGGAGTTGAAGCTATCCTAGCTAATGAGATAAAGAATCCAAAGTCACTTTTTAGTTGGTGAAACTTTTGAAAACTTTAAATAGTCAATTTGGAGATTGTTTATCTAGGTCTTTGATGGAACCTGAACAACAAACACAATGTTAGTGTTTAAGAAGAATGTTAAATCTAACTAAGGTTTACATACTTTTATATATTTATTTTTATAAAGAATTATTTAAATTTTGAGCACCCAATATCACTGGAAGGTAGAGGAAGATTTCTTCTCCATACCAACCGAGCAATGCTCAAGACACCAGCTCAATTAGACTCAATTGTGGTACCATCTGCCTGGAGAGAGGATGAGATTCCACAGATAAAGGGCTCAGTCCTTCAAGACCACGCCCCTCATCAGAGACGAATTGCTAATTGTGGGGGGAAATGTTAAATAGCATTCCTTTATCTTTTAAAATAGGAATCAGCTTTATTTATTTTTTTTGAAGTCTTGGATTTGAGGAGCTTTTAAATGAGCATGTGAAGGTTTGTGAAAATAGGCAAATACATGGAAAGCTAGGTTAAATGTAAAGTATCTGATTATATACAGCAGGCACCAAGAGCATTCTGAAATCACAGTTCCAGAATAGATTCTAGAGATCCTATAGTTCATCTGCCTGATATGAAGAATGTTAAACGCTAACATTTCAAAACTAAGGGACACATTCTTAAAAGAAATTGTAAGAAAATTTATGAAACAACTTTCTCATGTTGTTTTTGCATATACTTTATAGGTTTTTACAACTCACTAAAATATTCTGAGCCCTGGCCAGTTGGCTAAGCAGTAGAGCATCAGCCTGGCATGTGGAAGTCCCAGGTTGGATTTCTGGTCAGGGCACAAAGGTGAAGCGTCCATCTGCTTCTCCACCCTTCTCCTCCGCTTCCCCTCCCCTTCCCTCTCTCTCTCTCTCTCTCTCTCTCTCTCTCTCTCTTCTCCTCTAACAGTCATGGTTCGAGTGGTTTGAGTTGGTTGTCCCTGGGCACTGAGGATGACTCCATGGCCTTGCCTCAGGTGCTGAAATGGTTTGGTTGCCAAGCAACGGAGCAGCTGCTTCAGATGAGCAGAGCATTGTCCTGTAGGGGGCTTATTGGGTGGATCCTGGTTGGGGCACATGTGAGAGCCTGTCTTTCTGCCTCTCCATCTTCCCTCCTCTTACTAAATAAATAAATAAACAAACAAATAAATAAAAGATTCTGATGTTGTATATATCAAGAGTGAAACAAAATGTGAACATGCACACAACAATATTTGAGTCTTTATATATAAATTTAACATTTATAGATAATTAGAGCAACCCTCAACTCAAAAAAGTCCAATACATAGATATAGGATTTGGAGGTCAATAACTTGTAAACAAAGCTGATAAATAGAAGGCAATCAGTAAGATACAGCCAGCCACCCAGCAGATACACAAAAACTAAAAATGTAACATTTCATCAGCCCGCTTCTATTCCTGGTTAAATTTATGTTGTTTTCTCTCATAGAGCTACTAGTGGAGGATGGAACTAGACAGATAAAGTTACAGCTAACAGTTTGCAAAACCTAATTTGTAATGAAAATAGCAATTATTTTGATAAGTCAACATAAAGATATTTCCACTCTCCCATTCTGACTCTGCTCTCAAAGTTTGATCACCAATATTACAAAGTTGAGGTTAAAATAAAAATGACCCCGGAAAACCTGAATAAGTTTTGAATTGGACATTTTATTTTTCATGTGTAGATACAGAACTATTCCCTTGAAAATATGTTAATCTAATTAGTCCTGGGGGAACAAAAACGGGATGAACATAATGAGAGTTTATCAGTGTACTAAAATAAATATTTCATACCCTTTTTATGCTTTTGATATTATTTCCCCCTTATTTTCAAGGAATGTGTCTAAGCAAATTTTCATAAGAACACTATTGCTATAAAACATAATTTCCATATTAGTAAGATTGAGAACAATACTTCTGGTCACACAGTCTTCCATATGCACATTCAAAATGCATGTTAGCATATTAAAATATAAAGACACCATACACTAACAAAATGGATGAACTTTGGTTAATTCAGTGTTTTCTAAATTTGACTACAAAGTGTCACACCTATCTCCTTCTCTCCCCAACACTATTGTCATTATCATGATTAATATCAGTCAACTGATGTTTTTAAGAACCTCTTTAATAAATCTGACAAGACTATTGGTGAGATTAGAGCAAGGGTCAGGGTTCTTCTTCTGTAAGAGGCCAGATAGTAAATATTTTAGGATTTGTAGGCCACACATTATCTATTCATTTTTGCATATTCTTTATTTTTTTTATAATACTTTATAAATGTAGAAAGCATTTTTAGCTTGAAACCCATAAAAGAACAGGATACATGTTAGATTTGGCTTGTGAACAATATTTTGTTGACCCCTGGATTCAAGGATACAAATAAAAAAAAAAAAGATGACTAAAAAGAGGAAAGTAACATTAACTAATAAAAAATCAAAACACATTGGCCCTGATGGGTGGCTCAGTAATAGAGCATTGACCCAGTGTATGGGCATTGCAGGTTTGATTCCCAGTCAGGGTACACAGGAGAAGTGAACATCTGCTTCTCACCCCCTCCTCTCTCCCTTCTCTTCCTCCTCCCCTCCTATAGCTAGTGGCTGGATTGGTTCGAGCACAATCCCAGGCACTGAGGACAGCTCTGTTGGAGGGCATCAACCTCATACACTAAAAATAGCTTGGTACTGGAGCATCGGCCCCCAAGGGGTTGTCAGGTAAATCCTTACTATCTCCCCTCCTCTCATCTAAAACAAAACAAAACAAAAAACAGGCAGTGAGAAAATGAAATTACGAAACTGAACATATGCCTTGTGTTTGTAAATACTGTTGAGAACACCACAGGCCCAAAGTGACATCACTTGTGCCAAAGCCAATAAAACCAAACTTAAATTTAATATCCAACCTAATTGCTGTTTCAAACCTTTCTTAGGAACAAAATCATTATTAGCCAGTCTGGAATTTTCTAGTTGCACACCAGCAAAGCAATTGGTCCCAAAGGCCCTGTCCATCCCCCATAAGGAAGTGTCAATCTACATGATAAAAATCATTTTCACTCCCTTTCCCCCAAAAAAGAGATGTCTCCATCTAAAAATAATCCTTTCTTTTCTTTTGTTAATCCTTTTTTTTCTTTTGCTAATGTAAAGCCAGAAGCCACGGCCACTATCACAGCAGCCTGGCCCATGCAGGTTCGCATTGGATTCGGACAGTCGGTAAAGCAACAAGGGAGCCACAAACTGGTGGGCCATAGTCTTTAATCCTAGCTTGCACCCGGCGGGCAAGTAAAAACATACACTGGGCTCCAAAACCCACTCACATTCAGTGCTCACAAAGCCACTGACTTATCCGAGTTTCCTAGAATCAAAGGTTTCTAGCTCACCAGCCTTATTCTCCTCAGTTCCCCATCTCCTTCCTTCTCTCTACACAAACTCTACACAAACTGGCATCTCACTCAGCACTCCGCCATCTTGGCTGCTTCTCCTGGCCTACTCCAGTGGCCTCCTTCTGCTCTCTGCTCTGCTCTCTCCTCTAAAATGATAATCTCAGGAATCAAGAGCAAACTCTGTTCTGCCCCCATTTTATATTGTAGCTTCACAAACTCTAATCCAATATACAAAATAGGGAAGTCTCTAGTAGTCACTTCTCTGAGGCATGATTGGATTGTACCGCCCCACATCAAAAAGGGTGGGAAAGGCTTAATCCCAAAACCAAGCCCCAGGCTACAACGAGATCCTGCCTGCCCACAGAGACACACATTAATATCACCTGGGCAACGGCCTCCACGTGGGCAGTGGTGCCATCTTTAACATAGTGAGCATAATATACTTTATCTGCCCAACATCTAATATCTTCCTTGCTCTGTATTCTTCTTCTTATAAAACCTTCTTTTTTTGTACAGCTTTTAGGACTGTCCTAGTTGCTAGAGGGGATGCTGCCCAATTCAGTACCACTTAATAAGTAAGGCCAATTAGATCTTCAAATTTACCTGGGTTAATTTCATTCTTTTGTCAGTATACTTAAACATATATACATCTATATGTTGATATATTTCTCTGCAAATCACTTGGAAACGAATTGAAAAGAAATGCAATAGTGGCTAAAATTAGTCGTTTTTTATATTGAGGAGCCACTGCGCCACCTCACCCGCAGGTGTTGTAAAGTACCAAAAGCTACAGAATTAATATTAGTATTTTGGGAGGCTTGAAGAACATTTTATTAATTTGGGTTAAGGTGTGCAGAGAAATTGTGAGAAATAGTCTCTGTACTGTGTGATTGGCATGACCAGGACGGCCCTTGGCATTGTATTGTAAATGCAAAGGGGAGGAAAACATGGATTCCCTGACATTCCACCACACCTGTGGGGAAAGGGGTGAATGGCTAGTCAGGTACAGGGAGAGAAAAGCCAAAATAAACCTTTTCTTATAGTAATGAGCCATTTGTGGGCATTTGTCCCCACAGAAACTACCTCTCCCATATGAATGCATATAGTTAATGTGTGTGACTCTGGACAGAGAGATGGCAGATAAACAGGATAAACACTAGATAATATAAGAATGTCTTTTAATATGTAAAGAGACATCTTTCTACCATTGTGTTGACTTGTAAATTTTGTTTTCTCCAAAATGATGTATGGCTTGCAAATTGAACATGGTCCTATCATGTTAAAGGACACATGACTATAACCAATAGTGGTAAGGGGCTCCTAATTACAATTTTTGCTTCTGTACTTCCCACTTACAAAACTATAAAAACTAAGTAGAACAAAGGGCCTGCGCGCTCTCCCTCAGATTTCTGTTGGAGTTGCTGCCGCTTGGCCAAGCTAGACAATAAAGCTTTGGTGTGTAATCGACGGACTTTGTTCCTGTCTTCAATGTTTCGGGTCCCTCCGGATTAGGCTTAACAACATGTTTTACGCAACATCTGTATTTATTCTTCTCACAAAAACAATACATGCTAGTGTTATTAAAATGTTTGCTTGTTTGTTTTAAGATGTACTCCTGGGGCACTAAGTGTTTACATTTATTACATTTCTGGGCTTGCACCAAGAGAGTCCCAAAATAAATGGATGTCATATAGAGAGCACAATCCATTACGTGGAAGATGTATGGCAAAAAATATCCAGGTGAAAATGAAGCATTACTGGCTATAGTGAGCCACTCTTTTCAGATGATAGCGTGGTCTTGAGCATTTCACATGTATTGAGATCATGAAGCCAGTGGATGGAGGTGTTACATAGGCCCGCATTTTATGATTACAGTAATTTGCACTTCCCTGGATTTGGCCAGATGGAGATGCCTCTTTTAATTCAATCAAATATCTGCATTATATTAATTTTTCCTCCCATTGTGGCTCGAGGAGATAACTTAATTGAGCTGCCCATGAAGCTGCCAGGATTCCAGCCTCCGGCACACTCAGAGGTGTCGGCCAGGGAGGCGTGGAGACGCCCTACCTGTAGAAGATGCCCTCCCATTTCTCCTGATGTGCTTGCTTTAGGACTGGCACTGCCTGGCCTGAATCTCATGTGTTATCTGACTTCCTGGTGACCTTCAGCTTCTCCCTGCTAGGTATGGCTTCCTTCTAAAAGAAGGTACATCAACATAATTGTTGAACAAAATCAGGTTTTATTTTACAGTTTATTTTTCTCCTAAAGGTTTAAAGTCCAGCGTTCTTGTAGAGTGGAGTGTGGCCCTCCGTTCAGCTCTTTTCTTTGTGTCTGAAAGACTCCCCCCCCCCTTGTATACCTATCTTGACAGATTGGGGCCCTAGACCAGTATCGCTTAGTCACACACCAACCAGCAGGGAGGAAGTCTGTACCTGTTATTAAAGCCTACCTACTGGCTTAGTGTTCGGAATTCAATTCTACCTATAAATCAACATCAGAGCATACAACTCAGCATGTTCAAGAGCTTTGTTTAAACATCAAAAAAAAGAACACAGACAAGTACTATGATAGGAATATAACTAATCACTTGCAAATACATCTTTCCTGTCAGTAGGAGCCTAACCTTTCTGTTTAATGTGACTGAGAAAAAGCGCACTTATTTTTATTCTATCTGTTTTCTCTAAAGAGATGTAGAATTTTGCCATGAAAAAGAGACTATATTTGTTCTTAATGTAACACAGAGCTTTAGTATTTCAGAAGTGTTCAGCTGATGGGAGAGACAAGAAACTGAATTCTGTGGAAAGCTGAGAGCTGTTTATCATCTGATGAAGAATGATTCATTCCTCTGAACCTGTCTATACCTACTAGAAAGAATGAACTTGTGAGCCATTAGTACCAAAAAAAATGGTAAAACATTATAAAAAAACCCACAAGATTTATTTTAAAAATAAGAAGGAATAGATCTTTATTTGTTTGTTGACTGGCAGTGAATGCAGTTTGATGCTTTGTGGTATATTGATTGGGATCAATTTAACTTTATCCTCTGCTCCTGGTTTTATCTGTTCATGAGGGACCTAGGAAGGATTTATTTGAGGTGCTCAGAAATCCTAGAATCTATAAACCTTTCCTTTAATTTGAATGCTACAGATTACGGATGAAAGTATGGTCACCTGCGTGGATCAGCAGGATTAGAGACATCAAAGCAAATAAAAATAAAAAGGACAAGCAGAGAAACAACAAACAAAGAGAACTCTGTCACTGAAACCAAAGGTAGTGTCAGGGGGCTTGGAAGGTTTGGCTAACAATAGAGTAGTCCAAAGAGGATGAGTCGTGCTCGAGTGCTTCCACTGGTTTAAAATCTAGGCTAAATCATAAAGACATGAAGTCTGAGGGTCAATCTCTTTTTTGAAAAGGGACTTGCTTATTAGTTCTGGTTGGATATATCTCTGCAGTATTCGTAATCTTGCTCTCCAAATGTGTTTGTGTAATAAATATATTTTTAGAGAGGTTATAGCAGTGAGGGCTTTTAATGATTTATTGGCATTTTTATTTGTGAGGTTCTTATATACATATATATGTATAAATGTGTGGCTCTGTTTGTGTATAAAATACACTGTCTATTCTGGTGATAATAGGACTGATGTCAACCTTACAGTAAAATAAAGAGAAGAGAGATGTTGAGTTTGACAAGGGTAAGCGGGAATTCGGGACCCACTGGCACACGTTGTGAAATCTTAGGCAATAATAATACTTTAACGTTGTTGTGAGAATGAAATGGACTCTCCTAAGGAAAGTGCCACATGCTTTTTTAACATCCCTATTAATTGTAGCCATTATTCTCAGTGCTCGCATTATTATCATTATGAAAAGCCAACATGGGGGGTTAGCCACACATCTGGACGACTAGAAAAAATAATGACCTGATTGTAATTGACCTTCAGTAAATTGAAAAGGAAAGAACAGGACCATTTTTTTTTCTTTTTTCCATGATATTTAAAGGCGGGGATTTAAGAATGTTCAGACAAGTTTGATTCTTTGCCGATGCCTGAGGGTGGAATCACCTCTCTGCTCTTCCCTAGTTTCAAACATAACAACTATTAAACATAGAGCATGGGGATGGTTTCTCCTTACTCACTCTCTCCACCCCCATGTTAGACCTCAGAAAATGTACACAGATATGGCCACTATGGGTGGGAATATTCACATATAGATGTATTCACATACATCAAGGTTAATAGCCACTTCATACCAGGCAAATACTAATCCTTATGCCTATGAGTCTTCATTAGAATGAAAAAGCTGTGTGCCCATTTTAAGTAAAGCATTTCCAACAACATGGCAGAATTATTGTGCTATTAAAATGCTAATGCACATCCAGTGTTTTGAGAGAGATTGTAAGATCTGTGAGGGCAAGAATTTTTTCTGTCCGTAGGTTGTGGAGTACATAGGGACGAGTGGAACACTTAATGCTTTTGTTCTTAACAGCAAGCTAATTCTTTCTGTTCCAAGAAAAACTGAAAAGTTAAAAAAAACTTCTCGAGGCATCCTTCTCAGGAGAAGGTAGATTGGCATTTTCCAGAAACCAGATCCACAGGATCTTAGGACTGTTACAATGTTCCTGTGATATTCAGCTGAGTGTTTCTCAAGAAAATGGAAAGTGGACAAGTCTCAGAGACTGCCCCTTAGTACATGCGCTCTTGAGCTGAGAGGGGATAAGCCCCTCGCTAAGTACTCTTGTCCAGAACACACTTCACACTAGCTTTTGATTTTCTGAGAGTTCTCCTCTAACATGGGTCCTTCTTTTGGGTTTAGATTCACAAATTTAATATCCAGGCTTGTTTCATACTTAGAGCATAGATTAAATGTGCTGCTCTGATCTCACAAACTGATAGAAAGAATAACAGAACAGTGTTGGGATGGGTAGAATCAAATATTAATTGATAAGAACTATCCTACTCATGTACTAGGTATTGGTGTAGTACAAGTAAGGGCCAGGTGAGGTGGGGATAGGTAGAGGTTAGGAATGGAGTCTGAGAGGAATAGGTGAGCATTATCAATGTATTAAAAAGAAGTCACTAAAGATATCTGTATTTCCACTCAACTTATAACAAGAAGGGGAAAAGAACTGAATGGAATATTCTGATTCACTGAGAATTTAAGAAGTTATTTGAAAAACATGGTTTTTATTTTTTATATATTTTTATATTTAAATGATTAAATCTTAAATTATTGTATTAAGATAGAATTAGTTCAGAGTTAACTTTTACCATGATATATATATTGTTACCATGGACTTGCTCTGCCTGATTCATCTGAAGTAGAAGAATCCATACCTAATGTTGGGAAGATAAAATACATTATGCTCACTTTGTTAAAGATGGCACTGCCCATGTGGAAGCCCGTCACCCAGGTGATTGCTTGGGATGGGCGTGATTATGTTAATATGTGTTGGGGGAGGGCTTTCGCGCCAAAAAGTTTTAAAAGGAAGAGAGATCAGTTTATCCGGGAGAAGACTGATTACATTCTAGGAGAAGCCCATGCTGCATGAGAGCAGAGAAAGGAGAGCAGAAAAAGGCCACATGGAGGAGAGGAGAGGCAGCCAAGATGGTGGAGTGCTGAAGGAGAAGCCAATTAGTGTAGAGTTTGTGCAGAGAGAAGGAGATGGAGAACAGAGGTGAATAAGGCTGGTGAGCTAGAAACCTTTGTTTCTAGGAAACTCGGATAAACCAGTAGCTTTGTAAGCACTGAATGAGTGGGTTTTGTAGCCCAGTGTGTGTTTTTACTTGCCCACCAGGTGCAAGCTAGGATTAAAGCTAATAGCCCACCAGTTCTTGGCTCTGTTGTTTCATTACTGTCTGTCTGAATCTAATGTGAACCTACATGGGCCAGGCAGCTGTGATGGTGGTCGTGGCTACTGGCTTTACACCCAAGTAGATTCTCTTCCCGAAATCTGCCCTATAATATAAGTGGGAGAGTGATATGTTTCCTGTACATATAGACTCCTCTTCAACTTGGCTTATGAGAGCACAGCAGAGGTCACTTGAGAAGCGTGAGAAAGACGCTCAGTAATCATGCCCGTGACCCCTACTGTACCATGTGGCTGAGGCAATATGTGCCTTGAGTCAGTATCAGCTAAAACTCTTAGGAGCTATTTCCCAGTTGGTCAAACTGTCAAAAGCAAAGCAAAACAAAATAACAATATAAATTCTTTGACAGTTAAATCTAGGGTTTGGAAACACCAATGCAAGCATTGCTCTTCCCTACCCCACCCGCAACCTGCTGATTGGGACAAAATTTTCCAAATTGCTGACCTTTCTCTTTGGCACCTGCTTTTGCTCTGCCTCTTGAATTTTATATTTAAGACTTCTCTTTTCTAAAGCATCACTGCTTACCTAGGTGCCCCCGCTTAGGCCCCAGCCAGTGTAAGGCTTCTGCTCTCACTTGAACAAGTCTCTTTGTTACTCATGGGGATTCCAAGAAACAACTGCACATGCCAATTATTTCTATGAGACTGTAATAGGTATTCGAGGTTACATAATTGCAAATGGTTCACTGCTTTAAAATGTTATCATTTCTTATCAATTTCTTATAGTCATTGTCATTTGAGGTCCCCACAAAATGTTGACATCCATAAAGAACTATTTGAACTTCATTATCTGAACAGTCATCAAACTTTAGTCTACTAATGATTTTATCCAAGGTCAGACTAATAAATTTAAATTTGCAACACACATAAATCAGAAAGAATTTTGAACCTGCTCAGTTTAACAAGCAAGAATCTTTTTTATCTGTTATTTCTGGGAGACTGATCAATAGAATTAAAATATAAGAATTGGAAGAAAAAGGCCACATGTTTTAACATAGGGAGTTCTCCTTCTTTCTTTACCTTTTGAGAATGTAAGCCAGGGGAAAGTAGAGTTGGAATATGAATGTATATTAGTTGTAACTCTACCATTTAATTAGTTCTATTACCTTAGCTAGATCACTAGATTTCATGGTGTCTAGTTTTGTTGTTGTTGTTGTTTTGAATGATGGTAAAAAAATCTACATTTTAAAAAACAAGCTGAAAATTGTGAGGTTGTCTAAAAACTTGAATATACTTTCTGAGTTTCAAGGATCTCACCAAAGTGAAAACAAAATCCATCTTTCTGGAGAAGAGTCATGTCTGTCTTGCAGAACGTAAACCTCAAAAGTGAACTATCAATACATGCATTATGTTAACAGCAGGTGACAAATGTCTATTTTCATAGGTCTGACAGAGGTTGTGAGTTGATTGGGAAACCTGAAGTTGAACACATGTGGATGGATAACAAACCTTCCCTAATCCTTCATTCAAGTCACAGCTTCTATGAGTTTGATTAGATTATTTATTTCTTAACTAGTACACCCATATCTACCCTTCCCCAGCAGATATTTTAACAGATATAACTAATTTTAATAATATTTAATACTATACTAATCTTTAATATATGAGAAAAGAAAAAAATAATATATGAGTATATTGCTAAACAATATGTATTTGATGCTAATATTTGATAATATAATTTCCACAGTCTAAATATTCACATAGCATCAGGAGACGCTTGTCGTAAGACTAAGTGAAAAACATTTCCTCACCAGAGTTAGGGATGCTCATTTTCTAGCTTTTGGACAGACTCATGCTGAAAAGTAGATTTCTCTGAGATGTTATTTTATCTACAAGATATAGAAGGACCTGCAAGTTTTTCAAGGGCTCATAAAAATGTAAAGAACATAGGAAAAATATGTAGGCTCCAATATATAAATAGACATAGAAGGCTTATAATCCATTTAAGTTTAGTTGAACATCCTCAAAATGTAATATTATGCCAACTAGTTAACAGTAACTTAACTTATGCCATTATATGTACATACACATATATTTATATAATGTGGAAAGTGAGTACATTTTAATAGTTGATGTGGTCCTCTACTAGTAAGAGGCTTAGAGATCTTAAATTGGTCTTGCCTACAAAATCCCACTTACTGATGTGGAAGATTTTTTTGTTTAAAAAGAGTTGCTCAGATCTGTTTAGCTTCTCTACCTCTAATGCTCTTTGATACAAAATCTAATTTTTTTGGGGGGGGGGTTGGTTTTCTTATTAATTCTACTTAACCTTTTCATCGCCAGAAGAAGCCAGCCCCTTCTTAGACGCTGCTGATAATGTGATTACACTAAGGACATTGAGGTTTGCAGACTGTCACATCTTTAAGCATATTCTTATTCTTCTTCCTCTCTCTTTTTCTTTTCAAGAGTATTAAACAAAATGCATCTCCTCCTAGTGGTAGCACAAGGGAAATCACAAGCTCACGGTATTACACCACTGTGACAGAATGTCATTTCAATTGCCTTATTAACCATATGAAAAAATATATCACAACAGCGAGAAAACTTCTCAGTTATCTATATCTTCCGCCTTAGGCTATTGTCATGAGCCACTGGCATACTAAGGAGAGTGTACTAATTCAGTTGTCAGCTGCCTCACCTATTAAAAAGGGGGAAAATACCAGCAACAAAATTGAAACCCATAATAAGGGTGCTGAAGAGGTCTGGACGGCTCTGTCCGGTTGTAGTCCCGAATTAAACACTCTCTCAGAAATGTGTCATTTGAACTGTCAAAGAGAATGCTGCTATCACCCACATCTGGCTTGATAACGAAGCATTCAACAGTGTTGTGGAAGCGGCGTCCTCTGGCTGCATTTGCGGAACATCAGACTGGACGCTTGTGCTTGAAGTGGCGTGTAAATATCATTTACCTCATGTTCTTTTTATGAGAGTGAGGACCTCATGAGGAAGGTGGGAAGGTATATGGGCCTGGCAGTCAGATCAATGGTCTTAGGGAAGCCACAAACAACAGACTGTGTGAAATCTGAACCAGCGTAATGAGTAAAACAGTTTAAATTTGTTAGTTTTGATCAGGTTTCTGGAGATATGCTGAATTTCTAAAACTTTTTTCTGAAAGCCCTTTTTGTGTCACTTTGGGGAAACGATAAAAGTTTATTAAATGATGTCCACTCGGGCCTGACCTGTGGTGGCGCAGTGGATAAAGCGTCGACCTGGAAATGCTGAGGTCGCCGGTTTGAAACCCTGGGCTTGCCTGGTCAAGGCACATATGGGAGTTGATGCTTCCTGCTCCTCCCCCCTTCTCTCTCTCCCTCTCCCTCTCTCTCTCCTTTCTAAAATCAATAAATAAAATAAAAATAAAATTAAAAAAATAAATGATGTCCACTCTAAGTATACATTAGATTTATACATCACTGAAATGGTAAGAAAACGTATGACAACTGATACCCTAAGCATATATGAGACTTACTTTGTTATGAACTATTAAAGCCATACTCTATATATAATAAAAAATTACTTTAAGACCTAAGCTAAATATATTGGAGCAATATTTTATGTGATAAAACATGAAGTAAGTAAAAGAACATTTTACTATTCATGATACTTCTTTAGCCTACACAATGATAATGAAGTTGAGTATGAATTAGTATAGCTTATCTTTCAGAGAAGTAAGATGTTGGGCAGAAAGAATGTTTCTCTACTGTAGTCAATTGTTAATAAATATCAGGAGATGATTTGAACCCCAGACTGACTTCAGAGATCTTAGGTTTTCCTCTGTATCACAGTGGAGAGGCAACTAGTATTAATATATGTGTTTGACTTTGAATCCGTGTAAAGAATCCGTGACTGACAAAGCAAGTCCATTTACATATATAATTTAGAATTCATTTATAGCTTAACATTACTCATATTTATTACAGGGCACTAGGAGCACAAAGTCTTCTCTTAAAGTTTTTTTGTCACTGAAATGTAAATATTCTATGTGTTTGTGGTCATTTAATTTTTCTTTAAAAATCGATATTCTTTTTTTTTTTTTTTTTTTTGTATTTTTTCTGAAGTGAGAAGCAGAGAAGCAGAGAGACTCCCAAATGTGCCCAACCAGGATCCACCTGGCATGCCCACTAGGGGGCGATGCTCTGCCCACCTGGGGCATTGCTCCATTTCAACGGGAGCCGTTCCAACACCTGAGGCAGCAGCCATGGAGCCATTCTCAGTGCCTGCGCCAACTTTGCTCCAGTGGAACCTTGGCTGTGGGAGGGGAAATGAGAGATAGAGAGAAAGGATAGGGGGAAGGATGGAGAAGCAGATGGGCATTTCTACTGTATGCCTGACCAGGAATCAAACCCAGAACTTCCAAACACCAGGCCAAAGCTCTACCACTGAGATACTGGCCAGGGCTTGGCAGATTCTTAAAGGAAGCTAGCTGGCAACACAAGATAATGCTATGCTGAGCAGCTCTGACATGGTCTTGGAAACTCAATTTCTTTTTTCTTTTCTTTTCTTTTTTAAATTAAATATACTGGAGTGATACAGGTTTCAGGTGTCCAATTCTACCACACATCTCGTACACTGTATTGCCTTCCCAAGTCAAGTCTTCATGCATCACCATTAATCAACCCTAAACCTTCCTCTGCCGCCCTCCTAAAGCCCAGCAATCACCACAGTGTTTTCTGTGTTAATGAGTTTCTCTTTCTCTTTCTCTCTCTCTCTCTCTCTCTCTCTCTCTCTCTTTTATCCTTTTTCACTCAATCCTTCCACACCCCCCTTACCAGCTTTCACCCTCAACAGCTGTTCAGCTGTTCACCTTCTCCCTATGTATGAGTCTGACTATTTTGCTTGTTAGTTCATTTTGTTCATTAAATTCCACATACGAGTGAAATCATGTGGTACTTGTCCTTCTCTGACTGGCTTATTTCACTTAGCATAGTGCTCTCCAGGTCCATCTATGTTTTCAAAAAATGTAAGATTCTTTCCTTCTTTATGGCCACATAGTATTCCATTGTATAAATGTATCACCACTTTTTTTAAATCCACTCATCTGCTGATGGGCACTTGGGCTCTTCCAAATTTTGGCTACTGTAAATAATGCTGCTATAAATAATAAACATAAGAGTGCATATATTCTTATTAGTGTTTTGGGTATCTTGAGATAAATTCCCAATGTGGAAACACTGGGTTATACGGCAGTTTCATTTTTAACTTTTTTTTTTTTTTTTTTTTGCATTTTTCTGAAGCTGGAAACAGGGAGAGACAGTCAGACAGACTCCCGCATGCGCCCGACCGGGATCCACCCGGCATGCCCACCAGGGGGCGACGCTCTGCCCACCAGGGGGCGATGCTCTGCCCATCCTGGGCATCGCCATGTTGTGACCAGAGCCACTCTAGTGCCTGGGGCAGAGGCCACAGAGCCATCCCCAGCGCCCGGGCCATCTTTGCTCCAATGGAGCCTTGGCTGCGGGAGGGGAAGAGAGAGACAGAGAGGAAGGCGCGGCGGAGGGGTGGAGAAGCAAATGGGCGCTTCTCCTGTTTGCCCTGGCCGGGAATCGAACCCGGGTCCTCCGCACGCTAGGCCGACGCTCTACCGCTGAGCCAACCGGCCAGGGCCCATTTTTAACTTTTTGAAGACACTTCATTCTGCTTCCCGCAGTGGCTGCATCAATCTGCGTTCTCACCAACAGTGCATGTGGGCTCTCTTTTCCCTATATCCTCACCAACACTTGTTTGTTGATTCATTGATGATAGCCATTCTGACACGTGTGAGGTAATATCTCATTGTGGTTTTAATTTGCATTTCTCTGATAACCAGCTATATCAGACTAAAACGCTTTTATACAACAAAGAAAACCATCAAAAAAATGAAGAGACTACCCACTGAATAGGAGAACATATTTGCTGATATATCTGATAAGATATTAATATCCAATATTTATAAAGAACTTATAAAGCTCAATGCCCCCCAAAAAATCCCATTAGAAAAATGGGCAAATGACCTGAACAGACACTTTTCTAAAGAGGACATACATATAGACATGAAACAATACTTGTTTTTCTTTTCATTTATAGATTAAAATGTATTTAATGTATAGCATTGTGTAAAAGTAAGGTATATAGTATATGATTTGTTATACTTATATATTATAATATGGCTGTCATTGTAGTGATATTTAGCACCTCTTTCACATTACATAATTATTCTTTATTTTTTTAGTAGTTGGAATAATTAAGTTCTGGTTTCTTAGAAAGTTTGACAATTAAATACAATGTTGTTGTCTATATTCACTATACTATGCATTAGATCTCTTGGGTTTATTTACTACTTGAGGTAAGTTAGTACTCTTAAATAACATCTGTCTCCTCACCCTCTTTCTGGTACGACCATTTTACCCTTTGTTTTCAGAAGTTTGATTTTCTTTGGATTTCACATATAAGTGATAAACTGTACATGTTTTTCTCTGCCTGACTTATCTAACTTACTATAATGTAGTCAAGACCCATCCTTTTTGCAAATAACTGGATGTCCTCATTTCTCAAATCTGAATAATATTCTATTGTGTGTATACATGGTAGATAGATAGATATTTACTGTTTCTTTATCCATTCATCTGTTGATGGACACTTCAGTTGTTTCCATCTCCTGGCTACTGTCAATAATGCTGCAATAAACATTGGAATGCATATATCTCTTTAAAATCCTGTTTTCAGTTCAATACAGAACTAGTATTGCTGGATCCTACATTAGATTTTTATTTAAATTTTTTGAGAAACTTGATACTGTTTTCCACAGTGACTGCATCGATTTACATTCCATCAAACAGTGCACAGTGTGCCCTTCCCTCCACACCCTCACTAGTATATATATTCTGTCCCTTGTGTTCCTGATGATAGAGATTCTAACACAGTGGTTCCCAATCTTTTTTGGGGCCATGGACCAGTTTAATGTCAGAAAATATTTTCACAGACCGACCTTTAGGGTGGGACATATAAATGTATCATGTGACCGAGACAAGCATCAAGAGTGAGTCTTAGACGGATGTAATAGAGGGAATCTGGTCATTTTTCAAAAATAAAACATTGAACGGAAATAATGTAAGTTATATATTCTTTCTCTGCGGACCGGTACCAAATGGCCCACAGACTGGTACTAGTCTGTGGCCCAGTGGTTGGGGACCACTGTTCTAAGAGGTGTGGATTAAATTGTGGTTTTGATTTAAACTTCCCTGATAATTAGTAATGCTGAGACTCTTTTCATCTATCTTTTGACTATTTGGATATCTTCTTTGGAAAAAAATGTCTATTTAGTTCTTCCCTTTTTTTTTTTTGTATGTTTTTAAATAATGAGTTCTTTATATATTTTGGATCTTAAGCCCTTATCTGATAAATGGTTTGCTAACATATTCTCCCATTCTTTAGGTTGCTTTGCGATTTTTGTTTCTTTAGCTGTACAAAAGCTTTTAAGGTTCATGCGGTCCCATTCGTTGATCTTTGTTTTTGTTGTTTGTGCTTTTGGTGTCAGTCATATCCAAAAAATCTTACCAAGACTAATGTCAAGGAGCTTCATTTCTACATTTTCTTCCAGGAATTTTGTAGTATAAGGTATTAATTATATTTACTTTTTTATACAATCGACAGGTGGTGTAAGAGAGGGGCCCTATTTGACTGTTCTGCATGTCTTTATGCAGTAAAAGTTATATTCTTAGTAACTATTGAGAGAATGTCACTGCATGCTTTAAAAGTATGGAGAACATAAACTGTGCACATAGTGTTTATTCATGTATTACCTGTCTAGAGTTTTACCTAGAGTTTGTTTCTAGGGCCTGACCTTAGCTACATTCTGTGTTACCATTCAAAAGTTATTCTTTCTTTGTCTTAATTTTTTTTTTTGTATTTTTCTGAAGTTGGAAACAGGGAGGCAGTCAGACAGACTCCCACATGCGCCCCACCGGGATCCACCCAGCATGCCCACCAGGGGGCAATGCTCTGCCCATCTGGGGCATTGCTCTGTTGCAACCAGAACCATTCTAGCACCTGAGGCAGAGGCCATGGAGCCATCCTCAGCGCCCGGGCCAACTTTGCTCCAATGGAGCCTTGGCTGTGAGAGAGACAGAGAGGAAGGAGAGGGGGAGGGGTGGAGAAGCAGATGGGTGCTTCTCCTGTGTGCCCTGGCCGGGAATTGAACTCGGGACTCCTGCACGCCAGGCCGACGCTCTACCACTGAGCCAAATGGCCAGGGCCTCTTTGTCTTCATTTTGATTTTCCTTCTTCCCTTTGGTCCTCAGTTTAAACTTTTAAAAATCTGATTGAACCAGTTTATGGGGACCCAAGCTAGGGAACCTTGAAAAGCCTATGGATTGACTGCCCTTGGGTCAAATACATTATCTTATCTAAATAGCTATGACAAGGGGTGTGGTCTGTTGGTGCCCAGATTCCTTCAGAGGGGTTATGGGTTTGCAGGCAAATGAAAAACTATGAAGAGCCTTATAAAAAAATAAACAAAATCATTATATTAACTCTTTGGTAGAAAGAGGATACTGAACCCTTTACCATATTAGTATGTCATAATTACGTTTTAAGAATAGTTACTATAAAGCATGTCTTGGCATGAGATATCTTAATTGGTGCTCCTGTATCATAATATTTTTGCTGGATACTAACCTCCAAAGATAACAATAGATAAATCGCCTATATCAGAAGTCTTTAGAATAGACAAGGTATGTAAAATACTTAAAGGGATGTTTGTAGAAGTGCTTTTACTATTGAGAAAGCCAGTAGAAAATGTGGTTTCTGGTGGCATTCTGATTCTTCTACCTTGAGAAAAGTAAGAATAATAATAATCATGAATTTCAGCTGCATACTTGATTTCAGTTTCACATATTAATGTTTTATTTTTTAAGGAAATAAGATTAGATATGGTTAAATTCTAGCTTTGCCATTACTCACTGACCTAGAGCAAGTCCCCTCTGAGTTGTATTTTCTTCATCAGTAAAATAGTGATAAAAAATTATTTTTGAAGGATATTGTAGAAGTAAAGTATGCAAAACATGTAATAGTCTAATAAGTTCAGAGCACTTAACAAGCACATAGGTTAATCTTGGATCTGTCTAGAAAAAAACTTTAATTTTACCTCCCCGATCCATTACCAACACTTTATTCTGCATTCTCGTCTTGCTTAATGATTCTCTCTGAAGCCCTGGGAATAGGGAGAGTATGTCTTGGTGGAGGTGGTCAGTTCTTACAGATCATTTCATCTCCTAGAGGATATCCTCAGGATCACTCATAGTTCACAGCTTTGGAAATGGTAACAAGAATCCATGCTTGGCTTCCTTTTCAAACAGAGAGTAGGGTCCATGCCCTAGTCAAGAACTTGTATTCTCGGCCTGACCTGTGGTGGCGCAGTGGATAAAGCGTCGACCTGGAAATGCTGAGGTCGCCGGTTCAAAACCTGGGCTTGCCTGGTCAAGGCACATATGGGAGTTGATGCTTCCAGCTCCTCCCTCCCTTCTCTCTTTCTGTCTCTCCTCTCTCTCTCTCTCTCTCTCTCTCCTCTCTAAAACAAAATGAATAAAAAAAAAAAAAAAAAAGAACTTGTATTCTCTGAGAACCTGATTTAGAGTTTGACATGCTGAAGTTTGAAAAAGTTAATCATCAAGATCTTGTGGTGGTGATAAGATAAAATAGCAGAGTTCATATAGGAAGAGCAAACTTGAAGCTTGAGGGTGAGGAGAGGGTTTTTAGGGTAGGAAAACAAGAAGGAAGATAAGGGCTTTAGCTATGGGACTCTAGAGTAAATAACCTTATTGCAGAATTTTTTTATCTCCATTGTCTGGGCATGTTGCCTCCTCACATTCTCTAGTAATTCAGGTCTTTGATGAACTGAGCCATGGCTGCAGAAGGGGAAGAGAGGGAGAGAGAGAGAAAGGGAGGGGAGGGGTTGAGAAGCAGATGGTTGTTTCTCCTGTGTGCCCTGACTGGGAATCGAATCCAGGATATTCACATGCAGGACTGATGCTCAACCACTGAGCTAACTGGCCAGGGCCAGAAATTGGTATTTTAATAAGTCCTCTAGGTGATTTGGATATACACTAATGGTAGAGAATCATTTGTTTAGATTCTGGATTGAGGCAACAGTCACTCTAGCATGGCCTGAAACATCTGCTGACCTCAATTACCTTTCTTTCTAGAACCAAATCATTATAGTTTTCTTCCTTGTGCTTAAGGCTTGCTATTGACTAATACAATTCAGTTATCTTTGGAAAGGGTTGTAGATCGAGCTACTGACAATAGCTTAGAATTTTGTATAAATTTGTTTATATTATCTGTTCCTCAAAACAGCTTTTATAGTAGTAAATTTGAAAAACATCACTTGAAAAAGTGGAGAATTCAAAACAACCACATGTTATTTTAATAAACAGAGATTTTTTAAAGCCCATATCTTAAATTAAAAACATAGCATGGAATATTATATTACAATCACTTTAAAAGTATTTGAATTTATTTATATTAATTTTTATGTGAAATACTCTGTAATTGTTCTTACTAAAATCTCCAGTTCAGAGAAGCACCAGTTAGAGTTTAGGAAAACAGAAACCACGAGTACTCTTTCTGAGAGATTTTATCAGATGAATAAATCTGAAGTATACAATTACATTTAGCTGAAGTTCTGACAATCAAGGTCCTCAGTTTAGGCTGACTGGCACCCCGAATAATGGAAATACTTTGGATAAAAAACATAGAAAAGTTAAGTATTGGGCAGGTTTTAACACAAGTGGTTCAGAAATTTAATCAAGAATTCTAATTGCTCCAGTATCAGTGGGCAGCCTGCCAGAGGAGACAGCACGCTGAACGTGGTGAAGGAAGCATCGGCTGTCCACCACCTCTGCTGATAATGCCACGCTTGACCTTGGGAAAGTCAGTTAGCTCTCTGGACCTGAGACCTATCACCTATAACACAAAGAATTGGATTAGTTGATCTCAACATGCTTTTCTAGGTCAATAATTCTATTAATAACTTCTTTTTGATCTTTAGATGTTGAAACAACTTAAAGAGAGAAAAGCTAAGGTGCCAAGAAGTTAGATAAATTTCCCAAGGATATGCATTTAGAAAAGAACAGAACTGGTGTTCAAAGTAGGGGTTAGATCACCTAGGCAGCCCATTTAGCTCATTTGTGATTTAAGCTCATGGTTTTTTATATATTTTTTTTAATTTTTATTTATTTATTTTCTACAGAGACAGAAGTGAGTCAGAGAGAGGGATAGACAGGGACAGACAGACAGGAACGGAGAGAGATGAGAAGCATCAATCATTAGTTTTTCATTGCGTGTTGCAACACCTTAGTTGTTCATTGATTGCCTTCTCAAACGTGCCTTCAGCAGACTGAGTAACCCCTTGCGATCTTGGGTTCAAGCTGGTGGGATTTTGCTCAAACCAGATGAGCCCATGCTCAAGCTGGAGAGCTTGGGGTCTCGAACCTGGGTCCTCCGCATCCCAGTCCGACGCTCCACCCACTGCGCCACTGCCTGGTCAGGCGGTTTTTTATATTTTAATAAATGTTTCATTCACTATACAAAAATTAGGTGACACACAGATACTTTGTACCTAACTTGAGAAGCTGAGAGGATTCTTTCTTTGCCCAATTTATTTTAATATTTGCCTATCAAAAAGAACATGAATAAACATACATGATGCATTTTAATTCAACAAAACTATTTTGAATTACTATTGCTTGCATCTTTATTATCCTTTATATGTATATATAATTAAGAATTTGTTACTTCAATGTTCTATAGTCAAATATATTTGCAAATATATATATATTTCTTTTGCTTTCTTTAAAAATGTATTGTTTAAACAACTCTTTAGATTACTTATTAAGGCATGAACTCGCTAATATTGGAAGTTTTATTTAACCAACCCTTTGCAAAACTCAGTTGGGTTTTTCCTTCAAAGATTAATAATATTATATATTAGCCACTAAATGTTAGGTTACAAATATGGAATTTAAATAAATCAGGCCAATAAACTAGGTCTGTAAGTAGCTTTTTGGGGGAAGAGGAGTGTTAAAAAGTACTATTTCGCTAGAATGGCTCTGGACGCAACAGAGCGACGCCCCAGAGGGGCAAAGCATCGCCCTCTGGTGGGCATGCCGGGTGGATCCCGTTCAGGCGCATGCGGGAGTCTGTCTGACTGCCTCCCTGTTTCCAGCTTCGGAAAAATGAAAAAAAAAAAAGTACTATTTTACTCAATCATCTTAAATATTTTTATTCCCTCATTTTGTATATAATTTCTCACCTGGAGTTTTTGAAAAATGGCATCCCATTTTTTTTTTTTTTTTTGCATTTTTTTTTTTTTTTTTTTGCATTTTTCTGAAGCTGGAAACAGGGAGAGACAGTCAGACAGACTCCTGCATGCGCCCGACGGGGATCCACCCGGCACGCCCACCATGGAGCGGCACTCTGCCCACCAGGGGGCGATGCTCTGCCCATCCTGGGTGTCGCCATGTTGCGACCCTCCTGGGCGTCGCCATGTTGCGACCAGAGCCACTCTAGCGCCTGGGGCAGAGGCCACAGAGCCATCCCCAGCGCCCGGGCCATCTTTGCTCCAATGGAGCCTTGGCTGCGGGAGGGGAAGAGAGAGACAGAGAGGAAGGCGCGGCGGAGGGGTGGAGAAGCAAATGGGCGCTTCTCCTATGTGCCCTGGCCGGGGCATCCCATTTTTATGTCATAAATTGGCCTCCTTAAACCCGAAGGATTTGTGTGACTGGGAAACTTTTGCAAAAGTATCCTACATCAACTCTTTGGTCCCTGCTGATGATCTAGAAGGAGAAAGAAGCATTTTGGGGACACACACATTTATGAAACACACACACACACACACACACACACACACTGTCTCCAATTGTTTCCTTTCATCTAGTGAGGTAGATTACGGCTTCTTAGAGAACATTACAAAGCACTAAAATTTAAAGGCAGCTTTTTTTTTTGATTGAATGACTACTTTAAGTCAGGCCTGCATGTAATCAATCCAAGAACTTATTTTTCTTATATGTACAAACAAGGCTCAGACTTTCTATTACTTTAATGAAAGTAGAGAAATGTCAGGAATTGGATGATACCTTTTTAGTTAAAGAACTTGGGCGTAAGAATAAAAGTCATTTTTTTTTTCATTTTTCCGAAGCTGGAAATGGGGAGGCAGTCAGACTCCCGCATGCGCCTGACCGGGATCCACCCGGCACACCCACCAGGGGGCGATGCTTTGCCCATCTGGGGCATCGTTCTGTTGTGACCAGAGCCAGTCTAGCACCTGAGGCAGAGGCCAAGGAGCCATCCTCAGTGCCCGGGCCATCTTTACTCCAGCCTTGGCTGCAGGAGGGGAAGAGAGAGACAGAGAGGAAGGAGAGGGGGAGGGGTGGAGAAGCAGATGGGCGCTTCTCCTGTGTGCCCTGGCCGGGAATCGAACCCGGGACTCCTGCACGCCAGGCCGACGCTCTACCGCTGAGCCAACCAGCAGGGCAGAATAAAATTCATTTATACTTTCTTTTTTCCAATGTCATGTTGTGTAACTTCATATTGGCGGGAGAGAACTTTCACACTCTCCCCCACCCCATCATCTCACCTGCAACACCCAACTTAAAATAATGAGGTGATTTCATCAACAGCAAATAAAAATGTCACTGTTGCTCTTTAGAAATTAGAGAAATGGTAGGATGGGGTAATAGAAGGAAATTTCCCTGGTTTTCAGTGCTATGCTGTTTTACAAATTTATAAAGATTATATTCTTACCATGACATTAAAAGGAAATTCTATAGACATTTCTTTGAGTTGTGGATGCATCACATGGTTGGTTTTCTTCCTGAGCTGGGCTGGGTGAAGTTCGATAGAGCTGACATGGGTGTAGATTGGTGTAATGCTGAGGAGAATAACGTGAGATTTATCAGCTCATCAATATCACTAGCCCTTTTTTATGTCTTAGAGTGAGGAAACTTTAGGAGAAAAAGCAATAGCCAATTATTTCCGGGAATATAACTCCAAGGACATTTCCCATAACTTGTTATTCAGTGTGTGGTGGTAGGGGGGCGGGGCCTGGCAGAAT
This sequence comes from Saccopteryx bilineata, assembly GCF_036850765.1. NCBI lineage: Eukaryota > Metazoa > Chordata > Mammalia > Chiroptera > Emballonuridae > Saccopteryx > Saccopteryx bilineata. The sequence continues at coordinate 27,072,029 of NC_089490.1, read as the reverse complement.
AAACACTTCTTCATTAGGTCCAGTTCCATTTGCTCTAGTCTGTGTTACTCACTGTGTACCCGGCTCCACCTGAGGGCCTTTGCTCACATGGCTGGTAAGTGATACAGCCCCGGTTTGAGTCCAGCATCCGAATTCACGTTCTTCACCCTCGGTTAGTTCTCATCAGGGCTAATAAACTCACCTCGGTTATACAGCTAACTGCAGAGAAAGATAAAGAATATCTGTAAGTTGACTACATTTTCCAGGTTTGGAAAAACCTCCATTTAAATGATTGTCCTCAGATAATTATGTAATACTGTCCCTTTTCACTCTCAAAACTGAGCTAGTGTGGACAACATTCTATTGTCAATTTAGCACTGCACTTTAAATTACTGTTCTACTTCCCCATGTTTTCTTTTCTCTACCCAAATTTGCTTGATGCAGGAAAGTTGATTTATCTATCTGGTTATGTAAATTTTTAGAGCATATTCAAAAGAACTTGATCTACAGATCAGTTAATCTCCTTCTTTGGCCTCTCATCCAAGTCAAATAACAAGCTTTTCCCCGTCGGAAAAGCAAAGAACGGACCCTAGCAAGAAACAGAGTAATGCACTTTTTGAAAGTACATGGTGAGATTATAAAAAAAAAGAACAGTTTGGGGCTAGATAGAACAGGAAGCAGCAGACACAGTTTTAGACATGTCACAACATTTTCAGTGATTTTAGGTGAAAAGAGCAGTAAATTCCAATAGACTGAGAAAATTTGCAGCACAGCCGGCCTAGGGAAAAAAAAAATCTGTCTCTTCCACGAAGATCTTGGAAACTTCTGTTAAAAGGCCTGTTGAAATGTGAGCTGCTGTATATTTTCTTCAGAATCCTGCATTCGGCCTATTGTTGTTAACTTTAGGATTTTCAAATAAGTATTTCATCCTCGGGGGAGTCCCAACGGTAGTGTAGATATAGGAAAGTGTCCTCAACAACCCTAGCGACTTCCTTCACTAATGAATGCTGAAACTGCCGTCTGCCACGGGTATGTGTCACGCTTGCTTAGGGGAGGTGCAGTAATGCTGAGGAGCACCGAAGGGCGAAACCTCTACTCTCAGTCTCCACCTGCCTTCTCGCGACTTTCTCAGTGCCCTCCTTTGTAATTTTCTTCTTCTAGCCATTTGTGCCCACTTACTACTTTTCCCATTTTTTAAAACTTTTTATAAAATGGTCTATGCTTTACCCCTCTGCTTCAAAAAGCTGCTCAGCTGTAGCTTCGGGTGAATATCACATCTTCATATTGTGTTGGATGTCCTTTGATGTAGTCATGCTAGAGGCACCTATGAAAATAGGACCAGCCCGAGAAACAAGGAGACAGAGATTTTATTTGCAAGGATTCTTCTTCCCACTCACACACACACATACCTCTGCCATCTATGCAGACGCACACACCCACACCCCATACACACCTAACACACACTCAGGAAACATTTTAGCCATCGTGTCCGTGAGGGTTGCCTGCACCAGCACCATCCAAGGTGATTTTTCTCTGTCACCAGGAGTTTTGTGTTTTCTGACTCACTCTTCTTTAATCTTAAGGCCGAAGGTGGCAACAAAACTCTGATGGTGGAAATAAAGAACTTTTTCTATTTTTTTTTCTGTAATTTTCTATATTCTCCAACTGTTTGCTTTATTGGCTAACATTAACATGCTCCTAGTAGGTTGCAAGTTGGACAAATATGCACCTAAATCTTTGGTGGAGTAGTTTTGGGGACCTGGAGTGGCCAGGGTTCCTGGAGCTGTTGTCCTTGTCTTGAGGCACCCAGTTCCTAAAAAAGGTGTATTACAAATACTATTACTTTTTATTTCTTTGTTTCTTTTAAAGGTTTTTATTATTGATTTTAGAAAAAGGGCCCTGGCCGGTTGGCTCAGTGGTAGAATGTCGGCCTGGCGTGTAGGGGTCCCGGGTTCGATTCCGGCCAGGGCACACAGGAGAAGTGCCCATCTGCTTCTCCACCCCTTCCCCTCTCCTTCCTCTCTGTCTTTCTCTTCCCCTCCCGCAGCCGGGGCTCCATTGGAGCAAAGATGGCCCGGGCGCTGGGGATGGCTCCTTGGCTTCTGCCCCAGGCGCTGCAGTGGCTCTGGTCGCGACAGAGCGACGCCCGGGAGGAGCAGAGCATCGCCCCCCGGTGGGCCTAGTGTCGCCCCTGGTGGGCGTGCCGGGTGGATCCCGGACGGGCGCATGTGGGAGTCTGTCTGACTGTCTCTCCCCGTTTCTAGCTTCAGAAAAATAAAAAATAAAAAAAATAAAAAAATGAAAAAGGAGAGAAAAGGGGGTACAAACAGGAAGCAGCAACTCATAGTAGTTGCTTCTCATATGTGCCTTGACCGGGCAAGCCCGGGACTTCGAACCAGCGACCTCAGCATTCCGGGTCGCCACTTTATTCACTGAGCCACCACAGGTCAGGCAACTTTCTTTTCATTATGTGCTACTTATTACTTAAGAAAAGTAGGGCAGCTGTTGTTGGACTAACCCATTAGTCACCGTAATCATAACGATTTCAAAAGCATGGCGTTTGGTAGAAAAATAAAGGAAATTGAAAGCTTAAACTCATTCAAGATCGGCTCTGTGCAGAAGCCATCTTCTCAAGGCATTGTTGGAGGCCACAGTACTTTCCACCTTCAGATACTCATGCACAAGGTGAATCTCCTGCACTTGAAACAAAACCCACGAATGGCAGAATTTTCTTTTTTTTTTTTTTGTATTTTTCTGAAGTTGGAAATGGGAGGCAGTCAGACAGACTCCCGCATATGCCCGACCAGGATCCACCCAGCATGCCCACCAGGGGGCGATGCTCTGCCCATCTGGGCCATCGCTCTGTTGCAACCAGAGCCATTCTAGCGCCTGAGGTAGAGGTCAGGGAGCCATCCTCAGTGCCCAGGGTGGCTTTGCTCCAATGGAGCCTCAGCTGTGGGAGGGGAAGGGAGAGAGAGAGAGGAAGGAGAGGGGGAGGGGTGGAGAAGCAGATGGGCGCTTTTCCTGTGTGCCCTGGCCGGGAATCGAACCAAGGTCTCCTGCATGCCAGACCGACTCTCTACCACTGAGCCAAAGAATTTTCATAATTATTAGATTCTACCTATCAATAAAACAATAGTAATATTTCCCATATTTTATCACAGTTTTTAAAAAAATATTCTCGTTCATTACTCATTTAAGTACTTCCAGGGAGACTTTTCTGAAATCATCTCAGAAAACTGTACTATATTTTCTAATTAAACAAAGACATGCATTGAAAGCAAAGGCAGGGGAGGCAGCTTCTATGTCTCCGAAGAATACACTCTTTTCCTCAACAAATGCTTGGGGAAGTTAGATTATACCAATGACATCTGGCCCTTTACCCAATGCAAAACATTATGACCCATCAAGCTATGCAGTCACTGAGTTGACCCTGGAGGAAAAATATTGACAAATTAACTTTGTGCTGTTCAGAAACATAAGAAAGGGTAGAATTGTGACTTTTTTCTCAAGAACGTTTTTGTCCATGTAATGAGGAGAATTTGCACTCTAGAATTTGCTCTAGAGTACACTAGAGCAGAGTAGAATTTCAGGAGGAAAATAATAAGTCTTGTTTTGGATTGATATTTTTTCACCTGGGCACAGAGGAAACATCATCACAGGAGGAGAAGGCAATAATCAGAATCAACAATTTGAGCACACCACCTGTTTAATGAATATAAACTAATAGATTCTCAGCTATGGGAGAGAGCGCCAGACATCATCTGTTCTTATCTCGGCTTCCTAGCAGGCCACACTGAAACCTCATCCCAAGAACCCAGGTATCTGCTGAATTTTATGCAATGAGCAGTTCAGAATTGTTGAACTCAGATTCCTATTGAAACTATATTTGTTCTTTTTTAAAACCCCAAAATAATAATAATAAAAAATAAGATCACTTGACTACCTGACTATCTTCAAATGTGGAGATTTAATTTTCTTGAACATGAACAAAATAAGAACAGGCCTCTTTCTGAAACAGGCTTCTGTTGATCCAGTATTTATTTGTTTCAAGAACAATTATAGTCTTTTTGTGTGATTGTGTGACAGAGACAGAGAGAAGGACAGATAGGGACAGGCAGACAGGAAAGAAGAGAAATGAGAAGCAACAATTCTTCATTGCAGCACCTTAGTTGTTCATTGATTGCTTTCTCATATGTGCCTTGACTGGGTGGCGGGGAGGACTACAGCAGAACAAGTGACCCCTTGCTCAAGCCAGCGACCTTGAGCTCAAGCTGGTGAGCCTTGCTCAAACTAGATGAGCCTGCGCTCAAGCCTGTGGCCTTGGGATTTTGAACCTGAGCCCTCCATGTCCCAGTCCAACACTCTATGCACTGTGCCACCGCCTGGTCAGGCAGAACAATTATAATCTTTAAGGCAGTGGTCCCCAACTTTTTTTGGGCCACGGTCCGGTTTAGTCTCAGAAAATATTTTCACGAACCGGCCTTTAGGGAGGGACATATAAATGTATCATGTGACCGAGACAAGCGTCAAGAGTGAGTCTTAGATGGATGTAACAGAGAGAATCTGGTTATTTTTTAAAAATAAAACATTGTTCAGATTTAAATATAAATAAAACGGAAATAATGTAAGTTATTTATTCTTTCTCTGCTGACCGGTACCAAATGGCCCACGAACCAGTACAGGTCTGCGGCCCAGGGGTTGGGGACCACTGCTTTAAGGTAAAAAAAATTCAGAGCCTCCAACAAAAACATTTACTAGAGTTTCATAGGCACAATAATAAATCTGCATTTAAATTAACCCCCTTCCAAATGCAATTAGAACACATTTCTTTTCTTTTGTAAATGGTGGTCATTTTCTATGCCACCCATTTTTTTCCATGAGAATTTCCACCAAGTATTCCCTTTTATGTTATAAAACTGTAATTTCTTACACTATATTTCCTCTCTGTCAAGTTACAGAAGTATTGTCTGTTGTGTTTGTAGTTTCAAACAACTTATTTATAAATTTAAACATTTTTGTACGTGGAAGTAGAGTAACAGGTAGATCCATAGTTCAGAATAAAGTTTTCCTTGGGAGGAGCATCTCAACTAGCTATCTCCAATTCATCCGGTCCTCTTAGAGATGAAAAAAACTGAGTCTGACAGAGTTAAAGGTCATGCATGACACTGACCACAGAGACAGACATTGGAGATTTATTTCTGAATTCTACCACCATTTATCTCACTAATGGATACTACCTTTAAATGCTCCCTGCATCGTGTCTTTTTCATTTTAACAAACGGAATATATTATCACGTGAAGTTAAATAAAACTAAACAAAAGCTCAATATTCAGTTTTGAAACCTCAAGATCAAAATAAAGTTCAAAGGTCTAGAAAAAGACACAATCATACAAGGCACTTGGGATCTCTTTAGGTTTATCAGCAGTTGCCATTCTGACTATTTCTTTCCTCTCAGCCACATAAGACTTTTATATAATTTCTGCAACGTTACAATAGAATTACTCCTCTGAGAAATCTCATACTGTGAGAACGTATTCAAGTAATTGGGCTGGCAGATGGCCTTAATATAAGAAATATATTGATACAACAACCACTTACTTTCCTGACCGATGAAGCTGATAAAAGAAAGAGTAGAGCAGAGAATATATGAGGGGGAAACATTCAGGCTGCTTAGACACATGCTGTGGGTTTTGGAGGCAAAATAATATAACCTACCTCATTCACTTTGATTAATTTTTTCCTCCGGTGGCATTTTTTTATTCTTACTACGTTGTTCAAGACTTTATTACAGGAGGTAGTTATTTTCCATTCTTGTTGACTTGAAGTACTAAGACACACATGTTCATTCTTACAGTGCACGGAGCACCTGCCAGCCTCATTGTCACAAGTTTGCAGATCCAGGTTTCTTGTTCAGACGCTGTCTCCCTTGCTCTATTTCCTACAAGTCCCTGACACAGTGCCTGGTACATCACAGATGTTTAATGAATATACTTATATGTTAAACAAACTGGTGGTATTTCTTGCAGTGACCCCCCCCTCCCTGACATACTTTGTCAATGTGAGTTACTATCTCACTTAAGCGGGTGAGCTAAATATCCTATTCTCTCCCCAAATCGCCCTTTATTTATTACATTAGCTCAGCCATCCAAATTTTACATTCCAAATGTATATGACCCGACTTACCTTAATTAACTGATTTCCTATGGGGAAATTGTTATTTTCAGCAAATATTTTTAGTAATCAATGACATAGTGAGCAAAGGATAGGTTTTAAATTCAGAACTACTATTCTGAAATTCCAGCTCCCAGGTTACTTTGCTCTGTGACCACGAAGAAGTTACTTCACCTCTCTGAGGATCAGTTTCCTCCTTGGTAGTAACACCTGGCTCTCAGAGTATCTCACGCATTGCCTAAGTGTCAGGAGGCTAGCCGAGGGCCTGAAGCCTTGGACGTGTCCCTGCTGCTGTTCTTCCACTTCACATTGATCACAGGGCTGCCAACCGACTTCGTTAAGGGGGAGTGTTAAAACATTTATAATAACCACCACTTATTTAAATTGAAAATGTATGAAAATAAATCCCTGCTGGACTAAAATATATTCGGTTTAACTATATAAATCAGAAGAGCAGAAGTTAACAGTGGTGTTAAACTATAAGATACAAGATTTAAATCTCCCTGGGGCTTCTCTTAATATTTTGGGACAGTTTGGTGTTATTTAGCAAGTCCTGAAGGTCGATCGAGTGGGAAGTTTTGGGACTTCTGGGGAATGGTGCAGCAGCATAAATGCATGTCAATCTGGCTGGCTTCTCACCCATTTACACAGTCTCGCAATGTCAGCAGCTGGAGGTAGGCAAGGTTCAGTGATGCCAGGTGAGTCTTGAGGAGAAGTAATTGCTATTGCAAGTGCTGGAAAGTAATTTCTATTGCAAGTGCTAGAAAGAAAAAAAAAAGCGATCAATGATATGATGGATAGATAATTATTTTTGTTTCTTTGTTTTGACTCATTCATTTGTTATCCTTAACAAAGATGACTCCATGTCTACAAAAGAAGATTTAAACCAATGCTGGGAATAGGAAACCAACTTGACCATGACCATCATGCAGCTTTGCATAAATGAGAGGCGGAGAGATAATAATCAAGGTCATTTGATAAAATACTATGAATCCATTAGTTTAATAAACACAGGTTAGGTTCTCTCTAATTTGGCGCACATTTTAAGGAAAGGATTTTAATTTAGTCAAATATAGCATTTGCCGCTTGTGCGATAAGGTCAGCAAATTACAGTGACAGATTATAGCTTGAATTTGCAATTCACAATATGTCTACATTAAAAATTCTCCTTTTTTATGGTCTTGCTGAAATTGTTATAATTTTTCTAGACTCCCTGGATAAATTGTTTCCTCCAAGGGTCAGTAGAGAGGTCGGCATACAAGTACAATGTTTGGAGTCTTTAAAAGCTTGTGAATAGAAAGAAATGAAAAGAGAGAAAATCTTTCACAGACTGAAGACTCACAAGTGGGTCCTCTGTGGCGGTAGTAGTAATAATAACTGATCTTTTCTGAGTTCTTATTATTCCACTAATTATAGCAATACGTGTATATGAATGTCCTCACAATACCTCTGTGAGGGGGATCTCACTAATTTTATTTCTGCTTTGCAGGAGGGTTAGTTGAGATTTACAGAGATTATGTAATTTCCCCACAGTTGGTGGAAGGAGCCAGGGACCTCTCCTTCGGGCCTCATGCAGACCCCTTTCATATCCCAGGAGGACCAAGTCACACGTCTGTAGAGGAATGGGACTATTTCTGCTGCTCCATGATGGTGCTGATAACAACAAAAACATAACAAAAAAATCCCACCAGCCCCAGTCCCCTAACTAAGGTCAAACAATGTGCCAGATTTTGTGCATTACATGAGTTTTCTATTTTGATTCTCAAATTAGCTTAAAAGAATATTATTACCCTTAACATACAGATAAAAATATATCTAGGTTTAGTGGTTTAACAGGTTGTCCATCTGCCAGCATTCAAGTACAATCACATTTTCTTAGGACCTGTGTAGCCACTGAACTAAACTGCAGCCTTCACCAACGTGCTAAGAACACAATTCTTTCCTACAGGTAGATGAGCTTCCTGAGAGTTCAGTAAACACACCCACATGATCTAACCTCAGACGAAACAGCGAGAAGCTCTAAACTTTGATATTTGGTTTCATTCATTTTCACTCTGATACTTGGCAAACCTACTGCAAGGTCCTGGGGATCTCAGAGTAAGTACTCTACCTCCATTTCTCTTTTGTAACTTGACTGCAAGTTTTTGAATCTCTTTTTACAATTAAGTACTTTTCCTTAGACTAACAGTTCGTTTCCCACCCTTTCCATCTATGTTGTTCCTCCCCGAGTGCACACAAACGACACTAAATACTAATGATTTTGAAAATCAAGTGCGTAATCACTTTTATTATTACTGCTCAATAAATAATGTTTTAGAGATCTATTTTTTTCTATCACAAAAACACAAAGCTGATCTTTGATTATTAGACAATCATAAACTTTCAGCAATATTTTCCAGGAAGAAATTTTAAAAATTATTTTCATAGAGTATTTATACATTAAAGAAATAAAGAATTTTTTTGAACAAAGAAACTACAATATTTATTCAGAATAGCTATTTCTTCTGTATGCAAATATCTTAAATTCTAGAATCCAAAGAACACTTCCTTAAAAAGTTAAGGTTCACACCTCTTAGTGAATAGCAGATGTTGACAATGCATTTTAATCTTACTTAGGTTTATTACAGTTATATTTAATCACACTGGAAAAGTGAAATTAATTCACAGTGAGGTTTGAAATGAGAGGTCTAAGAGAAAATTCTAGATGGTGGAAGAAAGTGGGTGAATGCAGCAGTTTTTCGTTGTGGCAACAGTGCCACCTAATGTTTGCTCTAGGACTCAAACAATTTATATTTTGAGTCTGAATCCTACTGTTGTATTCATGCATGGATAAAATTGAACAATTTAAATGTGAATAAAAAATGAATATGTTACATTTTTGTTTAAAAATAAATAATTCTTTAATTATTTCAATATATAAATATATAATAATTTCTCAGTGTAACAAATGATAGGACTATTTCTTCCAAATAGAAGCAGAAAACTGCATCATTTTAGCACTATTTACTAAAAATTCATTTAAAATTAACTTATTATACTAAAATTTTATTATTACAAATTGGAACTTGAGATAATATCTCTGTGAGTTAGTAAAACATATGAATAGTAATTTTGTATTTTATTTTTAAAATATAAACTATTATATATACTTCTGAAGGCACATTGTCACAGAGAGCTCTATGCAAGAATGACAAGTAATTATTCACAGTAACTGTTTTGACTACAGGTCCAAGTATTTAAGGTGATGAAGAATTATTTCATTAAGTTCATTAAATTCAGCTAAGTACTTAGTTTTAATAATATGTCAAGCAAATATAAATATTACTCTAGCATTTATAACAAATTTTCAAAATTGTAGAGTAATGAAGTAGATGTTTTTTGATTTAAATAAACCATTTACCAGTTAAAAAAAATGGGTAAAGGACTTGAGCAGACACTTATGCCAAGAAGACATTCAAATGGCCAACAAATATATGAAAAGATGCTAAACTTCACTGGCTTAGGGAAATGAAAATCAAAGCTACAATGAGACATCACCTCACACCTGTTAGAATGGCTGCTATCTACAAGACAAATAATGACAAGTGTTGGGGATGTTATGGAGAGAAGGGAATTTTCCCCTGCCCGTGGGGATGTAAACTGGTACAGCCCATATGGAAAACAGTATGGAGGTTCCTTAAAAGATGAAGAACAGTTACCATATGACCCAGCTTCTCCTCTTCTGAGTATTTACCCTAAAATTTAAGGACATTTATTTGTAAAAAAATGTATGCACCCCCTATGCTCATTGCAGCAATATTCATGATGGCCAAGGTATGGAATCAACCAAAGTGTCTTTGAATAGATGATTCGATATAAAAGTGTGGTACAGATATACAAAGAAATACTACTGAGCCATAAGAAAAGAATAAGTACTGTCATTTGCAACAACATGAACAGACCTTGAGAGTATTAAGCTAAGTGAAAGAAGTCAATCACCAAAAGCTAAGAACCAAATGATGTCACCTCTATGTGGGATATAAAATGGAAACTGATAGACAAGGACAACAGTATGGTGGTCACCAGAGGGACGCAGGGTGGGGAGGCAATAAAGGGCACAGGGGCCTAAGAAATGGTGACGGAAGATAATTTGACTTTGGATGGTAGGCATACAGTGCTGCATATTGATCTTGTATAATACAGTGCTACATATATGATCTTGAGACCTGTATAATCTTATTAATCAATGTCACAGCAATAAATTTAATTTAAATAGAAAATTAAAGTAAAAATAAAATAAATTAATAAATCTAATTTCTTGTTTTTTATTTCTAAAATAACTTAAAAATAGACTAATTTATAAAACATACTTAACTAGTCACAGATAAGTATTTCTACAAATATATAACTTTTTTTTAATACAGTTATTATATAACCAAAGAATAGCTACTTTACTTTGGAATGAATTTGAAGCTCATATTCAAATAGTTTAGGATTTCGGTTTTAATGATTCCCTAAGGCAGCGGTTCTCAACTTGTGGGTCGCGACCCCGGCGGGGGTCAAACGACCAAAACACAGGGGTCGCCTACTTTAGACCTACTTTAGGTGACCCCTGTGTTTTGGTCGTTTGACCCCCCGCCGGGGTCGCGACCCACAGGTTGAGAACCGCTGCACTAAGGGAACTCAGTTCTGCCTTGCCTATTACGTGTGTGCGTAGCCAGCTCTGTATCTTTCCATGTGCAAGAGCTGGCCATTATTTACTGGCTTTTCACTGATAGTGCCCTATTTCATTGAGCATACATTTTCCTGAGATGGGAAGAAAAGAGTGTAATAAATTCTCGGTTCCTTTTTATTTTCTTTATATACACTACATGCTCAACAGATGTTTGTATCCACATTCTCTGCTTAACTGAGTTTAATCCCATATTTCATTTATCAGAGATTTAATCTCCCAAGTGTTCTAGATCAAGAATGGGATGTCTTATTTGACTTCAAAGATTTCACAGTCTCAGCCTCCTCTGACATAATTTCTTGTTTATAGTTTATAAACCAGAGAAACTGGGGTACACAGAGCATATTTATGAGGAACTTTGTGGCAGATTCTGTTAATTAATTAACCATATATATAGAGGGGGGGAGTGTGTGTGTGTGTGTGTGTGTGTGTGTGTGATAGAGATGAAGAGAGAAACAGGGACAGACAGACAGGAAAGGAGAGAGATGAGAAGCATCAGTAATTTGTTTTGGCACTCGAGGTGTTCACTGATTGCTTTCTCATATGCCTTGACCAGGGGGCTACAGCAGACCAAGTGACCCCTTGCTCAAGCCAGCAACCTTGGGCGAAGCTGGTGAGCCTTGCTCAAACAAAATGAGCTTGCACTGAAGCCAGCGACCTCGGGGTTTCGAACCTGTGTCCTCCGCATCCCAGTCTGACGCTCTATCCACTGTGCCACTGCCTGGTCAGGCTAAGTAATCCAATATATTAATTAACAAGCTCATTCTCCCTTTCTATTCCTCACAGGGTGTTCTTTGGAAAGCTTTGGCTTTTTACCAGGGACTGAATTACTTGTTTCACTCTTCCTCTTTTTTTTTATTTTTCCCATGAACATGAACTTGATGCCCATAGCTTCAGAAGCCCTGGTGTCAATAAGTTGGTGAATCAAATACAGCAGCCACCAATTTCAGACTTCTTATGTGAGGGAGAAAAAAAACTACGTAAATCCTATTTACTTTTTTTCAATATTTTCAGCTTAAAACTATCCCAAATGATCTAGAAGTAGAAATCGCAGATGACAGTAATTGAGCCCCCTGGCACAGTGCCTTTCTTAAGTGCCATAAATGAAATCAATTACTTGTCCATGTTATAAAGAACTGGCATCTTTGAAGACACAAGACCACCAGGAATTAATCAACAAACACTTGAGTAATATTTCATAGTGGACCATGATTAACAGGGAAGGGCACAACTGACATAGGACATAACCTTAGCATGAAAGAACTCAAACCATTTGAAAAAAAAAATAGCTAATATGATAAAAGATCTGCTGTGTGTCAAAGAGATGGACAGACAATATCTTAAACTAAAGACATGCTTATAAACATGAATTTTTGGTAGTTGCTTAGAAACTAGGCAGAGATCATTATGCTACGTGGAATAAGCCAGTCAGAGAAAGTAAAGTACCATACGATTTCACTCATATGCAGAATCTAATGATCAAAATAAACTAACAAGGAAAATAGAGACGAGCTCATACATCCAGAGCAGACAGCTGTTGGGTGGGGGTGAGGTGGGGATGGGGGCGGTGGATCTGAATGAGGGACATGGAGAGATAGACCAAAAAAGGACAAGTAGAAAAAGAAACTTGTGGACATGGAAAACAGTGTGGTGCTGGCTGGGAGGCGAGAGGTAGAGGAGGATATAAGGGGACAGATAATGATGGACGAAGACTTGAACTGGATGGGTGAACACATAATACAGTGTGTAGAGATGTGTTATAAAATTCAGTGCCTGAAACCTGTATAATTGTGTTGACCAGTGTCACCCTAATAAATTCAATTTAAAAATGTAACTAGGCAGAGACTAAGAGGAAAGGCATTCCAGGTAGAGAAGCAGTATTGGAGAACGTCCAGAGGATGACATTACAGTGTGAGTTGTACCAGTTGTTAAGTGGTCATTAAAGAGCTAGATTCATATAAACACTTCAGATTCTTATTTTTAAGTCTTATGTTTGCTTGGCTCTATAGGCAGGTAATCAATTCTTTCCATTTGGGATATGTTGAGCGATAGAAAGAGAGTGAAATAAATAGAGGAAAGGATGACATTGGTAAGGTGAACAGAGAATAATCTAAACTTATGGAGCACAACACAAAAAAATCAGCTAGGGCCAAAGACTTCAGAAAATAATAACCGGTACAAAAGCAAATATAAATTAAGTGACTGCTTTCGTACATATAACTGAAATCGTGCCTATGACTGAATGCTGGTCACTAGGCCATGGACGACGAGGACTTTGGAGTGGTAGAAGGTGATGGACTGTGCAGGGCAGCGTGGCCTCCAGGTCCATCTGTGAGTGCTTTATTTGTCCTTCACTTAGAAGAGCATGCAGCACAGTGTCAGCAGCATTCGGATTACACTCTGATATTTAGAGTTGTTTTTTTTTGTTTTGAGATGCTAGTATTTGGATTTTTTGTATTCATTCATTCATTTCTTCTTTTAGAAAATATCAATCAAATAATTTTCTGTGCTAGGAACTGTAAGGGCAAGGGAAAACTGGGAATTTATGTTTCTCCTTGCCTTTAACATTTGATCATACACACACACACACACACACACACACACACATATATATATAATTACGGCATTTTTAAGGAAATTTTGAAGACACTAACGTTTACAAGGCAAGGTACAATCAAAACTATTACACAGCTTTAGCTGAAAAACTTATAATTGCTGGGGAAAAGGCAGAGATAAACAGTTTCTGCAAATTCGAGTTCAATTATCATTCCAACAAGGAGGTGAAGAAGACCATCTTCCCTCATTTTTTATATATATAAATATCTCATTCATTATAATTCTTAGGATAAAATTTCATTTTTAAATATTTCACTTATGCAACTTTCAAAAATTCTTTGCTTGCCTTTTCACTTCATTGTATGTATACTTTAACATCATTTTTTATCTGGCTTTAAACTGATTTTTATTTGGTCATATTGTCCATGGGTTTGTTTAAAAACGTTCTTGCAATTTTCTGCATCCTATAGACGTGTGTGTGTGTGGGGGGGGGCTAAGATAACATGGGTACCTAAAAGACTGAGAAGACAGAGCAGGGTATCAGACACACAGAATATAAACAGTTGTTACAAAAAAGAAAGAGAAGATTTTTGTAGAAGAGAAAACTAGTTTAAGAAATCAAGAAATGCATAGAAATAAACAAGAGAATCTCCATTGGGTTCTAGAAGTCTAGAAGTGTACTTGATTATTTAAAAAGTAGCTTTAATATAAATTACATCTCACTTAGCCTAAAATTTCCTACATTTGGGATAGTCTGATTTCCTCCTCTCAGAAAATAGAGTCATGGTCCTTTTGTGGAGATGTGGGGAAAACAAACTGTTGCTATACAGAGGCCAAAATAACTTCTCATTTCATCTGTTTCGTGCTTGGTTTCAGCACAGAAACATTGGACCATAACCAGCTGCCTTATCTAGGCTTACACTGAAACACGTTTCTGGCTGAAATAGTGAAGACATATCAAGGTGAGTTCTCAGTCCCATATGAGGCCTCCATACTCTCAGCCTGACTGCATCATCCATATAGAAAGGATGCAAAGGTAAACATTAGTGACGTAATGTGATGATAGTGGTGGAAATCCGGAGCGGGCTATAATTCTTAAACCATTTCAAATCCTTTCCCTTTTTTCTTATAGAAACCAGCTCTCATTTATATGTCTTCAAAGGTTTTACTCTTTAAGAGTGTGTATTGAGGCCCTGGCCGGTTGGCTCAGCAGTGGAGCGTCGGCCTGGCGTGCGGAGGTCCCGGGTTCGATTCCCAGCCGGGGCACACAGGAGAGGCACCCATCTGCTTCTCCACCCCTCCCCCCCTCCTTCCTCTCTGTCTCTCTCTTCCCCTCCCGCAGCCGAGGCTCCATTGGAGCAAAAGCTGGCCGGGGTGCTGGCGATGGCTCCTTGGCCTCTGCCCCAGGCGCTAGAGTGGCTCTGGTTGCGACAGAGCAACCCCCTGGATGGGCAGAGCATCGCCCCCTGGTGGGCAGAGCGTCGCCCCTGGTGGGCGTGCCGGGTGGATCCCGGTCGAGGGCATGCGGGAGTCTGACTGCCTCCCGGTTTCCAGCTTCAGAAAAATACAAAAAAAAAAAAAAAAAAAGATTGTGTTTTGAAGAAATGAGATGACATAAAGAGAAGTAAGGAAAAGAGACTATAGAGCATTTTTTTTATTGGTTTTACTTTACCTGCCTTTATTAAGTACTTTTAAAATGTGAATATGATACAATGATGATCCCAAAAGCATCATTTGATAGTGTACCTTTTAAGGTGATTTTTAAAACAAAGTGAGGATGCAGCATTTATGGCTTTAGCTCCTCAATAAATACTTTTGAGTGCCTTCTGTGCAGCAGCCATTGTTGAAACTCCTAGAGATATAAAAGAAAACAAAATACAAAAAAAAAACCCCAATAACACTGCCCTAATGGAGTTATTTCTCTTTCCTTCCTCCCTTCTTTTCTTCCTTCTTTCCTTCCTTCCTTCCTTCCTTCCTTCCTTCCTTCCTTCCTTCCTTCCTTCCTTCCTTCCTTCCTTCCTTCCTTCTTCTCTCTCCCTCTCTCTTTTTCTTTCTTTCTTTTTCTTTCTTTCTTTCTTTCTTTCTTTCTTTCTTTCTCTCTTTCTTTCGAGTAAGAGATAGAATAAACAGAATAAATAACATAGATGGTATTTAGATAGTGATAGACACCATGGAGAGAAACGAATCATAGAAGTGGGTAGGGAGGGTGTACAGGGAGTTGCAGTTTTCAGTAGAGTAGTCAGGGCAGGTGTCTTATTGAATAGGAATATTTGAATAAACACTTGGAAAAGGTGATTCAAGCCTTGTCGATATTTGAGCAAATAGGTACCCAAGAAGAGAAATAATTTGATGTCTAAATTATATAGGGCATTGGAGGGTTTGGAACAGAGGAGAAACCTAACAAAACTGACATTTTGGATGCTGATTTGAGAATAGACAAGAATGCAAACCAGTAAGAAGGTGCTTGCAATATTCCTGATGAGAGAAGACGGTGTCATGGAGCAATGTCACGGGGGCGGAGGTGGTGACAAATGGTAGGATTCTGGATACAGAGAATACAGAACCCAGAGGATGTGCTGATGGGTTGGATGATGTAACGTATGAAAGAAGTGATTCTAAGTATTTATTCCGAGCAACTGGAATTATGGAGTTGCTGCTGCCACTAACTACTATAGCAAAGACTCTGTAAAGAACAAGTTTAAGGAAGGAGATCTGAAGCCTATTTTGGGCATATTAAGTTTAAGATGCCTGTTATCAATGTAAGTGGAGATGTGGAGTATTGACATTACAGTCAGACTACATAAAGAGTTCAGAAGTATTCATATACATTTTAAAATATATAATTAGTATTTAAAGTCACTGAGCTGCATAAATCACCAAAACAGTAAGTGAGGATACAGCAAACAGGGCTCAGGACGGAGCGCTGCCACACTCCACAGTGGGGTGACCGGGGAGATGACGAAGAACTAGCAAAGGCTTGCACTTCTCCTAGGAGGGAAGAAGTCTGCTCCGTACTTCTGTTCGGGAAGGACCAGAAGAAAAGCAGTGCTGCTCATTTAACAAAATAATCAAATTTTAAGACAAAAAGTAAAAATATTTTTCATAATAAATTTCTAGTACATAACTTTTTTTTTCAGTTAAATGAAAGAAATGATAGAATACTTAGTGCAATGTGGCCCAAACACTGATTTTTTTAAATAGTGACAGCCTGAAATCCTTATAAACTTGAATGGACAGAATATTGGTTTTCAGATCATGAGAACGAAATTTGATACATACTGAACATGGTCTCTTGAAATAATTGGATTATATTAAGACACAAATTCATTAAGAACTGCCTTTACCTGAATTCTTCTTTCTTAAAGTATTTCAGCAATATAACAACTGTATATTCAGACTCTTACTGATTAGGCACACTGAAAATGAACACAGCATACCATTTTAAGATGATTTCCCAAGAACATGAACTATAGACTACAGCTTGCCCATGACCATATAAACACTTAGAAAAATAGCTATTTCTACTCATGGACCTTGTTTCTTATGAACAAGTAAAATATTGTTTTGTGCCCTGGCTGTCATTAAATGGTTGACAGATTTGGGAATGGAATATAACAAGATGTCCACAGTTATCCAAGGCAACTTTTTCCTCGAGTACAAAATATAAATCAGTCATTCTATAGATGGGTATCAAACTGTATACCTGGTGAAACAAACTGATAAGTAAATGACATGAGTCTCCTATTTCTACAATTGAACCAGATTTGCTTCATCCATTTTAAAAAGTTAAGCCATTTTATAAAACATGGCACCAATTTTTTCCGCACATAGGAAAAATAAAAATATATATATGCTTGGGAACTATTTCTTCCAAGCTCTGGAAAGCTAACCCTGATGCAAGGAGGTAACCTCCTAAAGTATTTAGAACAATTTATTATGTTCTCCATCAGATGTCATTTCAAGTAGGAGCTGAAAATGACAAAACACGATTCCACTTGGAGAAAAAACAACCTTGCACATTGGCATGTAGACAGTCGATAAGAAGAATAAAATACAAAAAGTGATATTGTCAATGACCTTTGTAACAACCAGGTGGACAGTTTATAAGGTGACACTACATTAGTTAGAGGTGTGATATTGAGTCTGAAAAGTCCCATATTATTTAGAAATGCAGATAGAGACCCATCAGTTTACACAAAAATGGTAAGTAGCTCCCCCTCTAATAATAGAGAAATTCCATTCTCAGAGTCACGTATGCATCTAGACATTGCATTCCAAAAGCAATGTAGACAAATTGGAAAGCAGTCAGAAGAAATCCAATGCCGTGATTAAGAGACTGATGAACAGGAATCCTAGAATAGTCAAGTAATTAGGCATGAATGTAAAAATCTGACTAAGCAACAGCACAGAATAAATGTAACTGCTATAAAAGCATAAAAGCTGAAGAAAGATTGTTATTAAAAGTGGGGCAATGCTAGAAAATCAATTTATTTTACTTCTAAATGACAGTGCTGTTATAAAATCATCTTTCCAGAGAAATAACACATCATAAAGAGTTTGATTCAACTGAGGCTCCCCCTGACCGGGATACCCACTCTGGCCCCAACAGTGGGAAAGAGGACCATTAATAGTTCTGAGATCTGTTAAAATTCCTGGGAGATGAATGGTAATGCCCAATAAAATCTCTAGTAACCAACAGTATGAACATAGTAATATCATTATCACAATATAGCTGTATGTATGTATCAGATAGTCTTTTTTTAATTTTTTTATTTATTTACTTTTTTAGATTTTATTTATTCATTTTTATTAGAAAGAGAAGGGAAAGAGAGAGAGAGAGATAGAGAGAGAGAACAAGGGGAGGAGCAGGAAGCATCAACTCCCATATGTGCCTTGACCAGGCAAGCCAGGGTTTTGAACCGGCAACCTCAGCATTCCAGGTCGACGCTTTATCCACTGCGCCACCACAGGTCAGGCTCAGATAGTCTTTTAAACACTGTATATATATTAACTTAGTCCATCATCACACACTTTTATTAATATCATTCTCATATTGTAGTTGAAGAAACTGAGGCATAGTGAGCTGGTAGGTGCTAGAGCTGGAATTTGGGCCCATGTGCTTGTTCCACAGCCAAAGTACTTTAAGCTATATTTTTGCTCCATAAATTCAGAAAGTTCTTCTCATCTAAAGGACTATACCCCTTCTCCCCCAGCTCACACAAATAGTTAAGCCCCGGTCCTGAAGTTCTTGGAGGGCTATTATAGTCTCTTTCCGTAATGGTAAGCCCACATAAAATAGAACTGACAGTTCTGAGACCAGGAAGTGACTCAAACAGTCACAGGAAGTCTCTGCAGTGGGGCCGCAACCAACTTAAGTCAGGTGAGTGTGAATTAATTTTGAATTATGAGGAGCAGATTTCAGTATGTTCGGTTGTATATAAACTAAAAATTATGCAGCGAGTGAGGTTAGTAGGGTTAAACCTTTGGTGTCAGAACTAATTTTTAATCCTGTATTTTAGGCAAGTTATTCAACTTCTTATAACCTTAGTTTTTTCATCTATAATGTTAAGATAGAAATGTTTACCTGGCCAGATGACTATAAAGTTTTCATATATGTATATGTTAAAATAATACAGAATGGATTGCATAGGAGTATAAGTATTCTATCAGTATTCAAGGCAGTAGGCTTAAATCTGTTTAAGCATAAGAAAACCAGAGCTCAGCCAAAGAAAGCTTAGCAGGGCAAACCAGGGAGTCCTGATTAGTAATCAGGGACCAGGCCTGTGTAGCACCTGCAATGGGAGGAACACAGACTATACTGGAAAGGTCAGTGGAGATCATGAACAAGGGTCCTGGAATAGACAAGGAATTAAGAAAGTAGGGCAAGGTCAAGAACATGGACAGGACTGAGCCTAGAAAGGTGAATTAGGGCAAATTTCTTTGTTGTTAAACACCCTCTTTTAATATGGTACAATAGATTTAAGGTGTCTAAGCAGCACCACTCTTGAACTATTTCACTTTTAAAGAGTCTTGGTTATCATAGTAGTTTTTTTTATTAAAAAAGGCCCAGAATTTATTATTTTCAACTTAGGGTTCCTGGTATATTATAGAGTTAAAGCACAGGGTACAGACCGAGGCAGAACAGGGTTTCAATGCTTATTAGCTTTATTTGGTAGATAAGGCTATTGAATCACTGTGTCTAAAAAGAAGCCTGAAGAGTATGCACAGAAAATTAAACAAATTAATGTAGAGAGATGAATATTACATATCACCATTTAAAAGAGGAAACGCATTTAGAATTCATTCTATCTTGGATTCTTATTGCTCTCACAGAGGGGTATGGACTTAGAAGAAAAAAGAAAGTGATAAAGATTTAAACTTATAGATCCAATGCAATCCCTATCAAGATACCAGTTATGTATTTTATGAAACTGGAACAAATATTCCAAAAATGTATATGGAACCACAAAAGGCTCCAAATAGTAATTTTGAAAAAAAAAAAAAAGAACAAAGTTGGAGAAATCAGTCATGCTACCTGATATCGAACTAGGCTGCAAGATCACAGTAACGGAAACAGCATGATACTGGCATAAAAATAGATACACAGATGAAAAGAACAGAATAGAGAACCCAGAAATTAACCCATGCCTATATTATCAATTAATATTTAACAAAAGAAGCAAGAACATACTAAGGCAGTCTATTTAGTAAATGATGTTCAGAAAATTGGACAGATGCATGCAAAAAATGAAACTAAACCATTTACTTACACCATATACAAAAATAAGCTCAAAAATGGATTAAATACTTAGATATTAAACACAAAACCATAAAAATTCTAGAAGAAAACATAGGCAATAAAACCTCAGTCATTTCTCATAGCAATGTTTTTTCTCATATATCTCCTTATGCAAGGGAAACAAAAGAAAAAATAAACACATGGGACTACATCATACTGAAAAGATTTTGGACAGTAAAAGATACCATCAACAAAATAGAAAGACATACTGAATGGGAAAACATATTCACTGATACATCTGGTAAGGAATTAATATACAAAATTTATAAAGAACTTATAAAACTCAATGCCAAAAAACCCCAAACAATCCAATTAAAAATGGGCAAATGACACAAATTGACACTTCTCCAATGAGGACATACTGATGGCCAATGGACATATGAAAAGATGCTCAATGTCACTAATCATCAGAGAAGTGCAAATTAAAACCACAATGAGATATCACCTCACGTCTGTCAGAATGACTATCTTCAATAAATCAACAAACAACAAGTGTTGATGTAGGATATAGAGAAAAGGGAATCCTCCTGCACTGTTGGTGGAAATGCTGATTGGCACAGCTACTGTGGAAAGCAGTATGGAGTCTCCTCAAAAAATTAAGTGGCAATGACCCAGCAATTTCACTTCTGGGAATTTATCCAAATAAAACCCGAACATTATTTGAAAGAATATATGCACCCCAATATTCATTGTAACATTATTTACAATAGTCAAAATTTGGAAGCAGCCCAAGTGCCCATCACTAGATGAGTGGGTAAAAATAAGCTGTGGTACATTTATACGATAGAATACTATGCAACTATAAAAAGGAAGGAACTCTTACCTATTGTGTAGTGCATAGATGGACCTGGAGAGCACTATGCTAAGTGAAATAAGTCAGTCAGAGAAGGACAAGAACCGTATGATATCTCTTATATGTGGAATCTAATAAACCAAATGAACTAACAAGCAAATAAACAGACTCATACATATAGAGCAGGCTGACATCATTAGAAGGGTCTGCTGAGTGAGGGTGGTGGAAGCAATGAGCAGAGAAGAACAAAACAACAACAACTCATGGACATGTACGACAGTGTGGTGATTGGTGGGGGAAGTGAAAGTTAGAGGAAAGATTGGGGTGATAAATGACAATACATGGAGACTTTACTTGGGGGAGGTGATCACACAATACAATGTACAGAGGTGTGATGTAGAATGGGCACCTGAAATCTTTATAATTATGTTAGGTGTTGTCACCCCAATAAAATCTATTAAAAATAAAAAAGTAAAAATGAATTTGAAAAGTATATAAATTTAAAACATATGATTATTTTATTCTACCTCAGCACCATCTGGGTAGATGTTTTAAATTAGGACTCTTTTTCCAAATTCCCTCTGGTCTTCTTTTTATTCTCTAAGTTTCAGGGTAGAGCGTACATTTATGTATACTTTTAAAAGCAGGAGGAGAGATCTTGGTTCCCTTGTTACCTTTAAGTTTGTTCAGATCTCCAAAGATGTATGGCAACCCTAGACCGATTCCCCAAATGTTTAGAGCCGTGGTTCAACCTAGCTCATTCAATGATATACATCAAGTCATTTCCTCTCTTTTTTTTGGAATAATACTTTCTCTTTATTTTATGATTCCCACTAGTAATTCCTGCATTTCTAAACAAACACACAACTCTTTTGAGCTCATATTCTTACTTGGCTACCACTTTATTTCTCTTTCCTACTTTACAGCAAAACTTCTGCAAATATTTATCTTTGATTTATCTTTAACTCTCTCTACAGCCAGACATTGTTCCCAAAAATCCATTGCCATTGCTCTTTATCAAGGTCATTAGTGACCTCTTTGTAGGTAAAGCCAATGGCAAATCTTAAAATTTATCTTACTAGACTCTACACAACATTTGACAAAAATGATCATCCCTTCATCTTGAAATTTTTTTTTAACTGAGAAAGACAGATAGAGACAGACAGATAGGAAGGGAGAGAGATGAGAAGCATCAACTTGTAGTTGTGGCATCTTAGTTGTTCATTGATTGCTTTCTCATATGTGCCTTGACAGGGGAACTCCAGCTGAACCAGTGACTCCTTGCCCAAGTAGGCAACCTTGGTCTCAAGTCAGAGACTGCACTCAAACCAGCGACTTTTGCGCTCAAGCCAATGACCATGGGGTTATGTCTATGATCCCATGCTGAAGCTAGATGAGCCTGCACTCAAGCCAGTGACCGTGACTGGCTTTCAGACCTGGGTTCTTCGCATCGCAGGCCAATACTCTATTCATTGTACCACCACTTGATCAGGCTAAAATGTTCTTTTCAAAGGGCTCTCCAGACATTTTATTCCCCTAAATTTTTATCCAACTTCATGGAATACTCCTTCTCCTTACTTCCTCTTTATCTTCCCAACATTTAAGTTTTGAATTATATTTGGCTTATTTTTTAGCCCTTTCTTTTTCTCTATTTGTTCTAATCTGTTTATGATTTCACATATGATATTTTCATGGTTTTGAATATTTTCTATGTATTGATGACTCACAAATTCATTTCTTCAACCCAGACCTCATTCCTCAAGAATAGTTTCATAGGTGTAGCTGTCTCCTTGAGATCTCTTCCTGAATATTTAATAAGCATCTCAAACTTAATAGAGTTGAATGAATTACTAATCTTTTTTTCTCTTCCAACCATTTCCCTCCCAGATTTTTCTTCAGTAAATGGCAATTCTATTTTTTTCCAGTTGTTGAAAAGCAAACACTTTGGAGTCAATTTTCACTGCTATCTTTCTATTAAACCTCATCTTCTAATCCATCAACAAGTCTTGGCAGTTTTACCTTCAACATATTCATATCAAGTCACCAACCAGGATCTAATTACTTGCTGTCTCATTTACCACTATCACTCTGGTTCAAAACACAATCACTTCTTGCCTCAGTTACTATGATATCCTTCTAGTTGGTCTCTTTGCTTTTGCATTTATGTCTTTCAAACTATTTGCAACATAGTAGCTAGAATAATCCTCTTAGTGGTAAATGGGATCAAGCCATTCTTCTGTCAAAACCTCTAATGGCTCCATGTTTGACTCAGAATAAAAGCAGTCCTCACATTAGCTTTCAAAGCTCCAACAGATCTGGGTTCTTACCTTTTACTCTCCATCAATCATTCTGTTCTATTGCCAAGGGCCTCCTTGAAATGCCAGCCATACTTCCATCTTAGACACTTTGTTGATGCTGTTGTTTCTACTGCCTGGAATACTCTTCCTTTAGATTTTTACTTTGTACACTTTTTTGTTGTTCTTCCAGAAGAAATATCTTCTCATCCAGACTTTCCTAAAATACTCTTCCTAAAATTGTTCAGGCAACATCTTAACCCCTTTCTTTTTATTTATATTCCAGAGTGCTAATATTCTTTGACACATTAAGTGTTGTGTATTTATTTGCTTTTGGCTTGATATTATTATATATTTTATTGACTGATGTAACATTTTGGTCTTCATGCACTAGAATATAAGCTTCGTGTGAGCAAGGATTTACTATGTTTTGTTTTGTTTACTCATATTTCCCCACTATGCAAAACAGTGTCTAATAGACAGTAATTAGTCAATAAGTATTTGTTCAATGAATCAAATAAGTCAACAAATTCTTGACACTTATTATGATTATGATTTAAATTTTTCCTTTTCATGGAATATCTCCCCTGTTCATCTAAAATTTTTAATACCCAGTTAAATTTTCACCTCTTTCTTTTATTTATTTATTTATTATTATTTTTTGTACTTTTCTGAAGCTGGAAACGGGGAGAGACAGTCAGACAGACTCCCGCATGCACCCGACCGGGATCCACCCGGCACGCCCACCAGGGGCGGCGCTCTGCCCACCAGGGGGCGATGCTCTGCCCCTCCGGGGCGTCGCTCTGCCGTGACCAGAGCCACTCTAGCGCCTGGGGCAGAGGCCAAGGAGCCATCCCCAGCGCCCGGGCCATCTTTGCTCCAATGGAGCCTTGGCTGCGGGAGGGGAAGAGAGAGACAGAGTGGAAAGAGGGGGTGGGGGTGGAGAAGCAAATGGGTGCTTCTCCTATGTGCCCTGGCTGGGAATCAAACCTGGGTCCCCCGCACGCCAGGCCGATGCTCTACCGCTGAGCCAACTGGCCAGGGCCTTTCACCTCTTTCTTGAAGCTTTTGTTTTCCTCTTATTTTTTCCATCTATAGAAATATAATTATTTATTTATATTTCAGGGGAGACAGAAAGACAGGAAGGGAGAGGGATGAGAAGCATCAATCATAGGTACAGCACTTTATTCATTGATTGCTTTCTCATTATGATGCTTTTTTTTTTTTCTTTTCTTTTTATTTATTCATTTTAGAGAGGAGAGAGAAAGAGACAGAGAGGAGAGAGAGACAGGGGGGAGGAGCTGGAAGCATCAACTCCCATATGTGCCTTGACCAGGCAAGTCCAGGGTTTCGAACCGGCGACCTCAGCATTTCCAGGTCGATGCTTTATCCACTGCACCACCACAGGTCAGGCTATGATGCTTTTTTAAAAGAACACAATCCACTTGGATATTAAACTCTATTTTTTATTACCTAGTTGTTTATCTAACTATGATTGCATGTAATATTTTATGTGGCATGATTTTCTCTTCCAATCAGATCATATATAAAGTCCAAGTCATATTTCTTATTTGATTTCCTGTCTACCACCTTTACCTATGCAATTCTACCAGGATTCTACAAAAGTCAGTAAACTAATAATTGATGAATAACTAAATGAATGATTTTAGTTCTATTCCAATCACTCAGGTAATTTTCAGTTAAATTGAACATACAAAGCTGGGCCTACATACTTTTTGGGCATTTTTATTAAAAATAAAGATTTTATATTTAATATTTGAAATGTATTTTCTAATTAAAATAGAGAAATTTTTGCATTGTAAAGGTGAAGTAATAATAACTATGGAAAGATGTAGGTAGAGTGCAGAACGCATTCCTAACAGTTGTGGCTGATGCAATGCTGTGAGAATACTCCAGCACCTGAAACCCTCCTAGGCACACCTAGGAGGGAGCTTGCCCGCTATAAGGAAGTGACTCAGCACCAACCAGGCAGCTCCCTGATCTTTCCAGCTATTGGCTTTGCAGAACATGCTATAACACCCTGTGGGCTGAACCTGTGTATATAAGCTGGCTTGCTTCCTGAATAAAGTGGATCTGCGTTACTGAACCTGGTCTCCAGAGTTGGGTCTTTGCGTCTCTATTGTCCTCACCCCTGGCAGGCCTTGTCCACAGAAAGACTTTAAACTCATTTTGGCATAATACTTCAAAAAGTATGAGAACAAGCTGGGGCAGAAAAAAATATATACGATTTTCATAAACACTGATAACCACATCCATTTTTAGAAAAATCTAGAGTGCAAAACATCTAAGTAATATAAATGGGGATTTCTTTTACAAATATGTATTATATAATCTTTTTCTAAAAAACAGAAAATAAGCAAGCATTACCAAAATAGTCAATTAATTAGAATGTTTGTGCACTTAACTTCAGCTCTCTAAAAATGCTTGGTGTACTCATGCAAAGGAAGATAGAGATGGAGTGAATAAGAT
The DNA here is from genome assembly GCF_036850765.1 of Saccopteryx bilineata. Classification (NCBI taxonomy): domain Eukaryota; kingdom Metazoa; phylum Chordata; class Mammalia; order Chiroptera; family Emballonuridae; genus Saccopteryx; species Saccopteryx bilineata. Next base: position 27,046,232 of record NC_089490.1, on the reverse strand, counting down.
GCATTTGAATGCATAAGGAGTGTTTAGAATTAGCCTGACCAGACGGTGGCACAGTGGACAGAGCATTGGACTGGGATGTGGAGGACCCAGGTTTGAAACCTCAAGCTTGCCAGCTTGAGCGTGGGCTCATCTGGTTTGAGCACAGCTCACCAGCTTGAGCCCAAGGTCGCTGGCTTGAGTAAGGGGTCACTCGCTCTGCTGTAGCCCCACGGTCAAGGTACATATAAAAAAGCAATTAATGAACAACTAAGGTGCCGCAACAAAGAATTGATGCTTCTTATCTCTCTCTCTGCCTGTCTGTCCCTATATGTCTATCTCTGTCTTTGTCACACATACAAAAAAAATGTTTAGAATTACACATTTGAGAACTTTATTTTCTAGTAAAAATGTGGAGAAGGATTATGTTTTGAATAATTATAGGTAATGATACTGTAGGGATAGAAAAGGATATGCTGGAAAGCAATTTAAGACACAATTTTCAAGGCTTTGTTATGGGAGGTGAGAGAGTTTCTTTGTGTGACTTTGACATCTGGTGATGCTAACACTGAAACAGAATCAGTGTAATAGGTTATAGGCTGGAGGAAAATATACACTTTGTATTTGACATTGATTTTGAAGGACTTTTGAGACATTTAAATGGAGCTATCAAGCAAGTAGGTAATCATATATTAGTGGGTCTGGAAATTAAAGAAATACAGACTTGATTAGGTGTCACTGATGTGTAGCGTGTAGTTAAGGCTGTGGCCATGGATAAATTTCCTAAAGACAGAGCTTATGTTGGGAAGGAAGAAAGTTTAAGCCTCAACCCTGAGGAAATCCAACATTTTATGAAAAGACTGAAAGGTGAGAGGTCGAATAATATAAGGACTAAAAATGCCCATTGAATTTAAAGCCATAGAGGTTACTGGTGACTTCAGTGAAATACATTTTGTTGAGTAAGTGGAATTGAAATAGGAGTTGGTTGAAAAATGAGTGGAAGAGAAACTATAGAAAAGAATTATAGAATGCTTTAAGAAATGTGAAGAGGAGGTGAAGAAGTTATAACAACATATCCTGTGAAAGGACATTAGGGGCAAGGAGTCTTTTTTCTCTCTCTCCTTTACTTCTCTTTCCTTCCTTCTAACGTGGGAGTGAGATACTGATGTTTTATGCCAACAGAAGGGTACAGTGGACTGGAGAAATTGGATTATGAATGAACCTTGAAGAGGTTTGTGGGCATGGGGCCTAGGACACGGGAACCTTAGAAAGGACAATTCTCTAACACACAAGGAAAGAAAAGAGAGAGCAGAGCAGGCATAGGAGGTTAATGACTTCTTTCTATCTATGCTTTGAAATGGTAGGATTTCCCAGGTTACCTATTCTGTACAAAAATTGTCATCACATTCAGAATTGCCACTGCAGTTTTTCAAGCTCAAACATGCTAAAGAGAAAGATGAAAAAGGGAAGGAGAAAAATTGAGGGGAAGGGTAGATAGAGCTGTTGGTCCTTTTAGAAATTGAAGCATAAAATTTCAACTGTTTAAAGGAAAATCAAATGACTTATTTCATTTTTCTTTTTTTCATTTTCTTTCACTCTCCCACATGCTGCTTATCATTTTGTAGAGTATCCTGCATGCTTGGGCAGGGTATAAATATTTTAAACCCAGTAAAGAGAAAGAAGTACTCCTGTGCAGTGGATGAAAACTCTTGAGACTGACCCGAGGTAGGAAGGGATGTTCTGTTAATGCAACTGTGGGTACATGTGGGTTTCCCTGGTCTTTTCTTACAGATGTGTGAAGTGTTGAGGTAATGCCCTGCAGCCTGTGTGGTCCATTACAAGTTGATTTGCTCTCAGATCCTTCTCGCTGGTTCCTATAGGAATAATATTCCAGACCACATTCTTCCCACATGGAAAAAAAAACCCAACAAACAAAAACACCTTAATATATTGACTACCCTGCCTTTACTTCTTCAGATAATTTACAGTGATGACAATTACAACAGTCACTCTTTGTGTCAGTGTGCATGCCTCTCTGTGCTAGGCACTTTACAGAGCTTTATTGTTTCGTAGTCTCTTAACAACCCTATGAGACACCTGTTATAAGTTCCATTTTGCAGAGGAAGAAGTTAAGGCTTAACAGAATTGCTGGATGCCGAGGAAGAGGATGAAGAGGAGCAGAAGAAGAGGAAGAAAGGGAGAAGTGATGTTCTGAAGAGCATTCATCAGGGATTCTAACTAAGGTTTTGGCTTTGGCTCTGAAACCTGTGCTCTTTCCGGAGGTATGTGGGTAATAAAACAGCAAGATGCCTCTAGCCTGAGAGTACTGGATACTGTGGTTTTCCTGCTCTCAGTCGGGGTCAAAAAGAAAGAAACTTCGGGAAGGAACATCATCGAGGGAGCAGCCACTTGGAGAGCACCCTTTTATAGCTACTCACACTGGATCCTCTGCTTACTATAAAGAAGCCATTGACATTCTCATGGTTTTCTAAACAAGCTGTTGACTTCACGTCATGTTGTTTAAAAGCATCACCTTGATTTCTGTCATCAGAGTTCACACAAAGGCTATTTCTTAGTTCAAACCTGGAATCAGAATTCCTTTAAGGTTTTGAGATTTTGAATTGCTACATATTTGGGAAAAGAAAAGAAAAGAAAAATGGTCTCCCAAAGACTTTCCTCAAATATAATATAGTCACAAACACCTGCTTTTGTTTTGTTGTTATTCCTTTCTTCTGTAAAAACTACAGAGAGCATTCTTTAGATCCAAGAGTAGCTGTTTTTTTTAGAGAAAGAGACATGGAAATTTGACACTTTGTGGATTAAGTTTGGAAACACTGTAAATTGGTTTACAAATAGACGGTGTTCATTTTTCTCTGAGAAGTACCTGCCTGTCTACAGAATTCATTTGGTTTTTGTGTGTGGTAGTTGAAGTTTTGAGCTATATCCATTCAAAAACACTTAAAATGATTTTAAGTAAATATCAAAGATCACTGACCACTAGGTAAATGAAGGATAACACCAATTTCTATGCAGATTTATCCTTCTTCTGTTTATTATAGTAATTCTTCAACAAATTTTTGCTTAAACCCACTATGTGCTACACATAGATTACATACCTACATACATATGAATGTACAAATGAATGAATACTACCTCAGTGTACAGAGTTTGACAGTTTAGTGGAGGAGACCAACAGCTAACTGGGCAATCTCAGGCTGCCTGAGGCACAGAGGATTTATGTCTAATCCGGTAAAGAATGGCAAGGTGATGAGGGTAAGAGGAGTGAAGGACAACTTCCTTAAGAAGGCAAAGTCAGAGCCGGGTTTTAAATGGTGAAGCTTATCAAGGCATTAAAGGATAAAAGGAGCTTTCAAATAATGATAACATTCATTTTGTTTGTTTGTTTGTTTAAGTGAGAGGAGGAGAGATAGTGAAACAGAGTGCCTCCTGTGCCCGACCAGCATCCACTGAGCAACCCCTGTCTGGAGCCAGCACTGGCTGTGAGAGAGGAAGAGGGAAAGAAGGAGGAGGGGGAAGGAAAGAGAAGCAGATGGTCACTTCCCCTATGTGCCCTGACCAGGAATCAAACCTGGGACGCCTGTACACTAGGCCCACTGGCAAGGGCCAATCACATTGAGTTTAAAGGCACAATTTAAGGTTAAGAGGAAAGACTCTGCAAATAAACTTCCTCTGTTTGAATTTGTTACTTATTAGCTGTGTGACTTTGAACAAATTATATACCATGAGGCGCCGCTATTTTCCTCATTCATAAAATAGGGGTAATAATATTACCTACCTACTGCAAAGGGTTATTGTGAGTATTAATACTATATGTAAAACACTTAGAGCAGTACCTAGCATGAACTAAGCAGTGTGATGTGTGATGTAGATGTGAGGAATCGATTAGGGGGTTTTCAGATTACTGAAAAACACTGTGTGGGCTGGAGTTTTGAATACTATGAAGCTGATGTGGTAGACAAGAGTCATCTGATCTAGAAAGATAAATAAAAAATCAGAAGGTTGCATTGTTCATTCATTTAGTGCTTTTCTTCCTCCCTCTTCCCTCCCTCCCTTCCCTCTTTCTATCTTTCTTTCTTTCTTTCTTTCTTTCTTTCTTTCTTTCTTCTTCTTCTTTTTCTTTCTCTCTCTCTCTCTTCCTTCCTGTTTTCCTTCCTTCCTTCTTTCCTTCCTTCCTTCCTTCCTTCCTTCCTTCCTTCCTTCCTTCCTTCCTTCCTTCCTCCTTCCCTCCCTCCCTCCCTCCCTCCTTCCCTCCCTCCCTCTCTCCCTCCCTTCCTTCTTTCTTTTTTACTTTCACTCTTTCTTCCTTTTCCTTTTAAGTCTTTGTCAGGTTGACCAAATGAAAAGAGATATTTCAGGCTAGAATATACAATTATCCCCCCAGGGAGCTCCATGACTTATTTCTTAGAAAGACTATTATTTAGAGCACTCTAGTTCATTGACACTGTGTGTTCTGCTGTATTCCTAGGACTAAACATAATTTAGGAAATAAATGAATACCTTTCTAGTTGAAAATGTTTTCCACCTTGAAATGCAGAGTTCAGGTGATGTTTTGGCTGTTTTCAGAAAGCATAATAATTTTTGCCTCAAGTGTTGCTTCCCGAAGTGAGCTGAGATTCTGGGACATTCATAGGAGGCATATGCTTGAGGGATTATCACTGTTTTCTTCCTGTTTCTTTTTAACCCAATCCAGAATGACAGCCATGCTTCCCAACCTTCTCATATTAAACCCATGTAGCTAGAAGAATCGTTCCTGACTGTGCGTTGACTGAGTCACTGCTGCATTCAGTGCACTGCCAGTCCATTTGGATATTTCTTCCAGTCTGTGTGCTTCTCTAAAGCAGAGAGCCCATCTGGAGTGGCAGAGGAGGATGGCTGGTATCCAATAGACCAGGCAACACTAGGCTGACAATTTTAATATGCCTTATTTCCCTTTTATGATTGAGGACCCAAGTTCGAATTTCACTTTGAGAATGAAAACCAGGATAAGGAATGAAGTATTTTATTGAACTTAAAATTTACAACATTGCAGAGTAGAATCCATGGGTTCCTATAATGCTAAGCAGAAAAAAACTTTTCCCTCCTTGCCATCAGAAAAACAGAAGAATTTGCTCAGAATTATGGACTGGCTTAGCAAATAGTTTTATTAATTCCTATATTCCCATCTCTAGTGAGGTATGACTCCAAGTCAGTGCACTTTATACTTTATTGAGAGGTAAAGAGAAGACTTTGCAAATAAACGAGTTGCTTTCTCAGAGCCAAGAATTATACGGGCATATCTCATTTTATTGGGCTTTGCTTTATTGTGCTTCAAGGATGTTGTGTTGTTTCACAAATTGAAGGTAAGCAGAAAGATTGCAACTCACTTTATTGCGATACTTGCTTTGTTGTGGTGGTCTAGAACTGAACCCACAATATGTCCAGGTGTGCTTGTAGATAGATGTAAGTCTTCTAATTTCCATACTTTTATACATTCCATAAGTCCCAATGGGCATTTTCTGCTGGGAGATTTTATTGGTTTGGTTACCAGTATATGGCTCTCCAACTTTTTTTAAAAGATGCTGTTATCCTATTTGACACTGTGTATTTCCTGACTTGCATTATATTGTCTTATTAACTAGCTTAGACTGATGTTCAGCTGTTTTGCTTTTACCTCGAGTCTGCTTTTTGCTATTGGTGGCTGGCCCCTCTTCGTTTGTTTTCTGTTGTTGAGGAAGGGGCAGGGGACTCCTCTCACCTGAGCAGAGCCTTGTCCTTAGCGGGTCCCCCCGAGGTAATGCTTTCACCACAGCCTCAGGCTGGCACTCGCATAGTAATAGACAGTGCTGGTAGCTGCCATGGGACCACGGGGAAAACATTCCAATTCTCCTGACAAGCGCCTGAGTTTCTTTTTTAAAACAGAACTCTGTGACAGATCTCACCATGGACCTCTGATTAGCTAGATGACATGCAGATATGATTTCGGGACCTACTACAGGAAAGGAAATTGCGGGGTCTGTCACCAGTCTTCTTTTTGTGCTGCAACTTCTTCATTTGGATGTGTCAAGAGGGCAAATCTCTAACAAAGGAACTGCAGGGAGAGCAACTGCAGAGCCCATCACAAGGCAGAAGAGACAGAGGTAGAAATGGATGCGATAATGACAAGAGCAAAGGTGAAGCTGCAGCCTGAAATCGCGCCTGGCCACCAAGACGTCACCGAATCAGAGCTCCCTTTGCAGGGAGCTCCCTCCACCCGCAAGCTCCTGCTTCCAGATTGGCAAAAACATTTTCTGCTTTTTCACCTATAGCTGGGGAAGGACATGCAGTTTCTTTTTGCATGCCTTTTTAACGTACCAATCGGCAAGCTATTACTTATATACTACTTAAATCTCTCTGGATGTCATTTAGACATTCCTGCTTCTTATTACGCCTGACAGACGAGAAAAATAAAACATTATTTCCTTCTTCTACTGCTTGCCGAGGTCGAGACTCCTATTTAAATATTTCGGAAGAGATGAAGACACAGCATGTCCGGGTTTCTTACTAGATATTCCCCTTCAAGAACTTCCTTTATCCTTCCCTACCTGCTTTTGCTTCTCTCATCATAACAGAAAGTTATTATGCAAGATTGTGACTAACTAGCTATTTTACACCTCTGCAAAGGACAGACCGAGAGGAGATGGATTTTAATTACTACCAAATTTAGGTCAGGCACAAGGCAATCGAGACAAATTTCCCAAGTTATATGACACAGGAATGAGCTAACAAGGGAGATAATAAATTTGCTTGACTTGGTTTCACAGAATCAAAGACTTTGGGGGTTGCAAGTTCTTCTAGTTAAATGTCATATTTATCCAGATAAGGAAACTGAGGCTAGATAGTTTAAATGGCCATCTAATTAATTACAATTGTATAAAATAACATATGAGCTTTGTAGTCAGGACAGCCTGGGTTCAAATAAGGGCTTTGCTACTACTTTGTAGCAAGGGCATAACATCTTTGAACTTGTTTTCTCATCTGAACAAAGAGTGCATGCAAGTATGCACCTAAAAAACTTCTAAGAGTACTGATTTCACTATATACTTATTAAAAGGAGTCCTTCTATTAACTGTTTATCCAGTTTGTATGATGTGACAGTGCCTCTTTTTCTTATAGAACAGAAGCTCCTGGCCTCTGGGCAATGACCTCTTTCAACTCAAAGGTGACATTCTTTCTAATCTTGGAATCAATCTTTCATGGCAACAATTAGCTCAATATTGGCCTGAGCATGAATATACTCTGCTTGGAGAATGTCAAGTGAGAGATAAGACATTCATTAACATAGGTCATCCCAAAATTAAATTCATATATCCTTTTAACCACTGTCCATTAATAATGAAGGATGCAATAAGAACAAGAAATTAGTATGCCTTCCAGTTACCCACTAATCTATAGGGAGAAGAGGGGAAAATGAAAGTTTTAAAGTACTTAAATTTCTAACAATAGGTGATCTATTTTAAGACCATATAAAATTAAGAATATAATATTAGCTATAAAAGCAAGTATTGTATTTACTTAGAAGTAAAATATTACTTTTTTAAAACTGACTAATATCATCAATATCAATATAAGAATTCTGAAATATTCAATTTGCATAACTGTCATAAAAATTTTGTTTTATAATTGCGTGTTCTCCATTAGTGAGACTATCTCTTCTGCTTTGATGAGACATCATTGGGAACTGGAATCTCTACTAAGAATGTGTCCCTGCTTTCGTGCCCATATGCTTCCCATTGTCCTTCACCTCACTCCTGTAGACATGTTTTCTGGAACCCTACTAAAGCCTTGGGAATGGTTTATGCAAGTGGATTCCCTACAGCTTAGGCTTCATTAGTGTCCTGGTGCTTTTTGAGAGTAGATAGGAAGAAGAGATGAATGGGAGAAAAGTAAGGAGATAAAAGAGGTGAGGAAAAGAATAGCAAAACAAACAAACAAATGTTCTGAGATAATGTCCATGTACTTTTGTTCTGAGAGAAGATGGGTAAGCGGTATTTTATAATCCTCATCCAGCTCTATGTTCCCACAATAATAGATAAATATATTTGTGATTGATATATATATATTGTGTATATATATATATATATATTTTTTTTTTTCTTCTGAGAGAAAGTGTCAGACAGACAAGAAGGGAGAGAGAGGGAGAGAGATGAGAAGCATCAACTCATAGTTGCGGCAGCTTAGTTGTTCATTGATTGCTTCTCACATGTGCTTTGACCAAGGGATTCCAGCTGAGCTAGTAAAACTTTGCTCTAGCCCGTGACCCTTTGCTTAAGCCAGTGACCTTGGGCTCAAGCCAGTGACCTTAGGTTTCAAGCCAGTAAATTTTGGGTTAAAGCTGGTGACCATGCAAGCTGGTGAGCCTATGATCAAGCCAGATAAGCCTGTGCCCAAGTCAGCGACCTTGGGACCTCAGTGTCCCAGGTCATTGCTCTAGCCACTGCACCACCATCAGTCAGGTTAATTACAATTGTTTGGAAATATTTATTTAAATAAGATTTATTTTAAAAAAAGTAGTTACCAAAACATTATATTCTTCTTCAAAAAATAGTACTCCTACTCAAACTCTTTTCTTTCTTTCTTTTTTTGGGGGGACAGAAATAGAGAGAGATAGAGAAAGAGAGATAGATAGGGACAAACAGGAATGGAGAGAGATAAGAAGCATCAATTCTTCTTTGCAGCACCTTAGTTGTTCATTGATTATTTTCTCATATGTGCCTTGACTGGGAGGCAACCGCAGACTGAGTGACCCCTTGCTCAAACCAGCAACCTTGGGCTCAAGCTAGTGAGCCTTGCTCAAACTAGATGAGCCTGCACTCAAGTTGGTGACCTCGGAGTTTTGAACCTGGTCCTCTGCGTCCCTGTCCAATGCTCTATCCATTGAACCACTGCTTGGTCAGGCTCAAACTTTTTTTTTGAACTTTTTTTTTTAAGTTGCTTTTAATTGTATAGTGAAGTCTACAAAAAAATTATGGTCATTGCTTCTTCATTACACCCTGCATTTTAACTTCAAAATGTTGAACAGTTTTATTTAAACCCTCTTTAACACAACATTTTTAAAAAGTCTTTTTATTATAAAATATATACAGAAAACCACCCCAATAGCTATAATGATGATATATTAAACATATTATAATAGAACATAAATGATATCTTATTTATAATCTGTTTAACGATGAGCATTTTTGCAACAAACACTTGGATTGAGAAATAAAATTTCCAGCCACCTCACAAACCCCTCACTGTCTCCAGTTATAAATACTACGGAGTCCTTCCTTCCAAAAATAGTTTTCTGTTTTTTATAGATTCACTTCTTGCATCTCCTTATGTATTTAGTATTTAAAACGTCTATACTTCGATACTATCCTTAGACTACAGTTTGTTCTTACCTATTCTTGACATTTAATATATTTTTAGTGTTTTTGAAGCTACAGGGTTCCCTCTACCCCTTCATTTTGCTCACATTTTACTGTAGTACAACCCAGGCCATTTGATCTGTAGCGTTTCTCACAATCTGCACTTTGTCAATTGCCAATTGCTTATGGAGCAGATCAACCTAAATTGCTGCTCCTTTGTCTTTTCTGCTGATTGGAATCCAGAGTTTTGATTAAATTCAGGTTTGATCCTTTGGCAGGACCATTCGCGCAGCATGTTCTTTTATAAGGAAGAATATATTGCTCGATTTTACCTTCTCTGTCATGTTTTCAGCTCTTCATGTTCATTGCCAACATCAAATAATCGCTGAGAGTTGCAAAATGGTCATATTTTTATTCTGGTATTTATTTTCCTTTTTTATTTTTAATTTTGAGTTTGATCTCATTAATAGAGAATTACTTCCCTTCATTTATTATGTAATTACCCAGTGGTATAATTCTTATAGAAAACAAAGGAAAAATGCTTGATTTCTTAACTTGATTCACTAATTCTTAAAAAATTAATTTGTCTTTACATTGACTTCTGAAGACAACCACTTTTTTAAAAAAGAGACAGAGACAGAGAGAGAAACAGATAGAGACAAACAGACAGGAAGGGAGATGAGAAGCATCAATTCTTCATTGTGGCACCTTAGCTGTTCATTGATTGCTCTCTCATATGTGCCTTGGCTGGGGGATAACATCAGAGTAAGGAACCCTTTGCTCAAACCAGGAACCTTGGGCTTCAAGCCAGTGACCTTGGGCTCAAGCCAGTGACCACTGGGTCATGTCTATGATCCTATGCTCAAGCCGGCAACCCCATGCTCAAGCTGGTGAGCCCACGTTCAAACCAGAAACCTCGGAGTTTTGAATCTAGTCCTCAGCATCTCAGGTTGACACTTTGTCCACTGTGCCACCACCTGGTCAGGCCAAAGACAACTCTTATAACATTGTGAATTCATGGACTTAAACACATTTTACAGATCACAATTCATTGTAAAGTTTATTCTTACTGAAGTTCAAATTCCCCTGTGTTTGGCCAGTGGAAATCTCTTCAAATTTGCTCTTAATTTCTTTTGACATCTGTTATGACAATGTTCCAGGCACATCTTGGACATTTTTCCTAAAAAAAGCTGGACTCAGCCATTGAAACTTGAGGCCCTTGTTTTTAGGTTTTGTTTGTCTGTTTGTTTTCGTGGGAAAAAGTTTGTTTTAAGACCACTGTCTAGCTGCTAATAATGCTCAATACTCTGTTATTGGGTTGACCGTTATTTCTAGAAGTTTTCAATAGAAAGAACTAGGAAATGCTTTAGAATAAAATATGTTATGTTATATTTCTTTTATTTTATACCAAGAACCTGCTTTTCAAGAACACAAGAGATGATAGAATATTCCATTATTATATTGTCCTTTAAGTTCACATCACGTCTACAGCAGCATAAGAATAACAACAGTAATATTGTAATCCCAATACAATAACTTAAAACAGTGTGTTTGTATATGTGTGTATATGTTCGCCTACAACCTCTTCTTTCTCGGCCATGCTTATGGTTGTGCCATTTCTCTATTATCAGAGAATATGGCCATTGCATAATAGTCCCTCCATTTCAAACCGTCATTTGGTCTTAGTTTCATAACATATATATTGAGTGTTCACACCAGACCTTCTATTGATATCTTTCTAGATATATTGGTTGTCTAATACTTGTCCTCTAGTATAGCTTTAGGAATGTAAATACAGTTCACTGAGTCCTTACATATTAAAAGTTTGTATACTGTTCTCATAGTGGCCCACCATACTGTCCAGCGAAAATCTATTGTCTGTTTTGAGATTCTCCTTGCTTAGCGTTGCCAGAAACCTGCTGCTCCCCACTGCTTTTTTCAGCACAGATACTGAAAGCACAGAGGTCCTGTGGCTGATGGTGGTTTCTTTCTCTGTACTTGTATTTGGTGTTCCGGGAGATACTTCTTACCTTTGTTTCACTGTAAATGTTGTCTTTGCTATCTAGTTGCTCTAATTTACTGTGGTGATCTGTTGAGTTAAAAATATATACCCGTGCTATTTTACAGAATCTCCAGCACTTAAAATTTTATTTTAAGTAATGTTTGCTTGGTAGCAAACTGAAAAATATTCTTTTTTGGAAAACTATTGGCAATTGGAGGATATGCAAAAGGAACAGGCCCAGCGGTAGTGTTTTTATTACAAATTGCCTAAGTTAGACCCTGGAAAGAGGCAAACGTCATTTGAACTCCAAGTTTTGATAGGTTAATTTTTTTTAAAATGAGAAAGCTAATTTTATTTTTCATACTCCTATATTCACACCAATTCAGTCATAGCTAGGAGCATGTATTGAAGAAATCCTGAAATGAAACCTTTATGTGTATTGCAGTGTCAATAAATAGGATCCTGGGAGACAATTCAAGAAATAGTGACTTTCACATAGATTATGATATGTATGCTTACCCCAGACGTCTAAAGTACTTTACATCTGAGAACAATAGCATTTAATAAATCAGATGTTACACACAGCCACACACACACACACACACACACACACACACACCTTCTGTATCACAAAAAAACTTGGTGTGTGTGTGTGTGTGTGTGTACTTTTGTAGTTTTTTTTTCTCTAATTGCTTTAATTGTATTTGGTATATAAGAGGGTAAAAATAAACACCCTTTCTTGGTTCTTTATAAAGGCATCTAACCATGAAAGACTAACTCTTGGAGGTTAGGTCGCTTTGCAGATACACTGAGCATTTGAAGGAAAGAATCTCTTACTTTGAAGTATACCCTGAGACAATGCTGTGATCATCAGGCTGGTGGTAATTTTATGAGCAAGTTACTTTGGCTGCTGAAAGATGACACTGTCATTGGTTTATGGTTCTACACCGAAGCCCCCCGTTTCTACCGCCACAATTGCACAGACGCAACTGTCGATCTATCTTCTGGCTATGTACCTGAGTTCATTTAACTTAAGATTTGCCTATGAAACTGTTTTTCTGACAAGAAGTCCCTTACTGCCGTGGCATCTTTTGACTTGATTATGAAAACTCCCTCTCGCCGTTCTCCCTCGAGCTTTAATTACAGCATTGCGGCATGTTCAAAACATGCTGCCAGACTTCTCACTCGTACCGGAGACAGAACATATATTTCACATCCCCAGCACGTCCTTTATCCCTCTTATTGATTTCCTGGGCAATTCTGTATCGATTTTATCTTCATATTTCAATGCCTCCTTGGTCTTTTCCTTTCTTATTTTTCTGAGCTCTTAGAACTTTGCATTTCTCCTTATTGAGTCAGGTCATCCAATTAGGATTTCTGTGTGATCGCTCTTTCGCCACTCTGAGGACTCTCTGTGATCCAGGCTGCAGCACAAATATTTCTATCAGGATGACTTTTATCTCCAACCCTAACTGTCTAACTGAGCCCTGGTACCTTCACCATAGTTTATCTAAAATTGAGAACGAAACCTTAGCAGGAGCCTCCCTGCCCAAAAGTATCACTCTCTGGCCTCCCAGGCTCAAAGCACTCCCTGCTACTTCTGTTACTTCTTTGCCTGCCTTGAGCACCATAGCTTTGTCTTCAGAGCTCTGTTCCAACAATGCACCTGCAATATTGTGGCAACTGGAAAAGAAGACACGGCCCCTTATCACTCTCAGTTCTCTTTTCATAACAGAGTATTATTGTAGCTCGACAGTTGTGAGTAGCCTGATTCTTCGTGGTGAAATAAAAAAAAACACTAAGCTGCCATTGCGTCACTGGACACCAGGGCTGTTTCCATCAGGGGAGGGCAGTACTCAGTGTGAGTCGCATAGTGGATAACACACTTGGGAGACAAAGGAGAATAGCAAACGCCACTTGTTTTGAAATGTAAGCTAGGGTATGGCCTTCTGAATGATCTTATCCACGGTCTTGTCATGAATATGGATCACCAAATGCTATTAATTCAAGTCTCTTAGGAACTTGAAAATGAAGGAGAGAAATAAAATATGCCCTAGCTTTCCATGCCAGAATATATGGCATCATACTCTGAAATATTTTGCTTCTTCTGTTGTTTACACCTTTTTTTTATTACACATTGAAATTCATAGAGGCAAATAAATGAATTTTAAATTAATTCTTCCTTTAATTAATTTTTTCAGACTTTATTTAAACCCATTGTGTTCTGTCTGTACCTACCTGCCTACAGATAGCCAGTTCTGAGTGAGCTCCATTTGCAGATATCAAGTACATTATCATGTCCACAAAAGCATTGCGATCGACAATAAGAAGTGATTTTAATCAATGAGATGCTACATTCATCTATTTACTTGTTCCACCAATATCCATAGAATATCATCTCTGTCTCTCCCTAGTCCTAGCTGCTGGAAATAGAAAGACAGTTATGTAATTCACCAATTTTTTTTTTTAAGGAAATATTCTTTGGGGTTTTGTTTGTTTGTTTGTTTGTTTGTATTTTTTATTTATTCATTTTAGAGAGGAGAGGGAGAGAGAGAGAGGAGAGACAGAGAGAGAGAAGGGGGAGGAGCTGGAAGACTCAACTCCCATATGTGCCTTGACCAGGCAAGCCCAGGGTTTCGAACCGGTGACCTCAGCATTTCCAGTCGACGCTTTATCCACTGCGCCACCACAGGTCAGGCCTATTCTTTGGTTTTAAAGAATTGAAACTTAAAGCACTAGCTTCATTAGCTCAATTAACAAGGATAATCTGACTCAAAATCTCCTAGATAAAATTTTGTGAAGAATCTATTGCTTATATATGTTCATGGTAGAAAAAAACAATCTGTTAGCTTTTCTTCCTCAGTTTTTATCTCAGTAACTAAAAAGTAACAGAATTTTTCTTTTCTTTCACCTGGGGCCTGGAGACAGACCACACTGGGGTCCATGAGTTGTCTGCTCTTTCTTTACTTGGTATACTTATTTCTCCTGGCCTCTCCCTGGTAACCCTGCCTCTGATCCCTCCAGGGCTCAGGACAGGAAGAGGGCAGAGGGAAAGGACAGGAACAGTCTTACTCAGCTCACTCAGATGACTTTTCTCATTGCTTCTCTTTGACTGTCATAGGTGTTTAGAGTTGATTACTTATTTCTTGTATGCTTCTGTTAACGGCTCAGAGATTCATTCATAACAACTTTCTGACAGTTGGTAAAGACTCTCTTAGCCATCTGCTTATGATTTCTCTTGTAGGTCTTGGGCATTTACCCTACAAAATCTTTCTTTTGGAGCTCCAACATCACCTCCAGTAGGCTTCTTAGGCTGGGTCTCCCTTTATGTGACCTCATACCTATACCTGAGTCTTACACCTTGGCATAGAACCACACTTTGGAAGAACTACAGATACTTGCCATTTTATCCTTATTTATTCGTTAATTGGAAGTCAGCTCCACTCACTGTAGAATTCTCAGACGTGACTGACACAAGTCAGCTGTGTTCATCAGACTCCAGAAGAATACAGGTCAAACTTCTCTGGTAAGGTCCTTAAGCTCAGTTCACTAAACTTGATGTGAAGAGGAGGTACATTCTATCCCTTCTCCTTCCAAAGAGATTCCTTCCAGTGCAGTGATAGTTGTTTTTAAAAATGTTCTCTTCAATATCAATACACTCAAGGCATATGAGGTGCTAAGAATTGAAAAATAGTTTTGAATTCCTCTCTGAAAGTTCAGTTTTGGATTGTGGATCTGGTTTGCATGCACCTGCTGTCTTTGAGTTCAATAAAACTGTGACCATAAAAGGCACCACTTATGTATCATTTCCAATGGATAACTTCTAGTTTAATTAGTATTCATAATCAAGCAGAAAAGTTCAGCTAGAACTAAGGAGACTGGATGTGAGAAATTGGGAACTGATCTCTCTCTCTCTCTCACTCTCTCTCTCTCTCCCTTTCTCTGTATGCATGCTTTCATATTTTTTCTTGTCTCCTTGTGACTACTTCCTATCTCCATATCTGACTTACAATTTATGCTCTCCATGACTGCAGCCTGTATGTGGCATTGGCTTCACAGGACCTCCATTCAAACTCTGCCACTAAATGATTTGTGCCCTCTCTCTAGGTTTTGTAGTTTGAATTACTGAGAATGAGGATGGGATTGGTCAATGAAATTTCAATGGAAGGGTTTCCTAGTGTGATCTGTGTTCTGATTTAGTCAGCTGTTTCTAAGTAATTCTGGGGATATAAAGACCATTTATATGAAACATCTAGAGAAAATCATGGGTTTTGGCATTTAATAGTTTTATTTCTAAATTAAAACTTTGCTTAAGTTTCTGATTTTGTGTTTTATTATTTATCAAATTATTTTCTTCCCTTGTGTTTTAAAGAAAAATATGAATATTAAAAAATATTGCATTATACGATTAGCCTCCTGGTACCAACCCACCCAGCCTACTTTAGTGTTCTCAAGTAACAGTAATCATATCTTAGTGGTCCAATATTTAAAAAATATATTTGTCTTTAAAGTTATAAAACATTCCTATAAATTTTTATGTTTTTTGAATAATCTCAAAAATATTTGTATAAGCATATTTTTAAAAATATTTTTTAAATTTACTGATTTTAGAGAGAAAGAAAAAAAAAGAGAGAGAGAGAGAGAGAGACCAGAACATCAATCTATTTCTATATGTGCTCTGACAAGGATCAAACCCGAAATCTCTGCACTTCCAGATGAAGCTCTATCCAAGAAAGCATCCAGCCAGGGCTATCAAAGCATATTTGGAGCACTTCATCAAATGGCCCCTTCATCATCTGCTCTTGCCATGAAACGTGAGATCTACATTTGCTTTTGTATTTATGATCACAAAGAGGAAAAGAGTACGTTTCAGTGACTTTTATGATTGATAAAAGGACAGGATGGGACAAGCTGAACAAGGCAACAATATATTTATGACAAGTTGGTGAATTGATGCCAAATAAAACTTCTTTTAAGTCACTGCAATTTAAAAAGTGGTGCTAGACTTTTACAACTGCATAGAGTTTAGTGCATACTGTGGTGTGATAGCTGTGGTATATTCATGTAGCTGGCAGCAAATTATTGACAGTAAAATAACTTTGCCTTTCATATGAAATAAATCATCTCATTTCTTATTTCATTTACATTGAGCCTATAAGGTATTTGGTTTTTAGACTCGTACTATAAAGTTTTGATCATAAAGAACTTGTGGGCCCTGGCCGGTTGGCTCAGTGGTAGAGCGTCGGCCTAGCGTGCGGAAGTCCCAGGTTCGATTCCTGGCCAGGGCACACAGGAGAGGTGCCTGTCTGCTTCTCTCCCCCTCCCCCTCTCCTTCCTCTCTGTCTCTTTCTTCCCCTCCCGCAGCCAAGGCTCCATTGGAGCAAAGATGGCCCCGGCGCTGAGGATGGCTCCTTGGCCTCTGACCCAGGCACTAGAGTGGCTCTGGTAGCAACAGAGCGACACCCCAGATGGGCAGAGCATCGCCCCCTGGTGGGCAGAGCATCGCCCCTGGTGGGCGTGCTGGGTGGATCCTGGTCGGGTGCATGCGGGAGTCTGTCTGACTATCTCCCCGTTTCCAGCTTCAGAAAAATATAATCAATCAATCAATCAATAAATAAATAAATAACTCATGCCCTGGCCAGCCGGCTCAGTTGGTTAGACTGTATGTCTGGAGATGCAAAGGTTGCAGGTTCAATCCCCTGTCAGGGCACATACAGGAACAGGTAGATGTTTCTGTCTCTCTGGAATCAATGAATACATTTTAAAAATTTATTGAAGTTTTATTTTTATACATATTTAATTAATGAAATGGTTTGTATTAAAATTGAACATTCTGAGAATTAGCTATTTTTTAATGAATAAAGATTTTATTCATTATCAATACTGCAATATTGTCATATACTCATATAGAAAATAAAGTGATTTAAAAAAAGTATTTTAGCCATCCTGAACAGAAATGACTCTGTCAGGTATCATAAATAAAAGTTCAAAATCTCTAATGTTAATATAGCAGTTAACATTGTATAGTCACCTGTAAGTAATTTCGTACAGCACTAAAAATGTCAAGTGAATTAATCACTCCAATACATAACATATTTGGGGCAAAAGCTCAAACTTTCAAATTAGAGTACTGTAGAAAATGAATAAGCATTCCATGTTTCCTTTGTAGGGTAAGCTTTTTACATGTGGTTTATTCACTTTTTAATTAAGCTTATCATAATTTCACTTCAATTTAAAGTTATAAAATTACATTATGCCTTTTACTAGTAAAAAATGAAAGATAAAAAAATGTAACAGCTTTCCGTCAATGTAAATATTTCTTAATTTTCCTCTTTAAGACTCAAGTTTGAAGGCAGATGACAATAAGGTAGGGAAAAATGATAAAGATAGGACATAAGAGAAGAGAAAGATGCTATTAGTACTTCCCTGCTTTCTGCTTTCCTGAAACTGAAGTATGTATGTGGAGTTCTAACTTCTCCTCCAATCTCTGGGAAAGTTCTTTAGTGTCTTGTGAGAAGAGCAGGAAGACAGCCAATGGGTGTCGAGTTCAAACAATGGCTGCCATCCTGCTCTGAATAAAGGTGCATTAGAGGTTCTGCCCAGAAGCACAGTGGGTTTTATCTGCTCTGACCCAGAATTCTGAAAGTGAAAAGGAGCTAAAGCAATGTATGAAGATCCAGGTGTCTGGGGAAGGAATGTCACGGTACTTTAAACAAAATTCTCCAGGGTTTACTTGAATTTCCATGATATGTTATTTTTTCTAGTAATTGCTGATAGTAAGTTATTGAACATTGAGGCCACACGTCAGTGACAGTTGAAATCTCAGTAGTGAAAAAAAAAAAAAAAACTTCCAGAAACTAACTAGATTGTATGTGTGTGAGAGGAAATAGTCAAACTGTATAATAATAATAAAAAATGGAATAAAACACAAGGTAGGCTCACACATATGAAACAGAGGGGAAAAAGACCCAGTCTGTGCAATTTGTAAGCACAATTGAAAGAAGTAAAGTAAAATGGCTAGGATAACTAGGATGTATATACATTTAAATCACTTTTTTTACATAAGCAAATTATCAAAAGTCAGAGTAAACATTTATTTATAACTCAGACATCTTCAGGTTTGTCATCAGATAAATTATTTTAAAAAGATATCAAGCTTTTAAATATTAAGAATTTTTTTAAATTAGGTAAATGCATTATCATGTCCCATAATTGCATTATGTCCAAAATTGCAATCTACATGGTAGGTTTTGTAACTAAGAATTTTGGATCATCATCTATTCTCTTTATAATCAGTGTACCATTAACTCTCATTTACCATTTATTTTTTGGCTCATACATAGATTTATTTTTGCGCGGTTTTCTATAAGGGAATTTAATCTATAGGTCTAGATAAACTTAGTAGACATTCCCAGAATTTAAATTTTTTTTTTGTCCGCATATCTGCAAAAGCAAAATAAAGATGGAGTTTAAATCCCCAAAACCATTCCCTCCCATCAAATCTTATTATAACATCTTTGGCATTTCAAGGACAAGACACAATATAGCAAATGATTCAGAGGGTAAATATTTCTATTAGCATCTTCCTCTTCTTTCCAGGAATGTGCTTTTAATTTTGTATCCCAGTTTGAATAATAATCACATTTTAATTCCTCACTTTCCACTGAACAGCCCGTGTGCCCTAACCTCACTTGCTCCAACTGGCTCTCACCCTGCATTGATTAAGAGTTCCCAGAGATAACAGTGTGCGCGGGGGCATGAATAATCTGGCTTCTCAAGTCAGTTCTTGTACATCTCTGCAGTCTGGCAACAGCACCCACAACTTGAGTAGTGAGGGGATAGCTGGGAACTCTGCAGTAGCACATGTATGACCTTCTGCTAAAAAAATAAAAATAGAAAAATTTTATTAATATCACAATTTTTTCCCCCGAAATAGTGTAACATTTTCCTCTGTGCTCCAACTCTTCCCTGGTGACAGAGGACTGTGCTTAACAATCAAATTGGGAAATTACCAGGAAGGTTAGAGCTTAAATCTGGTAAAAGTGAAGCCATTATCATTGTTAGAAAACTAGAAAAAATTGCAAAAAAGTGAGATGTTTTTCGAATGCTACGAACCAGAGCTGGCTGTAATACACCTTTATCTCTATATCCACTGTCACATTCTTATCTCAGTTACTCATCATCCCTGTCACTAAAGCAGTCCCCACACTGGTCCCTCTGTTGCCAAACTTTTTACTTTCCAACCTTGCTCCATTTTGCTATTAGAGTTATCATCCTAATTCATAGCTCCGATCACATCACAATGGGGCTTCTAGATGACTTGCCATTACCTACAGAAGAAAGTGAAAACTTAGCCTGGCAAGGAAGTGTCACCTTTATTTTGTCCTAGAGTGATTCTTCCAGATTTTTTTCCAAGGTACGCATCTCTCTTGAAGCCCTCCGCAGTCTGGCTTCTGCAGGATTCTTTATGCTCGAGGTAGATGTGACCTTTGGATACTCTCGTTCCCACATATCCAGGCTCACGCTATCCCGCTTACGTTAAATGTTCTCTTTTGTATGTCAGTCAGCATAAATGTATACTTCCACAATAAGGCCTAAAATAAATGGAGCCCCCTCCTAAATTCTCAGGGCGATCGCTGAACTTCCTTTCCTCAGAGCATCACACTGCATGGCAAGTACTGAACAGAGCTCTCTGCATATATTTCCAACAGATTTTGAGATGCAAGGGGACAAAGACTGTATTGTTTTTCCTTATGTTTCCCCTTCTATCTCCCTAAATTTAGCTTATGAACAGGATTAATGTCCTTTTTTCCCATATGTAGTAACTGCAGCATCTACAGATTATAAGAAACATTCTGTTGTGCACTGATGACATGGGGACTAACAGTTAAAATGAATAATGTTGCTGTCCATATACAAAGGTACACAACACTACTAATTATTTATTTCTAAGTTTTTCTCCGCAGTTGCTTGCATTAAAATTATAACCTATTCTATGCCAATATTGATTGATTGAATGATTGATTGGAAAGTCAGGCCCAGTAGAGCAAGCAGACGCTTGAAATCAGAAAGATCTGTTTAAATTTTATTTTGCCACATCTTGCAAGTGAAATATGCAAAATGAGGATTAAAATATTTACCTTTCAAGGATGTTTTGAATGAATGAATAGGTAAATTTGGCTGGATGATAAGAAATTGCCTATATTCGACCATCTTTACCTACAGACTCAGAATAGTTTTGCTATGGAATGCAGTATACAGGGTTCCCTATAGAATTGATATAATCGATGATTAGTCCAGAGTCAAGTCTTAGGAAGATGGTAATAAGAATATGATGATAGTTATTATGATATTATTATGTTGTAATGATGATGAGGACAAGGACATGCACCCACCACTCATTCAGTTTTCTCTTAACCAAAGCACATATTGTACTTTAATTTGACTGAGTAGTGCTTGAAAAATATAATAAAACTACCTGACCCAGTCACAGCTTAGGCATATGGAAGCGATTAAGCAGTTAACCTATGATAAGTATGGGAACTAATGGTTGCAAATCCAGGCAAAATCTGCCTTAAATTCAATCACTACTGATTGAACTTCAACTCTGAGCCGGTATTGTTGATGCAGGAATCAGAAGACAATCTAGATGCAGCCCTGACCTTTTAAAGAGCTCACAGTAAGCTGTTTCACAGCACAGACAGTGACGTGCATGAAAAGAAATTTAGCAGCAAGAGAGGAAATTTTGTTTTACTACTGGGATCTACATACCTCTCTGGTCTTTAGGAAGGCTCTGGTTTTTCTATATATGTTTTAATATGTGGATTTTCTTATATAATTCAAACTATTTATTTTAATGGGATTGTGAACAATTGTGAATATACATGGTATGACAAAGAATTGTTGCTTATTTATTTCTCTCTCAGTATGTCTGTTCATTCAGGGTTCTCTCCTCTCTCTCTCTCTCTCTGAATTGTATGTATGTGTCTAAAGTATATGAGGTTCTGAAGAGCAATTCAACATAAATAATATTATTTCATAATGAATGGTTTTTAATTATATTCCCTACATAACATGAACATAATTTAAGAAAGGCTCAAAGTCAATTGTTATTTTACTTTTAGAAATTACCTATAAATACTGAAAAATGAAAAAAATCTAGTTTTATATAGGATTATATAAATCTATTTTAAAAAGATCAATGAGGCTATATTTCTATAAAACATCGGGGGAAAAAAAAACAAAAAATGACTAACATTCACATCTCAAGTGGTTTTTACCTAAGTTTTTCTTTCCTCTATTTTTCATTTAGTGTAAAATGCACTGACAAGAAAACTGGTTATTTTAAAAATGTGTCCCAAATCATTATTTGTGTATATTTACCTGAGTGGCAGACCTACAAAAGTTATATGCTATGAAAATGTTTTGTTTTAAATGTGACAAAGCACTTCTATAACCAAAGATTCAATTAGAAATATAGATACACTAAAGAAAAACAATTTTTAAGAACTTCTTATTCTTCTCTTTGCTGTTTTCTGTTCAAGTTCTAACCACTCAAACTGCGAACGAGTTTGATATGAACATGATGGTAGCAATAAGCTCTACTAAGTTTCACTACATTATCTAGGCACAACCTACAAGTCTTATGGTGAGGTGTCTTTTTGTTTTGATGATAACCCACTTCATCTTTTATTTAGAAATGTATCTCTTTACCTTACACAATAGGTCTCCTGTGAAACTGGCATTTTCAGAACTTACTTCAATTTAATAAATATCATTCTTTAGATTTTCCCTTAAACAAAAATTCTCTCTTAATAAATAGTTCAGAAAGCAAGTCATTTGCATTGTAAGGGAAGTTATTATTTGTTAGTTTGTCTATAGTTCATGTTACTGAAACATGAAGCAATTACTGAAGCAATTAGAATGTTGCTTTTTAAAAGATACATAACTTCCTAGAGCTTGAGAAAAATACAGTGTATTAACATCATGTGTAAGTAGGAGAATCCAAAAGTGAAAGAAATTTTAACAAAAAATATGAGTGACTGGTACAAGCTGAGGACATGGGAAAAAAGGTTCTGACAGACCAGCCAAATAAGCAAGTGTTTCAAAGCTTTTCACTTTTATTATTTGAAAAATTACTTTTCCAATCACTTATATTGATCATTTCTCTCTTTAATAGCAAATTAAGAGGGAACTAAAAGATTAAATAATAAAAATGTATTTTGATTAAATAAAGGCTTCCACTGTTGAGGGGAAACATTTTTTTCAAAAATTATAAAAACTCCTCAAGAAGAGTTTTTTTTTTAATTTACACTGTTAATACACTATGTCTATAGGAAAAATCCAAATGTTTCTAATGAAAACAAACATGAATTTATTTCTCCCTCACTTAGAATGCAGTTTATGAAACTGTCATTATTCCTTTGAGCTTCTGTTTAAACACTCCAAGAATGTACAGGTAGAATATTATTTTAGAATAGTTATGAGTATAATAGGCTTATCTTATTCCAACAATATGATATAAAGCAAAAGACAAATAACAGGGCAGATGAAAAAGAAAAGAGAAAGCAAATGTTAATGCATATGTAAGGCATTCCCAGTCATACTTTATATGTGCAGTGGGTTTTGACATCAAACCTAAATTGATTGATAGGCATGGAACTTTGTACATTGCTTACATTCTAGTTATAAGCAACTAAATGTAGTCAGACCCACTATTGTTTTAATGTTCATCTTCATGTTGTAGAAGATCTATTACCATTTGTAGAAATCTTACCGTGAGTAAAGTAAGAAAATACTTTGCAATTCTGGTTTGAGTTCATGTTTCTTACTCAAATCTCAATTTATAGTAAAATAATTGTTTTTTTTTTCTTAGTATTGCAAAATTCATATATATGAGGTATCATTACAATTTGAAAAAAAATTCTCTGGTTTTAAACTACAGATGGAAACATGTCATTCTAATAGCAAACAGTTTCCTTCTATTTTAGTGTGTACGTGTGAGTGTCTGTGTCTCTGTATGTATATATACAACATTCACATACACAGCCTGCAGCACATCGGAAACATTGGTTAAGGTTCCAAATTGGACAATGTTATGAAGAGTTAACTCCTATTGGCTAGAAGCTGTAGAATATCACGACCGAACTGAAACCTTGAGTCTAACAGTTTATTTTATTTTACTTCAAAATTAGCCGAAGTAACAGACACAGGCATATATTAGACCTTGAACAAAGATAGCAATTATATGTGTGTAGAATCTAGATACGAGAGGAAGTTTAGGATTTATGTTTTCAGTTGCTTAAAGCCAAACAATGTACATTTCAAAGTTGCAAAGGCATATTTACGCAGACATTCTAATTATTAGTTTGCTTTATCTCTGCTGGCTCAATGAGGTTCTCAGTTTTTTAATCACTTCTCTACTGGCACAGCTAATGTGCCTACAAGTTGTCTAGAATTTTAATATTGCTAAATTTAGTGACGCAAGTTGTGATTAGATTGTGAAAACTTGTTTTAATGCAAACCCTGATTGAAAAGAATACATGGTTATTTAAGGAAAATGTACAACTTTGCAAAAATTATATAGCGCTATATATGGTCCCACATTTAACAGCTTTACCAACCTGCAAAAAAGTTGGTTCTTGTAGAAAACTGCCAGGCTATGTAGTCTGAAATCTGGAGTCGTAATACCAGAGAGCTGTCAGTCAGCCATCCATCCATCTAATTGGCTTCTTACCATCTTTCCATCATGTTTTTTTTATAACCGGTCGCCTCTGGCTAAAATGCAAATCATGAGGAAGAGCCGTCTAGAAAAAGCTGCTGCTTTCTTAATTATCTGTCAGAGTATGGACCAGTGGACCCAGGGCCGCACTGTAGAGTTATGCTAAGCAGCAAGGCATCATGGGAATTGGAGTGACAGCTCATTTTCCTCCTGTGTTTTCTGTGTTCGAATGACAATGCAGAAATATGGGTTTTCCCACACTTTCTCTGAACACCTGGGCTATTGCTCAGGGGAGCACAAAGCCAAAACTGTCACATTTCCAGACATGGTCTTATTGCTGTCACTATGACAGGATTGTTGACAAATGCCAGCAGTCATCTCGGCATCTTGGGAAATGTCTGCCATGATTGTGTCAACAGCCTGACAGAAATTGTTAATGTTTAAACTTCTTCCAGTGACAGAATCCTGTCTTGCTGACAATATTTGTCATATGAAACTCAATCTTTGTCAAACTTGCTTAAAAATTAACACTTTCTCAATTTCTTTTTTTTTCTAGTTTACTGCCTAGCAGTGCAAAATTTTAGCAATAATATTTCAACAAGGTAAAGTAACTCAGTAATTTAGGTTCACATTCTATCTAAATCCTCCTACCCATTGCTAACTTATGGTCACCTTGTCCTTTTGACCTTTACTATGAGAATAATTAGGCATTCATATATCAAACTCATGAATTATTCAGGAGGTACAAAATACTATTTCTCAGTATACAGTGCAGAAATTCAATTAAATCTCTAATATTTTTAGTTTGTATGAAAACCAGTTGCAAATTTGCACATATGCATTAACTAACTTTTTAACTTTACAGTATATTTAAATTTTTTTATTTTATAATTTTTAAATTTGATTTTAAAAAATCAATCTGACAGGTTAAATAGTATATTTTGTAGAAATTTTGCAAGAAGTTGTCTGTAAGTTCTTTTTTTATTTTTTAACATGTGATTTGTCAAATCTGGACTATAGGAAAAACCTGAATTTTCTAATTCTGATAAATCTGTTGGGAAGTTTTCATGTGAGCACTATGAAAGATTTCAGTTTATTTATTTTTTTAAAGAAATATCAATTTTTTAAATCCACAGGTGACTGATTTTTAAAATATATATTTGGTGAGATATAGTCCTCAGATGGCTAGAAGGCAGTTCAGTCCTATGTGGCTGTCCTCAAAATACCCAGTCACCCACAGGAAGCTACATTTCTTAGATATAGTGTTGAAAAGAGCAATTGATTAGCAGAATATTCTGTCCATATGTCCCAGACAAACTAAAAGCGGCAACTTGATAATAATGATAAATATTATTAGTTATATAATTACCAGATAGTGTGTCGAATAAGCACAAATATCTTATAAATTTATACCAGTAAGGACATATTAAAAAAATTATATTAGAAGAGCAATCTCCTAGAAAAATGAACTGTGTCTAAAGGTAATATTTTCCTGAATTGCTGCCAAAAGTAATTTCTAGTCATACTATAAACAATGGACCAGGGACTGCTTCCTTTGCTGAAATAAGTAGATTTCTTAACATGTTTTAGTTTAAATTTTTATTTGTTGTCAAAACTATATATATATTAATGAATGAATTTTATCTTTTGAAGCAGTTTTAGGTTCATACAGAGAGTTCTTATATACCCTCAGTCTCCACCCAGACACTCTCTCCCACTCTCAGTATCCTACAACAGAGTAAGTAGTACATTCGTTACAAATGATATGCCTACATTGACCCAAAATTATTATATGATTTTTTATATTTTTAAAATTCAAACATCATAATTATCATCAACAGTCTAATGCAATGTCTTAGACCAGAAGTTGGCAAACTTGTTCTGCAATGAAACAAACAGTAAATATTTTAAGGTTGTTTTGTTTTTCTCTACATTCAATTTTGCCAATGTATAAGTAATACATTTTAAAATTTCATTAAAAACAAAACAGAACTCATGGACATAGACAATAGACAATAGTGTGGTGATTGCCAGGAGTGGCGGAGGTGGAGCAGGATGTGGGTAAACACAGAGGGTGACGGCCGGGGACCTGGCGTGAGGGGAACGGGGAGCACACAACACGGTGTGAGTAAACACAGAGGGTGACGGCCGGGGACCTGGCGTGAGGGGAACGGGGAGCACACGACACGGTGTGAGTAAACACAGAGGGTGACGGCCGGGGACCTGGCGTGAGGGGAACGGGGAGCACATGACACGGTGTGAGTAAACACAGAGGGTGACGGACGGAGACTTAACGTGAGGGGAACGGGGAACACACAAGACGGTCTGCACAGATGTGCTGTGGAACTGGGCACCTGAAACCTGTACAATTATGTTAAACTGTGTCACCCCAATAAAATTCAATTAAAAATAAAATTAAAAAGGCCCTGGCCGGTTGGCTCAGTGGTAGAGCATCAGCCTGGCGTGCAGAAGTCCCAGGTTCAATTCCCGGCCAGGGCACACAGGAGAAGCACCCATCTGCTTCTCCACCCCTCCCTCTCTCCTTCCTCTCTGTCTCTCTCTTCCCCTCCCGCAGCCGAGGCTCCATTGGAGCAAAAGATGGCCCGGGCACTGGGGATGGCTCCTTGGCCTCTGCCCCAGGCGCTAGAGTGGCTCTGGTCGCAACAGAGCGACACCCCGGAGGGGCAGAGCATCGCCCCCTGGTGGGCAGAGCGTCGCCCCCTGGTGGGCGTGCCGGGTGGATCCTGGTGGGGCGCATGCGGGAGTCTGTCTGACTGTCTCTCCCTGTTTCCAGCTTCAGAAAAATACAAAAAAATAAAAATAAATAAAATAAATAAATAAATAAATAAAATTAAAAAAAATATATGGGCGTAACTGTGTTCCAAAAAAAACTTTATTTATAAGTAAAATGGGCTGGATTTGACATCCAAGCCGTAGTTTGTTGACTCCTGTTTTAGAACATGGGCTAAGTAATTAGACAAATCTTGATTTCCCATTTCAGCTCTACTGTTTACTAGCTATGTGAGGCTGAGTATATTTCCAGTATATCACTTGGTTATCTCAGTTAGTCCTCCACATAACCTTTGGAGATGTCTTAGTCTGCTGCTATTAGGAGTGAGAATTGATAGCTCATAGAGGTCAAGCCATGCCTGTAGAGCTTCCCAATGATGAGAATCAAATTCGGAATTCTAATACGAGCCTTTCTGAATCCTTAGCTTTGTGTTTTTCTCAATTGCGGTACTTTGTCTGTAATCCTTATATGTCTCTGAACTACGATTCAAGATTAAATTTGTCCTTAAAGGACAGTGAGAGAGAAATCATGGGCGGAGCAGTAACTGTGATTTAGGGAATCATGCTCTTCACCATTAGAATCACTTCCCATGTTGACAACACAGGTTCCCTGCCTTCACTTTCACTAACATTGATCACCTCCTACAATTGGCCTGGGAAATCAAAGGCAGGTTACAAAAAGGAAAGAGGAAATGTGCCTTCTAAATAAATGGTAAATATTTAAGGATGGTTCTCTCAAAAATACAATGAAGGTTATTTTTATGTCAATATGATTAGGCCATGAGAAGATCCAATATTTGGTAAAATATTACTGCTCAGTGTGTCTGTGAGGGTGTGTCTGCATGAGATTAACATTTGAATCAGTAGACTGAGTGAAGCAGAATGGCCTCTCCAATATGGGTGGGTGTCATCTAGTCTTTTTAAAACCTGAATAGAAGAAAAAGAAGAAAGAGATGATTGTCTCTTTTTCTGCCTGCTTCTTTCTGAGTTGAGCTACTGATCTCCTGCACTTGAACTGGATCTTATATCATTGGCTTTCTTGGTTCTAAAGACTTTGAACTTGAACTGGAACTGCATCAGAAGCTCTCAAACTTACAGACAGAAGACTAGGATAATTGTTAGCCTCCATAGTCATGTGAGCCAATCTCTTTTAAAAAATCTCCAGATAAATAATAATAATAGCACGATAAACAAAATGTATTGGTTCTGTTGTCTGAAGAAACCTGACTAGTAGAGCATTATCTTAACCTCCTTTCTAAGTAAATCATGACTAAAATTTCCTCCAGCCTGGGTCACATGGACTGTCTTAATCTCATGGAACTCTGTACTAAACATCCTTCTCTGGATCTGTGTAGAATGTGTGGAATCACTCCTTCTTGAACATACACTTAGCCGGAGTCTATAAGAAGTGTTGCGTCAAGAACCTACATCCAAAGGATCCATCCACAGATGTCAACGGGGCAGTCCTAGAAAATCTTCTGCTGTTCTACCTGTTCCTCTTTGATAATGCAATATAATTCAATTTATTTAAAATCCCTAAGTATGAATAGAGCATCTATTTGGTTTTAGATTATGCCACTTAATCTATATACACTGTATATTCAAAGAAATATAAATTCTGATCACTGACAATTAGGAAACCACGATAACACAATTTTGAAACAGTTTATGAATAATATAATAATATGCTAAAAGTTAAGAAACATTTTGTTTAGATAAGTACATCTTTGGTATTTATGAAATACTGCAAATTCCCCAGATATAATCATGATCTAGGTGAAGTAAATATCTCTATCAAATTTCTTTCAGTCTCCCAAACTTGAACTTTCCTGGAGCCAAGAAGAGCTTTTAGCAGACTCAAGATTCATTTGAAGATGTAATAGGACATGAGAGGAGTTATAGTTTAAATTGTATATTCCATAAAGATATATTGAAGTCCTAATCTCTTGTAGCTCAGAATACTTTTTGGACATAGTGTAATTGTTGATATAATTACTTAAGATAAGGTCATCATGGAGTACTGTGAACTCTTAATGCAATATGACTAGTGTCCTTATGAGACACAGGGGAAAGCTACCCATGTGACAACGAAGGAGAAAATTGGAGTACTTTGTTATAGCTACCCTAGGAAACTAATACAGGGAACATTACATTATAGAAGTAATAGGCCTAATTTTAGAGTTCCATTAATCTCTATTAAATGCTCAACTTCACCATGTTCTTTTAAGTTTATTTCCTTATCTTTATAACAAAAATTCCATCTAATCAGAACCTTCTTCAGACCTACTCTGGAGGACAGTACGAACACACAGCCAAAGCTAATGTGTTTACCATATGCCCTGGGGTCTTGACTAACCCTAGTTTGGCAGCCAAAGCTACCGTAGGGATTTAACAAATTTCCGACCTTCTTTAAAGTAGGTCCACAAATGTCCAAAAAACACAGTGGCCAAAGCAAAGGCGAAAATAAGCATATTTTGAATTTTCTCCTAATTTTCAAAGACAATAAGGTATAAAGATTTTTCTGCATAGGAAACTTACTCTTTGAAGATTACAAATTTGGAATTGCTTGCCTTGTGATTGTATATTGACACATGTTTTGAAGTATAAAGTGAACCAATGGTAACCAAGTAGCTGAAGATGTGGAATCAGAACTATGAGGTACGTTTGGATTTTATGGCACTGCATCGATGGAACTGCTATCTGGACATCAGTAAATCACCCAGAAACTCATAAAAAAATTGTTCTCTGTATAGGCTATCAATGTTGAAATTGCAAAAGAGCGCACTTTGTGTAGGCTACATAGGTTTTTGTTCCAGACCAATGAGGTTATGTTTCCATAGGCATGCTGTAGATAGAAGAATAGCTATATATTTGTATCTTCTTTGGTCAGTGACTTTAATTTCTCTTCCACTTTTCATCAACTATATACTATACAAAATAAAAAACAACTTATTTTCAAAATATATCTCAGCTAATCATTATTTTAATATGTCTGCTTGAGGTACATGCTTACATGGGAGGTACATGCTTACATGGTCAACAGGGAGAATTAATCATCGTGTTTTATAATAAATTCTTAAACTAAACAAATAATATTGTTTTATATAGACAAAGTCCCACTATAAGAAAAGTGACATATATAAGGCCAGGAAGTTCCCAAGCAAAGTAGGACCCTGAACTTTCTCCCACAGCTTCTAGAAAAGCCATCTGAAGCTCTAAAGTCATCTGATATTTGTGCAAAGTAGAGAGGAGAAAAAAAATCTACTCCCTCTGAGAGGCCAAAAAGAGGACAGAAAACACAATTATGTTTAAAGAATCTGCAAAAGTCAAAACTGGGTTTAGATTCTACTTCAGTAATGGACACTGATAGATACTTTTACAGGAGATAATTATTTTCTAATTAAAAGTATTGTTGGATATAAAATAACTGTGTTATGCAGAGTTTGGAAAAAGAATGGAAAGGCTGAGTTAATAAGGTGACAAGTGAAAGTTAATAAATTATTATTCAGGTTTGTAGATAATTGGCATCATTTGGGAATAGGAGTTAGAGACTGAAACTGGGAAGAAGTGGACTGCTGTAGTAGAACTCTTTAACAAATGACCCACTTACCACCAATTATCATGCTAGTTTGCCATTACCTCCAGGTTTGTCAACTATCTTGCTGTCTTTTAAAAAATATATCATATAAATGACAAAATGAAATTAATTATAATAAATTCAAGACAAAATATTTTTGAAGCCAAGCCTCACTTAATAGGACTTATTGGAACAAACTACCAATTTGTGGTTCATGGTTTGGCAGACCTTGGCAAAGCATCACATTTCTATGAAAGCTTCCCTTCCTTTTTGCCCATCTAGTACATACTTGACCGAATATTTAGATGTTCACTTGTTTATTTTAAAAATTAATTTTTTGTGTGTGACAGAGACA
Source organism: Saccopteryx bilineata (assembly GCF_036850765.1). NCBI lineage: Eukaryota > Metazoa > Chordata > Mammalia > Chiroptera > Emballonuridae > Saccopteryx > Saccopteryx bilineata. The sequence goes on along the minus strand of NC_089490.1, from coordinate 27,015,422 downwards.
GAGAAAAGGACAGATAGGGACAGACAGACAGACAGGAAGGCAGAGAGATGAAAAGAATTAATTCTCTGTTGCAACACTTTAGTTGTCTATTGATTGCTTTCTCATATGTGTCTTGACCAGGGGGCTACAGCAGACCGAGTGACCCCTTGCTCAAGCCATCTACCTTGGGCTCAAGCTGGTGAGTCTTGCTCAAACCAGGTGAACCCACGCTTAAGCTGGTGACCCTGAGGTTTCGAACCTGCGTCCTCCGCATCTCAGTCCAACGCTCTATCCACTGCGTCACTGCCTCATCAGGCTAAAGTTTGTTTTTTAATTACAGTTTACATGCAAAATTATTTTGTATTAATTTTTAATGTGTAACCCTCTTTAGCTGTGGCTTCTTTATCATGCTACTGAAACAGATATCTCTAACCAATGATGCTGATAGCATAAACTCTATTTTGATATTTTCCTAATAGCTATATACATATTCAAATGCATGGTAAAAATTCTAACTCTTGAGTTATTTCCATAGAAGTATAGGAGAACTTATAAGTTATTAAATATAGAACATAATATTGAATCTTTCTTAATGAGTCCTTACTTTTAATTAAATTAAGATAAGATTTTATTGAATCGAATCTCATGTTTTTAAAAATTTATTGAGATAACATGGGTTAATAAATAGGTTTCAGCTGTATAATTCTATAATGCATTATGTATATATTGTAATGTGTGTTCAGCACCCCAAGTCAAGTCTCCTTCCATCACCATTTATCACCCCCATACCCTCTTCTTTATTCCCCAATCCCCCTTTCCTCTGGTAATCACAGTGTGGTTGTCTGGGTCTATGAATTGTGTTTTTGTTTTTTTTTTACTTAACACTGTCACCTTTCTCATGACCCCTTGCCTTTTGAAAGCTGTCATTTTGTTCACTATCTATAAGTCTGTTTCTAGGTTGTTAGTTTATTTTGTTCATTAGACTCTACATATGAGTGAAAGGCATTCAAATTGGAAAGGAAGAGGTAAAGCTGTCATTGTTTCCAAATGACATGATACTGTATCTAGAGAACCCTAAAGATTCCACCAAAAAAATACCACTAGAATTTATAAATGAATTCAGAGAAATAGCAGGATACAAAATAAATATCCAGAAATCAGTTGCATTTTCACACAATAATAATTAACTATCAAATGGGGTACTAAGAAAATAATCTCATTGAAGAAAAAAAAATACCTAGGAATAAATTTAACTAAAAATGTAAGAGACCTGTACTTGGAAAATTATAAGACACTGGACAATGGAGTTGAAGAAGATACAAATAAGTGGAAGCATATTCTGTGCTTAGGGATAGAAAGAAGTAACATCATTAAAATGTCCATCTATCCAAAGCAATCTATAGATTCAACACAATGCCTTATAAGAGACCATGGCATATTTCACAGAACTAGAAGAAATATTTCTGAAAGACTCTGATAGCCACAGTAATCTTAGAAAAAATGAACAAAGTGGGAAAAATTATGCTACCCAATATCAAGCTATATTGTAAGGTCATATTAACCAAAGCAGCATAGCACTGGCATAAAACCCACATTTAGATCAGTAAAATGGAATAGAAAGCCCAGAAATAAACCCATGCCTTTACTGTCAATTAATATATAACAAAAGAGGCAAAAAACTGCAATGGGTTAAAAATAGTCTCTTCAAAAATGGTGTTGGGAAAAATGGGCAGATATGTGCAAAATAAAAAAGAAAAAGAAAAAGAACAACAACAAAAAACTAGATCATCTTCTTATACCATATATAAGAATAAACTCAAAATGAATTAAAGGCTTAAATGTTAGAATAGAAACCATAACAGTACTGGAAGAAAACTTAGGCAGTAAAATTTCAGACACTTCTTTAGCAATTTTTTTTTCTTATATCTCTCTTTGGGCAAGGAAAACAATATAGACCAATGGGACTACATCAAAATAAAAGTATGTACACAGCAAGGAAACATCAACAAAATGAAAAAACATCCCACTGAAAGGGACAACATATTTGCTAATGATATACCTGATAAGGAATTAATATCTAAAACTTACAAATAACATAAAACTCAGCAACAAGAAAACAAACAATCCAATTAGAAAATGGGCCAAGAACCTGAATAGACATTTCTCTAAAAATGATATTCAGATGGCCAATAGAGATGCAAAAAGAGCTGGATGTCACTAATCATCAGACAGATGCAAACTAAAACCACAGTGAAATATCATCTCATACCTGTCAGAGCGGCTATCATCAATAAATCAACAAATGCCTGAATGGTGGCAGTGCAGTGGATAGAGTGTTGACCTGGGATGCTGATAACCCAGGTTCAAAACCCTGAGGTTGTTACCTTTAGCACAGGCTCATTTGACTTGCGAGCAGGCTTGCCAGCTTGAGTGCAGGGTTGCTGGCTTGCATGTTGGATTATAAACATGATTCTATGCTTGCTGGCTTAAGTCCAAGGTTGCTGGCTTGAACAAAGGGTCACTGACTTGGTTGGAGCTCCCTGCCCCTACCCTCTCACGGCACACATGAAAAGCACTCAATGAACAACTAAAGTGCTGCAACTATGATTTGATGCTTCTCATCTCTCTTCCTGCCTCTCTCTCTCTCTCTCTCAAAATATATAAATAAACGTATAAATAAATAAACAAACAAATACGTGTTGGTCAGGATGTGGAGAAAAGGAATGTAGGTTTTCACAGCGGTTGTGGAAAGCAGTATGGAGTTTTCTCAAAAAATTTATAATGGAATTACTTTATGGCCCAGTGATTCCATGTCTGGGATGTTTGAGGAAACCCAAAACAGTAATCCTAAAGACTATATGCATCCCTATGTTCATTACAGTGTTATTTACAATAGCTAATATTTGGAAACAACCCAAGTGCCTATCAACAAATGAGTGGATTAAAAATAAAAATCTATGGTATATTTACACAATGATATACTACTCAGCCATAAAAAGTAGGAAATCTTAGGTTTTATGACAGAATGGATGGACCTGGAGATTATTATGCTAAGTGAAATAAGCCAGTCAGAGAAAGACTGGGAGCTCAGCTTTCCATGCTGGTAGAGAAGGCCAGTTGAAAAGTTTGTAACGCAATCTTCTCAGCATGCACAAGGGTTAGGCACAGGCCAACACTCTATTTCAGGACTTCATTTCAAGTGAGAGTTCAAACAGTGAATCAAGAGTATTGGTTTTGCATCACAGTGGAAGTTCTACCCTTGAACACACAAATCCTGCATTTAGGACTTGGAGGAGCTGCGTTTGAAGACATATCAAGAAAGGAAACTGGAAATTCTACCCATTGAAGAGGCTTATAAAAATGCATTGTATTCAATGTGTACCCAACAAAACTCTATAGATTTATAGACCTGAGGACATCTGCTGATATCGGGAGGAAGTTATTGTTTGAGGTAAACTGTTGTTTGGTCTCTAAATTTCATGGAAAATAAGGGAACTTGACAGCATTTATAGGTCACTTCTCCATCCTGCTCATTGTATAAATATCTAGAGCAAACTCTTTATTACAGAGTGAGGAGTATCTAATTTTCCTTCATTAGATTAACTCAGCCTCTCCAAGGCTCTGATGCTTCCATTCCCAATTAACTATCAGTCAAAAGGTAGGAAAGCTTGAACTCTGTAGAGCTGGCATATCATAGATATTAAATAAATACATATGAATAATGAATAGAATAAAAGACCCAAAAAGAAATATTGAAAGTGCATTATAATGGGTCATGGAGGAGGTGTCCTGTTTTGCTGTTTTCTGTATGAATGTTCATTAGGCAGCTTTTGTTGTTGTTAGGTCACCAAAGGAGGGACGCACTAGGCCTGATGAGTTTTGTAAGAACTTTTTTCACACATCTGCAAAACAGACAGCTGTTGTCACTCTCTATATATGCATTCACCTCTCTCCTGGGACTTGATGTTTATCTTTGGGCAGCAGCATACCTGCTTCTCTCCAGAAGTCAGCCCACCATGAGGTTGCAGAGAATCACAAAGAGCACTCGCTGAGAGCGCAGCACTTCCCAGAAGCCTCTGCAGCTGGAGTCCTATTGTATCTCTGTACTGAACTCCCCTACAGATGTTATGAGGAAGTTTGAGGAGGTCATGAATGGAATTAGTGCTCTTCTAAAAGAGACTGACACAGAACTCCTGAACCCCTTCTGTCCTGTGAGGACACAACAAGAAGTGTCTATGACCTTAAAGAGAGGCCTCACATGCCCATGCTAGCACCCTGATTCTGAACTTCAAGTCTTCCAAACCATGAGAAATCAATTTCTGTTGCTTATCAAGTACCCGGTCTGTGGTCCTTTGTTATAGCAGCCTGAATGGACTGAGTCAGTGATCATAAGAACTGATGTTTACATGCCTCTGCTTTGCCAGGTCGATGCTGATGAGGACAGTGTGCCAAGGATTACAGAAGATGGGAGAAATTGCATAAATAACTGTGCTCATTCTTCTTCTTCCTCTCCTCCTCTTCCTCCTCCTCCTTCTCCTTCCTCCTCCTCCTTTTTCTCTCCTTCCTCTCCTCCTCCTCCTTCTTCTTGTTCCTCCTTTTTAAATAATAGATAGACTAACATTTAAGCTGTGAGAAGTGTTATATTTAAGATGAGAATAATTTGGAAGGGAAATGCATGTTCCCCACTCCTACCCTGTGTAATATCAACTAACTGTACAAACTAACCATGGGCTTTGTTCTCTTTAGATAAATCCAAAAAGTCTCAGTTGATTTACTTCAAACATCCAGATTCCATCCCTTTCAAACTCTTTACATTGCTGTAGTGCTTGAACAACTTCCAACTGGTAAGAACATCATATATTTTGCCATTGTAGGTCTTCATTTTTCTGTCTAGAAATTTTACAAAGAAAATATGGTTAGTTTAAGATTTTTAAAAAATGATAATCTAATAAAAATGAAAAAAACTAATTACAATGATGTATATATGTAACAAGAGATAATGTCCCTTTAACAGAATCCCTTTCTGTTAAGTTCATCAAAACTAGCATCTCCACTTTAACGTGAAGGTTTTGCTATAACACGTGCCAGTCTAGCCACTCCGTTGCAGGAATGACTTTCAAATGTACAGCAGATGGTAATCAAAGTTGGCTGGAGGTTTTGAGGATATATGTTATGATTAACCCAACATAGGCAGCACAACTCAGAAATTAAGGCATGTCAGGGACTCTTGAAGAAGAATCTGATGATAATTTGGAGTGTTAAGATCAGGTGGCAACAGAAGCCACTTTGATAACAGCACGGAATGTGAAAAGATGTGTGGTGGGGTGAGAGAAGTCATTACCAAAGTCATGTATGAATGACACTTCCTGACTTCTCATGCTAACCCTGTGACATATTAACATAAATCTGAAATGTTGTAATGTCTTAAAATGTTCTTCTGACAGCTCCCAAACATTCACACATCTAAAGGACATTTGCAGCTCCTGAGTGTGTGAGAGGTGGGAAAGAGGGGACGTGGAACCCCACCTACACTCCATATGGCCACCAAAACCTCCCCATTGTGGTCAGGGCGTGAATTAATGGCAGGCCTCAATCTCACAGTTCTTACAGAACTTTGACAACAGTGGTTTGTTGCTAGTTCTCTGCGTAGTGATTCTGCTCACACTGACTGTCCCACAGCATTCAGAAGAGCAAAGGGGGGGAACCGCGGGGGAAATGAAAACACAAGCAGCATCTTCATTAGCATGTCTTGCTTCCAACTCCTGAAATTTACACTAGGAACTCAACGTGCGAAACAAAGGCATATATGTAATTTTTGCTTTTGTTTTATTTATTTATTTTTTAATTACACTCACTCTCCCTGAAAATGAAGGAGAAAACGTTTGCCTATTTGCTTCTATACTATTATTTGAGATGCCAGAACTTGCTCAATTCTATCCTCTCCATTAGTTCATTCATTCCTCTTCTCCCAGTTAGACCATTACTAAAACATTCCTGAGGTCCAAACTCAGGCCTCATGAATAAATATTAGACTAATAATTATTGACATTTATTGGCGGTATATTAAGTATCATGTACTTTTCTAAATTCTTTGCAGTTACTGACTCATTTAATCTGAAAACCAGTTCTCATTGCACGGATAATTTTGTCCACACTGACAGTTAAGGAGACCAAAGCACAAAGAATCCTGAGAACATAGAGCTCTGTAAGTTGCAGGGCTGTATTTAACAGGCTCAAGTTGTCTCCTGACCGAGGTCTTCTAACTCATACTTTCCTGCCATTCCCTTGCCAGCCTGCACTTGTCTCAAGAGAGCTACTGGCTGCACAGTCCTCAAATCAATATTCTTTACCGTTGTGCCAGGATTTATTAAACTCATAAGTGGGTACCTAGGACTTTTTCAGAATTGTGTTTGAGAGTAAGGGGCAAGAGGGCACAGTGGTATAAAGACACATGCTGACCTAGACCTGGTCCCATACCATCCCCAGTACTGAAGATACTGAAGAAAATTATTTCTCCTGTCTGGAATCCAATTGCTCTTCATGTATAAAGAAAACATACTGAGTAAATCATTTCTATGGTCACTGGTAAGTCTAATATTCATATAAAGCTGGTATTTCTTCTTCTACTTTTTTTTTTTTGTATTTTCCTAAGTGAGAAACAGGGGTTGGGGGCAGACAGACAGACTCCAGCATGTGCTCAACCAGGACCCACCCTGGCATGCCCACCAGGGGGCGATGGTTGGACTCTGGGGCATTGCTCCACTGCAGTCAGAGCCATTCTAGTGCCTGAGGCGGAGCCATCCTCAGTGCCCAGGCCAGCTTTGCTCCAATGGAACCTTGGCTGCAGGAGGCAAAGAGAGAGATAGAGAGAAAGGAGATGGGGAAGGATGGGGAGCAGATGAGCTCCTCTCTTGTGTGCCCTGGCTGGAAATCGGACCTAGGACTTCCTCATGCTGGGCAGAGCTGAGCCAACTGGCCAGGGCCTAAAGCTGATATTTCAAAGTATATTTAATTATAATAATCTTAATCCTTTTCTAGGTGTTGGCTACCAAGTGATTTCCCCAGAGATGCCATCTGGAATTTTAGACATCATACCAGTCTTCACAGTGGGTAGATATGTGTTTATTTCTTTGTTTTATTATCCTTCTCACCCACTAGAATGTGTTCCCTAAGGATGGAGAGTGGAACTGTTTTATTTACTATTTTAAACTTTAATATCAAGCAAAGAACATCACACATGCTGGACACACACAAATTACTTATCTCATTTATTTCATATTGCCGTGGAAGAAACTGTGCCCTATTACTGGGAGCTTGTTTAGATGAAAATGCTGCCAGCTTATTGTTAGTGGAGATTGTACCACTTATAAAAAATTGTTACACTCATTATCTTCATAATAGCCATAGTACTAGCTAAGCTATTCTTCAAGTCTGAAAATTTTACTACACAACTTTAAAAAAAAATGTATAAATAGCTATAGATTTTTTTCTTTTGAGTATATTATATCATTTTAAGCCTCTATGCTTTTATAATTATGTATGTAATAAATTGCAAAAAATGGTCTCCACAATACTTCTGGGGAAGAGGGGTGGAGGTTTTAATATTTATATTATGCAAAAGAATTTGACAATCGTAAGATTATGCCAGTTCTAAGCCCAGACCATGAGCAGCCTTCTAAGCCCAGACCATGCGCAGGTTGCTTTCTTGATACTTTTGGGAAAAAGAATGTCACTGTGTACAAATCCATGTAAGCCTACTGGATGATGAAAGCCAAAGCCCTGTGGCTCAATTATCCTTGTTCACCCAACTAATAGCCAGTCAACCAACACTTTTGTGAGTGAGGTCTTCTTTCACTAGACCGCTCTAGAAAATTTACCAACTGCCTACAGACACATGTACTGACCTAGTCAAGGTTAGTTAGGTTGGGCCAGATCGGAAGAATTGCCTAGCAGAATTGTGAGCTAAATAAACGGTGTTTTTTTTTTTAAAGTCACTATATTCTAGGGTAATTTTTTTTAATATAGAAAAAGCTACAGGTGAACTTAAAAAAAAAAAAAAAAAAGGTATCCTGTTAGCTTGTAATGATATTTTGGTCATTTATCTCAACTGAAATGAAGCAAAAAATTTACACTATTTTTAATTCTTGTGACTGTGCTCTGTAGATTTTCTTTTCTTTGTCTTTGCCAAAGTTGATGTGAGATTGTGGACTCTCTCTAGAAGCCAAATCTTTTCTCCATTTTTAAATTACATTTTTAATATGTAGTAAACCAGCTTTGTTGTAATTATATAATTTATAAAATAAAAATATCTTTTAAGAATCTATGAAAGAACCCCTTATAATTAAGTTGATTGTTAAATTGATAGTGTTGGTAACAGCTCTTTTTTTTATTTTTATTTTTTACAGAGGCAATGAGAGAGTCAGAGAGGGATAGACAGGGACAGACAGACAGGAACAGAGAGATGAGAAGCATCAATCATTAGTTTGTTTCGTTGCTCATTGCGACACCTTAGTTGTTCATTGATTGCTTTCTCATATGTGCCTTGACTGTGGGGCTACAGCAGACCAAGTAACTCCTTGCTCGAGCCAGCAACCTTGAGTCCAAGCTGGTGAGCTTTTGTTCAAACCAAATGAGCCCTTGCTTAAGCTGGCGACCTTGGGGTCTCAAACCTGGGTCCTCGGCATCCCAGTCCAACGCTCTATTCACTGTGCCACTGCCTGGTCAGGTGGTAACAGCTCTTTTAATGCAATTGTTTTCTTGTATTTGCTTTCTTTCAGGCTCTTGTTTTTTATTCAGAATACTTGAGAACAATTGAAAAATGACATCTGGGTAAGTGAACTAACTACATAATTTGTGTTATTTTCTGTACTCAGATCTCATCAGACTATTTTGTTTTATATTAGTCACTTCAAGTTCAAATTGATAAAAGTGCAACTGAATTTTGTTCACCCTTTGGACAAAGATCGTTACTAAATGATTTTCCTCTAACTTGGAAGAAATACTTTGCAAAGTAGTAACTCTAAGGCAAGTAGGTTGAACTGAGCGATGAATAGGACTAGAGAAATAATCATGTATATGGAGACTTGACTCTAAAAATCAATAATCAACTAAATAAAAATGAGTGAATGAATAAATGAGTGAATAGCTCTCAAGAATAGATAGTGTTAGTGCTGATGCCTTTCTTTTCCAGTGCCTGGCACTTCTTCTGACATGGGCATTTTATCCACAGTACATCCTGACTCAGGTGCCAAGATGCACTGGTACTGTCATCCATGTTACATGACATTTAAATGCAGGTATCAGCAGGCTCCCAGCTCTTCACATTCTCTGACAGATCAGTTGATACGAGACTGCACAATCAACCCAAGAAACTGACAAAAATTCTATTAATATCTAAATAAAGAATTCATAAAGGAACATAGTAGGTCAGGTCTTTCATTCCTAAAGTATGAGACTTTGCCCTGGAATAAACTTGATCAATTTGATTTGGTCAAAACTAAAGGAAAAGTTTGAAAGAAATAAAAAGGTGGGGCAGACTAGCATAGGCATTTTTTGGAGACATTGACTGAAGAAGGAATAAGTTTAACTAAATAAATAGTCATTCCCTTTGCAAGTCTTAAGAGAGGAAAATCATTAAGGCAGGAGGAAGTGGGGGAAGAATGGGGAGTTGGTGTTGGAGATAGGCCCAGAGGAATAAGAGAATGGGTGAGCAGCAGTAGCCAGAGAAGTAAATAGTTGTTGGCTAAATGTGGTTTAGCCAGAACATTGTTTAGAACCTAAACATTTTTCACTTCCTGGTAGTGATATATAATATTCGTTTATTTTTCTTTCAATTTGGATAAACTTGTTTTCCATCAGCATTGTAGATAAGCCAATCATATTTTAAGGCTGGCATGGCATAAGGTAATAAATATAATTGACTATGGAAAATGTAAACTGCTAAAAAAATTTTGTAATAATCATGGCAAAAATAATTGTGTATACAGATACTTACACTCTAAAAATCATCTGTCTCTACATAAATGAAAGGGAAGTAAACAAATAAACATGCAGTAAGATGCCACCATGATGATCACTCTGTGCGAGTGACCCATAATCATATACCTGAGCTTCCAGTGAGGAAGCAATGGGTGAAGTGTTCATGGATTGTCATATTTTTATGTTGCTGGATTTTATGAGGTCTTCTCTCAAACCACCCAGCACCAACAGACACTAGAAAGATAGGTGGTTTTTTTTTCTAAAAAAATTAAAATTTGTTTATTGCTGTAGGCATCTTTTACTTTGTTTTGACTCTCACATTTGGATGGTTTATATTTGGTGGTTTCTCAGTCAAGGCTGTGACTAAAAATAGTTATGAACCTGGAAAAAGAAAAAGCTCTCCAGATATGTCTATAGTTCGTGTTTTTGATGCTATACTTGATGACAACTTATTTTTTTTACTGTAAACTCCTGGGTGTGGAAAACTGTAAAATGGAGCTTGGTGCTAACTGTTGCATTCAGTAGTGTTTTGACACTGCTTTTCAGTTTGTTGTATGATTTCTGTTTTTAAAAAAGGCATATCAGCCATAGACAAATTTAATGAATGCCAAGCAGAAGGTTGAGATGAGTGGCTCACTCCAATTTCAACATTGTATCTGGATGCTAGGTTGTTGAATGGAAGTTTACATTCTGTTGTTGGGATGCAATCATTTAGAGGTAACCTTGCAGATTCTTGGCCATGGTAGCCCCACATCCTTAAGGGTATTTTTTCATCTTGAATCCAGAAATTACTCAAAAAATTTTTACTAATCATTGATGATTTTAAATTTTAATATTGAGCTTTATGGAAGAATCAGTAATGAGCTAAAATTCAAATCCAGATGTAATTATAATCTAGATCCACATGCAATTCAAGTACACATATATATGATCTCACTTATCTAAAATAAAAAATGATCATTGGATGCTTCATATAGTTAAGAACATGTCAACCCATTGTCACTAACCTTTATTCCTTTGAACATCGCTGTGTCTGTTTTCCTTCATGTTGTTTTCAAATTACTCATCCTTTCCAATGCTCTTCACCATTTCCACGCACGTGCTTTCAATTACCCTGTACCATCATAGGTATTTTCTTTTCTTTCAAAGCAGATATATACCTTTTTCAGTTTTTATATTTTATATATGAATTGTAGCATACAGTATTTGTGCTTCTGAGTTTGGTTTCATGAACTAGAGAAAATGGTTGTTACCAAAGGCAAGTGGTTGGAGAAATGGAAAGATACTGGTCCAGCGGTACAATCTTTCAGTGAGAAGTTGAATAAGTGTTGGGAATCAATTCTACAGCATAGTGATTATAGTTATATTGTATGGTATACTTGCGATGTGCTAAAAGAGTAGATCTTAAAGTGTTCTCACCACCCAAAAAAAGGTACCTTGTGAAGTGATGGATATATTAACTTAATTGCCGTAATTATTTTATAATCTATATATGTATTAAATCATGTCACTTTAAAAATTATGTTGTACACCTAAATATATATTATTTTTGTTAATCATTTTTAAGAAAGCTGGAAAAATTTAAATACAAATACAGCCAAATTTCATTTCTTACAACTTAAACATTTTCCACTTATCTTTAGTCTTATTACATGTTACTTTAGTACTCTGTACATATAGAATTTCTAGAAATCTTTCACATATTTCCATGTGTCATACTTGTTTCATGCGTGACAAATTAGAAAAAATGTCATGATAAGGCAAGTCTGTCTTTTAATTGCTTAATGCCCCTTTCTGTGCTCTGTTTTTCCTCTATCCCCTCTCATTCTTTCTAGGTTTTCAAAATAAAGAGAAAACTGTTCAATTCAATTAATATTATTAAAGATCTGTCAGGTTTATAAGTAAATCACAAACACTTCAAGGTTAATTAATCTAATTCATTACTTCTTACAAGATGGGAACTTTAAAAGAGGGTAAAAAGTAACTCTGAAACCCAGAATTTATTATTAAACAAAACAAAAACTGACGCTTCCATTTGTGTGGTTTTCTTAACCTTACAAAGCTTGTTGTCATTCTTATTTTCTTTTGCCATTTAAGAATTGTTTTATCTTACTTTATTTTTCAATTACAGTTTGCATTCAACATGTTTTGCTTTTATCATTTCTTTTTTTATTGGATTTATTGAGGTGATATCGATTAATGAAATTATACAGGTTTTAGGTGCACAATTCTATAGCACATCTAAGTCAGGTCTCCCTCCATCACCATTTACCCCCCTCTGCCCTCCCCCACCTCTGCCCACCCCCCTTTCTCAGCAATCCCTACTCTGTTGTATGGGCCAATAAGTTTTTTCTAGTCTCTGGTGTACAGCATGTGGTTAGATAATTATCAGTTGTCATTCTTAAATATCTCACATGCCATTGCCAAATTTTTCATTGTTTTCACTTCTGGAATACATTTCATTTATTATTACTTGTTGGAAGCTGATAAAACTGTATTTACAAAAGCAGACAAGCAACCCATGGACCATATTATGGCAACTTGATTTTGAAAATATTTTGCTAAAAACTTTCTGGATTAAAACATCACAAAACAAAGCATTATCTTTTTTTTTTTTTTCAGAGACAGAGAGAAAGTCAGAGAGAGGGATAGACAGGGACAGACAGACAGGAACGGAGAGAGATGAGAAGCATCAATCATCAGTTTTTTGTTGAGACACCTTAGTTGTTCATTGATTGCTTTCTCATATGTGCCTTGACCATGGGGCTACAGCAGAGTGAGTAACCCCTTGCTCAAGCCAGTGACCTTGAGTCCAAGCTGGTGAGTTTTTGCTCAAACCAGATGAGCCTGCGCTCAAGCTGGTGACCTCAGGGTCTCGAAGCTGGGTCGTCCGCATCCCAGTCTGACACTTTATCCACTGCGCCACTGCCTGGTCAGGCCAAAGCATTATCTTTATTTCTGAATCATTTGGCACCACCTGAAATTTTGCCTTCAAGAACAATGCCTGGATCATTTCACCCTAGTCCTTGCCCTGCAATTTATCCCTCAATTCTTATATTAAATCTTACCCGAAATATCAGAGAGAACTAATTTTTCTTTTTCTTAAATCTCAGACATTTGGCCATATTTTTAAGAAACATGTTTATCACATTAAAAAATGGTTAACTAATTATTTATCTAATCCCTTGCTATACAGAAAGAAAAAAAATTATTATATTTTTAAACCCCTAGGCCCTGGCCGGTTGGCTCAGTGGTAGAGCGTCAGCCTGGCGTGTAGGAGTCTTGGGTTCGATTCCCGGCCAGGGCACACAGGAGAAGCGCCCATCTGCTTCTCCACCCCTCCCCCTCTCCTTCCTCTCTGTCTCTCTCTTCCCCTCCTGCAGCTGAGGCTCCATTGGAGCAAAGTTGGCCCAGGCCCTGAGGATGGCTCTGTGGCCTCTACCTCAGGCACTAGAATGGCTCTGGTTGCAACAGAGCAATGCCCCAGATGGGCAGAGCGTCGCCCCCTGGTGGGCGTGCTGGGTGGATCCCGGTCAGGAACATGCGGGAGTCTGTCTGACTGCCTCCCCATTTCCAACTTCAGGAAAAAAAAAAAATTTTATATATATATATATATATATATATATATATATATATTAACCCCTAAATATCCCTTGGACCACAGTTTAGCTTAATATTGTTACTTAATGAATGAATAAATGACCAAATCATGGTGAAGGAAACTGCAAGGAAGGGTTTTTTTCTTCTTTTCTTTTTTATCTTTTTGTTTGTGTGTGTATGTGGTGCCTTTAACATACAGATGTAGTAACTTCTTAATGTACTTTTAAAAAGTTTTTTTTAAAGCTGTTCATCCACAAACTAATGGTATTTTAAGTAATTTTAGAGCAAGAAAATGTCTTTGATTATTTGTAATGTTTTACACTATATACACCAAAGGCATAAAACTAGGAAATAGTGACATCTAATGGGACAGATATCAATCATTTTGAATCCTATTATTTCAGGAAATTTGATGGCGAGAACAAGAGCTCCTTAGAGGACAGGACTCATATTCACTGCCACATCTCCAAAATCTAGAACATGGCATATGTGCAGCCAAGCTTGATAAAGAAGTAAATGAATAATAGATATATGAATGTACTATAAATGATAAATCAATCATACTGAATAACGGAAGTTTCTCATAGGTGTTGCTTATCCAGAAAGGTTTTTAATTTTGTTTTATTTATTTATTTTTCATGTAAGTATAGGGACTGTCTAAAACCCCTCGCTGCCGTATTTATAAAATAAAATAAACATTTTAATAAAGATAGATTTTCTTTAAAAATCTTGGGGGGATTTAAATCCTCCTGCTGCCATATTTTAACAGTAGTCAAAAGACAATATGCAGATATTTAATTGAGTATTTTTAAAAGTACTTTCATATTTACTAGAAAAGCTTAGAGAGCCATAACTCCAGCATGCCATCTCCCCAACTGATGAATGCAGACCTCACAAGATTCAACAGAGCTGGAGACAAACATGGATCCATTCCACAAAGATGTTCAAAATTAATATTAGCCCCTCCTTGTGGGGTATTATTGAAAACCTAAGACATGAGAGACTCCAAAGGGTTGGTTGTATAACCTAGTACTTCACTGTGATTGTCAATAATTATGTAGACTTATGTAGAGTATTCAAATATATTTTAATGTATTTACATTTATTACTGTTTTATATCATATACCTTGTATATTAAGACATTGTTGAAAATGGATTTTATTATATGCAACTGAAAATTTAACAAATGTATCAAAGTCCTGGACTTAAATACTGCCCTTTAAATGTTAGTAAGAAGTGTTTGAAACTAGGGAATCCAGTCATTCTTTTAGTTTATATTGTCATTTCCAAAGTGGGTAGTAGTTTGCCTAATAGGTGGTAAACCCTACTTACTGTTCAATTTTACATCATTTCTTTCCCAAAGATTCTCAGTACATGTGGAGTGAACTGATAGGTGGTGCCCATCCATTATAAATTGGTCCTCTTCATGTAATAGTCACCCTCTTCATGTGAGCAATAGTTGCATACATAGAGATAGAGTGACAGAAAATAGAAACTTGGTAGAGAAAGTGTCTTAAAAAGGGCATTAAATGTAAACTTTATTTACTTTACAATGATTACTAGGTCAGCTAGTATTTTTTTTTCCAAAGTTAGAAGGGGGGAGGCAGTCAGACAGACTCCTGCATGCGCCTGACCGGGATCCACCCAGCATGCCTACCAGGGCAATGCTCTGCCCATCTTGGGCGTTACTCCGCTGCAACCAGAGCCATTCTAGTGCCTAAGGTGGAGGCCATAGAGCCATCCTCAGTGCCAGGGCCAACTTTGCTCCAAAGAAGCTTTGGCTGTGGGAGGAGAAGGGAGAGATAGAGAAAAAGGAAAGAGGGAAGGATGGAGAAGCAGACGGGCACTTTGCCTGTGTGCCCTGGCCAAGTATCGAACCCAGAATATCCACAAACCAGGCTGACTCTCTATCGCTGAGCCAACTGGCCAGGGCCTCAGATGGTATTTTTAATCTGCTCCTTTGAAACAGAAGCAAGCTGACAAGTGATTTAAACACATGGTTTTTATTTTACCATCTTTGCACTATCTCTAAGACAAGGCTGCTTAACATTTTCTGAAACCATGCTCTGCTATGTTAAATTTGGTGGTTGGAGTCAAATAAAAATGAGATGGAGAAAGAAAAAATATCTGTAAGCTTATTTATAGCATATCTAAAGAGGAAAAAAAGGACACATAAAAGGAAAAACATTTCAAGTTATAATTAACTTCTAATGAGACACCTATTTTATGACAAATAGATCATTTTTTCTCCCTAATCCTTACAAGTGAACAAGTTATTTTCCTTGCTTTTTATGTAAAGAAATTGAAATTTAAAAAGTGACTACAATATTATAATTTAGTAAAGAATTTATCAAGAATTCAACTTCAAATTTAAAAGTCTATGATAGGGCCTGGCCTGTGGTGGCGCAGTGGATAAAGCGTCAACCTGGAAATGCTGAGGTCGCCGGTTCGAAACCCTGCGCTTGCCTGGTCAAGGCACATATGGGAGTTGATGCTTCCAGCTCCTCCCCCCTGTCTCTCTCTCTCCTCTCTCTCTGTCTCTCTCTCTCCCTCTCTCTCTCCTCTCTAAAATGAATAAATAAAATTAAAAAAAAAAAAAGTAACGTCTTTAAAAAAAAAAAAAAAAAAGTCTATGATAGGTCCTGGCCGGTTGGCTCAGTGGTAGAGCGTCGGCCTGGCGTGCGGGACCCGGGTTCGATCCCCGGCCGGGGCACATAGGAGAGGCGCCCATTTGCTTCTCCACCCGCTCCCCTCCTTCATCTCTGTCTCTCTCTTCCCCTCCTGCAGCCGGGGCTCCGTTGGAGCAGGGATGGCCCGGGCGCTGGGGATGGCTCCTTGGCCTCTGCCCCAAGCGCTGGAGTGGCTCCCCGGAGGGGCAGAGCATCGCCCCCTGGTGGGCGTGCCAGGTGGATCCCGGTCGGGCGCCTGCGGGAGTCTGCCTGGCTGTCTCTCCCCGTTTCCAGCTTCAGAAAGAAAAAAAGGAAAGAAAAAAAAAAGAGAGAGAGAGAATAAAAAAAAAAAAGTCTGTGATAGTGTATAGATGTATATATAGTGATATCCATAAAAATAAGAAAGCTATATTATTATCCATTGACAATTATATGTAATTCTAGGGAGACTAAAGGAATGGCAGGAAATTCATGAATGCTAATGTTTCCCTTGAAGCAAAATCATTGGATAATTTTTTAATAGTAATTCTGCTAAATTTTACCATTGTGGAATAGTGGTTGTCCTACTGGCTCTTTTACTTGCGATATCTATATATTTTCTTATCTCTATGCTACTCATTGTAGAGATTGGAGGACCTTTTGGTTATTAAAAGAGCCATAAATTATATTAATTTTAAGCCTATTTACTTTCTAAAGCTATCTGGAAATACCTAACCACACATTGAATATTTTCTAAATTGGTAATTTCACATTTTAATTTTATTTTCTGTTTCAATATGCTTGAACTCATTTATTAATAACAAAGCATAATATTCTCTTTATAGAAGCTATTGAGTTTACAAGACAATTTTATTTAAATGTTTTCTAAAGTATGTTTTATTTTAATTTACTATAAAATTTGAAATTGTATTCAATTATCACTTAAAGAAAGGTTTCTGAAATTGCCATATGTAGTGTACTTTCTATTTTTATTTAAAAAATTTTATAGCTATGCTATTTGTTTTCTCTTTTCTTTTGTTGCTTCTGCATATTTTCCTCCACCAATGGGCTAACAATTAATTGAGATAGTTGGTACAGATCTATAGTCCAAGATTATAATTATTTCACTAAATCCTGAATAGTATAGTTGTTTTATTTTTTGTTTGTTTATTTGTTTGGCTATTTTTTTTTTTTGCATGTCCTCTTGAAGTTTAAATTCTCAATCATAGCCCTGAAGTTTTCTTTAAACAACTCTTAATTTCAATTGGGTATTTTCTTCTAATGGTTTTACATTGTAACTTTTGTGAGAAAACCTTAGAGAAAAAGTAGTTTATTTAGAAGATCAGGTAAAGCTAAAAAAAATTAAAAAATAAAAATAAATAAAAAATAAAAAAGATAAATTTAAGGAGGTAGATTTCAGAAGACTACAAAGTGTTTTAGAGGAATGGCCTTGGAGTTAAAATTGGATTTGATTTCTTAGTACAGCAATCAAAGAAAGTTACTATTTATTGTTCGACTTCTGATTTGTCTTAAACTACTCTTATTCATATTGACTTATTGATTTTTATATGTTAGAAGTTTCACCTAATGCCCATTTTTATACTAAGTAAAAACTATCTTTTGCCACTTTCCAAGAAAATTACAAGATTTTGGAAAACAGTGCAACTTTATATAGGAAGTAGAAATGCTTCCAGGAAGACTTTGAGATTTTGATATTGGCAAATTCTTGACAAACAGAATGAGAGGCTATTAAGCACAAAGTGTGTGCTTATGAACAGAGCCTCAACTTTTTTCATCTAACAAACATCTAGGGACAGCATTTTTTTTAAAGTTTGTGGGAACTTCTAATAAAATCTTTGTATGTTAGTCAAAAAATCAGATACAAAATATTCATAACATCACTATTTGTAATAGCCATACACTGGAAACATATTTTTTTTTCCGCAGTAAAATGGATAAATGCATAGATCTGAGAATGGGAAAAAATGGCGCATTGCTATAGACACCTATGTGGTTGATTCTCACACACATGATGTTGAATGAAAGGTACAAGACTCCAAAAAATATACATTGTATTATTTTTTGATATAAAAATCAAAACCACAAAGCAAATTTCTGGAAATTGAAGTCAAATAGCAGTTACCTTTTATAAGGGAGAGATTGCTAACGTCTTCGAGGCTGGCAATTTTCTAGTTTTGATCTGCATGCTGGTTTCATGGGTGCATTCATCAAGGTGTATACTTAAGATTTTTAAAGGCTTTTTATATTTAATACTTTAAAAAGATTAAGAATAACAAAACCCAGATATTCAATTCTGATAAGTTATCTGTAAAATCGAATAGCTCTTTCAAATATCTCTCCTACACACATCTTCTCTAGATCCTTCTTTGCTCTATATTTCATTATATTTAGACTGATACAAGCTTATCTTCAATTTTTCACATAAGGCAGTCATAATTTCTTATAGCAAATGTGTACTATTACAAATACTGTTCCAAATGGCTGGCCCTCAATGCCTTACTACCAATAATTCTTCCTCATTTCCTCTCTCGCTACTTCTCTCTCTTTCAGTCTCCCTCTCATTCTCTCGCACACTTGCCAGCATATAAACAAGATATAACATCATAACATTCTCAGATATGTATATTTGAATTTTGAAAGAGGAAGATGATTTTCTTAATGCCCTTACCATCATTTAGTGATTACATGCGTACAGATATAACAGTATGAACAAATTGATATATCATTTTTGAATAACAAATTTCTAAACAACAAAAATATATTTATATATATTTATAAAAATATAATATATATATATCTGACATGACAGATTTTTTTTAAATTTTTATTTATTTATTCATTTTTAGAGAAGAGAGAGAGAGGGAGAGAGAGAGAGACAGAGAGAGAAGAGAGAGACAGAAGGAAGGAGGAGCTGGAAGCATCAACTCCCATATATGCCTTAACCAGGCAAGCCCAGGGTTTTGAACCGGCAACCTCAGCATTTCCAGGTCGATGCTTTATCCACTGCACCACCACAGGTCAGGCATGACAGAAGATTTTAATGTCAATCCAAGATATTCATTCTTAACTCCCAGGTAAATTCAAGAGGGGCAAAAAGAAGCAGAATGTTAAAATTATAGGTTTGGGAAAAAGTAGGTTTACAGTTATAATGCAAATAAATAATATAATTAATAAATAGTAATACAAAAATAAACTCTGTGTTTTGCATACTTGCAACTGTAAACCTACTTTTGCACACCCTGTATGTTAGCCAATGTGGAACGAAGGTTGAGAGGAAGGTTTAGATTGACAGAATGTTTTGTGCCTTCCAAATTATTCTAATGTCATTCCATTTAAATTCAAGGTGAAGACTTGGATCAGTTGCTTATTAGTACAATCTGACTTTTGCTTCACTACTATTACTAACTCCTTTATTCAGATGTTATTCAAATGAGTTCTCTATTAAAAGAAGCAAATTGATGCAGGCAAAACATACTGTTAGTAAATCTCCTCCAGTTTGGCAACACATTAATGGTAAGTCTGGCGTTCTCAGTGTCAAAAACTCTATGACATCTATTACAACAGAATCCAGATAAAATGAATGAAATAAAAACAAAGGGATGCTGGGGTTGGGGGGGGGAGTGCTGTAATATATTTGAAATGTGCTATAGACACTTTGTCCCTAAAGACTTTCTTAGGTTTCATCAAACTGATCAAGAATTTGTTACCACATCATGTAGGTAACTTTCCTGTTGAAATACACCATACAGATATGTAGATGTGCAGAAAACCTGGAGGCAGACAGGTGCTGTCAACAAGAGGTAGCTGAAAAGTATGTTTGATGGGCTTCATTTTTTGTGTGTGTGTGACCATGTGGCTTCCACCTGTATCCATTCCACTAGGCATGCGCTGAGCTCTCCTACACTTAGCTGTCCACAAGGCCCAGCACAGTGCCTGATGCAGGCATGGAACAGGACGGCACTTTTATTTCTTCCTACTAAATTTTACCTGCTCTCAATCCCTTCCACAAAATCCTTATTCTATAAGCTAGTGCTCTTTTCGGGTAACCTGACCTGGCTGGTGTCATTCCTCATTAACAATTCATCCCACTAAAGAAATGAACAGTGATATAGATTAGTGGTAATGCATACAGACTTTGGAGCTAGACTCTCTGGGTTCAGATCCCCCATCACTAGCTCTCACTGATTGTGGGGACTTGAGAAAATTTTTTGATTTGTCTTGTCTCCGTTTGCTCATTTCTAAAATGGGGGATGAAAAAATAGCTACCTAAGGGGCTTTGAGGAACTGAGTGGATTAGAATACGCAAATTGTTTAAGATGCGGCCTGGCACATAATAAGCACGATTTGATTAATGGTTATGATTTACTATTAATATACCAAGGAAATTTATTTTTAAATAGGAACTCTTTGAGATGCCAACTATCTAAATTAAAACAAAGGTTTTCTAATTGGGAAAATACCAGACAGTTTATAAAGCAGTTACAAAAAAACCATGAGAACAAATATTTTAAGAACTCTCAAAACATGTCTACCCGCAATGTATGCTAAGTGCTAGGTTACAGATAGTTGAGTCCCAGTGAAAGGAAGCGGCTTAACTAAGGACTGAGAGTCGAGAAGAGATGGTGACAGAGGTAGTGGTGGGAGGAACAGCACAAGGGGTGCTGGATACAGAACTTCTGATAAGAGTACACAACCCAAGAGCTTCATGTAGCCAAACATTTTTAGTCTCAGATGCTCAGATTTACATGTTTCCATGTTTGTTTTCAGCCTCTGGATAAAGTATTCAGGTGCCTCAAGACATCTCTGTTTTTGTATCCCAATAAAAAAATTAGGCAACCTAGGATCAAAATGATCATCTCCTGAATCTCGTGCCCCTGTTTTCTCTCGGCTCCGTGACGGGCATTGCCACCTGCTCAGTTACCCAAGCCGAAGTGCTAGCAGCACCCACTTCCTCTCCCGCCACAGGTATCTAATCCCAGACCCGCTACCTCAGTTCAGAGCCGTTGTCTCTCACTGAAATGACAGCACTCACGGAACTGCTCTTCCAAGCAATATCATGCCCGTGACCCATTCTTACAATGTAATCGTAATTACAGCTAGAAAGTGCAAAGCATCATGGCAATTCCATGCTTGAGATTCTACAGTAGCTCCCAGTGGCCCAGACGTTCAAGTTCAAGTTTTAAAATAGAGCTCCCCTTCTGCATAATTTTGCACTGGCCCAACCCTTCAGTATCCACTCCCTTGCCTTCTGGATGCAGCCACACTGAAGTCCTTGCAGTTTTCCCAAGAGCACACTGACATCTGTCAGCAACATGGATTCACACGTGCGGTACCTTCTGCCTAGGACAGTCCTTCTTCCAGTGGTGTGTCTGCAGTTTGAGGCCGGGGTCAGGCAACTCAGGAAAATAGTTCATCTTTCATGTTTGACTGACTTGATATTTTTTATGTGTGTGTATGTATATATGTACACACACATACATTCCCATATACGATATAATATATGCATATATACACAAATATACATACACATATGCCCATATATAATATAATATATATGCATATACATGCATATATATGATCAATCATATGTAAAAAGTGAAATAGTTTCCTAAATTACCTGTATGTATACACATACATATATACTGATCACAAAAATTAGGGGATGTTTTATATTTTATATTAGGGGATACTTCATATTCATTTTACAGTATCCCTTAATTTTTGTAAGCAGTTATATATTACATCATATATACATATACATTATACCTCACAACTTCTACTCTTTAATACTATTTTTTAATCTTAAATTTAAAATGAAAACTTTGGTCATATAGAAGTATGGAATTGTAGGCACTCAAGTTCTATCTCTTCATCTTTACAGCTACTTTGCCAACATTGTTTACTTCAAATCTATTGTTCATGCATTAGAATATTTTGTACAAGTGGGATTAGAAACAGTGACTGTGTTTGAAATGCATGTGGATGATTATAAAATGTTATGAACTGACTCTCAAAATGAAATTGTGTAGCTGAGTTGCAGGGTGTTGAGGGCTGGTTGTAGAACTGAGATTTCTTCAATTTAATTTTCATGTACAATAAAGTATTTATTAATAGGTATGTTTAAATATTGAAATTTCTACCTGACAGGAATCTGCAGTAACTTCTTAGAAAGGAGAGCAGCAAAATGTTTTTTTGGGTAAGGGTATTTTATCACTGGCATTATTTAGAATCACTGTTGCATGGTGATTATAATGAGCAGACTGGCTTTTATTTATTATTGTTTTTTAAAAAATCTGTAGTCAGTGCACCTGCTTATTGCCCGTACATATTGCAAACCATTCTCATGACTGTGTACTTGACACTCAAATGATTTCTACTCCCATTTAATATCTCTCTTCCTGTTTTCATCTCCTGCCTAACTTATTTATTAGCTTATTTCTATTATAGCTAACTTTCACAAACCCTTCCTATTACTATCACATCTCAAAGGATTTTTTAATAGACTAGACTCCTTGAATTATACTGAATTAGATGCCTGATAGTATAAATTTTCAGTGTCCTGGTATATATTGTAGTTATGTTACAGATCATCTGCCACTTTTTAATTGTCAATTTGCTAGAGACTCTTTCTCATTATTCTATAAGCTCTATGAAGGCGAAGACTACACACTGTTTCAGGAGTAGTCAGTAAACAGTTAAGTAAATAAATTTCCTCTCTTTTCTTCAGTCAAAGAGTAGCCCGAACAAGTGTAGACTGATTTGCTAGTTTCACCCTAACACAGCATCAGACTCTACCTTTTAAACGTTGTGTTTCAGAAAAGCCTGCTTAGCTCATACTGTGCCCACTTTTGGTGGCCGGGTCATCCAACCTGAGGACAGATTATCATGAGTAAATACTAATCAATATTCATGTGTCTGTGCCTGAGACATAACCCAGTCTGCAGGGAAGAAGCTACGGGGTGGGAAAGGCCGTGCTAACAAAGCCATTTGCTCCTGTTTCCTATTTAGTCAGGAACATGTTCCCTCCTTTCCTCAACTGATAAAAATTATTCACACTCAGAGCTCTAGGGAAACTGTCTTCCTTCAGAATGTATTTCTAGAGTTGCTCTCAACATTCCTTGTTCCTCCTGAGTATTCTCAAAATATTATTTGCCAACTTACTGTGTAAACATATCATATTTTATTAGAGTTTTATTTTTTTCAGTTACTTCCACCAAACCATAATCTCTTTAAGAACATGGATCTATTTTTTAAATATGTATGAATTCCAATCACCGGATTTAGCACCTGTCCATAACAAGTATAAAATATATGCCTGGGGAATTTTAAAAAGCAGAACTGAAGCCTGTCCACATACAGTGTTAGCTGAAGTGAACCACAGAAGTGACCACTGGGCTACTAGGTGGGCAGTCCTAAAGCCTCCCCTTTCAACTACTCTGATACTTTACTTAAGGCAACACGTCGCTCAATAGCTGTTTGTTTGCTTGGTTTTGGGTTTTATAATCTTCTCTATTCATTCCTATTGTATAGCAGGTAACTGTGTGAAACTTGATCTCTGATGACTTGAGTCCTAGGGAAATGATCCTTGGAAAGGGATAGATAAACAACATCCTGCAAGCGATAAGCCACTTTCTAGATAATATCTCTATTTACTGTGAGCCATCCTGCATCTATGATCAATGTTTTGGGGCAGGAAGACAATGTATTTTCCATTATTTCTTATATATACTGTAGAATAGCAATCTACCTAAATTATACCATATTTTATTTTCTTTCTAACAACACAGTCTCACTTACAGCTCACTGTGAAGTTCTGACTTCAGAATTTACTCCTTCGGAAAATAGATCACTAGAAGTCTGCATTTCTTCACAATTTATAGAAAATTTATAGAAAACAATTTTCCTTCTTTTTGATCCATAAACTATTTCTTTTCAGCAATTTTCACCTACCTTAGTGCTCAATTTCATAAGGATCCTTTCTTTTCTATGAGTGTGAGAAGACCAGAAAGTTCAGAGATACCTTTAAGAGTAGAAACTTCTATGATCTCCTGTACACTTTGGAGGCTATACAATATGAGTCTAGATTTTCCTTCCCCAGCAAACCACAACAAAAAAATCAATTCATCACTAATTGGTTATCATAGATAGGGTTCTACACTGCCATGAGTACATCCTAATAAGGTAAACTTCAAAGATACATTATTATCCAACTTGCAAACTCTAACAAAGCTCAGGTAAACAGCATTTACCTTTTTTAGTTGAACATCAGAATCCAAGATAATGTGGATAACAATGGTTATAATAAATGTTTAACATCCACTGAGTATTTGAAATGTTCACTGCATACTTTAAGGGCATTCCTCAGCATGGGGTAAGTGAAGAAATTGAGGCACAGAAATGTTCAGAAACTTTCTGAAGGTCACAGAGCAAGTGAATGACACAAATCAAGATGAAACTCACATAATATCCCAGAGCTCAGCTTGTATACCTCCAACTCTACAATGCCAACATGGTAATGGCACAGTTCTACCAGGTGAATGTAAATTTCTAAGTAGTAAAGACCGTAATCTTTGCTTCTGTTTCCCCATGCGGTGCTCAGCCTAGGACCTTATGTTTCTTAATGGCATTCTTTATATTATAACTGAAAAAATATATTATAATTATGTTGAAGGGAACAACTACCACATGTTCTATACCTTACATAGTATAACGTTCAACTTTAAAAAAAAATTTAAGATTTTTCAAACTTGCTGGAACAAAGTATTTAAAGAAAACCAGTTTATAGAATAGATTCTTCATTAATGACAATTTGAGAAAGAACATTATTATGCCTAGAATGAAACAGCAGAAAGGACAATATAATAGTTACCCTTTTTCTAATACTTAACATGAACCAAGATTATTGTGGATTCTCACATCCAGTTATTACAATAACCCTCAAATGCAAACACTACTATTATTCCTAATTTCACTGGTGGGAAACGGACCATTAGAGACACTAAGTATACTGCTCGTTTACAAAGCTAGCAAGTAGTGGAGCCAGGATTGAATGAAAGCAGTCTGTAAACTAGCCTGCTTTCTTCATTATTTGTTGTATTACAACACTGAAGAATGCCTTCCTCTTTTGTATTGAATAATTTAGATTTGAAAGACCTGCTCTTTGTTCTGTATGCCCTACAGATGTCATGCAAAGTAAATAAATCCCCGTGGATCTGTCTCATAACCAAGTATCTGGCCTTTCCTTGGTGCATCATGTGCATATTCTCTGTTGATCACTAGAGGGAGACCGTCATGTTTTTAGGGTGGATTAATTCCAACTAGAAGGGCTGACTCCATGCAAAAAAAAAAAGTCAGGTGACTACTTTCAGTTCAATTAAAATATAAAACCAATTTATCCATGAATTCAATAAGTATTTAATTGTGCCGCATTGGAGAAAAAGACAGAAGCACTCTACTCCAGAACTTGGGGAAAAATATGCATGTATAATACATCTAAATAAGTGGACAATAAAAATTTTAAGTTTAGAAGAAGAAACTACTGTGAGCCAAAGAACTAATATTAAATGCTTATAGCTTTTTAAAAGCACAAAGTGTTTGTTTCCTCTTACTTGATTCTCTCTCCCTTGTGTGGGAGGTAGAATTCTATCCATCTCACAGATGAGAAACTTGACATTTGGAAGTTAAGTGATATGCCCCAGTTGTTGGTTTGCATATTAGATCTGGTGAAATTTTCAAACCACTTGTCTTCCTAACCACACAGGAAATTAAAGTATAGCTGGAATGAATTGACAATTAATATCACCATGGTATTTGGAGTAATTGTTCTTTCTCTACTTCTATCTATCTGTCTAGATATAGTTGGTGTATTTTTCTTGCTGTTGTTTGCAGAGTTAAAGCCTAAAGTGGCTGAATAGATCAAACATGTGTATGGGTGTTTTAAATTTCATTTAAGAAGAAAAAAACTCAAGTTCTATGCTTCAGACCTTGTTTGCCAAATACCAACAAGGAGAGAATGTTTATGGTCAAATTATAAAACCCTGAAAATAGGACTTTATAATGGAAATGCTGATACAACCGTAACTATAGTATTGCAAGTGCATCACTATAAGAAAATTGGTTTAGATAATATACTCTTCTGGAATGAATGCCATTCTAAATGATTGCACATCTCCATAAATCTAAGCTAACTCAGTAATTCAAAATTACTAAGATTTAAGTTTAGTACCAATAAGCAATAAACTTATGGCTACTGCTATAATAACTGTTGGTCGCTACACCCTTATTTCACAGCAGGTGGTCTGCGGCATACTGGTTGCAGACTGAATAAAATCAGACAACACTTTTAAACTAATTCCTGAAGTTGATAGAAGACTCCAGAACCATTTTAACTGGTGAAATAGTGTTGTGTTTTGTGCAGTGTTTTTTCCTTTCTAAGTGAAATGCTCTGAGACATTTGACTTTGCTAACAAATAAAGGGCAAAGTTTTGCTCTCATTTTGTGTCATGATTATATGTCTCTTGATATAAGTGTCTTGATCAGATTGCTTTTAGTTCATAAACCATTCTTAACACAAGACCCCTATTAAAAAAAAAAATAACTTGTTTGTCATTGAATGGATTGCTTTGATTCAAAAACAGAGAAGCCTGACCAGGCGGTGGCACAGTGGATAGAGCGTCGAACTGGGATGCAGAGGACCCACAAGACCCCGAGGTTGCCAGCTTGAGCGTGGGCTCATCTGGTTTGAGCAAAAAGCCCATCAGCTTGAACCCAAGGTCACTGGCTCCAGCAAGGGGTTACTCAGTCTGCTGAAGGCCTGCAGTCAAGGCACATATGAGAAAGCAGTCAATGAACAACTAAAGTGTTGCAACGCACAATGAAAAACTAATGATTGATGCTTCTCATCTCTCTCCGTTCCTGTCTGTCTGTCCCTGTCTATCCCTCTCTCTGACTCACTCTCTGTCTCTGTAAAAAACAAACAAACAAAAAAACTGAGAGAAGACTTCCATTAGTCTATACATATTTGACTCTGGACAAGCAATCCAGAAAATCTTGCTCCCATATTTCTAATCTCTTCATAAGACCATCAGGTTCTTTGTTTAAAATATATTTGCAAGTCTCATGACTTAAAATGTTTAGTTTTAAATGAGAAGGACGACATTTGGTAAAGCTTTCCTGTCCAGTTTCTTAAATATGGAAAATAGAAAATATTGCCACAAAATCATTGATGGGGTTCAATACTCTTGGTTTTAGGATCAGAGGGAATTTTGTTTTGTTTTGTTTTGACTCTTGATGAAGTGTTCTGATAGTATGTAATTTATTAACAAATGTTTCTTAATAGCAGAATTTTATGTGATATAAAGCTTGGCCTACGTTTGTATGACCTAAAGCTCAAAGCTCTACCATAAATATATCTTCATAGAACAGAACCTTACATGAAATAGTCACTGATTAAAGCCTTTTGCCTTATTCTTACTTTGAAGAAAATAGGGTATACTTAAAAATAAACCTGACATTAAAGATAAGAGAAAGAGAGATGATTTTTAAAGATAAAATCTAATGGCAATTATTGAAAAGAGTAAAGAACATAGGTTGAAACACTAAATGAACAATAATGTTAAATATAAAATAAAAATTGCCCTGGCCGGTTGGCTCAGCGGTAGAGCGTCGGCCTAGCGTGCGGAGGACCCGGGTTCGATTCCCGGCCAGGGCAAACAGGAGAAGCGCCCATTTGCTTCTCCACCCCTCCACCGCGCTTTCCTCTCTGTCTCTCTCTTCCCCTCCCGCAGCCAAGGCTCCATTGGAGCAAAGATGGCCCGGGCGCTGGGGATGGCTCTGTGGCCTCTGCCTCAGGCGCTAGAGTGGCTCTGGTCGCAACATGGCGACACCCAGGATGGGCAGAGCATCGCCCCCTGGTGAGCAGAGCGTCGCCCCCTGGTGGGCATGCCGGGTGGATCCCGGTCGGGCGCATGCGGGAGTCTGTCTGACTGTCTCTCCCTGTTTCCAGCTTCAGAAAAATGAAAAAATAAAATAAAAATAAAAATAAAAATAAATGATTGAAGCATCATGGATTCCCATGACATAATAAATACAGTGTGAAATGGTTTTATAGAAACTTCAGTAGAAAATTATATTCTCTTTAGCTAGAGATTTTTACTGTAAAGGCAAACAATTATACTATATATTACAATCAATAGGAATATAAAATTATAAATAATATAACATCTATACTTTTAAACAAGAAAATACATTTTTTATTTTTAGAAATTTATTTCTAGTGCTTTGAATCAAATAATTGAAGTAGAGTTTAACACGTGAAAACATAAACTTTTGAACTGCATGTGGTTACAAAACACTTTTCAAAAGTTTTCAAACTGCCATCATTTGACACTTTATGATTTGCTTTTATTGTCTTATGAAGTTACACATTTACTCACATTGAACTGAGATATTCAAAAGGAATACATTTTTTTTTTATTTTTCACATAAGGAATCTATAAGTGCCATTCTATGGGATAATAGGGAATTCTATCCATTCCCTACCAATTCATTTATTTAACTAAGGCCCAAACAGTAACTTAGAATGTCCCTTTTAAGTAAATGCTTGGTCTTTCAGAGTGGCACTCATTTCCCTGTTCAACTTCAAGATCACATCTGAATATATAAAGGAGGGAATTTATGTGACTATATGTTAGAGAAGAAATGACCTTGAAATTCATAGTTCTATCCTCGATCCCTCTGGTCTCTATTGTTATGTCTTCTTTTTTATTTATTTATTTATTTTTGTGACTGAGACAGAGAGAGGCACAAATAGGGACAGACAGACAGGAAGGGAGAGAGATGAGAAGCATCAATTCCTTGTTGTGGCTTCTTAGTTGTTCATTGATTGCTTTCTCATGTGTGCCTTGACCAAGGTGGGGGTGCTACAGCAGACTGAGTGACCCCTTGCTCAACCCAGTGACCTTGGGCTCAAGCTGATGAGCCATGCTCAAACCAGATGCGCCTGTGCTCAAGGTGGCAAACTCGGGGCTTTGAACCTGGGTCCTTCACGTTCCAGTCCGATTCTCTATCCAATGCACACCACCTGGTCAGGCTCCATTGTTATGTCTTATGCCCACTTGCTCTGTTTGCCCTCTTTGATTTTGCATCTTAGTTTACCTACTGTCAAAATTATAGTTTATCTTTTTTCATTATAAGTTAAGACTGAGGAGTCTTTCCCATTTGCTAGAATCAACCTCTGGTCTCACTGGCATTGTAGACCCTCTCAGATATAACTACAGTTCCCACTTAATCTCAGATTCTTGCACAGGAAAAGCATTTTAGAGACCCATACATAGGAAGAAGAGGTATAGTGATAAGGTTTATTGGAGCAAAAATGAAGGACTATCCCTACATGTCTCGTCCACAACTAGATGGCTCAGCTTGGATTCACTGTGGAAGAAGGCATGGGCCTGGTAAGCATAATGAGGACCAGGAGAGTCAGGATCCAAAATTGTAATGCCATCACCCTGGGCTCCAGCATTGCAGCACAGTCTTTACTCCTGGATGAGCCTCCAGCTGGCACTGTGGTGCCACACACAAATCCATGCTTGCACCCATATTTGGACCAATGCCTGGAGCCATGTGGCTGCTATGGAGAAAGAAAGCATGCAGTCAAACAAGTGAATATATGCTACTGAGACAGGCCTTTGTTAGCTTTCATTATATTACCTTAGGCTTAGGAGAGAGCAGGCTTTCTTTCAAACTAACCAATCTCTTTCCTAATCCTTTGTGGACTAGAACTGGGTCCTCCCCCTAGTCAATCTGATCTTTTGCCCAGGTTCATCAAGCTAGACTCCACCCTTTTATGTTGCCATTTTGGTTCCTCTTACTCCTGTCCTAAAGTCTTGCTGCATCATCTGATTTCTACTGCACATGCGTTTACCTTGCCTGTGCCATCTTGGCTTCTAATGGATATGCACCCAACAGATGAACTTCTCTCTTATTATTTATTCTTCCCCTGACAGTCCACTCAAAGCTGAATGAGGGGAATGAGGAGGGATGTTAATTTTTTTGGTGGGGGTTACACTATCTCCTGGGGTGTCTGAAGCTATACCTCCCAGACTAAAGCCTGATTAAGTGTGACTTCCAGACTCAATCAGGCCCAGCCAGTCTAGCTTCCCCTTCTTTTGTTCACTCCAGCTGCCTATGGTAACACTATGATCACTACCATTTCTGACTACATCACCGTTAGACTCTCAGCTAACTTCTGTGTGTCCCTGCTTACGCTCCCAAGTGCGCATGGAAAATTCTGAGTCTTCACCCTTGCAAGGACTGGCATAGGAGCTGAGATGCATGGAGAAAGTATATCAAGTTCCTCCTTTGACTAACCAATGACGTGGCCATTATTTTACTCTGATTACAGTTGTCCCCAAGTGGGCACAAGAATAAGTGAAGGGAACCAAAGTTTTGCTACCACAAAACTGCCTTTTAGAGATATTGATCTTAAGCTGTTTATTAAGAAAAAGGACTCTGAAACAACTTCAACTTTTTGACTCTCCCTCCTTTCCTATCCAAGAGATTAAGGCAGAAAAACTTGCTTCAGGAAGGGAGCCCTGGCTTAATTATCTTAAGAAGCTTCACACTAGCATGAGTTAGGAAGACTCTGAGCCTGTTAGCTAGGTAACCCTATGTTCCTTTGGTTCTGAGTCGCCTAGCAAGAATTTTCCTGCTGAGTTCCACTCCCCCTCAACTACCTATAAATCACCCATTCTACTTCTGAACACTAATATCTCACCCTCCTTTCTCCCTTCTCCAAAAATTGTCTTATATACCCAATATTGCCATATTATCTTCAGAAATTTCATACTACTCAGTCATATTAGGTATGTATAATTTTTATTTTTGGATGTCACTGGAGTTAATTAATTTTTATTGTTAATTAACTATTTCAAATATACCACAATGTATTTATTTTCTTCCATGAAACTTATTTCTAATAATATGCTACTACAAGTAATATTGTTATGATTATCCTTATACCTGTCTTCTGAAAGATAGCTTGTATTTTACTGTGTCACCTCCAGACCTCAGAGAAATGACTGCACAGCACTAGAAGATGTTGGAATTTTAGATGGAGGCTTTGTTAGTATGAGATTTTGAACTGTTTCCTTTGAGGAGGGAGAGAGGTTGCCTTAACTGTGGGACAAACATTTAAATGCATATTGATGACTAGAAAATTTGAGTGTACTTGAGAATGGTTAGCTCTTCCCAAACTCATTTTCTCTCCTTTCTGAGATCACACTAAAATACATTTTCTGTAGGCTCACTTAAAGTTAACAGTAGCTAAATGAATGAGTTCTGGTTAAAGGAAGCAGTAGAAACCATTTCTAGGAATGATCCATAAAAGACTCTAGTGCGGGATTCTGTGTTTCTTGGCCTTTCCTCATTCATCTTGAAACCCATCTGTTGAAAGTGACAGAACTCTAAGATGGAAAAGGACTTGGATGCCTAAATAAATTCTTGGAAGAGAGACCCTCTGGTTTTGTGTGCTGGTCTTAGCCTATTGATAACCAGTATTGTAGCTGGACCAGCCCTTGTTGTTCTTATGAATGTAAAACACCCTTTAGCAATAACCATCAGGAAACTTTGAAAAATAGAGTTATTACTTATAGGACCTGGAAATTGCAGGACACACCTAGGGCCACACAGTGAGAGATTGAGGGATTGGGAAGGAGGTTTAGGGTAAAGAGAGGGAGAGAGAGAGAGAGAGAAAGAGAGAGAGAGAGAGAGAACCAAAATTTCTAAAACAAAAGAGCTTCATTAATTTCTAAAATAAAAGAGCTTCATTGTGGGGAGGAGGCCTGGCTTTTTATGTCAGGTGTGGCTGGTAATGCATTCATTCAAGATAGCCACCTGTGAAGTGCATGCCTCAGCAAAAAGAAAAGCCAACCATCAGGGCTTACTTTACAACCCTACCAACCAGTGTTACCCATTTTGACATTAGAGAGACAAGAATAAATTTCTACCAGGTTTAAGGCATTATTTATATCTAGTGTGCTTTGTAATAGCATTTAGCAGAACCTAAATAATATATCGCCTCTGAATCTAAGTTTCTCTTCTCTTTAAAGGGGAATAGATAGCTATACCCATCCAACAAGGTTATTATGAGAAGTGGACTGAATGGAAAATGTTTTGTGGAATGCTCAACATACTGATGCACAATAAGTGATTTCCCTTTTTATTTTAGACAGTTTTTGAGCATAAAAGAGGTGTTATGAATTTTTCCTACCTGAGTCCTCCCTCTCAAGGAAGACATTGAGAGGTATAAAGGACAATTATATATATATATATATACACACACATATATATGTATATATATATTTTAACATTTTTAGTGTTATATATATATATATTTTAACTTTTTTTTGTATTTTTCTGAAGTTGGAAATGGGGAGACAGTCAGACAGACTCCCGCATGCGCCCGTCTGGGATCCACCTGGCATGCCCACCAGGGAGCAATGCTCTGCCCATCTGGGGCATTGCTCCACTGCAACCAGGGCCATTCTAGCACCTGAGGCAGAGGTCATGGAGCCATCCCCAACGCCTGGGCCAACTTTGCTCCAATGGAGCCTTGGCTGCGGGAGGGGAAGAGAGAGACAGAGAGGAAGGAGAGGAAGAGGGGTGGAGAAGCAGATGGGCGCTTCTCTTCTCCTGTGTTCCCTGGCCAGGAATCAAACCTGGGACTCCTGCACACCGGGCCGATGCTCTACCACTGAGCCAACTGGCCAGGGCCTATATTTTAACATTTTTTATGTTCTGGGACCACAGTGTTCCAGTAGGCTTGTAAACGTAAAATTGTCTTGTAATTAAGAGGAAAACAGAATTTTTTTCAAAACTTTTTATTAATTCCCTGAAAACAGAGACCATTTTCTTAACCTCAAATTAAAGAAAGAGTAAAGAAGGTGATCATGCTATGACTGTCTTGCTGCTACCCTGAGCATTCTGGGGCTTACACTGGTGTATGGCTCCACTCCACCTGTTTTTGTGACTGCAAGCTCAGAGAAGGTGCTACAATAACTGAAGGGACAAGGAAGATTTCACATAAATATTAAGTGTGCATGATGCACATGAAAAATTCCAACATTGCTCCATGTCTTATTCTGCAGCCAAATTCCTTTCACTTCTAGCTTAAATATTCATGGCATCTGTAAGTCAAAAATGTTTAATAACCATGAGTCTCAAGTCAGTTCTTAGACTTTCTATTTTTTTCCATGCCTATGTGACCTGATTGCTTTTATTTTTATTTTTATTTTTGTCTCACACAAAGACATAACTTTTATTATTCCTACCACATAACAAAATTGTATCACTAATCTAATGACTGCCATTACTTAGAATATCAGTGGAGCATAGATTTGGATCAAAGGGAAACCATTTATTTTGAAATAGCCACATGGTTGGATTGAAATATTACATAATGTTCATTTAGAACTTTCTATCTTCATTTAAATTTGTTACCTGTGCTTGATAGTACAGGGTGTTCTTGGGTCTTCAGCCTTAGTAGTTTCACCTTATGATCGGCGTGAACATAGTTTCCAACTTGGAGATCACAAAAAAGCATTATTACTTCAAAGTCGCCTCAATTTTACATCTTCCGGCCATATCAATTCTGGGCAGTTTCCTTCACTTTGAACTTATTTCTCCTTTGATTACTTCCTCCCTCTTTATCATACTGTTGCAAAGCCTCCTATTCTCTTTTCCAAATGACAGCATATCTGTATGGGCCTTTTTTCCTGGAGAGTTCTTTCTCCCCCTTCTGAATATTTGGTAAAGCTATACAGAAGCCATGGGTATCTTCTCATTTGAAATCCATCACATTCTTTATTGCGTATTCCACAAAAACACAGTCATCTTTATTCAAATCTTAAAATCTAGGTTTATGTACTTTTCCACTTTTTTTTTTCTGCCATTGACCTCAGGGGCTAGCCAACCATGACTGTCATCTGTTCCTTGGGAAGGTTCTTGAGAAAGACATCCTTGGTTGTAGAATTAGCTAGAGACTGGGGAAATACTTAGATCTCACAGGGGCAAAGGAAGAATTTGTAATTGCAACTTCTCTAAAATAAATGTTTTAGGAGAAGGGAAGTCAGGAGCCTATTATTAGAAAGAAACCTGTCTGAAATTTAGTCATGATCAGAGGAATGTGAATGCCATCTTGATAAAGAGTCTTTGTGCAGAAAGAATATGTCATCTCTGTTTGCTGGGCCAGAAGTAGGTCTGGTATGATGTGCTTTTTGTCTCTTAGATGGTCTAAATAATGTCTTCATATCAGGCATGTTAATATCTCGGAAGTATCTACTGAGAAATAGAAAATAGAAGGGAATAGAAGGAACACTTAACCCATAGTCTTTCCTCAGCTGCCTAATGGTGTTTGTTCATTTATGAAATTGTTTACTATAAATTCCTTTACTAGATTTATAAATTTCCTTGGTAAAAATAGATTTTATTTTTACCAAGGAAATGTAGAGGGGACTTACAGAAGGAATTGAATAGGCTCAAAAGGATCTATATTCTTGTAGTTTTCAAAGTAGGTTTTCTATAGAAGCCAAGATCATTACAAAACTGATTCCAGACCACAGGGATGGAAAGATTCAGAGACTTTTTGAATTTTTTTTGTCTTCCTGTAGCTTGATTTTTGTAAATCAAGGTTATATATTCAAATTCATTTTAAAAATCTATACTTTACACAATTTGAAAGTCACCAAAATTTTTCAACTCCATTATCTTACTGATGAGAAAAGAGAAATACGAACAAATGATATGACTTGATCAAAGTCTAGTGACTATGATTATCTTTTAGGATAAAACATACCAGAATAAGAAATCTAGCCCTTTGACTTATTCTGTGATTTTGGGCAAGTTATTTACCTCTTCTTAATCTATAAAATTTTGAAAATAATACTTACTTCATGAGGTTGTTTGCGAATTCTAGATAAGACCTCTATTACACAGTTTCTATTTCATTAGTTTTCAAGAAATAGTAGTGATTATGAGGATTTTGACACTAATTGCTATTTATGTGACAAAACCTAATTTAAAAATTGTGCCTGCCATCTTGACAAAAATAAAAGACTAAATATTGAAGAGTTAAAATATCATAAGGTCAAATTGATTTCTAAACCCAGCCTTACATTCCCAATCAGGTTAGAAAGCAATTTTTATGTTTTACATGGATTTAGTCCTCACTCATAAAGCCTCCTAATGATTCAGCACTAATATTTTTTTTTGCCATATTCTCCTCTCAGATTTGGAAAATATGGATTTATAAATATGTACTTTAATTGGCTTCAGCCTCTGAGTAGAGGAATAATCTCATATTTGTTATCCTTTTGGGGAAGGAATAAGAAAAAAAATCAATACAATTGAGAAAATGCTCAATCTTTTATTTTTCCAGCAAGAACATGTATGATAATTATATTCTAAGACTTTGGTTTAAAGACTAGAATTTTACTCTTAGATTATATGGGAAAAAATTGAGGAGAAAATCAATCTCTTGGAAAATCAACCATCTCACTAGTTGTCAGGTTTTCTCTATAGAATCTTTATGCATCCTGAAATTATTTACTATTTTATGACACTGTGGATAATAATTTTGTTGCTTTTAAACAAAGATTATCGAGACTCCTGTGGATGAGTCTGTTCATTCCCACATTCCAGACACTCTTGGAGGGTTATAAAAAGAAGTAGTGAATCTCTATTTTCAGTACTAACATCAGAGAACTAGAGTTAAATCCTTTAAATAATACCCTATAGAAATTTTACAGTTATTAATAATTCTGAGTTATTTGGGAGAAAAAAATCAAAGTCATGAAATTTGTTTTTAAAAAAACCCTTCATTATTTGTTGTAATATCTGCTTTAAAAACCTTTTATCAAAGTAGTCCAATTTTGGCTAGATAAACTTACAAATCTATTAGTGAATTTTTACTTTTAACAAATTATAAAGAATATATGTTATAATACATCACATAACCTCTTTGGTTTTCTGTGTCTTCATCTATAATATTATTTCTTACAATACTTCAAGTTCTAAATTGTTATGATTCTGATGTCCCTGAACATTAAGATTCAACATTCTGATATTAGGAATATATAATGCATATTTAGGAATCAATTAAATTTTGTAGAATAATTTTAAAACTTGATATCTTAAGGATTTAAACCTGCATCCTTTAATGTGATCTTTAAATCATATTAACCTAATAAAATAGAAAAAGTATATGACAGTAACAATTAATTAAAAAATAGTATTTAGTAAAATTAAATATCCATTCCTCATATTAAAAATAATAAAGACAATTCCTTAAAGAAACAGAAAAGCACTTTCTTACTATATTAAGAATATTTACTATAATATAAATCTTTTAAGTAAAGAGTACTTATCATATACTAATAGCTACTGTATGAAGAAACAAATGAGGATTAAATTAAATCTGTTTTTACTCTTTAAGAAAAAAATATTGAAACAATTCAAAAGTGAACAGTTCATTATCTTTCCTTCATTTTCTGTAAACACTACTTCTTCAGTCCTTGTAATAATGTGTGATATGCTTTTGAACATGTTAAATATACAGAAATGGACACCAGACTCTTGGTACTGTGGGAAAAAAGAACACAGTTGATGGTTACAAGGAAAAAATGTGATGGAAAGGTTGATAACAGTCCTGGCCAGTTGGCTCAGTGGACAGAGCATCACCCCAGTGTGCAGATGTCCCAAGTTCAATCCTCGGTGGTACACACAGGAGAAATGACTGCTTCTCTTCGCCTCCCTTTCCCCTTTTTCTCTCTCTTTGCCTCTTGTAGCCAGGGGCTCGATTGGTTCGAGTGTCAGTGTTAGGTGCTGAGGATAGCTTGGTTAATTTGAGCATTGCCTCCAGACAGGGGCTGATGTGTGGATCTTGGTCCAGGCACATATGGGAGTCTATCTCTTTATCTCCCCTCCTCTCACTTAAAAACAACTACAACAAAACTGGTCAATGAGAATAGTTCACCCTTTTCATTTCTGCTGCCAATTATAAATCCATATGGGATGGGAGGAGCTTTTCCTATTGATGGCGCCGCTTGATTTTGAATAGAAATAATAAAACAGTTTGGGCCATTCAATTAAACAAGAAATAGCTTGTTAAATTTGTAATTCTCTATCTCTTTTTCATAGCTATTTTTTTTAAGTTGATTTCTTAGTTTGAATTTTCTATTTTTCTCTTACTTCTTTCCCTAAGTTGTTTGAAAAAATTAAAGTTTGTTTTCATGGTGATTAAAAATAAAGTAATTTCTTAGGAATAAGGGCACACTTAATTGGGGAGAAAGAGGATGTTCTCAGTAGTCGAAAGGGGAGTTTTCTCCTCTTTCCTCAATAAGCAGAAGGCAAATACAATTTGTGCATTTTCACTACCCAAGGTCATGTGAGGTTTTTTTGTTTTAAAAACACTTTATTCCATTTTTTTTTTCAGAGAAAAGAGAGAGAGAGAGAGAGAGAAGGAGGGGGAGCAGGAAGCATCAACTTCCATATGTGCCTTACCAGACAAACCCAGGGTTTCGAACCAGCAACCTCAGTATTCCAGGTTGATGCTTTATCCCACTGTGCCACCCTAGGTCAGATCAAGATCATGTATGTGGTTTTTGATAAACCTAAATGCTGTAGACCCTAACTACTAATTTTGCTAATAATATGCTTCTCTATAATTTAATAAGGAGAATTAGAAACGGAGGAGAAAATGAAGCAGGATAAAGGACTTAATATACTTGATGTATTAGTTTTTACTTTAATTTCCATATTCTGTGTTTTTCTTATTAGATTCATAATATCCCTAGTTCAGAAATATTGTAATAGTCAATCTTCAATGTTGAATTTTGTGTTAAGGGAAAATATTACACTCAGAAGACATATAAAAAACTATTTCCATACATTTATGGCATTTATCCTACTGACTTGTCATATATTTCTTTGCACGCCTTTTTAAAAAATTTTCTTAAGTGAGAAGTGGGGAGACAGAGAGACAGACTCCCATATATGCCCCGATTGGGATCCACCCAGCAAACCCCTTTAGGGCAATGCTCTGCCCATCTGGGCCATTGTTTTGTTGCTCAGCAACTGAGTATTCTAGTGCCTGAGGTGAGGCCATGGAGCCATCCTCAGTGCCTGGGGCCAACTTGCTCCAACCAAGCCATGGCTGCGGAGGGGAAGAGATAGAGAAAGAAAAGAGAGAGAGGAAGGTGTGGAGAATGGGATGAAGTTAAATGAAAACAGACTCCTGTGTGCCCTGATTGGGAATCAAACCCAGGACATCCAGACACCAGGCCAATGCTCTACCACTGAGCCAACCGGCCAGGGCCTGCATGTCCTTTCAAAAATAATTTGGGTTACTTAGAACATTGACAAGGATATTTTATTCTGTTTGAAAACTGTATCTGAAATGACCATGAGATGATCATAGAGTGGTGATCAATTAATTTAAGCATTCCTAAATTATTCAATAGCCTAAGATTTAAAATCATTTTTTTTATCTATAAACAAAAATAACTTAAATAACATGTATTCTCATATATAAATAATAAAAGTTGAACATAATAGTCTAGTTCTGTTTTGTGATACAGATTCTCTAGAATGGGTTCATTATGTTGGACATTTAGGTCTAAATATTGGACAGTGCTTACTTGTTCAAAAAAAACTGTGGTTTTTATGTTCTTCATAGGACCTGTGTGAAGAAGCATATATATATGCTTATTCCTTAGGAATGCCCTTATTCCTAAGAAATTATTTTATTTTTAATATATATATTTTGTGATAGAGACAGAGACAGAAAGAGACAGAAGGACAGATAGGGACAGACAGATAGGAAGAGAGAGAGATGAGAAGCATTAGTTCTTCATTGTGGCACCTTAATTGTTCATAGATTGCTTTCTCATATATGCCTTGACCAGGGGGCTACAGCAGACCAAGTAACCCCTTGCTCAACCCAGGGACCTCGGGCTCAAGCTGGTGAGCCTTGCTCAAACCAGATGAACCCATGCTCAAACCGGTGACCTCAGGGTTTCAAACCTGAGTCCTCTGCATCCCAGTCTGACACTCTATCCACTGCTCCACCACCCAGTCAGGCACAAAGCATCTTAAATGAAGCAGTGGTAATGTTTTTATTTTGATTTTTTTCTTCAGATTTATTAAAGACAATATCTAAAATATAGCATTAATAGGCTTTAGTCCTTGGAAGAAGATAAGAACATATTATCTTTGTATATATTATCTTTGAAAAAGAATAGAATAAAAAAGCCAAACAAGTGTTCTGATAACAGAGAAGGTACCGATATATTATTTTATTTATTTATTTATTTATTTTTGGTATTTTTCCAAAGCTGGAAATGGAGAGGCAGTCAGACAGACTCCCGCATGCGCCTGACTGGGATCCATCCAGCATGCCCACCAGGGGGCGATGCTCTGCCCATCTGGGGCGTCGCTTTGTTGCAACCAGAGTCATTCTAGTGCCTGAGGCAGAGGCCATGGAGCCATCCCAAACCCCCGGACCAACTTTGCTCCAATGGAGCCTTGGCTGCGGAAGGGGAAGAGAGAGACAGAAAGGAAGGAGAGGGGGAGGGGTGAAGAAACAGATAAGTGCTTCTCCTGTGTGCC
Source organism: Saccopteryx bilineata (assembly GCF_036850765.1). Classification (NCBI taxonomy): domain Eukaryota; kingdom Metazoa; phylum Chordata; class Mammalia; order Chiroptera; family Emballonuridae; genus Saccopteryx; species Saccopteryx bilineata. The sequence continues at coordinate 26,975,535 of NC_089490.1, read as the reverse complement.
CTGCTGGGAATCAAACCCAGGACTCCTGCACGCCAGGCTGACACTCTTCCACTGAGCCAACCCGCCAGGGCTCAATATATTATTTATTTATTTATTTATTTATTTATTTATTTTTTTACAGAGGCAGAGATAGACAGGGACAGACAGGAACGGAGAGAGATGAGAAGCATCAATCATTAGTTTCTCGTTGCGTGTTGCGACTTCTTAGTTGTTCATTGATTGCTTTCTCACATGTTCCTTGACCGTGGGCCTTCAGCAGACCGAGTAACCCCTTGCTGGAGCCAGCGACCTTGGGTCCAAGCTGGTGAGCTTTTTGCTCAAGCCAGATGAGCCCGCGCTCAAGCTGGCGACCTTGGGGTCTCGAACCTGGGTCCTTCCGCATCCCAGTCCGACGCTCTATCCACTGCGCCACCACCTGGTCAGGCTCAATATATTATTTTTAATGGAACTTAAATTTTAGTTTCAGTGACTTAACTATTACTTTTTTTTTTATCCACAACAATCAAATACAGTATCATCTTCACATTTATACTATAGTAACTAGATCAGCAGTAGGCATATGAGAGGTCTTCTTTTTTTCTTAAATTTTTTATTGAAGTTAAATGGAAACAGACTTAAAAGAATGGTCTTACTCTATGTCAGATGGTGGTGAAATTCTCAATCATGTTGGGTGTAGTAAGAGGGGTTCAATGGACTGTTGCTCTTAACATCTGCTGATGGGATCTGGAGAACAATTTTAGCTGCTCTTCTCAAGTATCTACTGTATTAGACTGTGAAAACTAGTAAATGGGGTTAAAAATAAGTCCAAACTACATAGGAAAAAAAAAGAGAGAAATGGAATCTGATTCTACAACATGGGATATTTATGCATTGACATTTATAAATTCTACTTGAGGAGATAGGCCTTTCTTCAGGTATGTAAGATAATTTCCAAACATATCAATATATTGTCATTATCTGTCTTCATATATATATATTAAATAAAAATGATATGAATTATGAAATCACCTGACCACTCTGTATCTCAATACTTTGTGTGTAAAATAAAATATCCTCAGTGTTAATTTTAATTTAGAATTCTATTTTGGATTTTTCATTGTACTGAGATTCATTTTTCCTATTAAGGAATTAAAATATTAAATGTGATTATATAAAAATACAGACTTCTGTAATAACATCATGTGAACTGTTACAGAATTATTTTCAATCTATGGTCACTCAGCAATTTATACCCATAATATTGCCAACTTTTAAAGTTTCTTAGAGATACTGACCTCAAAAAGAATCAGTAGATGACATTTTTCAGTAACATTTTCTGTGACAATGTACCAGCTTTTTCTAGCCACTATCTCTTTGATCATGGCAGTATTCAACCAAGCAAAAATGTTCTTATTCTTAATAAGCCTCAATAATCAAGACTTCCTTATTTCAACAGCTCCTGAGTTGAAACAGAAGATCTGTGGACTATTTTATTCTAAGAAATCATTAATAATGAAGATTTTTCTTTTGCTCTTTATTTCATTCTTTGTTGGTGTCTTCGTTCTACCAGGTAAAATGAATATTACTACTAGTTGGGTCAACACTTAAGAGGGAAAGGGGGTCAAAATTTTTAAAGTAAATATTATTAACATGATAAAAACAACAGCAAGACCACATCATATTTATATACAGCCCCTAGATGGAGAAAATATTTAAATACATTTTTAGGGGCAATGCACTAATAAAGTACATAATTCACTTTTAGAACTTGTTTAAAGTATGCATTTTATTATATTTATCACTGGAACTAGCTGTGCATCTACTCACAGTTAATTTTTTCTTTACCTTACCTCTTTCCTTGGATCATCAAGATAGCTATCATTGAGTTCAAATAGATCAATACAAAATAAATGGATAGCATGCTTTCACTTCTACTCTGATCTAATAATATTCAAACATAAATACAGAGTTTTTAACTGACAATATCACTCTAACGGAGACAAGTAAAGGAATATCAATTGATAATATCACTCATGGAACTCAAAAAGTTGGAATTAAGTTAAATAAAAATAATGTACATCATCATAAGTGTTTTTCTTTCATCATCATAATAAAAATTTATTAGAACATAGTCATTAATATTCCATCTATTTCTAGAAATTTTCTGAAACATTCCATAGATTTATCTAGATTTCAATACGGGATGATGCTTTTTTTCTTCTTAATAATGACATTAATATAGCTAGCATCTATTCTGCCTTTTGCCCATATTGAGTCATTACTCCTTATAATAGCCATGTGAGGTAATAGTATTAATAACCCAGACACTAATTTACATATCCAACCCAATTTTAAAGAAATATGTAATACATATGTATCATTTTCTACAACCTCTTACATTATATATGATTCTAAAATAAAGACAAATATATTAGTGTCCTTATTTAAAAAAAAACACTTTCTTATACTTTTGAAGAAACTTCTTTCTTTTGCAGTGGGCTCTGACCAACCTGTTAACAATTCCATGCCATTATCAAAAGTCCCATGTATGAAGAAGTTTGAAAGACTACCCTCAAAGACACATAATTCTTTCACAGTATCTGAAAAGTCACAACATGATACAGAGGAAATCAAAACAGGTAAAAATAAAGCAAATAGAATTGTATCTTTCATATTTAATTACTATCTGTCAAATACAATAAAAAATATCTTAAATATGTTCTCTACCCTAATCTTGATGGATTTAGTTCTTGTTTTTTACCTTCTTGTTCTAAGAAGTCTGAATTTTATGTTAAAAATGAGAAAGAAATCTTATATCAAAATCATAAGGTCTCATTTTTGATGAAACTCAGTATAGACAAATGCCCTTACTCTTTCTGATTGAGAAAATTCCCGTCATTACTCCTCTCATCTTTATTATTTAAAAAAAAATATTTTTAGTGTTGTTATGCTTAGGAGTCAGATTGCTGTCTGAGTGTTCCTCTTAAAAATTTTCATCAATCAGTACTCTCCATCACCTATAATCCTGATATCTTTAGATACATAAAACATATTGTTATATAGAAAGAAGAATTATGGTGTTATAAATTTAAAGAATGCTGTAATTAAGATAACTCAAAGAGACAATTAAACAACAAAATTCCAGACTGACTGTTGAATCTTTATCTCAATCATGATTTGGTATATTATTTAGCAAAATGTCTTCTCAAGTTAGCATCTTATATACTTTTTGAAATGATACAAATAAATTTCTACAGGGGGTAAAGATAAAGTTACTTTGTGCCTGACCAGGTGGTGACGCAATGGATAGAGCATTGGACTGGGATGCAGAGGACCCAGGTTCGAAACCTTGAGGTTGTTAGCTTGAGTGCTGGTTCATCATGGTAGAGCAAAGCTCACCAGCTTGAACCCAAGGTCACTGGCATGAGCAAGGGGTTACTCAGTCTGCTATAGCGCCATTGTTAAGGCACATATGAGAAAGCAATCAGTGAACAACTAAAGTGCCGCAATGAAGAATTGATGTTTCTCATCTCTCTCCCTTCCTGTCTATCTGTTTCTATCTATCTCTCTCAGACTCCCTCTCTGTCTGTCAAAAGAAAAAAAAGTTGCTTTGTGACTATGTTTACAAAACAACTTAGTAATAAGGGTAGATATGTATTTCCTAAGACAAGGTATTTTTTTATCATTAAAAAAGTATTAAATGGCCCTGGCCGGTTGGCTCAGTGGTAGAGCATCGGCCTGGCGTGCAGGAGTTCTGGGTTCGATTCCCAGCCAGGACACACAAGGAGAAGCGCCCATCTGCTTCTGCACCCCTCCCTCTCTCCTTCCTCTCTGTCTCTCTCTTCCCCTCCCGCAGCCAAGGCTCCATTGGAGCAAAGTTGGCCCGGGCGCTGAGGATGGCTCTATGGCCTCTGCCTCAGGTGCTAGAATGGCTCTGCTTGCAAGAGAGCAATGCCCCAGATGGGCAGAGCATCGCCCCCTGGTGGGCATGCGGGGTGGATCCCGGTCGGGCACATGCGGGAGTCTGTCTGACTGCCTCCCCGTTTCCAACTTCAGAAAAATACCAAAAAAAAAAAAAAAAAAAAGCATTAAGTGTTAAAAAAGCCACTTATTTGAGCCAAAATCTGGCTCTCCATTGATCTGCACAATTTACTTCTAGTTTTGTTCTGTGGGGATACAGGGAATAAAGAAAACTGTTTCCTACATTTCTGAACTTCTGTTAGTGACAAAAACATCTCATAGCTCAACCGCTAACTCATTCCTCAGGATGGTGATGTTACAGAATCAAAGGAATGGTAGTGCAAAGCAAGACTGAGAAAACAATTTTTTTAAGTTTCTATGTCTATGGAAACATAAGTGTGAGGGAGAAAAGAAAGGGGAAAGTAGCACTGAAAAATTAAGAGCCTTACTGAAATGTCCATCCCTTCTATTCATTTCCTATTCATCATGCTAATTTCCCAAAGTATCTGATTTTAAGCAGAACTTCTCCTAGGCTGAGGGTGGGGTAGAAATCCAAGAAGAGTGGAGATACTTATATAAAATCATATAGTAGTTTTCAGTATTTTAGAACAGCTGAAGTCAGGATACACAAACAATGAAATCTGGTGGAGGAGGAAAGAATTCGCCATAGGACAGGACTAAGCATAAATAACAAACAAGGGAGAAGATGGAGCTCGCTCCACTCATTATTCTGCAGTCATAGGGGATGAGCAAGACAGACAGAGAAAGGCATTCCTGAATGGCAGGCTCTCCTGGTATCTTTTAGTGAGTCACTACCTACTCAACTGAAATGTGTAAGAGTGAGACATCGAGGTTTCGAATTGGATGGTTGCTGATCTCCTCGATGTGTTCTGATATACAGAGGCACAGAAGGTTCTGGAGGGGGAGGGGAGAAAGTGAATTATCCTTTCTTTTTCTTCCCTCTGTGGTCTGTGTTTCCTTGTGTCTTTCATGAAACATTGGTATTTATTACTTGGATTATTAATTCTATTCTCTTTTGCCTTTTTCTTTTTCAGCTTTAAGTACAGAGCTCCGTGTTACCTTTGATTTGGCGAAAGCATGTGTAATGATAAGTGGTCAGTGTAAACACCAATGTGATAAAGGAGAATTTAAGCTGGGCTACTGTGTATATCATACAGTGTTGTGCTGCATAAGAGAATGTGACCCTGAGGAACTGGAGGGCCCCTTTCACAGAAGGGGAGACCAAACTTAACTGTCTTCTCCTTACTTCATTACCTCTCTTACTTTATTCAAAGCCTCGTATTTCTGTCCATACATGTCTCTGATGAATAAAGAATTAAATAAAACATACTTCAGCCTGAATCATTTATGAATACCGTACTTCCTTGGAAGAGAGAGTCAGAATACAGAGTGGAGTTCTGAACTGAGGAATAGATGCAGACTGAAACGAACAGTCCATGAGGGAACTGCTGTGTTAAAGCAGATTAGGAGGCCCATTCTATGTTTAGTATGCTGTTTGCAGGTTTCTGTGTGAACATGAGTTTTCAACTCCTTTGGGTAAGTACCAAGGATCATGATTGCTGAATTGTACGGTAACAGTATGCTTAGTTTTGAAAGAAACTGCCGAACTATCTTAAGAGTAGCCGTACCACCAGTAATAAATAAGTAGCATTTCCACCAGTAATAAATAAGCTTTCCTATTGATTCATGTTCTCAGCATTTGGTGTTATCACTGTTTGGTGTTTGGCCCTTCTAATAAATGTAAGTTGGTATCTGGTTGTTGTTTTAATTTTCGTGTCATATAATTTAAAACATATTTTTGTATGTGCATTTGCCATCTGTATATCTTCTTTGGTGAGGGGTCTCTTAAGGCCTTTTGCCCGTTATTTATCAGAGTTTGTATTTGCCTATACTGTTGAGTTCTAAGAACTCTTTCGATGTTCTGAATAGCAGTCTTTTATTAAATATCTCTTTTGCAAATATTTTCTCCCAGTCTCTGGCTTGTCTTCTCATTCTCTTCACATTGTCTTTCACAGGGCAGAAGTATTTTGTTGTGGTTGTGTTTTTAATAAAGTTCAGCCTATTAATTACTTCTTTAATAAATTATGCCTTTGGTGTTTATATCTCTAAATTCTCATCACCATACTTAACTCATTGAGTAGTGAGATTTTCTTCTTGCTTGCTGACTCCCGGAAGTGAGGTATTCTTATTTCAAAAATGAAATTAGTTCCAGTTACAATTTTATTAATTTAAAATCATGTTTGTTAACCAATTTATGGAAACAAGAAGAACGTACATTTTCCTTTTTTTAATGTTGTCTTACACATTTTTATAATAAATTGGTCGTACTCTGGATGGTCAGGAGGCACGAGGATGTACATGAACGTTTGCACTACTTAAAGGGATAAGGTCATCTATGATTTCTCATATGATATCTTCTTGAAGTTTCATAGTTTGGGGTTGTATGTTTAGGTCTGTGATATATTTTGAGTTAAGTTTCGTGCACAGTATAAACTCTGTCTGTATTTGCTTTTCTGCATGTGGATGTCCAGCTGTTCAGTAACATTTGTTGAAAAGATTATCTTTGCTTGACTATATTGCCTTTGCTACTTTGTCAAAGATCACTTGGCTATATTTATGCAGGTCTATTTATGGATTTTTTATTCTATTTTTCTCTTCTTTTGCCAACATCCCCACTGTCTTGGTTACTATAGCTCTGTAATACGTCTTGATGTCAGATTTAAGCAGTCCTATGACTTTGTTCTTCTCCTTTAGTAGTGAGTTGTTTATTCTGTGTTTTTTTGCCTCTCCAAATAAATTCTAGAATAAATTTATGAATATCTACAAAATAACTTCCTGGAATTTTGATGAGGTTGTATGGAATTTATAGAACAAATTAGGATTAACTAATATCTAGACAATATTTAGTTTTCCTACCCATAAACATTGACTTTAGTTCTTTAATTTCATTCCTTAGAAAATTGTACTTTTCCTAATATAGATATTATATATATATAGATATTATATATATGTGTGTGTGTGTATGTACGTGTGTGTGTGTGTGTGTGTGTGTGTATATATATATATATATATAAAGATTTATACCTAAGTAGTTTATGTTTAGGCTAAGTGGTATTGGTTTTACTTTCAAATTTTACTTATTTATTATTGATACATAAGAAAGTATCTATATGCCAAAAAATTGGCAACCTAGGTGAAATGAATAAATTTCTAGAAACATGCAATCTTCCAAAAACAGAATCTGGACAACACAGTAACCTGAGCAGACTGATTGCAACAAATGAAATTGAAATAATTATCAAAAAAATTCTAGCAAACAAGCGTCCTGGACTGGAGGGCTTCATAAGTGAATTTTAACAAATATTCAAAGGAAAACTATCATCTATCCTTCTCAAACTAATCCAAAAAATTTTAAGAGGAGGGAGGGCTTTTAATCTCATTTTATGTGGCACACATTATCTTAATTCAAAAACCAGGTAAAAACACTGATGAACACAGATGCTAAAATTCTCAACAAAATATTAGCAGACCCAATCCAGCAATACTTTAAAAGGATCATATACCATGATCAAGTGGGATTTAATCCAGGGAAGCACACATAAACAAAATGAAGGATAAAAATCACATGATCGTATCAACAGATGTTGAAAAAGCATTCAGTAAAATCCAACACACATTTATGATAAAATCTCTCAGCAAACTGAGAAGAGGAAACATACCTCAACATAATAAAAGTCATATATGATAAACCAACAGCCAACATCATACTTAATGGGCAAAAACTAAAAACAGTCCCTTAAGATCAGAAACAAGACAGGGTGTTCCCTTTTACCAGTCTTACTCAATATAGTACTGGAAGTCCAAGCTGCAGCAGTCAGACAAGGAGAAATAAAAGGTATCTAAATTAGAAATGAAGAAATAAAACCACCATTATTTGCTGATGGCATGATACTGTACATAGAAAACTCTCAATCTCTGCCAAAAATACTAGGCCTGATAAATGAATTTGGCAAAGTGACAGGATATAAAACTAATATTCAGAAATCAGTGGTATTTTTATACACCAAGAATGAAATGTCAGAAGGAGAAATTAAGCAAGCAATCCCACTTACTATTGCAACAAAAAATTAAGTACCTAGGAATATATTTGACCAAAGAAGTTAAAGACTTGTACTCGGAAAATTATGACATTGAAAAAAGTAATCAAGTAAGATACAAATAAGTGTAAACGTATAGCATGTACATAGATAGGAAGAATTAACATCACTAAAATGTCCATATTACCCAGAGCAATCTATAGATTCAAAGCAATCTTATTAAAATAACAATGGCATAGTTTCACTTTTTTTCAGTGACTTATTTATTTTATTTTTATTTATTATTATTCATTCATTTTTTTTAGATTGAGAGAGAGAAAGAGAGAAAGGGGGGAGGAGCAAGAAGCACCAACTGCCATATTGCTTTGACCAGGTAAGCCCAGGGTTTTGAGCCGGTGACCCCAGTGTTCCAAGTCGATGCTTTATCCACTGCGCCACCACAGATCAGGCCGTGACTTGTTTTTATAGTTTCACATTTTCACTAGTTTAATTCACACTTTTCTGCATTCAGTCCACTCTGCCAATATTCACATTCTGTTGTGTGTGTGTGTTTTTTATAAAGTAAAGTAATATTGGTCATGTAATTGTTCTTTATCTATTTCTGTAATTTCTCACTATGTTCTCTACCTTCGAAACATTGGTAAAGCCACATCATTATAGTCAAAGTAATAAGACATGAAAAGTTAGGCATGGGAGGCATAGAATTCTAGGTAAACCTGGCAGTTGATGGTGACCTCCAAGTTCTGTTGTCAGTTCTGGTTCATTAATTTGTGTGTGAGTGTGTGTGTGTGTGTACGTGCACGCGCACGTGCCAAATATGAATAACGATTCACATTTGAACTGGATCACAAATACCTCTGAGATAACACAGAAAAAATCAGAGCATAGTATTGGACTTCATGAAATAAGATTTTTCTTCAGTGACATGCATAATTATGCTCACAAAATATACATAAGTTGATTAGAATAACTTTTGGAGTTGTTAGCAAATCTCTAATCTTATTACCATATACAAATTAAATCTATATAAATAAAATGGACTGTGATAATGCACCTGTCCTCTCTGGATCTCAGTGTGTACATCTATGCAATAAAATAATATATACAGTAAAATCAAGCTGTAAGTTCCTAAGTGTCATAATATTCAGCATCTTAAACATTTTGATATTAGAATGAGAAGTGTCTTTTAAAAATGTATGTAAAAAATTAATGAACTCACTGATGTATTATGTTTAGCTTGATGTTTTAGCAAATCAAATCCATGACCATTGTAATTATAATGTCCCTTTTAGTCTTCCATATGAGGGACATTTTAAGAATAGTACAGACTGATAATATTTTATATGACAATAGAATAGACTTTTCCTCATCATAAGTTCTTTACATATGGCAACAAATGCAAATGGTCTCAAAATTAATAAGCATCAGTAGTCACAATTACTTGCTAGGGAATGTCTAAAAATTAAAAGACTGTTTACTTAATTCATTAATCTCTCTCTCTTTCTCAGTGTATTTTGTTTCTCTATGTGATAGCTATGCTCATTTATTTCTACCATTGAATTTAGTGAGTCTTAATATTGAAGAGAAAAGAAAAACTGAAAATACTGCAATAAAACTGCTGAATGACATATAGTTAATCTATACGTGATGGTTAGGTTGAAATTAATAACATTCTTTAAGTACTCCCAGTGAAAATAGGAAGAAGGACAATTGTTTTATCTCAGCAAGTGTGAGTATCTGAACCAGATTTGATGTGACATCCTGAGGCTAATGTAGAGTCCTCAGAGGTGACTCTGCATATAAATTAAAACTGGATCAGGATATATTCCCTGTGGATATTGATACTTTCTACTTAACTGGTTCCTGCCATAGACTGATTGTGTCTCCTCAAAACTCAGATATTGAAACCTTACTCACAGTGTTATGGTATTTGGAGGTAGAGCCTTTGGGAGATGATTAGGTCAAGAGGATGAAGCACTCATGAGTGAAATAAGTGCCCTTGTAAAAGAGACACCATAGCACTTACTCCCTTCAGCCATGTGAGGACACAGCAAGAAGCCAGCCATCAATGAACCAGAAAGCAGATTTTCACCAGACCCAAAATCTGTCTGTACCTTAGAATTCCCAACCTCCAAAACTGTGAGAAATAAATGTCTGTTTTTTTACAAGCCAGAATAAAGAAATAATGTTAAAATTAATTAAAATACTATGGCTGTCAAAGCAAGAGATAATCACTTACAAATAAGTATTCAAGGAAGACATTATTTACATAGGATGGATTAAACTTGGTGTTAAACAAGTTCCATAAAAGCAGAAAGGATTTGTTTGGTTCCCTGGTCTCCTTAGAGGACAGCAGAGTATGTGACATATAGTTGAGGCTTAATTATTATTCACTGAATGACTAGATGGATGAAAGGCTAGAAGAAAATAACAAAACTAAAGACACAATCTTTAGTATTCCCAATTAATGGAGCAAGAAGAAGAAAGGTACAAGGTAAAAACAAAATTCAGAGAAATGAAGCAGGAGCAGCATGGACCTATAGAAGGGCTACTTACTGCTGGAGAACAAGATCCACCATTAAGCATTGCCAGGAAATGAGGCCCTATTTCATAAAATGAGCAAAACTTAGGTTTCTCATTTTGAGAAGATTCCAATGTGTCTGACTGCATGATACACTGAAGACTAAATTATAAGATAAATAATAATATTTAAGAGTTGAAATAGGAGTGTTCAGGATAACAAGTTGTTTGTTTGTTTGTTTTGTATGTCTTGTTATGTGTACATCACTGGGGATTTATTGAACAAAAAGCCAATATTAACTAGATATTCACCTTATCTCAAGTCTCCGTGCCTACTGAAAGCTTTAACTTTAGTTTATGTAGTCACTATTAGTAACTGCCCTTATTAATTATCTATTAGCTAGTAGAAATTTTGGCAAAATATCTAAGTGGAGAGGCCTATCAAGAATTAGAATATTCAAGCACGTGATAATGGTAAAATTCACTTATTTACCTACTACAACCCATATGAAAAATTTTGGGTCCATTCTTCAATTAGTAGCCTGAAAATTGCTGAATTTCTACTCAATTACCTTCTTCAATATTACTATGAAAATCATTTATTATTTGCCTAGCCACACATGGCATTATATGAATAATTATACAAACTATAGTCATGATTTTTGTACTTCCAGTTGGTATGGAAATTCAAGTTCATACAATTACATTACTCAGAAATTCCTATAATTCTTTATGCTACAACATGTGTTCAATCTTTTGATTATGAGATTACCAATTGTAAGACCGCAAAGAAAAATTCCATCTTTTAAAAATCCCGCCTGACCTGTGGTGGCGCAGTGGGATAAAACGTCGACTCGGAACACTGAGGTTGCCGGTTCGAAACCTTGGGCTTGCTTGGTCAAGGCACATATGGGAGTTGATGCTTCCTGCTCCTCCCCCTTCTCTCTCTCTCTCTCTTTCTCCCCCCTCTCTCTAAAAATCAATAAATAAAATATTTTTAAAAATCCCTTTCTTTGAGGTCTATGCTTATCTTTTAAAAGCTACTTGTCTACTTTTTGTAGAAAGGCCTTTAATAGAGATTTCTCAGTTTACTCAAAACTTGAAGATTTTCTTTCTTAATTGCTGTTGCTATTCACTTTCTATTAATGATTAAAATAATTGGTGTCCATTCATTTGAATTTTATATATCCATGCTTTTCCCTTAAACTTCTAAGTAAAGACACTTCTCTCTATTAAATAAAAAGACTCATTTTTTAAACTTATTTTAGGCCTTGGCCAGAGCATTGGCCTGGCAAGCAGACATACTGGGATTGATCCTGGTCAGGGTACACAGAAGAAGCCATCATCTGCCTCTCCCTCCACCTTTTCCCCCTCTCTCCTTCTTTCCCTCTCACAGGCAGTGGCTCAATTGGTTCAAGTGTGGCCCCTGGCACTGAGGATAGCTCCTACAGACTGCAGCATCCTCGGGCACTAAAAATCACTTGGTATTCGAGCATTGGCCCCAGATGGGGTTGCTGGGTGGATTGGCCCCAGATGGGGTTGCTGGGTGGATCTCAATCAGGGCACACGTGGGAATCTACCTCACTGTCTTCCCTCCTCTCACCTTAAAAAAAAGTTTTAAAAAATCTTATTTTAATAGACTTGCTTTCTAGAGCAGTTTTAATTTCACAGAAAAATAAAGAATAAGGTACAGAGATTTTTCTTATATTCCTACCCCCACACATGCATAGCCTCCCCCATTGTCAATTTTCCCAACCAGAGTAGTACATCTGTTACAACTAATGAACCTTCATTGACACATCATTATCATCTAAAATTAATGGTTTACATTAGGGTTTACTCTTGTACATTCTATGGGCTTTGAAAAATTTGTAATGACATACATCCTCCATTATAGTACTATACACGGTAGTTTCACTGCATTAAAAACCTCTGTTATGCTTATTCATCTCTTCCTCACCCATGGCAACCACTGATATTTTTAGTTTTCATCATTTTGCCTTTTTCAAAATGTCATATAGTTGGAATTATACAGCATATGTAGCCTTTTCAGACGGGCTTCTTTTGCTTAGTAATATGCATTTGAGGTTCATTCTATGAGGCTTAAATGCTCTTCCTTTTTGTTTTTTAGCACCAAACAATATCCCATTGCCCTAGCTTATTTATCTGTCCACCTACTGAATGCCATCTTGGTTACTTCCAAGTTTTGTCAATTATGAATAAAGCTAACACAAACATCGGTGTGCAAGTTTTTATATGATGCTCATATGTCATCTCTAGATGTCTCAATTATGCATACTCTGCTTTTCACCTTACTGTAAGGTGATAGCCAGGAGCAGTATAACTGAAACTCTACCTCTCAAAAATTCTGCTCATTCTGAAATTTTTCTTTTCACTAGTCTATTCTTCTATCAAGAAATGTACAACTTTCAAGGTCTGTCCCACTTTTAAAATCTTTACTACATTTTCTCTCCAGTCAAAACTACTGATTTCTAAACAGTCATTTTACATGAATAACAGGGGCTATTGATCTGCAACTAACAAGCAAATACGATGTGGCATATTTTGTTACAGAGCTTAGTAGAATGTTATTTTCAGAAAGAGTGTTTAGGGTTTCCTTGGTCTGTCTGGGGAGTGGGTAAGATAAAGAGGACCCCTGACCCACAGCATTTTCCCTTACTTTGCTGTACTCATCCATGAAATCTTATTTTTTATTGATTGACTTTAAAGAGACAGAGAGAGGAAGGGAGAGAGAGAGAGAAGCACACATTTGTTGTTCCACTTAGTTTTGCATTCACTCATTGGTCACTTCCCATATTTTCCCTGATTGGGGCTAGAACCTGCAACCTTTGTATTTTGCGACAACACTTCAGCCAACTGATCTAATTGACTAGGGCCTATCTATGAAATTTTGTATGTCTTTCACACCTCGTGCTGAATGTATTCATCTAATCTCTCCTTGAGAGCAAACTGACAGGACAATGTTGATAAAAGTACAAATAACTTGAGAGTTATTGTGCAAAATAGGTTAGGCCCTTTGAGAGTGTCAGGACTGAGTTCTCTTACACTGAGCTTTCTGCAGAATTCAAGGTCTTTATATGAAGTATTCCAGTTTTATGAAATAAAATAGCTGTGATGGGCATGAAAAGTGTCACAAAGACATGCATAAAAGCTGGTTAGTTAAATTTGCATATATCTGGCCTGTGGTGGTGCTGTGGATAAAGCATGGACCTAGAACACTGAGGTTGCTGGTTTGAAACCCTGGACTTGCCCAGTCAAGGCACATACCAGCTCCTTCCCCACCACCTTTCTCTCAAATCAATAAATAAAATCTTTAAAAATTCCAATGTCATTTTTTAAAGAAATGGAACAAAAAATCACCAGGTTTATATGGAACTATAAAAAGACCCCGAATAGCCAAAGCAATCCTAAGGAAAAAGAACGAAGCTGAGGACATTATAATACCTGACTTCAAATTATATTATAGAGCCACAACAATCAAAACAGCATGGTATTGGCAGAAAAATAGACACTCAGACCAATGGAACAGAATAGAAAGCCCATAAATAAAACCACATGTATATGCTCAAATAATTTTTGACAAAGGGACCAACAACACACAATGGGGAAAAGAAAGCCTCTTCAACAAATGGTGCTGGGAAAACTGGAAAGCCACATAAAAAAGAATAAAACTCGACTACAGTTTGTCCCCTTGTACTAAAATTAATTCAAAATGGATCAAAGACCTAAACATAAGACCTGAAACAATAAAGTACATAGAAGAAGACATAGATACTAAACTCATGGACCTTGGTTATAAAGAGCATTTTATGAATTTGACCCCAAAGGCAAGGGAAGTGAAGGCAAAGATAAATGAATGGGACCATATCAGACTAAGAAGCTTTTGCACAGCAAAAGAAACTGACAACAAAATAAACAGACAGCCAACTAAATGGGAGACAATATTTTTAAACACCTGCTCAGATAAGGGCCTAATATCCAAAATATACAAAGAACTCATAAAACTCAACAACAAACAAACAAACAATCCAATAAAAAAATGGGAAGAGGACATGAATAGACACTTCTCCCATGAAGAAATACAAATGGACAACAGATATATAAAAAGATGATCATCTTTATTAGCTATTAGAGAAATGCAAATCAAAACTACAATGTGATACCAACGCACACCTGTTAGATTAGCTATTATCAACAAGACAGGTAATAACAAGTGTTGGATAGGCTGAGGAGAAAAAGGAATCCTCATCCACTGTTGGTGGAAATGTAAAGTAGTAAAACCACTATGGAAGAAAGTATGGCGGTTCCTCAAAAAATTAAAAATAGAACTATCTTATGACCCAGCAATCCCTCTACTGGGTATATACTCCCAAAACTCAAAAACACTGGTACGTAAAGACACATACAGCCCCATGTTCATTGCAGCATTGTTCACCGTGGCCAAGACATGGAAACAACCAAAAAACCCTTCAATAGATGACTGGATAAAGAAGATGTGGTACATATATACTATGGAATACTACACAGCCATAAGAAATTATGACATCGGATTATTTACAGCAACATGAATAGAACTTGATAACATTATACGTAGTGAAATATATAAATCAGAAAAAAACTAAGAACTATATGATTCCATGCATAGATGGGACATAAAAATGAGACCCAGGGACATGGACAAGAGTATGGTGGTTGGGGTGGGGGGAGGAAAGAGAAGGAAGGGGTAGGTGGAGGGGAGGGGCACAAAGAAAACCAGATAGAAGGTGATGGAAGATAATTTGACTTTGGTTGATGGGTATGCAACATAATCAAATGTCAAAATAACCTGGAGATGTTTTCTCTGAACCTATGTACCCTGATTGATTATGTCACCCCATTAAAATTAATAATAAAAAATGGAAAAAAATAAATTTTCATTGCATCTTAAATCCTCACATGCAATAAAGATGGAAAACTCACTAAACCTCTCTGAACATCAGTGTGTTTCTGATGTTTTGTCTCTTCAGATAGTGCTTTTGTTTGTTTTCGTTTTCTTTTTAAGCATACCTTGTAATTTTTTAAAGCTGGAATTAGTGAACTGGTAATGGAAACTAAAGTAAACTTACTTTCAGTGTATGTGAGTGTTGTGTTTGTCTGGCTAGGAGTTAGACTGTGTTTACTCTTTGGTGTAACTGTAGATGTGTCAGAGGCTAAAAGTTCCTCTGTTTTTCTTGCTTTAGTTTCCCTTGTCTTTGGGCTTCCCATGAGACCTAAATATTTTAATCCATTCTTTCATCTGTAATCCCTTGCTCTGCTTAAATATGGTGGTAAAATGTGGAGGAAGGAAGAATTCTACACTTCTGTGAATAACTCTAAGTCTGGACCTTTCAGTAGGCCTATGCCCCTGGGCTGTGACCTTCACAAGTACTTCCACATTGGCCCCACCCACTCCCCTTAGATGAGATAGGTAGGCTAGAGGAGGCTCGAGTTGGGTACCGGTATTTCTCTTTCCTCCTATTGGTTATGCCCTGGTAAAACCCATGATGATTAGGCTCTGGTAAAATCATCTTCTTTGAGGGAAGGCTGTTGTTAAGGAGAACAAAGCACTCTGGAAGT
This sequence comes from Saccopteryx bilineata, assembly GCF_036850765.1. NCBI lineage: Eukaryota > Metazoa > Chordata > Mammalia > Chiroptera > Emballonuridae > Saccopteryx > Saccopteryx bilineata. The sequence goes on along the minus strand of NC_089490.1, from coordinate 26,959,342 downwards.
TCTTGAAAGTGGTGAGTTTTCCCACTCTCCCTGCTGGAGTTTCCCCCCTCTCTTCATCCTGATAAGTTGGTGGGGCTCTTGAAGATAAAAATGCACAAACGTGTGAGGGATTTGATAAAACTGGGTTCCCAGAAGTGTTTATCCCTCCAATTAGTCTATGATTAGTCTCCAATCAGTGAATTATCCTTTAAATGCTCTTACCGGTTGCTTATGCTCCTGGCAGGCTAAGATTCTCAGTATTCACTTGTCTCTCCAGGGTTCAGGGTGGTGGTTTGTCTGTGAACTCAATTTTTAGATACTTATAAGGATAAATATTTATTCTGTTTACTCAGCATTCTGTTGTCATGATGATAGGAATGATAGCATTTTTATTTAGAAAATTAAATTTAATGGGGTAGCATTGATCAATAAGCATACATAAGGCTCAGATAACTATATCTATAGCATTTGAACTGTTGATTATGTTATGTGCCTGTGAAGCCACTAGCGTGGCCACCATCACAGCTGCTTGGCCTGTGCAGGTTCGCACTTGATTCAGACAGATGGTAATGAAATAACGGAGCCAAGAACTGGTGGGTCATTAGCTTTAATCCTAGCTTGCACCCAGCAGGCAAGAAGTACACATAGTGGAAAACGCTTCCCTTTCTACTCAGGGCTCCCAAAGCCACTGACTTACCTGAGTTTCCTAAAATCAAAGGTTTCTACCTCACCAGCCCTATTCACCTCTGTTCCACATCTTTTCTCTGCACAAACTCTGCACAAACTCGCTTCTCCCTCAGCACTCTGTCATCTTGTCTGCTTCTCCTCTCCTCCACGTAGCCTTTCTCTGCTCTCCTCCTGCATGGATTCCTTTGCCTCACATTACAGTGTAGAAATCAAAACCTTTAATCCAATATACAACCCTTTAATCTAAGATACAAAGTCACTTATCTGAGGCATAATGGGATTCCTCATGAGAGCGCACCACTCCACATCATGCAATAGTCAAGGGTGTGGGAAAAGCTTAGTCTTAAAACTAAGCCTTAGGTTATAACGACCCTGCCTGTTTAAAGCCTGTCCCCACACCCAATGCAAACTATAAGCGAGCAAACATATACATCATATTTACAAACTTATTTGACCAACAGTGCCTATCTAACATTTTTACATGTTGGATTCAAAACCAACCTAAATGTTCTTAATTACAAAATAAAATTTTTTCTAATGTTTCTTCTTAGGTCAATAACTATATGTCTACAATTATTTAATTATTTGAGAATTAAAATAATTTTAATACTTGTTATTAATATAATTAAATGTTAAATATTGTTTACATTACCCATATCAGGGCTCAATTATATCATATGGTGCCATTTTCCAGAGCTACAATATTAAACTATAAATAATGGCTCCTAAATTGCATTGTCTTATTAAAATGTTTAATATTTTGGTTTAAAAAGGACCAATAAGAAATTTAAAAACCAGAAATTACAGTGCTTAGATATAGATAGATATAAATGTAAAATGACATGTCAGAAAAAATGATTTTAATTCATAAATGAAGTCAACATGAAAACACAAAGGTAATAGACTGAATAGATAGCACATAAAAAGATGAATATAAAGAAGAAATACATACATGAATAAAAATAATTTTAAATATTCAAAATAAAGTAAGATGTCTAAACACAAGCAATAAGCATTATATGTGTGTGTGTGTATATATATATATATATATATATATATATATATGGTTGGATTTTTCTAAAAGGAAAATAAAAGACTAGAATAAAATATTAACCATTTGGTTAAGTATATAAATATTCCAGAATACCAAAGCAAATGCAAAAACAAAAAAAACAAAAGAAATCACATAGTAAAAGCATATCCAAAAAGCAGATGAACATATATGTGAAATATATTGCATTAAAAATTTACATTCAAACCCAATACAAAGAAGACCCTACAATAATGAAGGATTAGAAAGCACCAGGAATCTTTCGCCGACCTAGATAACAATTATATTGGCAGAATCTATCTGATATACCTGTTTTAAAACTCTGGAATAATCAATTGAAGTCTTGCAACTTTCAGGGAAAGGCTTGTACAGAAATTTGTGCTTAATTTTAATCAATTTCAATTCATAGTACAGTAGCTGCCAAATGTCCCCTATTCCCAGCCACACAGCAAACAACTATGCATGTGTTCCTGGAGCATTCAGCATCCAGCTTAGGGGATTCAGGAAGGGCAAAAAGGGACCTCATTTGCCAAATACTGTGGATCTATGCTTTGATGGCTAATTGCTGTTTCTGAACACAGAAGTGTGGACAAGGAGGACAATGACCATTGCTGCTGCACCTCCCCCTCATTCTGGCAAAATCCTCTCCTTCCAGCTGAAGTGATTTCCAGTGAATTTAAAGGCTGATGTTCTTCCTCCCCTTTAGTTTGCTCTCTCTCTCTTTCTGGATCCAGACATTAAAGCAACTGCATATATGGGGAAAACTAGAAAGTGACTGACTACCCATGGCACAGGCTCAGAAAAAGTTGGCAAGTACTTTTGTTTATCCTCAGGCTGTTTCTTGGCACCAAGACAGCCTACAATAAACAAAAACAATAACAAAAAGAGTAAACACTTGAGAAGTGAAAGAATATGATTTCTAGAAATGCCACATTTTTAGATTCAAATGTTAAGTTTTCCATAAAAAATTAAAAGTTATACAAAGAAACATGAAAATATGCCCTATCCAAACAACAAAAATAAACAGAAACTATCCTCCCAAAAGACTTGATTGCAGCTCTACTAGACAAAGACTTTTAAATCAACTGTCTTCAAGATGCTCAGAGAACTGAACAAAGATTCTCACTATTTCCATGTGCAACAAAAACAAAGAGATTCTCTTGGGTCCTTATATTTCCTTTCCTTCTAAAATAATTTTTGTGAACAGGGAAGGCAAAAAATTAGGCATTTTATATTTGCTTATATTGAATTTGCTTGTTAGATTGATATGTATTTTCTCCATAATGTTTATCCTTTTTAAATTCTGATATAATTTATATAACATATTTTAAGGTACACAATTCAATGAGTTTTTAGCATATTCATTACTATTTAATTCCAGAACATTTCTATTACTCAAAAAAATAACCCTTAGGACACTGAATCAAGAAGACATAACAATTCTTAATATATATGCACCAAACCAAGGGGCACCAAAATATATAAGACAGCTACTTATTGACCTTAAAACAAAAACTGACAAAAATGCAATCATACTTGGAGACCTCAATACACCGCTGATGGCTCTAGATCGGTCATCCAAACAGAGAATCAACAAAGATATAGTGGCCTTAAACAAAACACTAGAGCACCTGGATATGATAGACATCTATAGGACATTTCATCCCAAAGTGACTGAGTATACATTTTTCTGCAATGTACATGGATCATTCTCAAGAATTGACCATATGTTGGGCCACAAAAACAACATCAGAAAATTCAGAAAAATCGAAGTTGTTCCAAGCATATTTTCTGATCATAAAGCCTTGAAACTAGAATTCAGTTGCAAAAAAGAGAAAAAAATCCCACAAAAATGTGGAAACTAAACAACATACTTTTAAAGAATGAATGGGTCAAGGATGAAATAAGTGCAGAGATCAAAAGATATATACAGACTAATGAAAATGATAATATGACATATCAGAATCTATGGGATGCAGCAAAAGCAGTGATAAGAGGGAAGTTCATATCACTTCAGGCATATTTGAACAAACAAGAGAGAGCCCAAGTGAACCACTTAACTTCACACCTTAAGGAACTAAAAAAAGAAGAACAAAGACAACCCAAAACCAGCTGAAGAAAGGAGATAATAAAAATCAGAGCAGAAATAAATGAAATAGAGAACAGAAAAACTATAGAAAAAATTAATAGAACAAGGAGCTGGTTCTTTGAAAAGATCAACAAAATTGACAAACCCTTGGAAACACCAAGGAAAAAAGAGAAAGAACTCATATAAACAAAATCCAAAATGAAAGAGGAGAAATCACCAGGGACATCGTAGATATACAAAGAATTATTGTAGAATACTATGAAAAACTCTATACCACTAAATTCAACAACCTAGAAGAAATGGATAAATTCCTAGAACAATACAACCTTCCTAGACTGAGTCCAGAAGAAGCACAAAGCCTAAACAGACCTATTAGTAGAGAAGAAATAGAAAAAACCATTAAAAACCTCCCCAAAAATAAAAGTCCAGTCCCAGACGGCTATACCAGCGAATTTTATCAAACATTCAAAGACACTTGGTTCCTATTCTACTGAAAGTCTTCCAAAAATTGAAGAAGAAGCAATACTTCCAAACACATTTTATGAGGCAAACATAACCCTTATACCAAAACCAGGCAAGGATGGCACAAAAAAAGAAAACTACAGACCAATATCTCTAATGAATACAGATGCTAAAATACTAAACAAAATACTAGCAAATCGAATACAACAACATATTAAAAAAATAATACATCATGATCAAGTGGGATTCATCCCAGAATCTCAAGGATGGTTCAACATACGTAAAACGGTTAATGTAATACACCATATCAACAAAACAAAGAACAAGAACCACATGATCTTATCAATAGATGCAGAAAAGGCTTTTGATAAAATACAACACAATTTTATGTTTAAGACTCTCAACAAAATGGGTATAGAAGGAAAATATCTCAACATGATAAAGGCCATATATGATAAACCATCAGCTAACATCATACTAAATGTCACAAAACTGAAGGCTTTCCCCCTTAAATCAGGAACAAAACAGGATTGTCCACTCTCTCCACTCTTATTTAATGTGGTACTAGAGGTTCTAGCCACAGAAATCAGACAAGACAAAGAAATAAAAGGCATCCATATCGGAAAAGAAGAAATAAAGGTATCACTTTTTGCAGATGATATAATCTTATACATCAAAAACCCCAAAGAACCCACAAAAAGACTACTAGAAACAATAAGCCAATACAGTAAGGTGGCAGGATACAAAATTAACATACAGAAGTCAATAGCCTTTCTATATGCCAACAATGAAACATTTGAGAATGAACTCAAAAGAATAATCCCCTTCACGATTGCAAAAAAAAAAAAAATGAAATACTTAGGAATAAACATAACAAAGAATGTAAAGGACTTATACAATGAAAACTATAAACCATTTTTAAGGGAAATCGAAAAAGATATTATGAGATGGAAGAATATTCCTTGTTCTTGGTTAGGTAGAATAAATATAATCAAGATAGCCATATTACCCAAAGCAATATACAAATTTAATGCAATTCCCATCAAAATTCCAATGAAATTTTTTAAAGAAATGGAGCAAAAAATAATCAGATGTATATGGAACTATAAAAAGCCCCAAATAGCCAAAGCAATCCTAAAGAAAAAGAATGAAGCTGGGGGCATTACAATACCTGACTTCAAATTATATTATAGGGCCATGACAATTAAAACAGCATGGTATTGGCAGAAAAATAGACACTCAGACCAATGGAACAGAATAGAAAGCCCAGAAATAAAACCACATATATATAGTCAAATAATTTTTGATAAAGGGGCCAACAACACACAATGGAGAAAAGAAAGCCTCTTCAACAAATGGTGTTGGGAAAACTGGAAACCCACATGCAAAAGAATGAAACTGGACTACAGTTTGTCCCCCTGTACTAAAATTAACTTAAAATGGATCAAAGATCTAAACATAAGACCTGAAACAATAAAGTACATAGAAGAAGACATAGGTACTAAACTCATGGACCTGGGCTTCAAAGAGCATTTTATGAATTTGACTCCACAGGCAAGAGAAGTGAAAGCAAAAATTAATGAATGGGACTACATCAGACTAAGAAGTTTTTGCACAGCAAGAGAAACTGATAACAAGATAAACAGATAGCCAACTAATTGGGAAATGATATTTTTAAACACCTGCTCAGATAAGGGCCTAATATCCAAAATATACAAAGAACTCCTAAAATTCAACAACAAACAAACAAACAATCAAATAAAAAAATGGGAAGAGGATATGAACAGACACTTCTCCCAGGAAGAAATACAAATGGCCAACAGATATATGAAAAGATGCTCATCTTCTTTAGTTATTAGAGAAATGCAAATCAAAACTGCAATGAGATACCACCTCACACCTGTTAGATTAGCTATTATTAACAAGACAGGTAATAGCAAATGTTGGTGAGGTTGTGGAGAAAAAGGAACCCTCATCCACTGTTGGTGGGAATGTAAAGTAGTACAACCACTAGGGAAGAAAGTATGGTAGTTCCTCAAAAAACTGAAAATAGAACTACCGTATGACCCAGCAATCCCTCTACTGGGTATATACCCCCAAAACTCAGAAACATTGATTTGTAAAGACACATACAGCCCCCATGTTCATTGCAGCATTGTTCACAGTGGCCAGGACATGGAAACAACCAAAAAACCTGTCAATAGATGACTGGATAAAGAAGATGTGGCACATATACACTATGGAATACTACTCAGCCATAAGAAATGATGACATCAGCCTTGGCCGGTTGGCTCAGCGGTAGAGCATCAGCCTAGCGTGCGGAGGACCTGGGTTCGATTCCCAGCCAGGGCACACAGGAGAAGCGCCCATTTGCTTCTCCACACCCCCTCTCCTTCCTCTCTGTCTCTCTCTTCCCCTCCCGCAGCCAAGGCTCCATTGGAGCAAAGATGGCCCGGGCGCTGGGGATGGCTCCGTGGCCTCTGCCTCAGGCACTAGAGTGGCTCTGGTCGCAATATGGCGACACCCAGGATGGGCAGAGCATCGACCCCTGGTTGGCAGAGCGTCACCCCCTGGTGGGCATGCCGGGTGGATCCCAGTCGGGCGCATGCGGGAGTCTGTCTGACTGTCTCTCCCCGTTTCTAGCGTCAGAAAAATGAAAAAAAAAAAAAAAAAAGAAATGATGACATCGGATCATTTATAGCAAAATGGTGGGATCTTGATAACATTATATGGAGTGAAATAAGTAAATCAGAAAAAACCAGGAACTGCATTATTCCATACGTGGATGGGACATAAAAGTGAGACCAAGAAACATTGATAAGAGTGTGGTGGTTACAGGGGGAGGGGGGAGAGGGAGAGGGGATGGGGGAGGGGGAGGGGCACAAAGAGAACTAGATAGAAGGTGACAGAGGACAATCTGACTTTGGGTGATGGGTATGAAACATAATTGAACAAGAAGATAACCTGGACATGTTATCTTTGAATATATGTATCTTGATTTACTGATGTCACCCCATTAAAAAAATTAATAAATAAATTTATAAAAATATTGAAAAAAAAATAACCCTTATATTAGCATTTACTCTTAAATCCCTCTTTCCCTCATTCCTTGACAAATACTTTCCACTGTCTGTATAGATTTGACTATTGAGGATATTTCATACAAGTAAAGGTATGCAATAGTTTAACTTTCATGTCTGATTTATTTCACTCAATTTAATGCTCTCAAGATATATTTATGTTGTACCATGTGTCAACAATTTGTTCCCTTTTATGACAGAATCATATTCTATTGTACGTATATACCATTTTTGTTTATCCATTCCAGCAGTGAATGAAAAGTTGGGTTTATTTCTACTTTTTAATCACATTGAGTTACCCCAGTATTATTTTTTAAAGGGCTATTTTTTTCTCATAAAATTATCTTAGCACCTTTATAAAAACTCAGTTGACCATGGGTGTATAGGTATTCTGGATTCTTAATTTTATTCCATTGATTTATGTCCCTCTTCCCATGCCAATACTACAATGTCTTGATTACCATGGTTTGGTACTAAGTTTTAAAACCAGAACTGTAATTCCTCTTTGTTCTTCTTTTTCAAGGTTATCTTGGCTGTTTAGGATTTCTTGCATTTCCATATGCATTTGCTATATTCTATAAGTTCTACCTTGGTGTATTTTCATTTTCATTGATCCAAAGTACATTCTAATTTTTATTTTTATTTATTTTTGAGCCATTGTTTATTTAGAAGTGTATTGTTTACTTTTTCTGTATTTACTTCTGTTATTAATTTCTAATTTTACACCATTGTAGTAAAGAACATACATTGTATCATTTCGTTCATTTAAATATATTGATTTTTTTGTTCCTAATATATGGTTATCCTGGAGAAGATTCAATGATCACATGGGAACATGTATTCTGCTTTTGTTTGGTAGAATGTTACACAGATCTAGTTAGTAGACCTATTAGTAACTTAGTTAACGTGCTCATTTCTACATTTAAACATACAAATGGCCCTCTAGGTTCTCAGGAAAATGGCAAAACTTTTCAAAGCCTCTATAGGAAGCTTCTTCCTTATCCTTTTCTTCCAAACATTTTGGTTAGTCTACTGTTTGCCCTAAAAGTTTCCCACTGCCTCAGGTAACAATGACTAAAATATTTGCCTGTAAATGTTTTTTAAAAATCCTCCTTGGAGGTGTCTTTAGTACTGCACATGTACTGGGTCACAACAAATAAAGTTAGGTTTTTTAAACAGAATCTTCTAGGAAATCACCTTACCGAATAAATCAAGACAGAACTTTGGCAATGAGAATTTTTTTTCTCTTTTTTTTTCTGAAGCTGGAAACGGGGAGAGACAGACAGACTCCCGCATGCGCCCGACCGGGATCCACCCGGCACGCCCACCAGGGGGCGACGCTCTGCCCACTAGGGGGCGATGCTCTGCCCCTCCTGGGGCATCGCTCTGTTGCAACCAGAGCCACTCCAGTGCCTGGGGCAGAGGCCAAGGAGCCATCCCCAGCGCCCAGGCCATCTTTGCTCCAATGGATCCTCAGCTGCAGGAGGGGAAGAGAGAGACAGAGAGGAAGGAGAGGGGGAGGGGTGGAGAAGCAGATGGGCGTCTCTCCTATGTACCCTGGCCGGGAATCGAACCCGGGACCCCTGCACGCCAGGCCGATGCTCTACCACTGAGCCAACCGGCCAGGGCCTGGCAACGAGAATTTGAACAACTCTAGCCATATTCTACTTTACCTGGTACCATGAATATGGGCTGTAATTTTTCAAGGTTTCTGCTGCACTGAAGAGAGGGATAGGATGGGAATATGATAAAATGTTAGAATGCTCATCGTCTTGAGAGATTAGACACTTTTTCTTGAATTAGTACTCTGAATAGTTGCTAGCCTTCCGTCTATTTTCAGCATCTTGGCAGTTTTCACCAGTCTTTCCATTATGTTTTTGGAGGGACACATTCTCAGAGGTTCTTGCCTTACCTCCTCATTTTGATTGCTGTCACCCTCCAGGTTCATATTTAAACTTAATTTTTCCTCCAAAATGCCATCAGCTTGTAGCAAGTTCCAGCTTGGCCAATTATAGTACTCAATAAATAGTTGGTGAATAAATGCTAATTAGTGTTATATTAAAGTGGTCTTCCTTCTATCAGCTGAACCTGAATTCTCTCTCTTTTTTTCTTTTCCAGAAAGGAAGCATAGCCATATCAAGGTTCTCATATTTTATTTAAGTTCAAAGTTTCCGTTTGTTTTTTATGATTTGAAATATTATTTTTGTAGAGGGAAATAATTGTTAGACAAGTAAGTTTATCTCTCTCGATTTCACTTCCCTTGCCTATAAGGAGTGGATATGATTAGAATCTCTAAGAAGTCTCACATTATTTACTAACCTTTGACATAGATTCTGTGACTCTCTAATTCTTTCTCCTGATGTTTTATAGAATGAAGGAATCAGGTTTCTCAGAATAATATGTGCCCTTTTATCAGTATTAGCATTTCAGGATCTTGTCCTAGACTCTATTCTAGACACACTAAATCATAAATACCAGGGCTGAGGTTTTGCATTCTCTGTTTAACAAGCCCTCTAAGGGATAATGATGTAATCAATGTTTAAGAACCACTGTTCCAGAAATTCTTTTGACTCTGTGGTAAGAGATAATTGATTAGTTGTTCTTTGACTACAGCATCAGGTTTTGGATACTGTGTAAAACTTGCAACTCTTTCGCAAGTATCTAAAATAATAGACTTTGGCAATATGTAAAATGATCAAAAGTCACTTTCAGTTCCACAAGCAGAATTAAAAACATTGGACCTAGAATTGTAAAATCAGGTAATTTATTGTAAGAAATTTATGTCATATTTAAAAACCTACTGTATATTTTTCATACTCATTAGTGAATCCAGAATCTCCTGATTATGTCACATGTATAATTACATACTATCTAAATTGAAATAAATAATTTCAACTACCTCGTTCTCATTGTTTTCGTCTGCAAACAAATTATTTCACTGGAATATTCTAGCTATGAAACCTTATACTATTGATTCAGGCATTCATTAATGTAATACTAAGAGCATTCAAATATTTAGCATGATATGTAACATATAAGAGAGACTCACATTTCTGCAACATTTTCACTATGACGTTTTAGTAATCCAAACACATCTCTTTAAAGGCCCTTAGAGATTGTGTTTACATAAGATAATATCTAAGGCAACATAATCAGTTGTTCGTTTCATAATAAAATTTAATAATAATTTTTGTGACCATGTTCTTTGAACATGGCACAGTTCAACCAAGCATACAAATGTTCTTGCTATTGATAAGCCTCAGTAGTTAGAACCACTTCCCATGAGAATCTATAAATGAAAAAAGGTTCTCTGTTTCCTTATCTGAAAACCTGACTTGAAGGAGAAAATTATTGACACTTTTCTCTTAAGAAACTCCCTACCATGAAGATTCATCTCTTTTTCTTTATTCTGCTTTTTTGGGTCACAGTTTTACCAGGTAACATAGAAATGTTTATGGATGTATTTGTGCTAGTGAATTTGAGGTAACATCCGTTGTTTCTTGTTAAAAGTTTGGTAATCACATCAGGATTATAGCTTTTTTACACCAAAAGTATTGTGAAACTCCAGATTGAGCCCTAGAGCAGAAAAAAGAGGACAATAGCAGGAAAACAGGTAAAGTGTAAATGAAGTCTGTACCTCGGTGATAGAATTATACCAATAATAACTTCTTCATTCTGATAACTGCCATGGTTAAGTTAGATGTTACTATAAAGGAGGTTGGCTTCTACTATTTTTGCAACTCTTCTGTAAATCTAACATAATTTCAAAATGAAAGTTAAAAAATAATAAGATTAATACACTAGTCTCATCACCTTCATCCTGCAACAATGAGTTAAAATTTATTCTTGCTGATAAAAATATATATTCTTTAGCATAATCAACTGGTAAAGAGTAGATGGTTTAGTATTAGGGAACAATCTATTTATCTTTTCCTTTTTTAAAACTTATGCTAGCATATTACTTCCAATTAGTAGAAAAAAAACTTTCTTAATATTCTGTTCTTGGTACTATGAGCAAATTATGTTGCTTCTTAGCCTTTCCTTAAATATTTCTAGTCACTTCTCTTATGTCTTTGAGTACTACGGATCACATGAATGTTGAGTGTAATACCTTGTATATGAGCTCTATTATCTGAGAACATTTTTCCCCTCAAGAACTTCATCTTCATTTCAGGTATGTAACCAGATTCTCTTCTGAATTAATGTCTAAGTACTAATTGTACAAAAATAGGATAGTAAGTTTTGGAGATGGAGCAGTCACTGAGTCTATGCCCTTCTTTTTAGAGTTTAAGGTAGAAGGATAAGATCAGCTCTACTCACTTTATGATTCCAGCACTGGAGTCAAGCTCAAATTCACTAACACTCAGGAAAATATTTATTTTTAGAACCAGGATGACATTTTAGGCCCAATGAAAGTCATAACTGAGGTCTAGGAGACTAAATTAACTTATCTTTCATTGTTACTATTATAGAGTCCATCATGAAAATCTAAGAATTTACATATAATATAGTAATAAATTATTAATTAAAGGTCACAAGAAGATAAAATTCTAACTAGGGGTCAAGCATCTATAAAGTAACAAAGTAATGCAGTTGTTAATTTAACTAAGAAAATAACTTCCTCTTCCTTCATTCAAAATATTGTTAGGAAAAGATCACTGAATTTTTTTCCAGCTCTAGAAAGAGGCAAAGTAAAATTTTTATTAACATTCAGTAATTTTTTTTCTTTTAATTTCAACAGTATATAATATTAATAAATCACTATGCCAATTGGTTTCATGTTTTATTACCTTATTTTTTCTTCTAATAACCACATCAAGAGTCTCTACTAATAACTAAAATTATTCACGCATTTATCAACAAATTTAAAAATTAACATGTTTTGTAGATAAATAAATTATAAACCACTTGGCAAATATAGTGATGTAGATTATAAAATCAATATTAAGTATTTGTATATTTTTACTATATTTACAAAAGGAGGTCATTGTCTTTGTTAATTACACATGTATGAAACTTTAACAGAACTTTTACCATTACTAATGAAAAAAATCTCAAAAGAAAAACAGTATGTCAAGATATATATTTTCTCCACAAAATTAGAAGTATGATATGAAATATAGACATTTTAGAAAATATTAAAATAGGTGGTACCTTCTCTTTTATCTTATAGGTAGTTCACCAACATATGGTGATTGAACTAAACTGAATAGTATTAAATATCACTTATATAACAATCTTTTAGAGTTCCCCAGTGTTTTTTATATCTTGTCTCATATCGTGAAAGTTCTAACTCAAAATTGAGGTAGAAGAATATCCCCACTCTCCTATGAAAGGAAATTTCCAGTAAAGTTGTAGTTTTTCTCTTCATATTTTAGAGCTTATAAATGCACTGAATGTCTAGAAATAAGGTATTATTTTATTCTCACCTATCGTTTCACTTTGTCTGCCAAATTAAAAAATGTGCTATTGCCCGTAATCGCTTTTCTTTGAAACTGGAATGTACTTTGGTTATGGAATTGATAGAATAGGTTTGTGCTGAAAGGATAGTCATGATTTTTCCCGTTTCTAAAGAGGTGAATGATAGCCTAAGGAATAAAATAGCAGATGAGTAAAAATAAGAAATTATGAATTGAAAATATTTTAGAAATTATCTAGCTCATTTTTAGATTGTATATTAAGTAGGGCTTTACTATTGTTTCCAAAAAATCCTCTAGTATGTATTATAAATGTTATATAGCAAAGCAAAGAGAAATTATTTTCTTGAAAGTGATCAGCAGAGACTTCAGAGAGAAGATTGTATTTGAACAACATATCTGAGAAAGACCATGTATGTTTAGTTTATCACAGTATCACAAGAACACTGATTTTAAATGAGAGCCCGCTTTACCCTCATGGATATATTAGGTAATGTCTGAAGACATGAAGGTTGTCACAACTGGCACTACTGGCATCTAGTAGGTAGTGGCCGAGGGTGCTACTAAACACCCTTTAGTGAGCAGGATATATTCCACAGCCAGTAACTGTCCAACCCAAATGTCAACTGTGCATAGGGTGAGAAGCTATGAGACTTGCATAGAACTTAACAAGGAGTATACAGTTGAACCTTGAACAACACAGGTTTGAACTATGAAGATCCACTTACTCATAGATTATTTTCAATAAATCCTATAAATGTACTTTTGCATCCTTATGATTTTCATAACACTTTTCTTTAGCCTAATTTGTTATAAGAATACAGTATATAATACATATAACATCCAAAATATGTAAATCAACTCTTTATGTTATTGGTTAGGCTACAATCAATAGTTGGCTATTAGAAGTTAGTTTTTGGGGAGTCAAAAGTTATATTTGTGCCCAACCAGGCAGTGTGCAGTGAATAGAGCGTCGGACTGGAATGCGGAGGACCGAGGTTCAAGACCCCGAGGTCACCAGCTTGAGCGTGGGCTTATCGGGTTTGAGCAGGGCTCACCAGCTTGAGCCCAAGGTCGCTGGCTCGAGCAAGTAGTCACTCAATCTGTTGTAGCCCCCCGGTCAAGGCACATATGAGAAGTCAATCAATGAACAACTAAGAAACCACAACAAAGAATTGATGTTTCTCATCTCTCTCCCTTCCTATCTGTCCCTCTCTCTGACTCTCTCTGTCTCTGCCACACAATAAAAGAAGAGTTATATTTGCATGTTTGATTTTGCAGAGAGTGGTACCCCCAGGCCTTGCTTTGTTCAAAGGTCAATTGCACTTAATAGTTGAATGAGTGGATGAATGCTTGCAAAAATAAATATTAGTGACCCAAGGACACAAGTTTGGGGAATACTTATATTTAGAGATCATAATGAGAAGAAGACAATAATTTTAGAAAGGTGAAATAAGACAGAGAACTAATAAGAGAAGGGGTGTGGTCAATCAAACAATACTGAATATTGAGCAATAGTGTCAAATATGACAGAACTCTGTCTAAAAAGAGTACATTACAGGTTTTGGTCACGAGCAAATCATATATGAATCTGATAATAATAAGTCCTCAGAAACTGTAGACTAAATAACGATACTTAGAAGTTAACATTTAATCTATGCAAAGTATTCTTTCTGCTATAAGCCAAATTCTGCATGTGTCAGTTATAGTGAGAAGAAAGATAATTTTAATGAAAGAGTTAGGTTTTTTTTTATCAGCTACTTATACAACAATATGAACAATATAGCTTAAGTCTAAGTGTTTACTAATAAATATCATTTCTCAACACCAATTGTTGGAAATACAAACAGATTGTCTAGGAAGAATAACCTGGTCTTTAAAGGGACTGAATGGGGCATAAAACCATAATTAATGGCAGAGACAAGCAGTAAAATTTATTTGATTTCATATCACAATTATACTAAAATATTTGAGTCTGTCCTTAGGTCAGACCCTAGCGAAATTCAGAATTTTTGCATACAAATTGCTTTTAATCTCATTATATAAATAAGGCCATTAATTATTAAAAGTGATGTATATACAAAAAAGACTCCCAAACAATGGGCTTCTAAAAACACATGGGTCTACGTACAATGTGAAATATAAAATTGAAATATATTTGGCTTGGAATGGATCTTAGAGTCTATCAAACAGCACCCCCCAATTCCCCAAGTGCCTGCAACTATCCTAGATAATAAAGACTTCTAGTGAGTGTCAATCTCCAAGCTATAAGAACAAACATGTAGCTTGGAGCCCTGGTAATTTTTGAAACCATGTCGTGGCCAGCAATAGCCACACCCCTTCTGGATATTCCCACTTTTTAAAATCCATGCTCCCAACGACATGTGTCTAAGTTAGATCATTTCTTCAGGGAAGTAAGTCCCAAAATACCAAGGGGAGTTGTAAGAAGTCAGACAAACTGCTTACATTGCTTTGCTCTCTCTCAATATTCTAGAAACGTAAAATCAAGTGGACATAGAAATCTCTTGAAGAACTCATAAAGCACAACATTCTGTCTAAACAATGTTTGTGAAAGCAGAAAAGGGGAAATCCAAATACAATTTGATGACTATAGAGGCTAAACCTGACAGAGGATAAATTATGAATCGTTTGTTTCCTATTGCCTCTGGGAACTATCCTTAAATTTCTCTCTAATAACTGGTAAGGCAGCAAGTTGGCACTTCTCATGTAGGTCTGGAACACTTTCTGATTTCCAAGATTGACCATGAGCCAAGGCATGGTACAGTCACTGAAACCTTCCTCGGTAAAATTTTCACAGTCATAAAATGGAAGCGGGGCTTTTTCTTTGGCCCTGTTCCATGATCTTTTACAACTTCAACTTTCTCCTTTTTAAAATATAGGTGTGTCATAGCTAGAGTGCTAATTTTCGTCGTTCTTTCCTTCTTACAGCCAGAAAGAAATATCCCCAGTATGGTAGCTTGGATTTGAGGAGAGAGTGCAAAAAGGGTAATGGTCGTTGTAAAGTTGAGTGCCATGAAAATGAAATTAGAATTGCTTACTGCATGAGACCTGGAACTCACTGCTGCTTGCAGAAGTAATTGTCACAGAAGAAGAGAAAGAGACACACGGTCCAAGAAGAGAGAGTCAGTGTCACTAAGCCTTCCCGGTACATCTGTCAAGGCCTGTGTATCTCTGCAATACACAATCAACTAAATAAAATGGAAGGCTGAACCATTCAGAAGCGGTTCTGTGTCATATACATACCTGGTGCCTTTACATTGCATTTTCTCTTGATCTCTTGGTACCAGAGTCAGCAGAAATTATTCTGTGGAAGTGCCTAACAAATATTCAAAGATCTATGTGCCTCGTGTAAGTTGATGTAAGTAATATTGTGAGAAACCCTAGGTCAAAGAAATGGGAGGAGCATATTTCTGAAATACAAGCTGACAGTAGAAAGGTGGTGATATTTTATTATTAAATACTGATCAATAAATAATCCCATTAAAATTTTAAATCCACAAGGGCTTGGAAGACTAGAAATCAGAAGTGCAGATTCTTTGCATGAGAGATGCAGATCGTGAAAAAATAATGACAATGTAAGAACAGGAAAGTGAAGACAATCACAACAAACTCCAATTGCAATTTCTGTTTATTATTTAGTGGAAGAAAAAATATGTATCAAGAAATATAAGAGGGGGGCCTGACCAGGCTGTGATGCAGTGGATAGAGCGTCGGACTGGGATGCAGAGGACCTAGGTTCCAAACCTCGAGGTCACCAGCTTGAGCGTGGACTCATCTGGTTTGAGCAAAGCTCACCAGCTTGAACCCAAGGTCACTGGCTTGAGCAAGGGGTCACTTGGTCTGCTGTAGCCCCACGGTCAAGGCGCACATGAGAAAGAAATCAATGAACAACTAAGATGCCACAATGAAGAATTGATGCTTCTCATCTCTCTCCCTTCCTGTCTGTCTGTCCCTATCTGTCCCTCTCTCTCTGTTCCTGTCACCAAAAAAGAAAAGAAAAGAAAAAAGAAGTAGAAGAGGGGGTAACAAAGGAGGAGAAGTATTTCATAAAGGTGAAGAGGCTATCTTTAATTAAATATTTTGACAAAGAATGCCAGATAGCTGAATTTACCTTCTCAGTCCTGGAAAATGACCGTGACTGAGGGTAAAGGCAGCAGAAGAATGAAGGCATAATCTTCACTGTTCAGCCCACTCTGCCTGAGTTCCCCTTACTACTACTTTCTGTGACGTCCACGGTAATTTCTCCACAATACTTTCAGCCATACCTCTGCATCACATAGTTTCTATTCAAAAAGTCCAAAAGTCAGCTTCTTTTATGAGTTTAAGAATACAATTTAGTAATTAGTATTAATTTAGATTTTTTTAAAAAAATCAATTACCATGGTATAGTAATAGAAACAGTTAGAAACATCCCCCCAAAATACAATAGAATAATTATTTTTGGTATGGTAGTCAAACAAAAAAACAGGGAAATTCTTGAATGGATATATGTGCATCAGACTGGGATTCATATAAGAAGGCAAAGAATTTCTGGGCCCTAGTTCCTCTCTCAATATTTTTATTATGAAGTCTCATTCCATTTTCTAAACGCAAATATGAGATCTAAAGATGTGTGTTCATACTAACCATTATCTATCTATTACAGTGATGTGCACGGGAAAACAATTTTTTCTATTTTGGAAAAGTTTCTAGATACATTTTTATCACAAAAGACTGTTTAATTTTCAAGGTTCATTTTTTTATTTAAGTGAGAGAAAGGGAAATAGACTCCCGCATGCGCCCCACCAGGATCAACCGGGCAACTACCCACTCACACCTCTTCCCCATCTGAGGCTGATGCTCTGCCCACCTGGAGCCATGCTCTCAACTGAGCTGTTTGTAGCTCCTGAGGCTGAGGCTCCAAGGAGCCATTCTTGGCCTGGGAGCCAATGCGCTGGAATCAATCGAGCCATGGCTGCGAGAGGGGAACAGAGAGAGAAAGAAGGCGGAGGGATGGAGAAGCAGGTGGTCACTTCTCCTGGGTGCCCTGACTGAGAATAGAAACTGGGACTTCTGCATGTGGTGGATGTTCTACCACTGAGCAAACTGGCCAGGGCAAGGTTTATTTGTAATAAACATACAGGTTCCCAGTATGAAACAATTATATGTTAAGCAAACATTGGAGCCTTATATGCATTATCTTTCACATGTTTTAATAACTTAAAATTGACATTGATTGTTTAATGTGTTCCCTTGTAGCATAAATATCTGCCAAAGTATTTATACAATATTTATTTAAACAAAGTTTCTCAACCCCAGTACCATTGATATTTTGGTGCAGACAATTCTTCACTGTAGGTCGTGCATTGTATCTTTAGCTGCAACAAGTATTTCTGCATCCTGAACCTTTACCAATCCTTTGCCAATAACACTTCCTTCTCCTGATTGTGACAATCATTGTCAACTATCCTTTTTGAAGGGCCTGGTTTAGAACCCCTACTTTATAATTAAGCACTCATTCTCACAGATATTTAATAAAGAAAAGGGAAACAAACCATAGCAAAGTTTTCAGGTAGTTGATAAATTCCTTGTGTCTTGTGAGAACAAATTTCTATTTGAAAATTCCCTATGTTAATATATGTGGAACAGATGATATATTGGTGATTTCAGAAAAAAAAATTAGGCTAACCTTTGGATAATAACTATATAAGCCATGTGGAGAGGGAGATTAGTAAAATTAAATGCTTATTATAAAGGTTTGATTATTATTTATCCTTCTTATGCAGACACTGGGCCATCAGTATGTCAAGACCTATAAAGTAGAATTGATAAACCTAATATACTATTAGTATGGGGCAAGTAAGAATTGAGGTTTTCAGTGGACACTGAGTAGTAGTAAATGGTGAGAGGTGTTCTAGACACTCGAGGCATCTCTGCCCATGACCTAGTCTGTACTGGTAGACTCTCCATTCTTCAGAGTTTGACAGAAAAAATGAAAACCATCTAAATCCTGAGCTGGTCCCTCTTTGTATAGTCCATTGTATATTTAAGCCACAAGCTTCTGCCTTCAGTCCAAAAGACAAATATGACTAATTTGAAGGACAATGTAAATCTGTGAGTATCAACTGTGAAATTTAATATCATTTTCTGCAGAAATCTTCTATTTTGTGTGATAATATTCACTGAAAATTCTAGAAACCATTTTGATGAAATTCTTTAGTAGGTTTTTCAGAGAGAAAGCACTATCACTAATTATTTATATTGTCCTCAGAATTAATTATCAAAAAAATTTTTAAAGAAAGAAAAGAAAAAAGCAAATAAATGCAAATATTTCTGGCAACTTTCTTGCTCACACATGGTGATTTTCATCACACTTATTGTCAAAACAGCTAGATAATATTAACCTCATTAGCTCTAAAGACCTGAAATTTTGCATTTTTCCTTACCTTGATCCAAAATCTAAATTTCCTAAGGACTATGTATTTCCCTTCACTTTTAGTTTCCTGTAAGTCTTTTTATTTTTTATTTTTTTATCTTTCTGAAGCTGGAAATGGGGAGAGACAGACAGACTCCTGCATGTGCTCCACCGGGATCCACCTGGCACTCCCACCAGGGGGCGACGCTCTGCCCACCAGGGGGCGATGCTCTGCCCCTCCAGAGCGTCGCTCTGCCGCGACCAGAGCCACTCGAGCGCCTGGGGCAGAGGTCAAGGAGCCATCCCCAGCGCCCGGGCCATCCTTGCTCCAATGGAGCCTTGGCTGCAGGAGGGGAAGAGAGAGACAGGGAGGGGGGAGAGGGGGAGGAGTGGAGAAGCAGATGAGCTCTTCTCCTATGTGCCCTGGCCGGGAATCAAACCCGGGACCCTTGCACACCAGGCCAATGCTCTACCATTGAGCCAACCGGCCAGGGCGTTTCTTGTAAGTCTTGATCAGCATTGACCCTGATAAACTAGACACCGCCAGGTGTTGGATATAATAATTTTGTTATTACTTAATAGCTCAATACACTCTTGAATCAATTAAAAACATTATATTTAAATGAGATCTATCACTATTAAACCCCAGCACAGGACTTGGAGGAGAATAATTAGAATTCAACCTGATTTCAAATATTCAAACCCAACCCATTTCAGGATTCATTTCACTTCAATGTCCTGGGGCAAGAACAATCTCTAATTCCAATTAGTAATTTATTTAGTCAAAGCAACATTTGATTAAAGGTTTGCTTCTTCCCAGGTATAATGTCACAGGCTTTGGATTTGAGGATAAAAGAAATTAGAGCTCCTGTCTTAAGGAACTGGTCATTGTTGATCTCAAACTGAGCTTTAAGTACTATCTAGTTAGATAAAGTTAAAAAATGAATAAGACATAGGATCTGCCCTCTGCAAAATCAATGTTAATTCATAACATTGACAGCATGTGAGCTAGACACTGTGTTCCATACCCCCTCTCTCACTTATTCACAAGTTCAATAAGTACTCTTTGAGAACTTTCCATGTGTTAGCCATAATATAATACTCGGGCACATCAATAAACAAAGCAGGCAATATTTTCTACCTTTGTGGTGTTCATATTCTATATGTGGCAATAAATACAAACAGAGAGCATTATAAATAAGCATATTACACTAGAAAATAATATATCAAACAGAGTTAAAGTACCCAAAATGATGGTGGTTACAATAATTTAAATAGGATATTTCAGGGAGCCTTTATTGAGAAGGTGACATTTAAGTAATATAATGAAGGAAGTAAAGAAGTGGTCACAGAAGCACATGAGCTCTGTGAGGGACACCTGTGAAGCAAGAGCGGTTGGGATAGAGTGGTTCGGGAGGACAGGTAGTCAGGGCGAGAATGTGCTGATTACTCAGAGCTTTTTAGGCACTAGAAAGGACCTTGCCTTTCATTCTGGGAGAAATCTAATGGGTTTTCTTTTTTCTTTTTTTTTTTTTTTTGTGTGTGTGTGTGTGACAGAGACAGAGACAGAGAGAGGGACAGATAGGGACAAACAGACAGGAAGGGAGAGAGATGAGAAGCACCAATTCTCTTTGCAGTACCTTAGTTGCTCATTGATTGCTTTCTCATATATGTCTTGACTGGGGGGGGGGCGCTATAGCAGACCAAGTGACTCCTTGCTCAAGCGAGCGTCTTGGCCTCAAGCTGGTGAGCCTTGCTCGGACCAGATGAGCCCATGCTCAAGTTGGTGACCTCAAGTCTTGAACCTGAGTTCTCTGCATCCCACTTTGATGCTCTATCCACTGCGCCACCGCCTGGCCAGACTTCAATAGGTTTTAACCAAAGGAAAAACATGATTTGAATTTTGTTTTAATTTTTTTTCTTAAGTGAGAAGCGGGGAGGCAGAGTGGCAGACTCCAACATGCACCCTGACTGGGATCCACCTAGCAAGCCCTCTACCATGTGATGCTCTTTCCATCTGGAGTCATTGCTCCACTGCTTGGAAACTGAGCTATTTTAGTGCCTGAGGTGAGGCCATGGAACCATTTTCAGCATCCAGGGCCAACTTGCTCCATCTGAACCATGGTTGTGGGAGAAGAAGAGAGAGATAGAGAGATATGTGAGAGATGGAGAGGTGGAGAAGCAGATGGTTGCTTCTCTTGTGTGCCCTGACCAGGTATCAAACCTGGGATGTCTATATGCAGACAATGCTCTACCACTGAACCAACTGGCCAGTGCCAAAGATTTGTTTTAAAGAACTTCTTTGAAATATTTTCATGAGGTAGGAGGTCTTGAAATTATATAGGTAAGACATTGTGGTAACTCAGTCCAGGGTGGTAACAATAAAAACAATAAGCAGTGGAGGGGCTCTGGATGTGTTATAGGTAGAGTTAGAGTCCCTTAATCACTCACCCAGAACAACTAACTGAAAATCCTGTTACAACTGAAAAATCATTGTACTAATATTATGAATATTTTCCTAAAGTCCAACTCAAAGGCCTTTTTAAATTCTTCATCTTGCTAGTCTTCTGAACACTGCTTTAGTCGACCAGTATTTTGACAATTATTAGTTGACTTTTCTATTTTTGATAGTCTCTTAAATGCAGTGATCTCCAGTGTTTTGTCATTAAATCCCTATTCTTGTTTTACAAGCTTTCCTGAGATTATCTTGTTCACTACAATAACTTCTGCTATCAGCAAGTACTTTTTTTCTCAACCCCCTTCCCAAACCACAAAGCTTCATTTATCACTGGCGATGGCACCTACTTACCCAGCTGGCCTCCAAATGCTTTAATCCCGATATGTCTAAAATAGAACTCATTTTACTCACAAAAGCTAATGTCTGCCCTCCCACACATTTTATTGTCTATTTCACTGTTGTTCTCAACCACAAGGTGTTAAAGGACTAAAACACGACATCATTGCTGCTTTACTTCCAGTACTCTACCCTCCAACCCAGAAGTTTAACTGGGCTGCTTTTACCTTGTAACCACACATTCACTTTCTTCTCTTCGTTTGAAATCGCATTAACTTAATCATCATTATCATTATTTTTCATTTTAGAATTCTTTAACAACCCTTCATATAACTTCTCTGCTACAAAACTTTTGGGAAAATGCTGCTTAAAATCTGGAGAGCTTCTTTACTCCATTCATGGACATATTATCCAACTACTCAGCTTTATAGGTCTTTGCCAGGTGTACCTAATTTGACTTTGCTGTATTTTTTAATTAAGTAATTAATTTTTTCTATGTTTATTTTATTGATTTTAGAGCTAGAGAGAGGGAGGAAGAGAGAGAGAGGAAAACGGGAACATCAATCTGTTTCTGTATGTGCCCTGACCAGCGATCAAACCGGTAACGTCTGCAATCCCGGACCATGTTCTGAACACCCGAGCTCTCCAGCCAGGGCGTGACTTCACTGTATATTCTGAAGCCCATGCCTGTATCACTTCAGTCACATTAAAAGTCACACCATTCTTCATCAATCACAAATTCTTTCAAAATACCCTATCAATGTTTAGGCTTCCTCTCAATTCCTTGAAAATATGCTATTGGCTTTTAGAGACGCAACCAAAAGTCAATCTCCTGCGAAGTCATTGAACACACAGAGTTCAGAGTTCAAGGCGACTAACTTTGAATCTTTACTCCTCTTTTATTCCCTCTGAAACCTTATGCAGAGTGAACTCCTCCAGTAGCTCTTATGGGTCAAACAAGAATGGTTATACCTCCTATAAGGTTGTGAGAGCATTAAATCAGATAGTAAGCTGCTCAGTAAAAACCTAAAACCTAATGAACCCCTGATAAAGCACAGCTGTTAATAATGGCTGCGGTACCAGTAGCTCTGGTAGCAGTAATGGAAAAATGGACTTTTCCAGGAAGAGTTTGTGGTTCTTTATTCTGTGCCACAAGGATGTTTTATTTAAATTCCAGAATTGTCTTCACAAAGGGTACTGTATTGTTTCTATTTCTGTCTTATCATTTCTCAACAAACACTGGCTGCCTTTTGTAGGTAAGGGGCTCATGGTTTCACTCATTTTTGCATTTGTGCTCAGCCCAGGACTGAGCATAACATAGCTGTTTTATAAAGCACACTGTAGGGATCATAAGAGAAGGCATTCTCTTCATTTAACAGTGAAAATGAAGAAATTTCAGTGAGTTTTAAAGAGTTATTGTAAAACTCTGCCAGAGATCGGCAACTCACTCATACCGATGTTAATGCAAACCTCCTTTACTAGTTGTGGGCTATAATCTATTTCTGTATCTATTATATGACTCATTTGATGCCACACAACACTCTGAAGTAGGCATTATTATTAAACACACTTTACAGCGGAAGAAGCTAGTATAGAGGTTAAGTCATTGACTCAGCTGGCATTGAGGAAAAGCTGATGGAGAGATTGTAATACAACCCAGAGAGTTTTTTCAGTATATCACACCCTTTAGATTCTTATCCATGATAACATGTTCATTCACTCGGGCATTTTGTCAATTATTTGCCCATTTTTTAAGCATGTTATTTCTACCATTTTGCTACATGTTGAACTACATGAGCAAACAAGGCAGACAGCAGACCTGATCTAGTGTGTTAAGGCTAGAGGTTTGTGCTTCCACTAGAGTAGGTCATAAACTAATAGCAATGCTTCATCTGGGGTCAATTTTAACAAGGAATCCAAAAGGGAGATAAAAACAAAGGATATGCAAATAACCTAAATGTGAAGGCTTATTAATTTTTCAAAATTGTACAAGAAGTTTACATATTTTCTCATTATAGCTCTTAAAATTTCACAAAAATCTCAGATTTATGAGGAAAATGAAATAGAGTGAATTAAATCATTTGGTCAATTTATCCCAGCTAATAAATAGAGTATACAGGATTGAAACCTGGTCATATTAGATTCTGTAAGATCCGCCTTTTCAGATACATTATACAAACTTCCACTGACCCATGACCTTGCTCATACCTTGATTTCAACTTGGACCCAGTAAAAGTTAACATCTTCCAAGTTTAACTACTCCTACTTTCAACTCTGCCTCTCTATTTGCAGGGAGCATCACAGATGGGCAGAGAAATCATCTATAGCTAAGTACCTCATTAGACTAGGAAAATATATGCCAGACATTTCTCCTGAGAGGGTGAAGAGCTTCCCACAAAGCCTAGGAAAACTAACATTAGATCTACTGTACGGGGCCACTGAGATTTAACCACTGCTTTCCTAACAGAGTGCCGCTCAGCATGACTTGCAGGACTTGTTACAGGTTGCTATCCACAGTTTACCTCCACCCTATTTGTAGCACTTTATTCTCGCCCAGAATCCCTTATATAAGAGGATATAGATCCCTTTAATGGTCCAAACTAGTGTTTGCATTTATCTCTTTACATTTATCTCTTTACATGGAAATTGGTTAACACGGGTCTCATCTCCAGTGATGTTGAAAAGGTACAGAGGTATCAGTAAGTGAAAGAGATGTTTGTGTCCTTCTCCAAATAGTCATTCATTTTTGTTTGTATGTGGCCTATGTTAACAGTTTTAATCACCTCGCATAAATAATTATGCACACGTGGATGACATCTGTATAGCTTAAAGTTTATACTGTATTACCTAACCAATTTCTACAAAAATGTTATGGGATTGTGTAAGTCTCAATGATAGAGTTCACATGCTAGCTGTGATTCTAAAATGAAATGTTTTTTTGCAAATAACCAAGACTAATACAACCAGTTTGGTGACACATGCTTTTTGTTCCCAGATCATATAATTCGGTGTGTTTCTTCATGATTGAAGTCATTTTTTATCTTTTGAAACAGTGAGAAAATAAAAAGGATATTAGTCTATTTTTAATGTTACCAATGATCGTTATGAATCCATACTTCTCTTTTCTAAATTTAATATATCTTAAAATTAAACATGGATTTGGTGAGTTGATAAAATATTAGGGTCTTAGAAATGTTGATTAGTTTAAAAAGTACTTATCCCAGCAAAAGTTTTTTTTTTTTAAGTTAAATATGATAATATATCACCCTCTATCCTACTTTAAATTATACTTTGTATGGCTCTGAAGTAACTTTACATTTCACCAAAATTTACCAGTAGCCAGAGATTCTGTCATCGTGAATTACTTTCCTGTTCCCACAGGAGATACATATATTCACATGTCAAAACCCATCTGACAATTCTTGCACTTTAAGCTTAACTTCCTTTTCTTTTCTACTAACTTTATTAATGATAATAAAGTATGTACATTTGAAATTCTCTCTATATTCTATATATTTGAAGTTTCTGTTCAATTCTCAACCTAGTACTTGCAGAAAATTAGGGACTCAAATAAACACCTGACATATAGAATTGGAATGAAACCATTCTGAATTTCAATTAGGCAGGCAATTAGGGTTTATGAGTTGACATTATATAACTTTAATCTAAATTCAACTTAATTTGTACTCCATATTTTAATGAAATTATTTTTCTTTATTTTTTCTGATGCACACAAAATTTAATATTCAAAATATATTTGTCATAGCTATGTTTATTTATGTAGGTATGTGGAATGACTTATCCAAGATAAGTATGATGATGAAATTTGGAGGAAGAGTAAATAATCCTGACTTCAACAGAACAATTAAGAAAAACTATCCTGCCTGACAGGCGGTGGCACAGTTGATAGAGCATCGGGCTGGGATGCAGAAGACCCAGGTTCGAGACCCCGAGGTCACCAGCTTGAGCTCGGGCTCATCTGGATTGAGCAAAAGCTCACTAGCTTGAGCCCAAGGTCGCTGGCTCGAGCAAGGGGTTACTCAGTCTGCTGAAGGCCCGTGGTCAAGGCACATATAAGAAAGCAATCAATGAACAACTAAGGTGTTGCAATGCGCAACGAAAAACTAATGATTGATGCTTCTCATCTCTCCGTTCCTGTCTGTCTCTGTCTGTCCCTGTCTATTCTTCTCTCTGACTCTCTCTCTGTCTCTGTAAAAAAAAAAAAAAAAAAAAAAAAAGAAAAACTATTCTAAAGTAACAGAAATATTTACTTCCATTACTATTTTATTTAATGTATAAACATAACACTGTGAGTTTAGGATCTCAGAACACCTACTTTAGACAATTCACAATAAAGTAAAAGGCTAACTAAAATGGGCCTCCTCCTTTTACTAAGCCTATAATGTATAACAAAATGGTGTTTTATGTATATATATCTAAAGTGGTCTTGTTTTCTCAATAAATTACTGTATCAGTAAGTATCTTCATGCCTACTGTGTACCAATTATTGGGCTATACTGGGTAAGAGGTAACAAAGAAATAGAATAAATCATAACTAACATTTAAAAGTTTATATTTTGAGCCCTGGCCAGTACCCTGACTGGTTGGCTTAGTGATAGAGCATCAACTTGGCTTGTGGAAGTCCCAGGTTCACATAGGAGAGGTGACCATTTGCTTCTCCATCCCTCCCCCCTTTACTTCCCTCCTGCAGCCATGGCTCTGTTATTGATTCCAGCACGTTGGCCCCAGGCAATGAAAACGGCTCTGTTGAGTCTCTGCCTCAGGCACTAAAAATAACTCGGTTCCAAGCATGGCTCTAGATGGGCAAAGCATCTGCCCCAGCTGGGGGTTGCTGGGTGGATCCCGGTCAGAGTGCATGTGAAAGTTTGTCTCTGTATCTCCTCTCTTCTCACTAAACAAACAAACAAACAAACAATAAATAAATAACAGTTTATAATTTGACTTCAAGAATAAAATCATAACAAATGTTTTAGAAAATGCATATTACTTAGTACTAAATTATATTATGTTATTCATTCATTACCTATCATAAAGTAACAAAAATATTACCTGTAGACTGGTGAAAGGGACATATCCATTTGTTCTAGTATAATAAAACAATATTAAATTAAGAACTGGATTTGGAATGGAGAATAAAACATTGGATAAATAATTCTATGAAGAGGCAATATGAGTAGGTTTAAAAAATTAAGAACACATGCAATAGAACTTACAGATGTTTTAAATATTGTAATCATCATTTAATCATCATTTACTCGCATGAGCAAGTAAATCTGGTCTCAAAGTAAGAAAAAAGGTGGGAAGGGAAGAACCCTAGGAGCCAGCTGACATTAGGTACTGATGTGAGACGTAAGATAAAGACATGCATTTTGTACAAGTAAATGTCTGTGGCTTGGTCACTTTCTGAACTAAATGATAAATTGTGCTATCTAACAACCTGACATTCCAGAATTTCCGTCTCTCACAAATATGATCTCCTGACTTAGAACAAATTTTTTTCCTACCTATGGTAAGAAATTTCCCAAATGAAAAACTGGATTGATAACTTTATCTTTCTTGATTGCAGGTAGAAGTAACTTGGAACCAAAGTATAGATTTGAGAGATGCGAAAAAGTGAAAGGAATATGTAAAACGTTTTGTGATGATGATGAGTATGATTACGGATACTGCATTAAATGGAGAAATCAGTGCTGCATATAAAACTCTGGATAAGGTGTTCTTAGGGTATATTCCTAAAAGAGGGATAGCTGAGCAAAAGGCAGTATGATTTTTAATTTTTTGAGGAATCTCCATACTGTTTTCCACAGTGGCTGCACCAGTCTGCATTCCCACCCAGGAGGGTTCCCTTTTCTCCACATCCTCGCCAGCACTTATTCTGTGTTGTTTTGTTGATGAGCGCCATTCTGACTGGTGTGAGGTGATATCTCATTGTGGTTTAAATTTGCATTTTTCTAATGATTAGTGATGTTGAGCACTTTTTCATATGACTATTGGCCATCTGTGGAGAAATGCACCCCCATGTTTATGGCAGCATTGTTCACAATAGCGAAGATCTGGAAACAGCCCAAGTGTCCATCAGTGGACGAGTGGATTAAAAAGCTATGGTACATATACACTATGGAATACTACTCAGCCATAAGAAATGATGACATCGGATCATTTACGATAACATGGATGGACCTTGATAACATTATACGGAGTGAAATAATTAAATCAGAAAAAACTAAGAACTATATGAACCCATACATAGATGGGACATAAAAATGAGACTCAGAGACATGGACAAGAATGTGATGCTAATGGGGGGTAGAGTGGGGGGGTGAGGAAGGAGAGAGGGGGGTAGGGGTGAAGGGGGGCACAAAGAAAACCAGATAGAAGGTGACAGAAGACAATTTGACTTTGGGTGAGGGATATGCAACATAATCAAATGTCAAAATAATCTGGAGATGTTTTCTCTGAACATATGTACCCTGATTTATCAATGTCACTGCATTAAAATTAATGAAAATAAGATAAAAAAAAACTCTGGATAAGAGAAGTACTATTGAGCATCAAAGTTTGGAACAGAAATACATTTTCTTAACTCAAAAGTAGGTAAAAATTTAACAGTGTTTAATAAAAATATGCTCTTTTATTTATTATTATTATTTATTTATTTGAGGGAGAGAGAGAGAGAGAGAGAGAGAGAGAGGAGAAGCATCAACTCACATCTGTGGCACTTTAGTTATTCATTGATTGCTTCTCATATGTGTCTTTACCAGAGGCTCCAACCGAGCCAGTGACCCCTTACTCAAGCCAGTGATCTTGGGCTCAAGCCAGCAATCGTAGGATCATATAGATGATCCCACACTCAAACTGGCAATCCCCTGCTCAAGCTGACAAGCCTGCACTCAAGCTGGAGGAGCCTATGCACAAGACGGCAACCTCGAGGGTTTCAAACACGGAATCCTAGCATGCCAGGTTCGTGCCCCATTCACTGCACCACTACAGGAAAAAATATACCCTTTAAAATCCTAAATATCACTGTTTCCATAAATAAAAATAATTTACAGTATCTATTCTGTCTGTTCATTGACTGATCACTTTCTTTGTATTTCAGGTGGATGAACATACTGTTTAAGCAAGGGAACAGACTCTAATTGCTCTCTTAACCTCATTGTGGCCATTTTTCTACCCAGACACTCATGCTGCTCATCTGAATTGCACAGCTTATTCTCTCAATATATGTATGTGACTGGATTGCCATCTTTAATATGATAATCAGTACACACACACACACACACACATGTGTGTGTGGCTTAATTTTTTCTTTTTTGTGTGTGACAGAGACAGAGAGAGACAAAAAGAGGGACAGATAGACAGGAAGGGAGAGAGATGAGAAGCGTCAATTCTTTGCTGCGGCACCTTAGTTGTTCATTGATTGCTTTCTCATACGTGCCTTGACCAGAGGGTTCCAGCCAAGCCAGTGACTCCTTGCTAAAGCTAGAAACCTTAGACTCAAGCTGGTGAGCCTTACTCAAACCTGATGAACCCACAGTCAGGCTGGAGACCTTGGGAGTTCGAACCTGGGTCCTTTGTGTCCCAGTTTGATGCTCTATCCACTGTGCCACTGTATGGTCAGGCCTTAAATCTTTCCTAAAAGAAAACACATGTCTTCTCCCTTTCATAGATGAAGTCTTTCAATCTCCTTTCGCCTAATGATTTAATGTATGAATTTAACCAATTCCTGTGAGATGACATTTGAGATGACTCAGTTTAATGGTATTCTCATTAGGAATATTAAATGGTCTTCATGGTACACACAGAAAAGGGATAAATAACAAGGTCTTAAAAAAAAAGCTTATTTTATCCATGCAGTCCTTCATTCAAACAAAATCCCACAAGGAAGCTCAATAATAGGTGTTTTGGTCCTAACTATTTAGGACTTGCACAACCAGTATTATTATTCATTGTATTTTTATCAATTAAAAATTCATGAAACACTGTTTTTTCTTTTTCTTTTAGTTAAGTCTGTACATAATATCCTTAATTTGCATCTTGGTCAGTAAAGGCTGACCTATTTGCCCTCTACAGAAATCATTTGCTAACTCATATAAAAAAAATCAGTGAAGTTTCCAGGAGCAAAATGTGATTCCTGAAGCATCAGTCTTTGCACTACCTGAGAGTTTGTAGAGATGGAAATTCTTGGGGTTCAGATTTATTGAATCAATAACATTTGAGATGGAATTCCCTACATGATTATTATGCACTAAAAGATATGCTAACTAACTACTACCTAAAATTAATCTTACCTGTTGTATTCTAAAGCAAACTCATGGCCCCTTAATTTTTTAATTAATTTCAACCAAAGTTTTTGAGATCCATTGGCATTACTGACAAAACATACTCAAGTAGGAGAAAAAAAGGTGCCAAGTAACATATTTCTTTCTGTTGGAGAAGATATGGGGGGGGACGACTGAAAATAATCTTTTAGATAAAGAAATTAGAATTTGTTCTAGCATATTGGTTTGTCAGTTGACCTAAATTAAGTAAAAATAAACTCAGTGTGTCTTTTTTCTATTTTTTTAGTTGATCTTATTGCTCATTTTGTAGTGTTCTGGAAAATTAAAATTCCTGAATAGAAGCTCATTTTAACTGCACATGGAAAATTCTATGAAGTAAAACTGACTATAAAAGGTTTTAAATTTTCTGTTTGTGGAAATACTTTTACTAATAATGTTCTGCCTCCCTCTCCTCAGCTCTTCCCCTCCTGCTCACTCTCCTACTTTCTCATAGGAATTTTAAGATTCAAAACATTGAAAGTCATAAAAAGACAAGTGCTAATAGCCACTTTTCTTCAATTCTCACATGTACTTTGAACACAAAATATTGTCATGTTGTATTTACAGTCTTGATTTTCCTGCTGATTCCATGAATGATATAATGGCCAAGTAAAGAAATATGCTCAACAGAGCCTGAATGTTCCCCTAGCTTTGACTGAACATCATTGAGATTTCTTCATAACTATAAAGCCCTTGACTTCACGTTTTTTGTTTTGTTTTGTTTTGTTTTGTTTTTTGTATTTTTCTGAAGCTGGAAACGGGGAGAGAGAGTCAGACAGACTCCCGCATGCGCCCGACTGGGATCCACCCGGCACACCCACCAGGGGCGAAGCTCTGCCCACCAGGGGGCGATGCTCTGCCCCTTCAGGGCATCGCTCTGTTGTGATCAGAGCCACTCTAGCACCTGGGGCAGAGGCCAAGGAGCCATCCCCAGCACCGGGCCATCCTTGCTCCAATGGAGCCTCGGCTGCGGGAGGGGAAGAGAGAGACAGAGAGGAAAGAGAGGGGGAGGGGTGGAGAAGCAGATGGGTGCTTCTCCTGTGTGTCCTGGCCGGAAATCGAACCCGGGACTTCTGCACGCCAGGCCGACACTCTACCACTGAGCAAACCGGCCAGGGCGACTTCACGTTTTTAAAACTGAATTTATTTTGGAAAACTTGCAATTATTAATTCTTCTTCTGTTCCTTTGAAAAATATGAAAGTTCTTCTCCCCTCCTCTTGTCAGTTCTACAAGACAAGAAATATTTTTCTCAAGGACCTGAGAACCATCCCTTTGAAATCTCTGTCTCTGTGGGAGGCTAAGAACCTATCTCCAGTGGATGCCAATTATCAAACAGTGATGGCCTAGCCACAAAGACATGCATTTGTAAACTCAGGGATAACTCCAAATGCTCAAGGTAGTCCACTGATCAACCTCCTCTCCCATTCTCATTCAGTGCTGGCTTGTTTCACGTTGCATAAAACTATCCACGTTCATCCATGCTGTCACAAAAAACAAGATTTGCTTCTTTTTTATGGCCAGTGTTTCACTTTGTTAACTCCCAGTAATAATTAACTCATTGGAATTTTGGGTGTAGATGGTTTTTACTTAAAAGTCTTAGCGGTAGTAAATTATTTTTGGCTACACTGAAAATTTAAGCTTTCATGTGTTTTTTTTTTATAATTTTTAAACATTTTTATTGAGATA
The DNA here is from genome assembly GCF_036850765.1 of Saccopteryx bilineata. NCBI lineage: Eukaryota > Metazoa > Chordata > Mammalia > Chiroptera > Emballonuridae > Saccopteryx > Saccopteryx bilineata. Next base: position 26,927,339 of record NC_089490.1, on the reverse strand, counting down.
TATTTAACATGATATAAAATGCCCATGTTTCAATAATAAAGTTTGATGTTTTGCTTTATTGTGTACCCATGAAACCATCACCAAATCAAGTTAGTGAACATGCCAGTCATCCATGAGTGTTGTTTTTGTGTGTGTTCCTCTTTTCATTCCATCTCTCCCATTCCTTCTTGTCTCCTCATCTCCCCTGACAACAAGTGATTGAATTGCTTATTATTTTATATTAGTGTCAATACAGTGAATGTTTTTAAAATTTGATTTTTTTTACTTAACATAGTCATTTTGAGGGTTTTTTAAAAGATTTTTTAAAAATTTATTCATTATAGAAAGGAGAGAGAGAGAGAGAGAAAGAGAGAGAGAGAAGGGGAGGAGCAGGAAGCATCAACTCCCATATGTGCCTTGATCAGGCAAGCCCAAGGTTTCGAACCGGCAACCTCAGAGTTTCCAGGTTGACGCTTTATCCACTGTGCCACCACAGGTCAGGCTCATTTTGAGGTTTATCTATACTGTTGTATCAATATTTTATTCCTTTCTGTTGCTGAAGAGTAATTTATTGTATGAATACACCACAATTTATTTGTCCATTTATCTCTTAATGAAAATCTAGGTGGCTTCCAGATATTGGCTATTTCAATGAAAGTACTGTGAACATTCCTGTAAAGTTCTTATGTGAACACATGTTTGCTTTTATTTATCTCTGGTAAATACATATGAATAAAATAGTTATACATTTAACTTTTAAAGGAAACTATTAACTCTTTTCCAAGTGTTTGTAAGATTTTATGTACCCACTATTAGGTAAGGGCATCACAATTCCTCCATATACATGCCAACATTCAATCCTTTTAAGATTGTATATAGAGAGATGACGTCAGAGTAATGGCGGAGTAGGAAGCGATACCGATAAATCTCCCCCAAAACTCAACAAGATCTTCAACCAGAAATAGAAGAACCTATACTTGGAGCTTCCAGATTCTTCGCAATACACCCAAAGGTATGATTGAGTGAAAAATTGGCTAAATATATAACCAAACCCCGAAGGAAATAGGGAGTAAGGAATGCTCCGCCTTCCTCACTAACCTAAACAGGGCGGCTTTCTCTGGTAACTGTGAATATAGAAACTGAGGCGGGCAAAGGGGGTGAATAGATCCAGGCCGCCGCAGCAAAAACGGCCGAACCAGGCTGTGGCTCAGAGATCCAAGCCGAGGAAAATCTGATCCTGTGGCAACCCGGGCAATACAAGCTAACACTCGCGCCAAACCCAAACAAAGAAAGACAAGCGGAGCGGCCATTTTACCCGGTCTCCTGGTCGGTGCGCAGTTAGTGGAAGAGAGATTTCTTCCTAAGCCGCGGAAGTGGGTGCCCGTGTTGCCCCACGAAGAGGCAGGGTCAGAGGCCTTTCTGTGGGCTGAGGGCAGAGTCTCTGGGCAGCCCCAGCGCCCTGGGAAAGCCACGCACGGGAGTGAGTGAGAACTAATCCCAATGGTGGAGATTTTCTGTGCTGGAGGCTGTTTCACTCAGAGGGAACCGCGGCCGGCCTCATATCCTGGTTTGCGCGCGCAGATAAGGAGTGAGCGATTCCTCCGAGTGCCTCGGCAGTGCGCGCCCGTGTTATCGCACAGAGGGGCAGAGTCAGGGGCCTTTGTGTGGGCCAAAGCGGAATCTCGGGCCGCCCCAGCGCCTTGCAAAAGCCGCACACGGGGACGGAGCGAGACTCAATTCCAACGCTGCAACTTTTCCCTGCGGTTGGGGGTTTCACTCAGAGCGTGAGACTGCTGGCCGGATATCCTGGTTGCAGACAGTGAGTGAGAGTTTCCTCCAAGCGCCCCGGAAGTGGGCGCCCGCTTATGTTACCGGATAGAGTGGCAGAGCCAGAGGTCTTCGAGTGGGCGGAAAGCCCGCCTGATTATGCTAGCAGCTCTGACTGACTGAGCCTTACCCAGAGCCCTGTGCTGAGTGGAAATAGAGTGGGGAGTTGCCAGCAATTTGAGCCTCTTACTATCCAGGCAGAGGCAGCAGCAACCCCATACCTGGACTATCAGGCTACTAATTGAGGAAGGAAAGACTAGGAGAAAGGCTCCAGGAACACGGACTCTCTCACTGTCGGAGCCTATAAATGCTAATGAGCCTCGACTCCCAACGAGACTAAAGCACAATACATGACATTGCCATAGAGACTTATCAACTGCAAACCTCTACCTGAGCGTGCCAAAGGGGCAGAACCCGGGGTACAGAGTCACCGACCAGGAAGAGGGAGAGAAAAGAAAAAGCAAGAAGATAACCTCTCAAAATCAAGAATAACCTGCAGACTTTATAACCTATCCCATTTTATTATATTTGTTCGTTTGTTTCTCTTATCTTCATTCTTGAGACTTTTTTTTCCTCCTCCAATTTGGCCGATTAACTCTCTACTGGTCTTACTCTCTCCTCTCCCTGAACTACACTACCCATAAGTGTTACATCTCCCATTATCATTTCTCTTCTCTTCCTTTCTCTCTATGAGGGTTGCACTCCAAAACCCTTAACTCTCTCTCTCTCTCTCTCCTTTCTTTTTTCTTCTTTTAGTGGTTCCCTCTTTTTTTCTCTCTCTCTCTTTCTTTTCTCCCTCTATATTAGTTTCTTCCTTTCTCCTTTACATCTCCTCTCATTCAAACCTCAATAACAAACAAATTATCTTATCTGGGACTCAAACCTATGTTTGTGGCATTTTGGGGGGTTTTTACTTCACCTTTTTAACTCACTAGCAGTGCTCCCATCCCTGGCTCTCCATATTATCTAGTTCTTGTTCCACTAAATACAATAGTAAGTTTTTAATTTGTCCCCCCATTTTTCCATTTTCCTCTTATTCCTCTCATCATAACTCTTAGAAAACCAACACCTAAAAGCAAATCATTTTATTCTTGACCCAAATTTTTTCCTTATTTGCTTTTTGTGGGTCCATACGCTCTTTTTTTTTTCTTTTTTCTTTTTTTTTTTTTTCCTTTTTTTTTTTTTTTTTTCTTTCTCTCTTTTTTGCCCCTTTATTACTTTTCCCCGATTCAGGCCCTCCATCACAGGCATTGTTTGTTATAACTCACAGTCCACCACAAGATTTTCTCAAGAAAGAGGGGAGAGGAGAGGAGAGGAAAAAAAGAGGGGGGGAATAATTTCCTTTTTTAAAAAATTTTTATTTTATTTTATTTTTCTTTATTTCATTATTAATTTTTTTAAAAAAAACAACTCTTTTCGATTTGTTATTTTTTTTTTAACTTTTTATTCTTTATTAAATCTCATTAATACTATCAACAAAACCACCCTCAGATGCCATTAAGGAAGAGAAAATCGAATATCATGGATACAAAAGAAAGAGAGGTAACACAGCTAGATGAGGAAAAATCTATGGAGAAAAAATTTAATATATTGGAAACCTTGGAGCTAAATGACAGAGAATTCAAGATAGAAATCCTAAAAATCCTCCGAGATATACAAGAAAACACAGAAAGGCAATATAGGGAGCTCAGAAAACAACTCCATGAACACAAAGAATATATGTCCAAGGAAATTGAAACTATAAAAACAAATCAAACAGAGATGAAAAACTCAATTCACGAGCTGAAAAACGAAGTAACAAGCTTAGCTAATAGAACAGGTCAGATAGAAGAGAGGATTAGTGAAATAGAAGACAAGCAACTTGAGGCACAACAGAGAGAAGAAGAAAGAGACTCAAAAATTAAAAAAAATGAGATAGCCCTACAAGAATTATCTGACTCCATCAAAAAGAATAACATAAGAATAATAGGTATATCAGAGGGAGAAGAGAGAGAAAATGGAATGGAGAACATACTTAAACAAATAATTGATGAGAACTTCCCAAGCCTGTGGAAAGAACTAAAGCCTCAAGTTCAAGAAGCAAACAGAACTCCAAGTTTTCTTAACCCCAACAAACCTACTCCAAGGCATATCATAATGAAATTGACACAAACCAACAGCAAAGAAAAAATTCTCAAGGCAGCCAGGGAAAAGAAGAATACAACATATAAAGGAAGGCCCATTAGATTATCATCAGATTTCTCAGCAGAAACTCTACAAGCTAGAAGAGAGTGGACCCCAATATTTAAAGTCCTGAAAGAGAGGAACTTTCAGCCACGAATACTATACCCATCAAAGCTATCCTTCAAATACGAAGGAGAAATAAAAACATTCACAGATACAGAAAAGATGAGGGAATTTATCATCAGAAAACCCCCACTCCAGGAATTACTAAAGGGGGTTCTCCAATCAGATACAAAGAACAAAAAAAAACAGAGCCACAAGTAAAAGCTCCAAGAAGAACACAATAAAACCAAATGTAAACTGTGACAACAACAAAAAGAAAGAGGGGGAGAAGACGGAGATTAACAGTAGCAAAGGACGATGGAGTGCAAAAGTACTCACAAAATAGTTCGCTACAATGAACAGGGTAGGGACCCTTTTCATTACTCAAAGGTAACCACCATTGAAAAAACCACCACAGAAGCACATGAGATAAAAAAGATAGCAACAGAGGAAAGATGTATGGAATACAACCAAATAAAAACAAAAGATAGAAAAACGAAAGAGAAGGATCAAACAAGACACAAAACTAACAGAAAGCAAGATATAAAATGGCAATAGGGAACTCACAAGTATCAATAATTACACTAAATGTAAATGGATTAAACTCACCAATAAAAAGGCACAGAGTAGCAGAATGGATTAAAAAAGAAAATCCAACTGTATGCTGCCTACAGGAAACTCATCTAAGTAACAAGGATAAAAACAAATTCAAAGTGAAAGGCTGGAAAACAATACTCCAAGCAAATAACATCCAAAAAAAAGCAGGTGTAGCAATACTCATATCGGATAATGCTGACTACAAGACAGGAAAAGTACTCAGAGACAAAAATGGCCATTTCATAATGGCTAAGGGGACACTGAATCAAGAAGACATAACAATTCTTAATATATATGCACCAAACCAAGGAGCACCAAAATATATAAGACAGCTACTTATTGATCTTAAAACAAAAACTGACAAAAATACAATCATACTTGGAGACCTCAATACACCGCTGACGGCTCTAGATCGGTCATCCAAACAGAGAATCAACAAAGACATAGTGGCCTTAAACAAAACACTAGAGCACCTGGATATGATAGACATCTACAGGACATTTCATCCCAAAGTGACTGAGTATACATTTTTCTCCAGTGTACATGGATCATTCTCAAGAATTGACCATATGTTGGGCCACAAAAACAATATCAGCAAATTCAGAAAAATTGAAGTTGTACCAAGCATATTTTCTGATCATAAAGCCTTGAAACTAGAATTCAACTGCAAAAAAGAGGAAAAAAATCCCACAAAAATGTGGAAACTAAACAACATACTTTTAAAAAATGAATGGGTCAAAGAAGAAATAAGTGCAGAGATCAAAAGATATATACAGACTAATGAAAATGACAATACGACATATCAGAATCTATGGGATGCAGCAAAAGCAGTGTTAAGAGGGAAGTTCATATCGCTTCAGGCATATATGAACAAACAAGAGAGAGCCCAAGTGAACCACTTAACTTCCCACCTTAAGGAACTAGAAAAAGAAGAACAAAGACAACCCAAAACCAGCCGAAGAAAGGAGATAATAAAAATCAGAGCAGAAATAAATGAATTAGAGAACAGAAAAACTATAGAAAAAATTAATAGAACAAGGAGCTGGTTCTTTGAAAAGATCAACAAAATTGACAAACCCTTGGCAAGACTTACCAAGGAAAAAAGAGAAAGAACTCATGTAAACAAAATCCAAAATGAAAGAGGAGAAATCACCACGGACACCGTAGATATACAAAGAATTATTGTAGAATACTATGAAAAACTTTATGCCACTAAATTCAACAACCTAGAAGAAATGGATAAATTCCTAGAAAAAAACAACCTTCCTAGACTGAGTCAAGAAGAAGCAGAAAGCCTAAACAGACCTATCAGTAGAGAAGAAATAGAAAAAACCATTAAAAACCTCCCCAAAAATAAAAGTCCAGGCCCTGACGGCTATACCAGCGAATTTTATCAAACATTCAAAGAAGACTTGGTTCCTATTCTACTCAAAGTCTTCCAAAAAATTGAAGAAGAAGCAATACTTCCAAACACATTTTATGAGGCCAACATAACCCTCATACCAAAACCAGGCAAGGATGGCACAAAAAAAGAAAACTACAGACCAATATCTCTAATGAATACAGATGCTAAAATACTAAACAAAATACTAGCAAATCGAATACAACAACATATTAAAAAAATAATACATCATGATCAAGTAGGATTCATCAAAGAATCTCAAGGATGGTTCAACATACGTAAAACGGTTAATGTAATACATCATATCAACAAAACAAAGAACAAAAACCACATGATCTTATCAATAGACGCAGAAAAGGCTTTCGATAAAATACAACACAATTTTATGTTTAAGACTCTCAACAAAATGGGTATAGAAGGAAAATATCTCAACATGATAAAGGCCATATATGATAAACCATCAGCTAACATCATATTAAATGGCACTAAACTGAAGGCTTTCCCCCTTAAATCAGGAACAAGACAGGGTTGTCCACTCTCTCCACTCTTATTTAATGTGGTACTAGAGGTTCTCGCCACAGCAATCAGACAAGACAAAGAAATAAAAGGCATCCATATCGGAAAAGAAGAAGTAAAGGTATCACTTTTTGCAGATGATATGATCCTATACATCGAAAACCCCAAAGAATCCACAAAAAGACTACTAGAAACAATAAGCCAATACAGTAAGGTCGCAGGATACAAAATTAACATACAGAAGTCAATAGCCTTTCTATATGCCAACAATGAAACAACTGAGAAGGAACTCAAAAGAATAATCCCCTTCACGATTGCAACAAAAAAAATAAAATACTTAGGAATAAACATAACAAAGAATGTAAAGGACTTATATAATGAAAACTATAAACCATTGTTAAGGGAAATCGAAAAAGATATAATGAGATGGAAGAATATACCTTGTTCTTGGCTAGGAAGAATAAATATAATCAAGATGGCTATATTACCCAAAGCAATATACAAATTTAATGCAATTCCCATCAAAATTCCAATGACATTTTTTAAAGAAATAGAGCAAAAAATCATCAGATTTATATGGAACTATAAAAAACCCCAAATAGCCAAAGCAATCCTAAAGAAAAAGAATGAAGCTGGGGGCATTACAATACCTGACTTCAAACTCTATTATAGGGCCACGACAATCAAAACAGCATGGTATTGGCAGAAAAATAGACACTCAGACCAATGGAACAGAATAGAAAGTCCAGAAATAAAACCACATATATATAGTGAAATAATTTTTGATAAAGGGGCCAACAACACACAATGGAGAAAAGAAAGCCTCTTCAATAAATGGTGCTGGGAAAACTGGAAAGCCACATGCAAAAGAATGAAACTGGACTACAGTCTCTCCCCCTGTACAAAAATTAACTCAAAATGGATCAAAGATCTAAACATAAGACCTGAAACAATTAAGTACATAGAAGAAGACATAGGTACTCAACTCATGGACCTGGGTTTTAAAGAGCATTTTATGAATTTGACTCCAATGGCAAGAGAAGTGAAGGCAAAAATTAATGAATGGGACTACATCAGACTAAGAAGTTTTTGCTCAGCAAGGGAAACTGATAACAAAATAAACAGAAAGCCAACTAAATGGGAAATGATATTTTCAAACAACAGCTCAGATAAGGGCCTAATATCCAAAATATACAAAGAACTCATAAAACTCAACAACAAACAAACAAACAATCCAATAAAAAAATGGGAAGAGGATATGAATAGACACTTCTCCCAGGAAGAAATACAAATGGCCAACAGATATATGAAAAGATGCTCATCTTCTTTAGCTATTAGAGAAATGCAAATCAAAACGGCAATGAGATACCACCTCACACCTGTTCGATTAGCTGTTATTAGCAAGTCAGGTAATAGCAAATGTTGGAGAGGCTGTGGAGAAAAAGGAACTCTCATACACTGTTGGTGGGAATGTAAAGTAGTACAACCATTATGGAAGAAAGTATGGTGGTTCCTCAAAAAACTGAAAATAGAACTACCTTATGACCCAGCAATCCCTCTACTGGGTATATATCCCCAAAACTCAGAAACATTGATATGTAAAGACACATGCAGCCCCATGTTTATTGCAGCATTGTTCACAGTGGCCAGGACATGGAAATAACCAAAAAGCCCATCAATAGATGACTGGATAAAGAAGATGTGGCACATATACACTATGGAATACTACTCAGCCATAAGAAATGATGACATCGGAACATTTACAGCAAAATGGTGGGATCTTGATAACATGATACGAAGCGAAATAAGTAAATCAGAAAAAAACAGGAACTGTATTATTCCATACGTAGGTGGGACATAATAGTGAAACTAAGAGACATTGATAAGAGTGTGGTGGTTACGGGGGGGAGTGGGGAATGGGAGAGGGATAGGGGGTGGGAGGGGCACAAAGAAAACAAGATAGAAGGTGACAGAGGACAATCTGACTTTGGGTGGTGGGTATGCAACATAATTGAACGACAAGATAACCTGGACTTGTTATCTTTGAATATATGTATCCTGATTTATTGATGTCACCCCATTAAAAAAATAAAATTATAAAAAAAAAAAAAAAAGATTGTATATAGTATTGTATTGAATCTATAAATCAATTTGGGAAGAATTGATATCCTAGATATGTTGAATCTTCCAGTTCATGAATGTGGTATAACATTCCATTTATTTAGGTCTTTTGAAATTTCTCTGAGCAATGTTTTCATGGTATAAATCTTAACACAATTTATCCTTTTTTCATATTTCTGATGCTATTTTAATAATGTTTTATTTAAAATTTTTCTGAGTTTCTATCATATAAAAGTACAATTTTATTTTTTATGTTAATTTTGTGTCATACAAATTTACTAAACTCAATTATTTGTTTTTAGTAACTTTCTTATAAATACCATAGGATTCTCTAAATATTTCATCATGTAACTGGCAAATAAATATAGTTATTTTTCTGTTTTAATCTGAACACCTTTTCTTTTCTTATTTTTCTTACTAGAATCCTTTAGTACAATGCTGAACACAAAGGGTGAAAGCAGACATGTTTCCCTGGTTCCTCATCTCAGAGAGAAAACATTTAGGCTTTTGCCACCCAATGTGATGTTAACTGTTGTTTTATTTGAGGTGATCTTATTAACCTGAGTAAATACTTCTATTTGTAATTTTGTGAGACATTTTGTTAGAAGATTATAGTTTGTGAAAAAAGATTAGTATCTATCATAATGATCTTCTGTATTTCTTTTTTATTCAGTCTATCTGGTGAATTATGTTTTTTTTTAAGTGGTAAATTAATCTACATTTCTGGTCATCCTCATTTGATCATAACATATTTTTGTTTATATATCAAATATTCTTTATATTCTGAGGGAATTTATGTTAAATTTATGTTATATATTTTTTATGAAATGTCGAGTAGCATTTTCTTACATAGAAATGGAGTTTACTTCATGAGAAGTATTTTAACCTCAAATTTTGAAAAAAAAAAATAACCTGGGAATCTTAATTTTCTATACATTAGGTACATAAAGAAAAAAGAATGTATAAGAAATAAAAAATTCTTTGTTAAGTGCAAATAATGTTTAAAATAGTATATATCACTCAATACAATTTTTTCCTTGATTTTTGACTTAATTAATGAAATTCAAATAAAAAAATCCATAGTTTACATTAAGGTGTAGTCTTGGTGTTGTCCATCCTGTGATTTTTTACAAATGTATAATGGCATGTATCTACTATTATAATACCATACAGAATAGTTCTACTGCCCTAAAAATCCCTGGGGCTCTGCCTTTTCATCCTTTCTTCCTATGGCAACAACTGATCCTTTTATTGTCTTAGGAGTTCTACTTTTTTTTTATGATTTATGATTCCATTTTTGAAATCACTTCTAAGGGAAATACCTACATTTTTACTTTTAAATAATCTATTTTAGAAACTTGGGACCTAATACGTAAAAAAACAAAGAGGTTGGATTAAGTGTTCTAAAGAATGTAGCACAAGCTAATATATAATTTGATATATAGTAATATATTTTATATATTTGTATTTGAGACAAAATAAAAATATTATTTTTGTCATGAGAAGGGGGTAAGAGGATAAAACGCACTCACTTCTACCCTCCACTTCTTTACATACATACATATACAGCTATAAATTCATAAGACTGCCTAGGTTCAGGTCAAATTTTACTAATAATGAATTTCTTCAAATATTGTAGAAGAAAAAGTAAACTGTAATTGAAAAATAACATTTTTTAAAAAAAGTAAAGAAAACTAGTATCTCTTATTCTTCCTGGTAGCAACTCAGTGGCCATGACTCTCAAAGACTCCTCTCTTTTTATCTCTACTTTCTCCTTCTTTACCTTTGCTGATTTTTCTTAATAACACCTTAGACAAGATGTATGGTAACCAAAGGCACTACACTGCCCCAAAAGGCAAAGCATAGACCCACATCAATCTTTTAGTAATGCTCTGCCTTTGGCTGCCAAGTTGGAGCTATTGTCACGAAGGCCTGCAGGTGGATTCCACAGGGATCTTCAAAAGCAACCATTGTCTTACACAGCTTCCCCATGATTCTCTTTGAACTGTTGGTTGACTTCAAAGTTCATTTTCCCATGCCATGATGAGTAACAGGTATAGATATTCACTGACACTTTGAGCCTGTTTGATACAGGAAACCAATGTCATAACAATGATTAGAAGTGGTATTATTGAGCATATTAACCATATGTATTGGCATGACCAGTGCATATTTTCCCTTCCCTGTGGACCATTTATTTACATGGAAAGCTATGTTATAAGAAGTTTCCTTCTGACCAGGCAGTGGCACAGTGGATAGAGCGTCAGACTGGGATGCTGAAGACCCAGGTTTGAGACCCCGAGGTCGCCAGCTTGAGTGCAGGCTCATCTGGTTTGAGCAAAAGCTCATCAGGTTGGACCCAAGGTCGCTGGCTTGAGCAAGGGGTTACTCAGTCTGCTGAAGGCCCGTGGTCAAGGCACATATGAAAAAGCAATCAATGAACAACCAAGATGTTGCAATGTGCAACGAAAAACTAATGATTGAAGCTTCTCATCTCTCCGTTCCTGTCTGTCTGTCCCTGTCTATCCCTCTCTCTGACTCTCTCTCTCTCTCTGAAAAAAAATCTTCTGAGCAAAGCATAAGAACAATTGGAATTAGAGGAAGGGGTTGAATGTAAAGCAGCACGAAACTGAAGTCCTGATGTTTCATACCCAAACGAAATTTACTCCTACCTAGAAGTAGCAATATTCACATGACCATACACATATTCTTGGAGAGTGACTTTCCCCTAAAGAGTTATTTGATAGGCATGATTAGTTTTTGTCTCACGTGGCTTTACTTCTTTTACATGCTCTTCTTCATGTTTTGATTAACTTGGTCTTGTTGTGGATGTATTGGTAGAGAAGACACTAGGCAAAGTGTTTGAGACATAGGTCTTAATATCATACTGATTGAAGTCAGATGGTTCAGGGCTATTGAGTCTTATTTATTCAATTATTTATTTATTTATTTATTTACTACCTTAGTTTTGTTTCTCTTATACATAAAATGGAGATAGCAATACCTAGTTTTCTAGTTTATAGCCCAAGGCCTCGCATATATCAAACAGTGTAAATAGTAATACTTATGTTAAATTAGATTTTAATCACCTACTTGTCATTGAACATAATATTTGTGGGGGGGTTTTAATATGATGGCATATCTTTATTCTACTAAAGATTTGCATTTTTGTACTATATATTTTGAGAAAAAGAAAGATATTTCAATCAGTGTTGAACATACGAGTTCAAAGTTTCTGTCAAATCAGGTTGGGGCTGATATGATGCTACATGTGCACAAAAGATATAGGTAACTGGTTGTGAGACAGAGGATAATGGGCTAGATGGACCAGCACAAGTGAGCAGCCAGGGAAAGAAAACAGCTTCTCAAAATCAGCTTTTGTTGAATTCACATTTGACGTTTTTCAGACTTAACATCTTTTTTTTCTTGATCTATATGGAATGATTCACTCTTGATTGGAAATAATTATTTAGACCAGAATAGAGAAAAACTTTTGATGACATTTCTCGATGTTTATGTGTGTTTGGGTATATGTGCATGTCTCAGTAGACAGCCCGCATGGATTAGATGTTTATTCAATTCTGAGCAAATGCAGTAGGCATCATATACTCGGAGCTAGAAGACACCAGTTCAAAGGCCAAGTCACATCATCTTTCAGTGTTTGGATGCAAATTATTTAGGTGATAACATTTAGTTATTAAATAAAACAAACTCAGGAAAGAATATTGTTTATTACTGTTTTGACTTCCAGTTAAAGTATCAGATGATTAGAAAATGCCACATTTATACCCCTTATCTTTCTCATATTATTTTGTGTTTATATCCTGTTTTTAAATAGATTTTCCCACATTTATGCTTGTGACTTCATATCATTAAGCAAAATCATATTTCAAAAACAAAAAGACTCAGAGATATCTTGTCTGATAATGTAGCAGTCAGAGAGAGATAATAAAACTTCCTTAGTGCTATGAAGATCAGAAGTTTTAGATAAAAAGCATTTCTTAATTGTTAATTTTTTAGTTATTTTTTTTTTAATGAGGTAGCTTTACATACTGGACAAAAGAAGAATCCAAAAACTAGAAATGTTGTAAGCAAGAGGTGAGGCAGTCCAGTGTGGGTCAGAGTTAGAACAGTACCACCGGACCCAGCCGAGGACGAGGTTTTACACACAGGTTGCAAGAGACATGGCTCCAGTTCCATGCAAGGCAGAGAATTAGAAATAACACTTTCTGATACGACATGAAACACAGCTATCACTCTAAGAATGTGGAGGGAATTCAGAGAGCATAAATATCTCATTTGTGAACCTTGAAAAATGAGCCATTAAATTGGTCAAGAAAGAGGATCCAAAGTTAGAACAGCAATGGTAACAATGGAATTGTGGAGAAGAAGTGACCCCCGCTAAGAAAAGTTGAAAAGTGCAAAATCACCAAGATAGCAATAGAAAGCAGAGCCCTGATCAGACAGCAGAGAGGTGGGTAATAGTGGCCACTTCAAAGGAGAACATATCGGCCATCAAGCGGAACACAGCAGCCACAGCAAGGCCCTGCAGGGGAGTAGAGAGACTTGTGGGTTGTGGGTTTCATAGTAGAATGTGTCTCAGAGACAAGTTGTTCAACAACTTTCACCCACGTGGTTTTTATTATATTTCCACAAATAACTGGAAGCTGGGGTGGTACTTTAAAAATAAGGGTAATAAATTTTTTTTTAATGAAAACTGAAGATTCAGAGATCAAAACTTGAAACCACTACCATTAACTGCCAGAGAATCATTAGAAATAATTTTTCCCCAACTAAGCCTTGGTTGGCAACATGAAAGTTCTCTTTTATTTATTATTAGGTGTGTTGGTGAAGTATTTCAGCTGTAGTCCTTGCTCAGTAAGCCACAGATTTTATAATCTTCTATAATTGTGTAAACAAAACTATGAACCGCACAGGTGAACTATAAATATGGGTATGTCTTTCATCCAAAAGTTTAGAGGACCTCACCTATTTAATTTCATTGTTTCGTACTTTAAAAAAATCTCATCAGCCATGGAAATTGTTATAGCTAACATATTTCCCTTTTTTTGGCACACATATCTATAAGTAACATATCTATTGAAATATTTTATTGAAAGTTACATAGGTTCAGTTTTGAAGTTTTGGCCAGATTACTGTGTATAATCCAAGTAAATAAAGTTGTGTGGATAAAAAGAAATCCAGAATTAATTAAGCAGGACATGATTAAACTTGTGATAAAGAACATTAAGATTGAAAGTTTGGAAGGAGTGACTGCTGGCCTTGAGATTCTGGGAAAAATAGTCATTCTTTATCTTTTTATATCTTTAATTCTAGCCTGAAATAAAAACCTAAATTTACATTACAAATTTATTTTTATGGGTAATATCTCTTCTTTAATACATACTCTTGTTAAAATGTTTTCCTTTGTATGTTAGAGGGAGGAGAAAAAGAGAGAGAGATTTGTATCATTCCCTAATTGAATTTCCCCCCCTCTGAACTGCTACTCACCTCACTGCCTGAAAGAGAGAGTATACTGAAGAATTCATTTTCCTGAGAACTATGTGATGAAAATCCATGTTTATATTTCAGCATGTTTTTTTATTATTATTCAGTAAGAAAAGGGGAGACAGAGAGACTCCCATATGTACCCCAACTGGACCCACCTGGCAGGTCCCTAGGGGCTGATGCTTTGCCCATCTGGGACATTGCTCCTTTGCTCAGCAAGCAAGCTCTTCTTTGTGCCTGAAGGGGAGGCCACAGAGTCATCCTGAGCACCCAGAGTCAACTTGCTCCAATAGAGCCATGGCTGCAAGAAGGGGGCAGAAAGAGAGAGAGAGAGAGAGAGAGAGAGAGAGAGAGAGAAGGAAGAGGGAGGGGGGAGGAGTGACAAAATAGATATTCTCATTTTCTGTGTGCTCTGACCAGGAATTGAACCCAGGAAATCCAAAGGCCCAGCTGATGCTCTACCACTGAGCACACTGGCCACGGTCATATTTCAACCTTTGAATCCAACTTCCACCACAATGTAAATATACATTGATGATAGGTGAAAGAACAATTGTCATTGCAGCAATGCGCCTATACTCTATTGTTATCACCACATTGTTGGGGGGCCCATCTCCATATAATGATACAGTAAATGCCCACTGAGGTGTATGCAGGGGCCCTGAACTCCACAGAAGAAGAGCATTTATACTGCAAGAGATCTTATAAGAAATGGAGCCTTTCTGCCCTGACCCATACCTAACAAACTGGAATCCATGTTAAGGAAAACCCAGGTAACTCACAAGAAAAACTGTTCTAGAAACACATCAGAACTGTGTCCATTTATTAATGTCTTTTCTCTCCTTCCCGCTTCCTCTCTTTTCTTGTCCTCCTTTCCTCTCACAAGCATATATATTCATCTGTCAGCTAACCTGACATTTCTCCTGTGGGAGTTTCTGATGTTATTTTCTGTGCATTAGATGGCAACATTACTGAGGGATGTGAATGTCCCCTAAAGTGCACAGGCATCGTGAGATAAAAGAGAAACTCTGCTTTAAACTCCCATGTGGCTCAGTATGTCATTTTCAGAGTGTTCCTTGAGAAAGCACATAAAGTCTAACCCAAGGTTGACAGGAATAAGGTAGGAGAGAACAGACACATCTCAGTGATCAAAGATCTAGCAATAAATCAGGGACAGGTTCTCCTCATCTGTGGTCAGATCTGAGAGGAAGGAGTTTAGACAGAATCAACATTGAGAACTAGAAAAGCCATGGGGAAGAAGTGTAAGCAGTAAGGAGAACAATCGATAGTCAGCTCAAAGACACACCTTATCTAAGCCACTATCTCTTCCCTCCACCTAGACCATGGTAGTGGTCTCCAAAATTACCTCCTTTCTGGATTCTGCTCCTCCTACTCCCTTCCAGACAGTTCTCCTACCAGGAGCCAGAGGGAATTCATTAACTCTCCAATAGGCTCTAGCAAACATAACGAAATCCACCACTTCACCAAGACAGAAAAAGCCCAGTGAGATGGAACCTCTAACACAGCCTAACTCCCCTCTACCACTGTGTCAGCTCACAGCCTGGCTCTTTGCTTCTCACACATTTTACTGCTCAAGAAGAGTTATGTCTCTCTGCATGAGACACCTCTGGTCCGTCATCCCCTTCTTAGGATGGTAGACATCATTCTTGATCATCTCTTAATAGTCAATTCTCTTTCCTAACATTCTATTGAATTTTATGAAGAGCTCTGTATTTCCAAAAATTAAGATTCAAGCATGATTATGACCAGACTACCTAGCCTCCTGCTTTGTCCTAGATTCTTGAGATGTGCCCACACATAGTAAGAACTCAGTACAGTATTTTCTTTTAGAACTCCATAATTTTTTAAGTTATTAATGAGTGTCTTCATTGTCAGTTTCATGTGTTATCTCATTTAATATGTAGTATAGCCTAATAAGTTTATTATCAAAATCACTATTTTATAGATAAGGAAATCAGATTTTGTGTGCGTGTGTGATAGAGACAGACAGAGACAGAGAGAGGAACAGATACGGACAGACAGACAGGAAGAGAGAGAGATGAGAAGCATCAATTCTTTGTTATGGCACCCTAGTTGTTCATTGATTGCTTTCTCATCTGTGCCTTGGCCAGGGGATAGGGGGAGGCTACAGCAGACCGAGTCACCCCTTGTTCAAGCCAATGACCTTGGGCTCAAGCCGGTAAACTTTGCTCAGACCAAATGAGCCTGCACTCGAGCCAACGACCTCGGGGTTTCAAACCTGTGTCCTCTGCGTCCCAGTCCAATGCTCTAGCCCCTGCACCACCGCCTGGTCAGGCTAGGAAACCAGATCCTTACCAGACTGCTTTGATAGTATGCCTAAAGCTCAACTCCAGGTTTTTCTAATGTCCAAGAACAGGCTCATTCTATATTCCAAAGCTACTTAGTCTAGTCAGGGGGTATTAGATGGAGATAATTTGTCAAAGAAATGGATGTTTAGAAGTAGGGAACTGTGTTAAATGGACTTTTGAAATACTTTATAAATTGTGTTTCTTCATTTCTGAAAGTCTATGGGCCACTTTTGAGGGGTTTTCCCTCTGACAGCTGCCAGTTTATAACCTGTTTCTATTTTGTTAGTTTATTTTGTGCATTATATTCCTCAAATAAATAAAGTCATGTGGTACTTTCTTTCTGACAGGCTTATTTCACTTAGCATAATGCTCTCCAGGTCCATCCATGCTGTCACACAGGTAAGATTTCCTTCTTTTTCATGGTTGTGTAATATTTCATTTTTTAAATGTACCACAGTTTTTATCCACTCATCTCATGGTGGATCCTTGGGCAGCTTCCATAGCTTGGCTATTGTAAATAACACGGTAATGAACATAGGGATGCATACAGTCTTTGAAGCAGTGTTTTTGGGTTTCTTTGGATATATTCCCAGATGAGAAATTACTAGGTCAAAGGTAGTTCCATTTTAACTTGTTTGAGGTAACTCCTTACTGCTTTCCACAGTGGCTGCACCAATCTGTATTCCCTCAGTCAGTGCACATTCTCTTTCCTCCACATCCTCGCCAACAGTTGTTGTTTGTTGATTTATTGATGATAACCATTCTGACATGTGTGAGGTGATATCACATTGTGGCTTTAATTTGCTTCTCTCTGATGATTAGTGAAGTTGGACATCTTATAATATATTTATTGGCCATTGGAATGTCTATTCAGGAGAAGTGTCTATTCAAGCCCTTTGCCCATTTCTTAATTGTGTTATTTGGGGTTTTTTTGGTTGTAAGTTTTATGAGTTTCTTATAAATTTTGAATAGTAAGCTCTTATCAGATATACTGGAAAATATGGCCTCCCATTCAGTGGGGTGTCTTTATTTTATTGATGGTTTTCTTTGTTGTGAAAAAACTTTTTTAGTCTGATGCAGTCCCATTTGTTAAATTTTTTTTTAATTTTCCTTGCCTGAGATGATATGACAGAAAAAATATTGCTACAAGTAATGTTAAAGATTTTATTGCCTATGTTTTCTTCTAGAGTTTTTATGGTTTCAAGTCTAACATTTAAGTCTTTCATCTATATTTGTGTTTAATCTAGTGTATCATAAAAGAAGGTGGTCTAGATTTATTTTTTGCATGTATCTGTCCAATTTTCCCAACACCATTTACTAAATAGACTGTCTTTATCCCACTGTATATTTTCATCTCCTTTGTCAAATATTAATTGACTATAAAGTCATCGTGTCTTTATATATCTATATGTTAGTTTTTATGCTAGCACCATGCTATTTGGATATTATGGTATAGTCAGTGGTGGAATTCAAATAATTTAACAACCAGTTCTCTGCCCTAATGACCATTTTAAAATTTTATAAAAAATGATATACCAAAAGGTAGTTTATTATTTTATGAATTTAATACTTAAATAAGAACAATAAAAGAGGTACACAAAACTAGATTATAAGGAGTTTTAAAATATTAATAAAATATTAAATAATACCTGACAAAAATAATAAAACTGTTATTTAAGATATCTCCATATTACTTCTTGATGTCCTCACTTGCAGTTTTCTTTGCTTTTATCCGAGCATCATCAGCTGTGTGATTTATCCTTAACCATCTTTTCACTGTAGGAGTAGAATCCCATTCCTTTATCTATGGATGGAATGAACATTACTACTGGCACTTAGAATAAGCTATTGTATAGAAATATATTCTGTGCAATTCACATGTCACTAGTCTCAATTACATACTTAAGCAAAGAAAGAAAAGGTCATGCAATTAATAAGACTTTAGATGATATTTCAACTTGATAGGAATGGCTTATTTTAAATAGATGAAATGGACCCAGATTCAGTGAGGCAAAAATGAAATATTCTTTCCTACATCACCTTATTATCCATGCCATCACTATGATAATGCACAGCCTTTTAATCTTCACACTTGCTATTTGCTCTACTTATGTGCAGTAGGTCTTATTAAATCGCCAGCAGTTTTTAGGAAGATATATTGTGAAAATTTTTTTTTCCATGATTTGGCTATAAGTATATAGGCAACTTTGAGATAAAAAATAAGGCAGATAAGTAACAAGATGACTAGATTACTTCTTATAAGACTCAGAGTATAGAATCCCCTTAAAAATTTGTTTTTCCTCATGATACAGAGTGAACACAAATTATGAACTTGTAAAGATACGTCTTTGAGGTTTTCAGACCCAGCCACATGGTTTATGTTTATATGTCAATTACTTATCAATTATTTTTCATATATGTTATTTATTTAAGCTTTACCATAAACCTCTAAATATGGTTGGTCATACCAGTCTAGCTTTTAAGGAGAGAATCTTGAGGTTTAGCTAATGAATATTTATCCCAAATATACAGCACGCAAACAGAGGAGCCATAGCTCAAGATCACTTTTCTGTGTGTAATTCCAGGGTTCTTTCAGGGTCTCCCATTCTGCTTTCCCCTATGAAGGAGGTAACCCCAGGATTGATTCATTACACAGCGTGTAAAGAATTATATTGATTTTCCCTATAGCATAACTATGGTAATTTATTTTCAATGTAATAGTACCAGAACTATGTTGTAGAAATATTTTCTGTTTGTAGAAAAGTTAAATTTTATTAACAGTGTCTGGATCAGACCATGTGTATAGAGAATAACTTCACCTGATGGACACCCATTACTCAGCTCTGCATGAAGAAGGTAGAGGTTGAGAGTTTGGATTCTAGCATCACATTACATGAGAGTCCATCTCAGCTCTACCAATCACTAGATGTATGATTTGAGGCAATTACATAATCCTTCCCTCTGTGCCAGAATTTCCTCACCTGGAAAATAAAAAGTTCCTATGTCATAGAAATTGTCATCAGAATTAAACCTGTTAAGTTATATAAAGTGCTCAGAACATTGCTTGGGATGTAAGATAGGCTTGAAAATCACATGGTCAAAATATCGATGATGTTGATTATGTGCTTTTAGGTAAAGAATTTAATAAGATGTTAATCCCACTCATTGCTTGTATAGCTGAAAATGAGTTCACATTTGGCTCATTGAGGTCAGAACAGAACTAAATCCTCTAATCTGCTTGTTGCTATTTCAGAATGTTCTCAATCTTGAATGGTGGCATAAATCAGAATAATAATCACTCTGAGAAGACTATAAAAACCAGAGTTGGTTTTCTTTTTACCAAAAAAAAATAGCGCAACTTTCAGATATTTTGAGCTCTGCCTAAACATCAGTCTAGTAACTATGTCAGCGATGAAGATACTTTGTATTTTCCTGACTTTTGTCTTCACTGTGTCTTGTGGTCCATCAGGTAATAAAAGTTTGTTAATATGGAAAAGGAGGGGAGGGCTTTACTCTAGAAAAATAAAACAAATGAGTGGTTGTTAGAAGACAGCATATGAATTCATAATGCAATTCACTTTATTTGCATGGGAGAAAAAATGAGTAAAACTTGCTTGGTGTTTTTGTTTGATGAGACTATGACTCCTTCTGTGTTTTCTACTGCTTCCTCTTTTTACATGCAGTATAATGAACTGATACTGTAGCTGTTGTCAACATTAAGTTTTCTATAACTAACTAGCCAGTAAACTGTGATGGGATAGATTGTGTATTTATGGTATTAGAAGTGAATGATTATTCAGAATACAAAACATGGAGACTATAATTTTCTTTCCACATCCTTTTTTCTTGAGGAAGAATGCACAGATTAGATATTTAAAGATATTTTATTTACCAAAAAAAATGGTAATGGCAAAGGAAATACTGTTGGATAAATAAATACTTATACCAATTTACAGAGGATGAAATCACGTTTTAAATCCAATTACCTGGGCATGATTTCAGGAATAAAATGGCTTAACTCTAAAACTTAAACAACTTTATTTACTTATCTCTATATTATCTGTCTTTCTATCCATATATTTATGCGAAACTTGGATTTATGATTATGGCTCTTTTTTCTTAGGTTCACAGAGAAAAACAAAAGAAAAAACAAAAGAAATTACACAGAGAACAATGCAATGTTACCTTGTTCGTGGTGCTTGCAAGACTACATGCAACACCTGGGAATATGTATATAACTACTGCAGTATTGAGCCCTGCTGTGTCATACGAGACTACATAAAACCAACCATTAAATACAGAACTACTACAGCTGTCACTTCCAAAACAAAAGTAATTTCTAGTTCTACTACACTACACAATACTACGTTGTAACAACATTATGAATAAAAAAACAAACTTTCTACTTTCTATAAATCTTTTCTCATGGGTGTCCTCTGGCCTTCAGGATTATAAAACTATTGCGTGGCAGCTAGTGAGTTCAATGTTGGGGTAGTACAAGCAAAATGAAGAAGAGTAATAAGTAATCTCTTCATTAAATAGTTCTCTCCCACTCGTATAACCAACATCCTCCATTCTTAATATTTTACTCATCTCTGGCCTGTTTATTTGCCCTGTGTAATAGCATGGTTATTTTCATATGATCTTTATGGTATCAGCCTTCAATCATGGTTTATAGTACCTTTCCATAGTTTCAGCCAAAATGTGTTTGAGTCTTGGATACAAAGTCATATACATCTTAACCACAACATAGGACAGACTATTGATAATGTGAGAAAGAGTCATCAAACAAAACTCAACAGGAAATAAAATGTGATGAGAGCAAAAGCAAGTTAAAAACACTTTAAAGGTATTTTTCTTATGATAAAATAATAAGAAAATTTGGAAGGATACAGAAATGTACAAAGATAACAATAAAAGTCATTTCTAATAATACTATTTAGAAATATGATATTTATCATAATCAATCCTGAACTTAGACAGCCAGTCCAAGGCTCTTCTCTCTTGGTCCTGAAGAATTTTATTTAACTCCTTCACCTTTTAATTCAGTATTTAATGCTTCAGTCTTTGTCCCTGTCTTCAGTGAACTTATTGTGTTTCCAATTTTTCACTTTCCACATTAATTTTATCATAATATTGAATTAATGTTAATCTAAGCTTTTTTATGAAATGATTGACATTCAGAATTTAAAATTTTCCACTGCGTGTATTTTTTTTTTAACCTAAAGCTATAGTACAGATTTGGATAATATGAAAACTTAGGTCAGAATTCTGACTTAGAAGTGAAAAAAGTTTAGCGCCTTGGGGGGTATAAGAGGAAAGGATAATCTCCAGTTAGTTTTCTTATTTGAGAAATACATGTCAAACAATGTAAACATTCATTAGAAAATTTGAGAAAGGTGCTGATTTGAAAGGAAGATTTATGACACGTTAAGTTTAGACTGCTCTGCTGTATACATGGGTGGAAGTCAGGGAAAAAAATGTGCTTCAAATATGAATTTGAGGAGCCATTAACTGAAGCAATAAGATAAAACCACTCAAGGGAAGACTACAGATTGAGAAGAGAAAAATAAGTCTAAAATCTCAAGAAATAGCACTTAAAGTATGTTAAGGAAAAGTAGACTCTACAAAGGAGGGAAGGAACATCAGCTAGCTAGAGAGAAATTACTCCCTGTTTTCATGTCTTTCCAGGTGAGTTCCCAGACATAGAAGGAAAGAGCAAACCAATTCCCATGGTGCTTTGTGTTCATTTTGACCCTCAGAATCAATGGCATAATAAAATAGATAGTGTTTAAAGCCATCGAGTTTCAGGGTAGTTTGTTGCACAACAATATTAACCAGTGTGTGTATAATTTCCAACTATAAAAGTTTTATTTTTTTTTATATTTTATTTATTGATTTTTAGAGAGAGGGGAGAGAAAAAGAGAGAGAGAGAGGGAGAGAAAGGGGAGGAGCAGGAAGCATCAACTCCCATATGTGCCTTGACCAGGCAAGCCCAGGGTTTCGAACCGGCAACCTCAGTGTTCCAGGTCGACGCCTTATCCCACTGCGCCACCACAGGTCAGGCCTATAAAAGTTTTAAAAAAATAATTTAAAAAATACATAATGAATCATAGATAGGACTTGAGAAAGAATGAAATAAAGAACTCCAAAAATCCACCCCTTCTTAAAAATCAACAAAAGATTGGGAAGAATTGACAAAAATTCAGTTTTTAACGGTTGTGCAAATTAACCTTAAACTTGTGAAAATCCAAGGAACATTAATTTAAAAAATGTATACTGAATTTCAGTAAGAACAGCCAGCTTAGTGGCATTTTATCTGCCCTGTTACTGTCCAACTCACCCTAGCACTGCAATAACCTTGGAAACCCACAGCCTCCCTACAACAGTAGCCGTGAATACATAATGAATATATACAACTTAATAATAAAAATGACAGTTATAAAATGAACAAAAGAATTAGATATATATTTCTCCAAAGAAGATATAAAATGTTCAACAAGCGCATGCAAAGATATTTAACCTCAGCAGCCATCAAGAAAATGCAAATCAACACCACAAGGAGTTACCACTTCCCACCACTAAGAGGCCTATATTTAAAACAACAGATAGTAACAAGTGTTCAGAAGGCAGCCTGAGAGTACCTGAAAAAGTCAAGAATGGAGTTTTCATTTCATTCTTCAATCTGACATTTAGGCATATGTGGGAGAAATAAAAACATATGTTAAAAAAAAAAGCTTGTACAAATGTTCATAGCGACATTCTTTATAACAGCTAAAAGGGAGAAACAACCCAAATGTCCAAAAACTGATGGGTTGATAAATGTTGTGTGCCACATCTATACAAAAAAATATTATTGAGCAATAAAATGTAATGAAGTCCTAATTCATGCTACAAATTGATAAACTTGAAAATATGATAAGTGAAAATAACCAGTTACAAATTTCACATATGGTGTTTATTATTCCATTGGTGTGAAATATCAAGACAAGGCAAACAAATAGATACTCAACTTATAGTCATGGTTTTCTAGGGCTTGAAAGAGGTGAGTCAAGGGTGATAGCTACAGGGTACAGGTTTTTGAAATTGAAAATATTCTAAAATTGATTATGGTGATGTTTACACAACTCTGTGAATATGTAAAACTCATTGAATTGTACACATTAAATAGCTTAATGGTTTGGTACGTGAGTAAATCTCAATGATGTTGTTATAGGAAAAAATTATAGGCAACCTTCTCATCTGAAATTATGTAAGACAAAAGACAATGTATCAACATGTTTAAATATTGAAAAAATTCCACTCCACCTACAATTCTACTCAGTGGAAAAACGGTAATAAAGATAAAAGTGAAATAAAGGCACTTTCAAGCGAATGAAACCTTTAAAAATGTATTTTTAGCAGTGTTTTCTGGCAGAAACACACAAAAATTTTCCAGTAGAAAAAAAAATTATACAAGATTAAAAATTAGATCTACACAAAGGAATAAACTGAGATGAAATTTATAAATTTGTGGCTAAATGGGAATATTCTTTTCCTCGATTTTTAATCTTTATGAAAGATAATTTACTGCCTTAAACAAGAGTAATAATATATTGTGCAGTTTATTGAATTGCAGAAAGAAATGAATGAGAACAATTTTCCAGATCATAAAAAGGGGAGAAATAGAAGTATAGGATTGGAAGTCTCCTGTATTATATGTGTTAGCTAAAGCCCTGTGGTGTGTGTGTGTGTGTGTGTGTGTGTGTGTGTGTGTGTGTGTATATATATATATATATATATATATATATATATATATATATATATCGCCAGTGGGGTAATTTAAATATAATAATAAAAATACACAGATCAGAAGAAAAAGAAAGGGAACAAACACAGGAAGACCAAATAGGAAAAAAACAACAACAACAAAATGTCAGGTTTAAACACAGCTACATTACAATTTCATTAAATGTAAATATTTTGAACATAGCAATGAAAAGGTTGAGACTGTAAGACAGAATATTGTATTAGTTATCTATTTCTGCATAACAAATTAATAAGTAACAGCTTAAAACCTTTATTATTTCATAGATTGAATGGGCAGAATTCCAAGAAAAGCTTCAGCTTGGAGCTCCTGTCTCACCATCTCAGATGAGCTGAAACTGAAGCAGGTGATCTGAGCTACAGACATCTCAATACTAGACTGGGGCTGAAGAATCAGCTACTGAGCTCACTCTTGTGGTTTTTGGCAGCCTTCATTCTTGAACTCTATTCACCTTAAGGCTTCAGTTTATTATAACTTGTTAAATAGATGGGTACAGATTCTAACCACATCCATTGGGCTGCTCCTTAAAGAAGCTCACAATATAGTACCTTTCTTCCCCCAACGTAAGAGATGAGAAGCAGTGACAGAGAGAACCAGAAACAGAAACCCTGTGATACCCACGGAGATGAACAGAGAAAGAGACACAGACCAAAGCTTTTGGGTAACAGTTCAAGATTATTTTAAAATGTTTATGTTAAAATATATGAAATGTCTCAAAGCAATGTTTTAAAATTCAATTTTAAGAATCTAGAAAAAGAAGGGTAAATTAAATCTAATTTTAAAAAAGCATCTTTTAATGAAACCCTTATTTTTACTTAGCAGAAAGAAAATAAAATAAGATCAGCAATAATTAAATATAAAATGAGAACTTGGCTGATTTACTCAATGGATAGAGCATCAGCCTGGTGTGCAGATGTAGGTTCTATCTCCAGTCAGGCCACACATGAGAAATAACCATCTGCTTCTCTCCCCCTCTTCCCCTCTCTCTCCCTTCCTCTTTCACAGCCAGTGGCTCAGTTGGTTCAAGCATCAGCCCTGGGTGCTGAGGATAGCTTGGTTGATTCAGGCATCAGCTCTAGATGAGGAATTGCTGTGTGGATCCTTATTGGGAACATGTGGGAGTCTGTCTCTCTTTCTCCATTCCTTTCATTAAAAAAAACACAACAAATATATATAATGAACAAATAATAAAAACAATCAATAAGAAAAAAAGCTGTTTTTTTAAAAAAGTTAAAAATATGTTTTTTCAGAAATTCCTAAGCAGATGGATCAAGAAAAAGGTGAGAGAAAGTACAAGTGACTAATGTCAGGAATTATTAGGAGAAATAATTACAGATGCAATGGAGATTAAAAAAATACAAGAATATAATAAAAACACTTTATTAGTACTTTGAAAGCTGTTATGAAAGAAAAAAACCCACAAATGATGTAAACTACCAAGATTCACTCAAGAAAAAAATTTGCAACATGACTAAATTTGATATCTATATTTTAAAATAATGTGTTTACAAATCTTCCCGCATAGAAAATACTAGGTACTGTATTATACACATTATACACAAATACTTCTGTAAAATACAATTAGAAAACACTTCCTAAGTTATATTAGTAAAATAAGTCAGAGAAAGACAACACAGGATGTGAAATCAGAAAACCAAAATAAATGAACAAACAAAACAGAAATAAACTCATAGATACAGAGAACAAACTGATGGTTGCCAGGTGGGAAGGGGGTGTTCAGGGGCTGGGGGAAAAGCTGGAGGAATTAAGCAATACAAACTGACAGTTATAAATAGTCACAGGTTGTACAATACAGCATAAGGAATGTCGTAATAAATATACATGGTGTCAGGGGAGTCCTAGACTTATTTTGGGAATCACTTCATAAGTTATATAAATTTCTAACCACAATGCTATACACCCAAAACTAATATAATATTAAATGTCAACTGTAATTTAAATTTTTTTAATTGGTAAAGACATTTGAGAACAACATGATTGCCTATATAGTGAATCTAAGAAATCTAAAAATAAAGATAACATAACTAATAATTGAATTTAATAAGGTTGTTGATACAGGTCCAATATAAAAATCAGTTTTATTTTTGTAAACTAGTAAAACATACATGAAAAATTAAATTTCAAAATATTCTATATAAATGTATCCAAAACCATGACAAATTACAGACAGAGATATTGAAATGCAACACCTTCCTCTGAAAATTATTTATACATTGCTGAGAGGGGGTATAGAAGAGCTAACTGATAGAGAGATGTACCTTGATCACATATTGGAAATGTCAAAATGTCAGATCTCATCAAAGTGATTTATAGATTCAACCAAATCCAGAACAAAATTCCATCTGGATTTTTAAATAGATATTGGCAATCTTACTTAAAACATGATATGAAAACTCACAAGACCTAAAAATGACATAATACATTGAAGAATTTAGAACTAAGTTGCAAAACTTATACTATCTAATTTCAGGTTTTACAATAATTAAGAGATTTTCAGATTGACATAAAACAATGTGAAGTCCAGATATAAACTCTAATATATGTAGTCAATTGATTATTTTTAAAGATGGCAAAGAAATTCATTTGGTTACATATTTATTTTTGGAGTTCTTCCTCTGTAATAAAAAAAATTCTACACATTGGAGACTTACTGTAGATCAAGACATAAACATTTCTTCCATCATGGAGTTTTTAGTTTTGTTTAAATGAAACCACAGCTCAAGTGAACAAATTATGCGCAGAAAGCTAAGATTTCTGGCATAGAAACTTTTGTCCTAGAAACAAAAGTTAGGTTTCTTCTTCAAGACATTGGAGTCCTAATTCCTTCTGTTCACAGTAAAAAAGCTCATTACAAACCACATTCACTAATCTTACCATGAGAATGCCACTGAAGGGAGGATTTCTTGGAAAAAAAGATTTGTACAAAAGCAACGGAATTACCCACAAGATATCCAGTTGTTCATTCTAAAACTGATAATTTTGCAACAGTGAAACCCCAGGAGCATGAAAAACCAAGGTTACAACAGAAAATGGAACACAAGATCCCATGAAAATAGATAGTTAAAGAAAAACAGAATTTGATACAAATAAAAAAAAATTCTTTTAAACGTATTTGCAGAGGAATTAAAAAACTCTTACATCTGTAAAACAAGAATACTGTTCTATGGCGAGAGAACAATCAGAATGGGAAAAGGCACTGATATTATAAATATGTTTCCTAAAAAATCAGAAAAACTAAAATGTGATATATTTAAAATTACAAAAAAATGAGACCTACACTGAACTTAAAAGCTTTAGCACAGCAAAGGAAATCGGCAACAAAATGAAAGGACAACCCACTGAATGGAAGACCATATTCACCAACGATACATCTGATAAGGGGTTAATTTCTAAATTAAAAATGAAACTGCCTTGTGATCCAGAGACGCCACTTCTGAGAATTTATCTGAAGAAACCTAAAACATTGATTAGAAAGAATATATGCACCCCCATGTCATTGCAGCATTGTTTACAATAGGCAAAATCTGGAAACAGCCCAAGTGTCCATCAGTAGATGAGTAGATTAAAAAGATGTTATGCACTTACATTACAGAATACTATTTGGCTGTTTTAAAAAAAAAAAAAGAAAATATATTCTGCAATAGCATGGTTGGACTGGACCTGGAGAATGTTATGTTAAGTGAAATAAGCCAGTCAGAGGAAGACAAATAAAAGTGATGTTATTTATACTTATATGTGAAATCTAATGAACTAATCAACTAATAAACTATTTAAAACAGACTCATAGACACAAAGAACAGACTGAGAGCTGTCAGAGGTGAAGTGGGTTGGGGGACTGGATAAAAAAGTGAAGGGGTTAAGCAAAGAAAAGAAAAGCTTTTACGTATGTTGAACCATCCTTGAGATTCTGGGATGAATCCCACTTGATCATGATGTATTATTTTTTTAATATGTTGTTGTATTCGATTTGCTAGTATTTTGTTTAGTATTTTAGCATCTGTATTCATTAGAGATATTGGTCTGTAGTTTTCTTTCTTTGTGCCATCCTTGCCTGGTTTTGGTATAAGGGTTATGTTTGCCTCATAAAATGTGTTTGGAAGTATTGCTTCTTCTTCAATTTTTTGGAAGACTTTCTGTAGAATAGGAACCAAGTCTTCTTTGAAGGTTTGATAAAATTCGCTGTTATAGCCGTCTGGGCCTGGACTTTTATTTTTGGGGAGGTTTTTAATGGTTTTTTCTATTTCTTCTCTACTAATAGGTCTGTTTAGGCTTTCTGCTTCTTCTTGACTCAGTCTAGGAAGGTTGTATTGTTCTAGGAATTTATCCATTTCTTCTAGGTTGTTGAATTTAGTGGCATAGAGTTTTTCATAGTATTCTACAATAATTCTTTGTATATCTACGATGTCCGTAGTGATTTCTCCTCTTTCATTTTGGATTTTGTTTATATGAGTTCTTTCTCTTTTTTCCTTGGTAAGTCTTGCCAAGGGTTTGTCAATTTTATTGATTTTTTCAAAGAACCAGCTCTTTGTTCTATTAATTTTTTCTATAGTTTTTCTGTTCTCTATTTCATTTATTTCTGCTCTGATTTTTATTATCTCCTTTCTTCGGCTGGTTTTGGGTTGTCTGTGTTCTTCATTTTCTAGTTCCTTAAGGTGTGAAGTTAAGTGGTTCACTTGGGCTCTCTCTTGTTTGTTCATATATGCCTGAAGTGATATGAACTTCCCTCTTATCACTGCTTTTGCTGCATCCCATAGATTCTGATATGTCGTATTATCATTTTCATTTGTCTGTATATATCTTTGGTTGTGGAGAAAAAGGAACCCTCATCCACTGTTGGTGGGAATGTAAAGTAGTACAACCATTATGGAAGAAAGTATGGTGGTTCCTCAAAAAACTGAAAATAGAACTACCTTATGACCCAGCAATCCCTCTACTGGGTATATACCCCAAAAACTCAGAAACATTGACTTGTAAAAACACATGCAGCCCCATGTTCATTGCAGCATTGTTCACAGTGGCCAGGACATGGAAACCACCAAAAAGCCCATCAATAGATGACTGGATAAAGAAGATGTGGCACATATACACTATGGAATACTACTCAGCCATAAGAAATGATGACAGCGGATCATTTATGGCAAAATGGTGGGATCTTGACAACATTATACAGAGTGAAATAAGTAAATCAGAAAAAACCAGGAACTGCATTTTTCCATACGTAGATGGGACATAAAAGTGAGACCAAGAGACATTGATAAGAGTGTGGTGGTTACGGGGGGAGGGGGGAGAGGGAGAGGGAAGGGGGAGGGGGAGGGGCACAAAGAGAACTAGATAGAGGGTGACAGGACAATCTGACTTTGGGTGATGGGTATGCAACATAATTGAACTTTAAGATAACCTGGACATATTATCTTTGAATATATGTATCTTGATTTACTGATGTCACCCCATTAAAAATAAATACAATAAAAAAAAAGAAAGGAAATGTCTTAGAATATTAAAAAAATAATAATAATAAAGGCCTTCATTCAAAAAAAAAAAAAAAAAGAAAGAAAAGCTCCCAGACACAGACAACAGTATGGTGATTGTCAGAGGGAAGAGGAGTGAATACGGAGGAAGAGAGTAAAGGGAAAATAAATGGTAATGGAAGGAGACTTGAGTTTAGGTTGTGAACACATGATACAGAGTGCAGATGATGTGTTATAGAATTGGACACTTGAAACCTATATAGTTATAGTTACTAAAGTCACCGTAATCAAATCAATAAAAATACTTTTTTAAAAAATTTGATTTTAATTTATTGTGTTTACATAGATTCTAGTGTTGCCCCCGAATACATCCTCCTCTCCCAAATAAAAAATATTTTTAAAGTAGCAGTTAGAATTACAGGTTGTATATAAAGTAAATAAAAAAATTATAAAATAACAACATAGAGAAATTAGCATGAGAGTAAAGATACAACTGCAGAAGGACATGACACACTTGGCTAAAAGATATCACAAATGAAAGTAAATATACAAACAAATAAGAAAGAACATCAGCAGAAAATTTTTTAAAAAGTTTTTCCCTGATTTAAAGAAAGATACAAAACTCATCAATCGAGAAATAACTTATAAAGAAATTCACACCGGAAAATATATAAATCCTAAAGTTCAGGATACAAAATATAAAGAGAATGTCCTAAAAGTATCTCAAGAGAAAAATATCAAACCACTTAAAAGGAGTTTGCTTAGCATTAAATTTCTCATCACGATGCTAGAAGTTACTGAACAATGACTTTAAATTATTTCCCACCTGGAGTTTACATCCAAACAATCAAATGTAAAAGTATAATAAAAATATTTTCCAGCAAGTAAATGCCTTTTTTAAAAAACCTTTGCTGAGGCCTGACCTGTGGTGGCGCAGTGGATAAAGCGTCGACCTGGAAATGCTGAGGTCGCCGGTTTGAAACCCTGGGCTTGCCTGGTCAAGGTACATATGGGAGTTGATGCTTCCAGCTCCTCCCCCCCCTTCTCTCTCTCTGTCTCTCCCTCTCCTCTCTAAAATGAATAAATAAATTTAAAAAAATTAAAAAAAAAAACAAAAACCTTTGCTGAGAACAAGAAGAAAAGAAAGGAAGAGATAACCTGAGATCTAGATAACAGTAGACTTATACAGGAGGACAGGTTCAGAAAATAATAGAATGATATAGGAGTACAAATAGCCTATGATACTCAGAGATACTAAAGAATTAGGAATGACGATTATTTATATTTTTGCCCATATTTACAAGAAAATACAGAAAAAATACTTTTCAATAGTAAAATTAAAAAGTCTAGAAAACATCTTAGAATCAAAGGAAAAAAGGTATACTAAAAGAATAAAAACAGTAATAATCCACTTGATTTTGAAAGCAATAATTATTTGTCTTTGATTAGCGTAATATCATCATATTAGACATATAAAAAGGCAATGTAATCTATTGTTGCGTTAGAATCTTTAAATATCAAGCATGAGCTAGTGTCTCAATTCTGGTTATACAGAGCTTAAATATTATCCCAGGCAAGATAAAAGAATATATGTAACAAGCGGATGAAATGTCAAAACTGGGGAGGAATTTTGGAGTGAATGGCAAGGGTGTTGATATCTTCATTTTAAATAGAGAAGTATTGAAAAGGTTGAGGGTAAGACAGTATTTTTTTTTTTTTTTTGTATTTTTCTGAAGCTGGAAACAGAGAGAGACAGTCAGACAGACTCCCGCATGTGCCCGCCCGGGATCCACCCGGCAGGTCCACCAGGGGCGGCACTCTGCCCACCAGGGGGCGATGCTCTGCCCCTCCAGGGCTTCGCTCTGTTGCGACCAGAGCCACTCTAGCGCCTGGGGCAGAGGCCAAGGAGCCATCCCCAGTGCCCGGGCCATCTTTGCTCCAATGGAGCCTCGGCTGCGGGAGGGGAAGAGAGAGACAGAGAGGAAGAAGAGGGGGAGGGGTGGAGAAGCAGATGTGCGCTTCTCCTGTGTGCCCTGGCCGGGAATCGAACCCGGGACTTCTACACGCCAGGCCGACACTCTACCACTGAGCCAACCGGCCAGGGCTGACACAGTAATTTTCAAAAATTAATATAACTGTCATATATTTAAGTTCAGTGCAGGAGAGAGTGTAAAAGTGATTTAAAACTGCATTTCTCATATTGAACACCAAAAGATATATTCTGTGGTTGCCAAGCAAAAACAAAATATAAGCTAAATTCTAATTCTGATGTTAATAGTAACCAGAAAACTTGAAAATCAGAAAACTGAGGTGGGAAATTATTTCTATTCCTTATAAGGTTGTTTTTTTTTTTTCAATATTTATTTTGTCCATTTATTACTGCAATAAAACAGAGATAAATGAACATTAATTGAGCTATTTTAGAAAAAAAGGCAGAGCTCCATAAATACTCAAGTTGCACTTGAATAAAGTAGTAAGAATCAGTGACAAAAGTGAGGCTTAATATCTAAACTTACGTAAATGAATAATTTTGGGAAAATATTGAGTTAACTAGAAATAAGTATTTTGGATATATGGACATACTGATGAATTCACACACAAGATTAGTGACTAGAATATATTTTGAAAAACAAGCAAGAGTTTAACTAACATGGTAATGTTCAGTTGTTTTACACCTAAAGTAGTAAATAAATATTTCTTTTAAACCTACTCTATCCATGCCCCTTTATGTTGATATATGTATATAAATAATCACCACTGATGGAAAAATATCATGTTACCATCTATTTCTACATGGAGATTCCTCCTTAAAAATCAGTTAATTTCAAGTGTGTTCTATTAGGGTAATTCTGCCCACAGCCTTAGTCAATGGAGCGAGATAAGTACACACCAAAAATACAACAATTTCCGGATAAATTTCTTTTATTCGAAAACTATAAATAGTAAATGTCTCTTGGCTTTTTGGAAAGTGCTGTGGTCTCTAGATTTTGTTACCAAACCTTTCAGCAGCTTCCTTCTACAGAATGAAGATCTTTTATTACCTCCTGCACTTTCTGTGTTATGTGACCTTCATTCTACCAGGTAAAAGAGGCTTTGGCATGTGCATATGTAGCCTATAGCTTCCGGCTAAAAATAGAAATCCTAGATTATAAATTGGAAAATGCAGGTTCTTAGCATAATCTTTTAAATTAAAAACGTCTCTTGATTATGATGAATCTTGGTTTCGTCATTTGGATAGTGCTATATGAATGTACGTTAATGACCTCAGTTTGAAAATTAATATACAGATAAAATAATCCTTTGTCTTTTGGGAGGATCTTGATTTCCATTAGATATTCAAATTATTAATAAAATCATAATTTATTAAATTTATTTATATGATTCAGCAGTGAAGGCTTTATAATAAATTTGGCCCCAGGGAAGATGATGGACTGACAACAACAGTGTATATCTCTTGGGATATCATTAACAGACTCTATAAGATGATTTAGGATATAGTCTCAGAATATTCTGGGCCACGAGGTACTGCAGGAATAAAGGGTCAAGTGAAGAAAAAGTACCTCAAAAATCCTTGTTGAATTAGCTAAAACATGTAGGAATACAGCAATGGCTTTATAAATTAATCAAAAATAAAGTATAAAAAATATATACTGTAATGAGACCATTGGTGTTGATTATATGAATATGATATTCCTGATAGGTGTAGCCTAGGGGACAATCCAAACTCACTACCAGTGGAAATGGAAATGTACAGTTAAAGGTGTTCTCATTTAGCCTTAGAGTTGAAAATTCAAGACGTAGATGATGTATTAGAAATATAATTGAATTCAAACTTAGAAGATCTAGATTTTATTACTAGCTCCCTGCTTAATACCTTGTGAAAATTACCCTCAGAGAATTTAAGTGATTTGTCAATGTCATTAACAAAAAAAAAAGAGAGAATATGAGCAGAATCAATAACCACAATTTTAAAAATGAAAAACCTACCAAAATTTTGTACTTGTTAATTAAAATATGCATGTCAAACTGCAGTTAAGATTTAATGTATTGGAATCTAGCCTTACAAATCAAAAATTAGTCTGTTGATTTAGATACCATTATTATTATTACATTTATTGCTATTGTTATTATTATTACTAAAAGGAAGCTGCATAAGTGAGGACCTTAAATATAATTAGGGAATGTGTTAGGGACCCTGGTGCTAGAATGTTAATCAATTACCTTCTGATATCAAGTGCTTAGTGATCTATTGAGCAATATGCTAGACACTGAGAAAACTAAGACATAAAAGACAGTAATCCTCTGGGCATATTTACAACCTAGTTGAAAAAAAATCAGATAAATCAATAGATTTAGTTGGTTTTGAAGGTTTGTAAATATGCTTTAAATAGTAAGAATGGGGAATTATAGTAATTGTGGAGATTTAGGAAGATATCCCAAATTTTCTGAATGAAAGCTTTAAAACTGCAGATAAGTCACTTGTACTTAAACCTTGGAAGGTGAGAGAAAGAAAGAACAGAAATAAATATGACTCTTCAGTATGTGCCAAACACTATTTTGTAAATTATTATGTAGATATCTAATCCAACTTAATTGAAAACATTATGAGATGACTCCTATTGTCTCTTTTTATATGCTGTATCATTAAACTATATTTTTTTCACTATTGTAGAAAAGTTTCCAATAAGGCTTTGAAGACACTATAAATATAAGCATAAGCTTCCCTTTACCTTTTGATCATTTAAACATATACTAAGTTATAATGCCTACTGGAATGGAGAGAATGATCTGTATTTGACCTTTGATAGATCAAAATATAAAATAAAATAAAATAAATAGAAAGAGTAATACAAGGTGTAAGAGTGAATGGCTTTGAAGAGATCATAGAGTAGCACAAATCTATCAGTTGTACAGTGGTGTGGTTTGGCAATCAGTAAAACCTGAAAGCCACAAAAGAAACAATAAATGGCTTCCAATCTACACAGATACTTTGTGAAAATGTACACAGATACTTTTCAGCAGTGGTAGAAAATTAATAGAGATCAATGCTGTTGATGGTTAAAACATGAAGGAGTAGACTATATTTTAAGGAAGTACAAACATAAAATAATCCATAGTGATAGTGAAAATAGCATGTAGAGTGAGCTTGCCATCAAATAGAACAGGGTTTATATTAAGCACACAGGGCTTTGTGGAGAAAGCTTTAGTTCTTTTACCTGTACAATGGATGGTAATATCATTTATTTCATAAGCTTGTACAAAGATTAAAAGTGATAGTATTTGTTAACTATTTATCATATTGAATATTTCATGAAATGGAAGAAGAGCAATAGATGTAAGAAGAAAACAAGAGGAGAAGAAGTAGGAGGGGTGAAGGAAAACAAGGTAGTGTACAGGTGTAGCCCATTCTTACGATGTCTCAGAGGAGGCTATGGATCTCCAGCGGCACAGACATGGTGGCTTTGGCAGTTTTATGATACATTGCATGGTGAATGGGAGATGGAGTCAAAAATAGTAAAAGAGAAACATTCACCTGTATTGAAATGTAAGCAAGAAGACAGTATCAGACCTAGTCCTGGTGTTTTGGGTATGATTAAATTCAAAATTAAGGTTATTCAGTCACCAACACAATTTTGTTACTTGAAAAATATGATAAAATGTTCAGATAAAAGTAGAGTCCATATAAATAAATAGCCCCTTTAAATTGGCAAGGAGATTATTGATTAGCCAAATAACTTCCCAACGAATGCAGAAAGTTGCCCTATGACAAATAAACACCACACTTCTCTTGTGGTACTGATTAGTTTGTATTAAGAAAATTTACAAATAAATTTTAACATTTTCTATCTTTTTATCCACCTGACTTAAATAATTATACCTTTCTCAATTTGTAAACCCTTTATTCTTAAATAACCTAATAAATAAATAAAATTCAAATATTAATATTTTAGAGTTACTTATGACCTTTTATGACCTTTACATGATGGTACTATCAATTGATATAAATTATTTTCAAGAGTAGAGATTCAGTTACCAGTCATAGAATAATAGACAAGTATAACTCTTGCCACACTGACAATGTTTCATGAAAAAAAAGGAAACAAAGATTTAATTCTAAGATCAGAATAAGAAGTGGATAAGATATGAGAAACAGGAAGTAACATTAAATTCTCAGTTATAATACAACTTTAAGACATATTCAAGTAAAAAAACAAAGACACCTAATTCCAGATACTGTAGAGGGAATAGAATTATTTAAATTTTCCTAAAGCAAAGGTTTTCCTACATTCATGTTTCAGGCCAGAAAACCATCTATTAAGCATATAGCGTACATGATCAAGAATTTATATCAAATGATTCTTTGTGTATGTAGGCATATCCATTTTAATAGAATTCGATCTTATAAATTGTCATCCACAAAGCCCTCAACTTTTATTTTTCATGTTTTCACATCCCTCTGTAGTCGTAAAATAATTAAGGCTCCTAGACACAGGCAGATCTACAATAAGCGCTATCAAATTTGACACAATTTCCTGACCTCTGCTAAGTGCTTTTTATGTGTCAGTGTCTAACTTTTTCAATGTAGAGGACACTGATTAAATATTTAAAGAGTGGATTCTGGACTTGGAACAATTTACAATTAAAACCTGGGTTAAGCATGTATTAGTTTTGCAAATTTGGGGAAAATATTGATCACTTAAACCTCACATTTTTATCTAGACAACATCTACATCAAAGTTGTATGATAGTTAAATAAGATATGTATGCAAAATATTTAACACAATACTTGACCAATGGGTTTTTAATGAATGAAAACTATTTTCATAATAATTAGCTTTTGGGCCCAAATATATCATGTTTTCTTTCTACTCTAGGATAAAATTTATACCACTTTTTCTGATTAGTTTGTGTTCTTTTTACATACTTCCTGTTCCCTTCAATAATTCTTACTCATCTTGAAGGTTATATTTTTATATCACTCTTCTATGATACCATGCCTTGACAATAAACAAATATGCATCTATTCACACTTTGGACCCAATATATTAATCATGATACTTAATTAATCATTTTTATTCTGTATTAATCTATGCCTCAATGTTATTTTTTCTTATGTCCTATTTTTTTAATTTCTTTTAAATTAAATTTATTGGAAAGATTACATAGGTTTTGAGTGTACAATTCTATCATATATCATCTAGATATTGCATAGTGTGCCTACCATCCTAAGTTAAATCTACCATTACCATATATTTGACCCCTTACCCTTTACTACTTTCCACCTCTCTTTCCTTTGGTAGCCAGCATACTATTGTCCATGTCTAACATATTTTTTTTGTTTTTCTTGTTTGTTCATTTGTTGTTTTCAATTTTATATACTACATGTGAGTGAAATTATATGATTTTTACCTTATGGTTCTGACTTATTTTACTTTGCATGATATGCTCATGATCAACCCATGTTGTCACAAATGGCAATATTTCATTTTTTCTTAAGGCTGAGTAGTATTCTATTGTATATATGTACTACATCTTCTTTATCCAGTCATCTAGCAAAGGACACTTCTGTTGTCCCATGTCTTGGCAATGGTGAATAATGTTGCAGTAAACACTAAGGTGCATACATATTTGTGAATAAATGTTTTAAAATTTTTCCGGTAGGTACCAAGAGGAGAGGTTACAGGTCATATAGTATCTGTATTTTAATTTTTTGAGTAGCCTTCATTCTGTCTTCCATAGTGTGTGTACCAGTTTATACTCCCACCAGCAGTGAGTGAGGGATCCTTTTTCTCCACAACCTCTCGAACACGTGCTTTTAATTATCTTGACATTAGCCATTCTAACAGTTGTGACGTGGTATTTCATTATAGTTTTGATTTGCATTTCCCAAGTAGCTAATAAAGTTGAGCATAAAGCCTACTACCTGGTTTAACAGTGGTACTCAATAATGATTTAATTTCAATTATAGTCTTTTGTTCACCATTTCTTAATCTCTGAAGAACTCTTATATTCCAGACACTGTTGTAAACATTTTAACATATTGAATGTGGAGATACTATCACTTCCACTTTACAAAGAACTATTTATCTATACCATACCAAGACTTTCCAAATTATTTTAAAAATTTGATTTCTTTATCAGATGTTAAAATGGACCATTAATTATAGTAGTCTGTTTCACACAGCAACCTAATATTAAACCCTACTATAAAATGATAACAGCTTTATTTTTCATATCACACCTGCTGAGAACAGTAGAATAGTTAAAAAGAAAGATGCTTAAAGGCTTTGCAGAGTTGAAAAGTCAATTAAAACTTTAAAGAGAAAAGATTTCATTGAGATCAACCTTTGAGCTGGTTCTGCCTCCAAGCACCTGCCCATTCTTGAAGAGAATGAACAGATGTTGAAAAACATAAACCTGATAGCCTTATACTATCACAAGCATCAAAAGAAATTTAATTTAGAGCCTGAGAAGAAAGAACTATAGAAAAACGATAATATAATAGACAATTTCTGAAAAAATACAACATATTAAATCTGACCAAAAACAAAAAAGAAAATAAAAAACATCCAAATTCATTAAGCAAATATAATTAATAAATCCAAAATTCTATAAACTGGGTCTAAGTTAATATTACATTAGTCCAGCTCTCTCAGGAAAAAACACCCATTTTCAAATTACTTCATAATCTTCGAGTGGTTTAAGGTAATCAAAGAATGTTGGTTGGTGGTTGTAAGTTCCCAGCAAGAAACAATAATAAATTATTTCTGAAGAAGGATGATATTATCCTAGGCCTCAAGGTCTTTCTTAAATTTTGCATTAACAATGTATGTGCCACCTGACCAGGCGGTGGCACAGTGGATAGAGCAGGGGTTGGGAACCTATGGCTCGTGAGCCAGATGTGGCTCTTTTGATTGCTGCATCTGGCTCACAGACAAATCTTTAATAAAAAAAATAATATTAAAAATATAAAACATTCTCAAGTATTACAATCTATTCACTTCCTACTGCTCATGTTCATGGTTGCAGGTGGCTGGAGCCAATCACAGCTTTCCTCTGGGACACCACCAAATTTTCATTGAATAATGCGTAACGTACATGGGTCGTTGTATGGCTCTCATGGAATTACATTTTAAAATATGTGTCATTC
Source organism: Saccopteryx bilineata (assembly GCF_036850765.1). Classification (NCBI taxonomy): domain Eukaryota; kingdom Metazoa; phylum Chordata; class Mammalia; order Chiroptera; family Emballonuridae; genus Saccopteryx; species Saccopteryx bilineata. Next base: position 26,888,347 of record NC_089490.1, on the reverse strand, counting down.
ATGGCTCTATCAGCCAAAAAAATTCCAGACCCCTGGGATAGAGCATCGGACTGGGATGCGGAGGAACCAGGTTCGAGACCCCAAGGTCGCCAGATTGAGCGCGGGCTCATCTGGTTTGAGCAAAGCTCACCAGCTTGGACCCAAGGTCGCTGGCTTCAGTCTGCTATAGCCCCACGGTCAAGGCACATAGGTGAAAGCAATCAATGAACAACTAAGATGTCGCAACAGAAAACTAATGATTGATGTTTCTCATCTCTCTTTGTTCCTGTCTTCTGTTCCTATCTATCCCTCTCTCTGACTCTCTCTGTCTCTGTAAAAAACAAAACAAAACAAAACAAAACAAAATGTATGTGCTAAAAAATCAGGAACAAATGAAAACAAGGCTATCTTATCAAAAATGAAAAAAAATTAAAAACAAGGTGGGCCCTGGTTGGTTGGCTCAGTGGACAGGGTGTCGGCCTGATGTGTGAAGATCCCTGGTTTGATTCTTGGTTAGGGCACACATGAGAGGTGACCATCTATTTCTCTTTCCCTCCCTCTCCCTCTTCTTTCTTTCTTTCCCTCTCATAGCCATGGCTCCATTGGTCTGGAGCCGATGCTCCAGACCATTGTTGCTGGGTGGACCCTGGTCAGAGTGCATGTGGGAGTCTCTCTCTCTATCTCCCCTCCTCTCATTTAAAAAAATAAAATAAAATAAAAAACAAGATATCCACATAATGAAGTTAACAAACACAGACTCTAAATTGACTATCCTGAATTTATTTAAATAAATAAAAACAAGATTAAAAACATGTCATAGAAATAAAAACTATAACAAAGAAAAAAATGTAAAATTCCATAACTCAAAAATATGAACCAAAATAAAATATATGAGTGTGTTAAGCACTGATTTATGTATAATTGGCAAAATAATGTAAAAAATGAAAGAAAATGGGAAGACAATATGTGGAATTAAATAAAAAGGTTAAAGATTGGAAAATAAGAAATGAGGGAAGAGTGGGAAAAATGAAAATAATAAAAAAGATAGTAAACTGTTAAAAAATAAAATAAAATAAAGCAAAAGTTGAAGAAAATAACAGATTTTTCTCAAAGGTCAAATATTAAGTTGGGAGCTAACTTCTCATTGATATTGAAGGAGGAAGTTAGAAGACAATGAATGTCATACTATCCTCAGAATCCTGAAAGAAAATAGCTACAATCTAGGAATCTATATAAAATGAAAACCCTCCCCCAGGAATGAAGGTAACATGAAGATATTTTCAGTCAAACACAGTTCAACATCAATACTCCTATATTAAGCAAAAAAATATAAAGCAATTTTATCTACAAAACAACACTTATCTTCTTACATGGAAACTCACTGACACAGAAAAATGAAGTGACTTTTGATATGACATTTGTAAGTTGAAACCTCTAACAAACAGTAAAAGAATAATAAAATAGAATAATATTACATAATAGTAAATATCATGATAGAATAATAAAAAAGAGGACTATATTACAACAGAAGACAGAAAAAAGAGAAAGAAAAAGAAAAAAATAACAAAGCATGTTTCACCCAACATATATTACTATTTTAAATATAAATGTAGAATTAAAAATAAATTTAGAGGGACTCTTTTGAATGTAGTAAACATAGTTTTAAATGTAATGAAGAGTTTATAAGAAAAATATCTAACACATGAGAAAATAAAAGTTGTAAAACCTAAAGAATAGAAAAATACATAACATAAAAGCATAGTACAGTAAAACTATGTTAGCATTAACTGAAGTAGACATTAATAAATAATACAGACAAAACTGATTATTCAGTGATAAAACTCAATAATATTGCAACCATGAATTTAACTCAACTAATAATTAAGTCTCAAAATATGCAAATATAATACAGAAATTTTAAAAAGTAGAGAACAACATTATAATAGGCAATGATTATACACCTTACTCAGTTAAACAGAAAACAGAGTAAAACATACACAGAAAAAAGAATCTAGAAGGTTTAAACATGAATACTAACAAAACTTGATCTAATTCAAAGAAGAAATCCAATGGGTATTAGAAAATATTTTACCTAAATGGTAATGAAAATGTAGTAAATAAAAGCTCATGAAATACAGTCTTGTTTACAAGGAAATTTATAGCATTTAATCTATATATCTGAAAATAAATAAAGTTTAAAATGTGACTTAAAATTTAAGTCAAGAAGTTTGAAAAAAAAATAAAATTAGGCCCTGGCCGGTTGGCTCAGCGGTAGAGCGTCGGCCTGGCGTGCGGGGGACCCCGGTTCGATTCCCGGCCCGGGCACATAGGAGAAGTGCCCATTTGCTTCTCCACCCCCTCCCCCTCTTTCCTCTCTCTCTCTTCCCCTCCCGCAGCCAAGGCTCCATTGGAGCAAAGATGGCCCGGGCGCTGGGGATGGCTCCTTGGCCTCTGCCCCAGGTGCTAGAGTGGCTCTGGCCACGGCAGAGCGACGCCCTGGAGGGGCAGAGCATCGCCCCCTGGTGGGCAGAGCGTCGCCCCTGGTGGGCGTGCCAGGTGGATCCCGGTGGGGCGCATGCGGGAGTCTGTCTGACTGTCTCTCCCCGTTTCCAGCTTCAGAAAAATACAAAAAATAAATAAATAAATAAATAATAAATAAAATAAAAAAAATAAAATTAAACCCATAGTAACAAGAATGGTGTGGTGGGAGTGAGGAGAAGGGGGCTAAGGTATATAGCTCCTTATGCTTATTCTTCTTGCTCAGAAGGTATCTATCCTCTGATGTATGTCAGCTGGAGGGAAACGGGCCTTTCAGCTATAATGAGATCTTGGCCAGAGGTGAAAGCACAGAATTGATTATATACTTTTAATTTGTTACAGAATACATAACTTTGCTTACTAAACTGGTGATATTTAATCATGGTTATAAGAGTAAAACTGGATTAAACATGTAACAGAAATTCTTTTATAAGCTTACTTTGTTAGTACATCCTTATTCAGCTCTATTTTTAGCTAGTGAGACAAAGATTAATAAATCGGTAATGTAGCATATATTCTTTTAAATTAGTCTTTCAGGTTTCTTTGGATATATTCCCAGAAGTGGAATTGCTGGGTCATAAGGCAGTTCCATTTTTAATTTTATGAGATAACTCCACACTGTTTTCCATAGTGACTGCACCAATTTGCATTCCCACCAACGGTACACGAAGGTTCTCTTTCTCCACATTAATGCCAAAATTTGCTGTTTTTTGACTCATTGAAAAAGGTAAAAGGATTAAGCAGAGGAAAAAAAAATCTAATGACACAGACAACAGTACGGTATATAGAGAGAAGAAAGTTGGGGAGGTAGAAGAGGGTAAAAAGGGCATATGTGGTGATGGAGACTTGAACACACAATATAATATACAGGTGATGTATTATAGAATTGTACACTGGAAGCTTATATAATTTTATTAATCAATGTCACCCCACAAATTCAATAAAAAATAATGAGTATAAAATATTATGATTAAAGTTTTCACAAGACTAAAAAAGAGAAAAGGTAAATGAACATTATCAAAGGTATTAGTACATTGCTACAAGTATAAAATAACCATGTAAGGACATTACATACAACTCTATGACAATACATTTACAATTTTATATGTAATGAATAATTCTTGAAAAATACAACATAATAAATCTGACCAAAAGAAAATCTAAATGCATCTGAAATCCTTAAGGAATTAAAATCAGTAATAATTGACTTCCAATAATTAAGCTTCCAAAAATAAAATAAATTATATACAAACCATTCTAAAGAATATTAAAAAAAAATACTTCTAACTCATTCTGGAAGATAAATATTATCCAGTGGCAGAACTCATAAGAAAATTTTAAGAAATAAAAAGGCCAACATTACTCATTAAGGTAGATGCAAAAATCTTTCAAAAACAAAAAACTAAAATCAAAATTGAGAAAAATCAGAAAAGTTTGCACAAATTCCTTAATTGCACAGTTAGTGGAGCATTCTAAAATAAATGTTACCACATAAATAGATTAGAGGAGAAAATTTATTTTATCAAGTTAATAGATAAAGGAAATTATTAGGTATAATTTATTATTTTTTAAAAGTCCCAGTATCATATAATTAGATATATAATCATATAATCAAAAAAGAATTAGGCCCTGGCTGGTTGGCTCAGCGGTAGAGCGTGGGCCTGGCGTGAGGGGGACACGGGTTCGATTCCCGGCCAGGGCACATAGGAGAAGCGCCCATTTGTTTCTCCACCCCCCTCCTCCTTCCTCTCTGTGAATTAGATGATTCACTGTAAAGCTGTCATTATTTTTCAAATTAGTCTATACTCAATGTAATCCTAATCACACTCCAAAAGATATTTTTCTACTTGTTTTGTGAAAACTGAGTGTGATTCTGAAATTTGTATAAAAATGTAAATCAATATAGTATTATCATAAGAAGTGGTGCAAAGAACTGATCAGCAAGACAGTAAGAAAAATAGCCCAGAAAAAGACTCAGATACCTATAGATGCTTAAATAAAGATTAAGATGGTATTGTGAACAATGGGAAAAATAAACTTTTCACTAAGTAAGGTTGATTTAATTTTATATCTGTATATCTTTTCATGTTAAAATTATGGTTTTACATTTTTAAAAATGAATATGCATTAACTTGTAATAAAACTGTTATTGGCCTTGCCTGTGGTGGCACAGTGGATAAAGCATTAACCTGGAAGACTGAGGTTTCTAGTTTGAAACCCTGGGCTTGCCTGGTCAAGGCACATATGGCAGTTAATTCTTCCTGCTCCTTCTTCATATCTCTCTCTCTCTCTCTCTTTCTTTTCTCTAAAGTGAATAAGTAAAATCTTAAAATAAACAAAACTGCTATTCTCTAAAAACTACCATTAACAAAATGAAAACAATAGTGGGAAAAAAATTTGTGACAAATATGACAGATAAAATTATTATCCTTAAAATAAAAAGATCTCTTAGTAATTCTCCAAGAATACATAACAATTTTTAATATGCATGTGCCTAACAATAAAGCATAAAACTACGTGAGGCAAAAGCTGACAGAATTTCTAGGAGAAATAACTAGTTACTGTTATAATTTGTGACTTCAACATCCTTCTCTCAGAAATAGATTCTGTAGGCAAACAATTAAGAGATCATGGGTAAACTCAAAAATACAATCAATCATCTGAATACAAATGACATCTATAGACTACTCATCCAAGAAGAGCAAAAAAACACACTCTTCTCAAGCTTGCATAAAATATTCACCAAAATAAACCACAATTTAAAAAAATGTAAAAGAATAAAAATTTTACAATAGATGTTGTCAGAACACAATGGAATTAAGATAGAAATTAATAACAGTAAGACAACTACTAAATACTAAATTACATGAAGATTAAACAACACACTTCTCAACATGTGGGTCAAAAAGAAATCTCAACAGAAATGTAAGAGTATTTTTAAACTAAAAGAAAATGAAAACACAACTTATCAAATTTGTGGGATGTGGTAAAAGCAGTGCTTAGAGGGAAATTTATAGCACTAAATGCCTACATTAGTAAAAAAGCAAGATTTTAAAAATAATAATCTTAGTTTTTAACCTTAGATAATTAAAAAAGTTACATACAAATTAATTCCAAAATAAGCAGAGCAAAATAAATGGTAAGAAATAGAGCAGAAATCAGTAAAATGAAAAACAGAAAATTAATAGAGAAAATCAACACAATGAAAAGCTGGTTCTTTCCAGAAAATAGTAGATATTTTTAAGTGATCAATAAAATTGATAAGCCAGACTAAGCAACAAAGAGAGAAGATACAAATTACTCATATCAGAATTGAAAAAGGGCTATCAAAGCAGAGCTTATAGAAATTTAAAAAGATAATAAATACTATGAACAACTGTATGCCAAGAATTTGATAACCTAGAAATGGCTTAATTTCTTGAAAGACAAAACAGGATAAAACTCACATAAGAGTTAATAGGCAATCAGAAAGAAATTGAATCAATAATCAATAAGCTTCCAAGTCAGAAAACACCAACCCAGATGGGTTCACTAGTGAATTTCAATAAACAATTTAGAAAGTATATAAATTCTTCACAATCTTTTCAAAATATAAAATCAAAAAGAATTTTTCCTAACTTATTCAGGGAGGCCTGTCTTATACTAATACCAAAACCAGACAAATAGATTTTGAAAAAAGAAAACTACTGACCATTATCTCTCATACTTAGATGCAAAATCTCTCTAAAAATACTAGCTTATCAAAATCACAATATGCAAACCAAATTATGCATCACAACCAGATGGGATATTTTTCAATGTGCAAAACTAGTTCAACATTCAATAAACAATTGATATAATCTCTCATATCAACAGACTAAAACTAATATTACATATAATCACATCATTAGATATAGAAAAGGCAGTTAATATAATATCCCACAGCCATTCATGATAAAAGCTCTTAATAAAGAAGGAATATGGCCTGACCTGTGGTGGCGCAGTGGATAAAGCGTCAACCTGGAAACACTGAGGTCGCAGGTTCAAAACCCTGGGCTTGCCTGGTCAAGGCACATATGGGAGTTGATCCTTCCTGCTCCTCCCCCTTCTCTCTCTCTCTCTGTTGCTCTCTTACTCCTCTCTCTCTATAAAAAAAAAATCAATAAATAAAAGAAGGAATACAACAACACCTCACAACATGATAAAGGCTAACAACGTAATTAATGGTGAGAAATTCAGAACTTTCACAGCAAGAACTGCTACAAGAAAAATATTATAAATATTTTTTCAAACGTCATACTACAAGTCTTTGCTAATGCAAAAAATGAAGAAAAAAAAAGAAAAAGAAAAGACACATAGATTGGGAAGGGAGACAGGAAACAGCTATTGTTCACATATCACATGATTATGTGGAATATCTGAAAGAACTGACAAATAAAATTGCTGAAACTAATAAGTAATTACAGCAAATTTGTAGGATGCAATGTTAATATAAAAATTTCAATTGACTTTCTAAATAACAACAACCATCAAGTGAGATTTGAAATTTAAAACATAATACAATTTACATTAACATCCCCAAAATATACTACTTAGGTATAAATCTAACAAACCAGGTGAAAGATCTACTTGAGAAGCACTATAATACTATGATGAACAACAACAACAAAAAAAAATGGAAAGAAATTTTATGTGCATGAATAGGAAGACTCAATATTATCAAGAGGTTGGTTTTACCCAACTTGATCTGTAGATTTTATGCAATTTTTAAAAACAATAATAATTATTTTGTGGATATTGACAAACTTACTCTACAGTGTATAGGGAAAGGAAAAAGACCCAGAATAGCAAACTCATTATAAGAGGAGATGAACAAGCCCTGGCCGGTTGGCTCAGCGGTAGAGCGTCAGCCTAGCGTGCGGAGGACCCAGGTTCGATTCCCGGCCAGGGCACACAGGAGAAGCGCCCATTTGCTTCTCCACCCCTCCGCCGCGCTTTCCTCTCTGTCTCTCTCTTCCCCTCCCGCAGCCAAGGCTCCATTGGAGCAAAGATGGCCCGGGCGCTGGGGATGGCTCTGTGGCCTCTGCCTCAGGCGCTAGAGTGGCTCTGGTCGCAACATGGCAACGCCCAGGATGGGCAGAGCATCGCCCCCTGGTGGGCAGAGCATCGCCCCTGGTGGGCGTGCCGGGTGGATCCCAGCGGGCGCATGCGGGAGTCTGTCTGACTGTCTCTCCCTGTTTCCAGCTTCAGAAAAATGAAAAAAAAAAAAAAAGAGGAGATGAACAAAGTTGAGGGGCTGACATTACCTGACTTCTAAACTTACTATAAAGCTACAGTAATCAAGACAGTATAGTACTGATAAAACAATAGACAAATAGATCAATGGAACAAGTTAGAGAACCCAGAAATAGGCCCACGTAAATATAGTCAACTGATTTTTTATAAAACAGAAAAGAAAATACAATAGAGCTAAGATAGTGTTTTCAACATGTGAAATTGAAACAACTAGACATCCACATGCAAAAGAAAAAAAAAAATCTAGAAACAGATGTTACACCCTTCTCAAAAAAAGATGATTCAAAATTAGTCATAGCCTTTTTATAAAGTGCAAAATTCTAAAACTCTTAGAAGATAAGTGCAGAAACCTAGATGTCCTTGACTATGGAATGACTTTCTAGATACAACACCAAAGGCATAATTCATGAAAGAAAAAAATGGATAAGTTGTACTGTATTAAAGTTAAAAATTTCTGCTCTGCAAAATACAATGACAAGATAAAGAAATGACAATTACAAACAGAGAAATAGTTGCAATAGATACATATGATAAAAGACCATTCTTGAGGATATACAGAGGACTCTTAAAACTCAACAACAAGAAAATAAAAAACTCACTTAAGAAAATGTACCCAAGTTCTTAACTGACAGCTCACAAACAAGATATATAGATGACAAGTAAGCAAATAAAAGGATGAGCCACATATATGTCATCAAGAAAATGTAAATTAAAACAACATTAAAATACCATTTCACACCTTTAGAATGGCTAGAATCCAGAATATTAACAACACTAAAGTCTGGTGAGGCTATGGAGCAACAGAAACTGTCATACATTGATAGCATCATTACAGAATGGTACAGCCAATTTGGAATAGTTTATCAGAGTCTTATGAAACTAAGCATACTATTACAATATGATCTAGCATTGTGTTCCTTGGTATTTATCCAAAGAACTTGAAAACTTGCATTCATACAGAAACCTACACATGGGTGATTATAGCAGCTTTGTTCATGATTTCTGAAACTTGGAAGCATCCAAAATGTCCTTCAGTAGATAAATGAATAAATAAATTGTGGTGCATCTAGAACATGGAATATTATTCAATACCAGAAAGAAATGAATAATGAAGCCATGAAAAGACATGTGGAAATCTTAAATGCTTATTACTAAGTAAAAATAAAATGTAATTTTAAAAGGCTATGTACTGTATAATTATGACATTCTAGAAAAGGCAAAACTACGAAACTATATATTAAAAAAAAAAGAAGATGTCAATGATTGCTAAAGAAATTGGGGGAGAGATCAATAAGAAGAGCCCAGAAGATTTGTAGGGCGGTAAGCAGTAAAAATACTCTGTATAATATATATAGATAATACATAATATAGGTATAAATGTACATTTTTCTATCCCATAGAATGTACCCTAATGTAAACTATGAACTTCAGATAATTATGATGTTTCAAAGTAGTTTCATCCTTGGTAAAAAACAAACAAACAAACAAACAAAAAACTGTTCTGATGAATACTGAATACTGTAGATAATGGGGAAAGCTATGCATGTGTGGAGGCACTGGATATATGTGGAATCTCGATACCTTACTCTCAAAGTAGTTGTAAATCTAAAACTACATGTACTTTAAAATATAAAATCTTAAAAAAATGAAAAGAAATAAAAAAGCTATTATGAATTTATGAAAAATAAAAACTTATTACCAATAACATAATAAGCAAAGTATATAAACAATATAATAAAGAAAGAAAAAATGAAAAACTGGCCTGACCTGTGGTGGCACAGTGGATAAAGTGTTGACCTGGAAAAGCTGAGGTCACTGGTTCAAAACCCTGGGCTTGCCTGGTCAAGGCACATATGGGAGTTGATGCTTCCAGCTCCTCCCTCCTTCTCTCTCTCTGTCTCTCTCTCCTCTCTCTCTCTCTCTCTCTCTCTCTCTCTGTCTCTCTCTCTCTCTCTCCCTCTCTCTCTCCTCTCTAAAAATGAATAAATAAAATAAAATAAAATTTTAAATGAAAAACTGTTCCAAATAAATAACCAAAGGTGTAAAAATTAAAACTTCAACAAATACCATTTTATTTTGTGACAGTATTTACATATATTGTTGGTGGCAGTATATAAGTAAAAAAACTCTGGATTCTATCTCTTCACAGCTGTCTTAAATATGTACCATAAATATTATAATATGAAATATCAATTTATTTATCATAAACCTAAAATGTTAAAATTTTAAATATGACCTAGTTGAAAGACTGAATAGTTCATCTCTTGTAAGTTCAAGAAAATATTTTGAAGCTCTAAAAAATCTTTAATCTTTGTTAGAAGAGCAATATATGACAAAATTTATTATATGATATATTGATTAAAAGCAAATTTCAAGTTTATATATGGGTATATGTAATATTTTAATGGCTTTTTATTTTTTGATATTTTCAAAATTTGTTACAATGTACACTTGGTACTTTTTGTAATCAGAAGTAATATGTTCTGAAATAAGAGATCAGTAATTTTAGTTACTCTTTTTTTTTTACTATAGCCACATGTACCTTGGTGGATCCTGATAACTGCTCAAAAAAATCTGGTCAATGTAGGAGACGCTGTTTTAAAATGGAAAAGCAAATTGATATATGTTTGTCACCAAGTAAGATTTGCTGCTTTGAGAGGGCGTATGAAGATGAGTAATCTTGGACAGGAAGATGCGCCTCTGATCAAAGAAGCCATGCGTTCACCAATGCAGAGAGCTCCATCCACTGCACCACCACCTGGTCAGGCTCGGACCACTTTTGAACTATCATAACTCAATTAAACTTAAACCATTGAGCATTTCCCAACTTAACCATGACCTCATTAGAAATTTGATTTGTGAGAATAAATACCAATAGGCTTATCAATACCTAAATGTTATTAATGTTAAGTGACAGGACATTTGAGTAATGAGATGAATGCATAAATTACAGCAGATTATGGAGATACTTGTTGGCCTCTCTCTCCTTCCTTTTCTCAAGTTTCTGCTCATCCAAAAAGTTATATTAATGGAACTGTATTTAATATTAATACTATTAAACTGAGTTTTAATGCAATCAGAACATTGGCTAAAGAATTTGGATTTAAAATATTACCGCAGCATTTTTTTACTTAGTTTTGGATAGCATAGGCAATGCATAAAGACCTATTATTTCACCTCAATATAAGCACTAGGTAAAAAAAATTGTCTCTGTAACATTCAAGTTGGGGAAGAAACATGGAGACTAAATTTGATTTCTAGCTTAAAAATAAAAAAAGAATAAAGCAATAGTCTACCAGATTCCCAAACATATTTGTTAATTATCATTTTATTTTTTAAAAATTTTAGTTAGAAAATTAAATTTAATGGGTGACAGTGATCAATAAAAGTGAATAGGTTTCAGGTAAACATCTCTATAGCATCTGAACTGCTGATTGTGTTGTTTGTCCATCACCCAAAGTCAAATCATTTTACGTCACCATATACTGTACTTGTCCCTCTTCACTCCTCTCTCCCCAACACTCTCCCCCTTGTATCCACTTCATCTTTTAAACTAAATTTACTGGCCAAGATTATTGCTTTTTTTTTTAATGGGAAATTTGGTGAAGCTGGTGGAAATTTCCACCTTAAACAGGTTTTACCAGGACAGGCATCATATATAGCCACCAGGAATTTAAGTGATGTGTATCTTAAAAAATAAAAATGTTTAATTCATATCGATGTAGAATGTCCAAGTTAGAGGCAAGAAGGATTTTCAAAGTCTATACTTCTGTGTGATCAAGAATCAGAAGATCAAATTAAGTATTTAATTTGATTAAGTACAAAGATCAAATTTAAGTATTTCAGAAAAGAGGGAAGAAAGAGCTCTAGGGGTGAGGGACAAATTGAAAAAGTTAATTCCATAAGACTTGGCAAAATAACTTGAGACTTACACGCAAACTTTAAGGAAAGGGATTTTGGAAGGTGATAGTGCATCATGGTAGCTTGAACCAGAGCAACGAAATGGTGATACCAAAACTCATGAAAAAATTTACAACTAACTAGATGATAAAATATCCCTAGATCCAAGAGCTCAAAGGCCTCTGTAGGATCTGTATCAATCTGGGAGACCTTAAATAAAGAAAAGTTACTTTTTGGTGCATATCAGAATGGAAGACCCCCAGAGTGCCAATACCACTCGTGGATGGGTAAGATAGCATGCCAAATTGATTACAGCAGCTGCTACGACTGGGAGGGATTTTCCAACTAATAGCGGATAAGTGAAATGATAATAGGCAGTGGCTGACAGGGCTGGGGAAGTCTAATCCTCTGTCCTCCTAAAACTGACAAGACAGGGTTCCTATGAAAGAAAGTAAACTTTTGGGAGTGAGAAAAAATTGACCAGAACTATGAGAATAGAAAAGGGAAGCTGAATTTTTTTTGCCTTCAACTATATTCAGTGACCAATCCATGTCTACAATGAGCCTTTCTCAATATCCCAATTTAGTGAATTAATTAAGGACAGAAGATAATGTAAAAGATTCCCCACCCTAGAGCTCTAAAGACGAGACTGGCAGCACCATGTACTTGTTCGTTATGTTATTTATCTTCGTCCTATGGCTTTGTAAATGCTGCTTCTTCTACACCTAGATTTTAAGTAAATTATAAATGTTTAGGAAGTATTAGAGCCCCTTTTTTAATTTCTCCTCAATCTGTGAACAGACTTCTAACAGTGTAAATATTAATCAATTAATGTTGGAAAATAACAAAACATTTATCCGAGACATTATCTGTCTTAAGCAGACAGCATTTAATTTGAAATTCATTTTCGTACTTCTGGAAGAAGGCATTTCTAGTTCTAAGACTACAGGTTTTACTGTTCATTCATGTAATCTTAGACAAGTTACTAACCTAGTTGACAGTTTGCTCATCTATAAATAGTAATAAAAATATATTATTACTCAATAACTACAAAAAAAGCTACAGTCTATATTATTTTAGTCTTCCAAATAGGAACTTTAATCTTCATCCATACATCCCTCACCTATTTAGTATGGTCCTTATATGCACATCATATAAAATATTAAAATCTTTTTTTCTTAATTTCTAACATTCTAATACTCCAAGATATGTCTTCTCCATGGTAGTGACAGTGGGTATGATAAAAAATAACTAAATTATTGATTCATTTGAAAGTAGAGCCCAAAGAATTGTTGAGGACAGAAAGTGAAAATGTGATTCACATCCTTGCAAGCCAGGAATAACCTAAGGTTCTTATGTTCAGGTATTTGTAAGAACAGAGTTGTCACTGAATGAGTAAAGAAAACTGTAGAAAGCACAAGTTTAGAAACAGTGTGCATGTCAGGAGCTCAGTTTGAGCTTCTAGTTTAGATATTTAATGGAAATTTCAAATAGACAGTTGGATGTTTGCCTGAAGTTAAAAAGAAAGGCTTCAGCATGGATGACTCATATCCTTCAATCCTACGCAAAGCAAAAATATTATCAGTCTTACTGCAAGTATTTTGGCTGATAGAATAATAATACTACATAAATGTTTAACTAGAGACCTCGATATTCTTGTGCTTTAAAATTTCATGTGATTTGATTATTTTGAAGCATTTATGTTACAAGTAACTGTACAGTGTTAACTTGAGTGAACTAAATTCTTGGTGTTAAACTTGGGATGTCATTTAAAACTTATTTGAGGTGTACTTAATATCTACTTTTTATTAGCATATTTCCATGTAATGCTTAATTAAAGTGAACCAGTCTAAACACACACACACATAAAACACAAACAAAAAACTTGGAACTGCCAGCTTCTAGATGGCTTTCAAAGCCATGAGTTTAACTGAGATCTACATGGGAATGAATATTGATACAATTTCTAAGATTAATCCCTATATCCCTGGGTATAGCATAATTCAAAAATGGATGAGATGAGAAGCCAATATAAGAGAATAATAAGAAGTAAAAAGAGAGTTAGGAGACAACTAAGTAATGTCCTATCTTGAAACTCCACCTAAAAGTATGCATCTGTTATTGCTAATAAGCCAAGTAAAAAGAAAAAAAAATTACCAATGAGGCCCTGGCTGGTTGGCTCAGTGGTAGAGCATGGGCCTGGCGTGCAGGAGTCCCGGGTTCAATTCCCGGTCAGGGGACACAGGAGAAGCGCCCATCTGCTTCTCTACCCCTCCCCCTCTCCTGCCTCTCTGTCTCTCTCTTCCCCTTCCACAGCCAAGGCTCCATTGGAGCAAAGTTGGCCCAGGCACTGATGATGGCTCTATGGCCTCTGCCTCAGGTGCTAGAATGGCTCTGGTTGCAACAGAGCAACACCTCAGATGGGCAGAGCATCGCCGCCCCCGTGGGCATGCCAGGTGGATCCCGGTCGGGCGTATGTGGGAGTCTGTCTGACTGCCTCCCATTTCCAACTTCAGAAAAATACAAAAAAAAAAAAAAAATGACCAGTGAAACAGCATGTGAAAGTGTTTAAAGACTATTATTAGAATAACTTCAAAAGAGTTAAAAAGGCAAAAACCTCATTCATGAGAGACTGAGAGTATGGAAATTTAAGAAAAATACAGAAAATTATTTGAAGAGATTGTCAATGAATGGAACAAAAGAACTGATGTTGCAGTTAGAGGTCAAAATGAAGTAAAGAGAGAAAATTGTAAATACTTTTAATTGGAAAATTTAAAACATTAAACGATTTCTCTGACCAAATAGCTCAGATGGTTAGAGCATCATCTTGAAGCACAGAGGTTGCAGATTCAATGCCCTATCAGGGGCCATACAGGAAAAATTGACAATCTTCTCTCTTTTCTTAACCTTTTTCTAAAATCAATTAATATATTATTTTTATATGCGAGGAAGGGAAATAAAGAGATATAGACTCCTGCATGCACTCACACAGGGATCCACCCAGCAACCCAGTCTAGGGCCAATGCTCAAATATGAAGCTATTTTTAGTTCCTGAGGCTGATGCACTCAGACCAACTGTGCTATTCTCAGTGCCTGGGGCCACACTCTACCCCAGTAGTAGTCAACCTGGTCCCTACCGCCCACAAGTGGGCATTCCAGCTTTTATGGTGGGCGGTAGTGGAGCAACTAAAGTATAAATAAAAAGATAGATTTAACTATAGTAAGTTGTTTTATAAAAATATATTCTGACAAACTTAGTGAAAATACAACAAAAAGTACTTGGTAAGCAATTATTATTATATGCTTTAACTTGCTGTAACTCTGCTTTATAAATTTCATAAAGTAAAATTACTTCCCTACTTTATAAATCACCATTACTGTGGAACCGGTGGGCGGTTAGAAAATTTTATTACTAACAGAGATACAAAAGTGGGTGGTAGGTATAAAAAGGTTGACTACCCCTGTTCTAACCGATAGAGCCACTGGCTGTGGGAGGGGAAGAGGGTGAGGTAAGGGAGAGGGAGGGGGAGAGAAGCAGATGATTGTAGATGATTGTTTCTCCTTTGCACCTTGACTGGGAATCAAACTGGGACGTTCATATGCCAGGCTGATGCTCTACGCACTGAGTCACCAGCCAGGGCCAATAAAATTTTTTAATTAAAAATAATTAAAGGATTGAGAGGAGAAGTGAATATTTATTATTAACTAGGCAAAGAAGGATGGACCTAAAGCATAAACAAAGATGCCACCTTCTTCTGGGCTCATGGGAGCTCAGAGAGAGCATCAAAGCATAGAACTGAGATAATTCCCACCACTGGAAAAATTGCAGAATAGCCCTTGTGGAAGTTGATGAAGTTCTCAATTGCCAAAATGTTCCAGTAAAGAAGAAAACCAGGTCTTGAGCTAAGATTTGAGAATGGGAGAAGGCTATAGTACCTTCAGGGGTTAGGAGGGAGAGCATAAAATTTTTTTCTAAAAAAGTAGAAGAGTTAAGAAAACAGGAAATGTAACATGATTGCCAGATAGCACTAAGGATTCTCTGAAATTAATGACAGTGAATTTATTGTGCAAACAGTCAGTGTTTTTTTGTTCTCCCATCACGTAAGATTACAGACATGGTATAAACTGAGAAAGGGCTTGCTCATTGTCAGATATGAAGTCAGTCACTGATCACTGGATCTTTTGATTCAGAGAAGAAATAAAGATATACTGATATTGGGATATAAGCCATTGGGGAGGGCACACTAATGATAATACAGCTGTAAATATTTGGCTATAATAGGTATAGAGATTAATTATTTAATCTTTAGTTAGTATATTTTTTCTATTCATTCACTGATTCATTCATTGAAAACTTGTTAAGTATCTGCTCTGTACATCATTGTACAAAATACTGATGATTTAGCAGCAGCAAACAATAAATTCAGTTCTATCATCAAGAAGAAAATCAAGTGAGTATATATGGAGAGGGAATAGAAACACCTAAATTAAGATCATGTTAGTAATTATTTATTTTTAATTGTACTAAGTAATATTAAAGATGATTAGCCAGCTTGATGAGATGAACTTATTAGGATACTAAGGCAGCTGTAACAGAAGACTACATACTAGAGAAAATTAATCCTCACAAATCTGGAGGCAGGAAGATCAAGATCAAGGTGTTAGTAGGCTTGGATTTTCCTGAGGCCTTTCTACTTGGCTTGCAGATATGTGCCTCCTTGTTACATCTTTACAAGGTATTTTCTCTGTGCATGCACATCACTGATCTCTCTTCTTCTTCTAATGACACCAGTCCTATTGGTTTAGGGTCCTATGTATAGGAACTCATTTATTTACCTCTTTAGAGGCCCTATCTCCCAATATAGTAATATTGGAAATTGGGGCTTCAACAGAAGAGTTTTACAGGAGTACAAATCAGTCTGTATAAGAACTAATAGATTATTGAATAAAAAAAAAGCCTCCATGAAATCAAGATACAATTTTCTAAAGAAATAAAGTTAAAGCTGTGCTATAAAAGATGGGGATAGAATACAAATGTTTTATTCCTGATGCAAAACTTGGAGCAGTCTCCAAGACGACTTTCAATTATGATAACAATTATAAGTTCAGGGACCCCAAAACCCTTCAGTTTTGATTATTTTCTAAAAGGACTCACTGAACTCACAAAAAGTTGTTATATTTATAACTATGATTAATCAGAGTGACAAAATATAGCTTAAAATCATTTCACAGAAGAGACTCATAGACCAGAGTTCAGGAAAGTTTCAGGTATGGTCCAGTTATTTTATTTTATTATTTTAATGCAGTCAGATACGTTGTTACTTTCCCAACACCTGTGACAATAAACATAGAGTGTTGCCAACCAGAGCTCTGGTGACCAGAGATTTTACTGGGGTTTCTTTATGTAGGTATGGTTGACTTTCCTCCTGTATGCTGTTCTTGAGGTTAATTTTATAAGATTATATCAGTTCTATCAGAAATCAATGCTACCTACAATTCTGATATCACACAGAGTCCCACTTCCTTGGGTTCTTTACTTTCTTTTTTTTTTGTTTTTTAATCAAGTGAGAGGCAGGTAGGTAGAGAGACAGATTTCCAAATGTGTCCAATGAAGATCCACCTAGCAACCCCCATCTGGGGCTGCTGCTCTGTTGCTCAGCAGTCGAGTAATTTTAGTGCTCGAGGCACAGCCATGGAGCCATTCTCAGTGCCTGGGGCCAACTTGCTCATTTGAGCCATGGCTGTGGGAGGGGAGGGGAGGGGAGAGAAGTGGAGAAACAAATGGTCACTTCTCCTGTGTCCCCAACTGGGAATCAAATCTGGAACTTCCACATGCCAAGAAGATGCTCTACTGCTGAGCCAATTGGCCAGGGTCACTTGGGTTCTTAAAGAAGTTTCTTTTTTTTTCTTTTGAAGAAGAAAGAAACTTTGTTATTGTGCTTTTGTGCAATGTTTTACCGTTTCAATACCAGCTTAATTGATATGTAGTATGATTACTTAAAATATTTAACAAGCTCAACAAATTTATTGTAGAAATTTAAAAAATTAATTTTTTTTGAAAACTGTATGAGCAAGATTAGCTAGTACATTAATTTTTTTAATTTATTTATTCATTTTTAGAGAGGAGAGAGACAGAGGAGAGAGATGGAGAGAGAGACAGAGAGAGAGAAGGGGGGGAGGAGCAGGAAGCATCAACTCCCATATGTGCCTTGACCAGGCAAGCCCAGGGTTTCGAACCGGCAACTTCAGCATTTCCAGGTCGACGCTTTATCCACTGCGCCACCACAGGTCAGGCGCTAGTACATTAATTTTATAATAATAATCTCACATATAATTTTCTAGTATTTTAAATTTACAAATAGTTTTACCTGTGTCTTATATCTTAAACAGTGAAAGAAATCAGAGCAAAAAAAAAAAATGTTTGCACTGGGAATATTTCGAGATAATGTACTCAGACCTTCATTACATACCATACTAGGTTGTAAAGAGATGAAAAACTGGGTTCAGTTATCATTTGTTAACTCTACCAAACTGGACAAATTACTTGATCTCTTTATGTCTTAATTCCCACACCCATAAGTTAGAAATAATAATTTTACCTTTCTTGTAGAATTTTTTAAGAATTAAATTAATTCATGTATATTGGGTTCGAAACAGTGTCTACCCAGTAAATGATCAACAAACATTATATACAATGATAAGGAATGGAAAGCCCAGATAGATGAATTGACGAAAATGTTTCCTTGCAAGCACATACCATACAGAAAAGGTATCAGGTACCATAACTCCTACACAAGCACTCTTCCAGTACATAAGCTGCTACAGATACATAAGGAGCCTACAGTAAAGTGAGATATATAAAATAACAGGGCTTTATTTTCATGTTAGTTTCCCCTTT
Organism: Saccopteryx bilineata; assembly: GCF_036850765.1. Lineage (NCBI taxonomy): Eukaryota > Metazoa > Chordata > Mammalia > Chiroptera > Emballonuridae > Saccopteryx > Saccopteryx bilineata. The sequence goes on along the minus strand of NC_089490.1, from coordinate 26,869,758 downwards.
AATCTTGTCTATAATCCCTGGAACATCATAAGCGACTTTGCTATGTGACTAATGTGCTGAAAATGAGCAATACACCCCTCCCCCACACAATACTAGGCTTAGCTGAGAACCAAATTTTAATAGCACTATTTGGACTGAAGGTCATGTTGGATTTGAAACTATCCACCTTCACCCTGAGTAATCACCAAGGCTTTGAACCTACTCTAACAGGAAGAATAGTTGAGAGGACCCAGTTCCATTTTTGCAATGTTACTGCAGAGACTGGTCATCAGTTTTCTATGTACAGTATCAGCTGCCCAATAAACCAGCAGTGGTCCAGGTTTCTTGGTTTATCAACTAAACATACCAATGTTTATTATATTTTTGATCTTTATAAACTTTCCTTGCTCTCTAAGAGCAGAGAAATCTAATGCTTTTAAATTGGGTATTTCATTATTACTTCTCTTTAAGGGACCATTAAAATCAGCATTTTCAATAATCCCATTTTAAAATAAAACACACACACACAAAAAAAAAAAAACACAAAGCAAAGCAAATTTGACTTGAATCTTTTGCTAAACATCCTTTTTATATAACCATAACTAAAATATCTCCTACAAACACAATTCAAATATTTCATTCTCTTATTGAAATGACTTACTATTTCTTGATGGTGTCATCATTTGGATCTTGCAAAGACAATAATACACACATTATTATTTACCTGTATATGTTTGTGCAAGTATATGTATTCACTGTGAAATTCTTTTATACGTAGTGTATTCCTAAGATTTACATTGCATGAAAGAAACAACAAAGAATTATTTATTTCAGTAAAAATAGAGAAGGTTTGATAATGACCATAAGTCACAAGAGGAAAAGTAGTCTAGTGAAAAAAGTAAGAAATTAGAAGACAAGACTTCTGGTACATCAATTTTTTTTTTTGACAGAGAGAGAGAGAGAAAGAGAAAGAGAGAACAGGAAGGGAAAGAGATGAGAAGCATCAACTCATCATTGCAGCACCTCCTTAATTGTATATTAATTGCATTCTCATATATGCCTTAATGGTGGGGGGGGGGGCTCAGCCAAGCCAGTGATCGCTTGCTCAAGCCAGCGACCTTGGACTTTAAGCCAGCAACGTTTGGGCTCAAGCCAGTGACCATCGAGTCTTGTCTATAATCCCACATTCAAACTGGTGAGGATGCATTCAAGCCAGCATCCTTGGGGTTTTGAACCTGCTTTCTCTGCATTCCAGGCTGACACTGTATCCAATGTGCCACAGCCTGATCAAGCAAACTTCTGCTACTTTTAAAATTGTTTTCTTTACTATTTATAGTTTAAGAAACAGAAAAAGAAGAGAAAGATTAACTTCTCCTTTTTATACTCCTCAGACTACCTGTAGAAAATTGCCAGTACTATGGAATTTCTTAGACAACTAGTTATTAAAAATCATAATAACCCATTTGGGATGTTATAAGGTCTTTACATTTTCAAGATAAATGAAATGCGATGTCCAGCACTTTTGCCCCAGGCACTGCTAAACAAGAGTGTTAACTTTTGACAATCATGACGACCAAATCCATAGCACTTCAGGAAGAAAAAGAAAAAGGTACACCTTCTACCTTCTTCTACTAAAAGACTCCAGAACTGCAGATTTCACCAATTCTCTTTAATCATGAAGATTCTGGTTGTTCTTTTTGTATTATTTTTCTTTCTAATCTCATTGCAACCAGGTAAAACGGAAATGTGATTTGAGCAGGTGGCATATCTTTCTGGAGAGAGAAGTCTTGGTTGATGTCAACTGGAGATAAAGGAGTGACTGAATTACCAAGGAGAATCTGTGGTGGTCCCAGGGGCGCAGCACAAAGAAGGGACCTGAGATCTCAATAAAAGTAAGGATGCTGGTCAGTCATATCATTGTGGGTGACAGTTTAAGGACTTGCTCAAATGCTCTGTTGTCAGTATGCTCTGGCTGTCCAGAAAGACAAGTTATCAGACATCAGTGTATAACCATCCAGATCCTTGAGGAATAACGGGGCACTGTGTGTAGTATAGTAACGGTGGGTTTTCCACTGACGATGGTAGATTTGGTTATTCTGTTGCATAATGTACTTTGAGATACCCATTTTTAAAAGTTTGGTGTTTTTAACTAAGTTAGAGTCTAAAAACATTTTTTTTTTCATTTTTCTGAAGCTGGAAACAGGGAGAGACAGTCAGACAGACTCCATCAGTTTTTATAACTATTAATTAAGTATAATAATTCAGTCTATATGTAAATAACAGTGCCTAATATAAAGGATATACGAGGTTCTTCCTAAATATTGTAATTATTTCTATATTGTATTGAAATATTTTAGAGAGAAAAGTAACAGCTCGGTGCCTCATTTTGAAGGAAGAACATCTTCTTTGAGAACTATTATAGGAGATTGTGGAAGCAATATATTCCTTGTTTAATGTAATGGGTTTGGGTTTGTGTACCTGCCTTTACAAAGTATTTCTACTCATCACTCTTACGTTGAATTAACAACAAAAGAAGTCTTGATGGAGGTCATGAAAAGAGCTGTTTTGACACATTTCAGGCTATTTAAAATAGGAAAAGTATTTTTCTTGTGTATGCAAGAACACTGTAAAAACACATACCCAAGGAAATAATATCGCTGAATCCTAAAAACAAAACAAAACACCCAAAACAAAAACTCTTGGGACTGAATTTAGCAGTAACCTAGAACTGGACATCTTTACTATTTGAACACCAAGTTCATGTCTTAGCAGCCCAGGTGAAACCAAATATTCTAAAAATAAGTCTAGCTTTGAATAAAATTTGAAACCAAGTACTTAAGTATTTTGGATAAAAGATACAAATGGTTTGTATTCTTTTATAGTTTAAAAAATTGTCTCAAGTGAAAATTATGAAGATTATTACTCTCATATTCTTCTAAATTCAGAAAAAAATTGAATTAAAACCAGATTTTTTTTTTTTTACTAACTCCAAACAAGAATTTTTCTTAAGATGGAGAAAATCAGTATATAAGACAACCACATTTGGATAAAAAAATATAAACTGCAGTAACGCTCTCATGGTTTTCATGAGTCTCTTGTGTTCCTTGGTTGTGAAAAACAAATTGTCAAAACTTTCATGACATTTTTGGTATTTTCAGAAACCGAGGAGACTTGTATGTATGTATGCATGGTCTCATCTAAAAGTTGAACTTATGCATAAATATGAATTTTTATATGATACAATTGCTGTTTTCTAGAGAGTAGCTATTTGTTGTTTTCGTTACTAGTGAAAAAAATGCTAATTTAGAATTCCCACTTTAAACAGTTCTATTATTTGCTCATACTGGTGCTTGACAGCTGTCATCGTCTGTTATTTGTGAATCCCGTTAAGTCGACATGCATGCTTCGCACACTTGGTGTAGGACAGGGTAATTTGAGGGTGCATTTTTAAGCTGGTGATATAATGTTTTTTTTTCTTCTGGCATCAAAGGCAATAAATAACATCTCTCTAGATAACACAAATGAGGAGATATCATTAATTTATACAGTGAAACAGCGATATCACGTGACCTTAATTTTTTTGCAATTTGTTTTTTTCCTGTAAAGCCTGTTACCTAAAGTAACAGATTTTATGCTAAAATAACTTCACTGTCATCAGAGATCACCAATAGATTGGGTTATTAGTACTATCATATTTGGGTCCTATATGTTAAGATTCTAGGGAAGGAGAGAAGAATACTGTTCACATACCTTCTCTGCTGATGCCTGATAATTCACCATTATGGTTAATGTTTTTACTTTGGGAATCTCCTTTCCTGAGTGACCAATTTGAAAATGCAAACAAGCCCTGGCCGGTTGGCTCAGCGGTAGAGCGTCGGCCTGGCGTGCGGGGGACCCGGGTTCGATTCCCGGCCAGGGCACACAGGAGAAGCGCCCATTTGCTTCTCCACCCCCTCCCCTTCCTCTCTGTCTCTCTCTTCCCCTCCCGCAGCCAAGGCTCCATTGGAGCAAAGATGGCCCGGGCGCTGGTGATGGCTCCTTGGCCTCTGCCCCAGGCGCTAGAGTGGCTCTGGTCGGGGCAGAGCGACGCCCCGGAGGGGCAGAGCATCGCCCCTGGTGGGCAGAGCCTCGTCCTTGGTGGGCGTGCCGGGTGGATCCCGGTCGGGCGCATGCGGGAGTCTGTCTGACTGTCTCTCCCCGTTTCCAGCTTCAGAAGGAAAAAAAAAAAAAAAAAAAAAGAAAGAAAGAAAATGCAAACAACGTTTGGCAAAGGTGAAACATTGTCTTCTACCCATGATATGAATGAGTTCAGTAGTTGGGCCAGAGCACTTTATGGAGGAAAGGACTTAGAAAAGGAAACATGAGAAACTGACCGAGTTGACTCTTCTTCACCGCATGTCCAAGGCTAGTCACGAGTGGCATGACTAGTACTCCCAGGCACCCCTTCTCCCCCGACTGGCCTCAGATCGTCGTGTGTGTTCACAGGACCCCTCTTATGTCAGTGTCTCTTAGGATTCTCTTCATTCTTCTCATAAGAGAGAGTCCTAGAGGCAAGATAACAATTTAAACAATATGAACTAAGTTTCCATTTTTTAAAACTAAAGTAAAAAATATTTAAGTGTTCAATTTATGTTGAATTAGAGGAAGAAACAATTAGGTCAGTAGGTAGCCATAAGAATCTATGATGTGGCCCTGGCCGGTTGGCTCAGCGGTAGAGCAACGGCCTGGCGTGAGGGGGACCAGGGTTGATTCCCGGCCAGGGCACATAGGAGAAGCACCCATTTGCTTCTCCACCCCCCCCCCTCCTTCCTCTCTGTCTCTCTCTTCCCCTCCCGCAGCCGAGGCTCCATTGGAGCAAAGATGGCCCGGGAGCTGGGGATGGCTCCTTGGCCTCTACCCCAGGCGCTGGGGTGGCTCTGGTAGCGGCAGAGCGACGCCCCCTGGTGGGCAGAGCGTAGCCCCTGGTGGGCGTGCCGGGTGGATCCCGGTCCGGCGCATGCGGGTTCTGTCTGACTGTCTCTCCCGGTTTCCAGCTTCAGAAAAAAAAAAAAAAAAAAAAGGAATCTATGATGTCTGTTCCAAATCCACTCTGGTCTAACAATATCTATTCAGAAATTCTCATGGAAAACTAAACTTTACCCACTAGTTGGCCCAGCTAAACGCTGGAGAAAAAAAATCGACAAAGAAGCAGAAAATCACAAAACTGTCAGGAAAATTAATGACTTCTTAAATTTCTACTCTAGCGGAGAAAACTTAGCATATGCAGATGCGTATAATCATTTCATGTCAACAATTGATTTATACCAAGTTCAGGACCCAAAGACACATAATAATAAAATGATTTCTATGCTTTTCTTTCCTCTTAACAGTGAAATGTGCCATGAAAGACACCTATAGTTGTTTTGTCAAGAGAGGCAAATGTAGATTTGTGTGCCATCCTTCTGAAAGAAAAATTAGTCTCTGCTCAAAACTCAATGCCAGCTGCTGTATGTAGAAGTCTGAAATAAAAATCAGCCTCCCTGAAAAATAAAGCACAGAGAGTATAGGATTAGTAATAAATGGGACTGAATTACCCTCTACTCGTAATCAGTGTGTGTTGCTTTCTTGGTCACATGGTATCATTGAGGAACCAGGTGCCTAAGGATCTGACAATATATTTCTAATATATAGGGTGGTTCTGTGGAAAAAATGCTATTATTTTGGATATTAGTTCTTTATTAATTGCCAGAAAAATACTAAATGATGTAAAAAAAAGATTGCATTACCAAGAATCTTCAATTCAAATGGTTTCAAACTGATAAGAACATTTCTCCAAATGAGGGAGGAGTTGAAAGAGACAAAAGAAATAAAACAGGATCTTCATCAGGTCATGGGTCACGGGACCTAACATTAATTGAACCCTTCAGTTTTAACTATTTGCTTTCTTAAACAGGAAGTTTAAAAAAGAGGTTACATCTAAAACTAAGCATAGGTGTATGACAAAGAAAAGAGGTAACGATCTAATGAAAACTGGAACAATCCCATAGCTAAGGTCTAGGAAACGGGGCAAAAATTCAGTCTGATCACTACAAAAGATAATTCTTACTCCCTGAAAACATTAGAAACTTTTTAAATTGTCATATCTTTATATTTTATACTAATGTATGATTTTGAATTGAGACACAAATATCTTTGATTATCACAAAATTTCTGTCAGATAGTACAGTAGTCATGAAATATATCAAGTAACTAAGCAGAGACTTGTATTTAAAGGTGCAGTGGCTGAAACCAAATTATCAAGGTTCTAATTCTGCAGAACAATCACTGTGTGATTGTTCTTGTTAAGTTCATTTGAGCCTGACCAGGCGGTGGTGCAGTGGATAGAGCATCAGACTGGGATGCCGAGGACCCAGGTTCAAGACCCTGAGGTCGCCAGCTTGAGCGCGGACTCATCTGGCTTGAGCAAAAAAAAAAAAATGCTCACCAGCTTAGACCCAAGGTCACTGGCTCAAGCAAGGGGTTACTTGGTCTGCTGAAGGCCCGTGGTCAAGGCACATATGAGAAAGCAATCAATGAACAACTAAGGTGTTGCAACGAAAAACTGATGATTGATGCTTCTCATTCTCTCCGTTCCTGTCTGTCCCTATTTATCCCTCTCTCTGACTCTTTCTCTCTGTCCCTGTAAAGAAAAAAAAAATTAAGTTCATCTGTTAAATAATGCTTAGAGAGTTTGTGAGGTCATATAGCTCATTAAGCAATTATATGAAACTAGAAAATAAGATCTGTTCTTCAATGAATACAATAAATTCAAAATGCAGAGTTGAATACTTTCTTTACTTAGTAATCATTAGGGCAGCTGGAGAAGGAAGGCAGGGTAAATGCAGAGTTGAAAAAACAGGTCATATCTAAAACTAAGTAACAGACATAAACAATAAAAGCAGGCAGCTAGGGAGGTCTGATGACCTAAATGTCCAGGTTTAACTACTAACACTATAAATAAGCTTAGGAGACAAACTTTTAATTAAATTGAAATGACAATCAAATAATAAATTCTTAAATTTTTATTTATTTTTATTTATTTTTTTATTTATTTTTTCTTTCTTTCTTTCTTTATTTTTTGTATTTTTCTGAAGCTGGAAACAGGGAGAGACAGACAGACCCCCGCATGCGCTCAACCAGGATCCACCCGGCACGCCCACCAGGGGCAACGCTCTGCCCACCAGGGGGCGATGCTCTGCCCCTCCGGGGCGTCGCTCTGCCGCGACCAGAGCCACTCTAGCGCCTGGGGCAGAGGCCAAGGAGCTATCCCCAGCGCCCAGGCCATCTTTGCTCCAATAGAGCTTGGCTGCGGGAGGGGAAGAGAGAGACAGAGAGGAAGGGGGGGTGGAGAAGCAAATGGGCGCTTCTCCTGTGTGCCCTGGCCGGGAATCGAACCCAGGTCCCCCGTACGCTAGGCCGACGCTCTACCGCTGAGCCAACCGGCCAGGGCCTTAAATTTTTATTTTTATCTGTCTTTTTTCTTACACATAAAACTTTCCAGATTCACTCTAGCAACTGAGACTTTTATAAGGAGACAGAAAAGAAAATACTATAACTCCTCAAGCTTGTATAATTTACTTTCAAACCAATTTTTCTTTAAGCTTATCATCCACATAAAGGAAAACTCATTCTCTTATAACTTAGACCATTAATACCAAAACTCTTCATAAATAAATTGTTTTGAATTAAAGCTGTGATCCTATTATGTGTTGCTTAAAAAATAATGAAAAGACCTCATTTACAGAAAACTTCATAGTTTCTCCATAGGCAAGTAATTACATTTTAAGGATCTAAAAAGTTTAAGCAATGATAGTATGACCAGAAAATAATCTGCACGTGCACACACACTTATGTGTGAGTCAAGATAGGTATGTAGGTAGTAGGTAGGCAGGTAGATAGGAAGATGAGATGTAGATAGATAGATAGATAGATAATAGATATTCACTAGATTTATTTATTATTCTACAGACAATGTTTGTATGCATTTGCATTCATCAATAACTTCCCATCAATTTCTTTTTCTTTCTTTCTTTTTTTTAATTTTTATTTATTTTTTTTACAGAGACAGAAAGAGAGTCAGAGAGAGGGATAAACAGGGACAGACAGACAGGAACGGAGAGATGAGAAGCATCAATCATTAGTTTTTCATTGTGCTTTGCGACACCTTAGTTGTTCATTGATTGCTTTCACATATGTGCCTTGACCGCGGGCCTTCAGCAGACCGAGTAACCCCTTGCTCAAGTCAGCAACCTTGGGTCCAAGCTGGTGAGCATTTGCTCAAACCTGATGAGCCCACACTCAAGCTGGCAACCTCGGGGTCTCGAACCTGGGTCCTCCGCATCCCAGTCCGACGCTCCATCCACTGCACCACCGCCTGGTCAGGCCCATCAATTTCTTAATGGATTCCGACAAAGAAAAAGGGAAACATTGGGATAGGCAGTTTTGTAAAATGTCTATAAATTAATTGAATATCTCTTAATACCACATTAAGGTACATAACTAAGTAAATAAATGAAACACTGTGACTCTAATCTGCATTATTAAATAGTCATATGCACTAAGGTCCATCAACATAGCAGCCCTGTCCAAGTAGTCAGCCAAGCTTGTATTTCAGCTCTGAAGTCAGAAGCATATTACTGTAAGTTTGGAAAAAGCCGCAGCCACCACAGGAAGCAGTCAGTTAAATAGGCAACTGGACACCTGCTATAGAACCAGAAACCTGGGGTTATGGTAATTATTATTGATACCTGATAAAGAGAGTATCTACTTAACCCTAGAGCAGCTGCTGAAAGACTTACCAGTGCTGGTGAGGGTGTGGAGAAAAGGGAACCCTCCTGCACTGCTGGTGGGAATGCAGACTGGTGCAGACACTGTGGAAAACAGTATGGAGATTCCTCAAGAAATTAAAAATGGAGCTGCCTTATGACCCAGCTATCCCATTCCTAGGAATTTATCTTAAGAATTCCAAAACACGGCCCTGGCCGGTTGGCTCAGCGGTAGAGCATCGGCCTGGTGTGCAGGGGACCCGGGTTCAATTCCCGGCCAGGGCACACAGGAGAAGCGCCCATTTGCTTCTCCACCCCCCCTTCCTCTCTGTCTCTCTCTTCCCCTCCCGCAGCCAAGGCTCCATTGGAGCAAAGATGGCCCGGGTGCTGGGAATGGCTCCTTGGCCTCTGCCCCAGGCGCTAGAGTGGCTCTGGTTGCGGTAGAGCGATGCCCCGGAGGGGCAGAGCATCGCCCCCGGGTGGGCAGAGCATTGCCCATGGTAAGCATGCCGGGTGGATCCTGGTCGGGCACATGCGGGAGTTTTTCTGACTGTCTCTCCCCATTTCCAGCTTCAGAAGAAAAAAAAAAAAAAAAAAAAAGAATTCCAAAACACTAGTTCAAAAGAAGATATGCACCCTCCTGTTTATTACAGCATTGTTTGCAATAGCGAAGATCTGGAAACAGCTCAAGTGTCCATCAGTAGACAAGTGGATATTGAGTGGGACACTTGAAACCATGTAAACATAATAAATTAAAAATAAAAGTTTTAAATAAAAATATAATAATTAATAAAAACCATCTTAGGGGCAAATGAAAATAGAAGGAATATAAGTGGTAGTGGTTCTTCTGCTTCAGTTCAGTGGTCCCATTTCTTTCTACCTCAACTGAAATGCTACTTTCTGGGTATCTGAGTTCTGTAACTTGTTAGTGGAAACTCCAGTAGTTTTCAATTAATTTAAATCTCAAATTAAAAGGTATTGTGATTTTATTCTCTCTCTAGAAGTCTTAATAATCTTTTTGCTATTGTCTTAGGCAACACTGAATATAACTTATTTTACTGCAAAAAAGGAAAAGGAAAACAATACAATTGTTGTCATACTACTTAGAAGAAGCTCATTTATGGGCAACAATTATGGACATAAGACAAATGAAAAGAGCAAAATACATTGGCCTTGCCAAACCATCAATTTAATAATTAATTAATTTAATAAATGGCTGAGCTAGCAAGTAAAAAGTTGATAAAATAAGAATCATATATATTAATAACTGCTTTTTTTTTACCATTTGAGAAGATTAAAAAACATAAAAATTATTCACCCTATTTAGAGAAAGGAAGAGCCAAAACTTATCTGAACCTCTTTGATATAAATTCTGATTCACTAATTACTTAGTTTTAATAACTTCTGGAAAGTAGGCATAAAAGTCCTATTTTTTTCACTTTTTAGAAATTTTAATTTAATTGTATTTCAGCTTTCACCAAAAAAAATATAAAACCGCAATTGAGCATCAAAATGTAATATTAAAATTTTTTCTAGCCAAGTTAAAAAGAAATGAATGATGACATAGCACCAATTTTCTAACTTTAGAAATAAACTTTTAAAATTTCTGATCATTTGAACTTACATTCAATTTTATAAAGTTGAGAAGTTGGATTGTTGGGTAACTACTAAAGAATTGAACAGCATTTTGCAAAACTTTTAAGTTAAGAGGTGGGTGCAATGATGAATCAGAGACATTTTCAAGATATATAGACACATCTCATTCCACAGGCTATGGGAAGAAAGAACAAATTTGACTTTGAGTCCCACTCAGCTCTTCTTGTCTCCTCTGCCCCAGGGGAGAAATTTTTTATCTGACAATATCATTAGCCATGAAAAAGCTCATTTTGAATGTTTTTTCCTATTGGCTCCTTTGTACAAGAGTGGTGGATGAGGAGGTGGTGGAAGGAGAATCCTGCTAAGCATTAAATACTGTAGGTGGGTCAGGCAGACTCCAACTGTCACACTTGGACTTGAAGTGAACATTGACAACTGAGACCTCCTTCCTGATAATTCCTGAGATTAAAACAGCCCAATCTTAGCTGTTACTGAATCTAAAAATAATTTCTGTTAAATAGTAAATCTATAAGCCTCTTGGTTAATGAAAGAAATTGAGAAAGGAGTTTAAATTGGTTCCTATTGCCCACAGAGTAATGAGGAAGAATGGCCTATAAGTAACTCAGTAAAGTACTGCGACATGGAATGGAGACCACTTAGAAGGCATGGACACACGGAGAGCTGATGGGAGATTACTGAAATGATCCGGGGCACAGAGACAGAGATCCGATCTAACAGAAAGAATAGATCAGGTCTGAGACATTCTAGCAAATGTGTTATTCCCAAATTATTCTCTAGATATTGAATAAAACAGATACTAGCAAGACTTCAAGAGAAACTCATGTTTTATTATTAAATTATGTGTGTGCTTTTTAGTGTTACCTTAGAGGTATTAAGTAAATAGGTATACTTTTTACAGAGAGAGAAAACTTACTGGTCTGCTTCTACTCATTAACACTTTCTAGTTTACAAGGTTATAGCCACAGACCATTTGCTTTTTATGTAGACTTGGCTATTGAGAACTAACAGGATATAAGACAAGCTTTAAAGTCTTATTTAAACTTTCCAGAGGTTCTCCATCTCTCTCAAGATGACGTTTAGTCCCCTTAACCAGGCTTAAAGTACCTACTCCTCATCTTACGCTATATATTTCATAGCACAACTTCTTTCAAAGTATCATAGCAGGCAAAGTGATCTGTGCTGTTATTAATCAGAATAATTACTCCTGGGGTGTTGGGAAATAATGATTGACAGAGATAAGAATGGTGCTGCTGCCTGACCAGGTGGTGGCGCAGTGGATAGAGCGTCGGACTGGGATGCGGAAGGACCCAGGTTCGAGACCCCGAGGTCGCCAGCTTGAGCGTGGGCTCATCTGGCTTGAGCAAAGAGCTCACCAGCTAGGACTCAAGGTCGCTGGCTCCTGCAGGGGGTTACTCGGTCTGCTGAAGGCCCGCGGTCAAGGCACATGTGAGAAAGCAATCAATGAACAACTAAGAAGTCGCAACGCGCAACGAGAAATGATGATTGATGCTTCTCATCTCTCTCCGTTCCTGTCTGTCTGTCCCTGTCAATCTGCCTATGTAAAAAAAAAAAAAAAAAAGAATGGTGCTGCTAACATTCTGTTTCTGGATCTGGATAGTAATCATATAGGAGTTTCTAGTTTATGAAAACTAATCGCTACAGTTACCATGTACTTTTCATGTATATATAACACTTCAACAAGATATTTTAATGATATAAAAATATACAGAATAGCCTGACCTGTGGTGGTGCAGTGGATAAAGTGTCAACCTGGAAATGCTGAGGTCACCGTTTCGAAACCCTGGGCTTGCCTGGTCAAGGCACATATGGGAGTTGATGCTTCCAGCTCCTCCCCCCTTCTCTTTCTCTGTCTCTCTCTCTTCTCTCTCCCTCTCTGTCTCTCTCTCTCCCTCTGTTCTCTCTAAAAATGAATAAATAAAATAAAAAATTAAATATATATTTATATTTATATATATATACACATACACAGAATAAAATAGAAATGCCTGGTTTCTTCAGACTTATCTTAAAAATCGACCCTTCTCCACTGAACAAATCAATGAAGTATTTTTTCATATTCTTTCAGGCCTTTTTTTCATATCTATCTATATATGTGTGTGTGTGCATATGGGTATACATGTTCTTATATCAAATACCCATATGCACACATCATATGCAATGAAATCTTGTGCTGGACTCACAGAAGACGAATGTGTATACCTCTCAACTTTACTGGCAGCAAATTCATACTGGTAGATTGAAACTGGCCATGATGGAAATCTGCACAGAAATGACCAGATGCTATAAAACCAAAGTTTGATTGTTTGTTTTAAAAGTTGGATGATGATATCAAAAATTTTTATCTTACCAAGGATGGTGCATTATACATAAATAACAAACTATTGAATGTACTGCTCCAATGTCTCCTTTTATCCAGAGTTGACAAGGCAAATGTGATATTCAAACAATTTTTGATAATGTAGAAAAAAATTATTTTGTTCATTCTCTTGTCTTCCTTGATATGAAAAGTTTCTCCATCATTTACAGGTTTGGAAAATTTATCAACATATCTCTAAGTGAGATCCCACTTTTCTATAGAAAAATCTCAAGGGTAAGCATCTTGGTGAGAGTTGTTTAAATTAGACTTCTTAATGCTCCAGAACAATAAGAGGTGACAGCACTACATATTTAATTTAAATAGCTTCCTGTATATAAAGAAACTATCGTAATGCTTAGAACATTATAGATACTAAACTATGTTAGCTACTTTTTTTATTATTCCTTCTTTATTACCCAAAATATTGTCATATACTCAATTGAGGGCAATAGGTCAAACTCTAACCTCTTCCTGTTTTCTCCAAACTCTGAACATCACTTACAAATGTTTGAAACTAAGGATTTGGGAAACTCCATAGTAGAGGCACACTACAGTCTTCTATTAACATGTTCTTATTAATTAATTGTTCTATTATCTTAAAAAAGTCACACCCTTGCCTGACCAGGCAGTGGTGCAGTGAATAGAGCACTGAACTGGGATACATAGGACCCAGGTTTGAAACCCGGAGGTCTTTGGCTTGAGCAAGGGCTCATCTGGTTTGAGCAAGGCTCACCAGCTTGAGCCCAAGGTTGCTGGCTTGAACAAGGGGTCACTCACTCTGCTGTGCACCCCCCCCCCCCAGTCAAGGTAAATATGAGAAAGCAATCAATGAACAACTAAGGTGCCGCAGTGAAAATTGATGCATCTCATCTCTCTCCCTATCTGTCTCTCTCTGTCTCTGTCATAAAAAATAAAAATAAATAAACATAATTTACTTTTTATTATAGTTATCATATATTTACTGACTCCTTCTCTTGGAATATATGCTCCTTTGAGAACAGGGGTATTTATCTATTTTGTTTATTGATGTTCCCAAATAAATATTTTTAATGAATTAAAGTGGAAAGATTTAATACATGTCTTAAAATCTAAACAATGAAGTAGAAAAAAAATATACACTACAAAAGTAACCTCAAATATCTCCATGAATTACCCATCTTGCCTCCATTTATGTGAATGTAAAATAAGTTAAATTCTATGAGAACTTCAAGAAAATATTTCATACATATTTTAGAAAATGATAGTTAACAAAACAGCATTTATCCAACAAATCTAGCCATGTAAAGATGATGTAACCTTAGAGAATCTATTACTTTCATTTATGTTGACAAAAGAAAGGCGCATAACTATTCTATTCATTGTATTGCTAAGCATAACTATTCTATTCATACAGTGGTTGTGTTCACTGCCACCACTCCTTTCTTCAGTCTTTTCTACAGTCTTGACAGATCGATGCAAATTTGCAATACTGTGGATTCTTCTCTCTGAACTGGTATGATGTTGCATTGTCACAATTCTTCATTTTAGCTCATTTTATTTATTTATGTATTTATTTATTTATTTAATTCACCGACTATGTCACATGGTTCCTTGACCTCTTCCAAGGATGCCTGTAATCTTTAGAATGCCATATGTTCAGCACCTTATATTTATTTTCTTTTTTTGCTGAGCTACCTGGCCCCGTTGGCTTTCTCCTTTCTGACGCTAATCAATTACCTCTAAAATGCCCATCCTCTAGTTTTCCTCTGACATCTCAATGATCATTTTCATGTCCCTCTACTTTGATTTCATTCATTTATCAAATAAACCCATGTAAATTACTCTTGTTTTCTAAAAATTATATATATATATATATATTAAAAATGACCAAAAAGCACCCCTCTCCCTTAATCTGGGTTTCATCTAACTTCTCATTTTCTCATCATAATAGAGCAAATTTGTATTTTACCCAAATCTTTTCTTCTTTTTTATTTCTTTGTATTTACCTAAAATTTTTTTCTTTCTTTCTTTTTTTAAGTGAGAGGAGGGGAGATAGACTCCCACATGCACTCCAACTGGGATACACCCGGCAACCTCATCTGGGGCCAATGCTAAAATCAACTGAGCTGTCCTCAGTGCCTGGAGCCTACGGGAACCAATCAAGCCACTGGCTGCGAGAGTGGAAGAAGTAAAGAGGGGGAGAGTGAGAAAAAGGGAAGCAGTGGTTGCTTCTCATCTGAGCCCTGACCAGGGATTGAATCCATATGTCTGCAGGGCAGGTCATTGCTCTATCCACTGGGCCAACCAGTCAGGGCCCTAAAATATTTTTTCTAAATTATCAAGAGGCATATAATGTGAGTTTTCCAGATCATCAATGAAGTTATATTTAATCACCAGGTTAAAGAGAGGTCCTCCAGATTTCTCATGGATAAAACACTTTTTAAAAAACACATTTCTCTGAAACACAGGATAAGTAAGAAAAAGCAACAGGTATAACTCAGGATTGTCAAAACCCTAACTTTCAGTAGAGACTTAATTGATTATGAATCATTATACTATATATTAAAGCAGTGGTTATCAAAGTGTGTGCCAGGGTGCACTGGTACACCCTTGAAGATTTTCAGGTGTGCCCTATGGCATTCGAGAGAAATATGTGTCTATTGGGGACCAAAAAACCAATAGGGTTTTTGGCGTTTAGATTTTTGGGGGACAGAGGTGTGGGGAATTGGCTGTAAGCTGACAGTCTTCCCAGTCCCCCCACCTCACTTGCCTGATTAGGTTGCAAAAGGCTGTTAAACTGTGATGCTGGATTGTTTACACTAGCCCCCATGTTCCCTGGAATAACTAGAGGCAAGTTTCTTCTATCCTTTGTTTGGTGTAAAGTTAAGATGATAGGTATGGTGGGGGTTTTCTGCACTCAACACAAGAGTAAAAAGAGAGAAATTCTTCAATGTATTGACGAGGAAATGAGAGTTTACTTTTCAAATATATGCCCAAACATTGAAAAAATTGCTGGGACACATCAGGCTCATGTTTCTCATAAACACAAGAATGAAACAACACATTCATGCCAGGACCTGCCGAATTTACTAAATCTTACTAAGAATGTATCTATATGTATAAAAAGATAACATTTTTTGTCATTTTTTCTATTTTTAACCCCTTTTTTTATGAATTCTAAAAAGCATAACTCAAAAAATGTAACAAAAATGTTTTCTAATGTTAGAATAAATTTAATTTTGTCGTATTTGTTTCATTTAATTACCATAAAAGCACGCTTGGAGTTTATATTTTTTCTTTAATATTTTACTTAATTATTATAACATATTTCTCAGAAATTTGTATATAGTGCCCCTACAATTATTTGTAGAATGTTAAATGCACCCCGACTTCAAATAGTTTGAGAACTACTGTGAAAGACTCAGAGGAAAAATAACTTAAGGGAAACTAATCAGAGTAAATCTAATGGAATATGTACCAAGTTGCTCAATTTGAAAATTTCCCAAAGAATGTGCTCCCTGTGTTGTTAAAAGTTATACCTTAGATGAAGGACCTTTATATCAATATGGTGACTTCTATTTGTTGCTTAAAACACAGGTATGACTTTTTCCTCTATAGCCCCCAGTGAAGCTGTGACTGACAGCTACTCTTAAAAGATGAGCACATATTTCTTTCTTAAGAGTTTCTTTGCAAAGTACTGCCACATCATTTTAATACAATTTAATCAGAAAGGGGCTATCTGGGTTGACTTCATTATACATTCACACATTCAATCACACCAACATCACTTTTCAAATACCATCTCTTACAAATGGATGCTGTTCACTTTCTCGACACTAAAGGCATGACATGTGATTTCCACCCATCAGTGGAGACTTAATAAATCACCCAACATATTACAGTTTCTCACCAAGTTAGCACCTTCCTCAGGGAATGAAATTAGCAGAGCAAATCCTGGCTAATTGTAAAAGATGCTAATTACCCATTCACCCTGTAAAATAAGGCATGAGTGATGTGTGGCGAGCCCTGCACAAAGTCATGAGCACTTGGAAATGCAACACTTAAATAAAGCCTAAAACTGCTTATGCAGAGAGAAATGGAAAACAGACAGACAGTAAAAAAAATCCGCTATATATAGCCAGTACAGGAAATAAGAATTTGCAAGGATTTTTTAAAATCTCATTTTAGAACTATAGCAAGTCTTAGTGGGGACTTGGATAACTCCAGGAATTATTATGAAGCCTTTATTTGTAGGTCTCCAATACAAAATCCCCACCTGATCTTTGTAAAAACAAGTCTTCTCTGGTAATTGCTTCACAGCTGGGACATAAAAGAGCTGTGAAAGAGGTGGTCCGCGTTCAGTCAGTCCTGGGTGCAGAGGTCCGCATTACAGACTGGCAGTAATTAGCTCCCCTGCTGGTGGCGGTCTCTGCAGAGAGGCCAGGAGCTGAGCAGGTCGCAGGATGTGAATCCTGAGCAGGCGGTCCCGAATCTGCCAAGCATGTCCTTACTGCTTGGTACAGACCAGCTGGTGGAGGTGAGACGGAAGAATTTAGCCCTGTCACTGTCAATCTGGTCCCCCTCTCTGAACAGGGGAGTCTTTTCCCCAAAGTTGACAGTTTCTCACCTTTCACCAGCACGAGATGTACATTAAGAAAGGAATCCTGTTCTTTCTCAATAATGCTATTTAAGTGTGTTTGTGTGTATTTAATGTACAAAATGTATTACCTTTTTTCTACTCTCTTTAACTCTTCTGAAGAGCTGAGCAACCACTTAAGATTTCTATACTACCAAATCCAAATTTAAAAATCCAACAGATCAATTTTTCATTGTGTCTGTAGGGTCCCACACACTAAATTTGCTATGAAAGGCAATGATCACATTCCATTTAATTAAAATGTCCCTTACTAATAACTTGTGCAAGCTACGAAAGCAATCAGACAATTGCAAAGGTAATTCAGAGAAAGAGATTGTTTTGCGGTTAATTTGTATAATGATGCAAAGGTGATAAAATATTAAATCCCCAAAGAGGCAATATGGAAATTCTCCAAAAGATAGCTTTGCAATGCAATTTAAACCAGAAATGTGACAAAAAAGAAAAAAGAAAGAAAAAGAAAAATTAAAAGAAAACAAAGAAAAAAACAAAAGGACAAATTAAATTCCCAACTTCCAAATTATCTTTTAACAAGAAAGAATGAATTAATAATAAAAATGTGTTTATACTATCATATAAGAATTCTATAGCATCTTTTTAACTACAGAAAAAAAAACATAAAATAGAAATCTGCTTCTGTTTTTAGAGTTTTCTTTTAACTTTTCATAAATAACTAATTTATAAGGTAACACAACTGCTCACTTCATTCTATAATAATTGTTCCCAGACTGGGTAACATGTTATGACATATTCTATATTAAGATCAATTGCTCAATTACAAATTGCAAGCCTGAATATCTTTTCCGCAGAGAAAGAACATCACACAGTAAAGTTACATAAAAGATATTGTACACAGGAGATTAGCTTGTTCATTATTCTGTATAAGATTTGAGCCACTTAAGAATACAGAAATAAAGATTGTGACTTTCTGTTTTGTCTGTTTTTTCTCTGTCAACAACCTATTCCCCTAAAAATAAAAATAGAAAATTAAAACGATTATTCCTTTCAAATAAAGAAAAGGCTTCTGGCCTGACCTGTGGTGGCGCAGTGGATAAAGTGTCAACCTGGAAACACTGAGGTTGCCGGTTCAAAACCCTGGGCTTGCCTGGTCAAGGCACATGTGGGAGTTGATGCTTCCTGCTCCTCCCCCCTTCTCTCTCTCTCTTTCTCTCTCTCCTCTCTATAATGAATAAACAAAAAAATCTTTAAAAAAAAAAGAAAAGGCTTCTGTACGTATCTCAACATTCCTAACACACCCCACACAAACTCTACATTCAGGAAAATGGAACTTTTTCCCTAAAATGTTCTGCTTTACAATCGTGTTTACTATCAATATCTTCACTGTGTTAAAGCATCTTTTCCCCAAATGTTCTGTTTGTTGAAATTCTCTTACTCTGTGAAACATACACCATGAGACAGATTCTGATCCTGTTTCAGCCCCCACCACCATTTAGTAAGGCACTTTTGATTTATGCTGAACTCCAAGATGATTTGTTAAATTTACATTTTAAATCAGATTTTAGTTGTTTCTCTGTATGTCTTCACCTCCTTCTAAGGGTTCTCAATTTAGAAGCTCAAACCTTATTTAAATGTATCACAATAACTCACAGAGAGTGAGTTCTCAAAGTTGTAGAATAAACATATCTCCATGTTCTGTGAATTAGTAGACAAGAAGTCATTCAGCTGATCTTACAGAGGTATGATGTATCTGTTGACAGAAACCAAGTCACAGCAGCAGAACTTAGAGAATAAGAATCACAGAATCATGGATATCAGTTTGAGAGGATCATTTCATCATCTGTTACAGTGACATTATCTCACATCTATTAAAAATTCAATCTTAAGTGTCCTGCTGCATCTTAACAGGTTAATGGTTCATAGAAAGTAAATGTGTGAGCCAAAAACATCACTTCATAGTAAAATATATTGTTAAATATATAAATTTCTATTGGTGACTTTATTAACAGAGAACTCTAGTTGTATCTTATAATATACATAAAATGAAGATATACACAAAAACATATAGCAAATATTTAAATATTTATGTGTCCTAAAGATTTTTCATGGATTTTCTCATCAAGCATCACAGCAATTCATGAGTTACTACCCTAGTTCATAGGTGGAGAAACTGGAGAGAAGCTAAAGGTCTTGCCGGTGGTCAACCAGGTTGTATTATGGGCAGAGCCAGGATTAGAACTCTTAAGAGCCTGATTCCAAGCCCCATGTCGTACGGGCCATAATGCACGTATCCTGATCCCTGGTTTGTTACTTGATAAGTGCAAGTGAGTGCCACAGCTTCTGGGTGGGTTCTGCCAACACACACAGATGAAGGTTTCCAGAATAAGTGCAAGCTTGCATTATTGGAAATCAATTACAGACTAAACAAATGCAGGGACTTTAAAACACAATGGTGCCCAGAGGTAAGACATAAGACATAAGAATAAATAATACAAGATTAGATAGTCTATGAGAGAAGTGAGTATTCAGAAAAGGCTGAAAGAGTTCTCTGATAAAGTTATCAACAGTTTTGCTTAAATTCTTTAGGTCAGAGATGACTTGAGTTGAATTCTGGATAGGTAGTAACCAAAAACTAAAACGGCTGATGGGGCAGGGTGTGGACGTTGTGAATCATGAATCCCAGGAGTGAAATAATAAATCATGAGCACTTACGGTGTGTTTTCATGAAAAATCTGTCGATCAAGCTGGACTGTGAAATCCTTAGCAATAAAAATACCTGCTTTATGTTCATCAAAGAATCTCCGGAGCATAGCAAGTTTTCTGTCAATCATTATTAATATGTGATTAAGCTCATTAGAACGGCAGAGAATGAAAAATAGTTCATCTAGAAAATCTTTTTAAATTCAACTCTTTTAATACTCCTTAAAGTTAATTTTACAAATCTGCTCTGTGGGCACACCACATTGCCAGTTATTCCTGTCAGTATTCCAAACACCCCTCTCAGTAACACAAAGGGCTGGCGCACACGTTCATTCATACTTTTCCCAAAGGTACAGAAGCTGTTTGGTACAAATATCAATTTTTTTTTAAATTACCTGTTCCATATTAAAAGCTTACACAGGCATTACAATAGCACAGAAATTGCTCTGATGTAAAAAAAAATTTTTCAGAACCTTATTAATATCATAATTTGTGTTCCCTGTAATAAATCTTTATTTTGTTGCTAATATGCAAGCAAACGAATATTATAATCCATGATCTTAACATAAAAAACAAATTGCAAAATATATCCTTGCAATACTATACAAATTAAACCATATTAAAATTAACAATATCAATTGTATTCAGTAATAATTTTGTAATTGATTGATTACCAAATAATTATTTATTTATGACGTTCAGGTTGCTGAACGCTTGTCTTGACAGAATGTGGTCAATTCTAATATAACAAATTGGGTCAGATTTGATAGCTGCAGTAATTATTCTTTACTGACATGTTTGGGATTTTTTTTTCTTCATTGTGGAAATAACAGTAGTAAAATTAGAAATAGAATTTTGGGAATTTGGTAGAAGGTTGAATCTCTTCTTAAATTCCCATTTATTTATTTTGCCTGACCAGGCGGTGGCACAGTGGATGTAGCGTCAGACTGGGATGCAGAGGACCCAGGTTCAAGACCCCGAGGTCACCAGCTTGAGAGCGGGCTCATCTGGTTTGAGCAGAGCTCACCAGCTTGAACCCAAGTTCGCTAGCTCGAGCAAGGGGTAATGCGAGCAAGGTGTCTGTTGTAGCACCACGGGCAAGGCACATATGAGAAAGCAATCAATGAACAACTAAGGTGTCCCAACGAAAAACTAATGATTGATGCTTCCCATCTCTCTCCGTTCCTGTCTGTCTGTCCCTATCTATCTCTCGCTCTGACTCTCTCACTGTCTCTGTAAAAAAAAAAAAAAAAAATCCCATTCATTTTATTTGCTATGAGAAAGAGCACTAGCTGTAGAATATAAAGCATTGTATCTGCTATTCTTACAGTCTTTAGTCTGCCTCTGATCCCCTCTATCTCATACGAACTAAGAATATTTCTTTCTTTCTTTCTTTCTTTTTTTTTTTTTGGTTCCTAGAAGATACTGAGAGGCTGTTTCAAGCAATCCTGCTCCTGCTTTCTTGTTCTGACGAGGACCAGGACGACAGCCGTGGTGTCCGTCTCGTCGTCAGTAGCACCGTCAGGGAAGGAAGGAGAGCCAGCACTGAGCAGTCTGCTCAGCCCTCGCTTGGCACCAGCGAGCGTGGTGCTGACAGCTTCTTGGCTCACTTAACGTTTCCAACATACTACACAATTCATACCCTGAGGGCCTAAATGGGCTGCCCCTATGTGTTTCTTCTTACTTAACATTAAGTAGAGTCATGTATGCATAAAATGATTTCACACACATTCTGGAAGCGTTTTAGCAATTGCAATAAATAAATTCTTTAATGTAAAAATAGTACCTCAATGGTCAGCTGAGAGATGACTTTTTTTTTTTCTCTTAGAAATATTGTCTAGATGGAATAGCAGTGGCCCGTTAGCCTGGAGGACCCTGCAGGTAATGATACATGGTCAGATTTGGGTGGAAGGCTAAGATTCATAGCTATTTCAAGTAGATGACAGTTGGGATCTTAGGTATTACAGATTCTAAACATATGGGCATTTTACTTAACTTTGACTTAAGTGTTTGAGATACATGCTGCTTTTTTTTTTTCTTCCTAGCTCTGTTCTTCACAGGGGAACTCCTACCAGATTAGGCTTTTCAAAACATGGATAGTTTCAGTGCTATTAGTCTGGATTGGAGGAAAATACGTCTTTTACTCAGGACATTTTGTTATCCAATTTTAATGCTTTATTTTTTTCCCCCAGGTAAATTCAAGGCTTTGTTGACAGTGATCCTAATCAGAGATCAATCAGTGGGTAATAATAACCCTGTAAAATCCCAGACTCTTTTAGGACAAAATCACCTCCACCTACATATTCAGTCTTGAAGTAGCTGAAGATTCCTTCTACAAATGAGGGATGTATGTTTGAGTGACTATGTTTACTTGTTTCTGAGATTACTAATGTGTTTTTTTTCTCCCCATATCCAACAGTTCTTGATACATATCCAACTGTTTTTGTTTCAGAGCCTTCCATTTATTTTTAGAATGCTAGTCATATTTTCGGGGAAGCTTTAGTTTTATTTTAATTTCTTCTTAGATGATGCTTGTAATTTATGTTTCCTCAAGAGTGTTCTTTTGCTGGGATCCTCCCATTAAATTAAGGTTTCGTATGGTAGCGTTATTTGTGGAAGGAAATTCTTGGCTAGTGGTAGTGTGCTCTCTACTCATACTCTTCCTGTTTGTTCGCTCTGTACCCCAACAGTTCTCAAATGAGAACCAGCTCTTATATTTCTGATTTTGTATTGTTGTCTTAAGAACATATAACTAATCCATTTCCCAAGTCATTTGGTCCTTGAATGGTCCTAGAGGAATCCTCATGGCCCTTCCTTGTCAATTGAGAGAGATTGTTTATTATAGGCCACAGATTCTAACCAGGGTCAGAAGTTACTTCCAGTTTCCATTTGCAGACCCATTTGGTCTGTGCTCTCACAGTGGGTTGGATATTGTTGGAGTTGTTTCTCATGAGAATTTAATACAGAGATGCTATGAATCATTCCGAGTAATGCAGACCTATAGGCTTGCCTCTTCAAGTTACTATTCTTTGTGTTTTTATTTTATTTTTGCTCCCCAGATAAAGATATTATTCTGCTTTTGACATGAATATGTCCTCCAAAATATGTACTAATAATGTTTCATCTGTCATGTTGAGTATTCTGAGTATGGGAATTCAGTGCATAATATTTATAACATATTTATCAGAAGAAAAACTTTGTTTTAATATATGATATTTTATTTAACTTTGGACAATATTATAATAAGTTATGTCTACTACAAAATCTAATGATCAGAAGGAATAGAAAAAAAGAATATTTATTTGAGCATGAGATTTCTAGATACAAGTTTAGAGAAACCTGGAAAATAATTGTTAAGATTGGTACACAGAATATTTTACAGTTTAAAGATATTTAACACATGAAAACAAAATTAAAAATATCAAAACATACCAATTGGAATCAATCAATCAATCAATCAATCTATAGATAGATATAGTAACCATAGTTTAGGAAACTCTGAGATTTGAATATATGATTCCTAGGTCTACAACTTTTCAAAAAAAACACATGCTCAGATTGCTATTAATAGGGGTTGGGGAAAGGTGGATGTGGACAAAAGGGGCAAATTGTGATAAAAAGAGACTTTGCTTGAGTCAATGGTCTTACAATGCAGTGTGCTAACACAGGTTTTTGTATTGTACACTTAAAACCTGTACTTCAATAAATTCAATTAAAAATATTTTAAGTCATATTTTATAATTCCATTGGTGTAATAATGAATGTCAACTGGGCCATGTTTGTTATTATTTTATTCCATTTTCCTCTGGTTTTTTTTTTTTTTTTTTTTTGTATTTTTCTGAAGCTGGAAATGGGGAGAGACAGTCAGACAGACTCCCGCATGCGCACGACCAGGATCCACCCAGCACGCCCACCAGGGGGTGATGCTCTGCCCCTCCGGGGCGTTGCTCTGCCGTGACCAGAGCCACTCTAGCGCCTGGGGCATAGGCCAAGGAGCCATCCCCAGCGCCCGGGCCATCTTTGCTCCAATGGAGCCTTGCTGCGGGAGGGGAAGAGAGAGACAGAGAGGAAGGAGAGGGGGAGGGGTGGAGAGGCAGATGGGCGCCTCTCCTGTGTGGCCTGGCCGGAAATCAAACCCGGGACCTCTGCACGCCAGGCCAACGCTCTACCACTGAGCCAACCGGCCAGGGCCTTCCTCTGATTTTAAATTAAAACATTTTTATACTCAAAAAAGATACAATTGCCTTTATCTTGTTAAATATTTTACTCTATAAACTACCTTATGTTATGCTATAAAGTGTCCTCAATTAGTTTTTTGATACATAATACTGGTTTTAAAAATATAATATCACATTAAATCACTATATTCCTTTAGTATAAAACAAAGCTTAAATTGGTAATATGAATATTCAGAATAAGTTATAGTATGGATCAAGTTTCTCATTTGTTTACTCAATTTAAAATTATAGAAACCAAAATAGTAAAGCAATATTTTCTCTACTGGAAAGAATTCATTATTTTCAAGTATTAATATATTGATCTTATTAATGGTAATAAAACTAACACAAGTCAAAATTTCACTATGGCCAAACTCTCAAAATTTTACATGCTAGCTTTTCAATGAGAATATGGCAATGTGTATAAAAATGAATTTGAATCATTCATTCATTTAGTCAATAAGTATCTTGGTGCATCTACTCTGTATAACATAGATAAGTTTTAAGTGAAACACAACTTAAGCCACTTTTTTTTTTGCTTAACTATCTGTTCTTTTTCTTTACACTGAATCCTTTTTTTGAGGAATTTACATCTCATAAAACACCTGAACTTGCTATATCAATTTTCAATGAGTGAGGACTCTACAAATATTTATTAAATTGAATCATTAAGATTCACTGTTATAATTTAGAATGGACAACAACTGTAAATAACAATATAGGACAGTAAGAAAGAGACTATAAATTTAAGCAAATGAGAAAGCCATGGAAATGATTACATTATAGGTTACCAGGTTGATCCCTGGTCCGGGTACATCTCTTCTTGCCTCTCTCTCAAAAGAAAAGGAAAAAAAAGAAGGGATTACATAACATCTAATATTTTTATTTATTTATTTATTTATTTATTTATTTATTTTATTGATTTTAGAGGAGAGAGAGAGAGAGAGAAGGGGTAGGAGCAGGAAGCATCAATTTCCATATGTGCCTTGACCAGGCAAGCCCAGGGTTTTGAACTGGCGACCTCAGCATTCCAGGTTGACGCTTGATCCACTGGGCCACCACAGGTCAGGCAACATCTAATATTTTTAAATACTTTAATTTTCGGCTTCACAGAGAGCACAAGAAAGAAGTTGTTTCTGTGTATATAAGCCAGTACTGAGAATTTGTCCAGCAGTCAATAAATACTTGTTGAATTTAAGTGACTACCATTCTGAGACATTTCATTTGGGGGATTCTCAGCAATCGGGTCCTCATTTCTCCCTCTCTTCAATCTCTCCTTAAATGTGTGTGTTCTACCCTTTATAATGTCTTTGGAATATGTAGATAAAGACATGGACTTTGCTTTCTTTTTTTTTTTGGATCACATAGCATCTGCCATCACTCCACATGTCCTTCCCAGATTGCCTCTGACAGAAAATGACACAGAGGTTTTTTTTTGTTTTTTTTATTTTTATTTTTTACAGAGACAGAGAGAGAGAGAGATAGGGACAGACAAACAGGAACAGAGAGAGATGAGAAGCAACAATCATTAGTTTTTCGTTGCAACACCTTAGTTGTTCATTGACTGCTTTCTCAAATGTACCTTGACCATGGGGCTACAGCAGATCACGTTACCCCTTGCTCGAGCCAGCGACTTTGGGTCCAAGCTGGTGAGCTTTGCTCAAACCAGATGAGCCCGTGCTCAAGCTGGCGACCTCGGGGTCTCGCACCTGGGTCCTCTGCATCCCAGTTCAATGCTATATCCACTGCGCCACCGCCTGGTCAGGCGTAACAGAGCTTTTTTTTTTTTTTTTTAATTTTTATTTATTCATTTTAGAGAGGAGAGACAGAGAGGAGAGAGAGACGGGGAGAGGAGCTGGAAGCATCAACTCCCATATGTGCCTTAACCAGGCAAGCCCAGGGTTTCGAACCGGCGACCTCAGCATTTCCAGGTTGACGCTTTATCCACTGCGCCACCACAGGTCAGGCAACAGAGCTTTTAAATGTCAGTATTTCTCTTAGTTGCTCAGAGTTTTATCTTTCCCATTGTCTATTTATTCAAGATTGGAACATTTGTATATATAAAGAGATTATGTTGAGACTTCTAACCCCATCTTTCTTAGAGGTCTGCTCTTTTTTTCTAAATACCAAGATTTACATATTTTTAAAAAATCATTCAATTGAGTAAACTTGAGAATCTAATTGGGTTTATTAAAATATTCATGAATAGTGCTGTATTTCCTCTAACAACTAGAAGGGCACTTGAGAATGGAATATTTTTATAGGAAGAAGAATGGGGCAAGGGAGTTGCTAGCAAAGGAAATGAATTACCTTCAAACCAGGAAATCTCTTTGGGGATCAGTAAAGGTTGTATCATACAAATTATTTCTTTTTCCTAAGGGGGGATGTAAATGACTCATATGACAGATTACCTCATTGGTGTTGACCAGAATATTTTAGACTGATTAATTAAGATTATATTTTTGGATGAAGTTGAAACTCCAATTAAGTTAGGTATTAAATGTAGGTTTTATATCACAGGCTTCTAGCACAAGTGATGCCATTTTGGGCCCACAGGTGTTGTGTTTATTTGTTTTTTGTTTGTTTTTTTAACAATATCCACATTCATTTTTAGTTTCCTGTTTTCTTTTTTTTTTTTGTGACAGAGACAAAGAGAGAGACAGAAAGAGGAACAGATAAGGACAGACAGACAAGAAGGGAGAGAGATGAGAAGCACCAATTCTTTGTTGCGTCACCTTAGTTGTTCATTGATTGCTTTCTCATATGTGCCTTCAACGGGAGGCTACAGCAAACCGAGTGACCCCTTGCTCAAGTCAGTAACCTTGAGCTCAAGCCACTGACCTTGGGCTTCAAGCCAGCAACCATGGGGTTATGTCTATGATCTCACACTCAAGCCTAATGATCCCGCGCTCTAGCTGGTAAGCCTAACTTTGGGGTTTCAAACCTGGGTTCTCTGTGCCCTAGTCCAATGCTCTGTCCACTGTGCCACAGCCTGGTCAGGCAACTTTTCTGTTTTCCTTATATCAAACTGCTACATATCAAGCAGGCTAGTTCCCATCTAATTTGAAGGGTAACATTGGAATAATAAGAGTTGATGAGAAGAAGAGAACATTGACTTGGCAATATCCTGGTGTTGGCTACTGAAGGCTACACTGCTTTGAGGAAATGTTTCAAAGAAGAAAAAGGGAGATGTGACAGGTTAAATTCATTTCATTACAAAATTACATCTTTTTACAATTATTCACTTTACTCAAAGAGCAATCATAAGAATTAATTTCTAACCCCAAACTCTTACTAATTTATTGTCTGCCATTTCTTTCCCTCTTAGTGGTCATGCTGAAAGAAATGAGTTAAAATTGCATGCAAATGTACTACCATAGTACTCAAATTTAAAATACTCTGTTGGAAAACAATGTGACCTGATGAATACACTGATTGTCAAAACACAAATCAAAAACTCATAAGAACTTTCTGTCAAATTAGATTCACAAAATGACATCAAAAGTTGGTGCTCATGCCTGGCCTGTGGTGGCGCAGTGGATAAACCTTCGGCCTGGAATGCCAAGGTTGCCAGTTCAAAACCCTGGGCTTCCCTGGTCAAGGCACATACAACAAGCAAGCAATGAACAACTAGCATGAACCAACTATGAGTTGATATTTCAAAAAATAAAAATAAAAAATAAAAAAATAAAAATTTAAAGGCCCTGGCCAGTTGGCTCAGTGGTAGAGCGTCGGCCTGGCGTGCAGAAGTCCTGGGTGCGATTCCCGGCCAGGGCACACAGGAGATGCGCCCATCTGCTTCTCCACCCCTCCCCCTCTCCTTCCTCTCTGTCTCTCTTTTCCCCTCCTGCAGCGAGGCTCCATTGGAGCAAGGATGGCCCGGGCGCTGGGGATGGCTCCTTGGCCTCTGCCCCAAGGAGCTAGAGTGGCTCTGGTCGCTAGAGTGGCTCTGGTCGCAACAGAGCAGGCCCCGGAGGGGCAGAGCATCGCCCCCTGGTGGGCAGAGCATCGCCCCCTGGTGGGCGTGCCGGGTGGATCCTGGTTGGGCGCATGCGGGAGTCTGTCTGACTGTCTATCCCCGTTTCCAGCTTCGGAAAAATACAAAAAAAAAAAAAATTTCAATTCCATGCTCCCCTTTCTCTCTTGTCTCTGTAAAACCAATAAATAAAGTATTTAAAAAAAAAAGTTGGTGCTCACATTGTTAGTCTGAGCACTGTTAATATAAAAGAATAAATCTTATTAGATGGCATAAATTCAATGGGCTTTCAATGAAAATAATTAACTATGTACCTGCAATGTTATATATTTCGGTTTATATATCAATCCCTGAAAGCATGACTCTTGGGACTTTCATCCAAATGATGGTGTATATGCCCTGGCCAGGTGGTTTAATGGATAGAGCATCATTTCAGTGTGCTGTCATGGGTTTGATGTCTAGTCAGGACACATATGAGAAGCAGCCAAAGAGTGTGCAAATAAGTGGAGAAGTGAATTGATATATCCCTTTCTCTCCCTCTCTCTCTCTCTCTTTTTCTCTCAAGTTATTGGGAAAAAATTTGAATTGAAAAATAAAATGATGGTGTCTAGACTGAAAACTATAATGTTGAGAAAAAATGTTTATGAGGGAATATCAGTATCATGTATTAAAATATCATAAACAGAAAGATACAAAACACTGGATTATAACCTTAGCTCAAGAATTTGGCCCTGGTTGATTGACTCGGTGGTAGAGAGTCAGCCCCATGTGTGGATATCCTAGGTTCAGTTCCTTATAAGAGCACACAGGAGAAGTGACCATCCCTCCTACTACCCCCTTATCTGTCTCTCTCTCTCTCCACCTCCCACAGTCATGAATCAATTGGTTTGAGCAAATTGGTCCTGCACCTGAGGATGGCTACTGGAGCCTCCACCTCAGGCACTAAAAATAGCTCAGTTGCTGAGCAATGGCCCTAGATGGGCAGAGTATCCCCAGTAGGGCTTGCTGGGTGGATTCTGGTCAGAAAGCATGCAGGAGTCTGTCTATCTGTCTTCCCCCTCCTCTCACTTAAATATAAGAATAGCTATGTGACTTCTTTCATAGCTACATAACTTCTTTCTTCTTTCAAACATGCTCACTGCAAGGTTTTTGTAAGAGTTAGAGATAAAGTATCTAGCTGAGTATCTGACAATCAAAATATAAAGTGATAAATTATATCAGCCCCATCATTATTATAAAAATATTCTAAAAGTATATGCTATTTCTCCATCTGCTTCAGTCAAAGTTCAAGCACTGAGGTACTCTGACTACACAGTACTTTGCTCACAAAACACTTTGCAAAGCTATTATATGTTCAAGACTGCAAAACAGTCTTTATTTTGTAGGTATACCCATAAAGATAAGCCCTTAACACCAAATGCAAAATTATGAGTCTCTCCATCTTACCAGCTAAGTTCATAGAGAAAAAACATATTTTTTGAGTTACCTATAAATGAAGAGTAAAAACCATGTTAGAAAGTTGGTAACTAAGAAAAATCCCTCTGAGCAGACAGAAAAAGCTTCATTGATTACAAAAACAAAACATGTAAGTTTTTCTTGTTTTGTTTTCTTTGTAGCTCTTATCAAAGTAAATCTACAGTGTGATTTTGGGATGTCAACTCATTAAATATGAGTAGATTTAAGATCAAACTAATATATATATATGCTGAGTTTGATTCATTTTCCATGAATAAAAAAATCTCTAATTTAGGAAAGGTATTTTAGAATTAGTTCCCCTAAAATAAGTGAAATTTTTATTACCATACTTATATGTCTATAAGCAGAAAATAACTAGAAACAAATTCTAGGTAAACTGGTCATGACAGTGTTAGCATAGAAAACTGCATATTAATAAGGGAAAGAAGCAGAGGGAAACAAATGTTCAGATTAAAAATACTGAGAAGCCTGCTTTAGTAGGAAGTTACAGTTACAGACACTCCAGGAGACCATTGTGCCTTCCCCCTTGGCATTTAATCTAAGTTCTGGTTAGGAAGAATCTTCTCAGGGTACAACTGGTTCATCCCCAGACTATGGGGAGAGGTACTTTGTGCTTCCACTTGAAGGCATGTGCACTGGAAGTCAAAGTGATAGTCATAGAGACCTGTCAGTCTAGCTTAGAAAAAGAATCTGATTGGTTAGTGGGAGGAACCAATGCAAGCCCTAGATTAAGAATCTGATTGGTTGTTTTGAAAAAAAGCTAGTCCTTTCCAACCATGATAATATAAACCCAAACTTAACTAAGAGGCTCCTTGCTCTTTTCTCATTTTGAAACCTGTGCTTGCCACATTTGTTCAGGGCGTTCTCCAAGCGGCTGCGTGGGCCGGCAGCCCTGCAGCCTCCCAAGTACAGGTTCTCAGTGTAGCCTGGGGGCAGCAACACAGTGCCTGGACTGGACTAAACCCTGGACTGGACTAAACTTAGATATGAATTAAACCATGGCACTGGGATTCTGGACACTAGTCTTTTTCCTGGGCCCGTGAAGATTAGACTGAACTTTTTCCTTGGTAGGATGGACAGAGATAAGACATTGGGAAAGGGAAACTGCGGGCAGTCTTCCATTTCAATTCCAAATAAATGTTACCATGAAATGCTCACTTGTCCCACACATGAGTCCTTTAGAATGCCTTCCCTGAGACTCCATAAAAGAACAGCATTTCCATTGGTCACACTAGTTACACAGATCATCTGAGCATAAAAGGATTACATGAAATTATGAATTTCTGTCTAGAATATATAACCTTCATCAAGTCAGAAGTCTCCTCTCTGCCTATAAATTTTCTGAAGAGGAAATTTACATATAATACCACTGTTAAATATTACCTACTACTTTGGCTCTTTACCTCTGGGATTAGATACAGTCATTGGTTTAAGAATGTAGGGCCAGTAGTCACAGCTGCCATCATGGCCATTCACATGCAGGTTCTCATTGAATTTGGACAGATGGTAAAGAAACAGTGGAGCCAAAAAACTGTGGCCCATTCCTTTACTAAGGTCTCGCACCGGCCTACAGAGCAACACACAGTTTACACACTTCCCTTTCATTCAGGTCTCCCAAAGCCACTGACGCATTCTCTGGTTCCACAGCCAGGAGAATCTTCTCCAATTTCTCCTAGAATTAAAGGCCCCACCAGTCTCAGCGGAGCTCGCAAAAGCCCCTCCCCTCTGGTTCCCCATCTGCACACTTTCTCTCTCCTCCAGCATGGCTTCTTTTTCAGCACTCTGCATTCCCTCTGCTCTCCCTCTCTGCAAACATGGCTTCTCTCTCTCTACACAAACTGGCTTCTCCCGTCTCTGCACAAACTGGCTTCTTCTTCAGCACTCTGCCTTCTCTCCTCTCTCACTCTGCAAACATGGCTTCTCTCTT
Source organism: Saccopteryx bilineata (assembly GCF_036850765.1). NCBI lineage: Eukaryota > Metazoa > Chordata > Mammalia > Chiroptera > Emballonuridae > Saccopteryx > Saccopteryx bilineata. The sequence goes on along the minus strand of NC_089490.1, from coordinate 26,838,115 downwards.
CTCTGACTCTTCTCCTTCTTCTCTTTTAAAAACTTTCTGGTGCAAAAACCTCTCCTCCAACAAACATTAGCAAAACAATGGCCCTTCCCAAGCAGGAAGGTAATTTGCAATTTCACAGACCCACATACCTGGCGCTGCCCAGCCCCCAATGCAAACTATAAGCGAGCAAACATGAAAATCATATTTTACAAACTTATTTGACCAACAAAGAAGAAAACAGAAGCCTTGACTACTTATGTGTTAGTGAGGGAAATAAATTTTAGGGTGATGTTCTAGCCTAAGTCAAGATTAATATTCCTTGGCTTCTATTACTCCAAAGACTGCCAAGACTAGTTGGGAATATGACCTGCCACTATGTCATCACCTCACATCTGCTAGATCTTGATAATAACCCATTTGGGGGCTAATATCCTGACAAACAGCACTCTCTAGTGATTTGTATTTGTCATCTCGGCAAGTACTCATGAACACTGCCAGAAAAATAAGTTATTCCTATAGGAATTTTTTAAATTAAAATGATTTCCTTAGTGATGGTTATTATGTACTGATATATAAAGCAATGAAGCAAGAAAATTTGTGGGCAAAACAAGTTTTAATCATGTTGATCACATATTTGTACAATACCAACCATGATTTTATAATGGCTCTTAAAAATCAAAAGAAAAGATCAGAATTACAACACTAATAATGAGCAAGAGGAAAATTTTTTCAGGTATGACTGTGTATTATGTAAAACGTTAATGTTATAAATAAGAAGTGACTGCTTTGCTATTCTTCATTTAGACCCTGTATTTTTTTTTTCAGTGGAGGCCTGGTAACATTTTGTTAATTATAAATGTAGAGCTTAGCATGTGATATGTCACTTAACACCCACTACAATCCTACAGGGATGTACTATAATAATTCTAATTTTTTGAAGAAAAGTATCTGATATTGTAATATGTTGAACAACCTGGCCAAGATTACATAAGTAAATGGTAAAGACAGGACTTTTTATCTCAAGACATATTATTTTTAATCACTATATCCATCATGCCAGTGAAAAAAAATTTGTGAGAAATTTCCCACCAGTTCCTCACCAATTGTGAGGAAATACGATATGAGTTATTTTTTAGCCTAAGAACATAAACAGCCCAGACCAGATAGCTCATTTTGTTAGAATGTCATCCCAATACGAAGAGATTCAGTCCCGGTCAGGGTGCATACAAAACGAGATCGATGCTTCTATCTGTCTCTCTCTTTCTCTCTTTAAAATCAATCAATAAAAATTTTGAAAAGAGAATATAAACAAACTGATATATAATACTCCAACTTTTCTTCCAAAGCCACAGTGCTTCAAGAGTTAACATGTTGCAGGTGAGGAGTTTAAGTGTGTATTTCCTTTAATATTCTCAGCTATTCTATGGAATAGTGTTATATTGATTTTATAAATTAGGAAATTGAGGGTAAAATTTTTGTCACTGGCATGATGGATATAGTGATTAAAAATAATATGTCTTGAGATAAACAGAAAAGCTTTCAAGTCCTGTCTTTACCATTTACTTATGTAATCTTGGCCAGGTTATTCAACATATTACAGTATCAGATACTTTTCTCCAAAAAATTAGAATTATTATAGTACATCCCTGTAGGATTGTAGTGGGTGTTAAGTGACATATGACATGCTAAACTCTTAACATGCTATTAACATTTAATAATTGAGACATATTTTTCTTCTATTGTTATAAACCCACAAGCTTTTAGACATCTTTTAGCCTTTCACTTCCTGTTAGTTAGGTCAGGACACAGAGAAAGTCAGTTTTATATTATATATATTTATATTAGAGAGATTCAGGTATAATCAAGTTTCCCAGCATGGCACTTGAATAAATGAATAGCAATCTATCTTTAGTTTTTCTTCTTTGTCTTCTTTTTTAACGCAGACAATACTCTGTATTATTATTGTCTAAAAATAAAAATGTAGAGTTATAGATTTTGGGTCCCATAGTAAATTTTTTAGAAAATATTTGTTTTCTATCCCTTTTGAGGAAGAGAGATGGAGGTGTGATAGGAGTTCTATTGTTAATATTCCTTTGTAAAGATGTCAAAGAGTCTTTGAAAAATATTTGTACCTAAGAATAAAAGGGTTGACAAAGGTAAACTTTCCAAAATGAACTAAGACTGCCAATTGCCTAAGTAAATCTTTCTTTCAATTTTTTTTATTTTCTTCAGAACAAGGTTTAAATTTCTTAACAATGAGTATTTTGATGTATTTTTTTTTTTTTTTTTTTTTTTTTGAGGAGAGGCAGGGGAGACAGACAGGAAAGGAAAGACATGAGAAACATCAGTTCTTTGTTGTGGTTCCTTACTTGTTCACTGATTGCTTTCTCATATATGTCCTAACCAGGGGAATCCAGCAGAGTGAGTGACCCCTTGCTCAAACGAGCAATCTTTGGGCTCAAGCCAGCGACTCTGCGCTCAAACTGGTGAACTGGTGCTCAAGCTGGCGACCTCAAAGTTTCGAACCTGGGTCCTCAGCATCCCAGGCTGACACTATCCACTGCACCAGTGCCTGGTCAGGCTGATCTACTCTTAAAACCTAGGGGCCCTACGACTTTTGACTAAACATAGTTTTAAATTCTAGTGCTAGACATTATCTCTCTCTCTCCCCCATTGCCTTTAGAGAACTATATTTCCCCCCCCAGATAATCAGCAGTCCCCAAGACAGCAGAAAACCGTAGTCTAGACCTGACTAATGGTCATAAAATCTGGACCTCTGGCAGGCTATAGATAATATATTGACTTGTTATGTTTGAGCTCCTTAGCCCTATGGTAGAACTACCTGGATACTCTCTTTCAATGAGATCAGAGGGTCATGGGAGCAAACTTCAGAATTGAAGTTCTTGAAACTTCAGTTCCTGAAACTTCTTCATACCTGGGAAATACTTTATTACCCTTATCTCACCTCCTAACCAATCAACTCACAACATGACTGAATACTTCTGTGATTTACCCTATACGATATGTAATCTACACTCCATCAGGGACTCAGGTATTTAGAGCTTTAGCTTCTGTATTGGCTTTCGTATTGACCGATTCATATATTAAACTAGTTTTCTTTCTATATTGCAAACTCCAGCTCATGCATTTCTTTGGGTCAGTGCATTAAGAAAACATACTGAGGTCCTTGTCACAATCTTGCTTGATTTTCCAGGCCCACTCCCATCTTGTTCTAGTTAGTCAAATCAAGCTATATTCAATTTCTCACATGATCCATATTTATTTCTCTCCCTAATCATTACACTTGCAGTAAATTCTTTTTTACTCTCTCTCTCTTTTAATTAATTTATTTATTTATTCATTTTTTTAGAGAAAGAGGGGAGAGAGAGACAGAGACAGAAAGAGACAGAGAGAGAGAGAGAGAGAGAGAGAGAGAGAGAGAGAAGGAGGGAAGAGCAGGAAGTATCAACTTCCAAAGGTGCCTTGACCAGGCAAGCCCAGGGTTTCGAACCGGCGACCTCAGTGTTCCAGGTCGACGCTTTATCCACTGCACCACCCCAGTTTAGGCTTGCAGTGAATTCTTATTGCAGACCTGGGAATTATTGTTTTCCAGGATATGACCCAAATAAGAACAGAGTCACTTTCAGGGATGGGTAAAGAAGTTGTTCAGAAAGTAAACCTCCATAGTCTGTAGAGGCAAGTCCAGCAGAGACAAGCAGAGCCAAGAGCTGGATAAAGAGCATTTGAAGATCTGGATCTAGCTTTTTGGGAAGTCAAACGTATCCCATCTGAGCCCTGGCCGGTTGGCTCAGCGGTAGAGCGTCGGCCTAGCGTGCGGAGGACCCGGGTTCGATTCCCGGCCAGGGCACACAGGAGAAGCGCCCATTTGCTTCTCCACCCCTCTGCCGCGCTTTCCTCTCTGTCTCTCTCTTCCCCTCCTGCAGCCAACGCTCCATTGGAGCAAAGATGGCCCGGGCGCTGGGGATGGCTCTGTGGCCTCTGCCTCAGGCGCTAGAGTGGCTCTGGTCGCAACATGGCGACGCCTAGGATGGGCAGAGAGAGCATCGCCCCCTGGTGGGCAGAGCTTCGCCCCTGGTGGGCAGAGCGTCGCCCATGGTGGGCATGCCGGGTGGATCCCGGTCGGGCGCGTGCGGGAGTCTGTCTGACTGTCTCTCCCTCTTTCCAGCTTCAGAAAAATGAAAGAAAAAAAAAAAAAAAGTATCCCATCTGAATTCCCATATGCAGACGACAAACATATAATTCCTTTCATTTGCCACTATACTTATTCACATAGATACTAATTTTTCTAATTTCCCCCCCAAATTCCCTTAAAAGGTAGACTCTAAATTTAGTGTACATGAAAATGCCTCAAGAAGTCTGTCAGTTATAGATTTAGAGTTTTACTCCTAGAATTTATGAGTTAACCATTTTAGGAAAGCACCCAGGTGGTTACATTTTTTTAGCCAATATTCACGTGTTTGTTATACATCTGATAGTTTCCATACTTTCAGAAAGAATAGCTGTAAGGATTAATAAATTACATGATTCAGTAGTACTTGAAAAACATTAAGAATCATGCCCCATGTAATCATTACGTCTCCCTCTTATCCCTGTAAATATACATGAATCAAGTAATACTTACTTGATTCAATCAGATTACTAAAAATACGAGATCAATCACTGTATTTTTATAGAGATGTACTTCTGATCAATAACCATCGGTTGTCTTTCACTCAGCACCAGTGCACACTAACAAACAATCATCGAAGTTAATGACTTCATTTTGTACCAAGTTCAGGACAGCTGTTCCAGAATCTTCTAACGTGAACCTGTCCTTCTCACTGCTGACGGCTGCCGTGGCCTATGCCATGGCGCCACCTGCTCAGCAATCGCTCCCGCAGCTGCCGCCCTGGCGTCGGCACCATCTGCTTGGCTCTCTCGCGTCCCATCTGCACTCCTCCTTGGCACTGCTAAACCCCTCGCACGTTCCCATCTCTGCTCCCAAACAGAAGAATTCCTGGGCCATTCCTCCTTTCAGATAGAGGAACACCCTTTGTGGAGCATCTATAGGACTCTCTTTAACAATCTCTTTTGTCTCACACTTAAAAACTTCATATTATTAATATTTTTTTAAATATGAGGGCAACTCGGTCTTGCTTGCCACAGGAGAGAGGCAGAGCTTCACAAAGGCAGTGACAATGATATTTGGTGTTCAGGTGATAATAATAAAAAGAAAATTAATTGTATTTTATTTATATATTTTGAATTTCAACATTTTAGTTATAACCAGGACAGAATCTATTATCCTTTAACTTTCCTGGCTTTAAAGAAGCTATCTGATCAGTAATACTTAATTTTTTTTCATTTTAGTTTTTAATTACAGTTGACATTCAATATTATTTTGTTTTAGTTTCAGGTATACAGCATATTGGTTAGACAATCATGTACTTTACAAAGTGTTCCTCTTGATATTTCCAGTACTCACCAGGCATCGTACATAGTAATGAAATATTATTGACTATTCCCTATGCTCTACTTTACATCCCAGTAACATAATTTTTAAAGCTTTAAAACATGTTACTATATAAAGAAGAGAACAAATTCCTAAATCTTTATGCATTTTATATGTATAAACAAATATGGTGACCATAAGCTTATCGGATAGTCAACAAACAAATTTGAGAAAAGCATTGTGCTACCTAGCATCAGTGGGAAATATAAAATTTTTAGAACATGAATCTAGACCCCAGTTTGGGAAATATAAATAAATATAAAGGGTTAAAATACAGGACAGAATGATTAGTTAGAAGTCTTCATTTAGAGAAGTTAAACCCCAACCCTTCTTCAGGGCCTCCTTGGCCTCTATAAGCAGCTGACTCCTCCCTGCAGAGTGTATACACTGGAGAAATTAAACAAGAGCTGTACATTGAGTGATGCAAAATGAAACACGGAATAAATGCTAAGAAAAGAGTGAAAGAAAGATTACCACATGCTAATCTCTATGTGCTGAATCAGAATTCAGAGCTCTCATCTTTCTTCCTGCTCCTAGCATATCAGTAGTCAATTTTGTAACTATACTTTACTCTTTAAATTGAAGGATTATTTTATTTCCTTAGAAAGGAAGAACTCCTTTACATCTTGACATTTTTTTTATAATACTGTATAAGATAATGTCAAATTAATTTTAAAAATCCAGATTTAGTAAGGGCAGACTTTTCTTCTAAAAGATTATTCAAGGGACGGAAAGAGGCTACTGCAAGATGGGAAGGAGGTCAGAACTAAGTCTGAACTCAATAATGTTGAAGCAGAGGCTGTGGGATCTTTAAGGACTGGAGAGAGAGTACCGGAGGTCATAGGCCAGCTATATTTGCTAATTGGTTTTATCCAAAATAATAATAATAATAAACTTTTCATATCTTTATGACAGGAGGTACTTTGATAACTTGGAGCCAGGAAGCCACTACAATTAGGCTGGTGCCTCCCACAGAAACAGAGAGATAAGGATGCTATCTACTTTGAAATAATTAAATATAATTCTAGTATGACAAGGAATCTTTGTTATGTAAGCACATTACATAGAGGGTAAAAAGATAATATTGCCCATTGTAGAGGAAGGCATTAATTAATGAAAAACAAAGCAAGCCCATCGGAACTGAGCAAATTTGTAAAGCCATGAGTATATATCATGGCTTCTGTACAGACTCAGCTATGATAGAGCACTTTTCCCTTTCTCTGTATATTATTTGCTATATACGTTTTCATATTTTAGAGAAAATATACTGTAATAGTTTAATAGTTGATTCCTGTGTAGACTTTACTAGCAATATTAAGTATAACTTTCTTTTTAATAATTTTTTTTTATTTATTCATTTTAGAGAGGAGAGGGAGAGAGAGAGAAGTGGGAGAGGAGCAAGAAGCATCAACTTCCATATGTTCCTTAACCAGGCAAGCCCAGGGTTTTGAACCAGCGACCTCAGCATTTCAGGTCAACGCTTTATCCACTGTGCCACTGCATGTCAGGCCAAGTATAACTTTTAATCAAAATAACCTAACATATTGTGCAGAGACAGATATCGAAGTTCGATAAATGAGTTTGACAGCCATGTACAACATTCTTTTTCTTTTCTTTTTTATTTACTTATTTTTTTAAGTGAAAGGAAGGAAGATAGTGAGACAGACTCCCGTATGCGCCCTCAACCGGGATCCACCTGGCAACCCCTGTCTGGGGCTGATGCTGGGATCAGCTGAGCTATCCTCAGCACCTGAGGCTGATGGTTGAACCAGTTGAGCCACTGTCTGTGGGAGGAAAAGAAAGAGAGAAGGGGGAGAAGAAGGGGAAGAGAAGCAGATGGTTGCTTCTCATGTGTGCCCTGACTGAGGATTGAACCCAGGACGTCCACATGCCAGGCTGATGCTTTATCCACTGATCCAACCTGCGAGGGCCACACATTTTAAGAGAATAACTGAATACATGTAACTGGCAATGTTGAATTTAATCTCAGCACTGTGTTCCTGGAAAGCAGCCACAGTCAAGAAATCTCCTACCCTTGTGTGTTCTAAGAAAATTCCAACCAGAAAGGACCATCCTGCTCACTTATTTAGAGATAGATGCTTCTTCTTTCTTCCTCATGACTATTATACATTGTGTATGACTTCTTTGTTTAAAGTTTCTCTATAAGGCACCTGTTTTCTCCTTTTTTGCAGATGTTCCTCCCTTTTCTCTCCCCTTATTGCAATAGACTGAATCAAAATTTGGATTAGAGGGAAGGAAGCCATGAAGAACTGTACTTCAAGTCTAGACTTCAGGGGTATGAGATGAGTGTGATCCATGGTGTCACCTTTGGAAATGACAACCAGGTCCTAAATTCACCAGTTAAGCAGGAGGTACTATAAATATTTATTTCTTGAAAGTATAACTTTGGCAGTCATAAAAAAAAGGTATTTCTTTTTTAGAACAAAGGAGAAACTTCTTACTATAATATTCAAGACTGAAGCTTCCTCCTTTGTGCCCAAGTAGGTTGTTTGCTGGTGGGTGGTGGTGGTAGAAAATTGAGTATATATATACAATAGAGTAGGCATTAGTTCTAGAAGCTGAAATTAAATTGAAGTTGGGTGTGACTCAGCAATATAATCTGTATACCCAACAACAAAATATGCACCTGTATCCTAAGAAACACCCAAGAGTTTGTAATACTATTACCAAAAATGGAACATTATTTACAATTGCCAAAACTACTAAAAATAATTAACGGTTAAATAGAAAAACTGTGTAAAAAGTGGGTTAATATTCAAAACTAAAAATAAATAGTACAAGAATATACATAGCAATGTAAACAAATATAAAAATAATATTGTGCAAAAACAAAAAAAAAACCAGGCATAAAAATAAATATTGAATGACTTTATTTATACAGCATTCAAAACCATCCACAAATAATCTATGCTGTCAGAGAAACAGTTATCTTCAGGGAGAAGAGCAAAGTTTAGAAAACATGAGAGGAGTTTCTGAAGTGGGAATGTCCTACTTCTTGACCTGGATGGTTATGCGACATATTTATTTCTAGGGCTTCCATAACAAATTACCATAAGGTGGTTTACGAGAACAGAAAATTTTTCCCTCAAAGTTCTACTTGCCAGAGTCTGAAATCAGATGTCAGCAGGGCCACGCCCCCTCTGACTGCTCTAGGAGATAATCTCTCCTTCCCTCTTCCATCTGGATCTGTTTCCTGACTTGCCACTGCAAGGCCCCAGTCTCTGTCTCTGACTTAACATGGTCTTTTCTCTGCTTCTGTGTCCCCTCCTCTTTTGCCTCTCATTAGGAATTGTCATTGGATATACGGCCCACCTGGATAATTCAGGAGAATCAATTCAGCAGAACAGAACTCTGCTGGTTTTGTCTTAAATAATCCTTAACTTAATTACATTTACAAAGACCTTTTTTTCCAAATAAGGTCACATGTGCAGTTTCCAGGAATTAGAATGTGGGTATATCTTTTTGAGGCCACCATTTAACCAATTAATTTGGTAAATACCTAAAGTATATATTTATGACTCATGTTCTTTTCTTTTGATGCATTCCACTTACTACATTAAAAGATAATAATGGATTGCCTACACTGTGGTGGCACAGTGGATAGAGTGTCGACTTGGAATGCTGAGGTCATTGGCTTGAAACCCCGGGCTTGCCTGGTCAAGGCAAATACAAGAAGCAACTACTATGAATTAATGCTTTCTACTCCTCACCAACTCATTTTTTCTCTCTCCCCCTAAAATCAATACATAAATTTTAAAGAATACTAATAATGATTAATATTTCTGCTTTTTATAAGCTTTCCAGTTATGCAAACCTTGTTTGATTTTGCATAAATTGGATACCGTATTTAAGAGAGAATATTGGTCTCCTTATGATTCACAATTTTTCAGTCACAAATAGCACTGAAAAATCTCAAGTAAATTTATAACATACAACATATATACACATTATTTTAAAAGAGACACTTTAAATAAAACAGGCTTACAAAAATGAACACTGAAAAAATCAACAACAAAAATAAGTCCCGCCTGACCAGGTGGTGGCGCAGTGGATAGAGCGTCAGACTGGGATGTGGAGGACCCAGGTTCAAAACCCCAAGGTCGCCAGCTTGAGTGCAAGCTCATCTGGTTTGAGCAAAGCTCACCAGCTTGGACTCAAGGTCGCTGGCTCAGGCAAGGGGTTACTCGGTCTGTTATAGTTCCATGTTCAAGGCACATTTGAGAAAGCAATCAGTGAACAACTAAGGTGTCGCAGCGAAAAACTGATGATTGATGCTTCTCATCTCTCTCTGTTCCTGTCTGTCTGTCCCTATCTATCCCTCTCTCTGACTCTCTCTCTGTCTCTGTAAAAAAAAAAAAAAAAAAAAAAGTCCTATACCAATCATAGTAAGAGTTATGGACAGAATAATGCTAATACTAGCTGACATTTTCATTTAGCATTTTGACAGGCTAATTTTAATATACTTAGCTCAAAATAGATGCACCAACCCTGCCTTTCCAAACACACACAATTCAAAACGCCTGCCCTGGAAAAGTGACGGTGACATGCCGTGCTTTGTTTGAAGCAGTTGTAAGCACAGTTATAAAACCATCAAGACGGAAAGCACAGCCAACAAAGAGCCGGAACAGACAAGGCTTTCCTGCAGCTGAGAACCTCCATCCTTAACCTGATCCAAATACGTGACACCAAGTCTGAGTTGCCTGTTACGTTTTCTTGATCATAAAACACACCAAACCCAGCCCTGGCCGGTTAGCTCAGTCAGTTAGAGGGTCTTCCAGAAACATCAAGGTTGTGGGTTCAATCCCAGTCAGAGCACATATGGGAAGTGACCGATGAATGCGTAAGTAACGGGAAAAACAAATGCATGCTTCCTTCTCTCTTTCTCTCTGTCTTTCCCTTTGTCATTCTCTCTTCATCTCTCTCTCTGTCTCAAATATATATATCACTTTTGTGGCTTGTTTTTGTGTACCTCTCATCAATGTAGTTGCCTAGAACACAATGAGTAATTTTGAGATGAGTTACCAGTACCCCAGAGTATTTACAATGAATCATCTGATTTTCACCACAGACCCATTCTTCATTCTCCTGTGCCTAAGCCCTCCTCATCTCCTGATTGTTATTGAGTCCATTGTATGTCCTTGGTGACCAATGTACAAATTAACTAGAAATATCACCCTCGCTAGAAATATGTAAGAGAGAAATGGTATTTTTATTTTTGTGTCATTTTATTTATCTGTTTTTAAATCATATGAAATGCTAGAGGGTAGCCTTTAAAAACTTAGATCTGAAGCCTAAGGGCCTGGATTCCAGTTCTGCCACTTCCTAACTCTGAGATTTTTATTGCCATTGCTTCTCAGAGCCACAGCCTACTCCTCTGAAAAGTAGGAATAATAATAACTCCTACTACCCAGGAATTTTGTCACTTTTCTCTGCAGATAAAGGAAGATTTACAAATAAGGTAAGGAAGTGTTTTCTCCTCTGATATTAACTGAGAAAAACTTTCCCTTAGCAGGCAGGAGAGTGGGCTAACAGCAAAATCCAGAAGAGGTAAAAGGAAATTTCTCAGTTTGTGAGACACTGACCCATCATTCCAGGTTTCCAGTTGAAATGTGTTGCTTTTACAATATATATTTGCATAATATGTAGCATACCTTGGCAGATATAAGCATAATTCTAATGATTCATATAACCCAGATTACTAGAAATGAGTGGTTTTACTACCAACTTTGATTTTTGATTGAGGTTTTTTGTCCTGGTCACAATGATGAATGTGTTTTTAAAGCGATACCATGCTTGTGGTCTGAATTAAAAATGGCTTCCAAATGTATCCAAGGCCATGATTCTTCATCTATATTGTTGATAAGTATCCCACTCTGGAGAGAGTTCCTTGTGAGACTTATAAATTCAATAGCTTATAGTTCACTCATGCCTATTTGGCATCTCTGCCTTCCAACTGCTTAGAATTTCTGGATCCAAATTATCCCTGGACATATTGCCTGTCAGAGGGTACTGAGCTCATAACCTGAGAACACAGCTCTGCTGGTTTTGTCTTAAATACTTCTGTGAAGACCAAAAGGCAAAAGGTGAGTGAAGACGGGGCTCAGATTTAATGTGAAGTGCAAGAACCTGGAAGTTTTCTTCTAACATTTATATTCAAAATATGTATAAATTTCAGTCCTCTACTCAGGTTATCATTTATCATTTGAAGTTTTCTGGTAGAACACTCCTTTCTGTAGTTACTGAAAAATGAACATGGCAATTCTGAATAATGCTAGAGAAAAAAAAATTACATAGTTTCTTAAGGCAAATACCGATGCGTAATGCTATAAATCATTTTATAAAATAAACCCAATTGATTTCAGATACAGAAAACACTCAGAAGAATTGCAAAATTTGGAAACTGGTTTGAAGCAGAAAATAATTCCATTTATAACTCAAGGACAGGAACTATCTGGGTTTCACAAGAAACTGAAATTGAGAAACTGAAACAGATATTTGCATAATTATATGTATCAATAGGTGTTTTGGCTTCAGGTTGAGCTTGGCCATAGTCAGGGGTATTTATTCCCTCATCTCCCTCTGAAGCAATTCCACAGGCTGCCTGTGTTTCAATACCCACGGCTACAACTCACTTAAGGTAGCTCTTCCCATGCAATTTTTCTCACATTCCAGCTTCTAGTAGCTTCCCCTTCCCCTCATTCATTAAGGCTGGGTATGATGAATTTATTTACTATTACTGCTTACTACATTGTCCATAATGGCTCCTTAATAACAGTGAAACAAAAGCTTTCATGGCTGAAAGCTTTTCTGAAAGAATGAGTTTATTGAGCCGCATGCTAGGACCAAGGTCCAGGGTATGCAGTCAGAACCATCAGCAGCAGTGCTGGATGGGGAAGACACCATGTCCACAGTCCTGGCTCTTTGATACATCATGTCTTGGGGAAGAAGGATGTAAGTTGTTGTTAGGCAAATGAATTTATAAAATTTGTGTTTTTTGAGTTAGCTCACTTTTATTGTTAAAAATATCACTGGACAGCAGGACCAGGTATGTAATCTGTGAAATTGGTAATTACCTTCCTGCTTGGGAAGGACCATTGTTATGCTAGCATTGCTGGAGGAGAGATTTTCATGCCAAAAAGTTTAGAGAGCAGAGAAGAAGAAGAAGAAAGCCAAGATGGCAGGGTGCTGAAGGAGAAGCCAGTTTGTGCAGAGAGGAGAAGGGAGAAGGTGTGCAGACGGGGAACCAGAGTGACTGAGGTTGGTGAGTGCCTTTGATTCTAGGAAAAACCTGAGAAGATTCTAGCGGTTGTGGAACCAGAGAATGTGTGAGTGGGTTTTGGAACCTTGTGTGCATTTACTCACCGACTGGTGCGAGGCTAGAATAAAGGAATGGCCCACCAGTTTTTTGGCTCCACTGATTCTTTACCATCTGCTCGAATCCAATGTGAACTTGCATGTGCATGGCAGGACAATGGTGGCCCCTGGCCCTACAGTTGTTTTGTTTGTTTGTGTTTATTTATGTACATTGTCTATCAACAAGGGGAGTGAGAAAACATAAAGAAGAGATGGATCTAAGGTAGGTGCACAGTCTTTAGGAGGAAATGTTTACTATTTCCAATTGGTTGTAGGCACAGTCTGATAAGGTTATCAATAAGCAGGATGTGGTATTGTCTTGTGTTTAGCTGCTTCTTTTCAGATAGTCTCCTGAAAGTTGATTCAGAGCTCCTATAAAATACATTACAAAATGTGAGTCATCTTGTTAGTTGGCCCATAGCTATTAATTGGTTAATTGCATTTGTCTCTTTTACTCTCTGGCTGGCTCTCATTTAATTTAGGACATTTTAGAATTTTTTTTTTTTTTTTTTTTTTTTTTTTTTTTGCATTTTTCTGAAGCTGGAAACAGGGAGAGACAGTCAGACAGACTCCCGCATGCGCCCGACCGGGATCCACCTGGCACGCCCACCAGGGGGCGACGCTCTGCCCACCAGGGGGCGATGCTCTGCCCATCCTGGGTGTCGCCATGTTGCGACCCTCCTGGGTGTCGCCATGTTGCGACCAGAGCCACTCTAGCGCCTGGGGCAGAGGCCACAGAGCCATCCCCAGCGCCCGGGCCATCTTTGCTCCAATGGAGCCTTGGCTGCGGGAGGGGAAGAGAGAGACAGAGAGGAAGGCGCGGCGGAGGGGTGGAGAAGCAAATGGGCGCTTCTCCTATGTGCCCTGGCCGGGAATCGAACCTGGGTCCTCCGCACGCTAGGCCGACGCTCTACCGCTGAGCCAACCGGCCAGGGCCAGAATTTTATTTTTTTTTACTTGTCATACCCTAACTACACCTTTGGAAATTCTCTTTATCAACTGTCTTTTAACTGTTCTTCTTGGGGTGCCATTTGTATCCTGTTGGACCCTGACTGGAACAAATTCAAGTTAACTATATCTAAAACTCTAGGGGGATAATTTAGAAAGATTCATATTATTATGCCACTTGACATTGCCTAGAGACATTGTTGGGGGGGGTGTTGGGCAAATGAGTTTGTAAAATTTGTATTTTTTGAGTTTGCTCACTTTTATTGTTACAAAATGGTGCTGGGCAGCACCAGGTATATGTGGTCTATGAAATTGCAAATTACTTTCCTGCTTGGGAAGGGCCATTGTTTTTCTAATGTTTGCTGGAGGAGAGGGTTTTTGTGGGCTCAGGCAGTTTGGCAGAGAGAGCAGAGAGAATACAGAGTGCTGAAGAAGAAGCAAGTTTGGCCAAGAGAGAAAAGGAGTGCTGATGGGGAACCAGAGCTGGGGGCTTTTGTAAGCTCCGCTGAGACTGGTGGAGCCTTTGATTCCAAGAGGACCTGGAGAAGATTCTCTGGGTTGTGGAACTGGAGAATGTGTCAGGGCTTTGGGAGCTCCGAGTGAGGGGTTAGCAGACTTCCCTGTGGGTTTGCTCCTCCACCAGTGCGGGGCTTTAATACAGGAAAGCCCACTATTTTTTTTTTGGCTCCACTGTTTCTTTACTGTCTGCTCGAATTCAATGAAAACCTACACGAGCACGGCCACATGGTGGTGGCCCCTGGCGCTACAAAGGGAGTATAGGTACATTTCATTTATCTGTTTTTATGCATGATGTTGAAGCACTGTTCGTTCTAGGAAAGTAGGGGTAGACTATTTTTGTATTTTTAGGTTCCTACAGATGTTTTCCTGAAAACTGGAGAAAAATTGCAAGTATTTATTTAAGTTGGATTTGGGAAAAACTAGACATAGAGTTAAAATGGAACTGGAGTTAGGGGCTCATGATAGTGACTTTCACAGTGACTTCAATAGTCCTTGCCTCTAGTTATTCATACCCTTGTGCAACCTCTTTCTTAACTGAAGCATGGCTAATCTCTGTGACCAAGAGAATACAGTGTGTGACTTCCCAACCTTTGTCATAAAAGATATTATATTTTCTAGTGCTCTTGGATTACTTGTTGTATATAAAAAACTCCTTCATTGTAAGACCATTCAAGCATCCCAAAGGAAAAGCCAATCAAGAGAGCTACCAATAGGGCCCCAACCAACAATCAGAATCAATTTGCAAGTCATAAGAATTAGTCAATATGGAAGCAGTTAAGCTATCAGAGAGATAAATGCCTGAAGCCTACAGAGCATTGGATTCAGTTGCATCAATTAGAGATATTAAGCCAAAACTGCTCAGTCATATCATCCAAACCTCCTGATCCCCAGAAATTGTGCAAGGTCATATTTACAGTTTTTAAGTCAGTAAGCTTTGGTGTAATTTATTACACAAAGTAAGGACTAAAACCAAATTAAATACAAGAATGTGTATTGACTTTCTGTTGGGCAAGTGAGTATGTAAAATCTGCTTTCTTGGAGTTTGCTCACTTTTATTGTTAAAAATGGCCACTGTCCATGTGAATTGCGCTGCCAGGTGAAACTGCTAATTACCTTCCTGCTTGGGAAGGGACTTTGTTATGCTAATGCATGCTGGAGGAGGGCTTTTCACGCCAAGAAAAGTTTGTGAAGAAAGGAGAAGAAGAGAAAGAAAGGGCCAAGATGGCCGGGTGCTGAAGAAGAAGCCAGTTTGTGCAGAGAGATGAAGAGAGAAGATGTGCAGATGGGGAACAGAGGTAAGGGCTCTTGCAAGCTCTGCTGAGACTGGTGAGGGCCTTTGATTCTAGGAAAACCTGGAGAAGATTCTCCTGGTTGTGGAACCGGAGAATGTGTGAGTGGGCTTTGGTGCCCTTTGTGTGTTTACTCACCTGCTGGGTGCGAGGCTAGCATATAGGAATGGCCCACCAGTTTTCAGCTCCGTAGTTTCTCTACTATCTGTCCAAATTCAGTGAGAACCTGCATGTGCCTGGCTGTGATGATCGCAACTACTGGCCTTACATTTTCTTTCCAGATTATGGAAGTAAGAGGAAGCAGAATATGTCCCCCCCCCAAAATGTGCCCCTTTGGCATGTGGATTGTTTTGAAGAGAGGCAATTAACACCCATTAGATTCAAGAAAAGCTTTGGACCTCTCCCTTAACTGCCTAAGAAAATTTTAGATGGGGGAGCTGTACCAGGAAGAAAACTAACACCACATATGACTTTACATCAGAAAGACTTGTCTACAAGGCAGGGCAAACATGTCTTTACCAAAGATCTACTCTGTTCATCCTCCTGTGAATTATCTTCCTCTTCTTTGAAGCTTCAGACCCCTATCCCTTACTCCTTCTCTAAGGTAGATATAAATGCCCCAGCTGCATGACTTCCTACAAGTCTCATATTTTATAGAGTTTCCATATATGTGACATTTTCTTTCTCCTGGGAATCTATCTTATGTCAATTTAAATATTAAACAAATGAAATAACATAGAGGGGAAGAAGGGGAAAGCCATAAGTCATAGGACGAGAGGAGAAAAATGTTCAAAAGGCTGTGATGTTCAGGTTTCTTGGAATTTAAATTCAAAAACTTACTTTAACTTTATTCTGTTTGTAACAGATTTTTGAATTTCAGAGTCTAGAGAATTTTTAGGTGGGTGGGTTCAAGTGTCCAGGCAAATGTAGAGTTGTAGAGGCTTTGCAACACAGAGAACTTTGCAGCATAAATACAATCTTACTAAGAGGTATAAAGAAGCAATCAGTCTCAAACGGGTTGCTTTCGTGACAGTTACTAGGTTGAATTTTGCCTTCAAGAAGTTATAGCCATAATGTATGCACTGTTCTTATAAATGTATTATTTCTTAATTATGTTTAACACATACATGCAAATTTCTTCCTTTACTGTGTTGATATGTTTGTATTTTCTAAAATTTTTAGTAGCCAAACTGTAATTAAATAATCTTTTTTTAAACTTTTTTTAACCAATGTTTTTAGCTCTCAATTCTTGAGTTCAGCAAAAAAATAGTTCAGAGCCAAGAACTCTAGTGTGAGAAGAAGTTTACTTAATATACAAAACAAAGTATGCACAAAGAGAAGATTCAAGCAGGCTGCTTTGGCCATTTAGAAAGAAAGTCACAGAGTCAGAAGAAGTGAATTAGCTAGACTGCATGGACTCAGCAAACAAGTTACAGTGACAAAAGAAGGGCCCTTGGGACAAGTTGCCACTACCCACTGCTCCCCTGGTTGCAAGTCTCATGAGGACCTTTACAGCTTAGTAGAAAGACTACAAAGATACAAGCCTGAGGAAAGAAGGCATGGGAATGGCCTAAAGAGGAAGCATGCACTGGGTTCTTTGTCTTAAGAGTTATATCTGTTTTCTAAAAGAAGGAATTTTAGAGAAGGTCTCAAGGGAAAATCTCAATAGAATATTCATCAGCTTTTGAGTATATCCTATAATATGCTGATTCATCAAAATGAGTGTATAGGTTCGAGGACGTGGTCCCTACTGATTGGTTGGTACTAGGGTGGGGAGTCATCAGTCATTACGTCTGGTCCTGCTGTCAGTCAGGGCACCGCTGCCTCTGGTTTTGTTGTCTTCTGGGCCTAGAGATGAAACACAACGGAGGCTTAGAGGTTATGTCCTGTTTTACCAAAACTCTGTCTCTGTGGTCAACAGACATAAGGCTTTGTTCCTAAGATTATTTGGTGCTGATAAGAACCTCACTGTTCTCAGAGCTTTAAGGCTTAGGGGAGTGGTTGTGCAAGGGAGAAGGAGGAAGAGGAGTCAGGGTGCTGGCTGGGGCCACTTCGAATTCAGCTATCTGTCTCAGTTTCTGTATTCCACTTGCCAGAGAATTTTCTTGGCTTCTTACTATCCTGTGTTCATTTTGTATTAAATTCATATATTTTAACAAACATGATATGCTTATGAACACATTATTCTTCAGCTATTACCCAAGGGTTTTCTGGGATGGTTCCAAACAAAAATATTCCATCATGTTGTTATATCATATGTTAGACCAATGTGTCTTGGTTTTTGGTTTTAGAAAAATAAAAGCCATTGCAGATTATTTCTTACTATGCTAAGAAGCTTAAACATAAAATGAACAACGTATGAAAATAAGAGAGATGTGAACAGAAGCAGCCAACTGGCACCCATGCTTGGGGCTCACATGCAAATCAAGTTATTCTTTGCTTTCCAACACTTCCCAATTTTTAAAAAAAACCATATTTGAGGCTGGATAGAAACTCTATATGAAAACATCAATGATATAAATACAGACAGCATTGTGTTGGGTAGAGCAATGCCAGGAGTTGACAGGACCAACAGATAAAACCAAAGCAATTAAGTTTCCGCAAACACTTGACTCGGTGTTGAATCAACACTCTTCTTGATAAACGGCAGTGTGGCACACAAATGACAAATCATACATTTCCAATATAGAAACTGCACTGGTCTGATGAAGGAACAGAAATCTTTTCCAGCTTTCTTTTTACAGTGTGGTAGAAAAAGAAGGTGCTCAGTCATTTATGAGTTTTCCTTCCGAGATCGTGTGATATTCCCTTTCGGCAAAATGCTAAATGATTTCTAGATGAGCTTTGGCATGCTTCCAGCTGAATATCCTCTCCCTCCATCAACAACAAAATTCTTACAGCTGTTGGTGAGCAATCTTACAATGACATTTAGTACTCGTATCCCACAGACTGTTTTCTAGACATTCATTAAGAACCTTTGGCAAGAAGAGAAAGTTCTGTCTCAAGAGGCTCTGATCTTTCTGTTATTTTTTATTTCATGTCCTTTCTCAACCTTAACACACAACACAAAATAACATCATGAGTACACCCTCTTAGCCTTATTTTGTTTGGGTGCATTGCAGTTATTCAGTGGACCTTTCTCAAAAAAGATCTGAGGAAGAGTTTTTATTAAGTAATAATGTCTTCTCGCTTTCAAAGAACAAAGGCATTATCTATAATGGAAACCAAAAAAAAAGATACAAGGAAGACATGCAGAGAGACGTCAATATAAATGGTAATGCATTATATATACAGACTTTTGTCCAATTTTCAGAATAAAATAAGTAAAAAAACCCAAAACCCTGATTATTCCTGGTTTGGGAGTGATTTTTCTGCTCTCATATCTGATTTGTGTCTGGGTGGCAACGTCCTTCTTTGCTTTAGAAGTCCTACTTATTTATCATCATCTAGCACAAATGACAGAGGGAACATTTAGTACTCTACTACTTCGTATAAAATTATTTTATTATGTTAAAACTTTTCAAGGCAATTAGTTGCTTTTACAACACTTCAGGACAAATTTGTATTAGAATGTTTCCATGTTAAAAATAGGCTCTTTATCATTTTATTCCCAGAATCTTCGTCTGGTATTTAAAATGCAGTTGCCATACATGTGCTGTATGCACCACATGCCAGGTATCAGATGGCAAACTTCATGAAATTGTGGGTGTGTTTGGTTATTCTATAGATCCTCAGTCTCTGTAAGAGAGCGCAGTTTATATTAATACTGTGATAAGTATTTGTTGAATAAACACACGCCAGCATGTAATAAAGCTGACAAGTTGCCTCTCACCTCTGGGCCAGGGCTCACTTTCCCTTCCAGAGCTTTCGCTATCTGATCGTGGCTTCACTGAATCATGCAGCTAATCTTTGCAGCTTGTTCCAAATGTGGACATTTAAGAGCAGGGAGGTCCATTGAAGACATTGCCTGGATTATAAACTAGAAGAAATGCGTCCACGATCATGATCTCTAAACTTCACAAGCTCTAGATTTGTTTTGATTATTATGCTTTCATGCCCTTTGTCTGCTATACATTCGTGGATCTTTTCTAAGTACTTTCTTTGAAGTGATTTCCACATAGAGCAAATCTTTCCTGTGAGGTATTGTTTAAAAGCAAGAGCACACTGTGCCATGTATCTGGTTCTCATCAGGACACTGAATTTTACAAACCGTGTCAACTTGGGTAAGTTATATAATGTCTTTGAGTGCCAATTTACTTATTTGAAGAGTGAGATTAATGATACATGACTGCCTAATAGCATCATTATAATGTTAAATAAGAGATATGTACAGTCTTACCTTAACACCATTAATTATAATCTACTGTTAGTTATTTTTGTGTTTTTAATAAAGGGATTAATAAATATATAGATCTTGCAGTGCCAAAACAATTATCTTTTATTTCATAGACTATGTGACACTTCAGCCAAAACAACCAGAGTTGCATTCAAATGGGCAGTGGCCTTATCTTTCATATATATATATATATAAAGATATATATATATATATAGCTATATATATATGATATATATATATCACATATATATATCATATATATATATAGCTAAAGATAGGCTGTTTTTATTTTATTTTGGGGAGTTTCCAGTCATTTCATGCATTGTCATAAATCAGGTAGCTGTATACGGGGATCTGTTTCTGTATTCCATTATATTATATCGGTTCATTTGTCTACACTTGTGCCACGAATCAAGCTTCTAGAAGAAAATAACTTTATGGTTCATGACATAGGGATGACTAGAATTTCTTAAATGGGATGAACACAGGTACACACACATACACACATACAGAACACTAGCACTAACCATAAGGAAAGATAAACTGGACATATTCAAATTAAGAACTTCTGTTTAACAAAGGATACAATTAAGGAAATTCAAAAAGTAAGCCATGGACTAAAAGAAGATATTTGCAATATATACATTTGACAAATAATTTATATCGGGAATATATTGAGAATTCCTACAAACCAACAAGATATAGTCAACCTAATTACAACGATGGGCAAAAGATGTGACAGAGATGTCACAAAAGATGGTAACAAAGTGGATGATAAATATATACAAATGTATTCAATATAATTAATCTTTCGACAAATACTAATTAAAAGCTGTGATATATACTATTACATAAGCATAATGGATAAAATGTTTCTTTAAATAAATAGACTGACAATATCACATGTCAGTGAGGATATGAAACTGGTGGAAGAAAGAATTTAAATTTTTATAACTTTTGGAAGAATATTTGACAGTATCTACTGAAGGAAAACATATGTATACCACATGACCCAATAATTCTGCTCTTGAGTATATATTTTACAAATTGGAAAATAATAACAGAATGATACATGCATAAAATGTTCATAAAATTTTATTCACAACAGCTCTAAACTGGAAAGAAAATGTTCCTTAATAGAATGGGTAAGTAAATGATATTGTCTGCATACAGTAGAATAAATACTATATAGCTATTAACAAAACTAAACTTCACACATGCAGCATGGTTGAATATCATAGGCCTAGTATCAAGTGAAAGAGTTTAGATAATAAAAATATGTTTTTATGTTTATATGAAATTTAAAAACTGATAAAAACTATCCCCTAGTTATAGAAACCAGAATGATTTTTATTCTTGAAAGTGATTGACTGGAAGGAGAACCAGGGATCTTCTTGGCTGCTGCAACTATTACACATATTGCTTTTAAAGGTGGTTACACAGGTACATACGTATTTACAAATTTATCAGTCTGATTTATCTCCTTTACTAAATATGTTATACCTTAGTACTTTTTTTTTAATTGACAAATTCACTGAGGCAAAGAAGATAAAAAGATAGATGATATATTCCTCGTAGTGCCCATTCATACGAATTCTTTGGCTAAGATGAGGAAGGGATTGTTCTTCATGCTTTCTGAAACAGTCATGGTCTAGCTCTAGCAGACAGAATGTACACCTAAGGGCATGCCAGAAGGCAGGACTCAATTCTTCTTGGTTTTTTTCTTTTTGTTTTTTTTTCTTCTTATTTTTGATTCTTCCTTCTACCAAAATTAACTTGCAAATATCCATTTTCAGAACATATGTTAATAAAACTACAATCTAAAATAGACATGTAAGAAAAATAAATTTGAATAGTATATCAAGTCTCTAGTGTTATTATCTGAAAATATTTTGAGTTTTGGCTCAAAATTGCCTATTATACATGCAGTAAGTGAAAGTAGGTATCGATGCTCGATTCAGTGAGGTGGTCCCTCTGCTGCTGCTGTAATACCTCGGTCCAGAAAAGCAACCTTTGCCTCAGGACAAGCAGCTACAGTTCCTAGGTTAAAATACTCTACTTCATTCCTAGATTTGCAGTCTCCAGATATGGGAGAATCATTTAGACTGTTCTGCAGGCTTGGTTCTGGTCTAGGCTTTGGGACAAATCCTGTCTTAATTTTCTAGTGAATAAGCCTCTATCTGGGTTCCCAGAGTTTCTAAATTGGGCCCATTTGTTTTTCCATCCCCTCCCCTTACCACAACCTCTACTCAACCTATGCCATGCTCTCCAATTCTAATCTCTATGTCTGCACCTTTGATACTACGGCAAGATTTACTGTTTGCCAAAATCTCTGTCCATTCCCTACAATGTTCCATTCCTCTAACTGTTCCCTCCAGTTCCACCTTTTGACTCCGTCCCTAGGGCTATCCCAGATACAAAAGGCTGTACATTCATAATAGTTCTGAGCCAATGGTGATACCGTCATAATTACCTGGGTTCAGCCCTCATTTAAAAGGCTTAACGCACTTCTTACTGATGCCCAAGTATTAATCGTTCTCTTCATGTTTTGACTCAGTTGTTCCAAGTGGATATTTGAACCTTATATAAACAATGTATTCATAAAAACATTACTTATAGAGAAAATTATTAACAGCTAACAGCGTAAAATCAAAGTTTAGCCAAAGTGTATTAAGTAAATTATAAGTCATTCATATTATCAAAGTAATGCTCATAATAAATATATAATCATGATAGACAATCTGGGGAAAATAACTAGCAATATTTCATAGAAATTATGTGTTTATGGGTAAGTCTAAGTATTGAATATATACATAAAAAAGAATTTAAAAAGCAAAATCTTAATTATTGATGCCAGTGGGTTAAGTGTTGTGAAACAAGAAAAATTTTTGGTATATCTTACACCTCTTTGAACAGCTTTTTGAGGTATAATCAAGGTACATGTTAGTGTCTGCCCATGAAAACATTATAGTAATTAAGATAATGAACATACACACCACCCTCAAAAATTTTTCCTCAAATATGCAACAACAAAAGTTACAGACAGTCTCATGATGGGGCCTAACTTAAATAATAACACCTTAGTATATGTATTATATATGTATAATATACACTTTTATATCATATAAGTATAGATATATAATATATATACACATACATATTTAGTATATCTATACTTAGTATAGTATACTATATACTAAGTATAGTCTATATAGACTATATATAGTATATATATCTATATTGTATATATACATAAACACATATGTATGTGTAATTATAGTTTTGTATAGTTACATAAATAATGAGATAACAAATATTACTGTTTTTAGTGATTTATATATGTATGTGTTTATGTACGTATATCAACCAGTAGTTTTTTATTTTATTTTTTCTTCAAACTCAGGGAAAATTTTTTTTTTAGATTTTTGAAGGTTATGTAAAAAGTAAGATGCCCATTTTATCATCTATGTCACTATATTACTATAAATCTTGGGGTTTTGGAGAAAAAAAGAGAGGAAGGGAAAGACCAAGATGACTCAAGACCGTCTCTAAAGGAGAGAGTGTTTCCATTTGCATGTTCCCTGAAATAAGTAATTTACAGAATTCCCCTGATATCAAACATGTTTGGCCGTGGGCAGGGAAGCTTGAAGGCAACGAAAGACCACATCATGCATATTGTTCTGCATAAATCATTTAATCTGTTCTTTGGAAGTTTTCTTTAAAATGAGACCCAAACTGTTAGCCTTTTTTGCTTATCACTTAGCAGGATGGGTGCAAAAATAACCTTGGCAAGTTGTGACAAAAAAAGTGCAACAAAATTTAATAAATTATACTTCTTACTATCCTAAAGCAACCTCTATTGAAAGAAATAAAGGTGTACTAACTCTGATTTTCCTGACTCCCAGTGACAACCATTCTTAGCAGAATAATCAGATGGTACAGAATATCTCTAAATTACGCACATAACTTACTAGTACCAATATCATACCTCTTCTTTATAGGCAATGGAAAATTCAAAATCTAATCTTTTTCTATTTTTGTATTAGTTTCCTGTTGCTACCATAACCAATTACCATAAATGTAGTGTTTTAAAATAACACAAATTTATTAGGTACAGTTCTGGAGGTCAGAGGTCCAAATGGATCTCGCTGGGCTTAAAACAAGATTCAGTAGGGAGAACCCAGGAACCCAGGGGAGAATGCATGTTCCTCCCTTTTCCTACTTCCAGAGGTAGCCCGTATTCCTTGGTGCCGGTTCCTTCCTCTGTCTTCAAAGTCAGCAATGGCTTCATCACTCACATTGTCTCCCTCTTTCACGTTTAAGTACCCTTGTGATTACACTGAACTCAGATGGATAATCCAGGGTACTCTCCAGATTTTAAAGTCAGCTGATTAGCAATTTGAATTCCATCTGCTGTCTCAACTCTCTCTTGTCACATAATGTAACATACTCAACAGTTCCAGGGATTAAGACATCAAGTACTCAACAGTTCCAGGGATTAAGACATCAAGTTTATATTATTCTTCTAATTACAGTTCTGTCCTCCCTTCTTTTTTTATTTATTTATTTTTATTTTTTTGTATTTTCTGAAGTTAGAAACAGGGAGGCAGTCAGACAGATTCCCGCATGCGCCTGACCGGGATCCACCTGGCATGCCCACCAGGGGGCAATGCTCTGCCCATCTGGGGTGCCGTTCTGTTGCAACCAGAGCCATTCTAGCGCCTGAGGCAGAGGACACGGAGCCATCCTCAGTGGGAGAGGAAGAGAGAGACAGAGAGGAAGGAGAGGGGGAGGGGTGGAGAAGCAGATGGGCGCTTCTCCTGTGTGCCCTGGCTGGGAATCGAACCCGGGACTCTTGCACGCCAGGCCGACGCTCTACCACTGAGCCAACCAGCCAGGGCCCTGTCCTCCCTTCTTAATCTCAATGACTAACATATTAAACTTTTTGTTCTGATCCCACTGGATTTTGTTGTTGTTGTTTTCTTGCAGAAAATGCAATTATATATAAAAGTGATTTAAAAAAAGTCTTATTACAAAACTTTATCTCAGGAGATGACAATACCCTAAAATTATGTTACTTTTCTTTCCAGGGATTACAATGAAATTCTTGTTTTTAGCTGTGGCTGCTTGCTTTCTGCCTGGTTTGCTTGTAAGAGTTTGTGAGGTTTGTATATTTCATAATTACTTCCTAGAAGAAATAAGAGCTAATCCTCTAGTAGACTCACTTTGTTACAGACACTGTTGGGAAGACAAGTATGCCTATTATTCACCTAGTTCTCACTATAGCTTTATTAATCAATTATTATTATTATTATTATTGAGAGAGAGAGAGAGGAAAGGACAGAGATGAGAAGCATCAACTCGCAGTTGCGTCACTTTAGCTATTTATTGATTGCTTCTCATACATAATTTGACCTTTGCTCAAGCCAGGGACCCCAGGCTCAAGCCAGCAACCTTGTGCTTCAAGCCAGGGCCCATAGGATCATGTTGATGATCCCATGCTCAAGCCGGGTGAGCCAGTGCTCAGGCCAGTGACCTTGATGTTTTAAACCTGGGACCTCAGCATCCCTGGTCGAGGCTCTCTCCATTATATCACCACTGGTAGGGTGGCAAGTATTATTCATAATCCCATACTACAGAGAAAGGTTAAATCATGTAGTCAAGGATAGATAACTAGGAAGTAGCAGAGCCTATAAGTAATCTAAGTAGTTTGGTTCAATGAGCCCATGCCTATTTTATTATAGTCCTTCTAATCAATTCAAAAAAACTGAGAATGTAGGGCAAGAATTAATTTATCTGTGTATTTTCAAAGACTAAATGGGGAAAAAATGTTTTTTTGATTTGTTTTGTTTTGTTCACCCAGAAAAGTTAAGTATTCTATCAAGGTCCAAATCGAGCTATGTGATTTTTAACTATAGTAAGATTATAACACAGCCAAATTAAGTATAAAATGAATGGGGACAACGGCAAGGAAATATGAAGAGCTGTTAACAGTGAAGTGAATATATAAAACTACTTACTAGAATTTCACTACTTACTAGAAACAATAACTTCAAAAATCAGAAACAGAAACAAAACATTCAATGAAATAATAAGAAATGACTCCCAAATATATTGTGTTCACCCACTAATATGCACCTCTAAATACCTCAATGATATAAAGACCATTTACAATTTTTTAATGTCACAAAATATTCTTATTATGAAGTGAATAGCTTTGGTATAGAAAATGTTTTTTATATTTTTATATGCTAGATAAGTCAGGCATAGAAGGCACTTAATATTACAGACAAAAGAAAATCTACATGCATTAGATTATTGGGGTGTTGGTTTAGATCATATCAATAACACATTTTCCCCAAAGAGAAACCAGGTGGGCCTATTGTCCAACACCCAAGAACCCTCCAGTAAAAGCAGCATCTTAAAGAAGACTTCTCCTTCCTTCCCTCTGATTCTCTGCCTGTTTTAATCCCCCAACGTGGAGAAGGGTCTTCACACATCACAACAAGAAAAAGCTAATCTGCCTCACCAGGCGGTGGCACAGTGGATAAAGCGTTGGACTGGGATGCCCTGGACCTGGGTTCAAGACCCCGAGGTCACCAGCTTGAGTGTGAGCTCATCTGGCTTGAGCAAAAAGCTCACCAGCTTGGACCCAGGGTTGCTGGCTCGAGCAGGGGGTTACTTGGTCTGCTGAAGGCTTACGGTCAATGCACGTATGAGAGGGCAATCAATGAACAACTAAGGTGTCACAACGAAAAACTGATAATTGATGCTTCTCATCTCTTTCCATTCCTGTCTGTCTGTCCCTGTCTATCCCTCTCTCTGACTCTCTTTCTCTGTCCCTGTAAAAAAAAGAAAAAGAAAACAAAAAAGCTAATCTAAGCATTGCCAGTATTTCAGGGGTGGGGGTTAGGAAGGCAGACAGTGAGAAAGTTACATTTGCCTTTAAGACTCAGTAAATATTAAGCTGGTTTAAACACTTAGCCCAAGTTCTGGGCACAACCTGTCCCAGGTTGACATGTGAAAGAAGGAATCAGTATCACAGTTAAAAGCCCAGGTCATAAAGGAGATAAGTAAAACTCCTCCCATTCAAACAAACAGGAGCCCGATCTAAAACTGATCACATAGGAAAGGATCAATAAAACAACATGTGTACATTTTATAGACACATAATTATTGAAGCATTTGCATGCAATTTTATAGTTTGTTCATAAAAATAAGACTTAAGAATTTTAAATGAAAACATGAATGTAAGACAAATAGAGCCCCAAACACAGGAATCCTAGTTAAAATAAGTAATAAGCTGTTACAATTTGTCCCAAAAAAAACAAACCGAAACGACAAAAAGTGTTAAAAAAAAAAAAAAGAAGCAAATAGACTGACCACCAAGATTGAATGTGATTTTAAACTTCTCTGCAATGTTAGTTTACTGGGATACTGGACATCTAATTGAGTAGAAATTATTTTTTACTGAGATATAAAGTTTTCATCAGAATCTAGACAATGTTACAGAATAAGGTTTTGAGTGAAAAGTATAGGGAGGTGGCAATCAGCTAATGAAGCTGATTTGATCTTGTCAGATGTAATTAGTGACTTCTCTGGGGATTAGAACATTAGGCCTCATATCTAAGGGGAAAACTGACATCCTTGGTAGAGCAAACTGCAGGAGCATGCTAACAAACAGGCAACATCATCATGAATAATCACCAGTGGGAAGGGCCAAAACAAACAAACAAACAAACAAAACGGTTGAAGATAAAATGGAAAGATAATGAATAATATGAGATTTGGAAAGGTGGAAGAGAATGACTCAGCCTAAATAACACTAGGGGAGAAACGTGTTATTGAAAGAATGACCTGTTTTTTGTTTGTTTGTTTGTTTTTTACAGAGAGAGTCAGAGAGAGGGATAGACAAGGACAGACAGACAGGAACGGAGAGAGATGAGAAGCATCAATCATCAGTTTTTCGGTGCGACACCTTAGTTGTTCATTGATTGCTTTCTCATGTGTGCCTTGACCGTGGGCCTTCAGCAGACCAAGTAACCCCTTGCTCGAGCCAGCGACTTGGGTCCAAGCTGGTGAGCTTTGCTCAAACCAGATGAGCCTGCACTCAAGCTAGCGACCTCGAGGTCTCGAACCTAAGTCCTCCACATCACAGTTCAACGCTCTATGCACTTTGCCACTGCCTGGTCAGGCAGGCATGACCTCCTGTTTTTAATTCTTTGAGAAACTTCATACAATTTTTCATAATGTTTGTACTAGTTTGCATTCTCACTAACTATATATCAGAGCTATCTTTTCTCCACATTATTTCTAACACTTGAAGTCTTTTGTTTTTAATAATAGCCCTTCTAACAGATGTGTGATATCTCACCATGGTTTTAGTTAACATTTCCCTGATGAATAGTGAAGTGAAGCACTTTCATATATCTGTTGGCCATTTGTATGTCTTCTTGGAGAAATGTCTATGTGGTCTGTGTAATTTTTAATGGTTTTTTGTTTTTTTTTTACCTTTGGGTTGTATGAGTTCCTTATATGTTTTGGATACTAACCCCTTATGATATAAATAGTTTGAAATATTTTCCCTCATTCTGTAAATTGTCTTTTTACTTCATTGTTACCTTTGCTGTGCAGAAGTTTTTTTAGTTTGATGTAATCCAATTTGTCTATTTTTGTTTTTATTATCTGTGCTTACCAAGATCAACAGGAGCTTTTACCTCTGTTTTTGTCCAGGATTTTTATCATTTCAGGTCTGACATTTAAGTTTTTAATCCATTTAGAGTTGATATTTATTTATGATGTAAAATAAGGGTCTGGGTTAATTCTTTCACATGTGGATATCCAGTTTTAAATTTGCCAAGAAGACAAATCTTATGGTAAGTGTTTCTACCATATACACAAAATAATAACAATAAATATAATAAAGGGGGTGAAAAAAACCTTTAGGAAGTGATGGATATGTTTATAGTCTTGATGATGGTGATGGTTTCCTGAGTGTGTACTAATGCGCAAACTCACTGAGATGTATACATTTTACACCTCAATTATATCTCCATAAAATGGTTAAACACACACACACACAGGAAAGTATAACTTGTGCCAGGCCAGATGGTGGTGCAGTGGATAGAGCTTTGGCCTGGGATGCAGAGGACTGATGTTTGAAACCCTGAAGTCGCTGGCTTGAGCACAGGCTCATCTGGCTAGCGAGCAGGCCCACCAGGTTCAAAGTGGGCTCACCAGGTTCAGAGTGGGCTGACTGGCATGAGTGTGGGATCATAGACATTGCCCCATGGTTGCTGGTGTAAGCCCAAAGGTCTCTGGTTTGAAGCCCAAGGTCACTGGCTTGAGGAAGGGCTGAGCTATAACCCCTGGCCCCCTGTCAAGGCACATATGAGAAAGCAATCAATGAACAACTAATGTGATGCAACGAAGAATTGATGCGTCTCACCTCTCTCCCTTCCTGTCTGTCTGGCCCTGTCTTCCTGTCTCTTTGTCGCTCTGTCTCACTGTCTCTCTCTCTCATTAAAAAAAGAAAATATAACTTGCTCTATAGACCACAAAAAAGAATGAGAATAGATACAGGTTGATAGATGGAGTGGGCAAGAGAAGTTGAAGCAGCTGCCCTCGGATAGTATCTTTGTCCTGAGGGAAGTAGGGCATATTATGGTCTGTTGAGTGAGGTAGATCTTATTGGGGCAGAGTACACAGGCTCTGCAATAGCATTGTGGAGACAGACAATGTAATCTAAACAGGTAAATGAAAAGAGTTGATGAGCAGAATTAAAGGACAGTTTGAAGTCAGACATTCTAAATATGGGTGATATCAATATTTGTTATTTTCTTCTATTTTTCTGCCAATACTCAGCTGACTTAATGCAGTCAGGGAAATTCTTCATCCCACCCAAAGTTGGGGTGTTGCTATATGGGGGTGGGCAGGCAAAGGATTCAACATCTTTATCAAGACAGTTGTTGAAATGAGAGAACATGGATTAAAAAGACAGAAAAGAGAAGAAAGAGCAAATAGGGGAAATGAAGAATGAGCTTGAGGGCTAGATTACATTTAAAAATAGAATGACTGAGTTTAGCAATTTGGAAGAACAAGGTATTGTGGTCAGACAGGAGAATGATTAACCTGGTAATTCGAGAGGTATGGCCGTTTGGAATGAGATATAGGCTGTGACCACTGAGGTGGGGAATTGAAGAGGCCTGGAGGAAAGGTTTAAGAGAGGAAGAGATCAAAGACCTGAAATATCTCTTTAACAGTTGGAGTTATCTATGTGGATGCTGGTGTCCCTGAAGATGACTGAGACAGGTTAGGGCAGACAGGATGCATTTGTTTTAGGAGACCCAATGTTTATGAATAAGAGGAAGTAATGGGAAAATTGTTATCGGAGAATAAATGTACAAGGATGAGGTGGTAGAGCTAAATGCTATGAGGGTTTTTCAGAGGAGCAAGGAGAGTTATAATATGGAAATGTAAGCGGATTATTGTGAGTCACCAACCTCTCCTCTAGCCTACACCAGAGCTACCTGCATTATGAAGGGGAAATGACACCAGAATAGTGTGTTTTTCAGGGAATTACGTCCCTAAGGAGTAGTCTTTAGAGGAGTTTTCTGAATTCCACATTTGTGTCATTTCTTCATGTCCTAAAACAGTTGCTATAAATAAATGACAATAACTACTTTGTTATTTAAACAAGGTGTGAAATTGGATGTTATTTATTCAGAAACTATATTAACAGTCCTGTAAAAGTTGAGGAATATATATCACTGAAATCATGCTACATATGTTTTGCCACTTATTTATTTTTATTTTTTATTTTATTTTGTATTTTTCTGAAGTGAGAAGCGGGGAGGCAAAGACAAAGACTCCTACATGAGCCTAACCGGGATCCACCCAGCAAGTCCACTAAGAGGCGATGCTCTGCCCCTCTGGGCTGTTGCTCTGTTGCAACTAGAGCCATTCTAGTGCCTGAGGTGGAGGCCATAGAGCCATCCTCAGTGCCCAGGCCAACTTTACTCCAATGGAGCCTTGGCTATGGGAAGGGAAGAGAGAGGTAGAGAAAAAGGAGAGGAGGAAAGATGCAGAAGCAGATGGGTGCTTCTCATGTGTGCCCTGGTTGGGAATCAACCCCAGGACTTCCACACGCCAGGCAGAGGCTCTTCCGCTGAGCCAACCGGCCAGGGCATGCCATTTATTTAAAGGATATAAAGTACATGTGTTATATCACAAAAATGGGGGAAAAAACTGCTCTTTATTGCAATTAATGGTAACCTAAAATATTAAGGACATTTCTTTTTCTTCTTAGTGTGTAGCAGGATAAAAAGTAAACAAAAATTTAAAAAGACACAAATTCTAGATTGTACCCGATTCAAGTCTCATTTTAACTTACTGATGCAAATATTAATGTTTTGTCATATGAATAAGACAAAGATGTAAAATCTGAGTCAAAGACCCTTGAGTCTTTGTAGTCTATAATGTGTCTCTTACATTGAGTTCTCCCAGACACATACCTTTAAACAAGAATTCAAGTGGTGAGTGGTTTATCTTGGAAGCAAAGTGAACACTAGGATGTGTGGTACAGGATGAGCCAGGGAGGCGAAGCCTGTCAGTGTGCTTTCAAGACCTCTTCTATTGTGGTTCATATCGCCCAGAAATGACTGCTTCAACATGGCCCAAAGGACGAATTATAAATTTCTGAAAACCTTATCACAGAATATTGCGCTATTCCATATAGACTTATACAATGTCAGACTGACATTCAGAAATCCTCAAAACTAGTACTACTGGAGAAATGGAAACTCACATATTGAGGACAGAAATTTTAAAATGCTGTTAATCATTATTTAATCAATGATTATTTAATCAATTAATTATTTAAACTATAAAATTAAATTAGGTATAGGTCTATAAGTAATATATTGTACATGACAAATGTCACTGAAAAGAAGTAAGACTAATTAATAATTTTTGGGGAACAGGCAAAACTACCTGTGGTTTTATATAATGAAGTCCAAACTGGTTCAACAACTGTACAAGCAGAAATTGTTGATTTGCATAACAGCCTCCGGAGAGAAGTACTTCCTACAGCCAGAAACATGCTGAAAATGGTAAGATTAATTAAACACCAGTAACAATGATGAAGTTATAATAATGGCTTTTACTGAGTTTTTATTATTATTTACTTTCAATACACTGTTTTGTCTTCACACACAAACTTACAGCACAGCAGAAGGAACAGATGCCTAGAGGAGGTAAGTACATTTACTGAAATCATACAGTTAGTAAATGACGGAGCAGCAATTCCACCTCGTACAGCCTGGCTCCATCCACAGTGTCCCCTGGGACAGCACTTCTCAACCCTGAATGTTCTGGAGACTCTTGTCTCTCATGAAAGGAGAGAGAAATCGTATTTTCACTATCAACCTGGTATGTGGACAGATGAGGTGCTATAAAACAAAACAAATTTAGGGAAGTCTCAGGTGATTAGCATCACATTTATTATCTCATAGTATCACTCAGGTTTTGGGGAAACCTTACCCTGGTTCCTTGAACCCCGGACTGGCCTAAAGTAGAAAGGATTAAAAGTAGTGCAGGCTCTAGACTAGAGGGTGATTTGAAGGGATAGTTTCCTCATGCAAATAACATAGGGGAGAAAACAAGTGAATAAAAAAAAGATTTCAAAATTTATTCTTGATTATCTTAAAACCCAAAGTATCATTCGAACAAAACAATACAAATCAGTAGCTATCATATTCATTGTTGCACTGTGAGTGTTGTTAACTAACATGATTTTGTGGTTACTATTGACAGGCACTCTTCTAAAACCTTATTGTATTAATTGATTTAATTTGACAATTCTGTAATTAGATACCATCATTTCCATTTTAGAGATGATTGACCTGAACCTCTGAGAAATTAAGTAGTGTCTCCCGTCCTCAATACTAAGTCAGTACAGATTCAAATGCAAATGGGCCAGCTCCAGGCACCTGCTCTTAACTATATTTACTTACCATAGGACAAACATTCTTGGTTTCCAGATGGGCAAATAAGTGTAGGTAGGAGATACCAAAGAAGTTTTAAGGTAAATAGAAAATATAACCTCCGATTTCAGAGATTATTGTAGATAGTAGTAGGTTTATGCAGTGGAAACATTAGAATCTAGGAATAAATACATTCAAGTGCTAAGTTGTAAATATATGAGAGACCAACAAAGGAAAAGTTAAGTGCCCCAATAATACTGAGCAATATTTTAAAGGGATATGAGAATTGAGCTGATCCATAACAGCACATAGATAGAAACTGATAGAATTACTGTAAGACTGAAGAGCTCATCACATCTGTCAAGCAGGGATTTTCCCAGAAATTAATTAATTAATTAATAAAGTTTCTGTATATTGAGTTAGAAACTGATTAAATAGAACCACTTTAAGCCAGAATTTATAACTTTGGTGCAATAACCATAAATACTCACTTTTGACTTTAATCAGGGATGTATCATAAAAACAGTATCTCAACAACTTTAATCAGAGATAATGTCCTGAAGAGATCTAAACAACAGACTCTATGTAATGAATTTGCAGGTAATTTACAGAATAAGATAAGTAGACTCTGATAAAATTTAGCATGCAGGATGTTTATTGGGGAATACTCTCCAGACTTACACCTGCCTGTGAAGTAGAGAGAAGCAGCATTGAGTGTATGGTTGGATTGTGATACAGTCCCAACAGAGGCCTCAGTTAATCCCATGGTGAGCTATACAACTAGAACAACCCTTTGAGTTGTCCTGAGTTGGACGGAGGTGGCCTGGCATTTACAGTTCCCACTTGTACTAGCTGTTGGATATGGGCAGCCCCAAGGAAGAGATTATGCTCGTGGATAAGGATATTTCGGGGGAAGGACAGGCAGTGGTAGGGTTGTCTGTGGGCAGGACTCCCAGTTTAAGAGGAAGTAAGTGCTTCAGTTCAGAAAGGGGTCTGTGTAGTACAACATAGTATGTATGACAAGCACTCAGCTCAGTCATGGGATTCAAATAATTTAACAACCAGTGGTAGGATTCAGCCAGATTGCACCAAATTGACAGAATCGATACCTGATTTTTTGTTGAGTTCAGCAAACCGGTTGTGACAATGGCACTTGTCAACAGGGTTCTCTCTAAGGTGGGCACCTGGGCAGCCGCCCAATGTGGAAATCCTACCACAAGCAGTTTTCTGCCCTAATGATTGTTTTAAATATAAAAAAAGAACAACCAAGGGACTGAAAAGATGGCAGTGGAGTAGGCAGACGCACAGATGCCCAGCTCTCACCACCAAACTGGAATACAAATCAATTTAGGAAAAATCAGCATGAAAAACCAACTCTGAACTACAAGAACAACTCTCAAAAACCAAGGAGCAAAGAAGAAGCCACAACAAACCTGGTAGAGAGTGCCTGAATCTCCCCTGCTTACAGGAAAGGAGGGGGGGGGAGGCTGAGAGCCCAGAGGGGATCTCACACAAGGGAAAAGAGCAGAAACTACTGCTCACAGCCACTTGCCTGGCAACCAGGGAGCGAGGTGTGTTGAAAAGACCAGCTTATCTCCCAAGTGGAAAGGAAAGAGAGAGGGACAGACTGTGAGGGGCTAGGAATGCAGGAGACGAACTAAAAAGGCTGACTCATCCATGCTGGAGGAGGCCATAGCTGGGGGAGGGACTGAACCATTCACAAAACAGAGCTGAATTGCTTCCGGATCAGAGATCTCTAAACATCTATCCAGCTCCAATCAGTGCAACAAGACACAGCTGAAAACAAGAAGTGGGGAGGAAGGGCAGTAACTCAGGTCTCCATGGAGATCTAAGATACACCTCCCCCTACTGAAGCTGAGAAAACACCCTGCCCCCAAAGAGATTAGTTGGCTAAAGAGGCCTTCAGAGTCTCAGGTTACACCCATTGCATTCCTGGATACAGTTTCAAGGAAGCTCCCTGCTGAGATCAGTAAACAAGACTATCACCTGTTAAGAAAACAAACAAAGCAAGACTTCAAAGCTGCCCAAATTCGAAAGTGGATTACAGATAACAGCTGATACCAACCCAAGAAGACCTAGAAATAACACAACTGAAAACTGGAGGCAGACAACACCAAGCCTAGACTCAACCAACTCTACAAATAAAACACCCAAAAACAGACAATGAGGAGACAAAGAAGTGCAATCCAAATGAAACCACAAGAGACACCTTTGAGAGATGAACTGAGTGATATGGAAATAATCAAACTTCCAGATGCAGAGTTCAAAATAATGATTGTAAGGATGCTTAGGGGTCTAAGAACAACAATGGATGGTCATTATGAACACCTAAATAAAGAAATAGCAAGTATAAAAAAGAATCAGTCGGAGATGACAAATACAATATCAGAAAAAAAGACCACAATGGAAGGAATTAAAAACAGGATAGATAGAGCTGAGGATTGAATCAGCGAGTTGGAGGACAACTGGAATGAAGGCATGAAAGCAGAGAAGAAAAGAGAAAAGAGACTCAAAAAGTCAGAGGAAACTCTTAGAGAGCTCTGTGACAACATGAAGAGAAATAACATCTGCATCATAGGGGTTCCTGAAGAAGAAGAAAAAGAACAAGGGATAGAGACTTTGTTCAATCATATCATAGCTGAAAACTTCCCTAAATTAATGCAAGAGAAACTCTCACAAGTCAAAGAAGCACAGAGGACTCCATTAAAGAGAAACCCAAAGAAACCTACACCAAGACACATCATAATTAAAATACCAAAGCTAAGCGATCAAGAGAAAATATTAAAAGCTGCAAGAGAAAAAAAAGTTATCACCTACAAAGGAGCCCCCATAAGGATGACATCTGACTTCTCAACAGAAACATTTGAGGCCAGAAGGGAATGGCAAGAAATATTCAAAGTAATGCAAAACAAGAACCTACAACCAAGACTACTTTATCCAGCAAGGCTATCGTTTAAAATCGAAGGAGAAATAAAAAGCTTCCCAGACAAAAAACAACTCAAGGAATTCATTACAACCAAACCAATGCTGCAGGAAATGTTAAGGGGCCTGTTGTAAACAGATCAAAATGGGAAAAGAATATAGCAAAAAAGGAATACACCTTTAAAGAAGAAAATGGCAATAAACAACTACATGTCAATAATAACCTTAAATGTAAATTGATTAAATGATCCAATCAAAAGACATAGGGTAGCTGCATGGATAAGAAAACAGGACCCATACATATGCTGTCTACAAGAGACACACCTTAGAACAAAAGATACACATAGATTGAAGGTAAAAGGATGAAAAAAACATTTCATGCAAATGGAAATGAAAAAACAGCTGGGGTAGCAATACTTATATCAGACAAATTGGACTTTAAAACAAAGGATATAGTAAGAGATAAAGAAGGCCACTACAAGCGCTGGCTGGTTGGCTCAGCGATAGAGCGTCGGCCTGGCGTGTGGAGGACCCGGGTTAGATTCCCAGACAGGGCACACAGGAGAAGCGCCCATTTGCTTCTCCACCCCCCCCTCCTTCCTCTCTGTCTCTCTCTTCCCCTCCCGCAGCCAAGGCTCCATTGGAGCAAAGATGGCCCAGGCACTGGGGATGGCTCCTTGGCCTCTGCCCCAGGCGCTAGAGTGGCTCTGGTCATAGCAGAGCGATGCCCCAGAGGGGCAGAGCATCGCCCCCTGGTGGGCAGAGCGTCGCCCCTGGTGGGCGTGCCGGGTGGATCCTGGTCGGGCGCATGCGGGAGTCTGTCTGACTGTCTCTCCCCATTTCCAGCTTCAGAAAAATACAATAAATAAATAAATAAATAAAGAAAGAAAGAAAGAAGAAGGCCACTACATAATGATAAAGGGAGTAATCCAACAGGAAGATATAACTATTATAAATATCTATGCACCTAATATAGGAGCACCCAAATATATAAAGCAGACTTTGATGGATTTAAAGGGCAAGATCAACAGCAATACTATAAGAGTAGGGGATTTCAATACCCCACTAACATCACTAGATAGATCCTCAAGAAAGAAAATTAACAAAGAAACAGCAGACTTATTGGAAACACTAGATCAACTCGATTTAATAGATATCTTCAGAACCTTTCACCCTAAAGCATCAGAATATACATTCTTTTCAAGTGCTCATGGTACATTCTCTAGGATAGACCACATGTTAGGGCACAAAAGTGCTCTCAACAAATTTAAGAAGACTGAAATCATATCAAGCACTTTCTCCGATCACAATGGCATGAAACTAGAAATGAACCACAACAGAAAAGCTAAAAAATTCTCAAACACGTGGAAACTAAATAGGTTGTTGTTAAATAATGAATGGATTAAGAATGAGATCAAAGAAGAAATAAAAAAATTCCTAGAAATGAATGACAATGAGCATACAACAACTCAAAATTTATGGGACACAGCGAAAGCAGCACTGAGAGGGAAGTTCATAGCACTACAGGCACAGTTTCAGAAGCTAGAAAAAGCTCAAATAAACAACTTAACACTGCATCTAAAAGAATTAGAAAAAGAACAGTAAGTAAAGCCCAAATGTAGTAGAAGGAAGGAAATAATAAAGGTCACAGCAGAAATAAATTACATAGAGGCTAAAGAAACAATACGGAGGATCAATGAAACTAGGAGCTGGTTCTTTGAAAAGGTAAACAAGATTGATGAACCTTTAAGTAGACTCACCAAGAAAAAGAGAGAGAGGACTCAAATAAATAAAATTAGAAATGAGAGAGGAGAAATAACAACTGACACAACAGAAATACAAAATATTGTAAGAAAATATTATGAAGAACTGTATGCCAAAAAACTAGACAACTTAGATGAAATGGACAAATTTCTTGAAACATACAATCTTCCAAAAATCAATCTGGAAGAATCAGAAAACCTAAACAGACCGATTACAACAAATGAGATCGAAACAGTTATAAAAAAACTCCGAACAAAGAAAAGTCCGGGGCCGGATGGCTTCACAATGGAATTCTACCAAATATTCAAAGAAGAACTAACTCCTATCCTTCTCAAACTATTTCAAAAAATTCAAGAGGAAGGCAGACTTCCAAGCTCCTTTTACGAGGTGAGCATAATTCTGATTCCAAAACCAGGCAAAGACAACACGAAGAAAGAAAATTATAGGCCAATATCTCTGATAAATATAGATGCTAAAATCCTCAACAAAATATTAGCAAACCGGATCCAACAATATATGGAAAAATCATACAGCATGATCAAGTGGGATTTATTCTGGGGAGGCAAGGCTGGTACAATATTCATAAATCAATCAATGTGATTCATCACATAAACAAAAAGAAGGAGAAAAACCATATGATAATTTCAATAGATGCAGAAAAAGCATTTGATAAAATCCAGCACCCATTCATGATCAAAACTCTCAGCAAAGTGGGAATACAGGGAACATACCTCAACATGATAAAAGCCATCTATGAGAAACCCACAGCCAACATCATACTCAATGGGAAAAAATTAAAAGCAATACCCTTAAGATCAGGAACAAGGCAGGGGTGCCCCCTTTCACCACTCTTATTTAACATAGTCCTGGAAGTCCTAGCCACAGCGATCAGACAAGAAGAAGAAATAAAAGGCATTCAAGTTGGAAAAGAAGAAGTAAAACTATCATTATTTGCAGATCATATGATATTGTATATAGAAAACCCTAAAGTCTCAGTCAAAAAGCTACTGGACCTGATAAATGAATTCAGCAAAGTGGCAGGATATAAAATCAATACTCAGAAATCAGAGGCATTTTTATACACCAACAATGAACAGTCAGAAAGAGAAATTAAGGAAACAATCCCCTTCACAATTACAACCAAAAAAATAAAGTACCTAGGAGTAAACTTAACCGAGGAGACTAAAGACTTGTACTCAGAAAATTACAAAGCATTGATAAAAGAAATCAAGGAAGATACAAACAAGTGGAAGCATATACCGTGCTCATGGTTAGGAAGAATAAACATCATTAAAATGTCTATATTACCAAAGCAATCTATAAATTCAATGCAATACCTATTAAAATACCAATGACATACTTCAAAGATATACACCACATATTTCAAAAAATTATATGGAACCAAAAAAGAACACGAATAGCCTCAGCAATCTTAAAAAAGAAGAATAAAGTGGGAGGTATCACACTTCCTGATATCAAGTTATACTACAAGGCAATTGTACTCAAAACAGCCTGGTACTGGCATAAGAACAGGCATACAGATCAATGGAACAGAACAGAGAACCCAGAACTAAACCCACAGTTCTATGGACAACTGATATTTGACAAAGGAGGTAAGGAAATACAATGGAGTAAAGACAGCCTCTTTAACAAATGGTGTTGGGAAAATTGGACAGCTACCTGCAAAAAAATGAAACTAGATCACCAGCTTACACCACTCACAAAAATAAACTCAAAATGGATAAAAGACTTAAATGTAGGCCATAAAACCATAAGCATCTTAGAAGAAAACATAGGCAGTAAGCTCTCTGACATCTCTCGGAGCAATATATTTGCTGATTTATCTCCACAGGGAAGTGAAATAAAAGACAGGATAAACAAATGGGACTATATCAAACGAAAAAGCTTTTGCACAGCTAAAGACAACAAGAACAGAATAAAAAGACAAACTACACAATGGGAGAACATATTTGACAATACGTCTGATAAGGGGTTAATAACCAAAATTTATAAAGAACTTGTAAATCTTAACACCAGGAAGACAAACAATCCAATCCAAAAATGGGCAAAAGAGATGAATAGACACTTCTCCAAAGAGGACATACAGATGGCCAATAGGCATATGAAAAAATGCTCAACATCACTAATGATTAGAGAAATGCAAATTAAAACCACAATGAGATATCACCTCACACCACCAGAATGGCACTCATCAACAAAACAACACAGAATAAGTGCTGGCGAGGATGTGGAGAAAGGGAACCCTCCTGCACTGCTGGTGGGAATGCAGACTGGTGCAGCCACTGTGGAAAACAGTATGGAGATTCCTTAAAAAACTGAAAATCGAACTGCCTTTTGACCCAGCTATTTCACTTTTAGGAATATACCCCAAGGACACCATAGAACGGCTCCAAAAGCAGAAATGCACCCCCAATTTTTTTTGTATTTTTCTGAAGCTGGAAACAGGGAGAGACAGTCAGACAGACTCCCGCATGCGCCCGACTGGGATCTACCCAGCATGCCCACCAGGGGTGATGCTCTGCCCACCAGGGGGCTATGCTCTGCCCCTCCGGGGCGTCGCTCTGCCAAGACCAGAGCCACTCTAGTGCCTGGGGCAGAGGCCAAGGAGCCATCCCCAGCACCTGGGCCATCTTTGCTCCAATGGAGCCTTGGCTGTGGGAGGGGAAGAGAGAGACAGAGAGGAAGGCACCCCCATGTTTGTGGCAGCATTGTTCACAATAGCGAAGATCTGGAAACAGCCCAAGTGTCTGTCAGAGGACAAGTGGATTAAAAAGCTTTGGTACATATATACTATGGAATACTACTCAGCCATAAGAAATGATGACATCGGATCATTTACAATAACATGGATGGACCTTAATAACATTATACGGAGTGAAATAAGTAAATCAGAAAAAAACTAAGAACTATATGAATCCATATATAGAAGGGACATAAAAATGAGACTCAGAGACATGAACAAGAATGTGATGGCAACAGGGGTGGGGGGTGAGGGGAGGGGGAGGGGGCGAAGAAGGAGAGAGGGGTTGGGGGAGGGGAGGGGCACAAAGAAAACCAGATAGATGGTGACAAAAGACAATTTAACTTTAGGGGAGTGGTATACAGCACAATCAAATGTCAAAATAATCTAGAGATGTTTTCTCTCAACATATGTACCCTGATTTATCAATGTCACTGCATTAAATTTAATAAATAAATTTAAAAAAAAAGAACAACCAATATTCTGAAAGGGAGTTCATTACTTCATGCATTTAATAATAAAATAAGAACAATAAAAGAGGTGCACAAAACTATATTACGATATAAGAAAGTTTAAAAATATTATTAATGAAAAATATATTAAATAACACCTGACAAAAATCAATAAAACTGGTATTTAAGATATTTCCAATGACAGCTTGTAGCCCCTGGTTGTTTGGCACTTTTTCTCTTTACGTTAAATGTTTGTTTACTGAAGTGAGAAATGTGAGAGAATAAAAATGTAGTATTTTATCAAAGATATAATAAATTTTATGAAATGAATAAGTAAATATTTATAAGCATAGTTCCTTCAAATTTTTTTCACCTACGGATGGAATGAACATGACTACAGGCGCTTAGAGTACGCTGTTGTGCAGATGAACGTTAAAAAAGAGTAAGGAATGTAAATTTGTGATTTCCACATTGGGCGGCTGCCCAGGCACCTTAGAGAGAACCCTGATGACAATGCCATTTTAACAACCGGTGCACTGAGCTCAACAAAAAATTAGGTATCGGTTCTGTCAATTTGGTGCGATCTGGCTGAATCCTACCACTGAATCAGCCATAAGTTAACCAGATAAATTCCAGTCCCAATTATTTGGTATCTTGGTTACTATAGTAAGCATGATGATGGTATTCCACTGTCAGGAGATGTTATGCCCTCATGGGATGTATTGTTTCATCTCTACTTCTTCAGTTAGATGTATCTGCTACTAAAATTCATCTTTTTTTAGAATGAAACGATCAAACCTTACAAAACCACGTTTTTATTTTGACCCTAGGCTAGTGTGTCACTTAGGTCATCTCACAGTTTACCTGAGGTGTAATTCTATGAAACTGACACGGATGACAGCATATACATATAACAGTTGAACTTAGATGTCAGGATAAATTTTGAATATCAGTATTCGAATGTCATCCAAAAATTATTCGAAAGAGTAGCTGAATGATTTCTGTGAAATCCTATAATAAAACACCAACTCCACAATATTTGTTGAAAATGTGCTGGGTGCAGCTATTTGGACAGTCTTTTAAATGGATGAGCACAATGTGAGAAGGAAAGAGGATTAGAGAGAATGCCACAGAATCCCATAACTAGTGATACCGACTTTTGCCCTTTCATTTCAGTTCGTCTACCAAACAAAATGCTTCAGCTCAGCACAACTGACACACATTAAGAGTTCAGAGCACACATTCTGGGACCAGAATTCTCTGGATTCCAATTCTTCTCTTGGCAGTTATTTGTTGTGTTATCTTAAAAAAGTATGCAGCATCTCTGTGCCTCAATTTCCTCATTTGCAAATGAGGATAATTATAGTACTCCTATAGTATTGTTGTGAGTTAAAATGTGAGAATATACATGACGAATTGGAAACAGACCCTGCCATGTAATATTAGCTGTATTTTTCTTATTTATTATTATTCACAATTCTTTATAGGGATGTGTGACACTACACTTGCTTCTAATCACAACCATCATTTATTTATTGAGCATGTAACCTAAGATTTATATATAATATTATAATTGTATGGCATGAATTATATTAAAATGTTTAAACAAACTATTGGGTATAAAT
The DNA here is from genome assembly GCF_036850765.1 of Saccopteryx bilineata. Classification (NCBI taxonomy): domain Eukaryota; kingdom Metazoa; phylum Chordata; class Mammalia; order Chiroptera; family Emballonuridae; genus Saccopteryx; species Saccopteryx bilineata. The sequence goes on along the minus strand of NC_089490.1, from coordinate 26,795,630 downwards.
AAATTATGGGTTACCTTTTACAGATGAAGAAACTGAGGTTTTAAAGAATTAAATAATAAGTTCCAATAAGTGATGAGAAAGATTTCTAACCCTGATATATTGTACTGGAAGTATTTACTCAAGCTCTTTAATACTTCTGAGAGAGAAGCTACCCCTGAAATTTATTACCAAATTTTGATTTTGTAAATTGAAAGGCTAAAAGAATGAATGGTAAATTGTGTCTTCTTTCAAGTAGACTGTTTAAAGTAATGTAATTATTTAAATTATCTAAAATTATTTAAAGTGAGGAGATTGCTAGTGAGGAGATTCAATGAATTGGAATCTTATTATGGAAATGTTAGACCATGTGTTTGTCTTCCTCTCCCACTGTAGAGTTGGAGCAAAGAAGCTGCACACAATGCAGGAATGTTGACAAAGTATTGTGACTTGATAAAGAGCAATGCACTTAAGAGGCGAATTACAAGTACGTATATGTCTATATCACTCACCTTTGTGCTCACAAGTCCTTGGAGATTGTTAAGTAACATGGAAAGGGTCATTGAAGTCACATAGTCTATATTCACATTGGCCCCTTAAGTGACAATGGATTGTGGTTCACCACACTGTTTCAATTAAGATTAATTTTTTAATTTGGATATTCAATTTTTCAAATTCCAGATTCTCATCAGAAGAAGAAAAGAAGCGAAGCTCTCAGGGTTACAGAATATTTGAGTAATACAATGATAACTATTGTACAAACTGCTGGATAGCTAGATTTCCACTCTACATAGTTATTTCAGCCACTCACAATATCACCCATACCTTAAACTTTGGAACACTAGTACAGTTGAGAAGGAAGCTATATTCAATTACACTGACCTTCCCAGAAGAACAATTACAGGTGCTTAAAAATGAGTCCACCTCATGGCATATATAATAAGTGGTTCAGCACAAGTTTTCAGGAAAGCCAATACAACTTTATACTCAAGTAGAGATTAATACTATTTATGAAATACTTATCAGAAAATATTTTAAAATACTAATAAGACCTCCATATTTATCAATTATTAGACATCTTTGCCCAATGTTGTTGGGCAATGAATTAGCAATGTAAGTCTACCCTTAGCCAGAGAAATGCAGCTCACTCCTTAGTCCCATAATTGACTAAGAGCTCACATCATAAGTGGATGGCTAAATGAGCAAATGTTTATCTCAAGGTTCTTGCATGATAAATACTTCTCTGTGGCTGTTTTCAACCCATGGGCCATGTTACAACTATTGGCCAGCTCTGACTGATGTCACTGTTCTTCATAAGCTTAGATGTGGCAGACACTGACATGCTGATTGATTTTGTTTCCAAGCTTTGCACATTATCTCCTACGTCAGCTTCTCACCAAACTTGAGCACCAGAAATTTACTTAGAAAGATACAGAGATACAACTGAGTGAAATATTTATAAAATAAAAATACAAAGATTATCCTTGTAAAATGTTTTCAAATTTTTAAATTATGACCCAGCCTTTTTCCTCTTTTCAGATACTTTTTGTGGAGAAAATTTGTATTTGACATCTTCTCTTACCTCATGGTCAAATGTAATTAAAATCTGGTACAATGAGTCTAAATACTTTAAGTATGGCCAATGGGCACCAATGGATGAGGACAAAACAGCTGATCATTACACTCAGGTAATTTGTGAACTGGCAAATATACACATTGCTTAAGCGACTATGATCATATGTAAAAAATAGGTGACTGAGAAAACCAAGGAAAATCATTTTCCCACTTTTTGCAAACTTATACTTGACCCTCCCCCCGAGTTCTTATAATTTGCAACACCTGACCAACTGTGTTCCTTTTATAATTTGCAAGGCAAGAAAATGAGATTCCCTTTATAGGTGGCTTAGAGAAGTTGCTTGTTTTTTCACACATTTGATTTTCTGAGAAATAAAAACACTAATAAAACAGTTATTTATAAATTCTATTTGTAAAGAATAAAAATAGTTATAACTTTTAATCCCCTTTTGCCTCATTTAATTTTATTGTGGTAAAATAATATACATATATATTATAAAAATTATCATTGTAACCATTTTTAAATTATGTACCATTGATGTCCACTAGCATTAACTATGTTCAAATATTTATGCAATATCACCATTGTATAATTCCAGAACTTTTCATCTTCCCAAACTGAAACTCAGTACCCCATTACAGGAACTCCCCAATCCTCCTTTTCTTCATTCTCTGGCAACCACCAGTCTACTTTCTGTCTCTATAACTTTGACGACTGCTTTAGATACCTCATATAGTGGAAACATATAATACTTGTCTTTTTATGTCTGCCTTCTTTCACTTAGCATAATATCCTCAATCCATGTTCATTCATGCTGTTCATTGTGTTAGAATTTTATTCTTCTTTAAGGCTGAAAAAAATTTATTGTGTGTGTGTGTATGTATATATAATATATATATTACCTGTTGTTTATCTATTTATCCATCAATAGATTATTAGATTGTTTCTACCTTTTATCTATTAAGAATAATGTTGCTATAAACATTGATGTATAAATATTTGTTTATATTGTTTTCGATTATTTTGATTATATACCCAAATGTAGAATTGGTGGATCATATGGTAATTCTATATTTAATTATTTGAGAAATTGTCATACTGTTTGTCACAGTTGCTATGCCATTTTATATTCCCACAGCAATGAAATTTTCTATTTGTTCACATTCACACTGTATTGGTCAGCTTGGGCTGCCATTTACAAGGTATCACAGGCTGGGTGGATAAAACAACAAAAATGTATTTTCTCACAATTCTGGAGGTTGCAAGTCTGTGAATGTCAGGAGTATAGTCAGTTTCTGTGAGAGCTCTCTTCCTAGCTTATAGATGGCCATCTTCTCACTACATTGCCACATAGTCTTTCTTCTGTGCATATCTAAGCCAGGGGTTGGGGGATGGTGTTATGGTGTCCTTTATTATAAAGACATTAATCCTATTATATCATGCCCCACCCTTATGACCTCATTTAATCTAAATTAATTCTTTAGAGACTCTTCTAAATAGAGCCACACTGCTAGAGTATGAATTTTTAGGAGACATAAACATTTAATACATGACATGCACAATCTTCTTATATTTTATTTTTTGTTAGTGTTATGTTTTATTTTGTATGCTATATAAAACATAGTAAATGTGGAGTAGTGTTTCATTGTTGGATTGACTTGCCTTTCCCTAATGATTAGTGATGCTGAGAACCTTTGCATGTGCTTATCAGCCATTTGTATATCTCCTTTGAGGGAATATTTATTCAAATCCTTTGCTCATTATTTAAGCAGAGATTTTTGTTTATTATTTAGTTGTAAGATGATATCTACCCCTTATCAGGTATATGATTTGTAAATACAACTTTCTGTTGCAGGGATTGCTTTTTTATTTTGATGATGATGCCCTATTTATGCACAAAAGTTTTAAATTTTGACATTAAATTTATCTTTTTTTTTTTTGCCTGTATTTTGGTGCCATATCAAGAAATTATTGCCACTTTCCATATTGTAAAGTTTTTCCCCTATGTTTCCTTCTAAGACGTTTAGAGTTTCCACTCCTATATTTAGGTCTTGGATCCATTTGAGCTCATCTTTATATGGTGTAAGGTAGGATCTACTTCATCTGTTTGCATGTGGATATTCGTTTTCCCAGCATTATTTGTAGTAAGACTTCTCTTTCCCCATTGAATGATTTGTTACCCGTGTTGAAAATTATTTAACCATATATGTAAGGGTTTATTTCTGGGCTCTCTCTTCTATTTCATAGGTTTATGTGTCTATCATTATGCCAGGACCACAGTATTATTACTATAGCTTTGTGGTAAGGTTTGGAATCAGGAACAGTATTACCAACTTTATTCTGCTTTTTCAAGATTGTTTGCCTATTTGGGGTTTCTTGAGGCTTCATATAAATTTTGGAATTATTTGTGAAAATATGCACTGGAATTTTGATAGGGATTGCATTCAATCTGTAGAATGCTTAGAGTAATGTTAACATGTTAAAAATATGAAGTCCTCTAGCCTGTGCACAATGTATGTCATTCTCCTTATTTGAATCTTTTAAAATTTCTACTAGCTATATTTTTATGTATATATCTTTCACCTACATTGGTTTGTTCCTATAGAGGTAGACAAAGATAAGTTTACAGTGTGAGTGTACAAAACAGACTTTAATCTTTAATTATTATTAATTATTGATTGTATTTATTATTATTAACCTAGTTTTACCCACCCTGTATGTATTTTATTCTTTTTAATGCTATTTTAAGTGGAATTGTATCCTTAATTATTTTCAGATTCTTTATTGCAAGTTTATAGAAACACAATTGACCTTTGTGTGCTAATTTTGTACTTTGAAGATTCGCTGAATTTGTTCATCAGTTTTTAAAATTTTATGTTGTGTTGTCAGGGTTTTATACATATAACACAATGTCATTTATGAACAGAGGTAATTTTACTCTTTCCTTTCCCTATTGGTTGACTTGTTGCTCTTTCTAACATTTCCAACACTATGTTTCAAAGATGTTGCAAAAGCCAGCAACCTTGTTTTGTTGCTAATTTTAAAAGAATAATTCTATTTTTACCATTGATTAAAATGTTAGCAGAAAAATTTACGTATTTGGCTTTTACTATGTTATGATAGTTTTTTTCTTTTTTTTATTATCCGTTTGTTGACCATTTTTTAATGTGAAAGAGTGTTAAATTTTATAAAATGTTTTTAATTAGCTTCTATTAATTCAATCATGTAATTTCCCCCCATCATTATATTAATGTGGTGGTCTACATTGATTTTCACCTGTTGAACCATCCTTATTTTGCAGAAATAAATCCCACTTGCTCACAGTGTATAATCCATCTTATATGCTTCTGAACTTGTTGACTTTTGCATCCCTGTTCATATGGGATATTGGTCTGTACTTTTTTGTAGTGTCTGTGTCTGCTTCCAGTATTAGAATAACGCTGGCTTCATAGCAGGCGCTCCTCATCTTGAAACTTTTAGATGACTTTTTAAATTATTGGTATTAGTTAGTCATTAAATATTTGGTAAAATTCAGCAGTGACCATCAGAACCAGAGCTTTTTCCACCAAAAAAACCCTTTTAATTACATTGACTTTTTATAGCTTTCTTATTCTTTATTGTTTATCTTAACTCTGATATTTATTGTGTAATTTACTTGATTATTCTTTTTCTTTAGTTAATGTAGCTAATTGATCAATTTTATTTTTAAAGAACCTAGTTTCAGTTTTATTGATTTTTTTATTTTTCTATTCTTTATTGTATTTATCTATGCTCTAACCTATGTATTTCCATCCTTCTGATAGCTATGGGTTTAACTTATTATTTTTTCTTAGTTTCTTAAAGTTATAGATTATTGATCTGAGACCTTATTCTTATTGTAACCATTATAGCTATAAATTTTCCTTAGTGTTTTGCTTCTTTAACCGTAAGCTTTAGTATGTTGAATTTTATTTTTTGCCTTAAGATATTTTCTAATTTCCCATGTAATTTTTAAAGCATGTGTTTCTTTTTTTTTTTTTTTTAAATAAATTTTTATTAATGGTAATGGGATGACATTAATAAATCAGGGTACATATATTCAAAGAAAACATGTCTAGGTTATTTTGTCATCAAATTATGTTGCAAACCCCTCGCCCAAAGTCAGATTGTCCTCCATCACCCTCTATCTAGTTCTCTATGCCCCTCTCCCTCCCCCTAACTCTCTCCCTCCCTCCCTCCTATGTCCTCCCTCCCCCCCCACCCTTGGTAACCACCACACTCTTGTCCATGTCTCTTAGTCTCATTTTTATGTTCCACCAATGTATGGAATCATGTAGTTCTTGTTTTTTTCTGATTTACTTATTTCACTCCTTATAATGTTATCAAGATCCCACCATTTTGCTGTAAATGATCTGATGTCATCATTTCTTATGGCTGAGTAGTATTCCATAGTGTATATGTGCCACATCTTCTTTATCCAGTCATCTATTGAAGGGCTTTTTGGTTGTTTCCATGTCTTGGCCACTGTGAACAGTGCTGCAATGAACATGGGGCTACATGTGTCTTCACGTATCAATGTTTCTGAGGTTTTGGGGTATATACCCAGTAGAGGGATTGCTGGGTCATAAGGTAGTTCTATTTGCAGTTTTTTGAGGAACCACCATACTTTCCTCCATAATGGTTGTACTACTTTACAGTCCCACCAACAGTGAATGAGGGTTCCTTTTTCTCCACAGCCTCTCCAACATTTGCTATTACCCGTCTTGTTGATAATAGCTAATCTAACAGGAGTGAGGTGGTATCTCATTGTAGTTTTGATTTGCATGTCTCTAATAACTAATGAAGCTGAGCATCTTTTCATATATCTGTTGGCCATTTGTATCTCTTCCTGGGAGAAGTGTCTGTTCATGTCCTCTTCCCATTTTTTTATTGGATTGTTTGTTTGTTTGTTGTTGAGTTTTATGAGTTCTTTGTAAATTTTGGATATTAGGCCCTTATCTGAGCTGTCGTTTGAAAATATCAGTTCCCATATAGTTGGCTGTCTGTTTATTTTGATATCAGTTTCTCTTGCTGAGCAAAAACTTTTAATTCTGATGTAGTCCCATTCATTTATCATTGCCTTCACTTCTCTTGCCATTGGAGTCAAGTTCATAAAATGTTCTTTAAAACCCAGGTCCATGATTTTAGTACCTATGTCTTCTTCTATGTACTTTATTGTTTCAGGTCTTATATTTAGGTCTTTGATCCATTTTGAATTAATTTTAGTACACAGAAACAGGCTGTAGTCGAGTTTCATTCTTTTGCATGTGGCTTTCCAGTTTTCCCAACACCATTTGTTGAAGAGGCTTTCTTTTCTCCATTGTGTGTTGTTGGCCCCTTTATCAAAGATTATTTGACCATATATATGTGGTTTTATTTCTGGGCTTTCTATTCTGTTCCATTGGTCTGAGTGTCTATTTTTCTGCCAATACCATGCTGTTTTGATTATCGTGGCCCTATAATATAGTTTAAAGTCAGGTATTGTAATGCCCCCAGCTTCATTCTTTTTCCTTAGGATTGTTTTGGCTATTCGGGGTTTTTTATAGTTCCATATAAATCTGATGATTTTTTGTTCCATTTCTTTAAAAAATCTCATAGGGATTTTGATGGGAATTGCATTAAATTTGTATATTGCTTTGGGTAATATGGCCATTTTGATTATATTTATTCTTCCTATCCAAGAACAAGGAATATTTTTCCATCTCATTGTATCTTTTTTGATTTCCCTTAACAATGCTTTGTAATTTTCATTATATAGGTCCTTTACGTTCTTTGTTATGTTTATTCCTAGGTATTTTATTTTTTTTGTTGCAATCGTGAAGGGGATTATTTTTTTGAGTTTGTTTTCTAATATTTCATTGTTGGCATATAGAAAGGCTATGGACTTTTGTATGTTAATTTTGTATCCTGCGACCTTACTGTATTGGTTTATTGTTTCTAATAATCTTTTTGTGGAGTCCTTCGGGTTTTCGATGTATAGGATCATATCATCAGCAAAAAGTGATAGCTTTACTTCTTCTTTTCTGATATGGATGCCTTTTATTTCTTTGTCTTGTCTGATTGCTCTGGCCAGAACTTCTAGCACCACGTTGAATAAGAGTGGAGAGAGTGGACAACCCTGTCTTGTTCCTGATTTAAGGTAGAAAGTCCTCAGTTTTATGCCGTTTAATAGGATGTTGGCTGATGGTTTATCATATATGGCCTTTATCATGTTGAGATATTTTCCTTCTATACCCATTTTGTTGAGAGTCTTAAACATAAAATTGTGTTGTATTTTATCAAAAGCCTTTTCTGCATCTATTGATAAGATCATGTGGTTTTTGTTCTTTGTTTTGTTGATATGGTGTATTACGTTAACCGTTTTGCGTATGTTGAACCATCCTTGAGATTCTGGGATGAATCCCACTTGATCATGATGTATTATTTTTTTAATATGTTGTTGTATTCGGTTTGCCAGTATTTTGTTTAGTATTTTAGCATCTGTATTCATTAGAGATATTGGTCTGTAGTTTTCTTTCTTTGTGCCATCCTTGCCTGGTTTTGGTATGAGGGTTATGTTGGCCTCATAAAATGTGTTTGGAAGTATTGCTTCTTCTTCAATTTTTTGGAAGACTTTCAGTAGAATAGGAACCAAGTCTTCTTTGAATGTTTGATAGAATTCACTAGTATAACCGTCTGGGCCTGGACTTTTATTTTTGGGGAGATTTTTAATAGTTTTTTCTATTTCCTCCCTGCTGATTGGTCTGTTTAGGCTTTCTGCTTCTTCATGACTCAGTCTAGGAAGGTTGTATTGTTCTAGGAATTTATCCATTTTTTTCTAGATTGTTGTATTTGGTGCATATAATTTTTTATAGTATTCTACAATAATTCTTTGTATATCTATGATGTCTGTGGTGATCTCTCCTCTTTCATTTTGGATTTTATTTATTTGAGTCCTGTGTCTTTTTTCCTTGGTGAGTCTTGCCAAGGGTTTGTCAATTTTGTTGATCTTTTCAAAGAACCAGCTCCTTGTTTTATTGATTTTTTCTATAGTTTTTCTGTTCTCTATTTCATTTATTTCTGCTCTGATTTTCATTATCTCCTTTCTTCGGCTGGTTTTGGGTTGTCTTTGTTCTTCTTTTTCTAGTTCCTTAAGGTGTGAAGTTAAGTGGTTTACTTCGGCTCTCTCTTGTTTGTTCATATATGCCTGAAGTGATATGAACTTTCCTCTTATTACTGCTTTTGCTGCATCCCAGAGATTCTCATATGTCGTATTTTCATTTTCATTTGTCTGTATATATCTTTTTATCTCTGTGCTTATTTCTTCTTTGACCCATTCATTTTTTAGAAGTATGTTGTTTAGTTTCCACATTTTTGTGGGTTTTTCCCCCTCTTTTTTGCAGTTGAATTCTAGTTTCAAGGCTTTATGATCAGAAAATATGCTTGGTACAATTTCAATTTTTCTAAATTTGCTGATATTGTCTTTGTGGCCCAACATATGGTCAATTCTTGAGAATGTTCCATGTACACTAGAGAAAAATGTATACTCTGTCGCTTTGGGATGAAGTGTCCTGTAGATGTCTATCATATCCAGGTGTTCTAGTATTTCGTTTAAGGCCACTATATCTTTATTGATTCTCTGTTTGGATGACCGATCTAGAGCCGTCAGCGGTGTATTGAGGTCTCCAAGTATGATTGTATTTTTGTTAGTTTTTGTTTTAAGGTCAATAAGTAGCTGTCTTATATATTTTGGTGCTCCTTGGTTTGGTGCATATATATTAAGGATTGTTATGTCTTCTTGATTCAACTTCCCCTTAATCATTATGAAATGACCATTTTTGTCTCTGAGTACTTTTTCTGTCTTGTAGTCAGCATTATTAGATATGAGTATTGCTACGCCTGCTTTTTTTTGGGTGTTGTTTGCTTGGAGTATTGTTTTCCAGCCTTTCACTTTGAATTTGTTTTTATCCTTGTTGCTTAGATGTGTTTCTTGTAGGCAGCATATAGTTGGATTTTCTTTTTTAATCCATTCTGCTACTCTGTGTCTTTTTATTGGTAAGTTTAATCCATTTACATTTAGTGTAATTATTGACACTTGTGGGTTCCCTACTGCCATTTTATAAATTGCTTTCTGTTAGTTTTGTATCTAGTTTGATTCTTCTCTTTTGTTTTTCTATCATTTGTTTTTGTTTGTTTGTGTTCCATACTTCTTTCCTCTGTTGCTACCTTTTTTAAGTCAAGTGTTTTTGTGGTGGTTTTTTTAAGGGTGGTTACCATTAAGTAATGAAAAGGGTACCTACCATATTCATTGTAGTACCCTATCTTATAAGTATTTCTGCACTTCATCATCCTTTGCTACTGTTAATCTCCATCCTCTCCCCCCTTTTTTTTCCTTTGTTGTCACAGTTTAAGTTTGGTTTTATTGTGTTCTTGGTGGAGCTGTTACTTGTGGTGTTGTTTTCTTTTGTTCTTTGAATCTGGTTGGAAAACCCCCTTTAGTATTTCCTGGAGTGGGGGCTTTCTGTTGATAAATTCTCTCATCTTTTCTGTATTTGTGAATGTTTTTATATCTCCTTCATACTTGAAGGATAGCTTTGATGGGTATAGTATTCTTGGCTGAAAGTTCCTCTCTTTCAGGGCTTTAAATATTGGGGTCCACTCTCTTCTAGCTTGTAGAGTTTCTGCTGAGAAATCTGATGATAATCTAATAGGCCTTCCTTTATATGTTGTACTCTTCTTTTCCCTGGCTGCCTTGAGAATTTTTTCTTTGTCATTGGTTTGTGTCATCTTTATTATGATGTGCCTTGGAGTGGGTTTGTTGGTGTTAAGAAAACTTTGTGTTCTGTTTGCTTCTTGAATTTGAGGCTTTAGTTCCTTCCACAGGCTTGGGAAGTTCTCGTCTATTATTTGTTTGAGTATATTCTCCATTCCATTTTCTTTCTCTTCTCCCTCTGATATACCTATTATTCTTATGTTATTCTTTCTGATGGAGTCAGACAATTCCTGTAGGGCTTTCTCGTTTTTTATTATTTTTGAGTCTCTTTCTTCTTCTCTCTGTTGTGCCTCAAGTTGTTTGTCTTCTATTTCACTAATCCTATCTTCAATCTGGGCTGTTCTGTTAGCTAAGCTTGTTACCTCGTTTTTCAGCTCGTGAATTGAGTTTTTCATTTCTGTTTGATTTGTTTTTATAGTTTCAATTTCCTTGGTAATATATTCTTTGTGTTCATTGAGTTGTTTTCTGATCTCCCTATATTGCCTTTCTGTGTTTTCTTGTATATCTCTGAGTATTTTTAAGATTTCTATTTTAAATTCTTTGTCATTTAGCTCCAAGGCTTCCAATATGGTAAGTCTTTTCTCCATAGATTTTTCCACATCTATTTGTGTTACCTCTCTTTCTTTTGTATCCATAATATTCGATTTCCTCTTTCTTATCGGCATCTGAGGGTGGTCTTATTGATAGCACTAATTAGAATTAATAAAGAGTAAAAAGTAAAAAAAAAAAAAAAGGGTAAAACACCCCACAAAAAAAAAACAGTAATAATTTATTATTTCCCCCTTTTTTTCTCTCTTCTCTTTCCCTCCTCTCCCCTCCTCAGGGAAATATCGTGCCTATAATGGAGGGCCTGATTTGGGGTGAAGAGTTCAAGGGGCAAAAAAAAAGGGAGTAGGGACCTACTAAATGCAAAAAAAAAAAAAAAAAGGGAAGAAAATCTTAGACAAGATGATTTGCTTGTAAGTGATGGTCAACTAAGAGATATAATGAGAGGGATAAGAGGGAACCAGAAAAAAGGACCAAAAAAGAATAATAAAGAAGAAAAAATAAAAATAATAATTAAAAATCTGTTGTATTAAGTGGAGCGAAGACTAAATACAATGGAGACCTTGGGTTGGGAAGACCCAAAATGCCACAAAAATAAACAAACAAGAAAAAAAAATAAAAACAAAAGCAAAAAAGAGAAATAAAGCCAAAAAAAAGCCTTGAGTCCCAAATTAACTAATTTGTTCATGATTGAGGATTATATGGGAGGAAAGTAAAATGAGAAAAGAAAAAACGAATAGAAAGGAAAAAATAAGAAAAAGAGAAAAACGAAGGAAGAAATAAAATAGGAAGAGAAAAAAACAAAATAAAGCAAGACAAAAAAACAAAAAAACAAAAGAGGAGAGAGTGAGAGTTAAGTGTTTTGGAGTATAACCTTAAAGGAGGGTGAGGATGAAGAAGAAAAATAAAATGCAACACTCATGAGTAGTGTAGTTCAAGAAAGGGGAAGTATAAGATGGGCAGAGAATAGAAGGACCGAGGTGGAGGAAATAAAGGCAAAAAGTTAGAAGAAACAAACAACAACAACAACAAAAAAAAATTAGTGGATCAAGTTGTAAAGTCTGTGGGTTTTTCTTGATTTTGAGAGGTTAACTTCTTCCTTTTTCTTTTCTCTCCCTCTTCCTGGTCAGTGACTCTGTACCCTAGGCTCTGCCCCTGTGTCAATCTTAGGTAGGGATTTGCAGTTGATGGGATTCTATGGCAATGTCATATAATTGGCTTTAGTCTTGCTGGAAGTAAAGTCTTGTTGGCGTTTGCAAGGTTCAACGATGAGAGAGTTTGCTTTCCTGGATTCTCTCTCCTAGTCCCCCCTTTCTGAATTAGCAGCCTGGTGATCCAGCTATAAGGCTGCAACTGCTTCTGCCTGAGGAGTAAGAGGCTCAAAGAGCTGGGAAATCCCCACTCTATCCCCACTCAGTGCAAGGCTTTGGGAAAGGCTCTGACAGTCAGGGCCTCCAGTGTAATCAGGTGGGGGTGGGAGTCAATTGTTGTCAAGGTGACTGATCAGCGCCTATCATTTAGTTGGACCTCTCAACCCAGGCTTTCCACACTTTGTAGCCTGTTTTTGCAGGGAAGAAGAGGTACTAGTCTCTGCTTACGACTAGTGTAGTATAAACCTTATTATCTGCCAAGTCCTTCTTGTTAGCGTTTATCCCTGAATATGGAGGCTCTATCAATCAGAAGTTGCCCCCGCCCCTTTAGCGAGAGGCACTAAAAAATATCACGCCTCTTGTCTTGGATCGCTGAACTGAGAGAGATCTTATCAATTAGAACCGAGGGTGCGCAGATTTCATGGGTTAAGCTAATTTCAGTGATTGGGTCGCAGCTGTGTTTCCGAAGGTATTTTAGGCTGCCTGCGCGCGCCCCTCCCCCAATGCTTGATTGTTAGCTTGAATGGCTGGGTGAGGTGCCCCGCCCACGGAGAGAATCTCCCAAGCCTCTCCCGCTCGCCCCGCCGCTGGCGGCTGGACCGCACCAGGCGCAGGATAATGGAGCCCCCTGGGTGTGCGGGCCAGCAGGGCGCCCTGGGCACGTGGAATGCCCAAGGCACACGTGCGAATGGGGCGCTCCGGGCACCGGTGGCCGGCGACCCCCACTCGCAGTGTGCGGGCCGCTGGGAACGTCAGCGGTGCTCAACCGGACCGGGCGCGCGCGCGGTTGCTCGCAGCGGCTCGCGGGGGCTCGCGGAGGCTCGCGGCGGCAGCTCGCGGTTCCCAAGTATATGGGCTGACTCACCACAGGCGCACTTCCTTGCGGTTTGAAAGAACGTCCCTGTGGTAGCTTCCTCCACACCCTCGTCTCTCAGATTCAAGTGATAACAGTCCTTTCGCTTTCAGTTTGTGTGGAACTCCGGAATGCTCCGAGGATAAATTTTTCTGTTTCTAGTTGATAAATTTGTTGTGATTTAGGGGAGAGCTGTCGGACGCGCTGCTCACGGCGCCATTTCCATGACTTCACTCTCCTCAAGCATGTGTTTCTAATATCCATACATTTGCAAATTTTCCAGCTTTGTTTTCAGCTTTTGATTTTTAGTTTTATTTCTTTTTGATAAGAAAAGACATTTTGTTATATCTTAAGTTTTAAATGTACTAAAACTTGTTTTGAGCCACCAGATAGCCTATCCTGGATTTTTTTTCATGTGCACTTGAGTAAAAGTATATTCCACTGCTATTAGCTAGAGTATTTTCCATATTTCTTACTTTTGTAATTTTGGATATTTATTTTCTATATTTCTTACTGCTTTTTTGTCCTTCATTTTCTCAAATACATCCTCTTTTGTTTGTTGTTTGTTTAGTGGACTTTTTGTAGTGACACATATTGATTCCCTTCTCATTTTGTGTGTGTGTGTGTATACTATAGATATTTTCTTTTTGATTGCCATGTGAACTATATGTAATATTTTAATATTATAATCATCTGTTTTAAACTGATAACCAATTGCATACCAATGCTACTCATTTACAGCTCCAACATCCTACTATTTAACTGTTACACACTTATTAAAAAACATATTTATTACTTTTTTAAAACCTGTAAAAATTTTAAATAGCACTACAATACAAAATTATACTTGCCCATGTATCTTATCTATTGAAGATAATTTTATTTTCCTATGTTACTGTCTAGCCCTTTTTTATCTCACTTGAAGAATTTACCTCAGAATTTTTTGTGGGACCAACCAGTCTAATGGCAATGAATTCCTTCAGATTTTGTTTTGCTAAGAATATCTTCATTTCTCCCTCATTTTAAAATGACAGTTTTGCAAGATGTATAATTTTTGGTTGACTTTTTTTTTCTTTCAGAACTTTAAATATATTACCCCACTATCTTCTGTAATACAAGTTTTCTGCTTGGAAATCCTCTAGCGGTTTTATTGGAGATTCCTGTACATAATGAGTCACTGTATTCTTTCTGCATTTTAAGATTTTCTCTTAGTCTTTATCTTTTGACAGTTTGAATACAATATATTTTAGTATTTGTTGCATTCTACTTGAAGATCATTGATCTTCTTGGATTTGTAGATCTATATCTTTTCTCAAGTTTGGGAAATCCAAAACAATAATTTCTTCAAATAACCTCTCTACTTCTTTCATTTTATATTCTCTTGCTGCTCCCCCAAAATGCATCTATTGGTTTATTTGATGATGTTGTACAGACTCCTTTAGGCTCTGTTGTCTTTTCCTCATTCTCTTTTCTTTTTGCTTGTCAGATATAATAATTTCAAATGACCTTCTAGTTGGTTGCTGCTTTCATCTTTCTGTTTAAGTCTATTGTCAATCACCTCTAGTAATTTTTTTTTGTACAATAGTTTTCTGAAGTGAGAAGCAGGGAGGCAGAGAGACAGACTCCCTCAGGTGCCTGACCAGGATCCACCCAGCATGCCCTCCAGAGGGCGATGCTCTGCCCATCTGGGGTGTTGCTCCATTGCAACTGGAGCCATTCTAGAGCCTGAGGCAGAGGTCATGGAGCCATCCTCAGTGCCCAGGCCAACTTTGTTCTAATGCAGCCTTGGCTGCAGGAGGGAAAGAGAGAGATAGAAAGAAAGGAGAGGGGAAAGGGTGGAGAAGCAGATGGGTGCTTCTCCTGTGTTCCCCAGCTGAGAATCAAACCCGGGACATCCACACGCCGGGATGACGCTCTACTACTGAGCCAACTGGCCAGGGCCTCTAGTAAATATTTTTAATTTGATTATTGTATTTGCCACTCCAGAATTTCTGG
The DNA here is from genome assembly GCF_036850765.1 of Saccopteryx bilineata. NCBI lineage: Eukaryota > Metazoa > Chordata > Mammalia > Chiroptera > Emballonuridae > Saccopteryx > Saccopteryx bilineata. The sequence continues at coordinate 26,780,544 of NC_089490.1, read as the reverse complement.
CTTGTCTTTAAAAAAATTTTTTTAGTCATTTTTTTGACATTCTCATTTTGTTTATCTGTTGTTTCCCTGATTTATTTTAGTTTATTGTCTGTGTTTTTCTTTAGCTCTTTAAAGAACTTTAAGACAATTGTCTTATTCTTTGTGTAGTAAGTCTAATACCTTTATATATTCAGGGATGATTTCTGTAATTTTTTGTTTTCTCTTTAATAGGCCATGTTTTTTTGTTTCTTTATATATCTTGTGATTTTTGTTGCTGAAAATAAGGCATTTGAACAAAAAGAGGAATTTCTTCAAGTTTTGCAGATTGGTAGGAAAAACCTTGATTAATTAGCAAGGCATATTTTGAGACAACGAATCAGTACCTGGTAAAACTTAAGAGTTTTCTTATGTCATTTTTCTGAGCATGTATCTAGGCTGATACTATGGCTCTGAATTTTATTTTTCAATTCCACAAATGCACACCTGCTTTTAAGTGTCTTAACTTCTCACTATTTCTCTCTCACCTTCTTCTTGGCACTTCAGATGTTCTATAGTATTTCATTATGCATAATCCTTTGTCCCAGGTGTCAGTGGGTCTGCAGTCCCTTTTCAGCTGTAATAAGCTACGCCCACTGTTTCACTGGTTTTTCCTACCTTAAGATCTAAACTATGCTACAGTTTACCATCTGAGTTCTAAATCAGAAAATAGAGACTAGGACAGCACATAAAAGGTCAGAATATAGCAAATAAAGTTCTCTCTACTTGCTCCAGACCATGTAAGGAAATAAAGTTTAAACCATCTCCTCCCAACTATGCTGGAGCACGCAGGGAGGCAGTCTGTCAAAGAAGAGGAAGAACTCCATAGAAATTTCTACCATTTTTATTATGGCTTTATTTTGCTTTGGGTGCTCACTCAATTGCTATAAATCTTTGACAACTTTCCACAGCTTCTATAAAATTATTTTAGGCAGACACTAGTAGTTGTTTTTATTATATCTATGGGAAAATAATGGCCTGAAACTTTCTAATGCCATCTCTCTTCTTTGTCCAGCTTTGTCTTTCAAAGCATTTTAAGCTCACCAAAGTATTTCATTATAGGTATAATAAATATCCTTCCTACTTAAATGCATAAATTCTTCATGTTTTATCAATATATTTATATCTCTATAAAAATATACACATTTTTCTGAACACTTTGAAAGTAAGTTACTGATGTCATGACACTTAATTTTTAGTAGGTCAACATGCATCATCTATTTATAAGGACACTGTCCTACAAAATTACAATATCATGGTAGATACCATCCCACCAAGAAATTGTAAAAATAAGAATTTAAAACTCAGGCATTTCGCCAACATACTACTCTGCACTATGCTTATTTTCTGATGCTTAAGTAAAGTTTCTTTCATGTTTTGATTTTTATATCTATAATCACCAAACCGCCTTCATTATATTATCTGATTTTCCATATAGATTTGGAAAGAAGAGTATGAACCGGGGTCAGTGATAGTCAGTGACTGTACATATCTATGTGTGATCACCAGAAACATGGGAATCTTTCTGTTTTTATGATTTCTTAAGAAGTTGTGCTCAAAGTATCTTAACAAAAAGAGGGTTTATTTCATAATCATTTAGAAAAATATCAGTTTTCTAATAAAATCACCTCTTTATATTTACAGGTTGTTTGGGCTACTTCTTACCTCATTGGCTGTTCTGTGTCACCATGTTGCAAAAGAAAATTGTCACCTGAGTATCTCTATATTTGTCACTATTGTCATGAGTAGGTATTATACAGCTTGAGTTCACATAGATTTTTAGAAATATATCCTGTTCCCTTATTCATGTTTCTAAAACATAAATAAAATCCAATAAATATGTTATTTCAGTTAAGTGGAATTTAAAGATAAAATGTCATTTAGCCAATACCTAATATATTACACCCAAACACATCTTTTTCTTTCATTTTTTTAATGATTTTTTAAATTGATTCATTTTAGAGAGGAGAGAGAGAGAGGAAAAAAAAAAACAGGGGAAGAGCAAGAAGCATCAATTCCAATATGTTCCTTGACCAGGCAAGCCCAGGGTTTCAAACCAGGGACTTCAGGATTCCAGGTCTAGGCTTTATCTGCTGTACCACCACAGGCCTGGCCAACACACCTTTTCACTTACATCATATTTTTGTAAATAAGCCTATATATCACTAAAAGAATGTTCATTTTTGTTAGATAGCTCGGTGGGGTAGAACACCATCCCAATGTTCAGAGGATGCCGGTTCAATCCCCAGTCAGGGGACATACAGGAGCAGATAGATGTTTCGGTCTCTCTCTCCTTTTCTCCCTTTCTCTTCTCTAAAATCAATACAGTAAAGAGGTTTTTTTTAGAGAGAAGAAGGGAGAGAACAGGAGAGAGAAGAACATCTGTTTCAGTATGTGCCCTGACCAAGGTCGAACAGCAACTTCTGCGCTTTGGTATGATCCTCTAACAAACTGAACTATCTGGCCAGGGCAAAATAAACATTAAAAAAAAATGTTCACATTTAGAATTATTATCAATAGTCTTGCTGTGTGTTATTGATTCTTCAAGTAATATTAGTTAAGGTAAACAAATTAGAGCTAGCTTAAGCCAAAAACAATGATATTTACTTCAGCAATGCAGAGTACCTTTACAATGCAAGGACCAAAATGCAATGAAGTGTTAAGAATACACAGAAAAAGCCAAGAGTTCTTGTATTTAGTTTTTTAGTTTAACTATTGATATATGTCTTTTCTTTCTTCAGAAATTAGTTTACCTATTATCAATAATATGCGTACCAATTCTTAGAAGAAATTTGCTTCAGTGAATAGCAAGTGTGCTCTTTTGTCCCCTGATGTTTTAGCACCAGCTGTCTCCCCTGTGTGTAGCATAATAAAAGATGTGTAATATGAACCAATGAAAATGATTGTTCTGAGTATATGCTACCAATTTTACACTTCAGTTGAAGTCTCCAAAGTCACTATAGATTCAATTTATATAACACATTTATATATATATATATATATATGGTACTTTTGCTCTTAATTATGTTTTTATTTTATTAGTTAATATTTGTTGTAATTTTATCTATGTAAGTAGTACTGAGAAAATTGAGGTCTGCTTGAATTTATGACACATCAGTTGTACTAAATCTTTGAAAAGGTTGGCGGTCTGTGGTGAACTTTTGACAATACAAAAAAAATAAAATGCACAGAGTTGTGACAGAAGAACTTTCTTGGCAAAAGATTTGGCTGAGTATTTGACAAAATATCTCACTGAATTAAGTAACAAACTTATTTTATAAGGTAAAATGTTAACAATTTAAATATCAGTGAAAAAATATTAGATAGAATGTTCTTTTAGGCAGAACATTTACTTTAATTTTTAAGTGATATTAAGTACAAATAAGCTATGATCCACATTGTTTTCTTAGATATCTGAAGGTAAGCCTGTTTTATTTGGAATTTCAAACTATCTCAGAACTGGAAATTCTTACCTACTCACTCTCTCCAACTCTTGAGTTTTAGCTGTGGTGGTGTACTTTTATTTTTTTTATAATACTGCATATATTTATATAAAGGACACTAATATATATCAAGTTTTTTATGACATAGTGCAGGATGAAATTAGAACATCTCCACTCTCTTAAAAAAATTTTAACATTGTTAAGAAACACGCTTTTTTTGCCTGACCAGGCAGTAGTGCAGTGGATAAAGCATTAAGCTGGGATGCAGAGGACCTAGGTTTAAAACCCTGAGGTTGCCAGCTTGAGTGTGGGCTCATCTAGTTTGACTAAGGCTCACCAGCTTGAGCCCAGGGTCACTGGCTTAAGCAAGGGGTCACTCTGTCTGCTGTAGCCCCACGGTCCAGGCACATGTGAGAAAGCAATCATTGAACAACTAAGGAGCTGCAATGAAGAACTGGTGCTTCTCATCTCTCTACTTTCCAGTTTTTCTGTCCCTCTCTCTCTGTCTCTGTCAAAAAAAGAAACGTGCTTTTATGTAACTTTATCAAGTCCTTTTGGGTATAAAGAAAAGTCTCTTATTATAAATGGCTCTAAAGCTATTCTGTCACTTGAGACGTGACTGCCCAAAAAAAAGTGCCAACTATTCCAAAATATTCTTAGGACAGCAAAGTTGTCAGTTGTACTTTTAAAAGGGTAAGTAAGTTATCATCATTGTAAGCCTGAAAATATTAAATCCACCTTAACAATTATAGTCGTTATAACAAGTAGTTTTCAAAAATTGCTTTTAAAGTTGATTGAAATAGCAAGCACATTTTATATGTATTTTCCTAACATTAATTTTATTAGACTCCTTTCCTTTTTTTTTTTTTTTAAGGGGAAATGAACCTGACAAAAAGAATGAACCTTATAAGCAGGGAAAACCATGTGAAGACTGCCCAAATAACTGTGAAGATAAACTTTGTAGTAAGTTTTACACCTCAGTTTGCTTGATGTTGATTGTTGATTTGGGAGCCATGTGTCCTTTAAATTAAGCATTTAACAACATTTCATTACCCTATAACTTTCATCTCAATCATTTTACAAGAAAGATCAACATTATTTGATTTTTCTTTCTCTCCAGAGTCACCATGACCATTGATTAAATCTATTTGAATGGAAATTAGAATGTCTAGGTCTATACTCAAGTCTCTGCCTTAAAATGTAAAGATCCTAGTAAGGATACCCTACATAAACTGTTAGCATAAGCATAAACTTAAGTAATTAATTGAGAGGCAGGTCAGGTCGGCAGAGAGACCGACTCCCTCATGCGCCCTGACTGGTATCCACCCAGCAAACCCCTTATCGGGTGATGCTCTGCTCATCTGGGGCTGCTTTTCCGTTGCTCAGCCACTGAGCCATCTCAGGGCTTGAAGCAAGGACATGGAGCCATCCTCAGTGCCCAGTGGGCAACTTGCTGGAACCATTAGAATCATGAATGCAAAAGGGAAGAGAGATAGAGAGAAGGAAGAGGGGGAAAGGTGGAGAGGCAAATGGTCGCTTCTCCTGTGTGCCCCGACAGGGAATCGAACCCAGGTGTTCCATATGCCAGGTCGATGTTCTACCACAGAGCCAACTGGCCAGGGAAGTATAAATTTTTTGTATAAATTTTTCTATGCTCTACAAAATGATTCTGTGCTCTCCTACTGAAGTTCTGAATTTAGACATACTGCTTTCAGGTTACCAGTGTTCTCAGATTGCTTGCTGTTACCTAATTCTCTATCAGCTGGGCCTTATTATGGCACGTAGAAACAAAACATCATAGTTGCTGATGACATAATACTGTATAGAGAAAACTACCAGAATTCATAATTGAATTCAGTGAAATTGCAGAATAAAAAATCAATATGCAAAAATTAGTTGTGTTTATGTACACAAATAAAAAACAATTAGGAAATAATCCCAGTTTCAATTACAACAAAGAGAATAAAATACTGCTTGACCAGGCTGTGGCACAGTGGATAGAGCATCAATCTGGAAGGCTGAGGACCCAGGTTCTAAACCTTGTGGTCTCCGGTGATGGGGTGACATTGATAAATCAGGGTACATATGTCCAGAGAAAACATCTCAAGGTTATTTTGACATTTGATTACGTTGCATATCCCTCATCCAAGTCAAATTGTCTTCCATCACCTTCTATCTGGTTTTCATTGTGCCCCTCCCCTACCCCCACCCCTTTCTCCCTCCCCCTCCCCCTGGTAACCATCAAACTCTTGTCCATGTCTCTGAGTCTCATTTTTATGTCCCATCTATGTATGGAATCATATAGTTCTTAGTTTTTTCTGATTTACTTATTTTACTCAGTACAATGTTATATAGTTAATCATGTTGATAATTTTAAAATGACATTATAATTGATACTGGTGTTTCATTTCTAATATATTTAGGTATGTTTTAACAACAACAAAAACACCCAATAATAATGATTAAAGAAGGCTATTTAATATCACACCAGATTTTTACCTACTTTTCTTTCATACTGACCCATTTAACTCATTACCTGTTTTCCATTCTAATTTTATTAGCTCATGATAATCAAAATTAAGTCATTATTGCTAATAAATTTTACATTCATGTCTTTATGGAGATGATCTCTATCCTCAGTGACTGTGATTTTTTTGAGGTTAATATTGCATACATATGCTTCCTCCCTTCAGCGAACCCCTGCATCTACTATGATGAATACATTGACTGTAAGGCACAAAAAAGAATTCTTGGATGCAGCCACTCAGGAGTTCAACTACGGTGCAAAGCCACTTGTTCATGTGTCACTGAGATAGCATAACTATTGTTATTTACAACTCTAATGTGCTGTTAGGAAAATATCTGCTGGGTTATACTATTGACTTTATGTTGCTTTAGTTGCTTCTGCTGAAATTCATTTGGTTTTAATTATACTGTACTGGAGATCTTAATTAGCAAAAGTCACCTGCCACCCCTCCTGTCTTGATAAATCCTGAAGTAACTTTGTTTTACACTTTCTTACTGCTGGAATGAAAGGTCCAGTTCCACACCAGCCTCTTATTTAAATCTTTAGATTTATAGTTCTCAGGTTGATATAACTCCACTGATGGTATAACTGGGTCCTTCTTTCTCTGTTTTAACTCCTTCCCCTCCTTTGTCATGTCTCCAACCAGCCTGAAGTTTGTCTTCTCTGTATAACCTACGTGAACTAATAATTCTTCACCTATGAACTTTACTTCTATTTTAAATCAGTCATTAAAATAATTTACAAAGCCAAAAGTCCAGTCTCATTATTGCAAGGTAAATACCACTTAATTGCAAGTGGTTTATGTGTCTTACTGTTTCATTGCAGTATCGATAAACATTTGTAAAGGTGGTAAAAGAGAACTTGAATTTTTAATTTAATGAAATATGAATTCAACACTGAATTCATATAATAAGAATGTAGATGTTCATGAATCTTAACATTAATCAAATTGCTGAAGTGTATGGCCACCCAGAGGGCCTGTTACCTGGATTTTTTTCCCCCGATAACTGTGCTCTTCCTTTCTGAAAGTTTATATAAAATAAAATCTCCTTGATTTTTTTCACTTGTCATAACACATATAGAAAAGAGGAAGTAGAAACAAGGTTTTACTTCAAGGATGAGAATTCTCTGTGGAACTCAAAAATAAACTTCCTATGCTAAATATGTCCAAGAAAGTGTAACATAAATTCCAGTGCAACTTTTTGAATGCCTTCCAACATCACCCCCATGACCACCATGGATCAGGAATGTTTGTAATCACAACATACTATTTATCGAATGAAATCTTATGCTATGTTTCAGGGTCACTTTTGGGGGAAGGTCATAACTAGACTCAGGAGCGCAAAAGCACCATTAAAAACAGATGTATGTTGGTGTGTATGAGTCTACATATACTCAGAATGTCTAGAACTCCTGCGAAGCAAAGACAGTAAAGAGCATCATTGAGGACAAAACCTGATTATGTTGTTTGGATCACAGCAGAGAGTAAATGAGCCCAGGATTGGGTCAAGATTACAGGGAAACTTGAAGGAAAGGCCAACTGAATGGCTTGGAAGCAATTTCACTTCTGGTTTTTTATCCAAAGAAAACAAAAACACTAATTGAAAAGATACATGCACCCTCGTATTCAGGGCAGCATTATTTATAATAATCAAGACATGGAAAAAAAAAACCTGTGTCCATTTACAGATGAATGGTGAAGAAAATATGGAGTATTTTTACTATGAGTTACCATTTAGCCATAAAAAAAAGAAGGTTATCTGTTGGCCCAGCGTGTGGAAGTCCCAGGTTTGATTTGACTGGGAAGACAACCATCTGTTTGTCCCACTCTCCTCTTTTCCGTTCTCTCTCCTCTCTCTCTTCCCCTTCTGCAGCCATGGCTCAATTGGTTTGAGCACGTTGGCCCCAGACACAGAGGATGGTTCCATGGAGCCTCCAACTCAGGCACTAAAAATAGCTCAGTTACGAGCATGGCACCAGATGTGCAGAGCATCGGCCCCAGATGGGGGTTTCTGAATAGATCCTGGTTAGGGCGTGTGTGGGACTCTGTCTCCCTTAGTCTTATTTAAAGAGAAAAAAAGAACAGAAAGCTATCCTGTCATTTGCGACAAGGGAGGGACCTGGAGGGCGTTAGGCCAAGTGAAATAAGGCAAAGAAAGTATAAAAAATATTATTTGGTTTTACTTCTATGTGAACTTCTTACCAACAGAAAAATAAAAACCAAACTAACAGAAAAAGAGATCAGATCTGTGGGATAGGAATTGGATGAAAATGGTCAGAAGGTACAAACTTTAATTGTAAGATAAACACGTACTGGGGATGTAACAGCCAGCCTGTCATTAACACTGTCATTAACACTGCCGTATGGTATAGTGACACTTGCTAGGAATGTGGATCTTAAACGTTTTCATTATAAGGCCAAAAAATTCATAACTATATGAGGGATTTGATGTAAACTGCACTTATGCCAATCATTTTTCAATATATGTATAAGTCATTCTACAGTACACTTAAAAGTATGCTCAACTCTGACAATTGTGTCTCAATAAAAATGAAAAAAAAAATTACCTAAATATGCCCTTGCTCTTACGACTCCCATATCCACCAGAACTTGGGTGTGAGCTGTACCAGGGAAGAGCTGATGGGCATGAACAAGACCATTTTTAGAGATATCAGACAGCAGAGCTGTCTGAGGGCAGGACTTCCAGCTGCTGGGGGAATACGTCTTTCCGTGCACAAAGGGAGTTATATAATGCGCCACAGCATACTTGGATGCTACCACCTTTGAGATAACCATTTACATTTCAGTTCTAAGCATTTGGTAACCTGATCGTAACAGGCAAGATTTCCTTACCAATGAGTGCATCAGTCTGCCCTTTGCCTGGAGATCTTATATTATACTTTGATTAGGTGTGCTGTGTCAGTTCTTTCCTTCAGTTACTGATAGTTTTTATAGAAATATTTCTTTTGATATGAAGTAATTAAAAGCTCAAAACCATGTTTTTTTGTTTGTTTGTTTGTTTATTTCCTTTGTTCCAGTCTGAGTTACTTAATCCTTCTCATGGTTTAGAAATTTCATTCACGTGAAAGCAAAATTCTTGGAAATGACCACAAGATGGCAGCATATGTATGAGAGTTAAACTTTTGAGGCCGAGAAAGAGAAACTGTTAGATTGATATCCTAAAATTATTCAAAAGGGTAGCTAAGTAATTTACATAAAAGCTTATAAAAAAGAAAAAGACCCCCACACTTTGCTGGTAAATTGTTGCAGTCTTAGGTGGTCGTACAATGGGAAAAAGACAGTGTTAGGAGATTATGTATCCCAAACCTACTGACAGAGGGACAGTGGTAGCTGACACCTACCTGATAACATATCTACCTCAATTTTCTAATGTTCAAATGGAGAGAATAATAGTACCTCTCTTGAAAAGTTGCCAGGAAGATAAAAAAATAAAAACATACAGAATTTGTAACAGACCCTGGTGTGCTGTGTTTGTTGTTAACTTTTATTATTCACCATCTTCTTTTCTTTTTTAAAAAATTGTTTTCTTCAGTGAAAGGAGTGGAGGCAGAGACAGACTCCCACATGTGCCTGAACAGGGATCCACCAGCAAGCCCACCAGGGGGCGATGCTCTCCCCATCTGGAATGTTGCTCATTCCTCAGCAACCAAGCTTTTCTTAGCACCTGAGGCAGAGGCCTTGGAGCCACCCTCAGTGCCCAAGGCCAACTCGTTCCAATTGACCCATGGCTGTAGGAGGAGAAAAGAGAGAGAGAGAGAGAGAGAGAGAGAGAGAGAGAGAGAGAAGCGAGAGGGGGAGGAATTGAACCCAGGACATCCACACAATGGGCGGATGTTCTACCACTGTGCCAACTGGCCAGGGCCTATTATCCATCATTTTCAGTAGAGATGCCGGACATATATTTGCTTTTAATTGCAACTGTTGTTTATTAACTGTGCAAAATTATACAAGATTTAGCATTCACAATTGTATCGCATGGGGTATCATTGAAACTCCAGAACAAACTTTGGATGTGAATAATGGGTCACACTTACAAATGCAGAAACTGAGACAAGGAGATAAAATAATATGTTTCAAGTAGAACTACTAATATGGCTGGGATATTGTAACCCTGGTCTTACTTACTAGAAGCATTTCCTTCAACTCTTTACTACATCTGAAAGAGTAGCTATGTCTAAACATTATTACTAAATTTCGATTTTGCGCATTCAATCTCTGATACCTTACACTGAATGTTTTTCTTCCTCTTCCAACCAGAAAATATGAGAATAATCTCATTATTTAAATTTCTATTTTAGGCCCTGGCCAGTGGCTCAGTGGATAAAGCTTCGGCCAGCATATGGGCATCCAGGGTTCAATTCCCGGTCAAGGTACACAAGAGAAACAATTATCTGTTTCTCTCCCCCTCTCACCCGTTTCTCTCTCTCTTCCCCTCTCACAGCCAGTGGCTCTATTGGTTTGAGTAGACAGGTGCTGAGGAAAGCTCTGTTGGACTGACGGTAAGCCTCAGGTGCTAAAATTAACTTGGTTAATTCAGTTAATTCAAGCATTGGCTCTAGACAGAGGTTTCCGGGTGGATCCCAGGTCGGGGTGCATGTAAGTGTCTGTCTCTCTACCTCCCCTCCTCTCACTTAAAAGAAATTCTGTTCTATACAAATAGGGATATTGCTAGCTTTGGAGCTCTAGAAAAAATAAACTGGAATTTTATCCTGACAATGTTAATAAGACCATGTGCTAGGTTATTATTCTTCCACTGAATAATTGGAGTGAAGACATTGTACAAAATACGAGAAAGTCATGGAAACAAGGTGAACTCACAGAGGACAATGCAAAGAAGTAGCAAACTATAAGTAGGTGTATATCTATATGAGGCAACTTTGTGCTCAAAAACCACCAGGGATCACTAAGTTTCTTGGCAATGATGAATTAAGTTATCCCATTTATATATAAGTTTGTGTCCCTTCATGACAGTAAATGTGGACTAGTACACTCTTCTATTATATTTTTTTAACTTGGATATTCAAATTTTTAGATTTCAGATCTTGCTTGTGAAGAAAAAAATCAAGATCTAAAAATTAAACATACTTTAATAATGGTATAAGAAGAAGGTAAGTGACAGTTAAATAAAAGGTTGCCACTCTATGTGGTTTTCTCAGCTACGCGTAATATTGCGATGAGCATTCTTTTGCTTTGGGAAATGTGTGATATGCAGCCATACAGAGCTGCCCATAAGGAACTTTCAATACTGTAGAGTGAGCCTGTCCCATGGCATTGTGAAGACTGGATAAAATCGGAGCTCACTGCTAGGACCCAGAAAAGCTGTTTAAGTTTTTCCTGCACAACTTACACAGTAATAGCATTTTCAAGATTCTTTTTTTAACTACTACATAATATAACAGAAGTAATGTGACTTTCATATCTACTGACTACAGGGCATATTAATGCTCTACTGGTGAAAATTGATTTTTAAGAGTCTAACTGAAAAAAATAAAAAATAAAAAGTGTTAGCTATTCACCAAAACTTTTACCACAAATGAACTTCCTCCCGTTATATACCTGAACATAGGTCACCTGCCAAGCTTATTATTTATTTTTATATTTTATTTTAATTGTGTCATAAATTGTTATCAACTATAGCCACATACTATTTGTTAGATCCTCAGATCTACCTCATCATAAAAAGAAAGTGTGTATCCTCTACCAATCTCTCACGATTTCCCCCAGCCCCAAGCTCCTGTGAACTCCTCTCTGCTCTCTGTTTCTCTGAGTACCATCTGTATTCATTTTCAGATGTTCAACCAGGCTTACACCTTTGAATGAATCACAGCTGATCATAATGTATGAACCTTTTAATGTACTATTGAATTTGTTTTGCTATATCTGAAGATTGAGGATTGTTACATCTGTGTCCATCAAGGATATTGGCCTGTATTTTCCCTTTTTGTAGTGTCCTCGTCTGTCTGTGCTATCATGGTAATGCTGGTCTCACAAAATTAGTTCCCTCCCCTTCTGACTTTTTAAAGAGTTCAGAAAGATTGATATTAATTCCTCCTTTAAAGTTTTGGTAGAAATCACAACTGAAGAGCCATCTAGTCCTGCACTTTTCGTTGCTGGGAGGTGCTTGATGACCACGTCAGTCTCCTTACTCATTATTAGTTTGTTAACATTTTCTATTTCTTCATGATGTGGTCTAGGTTGGTTGTGTATTTCTAGAATTTTAAAAATTTGTATTTGGTTGTCCAATTTGGTGGCCTTTAATTATTCATAGTAGTCCCTTATGTTCCTTTTTATTTGTGTGGTATAATTTGTAATGTCTCTTTTTCCACTTAAAATTAATTCTTTGAGTCTTCTTTCTTTTTTATCCTTGGTAAGTCTAGCTAAAGGTTGCTCAACAATTGAGATCAGCTTACATTTTCCTCCTTATTCAGCTAATGTGGCATATTAAGCTGATTAATTTTTATAAATTAATCCATCCTTGATTCCAAGAATAAATCCCACTTGGTCATGATATATAATCCTTTTAATATGCTGCTGAATTCAATTAGTTAATATTTTTAAAAATGTTTACATCAATATTTCTGACATTGATCTCCAGTTTTCTTTTCTTCTAAAGTCTTTGTATGACTCTGGTATTAAAATAACACTGGTTTCATGGAATGAATTAGAAAGTAACCCATTTTCTTCAACTTTTTGGATGAGTTTGAGAAAGAGTGTCACTAAATCTTTTGCAAATATTTGGTAGATTTTCCCAGTGAAGATCTGGTTCTGGAACATTCTTTCTTGGGAGATTTTGCTCTCTAATTCATTCTCTTTGAGTCTTGGCTTCCATTCTTTTTTTGGTATATACCCCAAACTATAACTTCCAGATCCTAAGGTAATTTTATTTTGTGTTTTTGAGATACCACTATACTGTTTTTTCCCCTATAGGATGCGTCATTTTACATTCCACAAACAGTGCACAAGGAATTCAATTTCTCCACATCTCACCAATATTTTTTGCAGTTTTGTTTTGATAATAGTTATCCTAAGTGTAGCTTGTTGTGGTTTTAATTTGCATTTCCCTAATGATTAGTGATGTTGAGGATTCTTTCATGTGCTTAATAGCCATTTATGTATCTTCTGTGAGAAATGTCTTTCATCTCTTTTCTCATTTTTAATTGGATGGTGTGTTTTTATATTATTGAATTTTATAAATATACAGTGTTATTAATATACTATATAGCAGGGGTCTCAAACTCGCGGCCCGCCGAACAATTTTGTGCGGCCCACAGACTAATCCACGAAGTTAAAAATATTTTGGATAAAATTAAGTAAGCCTAGGGGCCTACTTGTATTTTTCATTTCTCTAGCATCCTAGCTAGATATTAGCTTAATTAACAGCAGTTGTGATGCGAACTACAGTTTCTGGTCGTTTTGTGACACTGAGTAAACTGCATGTACGATTGTGCTTGTTGTACTGATTTTTTTTGTTTTCAACTGCAGTGAGAAAAGGGTTGCGTAACAGTTGCCTTTTGTAGACCTAGTGCGGCCCGCCGAACGGCTGTGATCTTGCTCTGCGGCCCACATGCTGAGTTGAGTTTGAGACCCCTGCTGTATAGGATGTTAATATATAGGATATTAATACCATGTCATTATTAAAATTGGCAAATATTTTCTCTTATTCCTTAGCTTTCTTTTTAAATTGTGTCCTTTGATAGACAATTTTGAAATTTTTGATGTAGACTGGCTTATATATTTTTTCCTTGTATTGCCTGTGTCTTAGTGTCATATCCAACAACTAGTTGCTAGATTCAATGTGATAAAGCCATCCCTCTATGTTTTCTTCTAATTATGTTCTAGGTACTGAGTTCAATGGCATCGCTTGTGGCAAATGTGCATTTGTTAGAAAGAATGAGAGGAGAAACTTGCCGGGTAAAACATTTGCAGGTCTGTGTAGAGCAATAGTTTTGATGAAGGCCTGCATTTATTAATAGCAGATAATTAAAAGCCATATAGTGTTAGGAGAGATGGGCAACAAGAAAAGCCTTCCTGTATGAGGAACAGTCAAGACAATTCCATAATAGGAGTTACAGTAAACCACTCTGATTAAAAACAGGAAAACCAGGCCCTTGCAGGTTAGGTTAGCTTAGCTGGTTAAGAGCATCCTCTGGAAATGACAAAGTTGAAAGTTTGATCCCCAGTCAGGGCACACATGGTAAGCCACCGAAAAGTGTACACAAGACTGAGTGGAACAGCAAATGAATGCTTCCCTTTCCCCTCCCCCTTCTACTTTTCTCCTTCTATCTCTCTAAAAAAAAATAATAAAGTCTGACTAGGTGGTGGTGCAGTAGATAGAGTGTCCGACTGGGACACAGTGGACTCAGGTTTGAAACTCTGAGGTCGCCAGCTTGAGCCCAAGGCTGCTGGCTTGAACAAGGGGTCACTTGCTCTGCTTTGCCCCCTGGTCAGGACACATGTGAGAAAGCAATCAATAAACAACTAAAGTGCTGCAACGAAGAATTGATGCTGCTCATCTCTCTCTCTTCCTGTCTGTCTGTCCCTATCTGTCCCTTTCTTTCTCTCTCTCTCTCTCTCTCTCTCTCTCTCTCTCTCTCTCTCACACACACACACACACACACACACACACAAAGAAATGATAAAATTAAACCTTGGCCGGATGGCTTGGTTGGTTGGAGCATTGTCCAGGAGCACGGAAGTTGCTGGTTTGATTCCATGATCAGGGCACATATAGGAACAGGGCACATTGTTGTTCCTGTCCCTCTCTCTACCCTTCCCTCTCTAAAAAATAAATAATAATAATACCAAAACAAACAAAAAAACACCCGCAGAAAAACCAGAAAAAGGAATTTGGACAAAGTTTCTTGCACTAGTTGTGTAAGAGAAAACCTATCGAGGTTTATTGGGGGGAAGGGTCAGGTGGAGTTAGAGAAATCATATATATTGAAATCATTCTCTTTCCAACCTCTTACATATTTCATTATTTAATTCAGACCAAACAACTATGATGTACAGGATAGTATTATGATGTCACATTTTACAGAGGAGAAAATGAAATTTTAAGACATAATCAAACTAAGTAAAATCCTATGAAAAAAAGCGACAGAGGTGTGATGTGAACCTAGTCAATTTGTCTCAACAGTCAAGTCAGTACTCTGTACAGTGCCTGTTCCTCTGACCTGTAAAGAAACTTGCATCCATGCTTTGATTTTATGTAACCAAAACTCTTACAATAAATTGGTATAAGAGCCCTTGATTCTAATCCCTCAAAATCTCTGCATGTCTCATGGTTTCAATGTGAAACTGGGATCTTCCCAGTTTACAAAAAAGCATGATGAGCCCTTGCTGGATGGAAGAGATGGGAAGGCAAATTTGTCAGAGTACTGGCAAAAAAAAAAAGCTTTTAAAGTGACAGAACATGATTAAGAGGGGAAAAAAGCACAAGCAAGAGAGAGCTGAGAAAAACCTCACAGGCAGACAGCAGTGGTGACTACCAGGGGGACAGGGGGATGGGGCCGGCAGGAGAGGGTTGGGGGGACCAGTGGCGACAGAAGGAGACTCGACTCAGAGTGGTGAACACACAACACAATATAGAGATGATGTTCCGTAGAATTGTACCTCTGAAACCTATGCAATCTTATTAAGCAATGTCAGCCTAATAAATTCAATTTAAAAATAAGTAAATATAGGCCCTGGCCGGTTGGCTCAGTGGTAGAGCGTCGGCCTGGCGTGCAGAAGTCCTGGGTTTGATTCCCGGCCAGGGCACACAGGAGAAGCGCCCATCTGCTTCTCCACCCCTTCCCCTCTCCTTCCTCTCTGTCTCTCTCTTTCCCTCCCGCAGCGAGGCTCCATTGGATCAAAGATGGCCCGGTCGCTGGGGATGGCTCCTTGACCTCTGCCCCAGGCGCTAGAGTGGCTCTGGTCGCGACAGAGTGATGCCCCAGAGGGGCAGAGCATCGCCCCCTGGTGGGCAGAGCGTCACCCCCTGGTGGGCATGCCAGGTGGATCCCAGTCGGGCGCATGCGGGAGTCTGTCTGACTGTCTCTCCCCGTTTCCAGCTTCAGAAAAATACAAAAAAAAAAAAAAAGTAATTATAACAGTAAAAAGTAGAGAGAATGCAGAGTGAGCTAGAGGGTTTTATTATGTTGAAGAACAGTGTCCGAGAGGGTGACATTGACAATCTGAAAACACAAAACTCTTGGTGATACAGGGAAATATTTGACCTCATCATTTAGAGATATAAAATTGTAGGTAGAGCACAGAGCATTTACCTAGTGGCTGTGGCTGATGCAATGCTGTGAGAATACTCCAGCTCCCGGAATCCTCCTGGGCACACCCAGGAAGGGAGCTTGCCCGCTGCGTGGAAATGATTCAGCACCGGCTGAGCAGCCCTCTGACCTTTTTTGGCCATTTGCCCTACCATAACACCCTATAGGCTGAACCCATGTATCAAAGCTAGCTTAATAAAATGGATCTGCGTCACTGAACCTGGTCTCCGGAGTCGGGTCTTTCCGTCTCCATTGTCCTCACCCCCAGCAGGACTTGTCCACATAAAATAGTGGTGTAATCATAATGTGCAACATGAGACCATGTGAGTGGGAGCTAAAAAGGATGGAATGAGAAGATCCGAACCACGAATTCAAGGGCCTGAGACATCAGAAGGTGCAGTCTTTCAAGTGGATGTTAAAGGCCCTCAGGTTGACTCCAGGAGTCAGGATGGTCAAGCAGAATTCGGTTCAGGCTACCCACATTTGTGAAAGGCAGAAAGTGACATGAAAAGTCATTGTAGGAGAGTAAATGGGTTGATTGCTGGCACAGCTACACGTCATGAGTTTCACTGGGGCAAGATTTTTGAGAGGAGCAAAGAGTTTAATCTGGAAAAGATAAGGGGATTATTGTGGATTTTCAGCTTTTTGTCAAGTCTAGACCAGAGCTACTTACAATATGACAGAGAAACAGCACCACCTGAGTGTGCTTTTGAAGAAATATCTACAGGGACAGTCTCCAGTGGAGTCTTCTGGGTTCCAAATGTTTGCCTTCTTCCCACCCCTGATATTGTTCACGTAAAATAAACGATAATCCCTATTTCCATATTTGAGCAACTATGATGCTGAATCTTTTTCATTCAAAAACTGCTAGAAATCCTGCTGTAGTTGGAGGAAGAAATAGATACCGCTAAAATTAGAACACATGCATACAGCTCTTTGTAACTACTATGCTAGCTTAAAATATGTAGGTATTTATATTTCTTCCTAGGAATTGGCAGGGTGAACAGGACACATTCTACATTGAAATATGAATTCTCTTCATTTTACATGAGTATTTGTTTCATATGAATGAAGCAAAGATACAGACTGTGACTTGTAGACATGTGAGACTTTGTATTCATAATTAATCCCTTACAATGGCACACACACTCCTTTAGGTAAGGGCTGAAGTGCAAGTTTATTTGCAAAATGAAGCAAGCGCTGGTAGGGGGCAGGAAATGACCCAAGGAAGGGAAGTTGGTCAGTAAAAGTACAATGTTAAGCCACCACCCGCTGTAGTTTATATTTCTCAATAAAATGCTTCAAAGTATAAAGTTTTACACATACAAAGTATAAATTTGAAACTCTTAATTACAGACTATCCATTGCACTACTGTGTGGATGGACCTGTGTGCTGTCAGACGGATGTTCAGAAATCCTCAGCACCAGAACAAGAGAACGGAATCAATCTACTGAGAACTCCTAAATTCAAAAATGCTGTATATTACTGTGCTCATTGTAAACCAAATTAATATCACCTATAGATCCAAATACTATTTCTAATTTGAGGCAGTTTATTTAAGGAAAGATTAATTAACAATTTTCTGCTCACAGGCAAAATTAGCCAGAGGCCCACATAATAGTTCTTCACCAAATAACCAACTGTCCAAAAAGAAATTACTACCTTTCATAACATTTTCAAGAAAGAAGTAATTACATCAGGTGGCAACACGCTGACAATGGTAAGATTACTTAAACAGCAATTACAAAAACAGTGACAAAAATAATAGCATGATGTTTATTGAGTTTTTATTCATTTCTATTCACTTTCAATACCTCAAAAGTTTGGTCTTGAGAAGCAAAGCAGCAGAAGAAACAGACGCCCAGAGGAGGTAAGCCGATTTCCCAAAACCGTACCGTTAGTAAATGACGGAGCAGCAATTCCACCTCGTACAGCCTGGCTCCATCCACAGTGCCCCTGGGACAGCGCTTCTCAACCCTGAGTGTGCTGGAGACTCCCCTGAAGAACTGGCGCAGCACAGGTCCTGGGACCCAGTGTCTGAGATCCCGCTGTGGGTCTGGGACAGGGACCACGCCCAGCTCCCCGCTGATGCTGAAGCTGTCAGTCAATATAGCGAACTTGGTTTAACAAGTTCGGAGGCATGTCCTAGCAGTCTGCATGGGGCAGCAGCCCCGGAGGTCGGCCGCTCACCTGAGAATCAAGATGTCCAGGTTCCTAGCCAAATAAGCAGATATTGAAAAATCTATTTTTCAGTTCTTTCATAACCCGTGGAAGGGAGAGGCACTGACTTTCCACTATAAACCTGGAGTGTGGGCAGACGAGGTGCTGTAAAAGAAAGTGCGAAGAGGCAAAGGTATGAGAAACAAGATAACAGAGTAAGCGTAGCAGTAACCTCAGTAATGCTTCAGGGGAACCCCGGGGCCGAGCTGTTCCATGCAAGGGCACAGGACATGTGTGAGAAGCAACTGACAAAATTAACAGCAGCACATTTAATAAACAAGAATGGGACTGAAGAGACAAACACAATTGTCAAGCAAACAATTCCCCCCAATAGAAAAAAAAAGGCAGTGTGTAAAATCCGATTAAATAGAATCATTCATTTGAACCAGGATTCATAGCTTTGGATTAAAATCCCTGAATACTCGTGATTTTATCAGAGATGTACCAATAAAAGGGAGTGTCTCATCAGCATTAACCAGAGGCAGCATCCTAGAGATCCTCCTCACAAAGGTCTGAACTGCAAACTGTGTATAAGGACAGTTGCAGGTAGACAAGCAGACGAGGAGAGGACAATTCCCTTGCAGGATGACGACAGGGGTAAATCTCCAGCTACTCCTGCCTGTGGAGCTAGGGAGAGAAGCAGGATTGGACAGAAACAGAAGCTGGGTACAAATGTAGTCACAACAGAGGCCTCAGCTCAATCCGTGCAAGCTATGAAATTGAGATGGTTATTCTAACTTGTTCCAACGTGGAGAGGCCCTGCCTGGCCTTTACAATTTCCACTTTTTTCTATCAGTTCTTTTTTGTGGGCTGTCCCAGAGAAGGGAGTAAGCACATGAATGCGGACAACTTGTAGAGCAGGCTGGGCTGATGGTAGAGCTGCCCCTGGGAGGACTCCCGCTGGTGGAGGAATAGTTTTTCAGTGCAGAAAAGGGCCTGGGTATGCATTACAGCATCCACTGCAAGCAACTGTCTGTGACTGAGGCAGTTAGGTTCCAGCCCTAATCATTCAGGAACCTGGTTGCAACAGGCAAGATTTCTTTACTAATGAGTGCAATGACATTCCCACAGCGGGGAGATCTTATACTCTGGTGTAATGTGTTCTATAAAATCTATTTATCCAGTTATGAAGATATCGTGTATAAATAAATTAACCCCCCCCCACAAACCATAGTCCAGCGGTTCTCAACCTGTGGGTCGCAACCCCGGCGGGGTCGCCTAAAGCCATCGGAAAATACATAATGCATATCAGGTATTTACATTCCGAATCATAAGTGTAGCAAAATTACAGTTATGAAGTAGCCACCAAAATTATTTTTTGGTTTGGGGTCACCGCAACATGAGGAACTGTATTGCGGGGTCACGACATTAGAAACGTTGAGAACCACTGCCATAGTCATACGTGGTGCCAGGCTAATGAGTTCGTTAATTAGTCCCATGATTTAGTCAATTGATGAGCATGAGAGGTAATTCTAGGAACCAACCAAAAGATGGCAGCATATACATGTGATGTTAAGTTTCCTTTGATGTCAGAGAAAACTGAAAATCTAAACTACTTTGAATTCCAAATATTATTCTAAAGAATAACTTATTCACATTTATAAATATAGAAGCTGAGTTTCAAGAAGATTAAGTAATATGTTCCAGGTGAACCTGCTAATAAACGGTTGGGATGGGTTTAACCCTGGTTTTATTTACTGCATGCATTTCCTTCAACTCTTTACTAAATATAAAAAGGCAGCAAGGTCTGAATGTTTTTACTAAATTTTGATTTTTAATATATTCTTTTTTTCCTCTTCCAAACAGAATATTTAAGAATCAGCTTGTCAGCCCTGGCCAGTTGGCTCAGTGGTAGAGCATTGGCCCAATGTGTGGATGTCCCGGGTTCGATTCCCCGTCAGGGCACACAAGAGAAGCACCCATCTGCTTCTCCCCCCTCCCCCTTCTCCTTTCTCTCTATGTCTCTCTTCCCCTCCCCCAGCCAAGGCTCCATTGAGCAAAGTTGACCTGGGCACTGAAGATGGCTCCATGGTGTCCGCCTCAGGCGCTAGAATGGGTCCTGATGCAACAGAGTGACGCCCCAGATGGGCAGAGCATCGCCCCCTAGTGGGCTTCCCAGGTGGATCCCCATCAGGCGCATGCGGGAGTCTGTCTTTCTGCCTCCCCACTTCTCACTTCTGAAAAAAAAAAAAGGTAAGAATCAGCCTATCATTTTAATTCTTAGCTCAAACAATTGAGAATATTTCTAGCCTTGAAGTTTTAGAAAAATTAACTACATATTTTATCATGGAAATTTCAATTTATGATGTGCTTGATTTTTACTCTTTCATTGCAGAATTGGAGTGAAGATGTCGCACAAAATTGGGGATTTTTTTCCACAAATCAGTGTGAACTTGCAGAGGACAATGCAAAGGAGTGGCAAACACGGCAAGCTAGTGCTAGAAGATCTTCAGGAATTGCTCAGGCAGGAGTGTGCTGTCTATCGTTCAGTCTGTATTTGCACTGGTAACCACACTGACAATGAATGTAACTTAACATATGCTTATGCCTTTTTATTATTATTATTATTATTACTGAGAGGTGGGAAACTGTGAAGCAGAGACAGACTCTGGCATGTACCGGGAAGGGGAGGTGGGGCTGCTGCTTTGTTGCTTGGCAACCAAGTTAGTTCAGTACCTGAGGAGAGGCCATGGAGCCATCCTCAGCCCCCCCCTCCCGCCCCTCTCCCCCTGGCCAAATTGCTGGAGCCATTTGAGCCATGGCTACAAGAAGGGAGGAGAGGGTGGGGGAGGGGGGGGAAGCAAATGGTCACTTCCCCTGTATGCCTTGACCAGAAATCGAACCCCGGACTTCCATACGCCAGCGAAAGCTCTACTGCTAAGCCAACCGGCCAAGGCCTCTTTTTCTTTTTTTTTTCTTTTTTTTATTTGGATATGTAAATTTTCAGATTCCATATTCTGATCATTAGGGGGGAAAATCAAAGTTCTCAAAACTATAAATTACAGTGGAATAATTCAAGGATGACACGGTGAGCAGCTAGGAAGCTCAAAGGCTTTCACTCTAGTAGTTAGCTCAGCGCATCCCAACATGACTGATTTGCAACACTAACACAGCTAAGAAATGAGGTATATGCAACTTTGTTGTTGCTGTTGTTTGTTTGTTTATAAGAGAAACTTCCCAAGTGTATAGAACAAACCTACATCATGGCAATATGTTCACCACATAAATTAGGTGTTCACTGCTGGTTTCCAGAAAAGCCACTAGTACTTTCTACACAAATAAACATTAAAAATGTACACAAGACTAATTTTAATATAACATAATATAAAAAGTACTAATGTAACTTCCATATCTACAGATTTTTGGTTATTTTAGCTCATTGTTATTAAAGATTAATTTGCAACAGCAAATTGAATAAAAGTAAAGTGTTTTAGGTGTTTTCCAACACTATACAAAATAATTTCCTTATATTGTATGTTATAGCATATGTCATGTGTCAAGTGTGTTTTTAATTTCTCAACGTTACTGGTTGTATATAAGCATATATATGACCTTTTTATTTCCCCAATTCCCTGCCTTAAAAATATACAGCAGACAAAAGTGATGATTAAAAGACATTAGAATGAATCTTTGGATGCTGAAGAAAGAAGATTGGTTGGTGCTTTATAAACAACAAGGGATTAAACTTGCCCTTGTAGGCGTCAGCAAGACATGGCATTAGCAAACGTAACAAATCTCTCTAGGTCAGAAAATTGCAAAAAAGTACACTGAGTGTATGAAAAATGCCAGACTATTTATCTCAAGCTTGGTAAATCCTTAGCCCATCAAAATTCACAAGGTATTGTGAACTGCTTTCAACTGCAACGCTGTTAACCCATCTTGGTCACATTCAATAGCCTAATCTCTGCAAGACATGGGAGAGAGAGAAAAAGATCAACAAAAATCCTGTACAGCAATCTAATCTCTCTTCCTAGACTTCGGTCTTATACTAGAGGCCACTTCTTTCTGATGCCCCCCAAAATGCAAAGACTGAACAATATTAGGGTCATACCAACACTGTACAAGCTTTTGTAATTACTAAGGAGAACTCTATTTCCCTGTTTCACTGTTAGCATCTCCAGGGCTAGATGAGGGACAGAGAATTAGCATCTGTTGCTCAGGCCTCTCTCTACCTTATTAAAAAAACAAGTGATGTCTTGCCAATTTTTTTAAGAATATATATATATATATATATATATATATATACTTTTAAAGGATATTTGTATTATGCTAGCTTATCAATTAAATATCCTTGTCTTCTGTAATTAATTTATGTAATAACCTCTCAATTTTCCTAGTAAATGCTGGGAGCACAGAGGCATACATTCTCACTCTCTGCTTTTTCTTTTCCTAAACCTAATTTAGACTACAGCTCAGTCTGCCTTTTTTGTTGTTATAGCCATTCTAGTGGGTGGTGACTCGAATTATTTTTGTCAAAGCTTTTAGCCTACATATTTAGTGCATTCAATTTAAGGAAACTTCCATATCAACTAATGCAAACCCTGCTTTCATTACTAAATCAGTCAGCTATAAATACATTCTCAAAAAATAAAATTCCTCACTTATTTCCTTTTTTAAAAATTAACTTTTAGAGAGAGTAAGGGTAACAAGAACATTGATTTGTGGTTCTATTTATTTATGCAGTCATTGGTTAATTCTTATATGTTTCCTGACTGGGGTTTGGACCCATAACCTTAACATGTTCAGATGACCCTCTAACCAACAAAGCTTCTGGGCTAGGGCCTTTCACTTATTTTTAATTCAAATAGACATTTTCATCCTCATGAAAACCATTCCTCTTTTTCAGCTAAATTTCTAAGTTATAAAGGTAGTAAAACAAAAAGAGGAGAGATAACATAGGGGCTTCATAACTTTGCAGCCTGAAAAAAAAAAATGTCCCTATCATATCATCCTTGGTGTTTCACCGATATCTGTTCTGAGCTTATGAGATTTTCCTGAAGAAGCCAAGAAACATTCTCTCACAGTGTCTGAGAATGGAAGAAGCAAGGTAATGAAAATATGTCACTACCCACCCCCCAACCCCAACTCCGAGAAATATATCTGAAGCCAAAGGCTAACACTAAGCTATGCCCTAAACAGAAATATTTATCAAGGCAAGGAAAAAACAGAAGTATACTATGTTTCCTTGTATATATTTTTACACCATAATATAATTAGCATTTGACTTAAGTGAGGGCAACATTTTTTCTTTTTTGAAATAATAATAAGGGCACACTGATCGAAGAGGATATGGACAAAGAGAACTAGCAGGAAGCTTGGATTTCAGGACCTTTCTTGTCCCCAAATTTCTTCACCTCAACTGCCGCCTAAGCCAAGCCAGGTACTAACTACCCCGAGATTCTCCCTCAGTTTCAACCGTTCACTAGTTTGAATCTGCGCCAAGCAACGGCCTCCAAATCCAGATTGACAGGATCACTGACCAATCACAGACGAGCTTCCCTTCCCTCAGTCCAATCATAGCTGCTAATTGGGAGACAGTGCTGAGAAGAAAGGGGTGGGCTGAGAAGAGGGGAGTTAGAAACACCACCCACCCAGCCTTCCAGCAGAACTAAAGTGGTTCTTCAACATTTTGTTTGTATCATCAACATGTCTCTTTCTAAGAAGTTAACTTTGGACAAACTGGATGTGAAAGGTAAACGAGTCATCATGAGAGTAGACTTCAATGTTCCCATGAAGAAGAGCCTGATTACAAACAACCAGAGAATCAAGGCTTCAATCCCAAGCATCAAGTACTGCCTGAATAATGGAGCCAAGTCAGTAGTTCTAATGAGTCATCTAGGTCGACCCGATGGTGTTCCCATGCCCGATAAATACTCCTTGGAGCCTGTTGCTGCTGAGCTCAAATCCTTGCTGGGTAAGGATGTTCTGTTCCTGAAGGACTGTGTGGGCCCAGAAGTGGAGAAAGCCTGTGCAAACCCAGCCACTGGTTCAGTCATCTTGCTGGAGAATCTACGCTTTCATGTGGAGGAAGAAGGAAAGGGCCAAGATCCTTCTGGAAATAAGATTAAAGCTGAACCAAGTAAAATAGAAGCCTTTCGAGAATCACTCTCAAAGCTAGGGGATGTCTATGTCAATGATGCATTTGGCACTGCCCACCGGGCCCACAGTTCAATGGTGGGAGTGGATCTCCCTCAGAAAGCATCTGGATTCCTGATGAAAAAGGAGCTGGATTATTTTTCCAAAGCCTTGGAAAACCCAGAGAGACCCTTTCTGGCTATACTTGGAGGAGCCAAAGTGGCAGACAAGATTCAACTCATCAAAAACATGCTGGACAAGGTCAATGAGATGGTTATTGGTGGCGGAATGGCTTATACCTTCCTTAAGGTACTCAACAACATGAAGATTGGTGCTTCCTTATTTGATGAAGAGGGAGCCAAGATTGTCAAAGATATCATGGCCAAAGCCACTAAGAATGGTGTGAACATTACCTTTCCTGTTGACTTTGTCACTGCTGACAAGTTTGAGGAGAATGCTAAGGTTGGCCAAGCCACTGTAGCATCAGGCATACCTGAAGGTTGGATGGGTTTGGACTGTGGTCCTGAGACCAACAAGAAGTTTGCTCAAGTTGTGGCCCAAGCAAAGCTAATTGTATGGAATGGGCCGGTAGGGGTATTTGAATGGGATGCCTTTGCTAAGGGAACCAAAGCCCTCATGGATGAAGTTGTGAAAGCCACTTATAGGGGCTGTATCACCATTATAGGAGGTGGAGACACTGCCACTTGTTGTGCCAAATGGAACACTGAAAATAAAGTCAGCCACGTGAGCACTGGAGGAGGTGCCAGTCTAGAGCTTCTAGAAGGCAAAGTCCTGCCTGGAGTGGATGCCCTCAGCAACTTGTAGTGGACAAGGTGTTTCTTCTTATGCTTTCCTGTCCACAGCCTTTAAGTCAACTTAGTGCTTTTATATCTCAACCTGACTTTTGTTAAAATCTACCCCTCTATCAAGACTGAGTGATGGGCCATCAGGAACTCTTTACATCATCAAAGTAGTGCAATTCATTTTAATTCTGTCATGCATTTACTACTACTCTCTTAGAGATCTCATTTGAACCTCACCATTTGTGATTCATAGGAAGTGGGCTGCCTATTAAAGTGAGTTAAATAAGCTGACTTGCTCCTCCATTTTTGTTTTAGTATAGCTTTGTCATTATTTCATTACTTGAAACATGGAACCAAGCAAAACACTAATTGTTGAGAAAGGGTGGGATAGAAACTGACAAACTATTAAACAATGAAAGTGCCCACATAAACTGAGAAAGAAAATTACATTTAAGAACTCCTGAGTACCATTAAAGCTCTATTAAGCCTGACCTGTGGTGGCACAGTGGATAAAATGTCAACCTGGAAACGCTGAGGTTGCTGGTTCAAAACCCTGGGCTTGCCTGGTCAAGGCACATATGGGAGTTGATGCTTTCTGCTCCTCCCCCCTTCTCTCTCTCTCTCTCTCCCCTCTCTATAATGAATAAATAAAATCTTTAAAAAAAAAAAGCTCTATTAAGAGGAAACTTCTTCCTTAATAAGGGAGATGAAAAAATAAAACTTTCTTATAAAACCCACGAAGTTAAAAATAACATAAAAAACCCAAGGAAGATCTGTCTGTGCATATGGATGCACAAGAGTATAGATATATGTCTGTTAGAATGGGAGCTGCAAATCAAATCCAGGTTTCAAATTAATAAGTAATTTTTAAGCAGCTATTGTTTAACAAATAGATAATATAATTGCTAAATCTAAAAACTGCATTGTTGAGATACATTAGAAATATGTATAAGGACAGGTTAGCCATGGGATAATAGAGATATAAAAACTCTTCCATGTTAGGAAATAGAAGAAGAAAATATTAAGACATGTAGAAGAAATGAAGATCCTTACTGCAAATTATTTTGCTTAGTAATATAAACAGAGCTGGTTTGGAGAAATGTTATAAAATTAAGACTGCAAATGCAAAGTAAATGATCTCAGCTGTCATCGTCTATGTCCTATAGTCCCAGATCAATTATGTATGTTCAGCATCCTGAATAATTGAACTTAATATATAACCTTAAAAAATAATTACTGAGTGATTTTAGAGAGAGGGAGAGAAAGAGAGAAACATTGATTTGTTGTCCCACTTATTTATGCATTCATTGGTTGATTCTTTTATGTTCCCTGACCTGGAATCAAATCCACAGCTTTGGTGTATTGGAATGATATTCTAACCAACTGAGCCACCTGGCCAAATGTCCTTAATATATAATCATTTTAATTACATTGAAGTGGGTGACATTGATTAATAAGAGTATATAGGTTTCAAGTAGACATTTCTATAGCATTTGAATTGTTGATTAAGCTGTGTACCTAAATCAACAATTCAAATTATTTTCAATCAAATCATTTTTAGTCATCATTTTTTAAATTAATATAATCATATAATCTTTTTGTTTATTCTGAAAATGTGATTTTAATTAACACACAGGTGTGGGAAATGCTACTGCCTGTGTCTTACATGAAGTTATCTATGTCATTGGTGGACACTGTGGCTACAGAGGAAGCTGCACCTATGACAAGGTCCAGAGCTACAATTCGGAATATAATCTTAACATACCTAAAATGTCCCCTTATTTCTGAGGACAATATCAATAATATCATTGTAATCCCTAGGAAGGAAGATTGTAGGAGTTAAGGTATAGACTTAAAAAAACACAACAAAAAACTAAAATTATATATAGTAGCTGGAACAAGATTATATCATATTATTCTCTTGTGTATAAGTCTAGCTCACATAGTTGAGCTCTTCATCATGATGTCATCTAGAGAACCAAACTAGTGAAACAAACCTGTTACTCTCAATAAGTGAATTTATCTCTGTGTCTGAGGTGTCTGTTGGAGCTTTCACTACTTCCTACCAAGCCTGAAAGTGTAGTTAAAAAAAAAAGGCAATGCAGCCTGACCAAGCTGTGGCACAGTGGATAGAACGTTGGACTGGAATGCAGAGGACCCAGGATCAAAACCCCAAGTTCTCCAGCTTGAGCACGGGCTCATCTGGCTTGAGCACGGGCTCACCAGCTTGAGCAAGGGGTCGTTGGCTTGAGCGTGGGATCACAGACATGACCCCATAGTCACTGACTTGAGCCCAAGGTCATTGGCTTGAGCCCAGGGTCTCTGGTTTGAGCAAGGTGTCACTCATTCTGCTGTAGCCCCCTGATCAAGGCACATATGAGAAAGCAATCAATGAACAACTAAGGAGCTGCAACAAAGAATTGATGCTTCTCATCTTTCTCCCTTTCTATCTGTCCCTATCTGTCCCTTTCTCTGACTCTCTCTCTCTGTCTGTCAAAAAAAAGGCAGTGCACTTTAAACAAAATAAATGACCCAAAAAGTTAAAGAATTTTTTTCCCACTTTATTGGTTATTAGTTGTTTGATAAGGCCTGTTTTGCAAGGGAGGCTTGGGAATGTATTCTCTTTAGCTGAATACCTTATATTCAACTAAAAATCAATAGATTCTATTACTAAAAGGAAATAAGAGGGAATAAATACTGAAGTAAAAATAATGCTTTATGACAGATTGTCAAAGACAGAAGAAAACATACATCACCCAGAGATAACCAATGTGGGAGACTAAAAAGTAGTCATTTATTTTTTTTATAACTCCGATATGCCTCTCTACACACACCCAATATAGAATGGTGGAAAAGAAATAAGAAACTGCAATAAAAATCCTCACCTAAAAAAAGCTGGTGATTCATTACAATTATAGATAAATCATGCTGGATCAAAGTTGCAAGAACTCCCTGAAGTGGCAGTGGGAGGATTTCCTTGATTAGACTCCGGCTTTGTTCTCTGAGAGGAAGCTTCTAATTTATTGTCCTTTTTTGCCCCCATTTTGGTCACCTCAAGAATTGTCCATATTTCCTAATCTTTCTGAAGCCAATGTTGGAGGGTCGGGCCACATTCAGCTACTGCACAGCTTTTTTAGCTTCCTCCCTGCTGGTGCTGTTTTACCAAAGCAATGCTTTCTTACCATCGCACACAATTAAATGCCACTCAAAACCCAGACCTGTGATAACTTTCTCAGAATCAAGATCCTGGCTGGTTGGCTTAATAAAACCAATAAAGTATGGTAGAGTGCTGGCCCAGCATGTAGATGTTCAAATCCCCATCAGGATATAAGGAAAAGGGACCATCTGATTCTCCACCCCTCTCTCTCCCCCTCTTCTCTCTTTCTCTTTCTCTGTCTTCTTCTCCTGCGTCCATGGCTCAATTGATTTGAGCACATCAGCCCTGGGTGCTGAGAATGGCTCTGTCTCAGGTGTTAAAAATAGATTGGGTAAGAGCATGGCCTCAGATGGGCAGAGCATTGGCCTTAGAAGGGGGTAGTCAGGTGAAACCTGTGGCCTCCTTATATTTTTGGCTGAAAAGTCCAGAATTTGAGAAAACTGTGATAATAATTTTCTTGCTGTTTGTGGCATTGAGATAGTTTTCAACTCAGAGAGAACTCACTTTCCTGATCTATTGGCCAACATAGGTTGCACGCAGTAAGCAGATTATCCAGTATTTCCTGGCTGTGCTCATTTTTTTTTATCTGACCAAACAGTTTTTATTTTATTATTTTTATTTTTTATTATTAATTTTAATGTAGTGACATTGATAAATCAGGGTACATTGGCTGTACTCATTTTTAAATGCTATTTTTAATCTTTATTTCACTTAGGGTTGGTATTAATATTTTTACTGATAAAATATTAATATATTTAATTTTGAGGTTCAGTTCCCTTCTGGGGTGCATATATATGATATGTACTGAAAAGTATTTTTCTGAAATAGAAAAGAGTTAGAGATTACTACACAAGTCTGGCTGCAAGAGCTTTGAATAACAAACTGTAAACTTGTATCTATCTTCCTATCTTCTTATGTGCCCATGTAGACAGACACACACATAAATAAGAGGTACAAACTCTCAGTTGCAAAATGCAGAGTCTCGTTTTTGTTGTACTTTGCTTCAAATAGAATGTAACAACAAAAACACTGATATTCTGCCTTTTTCTAAATAGTTTCACTATAACTTTAGGTCTTATGGGAACCTGTTCTTACTACTATGATACCATAGGCAACAAATGCCCCAGCAGGAAAATAATCACTACCTTCTGGCCTTTCATGCCTCTTTACTCATCTCCTCCTGCCTGACCCCTAAGTGAATGCCATACTTTATTGGTTTTATTAAAGCAGCATCCCACTTGCCAGTAGCAATTTCTACTTTAGTCTATAGACTAGTAGATCTCAACCAGAGACAGCTTCCCTCCAGGGGATATTTGCCAAATGGATACACTTTTTTTTGCATACTAGCTGGAATGAAGACAGCTAGCATTTGACAACAAAGATATTACTAAACATCTGACAGTACCCAGGGCAGCCTCACAGCAAAGAACCATTCAGTCCAAAGTGCCAATATAGGAAGTCATTTTTTTTTATGTGACATTTCAGGGTGGTTATTTTTTAGTAGATCCTTCCTATTGAGCTCATCCAAGGACCCAGGCAAGCAAAATGGCTCTTCCATCACCTGTACATGGCTCCATCTCTAGAAGCACAAAGGTCAATTCAGTTGTTGACATTTTCCAGCCAACTAGAAAGTCAAAGAGGAATACAGAGCAAGCATCTTATCTTTAAAAAAGAAAATGAGGAATCATGTATATTAATTTTGCTTACATCCCTTCGGTTTGAATTTACCAATATGATCATACTTAGTTAATAAGAAACACAGAGCATGTACTTTTTGGTTGAGTGACCATAAATTCCATTAAAACTATTACTAAAAAGGCAAATAATAAAAAGTGAATTAAAAATAACATTAAAAAGAAGAAACTAGGCCCTGGCCAGTTGGCTCAGCAGTAGAGTGTTAGCCAGGCATGTGAAGTCCTGGGCTCGATTCTCAATCAGGTCACACAGGAGAAGCACCCATCTGCTTCTCCACCCTTCCCCCTGTCCTTTCTCTCTATCTCTCTCTTCCCTTCCCGCAGCCAAGGCTCCATTGAAGCAGCGTTGGCCTGGGTGCTGAGGACAGCTCCATGGCCTCCACCTCAGGTGCTAGAATGGCTCTGGCTAAGATGGAGCAAAGCCCCAGATAGGCAAAGCATCATCGCCCCCTAGTGGGTATGCTGGGTGGGTCCCAGTTGGGTGCATGCGGGAATCTGTCTGCCTCCCTGCTTCTAACTTCAGAAAAATACACACACACACAAAAAGGAGAAGAACTTATTAAAAATTATATAAGACATTAGAAGATCCATGAAGACCATGCTTTTGTACACGATTATCCCTGAGATAAAGACATACAAGTACAATTCACAAACAAAAGTTATGAAAGCAGTTAAACTGAGTAAGAAAGACAATAGTATGAGATTCAAAATAAGCTGGCAAAATGTGTAAAAAGGTATGACAAATTCAAGTACTGCTAGTACAAAATATTAAATGCAATTAGAACAAGTAAAAGAATTGATACTGCAGAGAAAAGAATCCATGACTTGAATTAGAAGTTTGGAGGGGACTCAGAATTTAAGGCAGATTTAGAAAGTAAAATATAACAGTATATACAAATCCATATATCACATACATATGTGTGTGATATATAAACATGTAGATGTTTATATAGAATATTTTGAGTAATTATAACTGAAATTTTATAGTTATTTTAATTGTATACATAAAAATACTTCATTTTCTTTCTTTCTTTCTTTCTTTTTTTGTATTTTTCTGAAGCTGGAAATGGGGAGGCAGTCAGACAGACTCCCGCATGCACCCGACCAGGATGCACCCGGCACACCCACCAGGGGGCGATGCTCTGCCCATCTTGGGGCATCACTCTGCTATAATCAGAGCCATTCTAGCACCTGAGGCAGAGGCCATGGAGTCATCCTCAGCACCCAGGCAAACTTTGCTCCAATGGAGCCTTGGCTGCGGGAGGGGAAGTGAGAGACAGAGAGGAAGGAGAGGGGGAGGGGTGGAGAAGCAGATGGGCACTTCTCCTGTGTGCCCTGGCCAGGAATCAAACCCGGGACTCCTGCACGCCAGGCCGACACTCTACCACTGAGCCAATCAGCCAGGGCTAAATACTTTATTTTCTACTTGTTAAAATCAATTAAAAAAAAAAAGACCTTAAGGTTTTGGTGTTACCATAAGATGGTGAGATTGCCTTGGGTTTTTGGTACAAACAAAAAGCGTGAGGCTTACCTGTTTGTTCAAGTTTGCAATTTCAGTTATTTAACTCATGTGATTGAACATCATTATTGATTTACTTTCTGTGCATTTTTTTACTTTTAGAAAAAGCTATTGAAATAACTTATTGCAAGGAACATCAGTTAGTAAAGCTATAATAAAATATTTTTGAAGGAGGTGCTATATAGTTCATGGTCTTACACTTCCATTAACCTTGTTTAAGTCATTTCACATCTTAAGTCATCAAGTCTCCTGTGGTTTGGAACAAAGTTTGTGTTTTCTAAATCAATGTGGGATAATAATAAACCAAGATAAAAAGTAAGAGGAAAGAATCGGAAAATAACAAGTTAGAAAAGTGTAAGAGCTAGAGAATGTTTTACTCGGCACTTCCTGCCTTGGAGACCTGGAGTTCCTCTCCCTGCAGTGAGACCTGAAGACTTTCTCCAGGAAGTAAATACAGCACCTGTTGGTTTATCTTGTTTCCTCTCCCTCAGCTGTTGTTTTATAGATTTTCATCTGGTTGTTCAGGTGTTTCCAGTGAGGAGGTCTATTCTGGTGCCTGCTATTCCATCTCAATCAGGAGTGAAGGTTCACATCATTTGTTTTCAATGTTTTACACTAATACCCTTTTTAGGACCCAGTTGTGTTCCGGATATATTACTCTTGTTTTAATTTTTTATATATCCCTTTTTTTTCTCTCTCATATTCTCAAGTATTTTTTTTCCCTCTGAATCAGAGTCTTGCTTGTTTTTCATTTGGGGTTTTTAAAATAAATATTTTTTGAGTCATTTTCTAGGTTCATATCCAAATTGACCATTTCTTACAATCAATGAATTGACATTGATATTTCATGAGCTCCGCAGTCCGCAGTTCACCCTTGGTGTTGTACAGTCTAAAGGTCTTGACAAAGGAATCATGACATTTATCCACTATTATAGCATCATACAGAATAGTTTCACTGCCCTAAAAATCCTCTATGCTACCTCCGCCCCATCTTCCTCCCTAACTCCTGGCAACAAGGAAACTATTTTTCTGTCGCCACAGTTTTGCCTTTTCAGGAAATTATATAGGTGGAACCATATAGTACACAGCCTTTTTAGACTGGCTTCTTTTAATTAGTAATGTGCATCTTAGTTTCTTCCACACTGATGTGGATGAAAAGGGAGCCACTTGTTAAACCCGACAAGCTCAGGGGAGGCCTGCATGGTGGTCTAATAAACGCAGAGACCTAGAGTAATCACACAGGATGGTCTGAAATTGGAACTTTCTAAGTAAACCAGTTCATGGAGGGTAGTCATGTCTTACAGCAGTATTTTTTCCTTAAAAAAGGTCAATCTTTACCTTCCCTGAGCCTGCCTATTGTCTTTTTGCATTTCAGATAACATACTTTTGGAAAATCAGAGTAATTTCCTTTTTCCAGACCCCTCAAAATGTTTCCAGAACAAGCCGGGATTCGTGTTGCCCATTGCCTTTTCTGCCAATTCATGAGA
Source organism: Saccopteryx bilineata (assembly GCF_036850765.1). Lineage (NCBI taxonomy): Eukaryota > Metazoa > Chordata > Mammalia > Chiroptera > Emballonuridae > Saccopteryx > Saccopteryx bilineata. Next base: position 26,747,316 of record NC_089490.1, on the reverse strand, counting down.
GATGGGCCCAGTAGGTATAAGAGCATCTTTAATTCAAATTGCAGCAACTTGAGAAGACAGTGGGCTTGGTCCAAAAAATGGCCTTCACACTTGCCTGGTGTTGACTGTTTTGATAGGGGCGAGGTCCACGCATTTAGTCAAATAACAACATGCAAGAGGTAGGGGTTCAGTTGCAGGAATGTCTTCCCCACAAGTTCTTCTGATGTTGACACAAGCCCAATTGGCATGGTCCTACCTACCTGCTGTCCTTGGTAAATCTTTAAAACTGCTGGAATCAGATGTCTCCCAGAAACAGCCAAGACCTGACACCTCTGAGACCATCTGTCTCCAGGAATTGTCTGCAAAAAACACTCCCCAATTTTCTTAAGATACAAAATAAAGATTTAAGATTGGTGTACTAAGTTTCCAATTAATTCACAGCTTTAACTTTTCACAGTAAATCCTGTGGCTAGGGCTTTTGCAAACAACTATTGCAATTTATACTCTTCTGACCTTCAAGCCCCTCTCCATGTAAGCTCTCCCTGACATTCCTGCAAAGGTAAACTTTCCACTGCGTTTCAAAGTAAAGGGCAGGGAGCCATTAAGAAAGAAGAGCAAATAGATGAACTATGTCCTAACTCTTACATAATTTCCTATTCATTACAATTAAAAGCTCGTATTGCTGAAGCCAAACTTCAAACTTCTGGGCTTCTCTATGAAAAGCACAGCCACCACCGGAGCAGAGACTGCAAACCCATTCATTGTTATTATTATGGCAATTGTTAACTGTCACCTATTTTATACCCACCTGTGTAAGTGTCTGTTCCTTCTTTTAATCCGATCCCAGAGACTTCCCCACTCTGTTTTCCCCGACCTCTAATCTACCACCAATGGCTTTCAAGAACCCCCTTATGTCTTTGATTCTGATGTATAAAATAAGCAGTAAAACTGCCATTTTCCAGAGCGTTTTCTCAATCCCTTGAGATTTTACTTCCCAGCAATTATTGTTAGTTTGGCTCAAATAAACTTATAAAAATTCTTACGGACATTTTTTACGTTGACACTGACTTCAGGTTGAGATGACAGAGTGGGTAAACACTGTACTGGCCTCCACAAGCACATCAAAATTACAACCTAACTGTAGAACAACCACCCTTGAGAACCACCTGAAGACTCGCTGAACAGGATGCCTTGTGTCTCTTAAAGTCAGACTTTGTTAAGTGGATCATAATGTTCTGTCGTGTTTCAAACTGGTGAATTTCCCCCAACCTGTAGCTAGAAGCCTGAGGGGATTTTTCTTCATTGTTTACTGAGAGCCCCTGGATACTCACAGAAGGGATTATGGGGGCGTCCCAGGGACTGGGTTCCCTGGGTTTTTCATGTCTCAGGCTAGTCTACAATGAGTTTCCAGCACATTTTCAATCTCAGTTCTCGTTTGCCTAACCTGGTACTGGCTTCTGGGGAGCGTTCGTTGGTGGGCTCTGCTCTGGTGAGCTGTGATTCTCAGTGTGTGCCTTTCTGTCTCTCTGATTTTGGGGGCAGCAGTTTGCCCTGTGGCTTCACTTCTCTGAAAGCTCTAAGAAGAGCTGTGTGTGTGTTTCAGTTTGTTCAGCTTTGCATTGTTGCTAAGACACAGTGGCAATTTCTAAGCCCCTTACCTGGTGGACAGGAACTAAAAAATCTAGTTTTGTTTTTATATTTAATTAAATTCAAATATATACAATATTTTTGATTTCTTAACTTTTTTCCCCCCAGATATTCTATTATGGAAACCATTACTATTAGGGAAATAAAACAATAGATGTTAAGTCCACTAAAAGTATTTCTTCTTCCAAAGAAACCAATGCACTGTAAATTTTACACACAGAATTATTACTATTATTGTTATTATTATTGATTGTTTTTTAAGAGACAAAGAAGAGGTGTGTGAGAGAGAGAGAGAGAGAGAGAGAGAGATGCATTCATTTGTTGTTCCACTTAGTTGTGCATCCACTGGTTGCTTCCTGTATGTGCCCTGACCAGGAATGGAACCCACAGCTCCGGCATTTCAGGAGAATGCTCCAACCCTTCACACTAACCAGACAGGACCACCTATAGGATTATTCCTCTCAGGGGTTAACAATTGTCAGTACAACATATAACTTAGCTTTAGAGTTATTATTTTTTAATATTTTATTTCTGTAATGCCAGACTGAACTTGCACCTTAAATTTGAGTTGGAATCCCATGATTTTCCCAGATATTTTCTTGATGACATGGGCTATATGAGAAATCTCATATGGAAATAAATCACTATATCCAAATAGTCATACTGATTTTGTCTTGATTAAAACCATAGGCCAATTTTTTTTCAGTAAAAATATAAAAATAGCTGGCTTGTTTTTTATTTTTATTTTCATTGTTCATATTTTTAGTTTAGATAAAATAATTATTATTTTACTTTAGAAAAGCAAAATATAACTTAAAGTACATTGAAAGAGCAGGGAAGGAAAATATGTGATTAATAACAGAGTTTACAGGGTATTAGCAAATTATGGTGATGTATTTTCACTAATATTTCTAAAGCAGCTTGAATTTATTGTAGTAATAGATTTCAAGTATCTTTCCTGGGTTTCTATGAAACTAGATTGAGTCACAGATAGGTAAATTGAGGAACAGTGAATTTGACCAATTGCTTACAAAATCAATTACATAAAAGCCAGAATTACAGTTACGTTTGCACAACTAAATAGAGTAGCAATCTAAACACTTTCCATTGCTTCTTACATTACATTGCTATTAAGATTTCCAAAGGCTGTAGTACAAATTTAAATCACTACATGATATGCTTTGCAAATGAATTTTACATTTTAATTTCTATGTTTCTTTCAAAGGCCACACATAAAATTCTGATAAATTGCTTTAGACCCATACCCCACCTCCGCCCCCTGTGTACAGCTAGTAAGAGGCAGTAGGCAATAATAGCTCAGGTGAGTCAGATGGAATATATCTCATAACCACACTGTGCATGCAGCCAGTCATGAAAAAGGGAGTAAGGTTTGTATTCAGGAGACCTTCGCTATTAAGAGGATACATCAGTGGTCCCTCATCATTCATAAAAATGTACTCTGTGTATAATAACAAATTAAAAAAAAAAAGAATGACAGTTTTTCTCCTAAACATTAAAAATAGCATTGAGTCAAATGCATCCTATTCTAAAATGCCTTTCTGTGATTCTGTACTGTTTATCACCAAAGAAAGGAAGGAGTAAGGAGAATATGATGCCCTTTGATGCCAAATCTCAATACTGAGACAAAGAACTATACTGTCTAATGACAATTCTTCATTTTCTCTGAGTAACCTCATGTTTTTCTGGAGGTAAGCAAACAGGTGTTTGTTTGAGACTGTTTCTGTCAACTGTCCTAGTTAGGTTCTGCCTAAATGTTAGGGTTTTTATATAAATATGAAAACATACATAATTGAGGTAGTAGCAAGCAACTGGCATAAGTTGTTGGAAATGCAGATCATAAGGCCCTGCCCACTATCTGCTGAATCACAAACTCTGGGGGTGCCTCCAGGAACCTGTGTGTTAACCAACTCTCCAGTGTTCCTATTTCAGCTGAATTTGATAACCACAGGTATAAATATAAAATAATTTGAAAAGGACATAAGAATTAGTTCAGGCAACAGTCATGTCAATATATGGTTGTTCCCACTGAGGCAAATGATTTCATTCTCTGGCCACCTTAATTTGAAAAATGATATATTACATATATGTTCTCTGAGATTCCTTTCTGTTCCTGAATCACGTGGCTCTGCAACATGGAGTGATACACTTGAGACTATTGGCTACCTTTCTATCCTACTCCTGAAAATTATGGAAAAAATGGTCCAGGAACTTAGTCATTTAGACCCATGACCAAAAGGTCTAAATTTTAGACAAATAAAGATAAAAAAAACCTTATAATTTTTGCTATCCTACTCTATAGTCTTTTTGAAATTTTACTCTTAATTCTTACAGGTGAAAGCAAATTTCCCCAAAACTATAGTATTTGAAAACTTAAAAAAAATAGATAGAATAAAATGTAGTGATTCAATTACTCTTTTTACCTTATAAAAGGAAGGTGAGTCCAATCAATGCTCCTGTCTAAAGGAGAATATTGACAATTCAGAAAAGTACCTGTACATTCAACTCTTTGTTTTGTTTTTTTGCTTGTTCGTTTTTGGTTTTTTGTTTAAAGCTATGATTTGTTTTCTTGTGCAGGTAGCAAAATATTAGAGTGAGCAAACTACTTACTTTTTATTGTATACACTTACACAGTTTAAATTGGTGCTCAGATGATCTTTTCAATTAGGAAAAATATCTACAATGAAGAAGAAAGCAGACTTGCCTAGAACGACCCAGAATTACCCCTGCAGGAAGCCTTACCTCAGCTTCCCCTTGCCCAACGCACACATCCAGATAAACGGAGCATACTTTTAGAATACTTTGTTCTGTTTTATGTTTACTGTATTGATTTTAGAAGGAGAGGAAGGGAGGGAGAGAGAAGGAAACAGGAGCACTGATCTGTTCCTGTATGGGCCCTGACCAGGGATCAAACCAGCAACCTCTCTGCCCTTTGGGATGGTGTTCTAAAATCAACCAAGCTATCCATCTAGGGCAGATACTTTTTTAATATAAGCTTCCTACATATCCATCTTCTCCAGCTTTTGAAGACCAAAGACTACTTCTTTTCAATTATCTACTCCAGGGCCTAGTACAGTATTTAGCACATAGGAGGGTTTTTTATTTTAAATGATGCTGTGCTTTATAAATTGAAAGTTTAAGGTACATGATATTCAAAGACAAATCGAGCCTTAGTTTAGTAGCTCAGTTGGTTAGAGTATCATTGCGATAGGCCAAGGTTGTGAGTTTGATCCCCAGTCAGGGTACATACAAGAATCAACCAGTGAATGCAGAAATAAGTGGAACAACAAATTGATGTAACAATGTCCACTGGGCTTATTTACAGGAACTTCATTGTCACCACCAGGAAGTTCCTTCCTTGTTAGCAGCACAGGGAGAGCAGAACTGTAACAATGTATGAGGTTACAAAAAATAACTTCATTCTCAAAATCAGTTAAGTTTCTTCTCTTGGCAAAGGAAATGATACTTCATTAAACATAGTGTGCTACAGAAAAGAAAGCCACCCAGTCCATGGTGCAGGATAATCAGTTTTAGAGAAAGACAGAATGTGGAATTCCTAAATAGCCAGTGAGAAGTCATTATTGAAACTCACAAGACACTTGTCATAAATATTCTGCATATTTCACCAGATGGAAGACATATACATTCTTAATTTCTTGTGTACAGATGGAAATGCTATTCAGATATATTAGTTGTGTGTGTGTGTGTGTGTGTGTGTGTGTAAAAACCTAAAAGACAATCTTTCTTAAGTGTTTGGCGGAAAGTTCTGAATATGTAAGCACTTACATTATGAAGAGTAGAAGAATGGCTTATCTAAACTACTGCTTTTAGGGTTAAGAGCAGTTTCACAAGATTAAAATTCCCTTGAATAAAAGAAGTATTTACATTAATTATATATGTGAAACAAATACAGGCAGGGACCCTAAAATGAGCCAAGCGCCTTATTCACCCACCGTCTCTCCCTGTCCTCCGCAGAGTTTGAGTTGGATGTGCTATGATATACACCGAAGCAGTCTCCGGAGCTGTAATCATTTACTCAGTGGTTAGAGGCATCCTGTGCCTTAATAATGAAATGGGTTGAAGTGTTGCTACTGATGGTTTCTTTTTAATTGGTTTTTAGAGAGAGAGGAAGGAAGGGACAGAGACTGAGAGAGAGGGAGAGAGAGAGAGAGAAACAGAAACATCTATTTGTTGCTGCACTCATTCATGGCCATCATTGGTTGATTCTTGTAAATGCCTTTACTGAGGATCGAACTTGCAACCTCTCTGCCTGTTGGAACAACGCTCCAACCAAGTTAGCTACCTGACCAGGGCTTCACGAATGATGTTTTGACATACACATTCTTGTATTTTTTTGTCTTTTACATGCTACCTTGGAGGTATATGCGCAGCTTTCATTATTTTGTGACCATGGAAAGAACAAGGACAAGTTTTGTTCAGCAGGTATTTGCTTAAATGATATTTTGCTGTATACTTACTTAATGTTTTACTAGTTTGGCATACATTCCACACTGCACTTGTTGAAGAGGAGGAGGATGTCTTATTCATTTTGGCACCTGCAGTGCATAAGAAATTGTCTGGTTCATTGTAGGTGCTCAGCAAGTTTTTACCAATAAATCAATAAATAATAAAGTATAACTGCTCTTCCTTTTCACGTGGGTTAGGAATAGATTTTATTTACTCAGCATGTGTTTTAACCCATAGAGGAAGTACTTTGCAATGGTATGTTATTTACTCCTTAGAACTATGCCACAAGGTATAATTATCCCATTTTATAAATAAAAACCTTAAGCAGAGCGAGAACGAACAGCTTGTCCGGAATCGAGTAATGAAGTCTCTTCACAATCTGTGCTCTAACCACTGGGAAGCACAGTCCAAGGGGATCCTTTCTTACTTCAGGTAGGCTAAGACAATGACTCCTAAAGTATTTCAGAGACGTTATGAAAGAAATAATTAAGAAGCTGTATTCTTAGGTATGCATACTTTTGTTGTCCAGTAATTTGCTACTGGTTTTGGTAATAATTGATCATTTTTGTTTATATGGATCTATTGAAAGAAAGATTTTATTTTTTATTCTGGGAGAAAATAAAACACACCACCGCTGGCACCTTACAGTGGTGAGCAAAAGTAGGTTTACAGTAGTGAGCAAAGCAGAGTTAATAAAGCTATTGTAATCATAATCGGCATGTCTTTTTCCATACAAACCGCTGTAAACCTACTTTTGCCCACCACTGCATAATTTTTGAGGATAGAAGCTTCCATGATCTTTGGAAAATGTGTTTTTGTCTTAAAATGTCACAAACTAGGCCCCTTTGGCTTAAGAACTTTTTTATAGGCCCACACAATTGTGAGCAAGAAACTTTGCCCAAGTTTCTTAAAAACATAGACTTTTTCTACAATATTTACATATTTAATATTTGAGTATGAATATTCAGGAAAATATAAAACAATACCTCTATATGTGTTTCCTTTAATCAAAGATAATAAATATATAACTTTTCCCTCTTCCTCACGGAAACCATGCAAAACAACAATTAGACATAAACAAGTAAGAGAGAGTGCCCACAACGTTCTTCCTCCTGAAAGAGTATGTACTGTAGATACATACTCCTAAAGGTCATTTTTTTTTTTTAATGTTTTTTTTTTTTTAATTTATTTATTTATTTTATTTATTCATTTTTAGAGAGGAAAGGGAGAGACAGAGAGAGAGAGAGAGAGAGAGAGGAGAGACAGAGAGAGAGAGAAGGGGGGAGGAGCTGGAAGCATCAACTCCCATATGTGCCTTGACCAAGCAAGCCCAGGGTTTCGAACTGGCGACCTCAGCATTTCCAGGTCGACGCTTTATCCACTGCGCCACCACAGGTCAGGCTAAAGGTCATTTTTAAGAAAGAGTAGAAACATGGAATTCAAGGATTACTTTCATTGACCTGGGCCACATTTCCCTCAAAACTATTCCAGTAATGTAAAGTAGTGCAACCATTATGGAAGAAAGTATGGTGGTTCCTCAAAAAACTGAAAATAGAACTACCTTATGACCCAGCAATCCCTCTATTGGGTATATACCCCAAAAACTCAGAAACATTGATATGTAAAGACACATGCAGCCCCATGTTCATTGCAGCATTGTTCACAGTGGCCAGGACATGGAAACAACCAAAAAGCCCATCAATAGATGACTGGATAAAGAAGATGTGGCACATATACACTATGGAATACTACTCAGCCATAAGAAATGATGACATCGGATCATTTACAGCAAAATGGTGGGATCTTGATAACATTATACGAAGTGAAATAAGTAAATCAGAAAAAACCAGGAACTGCATTATTCCATACGTAGGTGGGACATAAAAGTGAAACTAAGAGACATTGATAAGAGTGTGGTGGTTACAGGGGAAGAGGGGAAAGGGAGAGGGAAAGGGGGAGGGGGAGGGGCACAAAGAAAACTAGATAGAAGATGACAGAGGACAATCTGACTTTGGGTGATGGCTATGCAACATAATTGAAAGACAAGATAACCTGGACTTGTTATCTTTGAATATATGTATCCTGATTTATTGATGTCACCCCATTAAAAAAATAAAATTATTATTAAAAAAAAATAACTATTCCTGTAGCCCGGTGACATTTACTGCAGTTGGGAAAACACCGCTATGAATTTCATACATGTGATTATACTACGATGTGTATCAGTGAATATTCACATACCACTTACTTAGTTTTAAGGATTTAGATGTAGAAATGACTGAGATGACAGAGAAAAAAACTATTTAGCAAACAAAATAGTCTTAGATTTAGTGCTTAGTGAGGAGATTGCAAATCTATAGAACACTTTCAGGAAGAATTAACTAAAAAAAATAAAACTGTGTTCTTCTCTCAAATCATAGCAAAGCAAAAAATTGGACAAAGTACTCTTAGTAGAATTGGCATAAAAGTAGTAATCAGAGAAAAAGCATAATTCTTCTCACAGGAGAAGGTGAATGTGTCCCAAGGCATTAGAATTATTCCGTAAAGTGACATAAACAACTGTTAATTTTTTTTGAAGAGTGCTAAATATGCCCAATGTAAATAACATTTTCCTCTAAGAGTACTCTCCTGTGATCCTGAGAACCTGATGATGATTGCAGTTTCCTAGGTAGGAGAGAACTCTAGTGCTAATACAGACTTGACTAGAGGTTTAAGATAAGTGAGAATTTCAAATCTGAAAGCGAGATTTAGCCAAAAAACCTTGCCAACTAGAACAAAAATTGCTTGAAGGCATGTGATCCTGAATTCTTGTTTTGCATAAAATATTCTAAAAAGAAAGGCATATTTACCTTTACCTAACTTAGGGAGAATCATTAAGTTGAGAAGTGAACCGAATTTTATTGAATATATAGGGATACTGCAGATGGAGCAAAGATGTCAATGAAAACAACACTCTCATCTGGGAAATGAATGGTATGACTAACAGTGAAGTCAGACCATTTAATATGAATTCTTCAATATTTGAGTTGGAATATCTTGGAAGTACCAAGTGGTGTTTTGAAACCATTCTTAAAAAGCTTCTAATAATATAAACAGTTAGTATAATAATATAAACATATATAATAATATAAACAATTGCTTCTAATGTAGTTTATATTCCAAACTCTTGATATATACACCCATTACACTATAATTACAGTACCACATCATATAAAGTCATTGATGTTAGTGATATTTCATCCTATTTCTTATGTATGGAAATAGATTACATTTTATTAGTAGAATCCAAGTAGAACTAACTAAAGAAAATGCTGTGTTCCTTCCTGAATCAACCACACAGCTTAAATATTTACACCATGATTTTGCAGGACCAGTGTTAGCCAGATCTTAAAACATGGTTATGTTAAGCAAGGTAATGCTATTTGTACCTTTTTGCCTTCTCTCTGTATAGTTTGTCTTATATGCTCAAGGCCAGAATGAACTAGATGATGTAATGTCAGTTCCATCTTTTGGACTAATATTCTGTCTGCAGAAATGCAGCTTTTTTTTTTTTACAATTATAATGTATACACCCTCCTTAGCTCTATCTCAATGGAAATAAAATAGAGGGTGGGGCAAAATTAGCTTTACAGTTGTTTGTATGGAAAATAACACAATGATTAATAAATAGTAATATAAGAATCAACTGTGTTTTATGTAAGTACAGCTGTAAACCTGCTTTTGCACTATGCTGTAATCTGCAGAAGTAACACCAGCAGGTAAGAGCGGACATATCTACCTAGGACACCTGTGAAATCACTCCAGATTTACTAACACATAAAACAACAACAACGGTTTATGAAATTAAATTTTTGTAAGAATACAAAACTGTCATGCATGGTCAATAATTAATGATGGTGGTCCAAAGAATTAAAAAGCCTCAGGCTGTCAGATAACCTCAACAAGTAGAACAAAAATGAGACTAAGGCCATATTTGTCTTAAATAGAAAAACAAATCCGGACATTATTTGTCCACATCTTTAGATTGCTATACACAACCTACAGTTTATTTCATTTATTTCCCCACAGAAGTTTCTTATCCAATATGTAGAATAGACAATGTCATGAAGATTATCATATTCCAAATACAAAAACGTTTTCATTTCTCTTTTGTGCTCTTCCACTGGGTCTTAAGATATTTTCATTAGGGTAAAAACAAATTATGCAGCTGAAATACTTTTTTTCTGATTATAAAAGTAATTAATATTCTTTTTCAAATGCACAATCATAATGATACTAACATGCTACCATTAAATCATTCCCAGGAAAACTTATGGTTTAAAAGCAAAATATGAACTGGTTTAGTAGACAAACTTTGAGCTGGGCTTTTCTTTACTGAATCTATTCTACTGTCAACATGGAGACAGACTGAGCAAGAAAACTGAGAGATGTTTGTAACTTTGAACCATATTACCTTTTCTTTGAAATCATCATCCCCTTCCAACTTCTTTGTTACACAATACTCCAGGCAGTCTTTCAGGAGTCAGGGACCATATTCAGTCTTGTTTGGATACTGTCTTAAGCAGTGTACCACGCGAATACTCTATAGTGATTCCTCTTGGATCACCATTTATTTTCCCAACCTGTCCTGTAGTCCCCATCACCTCTTCAGAAATATAGTCTCCAAGGTTATTTTAAAAACCAGAGACAGGAAGTGTGATTCAGCAGGTGTTGGGATTTCATGGTAAGAGATATAGGTAACTAGAGTGCTTTATCATAAATACCACTCTTTATGTAGAGACTTGGAGAACAAGCTGAGTTCTGGGGCCCACGTGAGTACTGATCTAGGTTGGAGTACCTTTCCTGGATGGCACTGCAGACTCCAGTAGGTCCAGACATAGTAAGGGGACTTAAAATTTTTCATTCCAAAGCACAGTGGCCCCTAATACCCATATTATAGCCCAAGAAATTATTTCAATAGTGCTTTTATAGATAACATTTAGCTCATTCACAAGAAAATCTTACTTCCTTATTTATTCAATCAGACAGTCTTTCATTTACCTCAACTTCATTTAAGCTTATTTCCCTCTTTCTCTTATCTTATACAAATATGTCTGGTCCCTAATTAACTAACCTAATCCTATTTTTGGTGTTTGTCCATGTCTGTTTTCATTTTCCTGTACCTCTTGTGCAAATAGCTTCTGACTTATGACATTCTTATTCTTTTAAATACAAAAGTACTTTCTAAAAGAGTCTTTAAGAATTGAATAATTTTATTATGTCTTCTGGCATAGTTATGTACCAAAATTTTTATACTGAAATATATGAAATTTATTATTAACTTCTGTCACTTTATTTCTCTAATACATTATACTTGGCTGTGTTTAGTATCATTTCTTTATGATACTAAATAAATGTAGACATATATGTGTAGACATAAGGTATTCTGAGATATGGGCAAGCAGGTTCCTTGCGCCCATACTGAAAACTCAAGGAGCTTTCGAGTAGTTTCCTTGAAAATATTATCGAAGCACCCCAGAGATGTACCTCAATCCTACCAGTGTGGGTCTCAGTCCCTGTTCTCCTGCGGTCTGCTTTCCAACTCTTTACCCCATATGTGGAGTCTAGATGCCTCCAAAAGCATCACAATTGAGTCTGTGGAATGCCTCAAGTTCTACAGCAAGACCTTTCACCTATGAGTGGATTGCTCCTGCTGGTTGATCTGGTGTTTGTTCTTACAGGATCAAATGATATTGGACCCTCAGAATGCCATTTGCATGTTGATTTGAGGTGAGTAATATGTTTTGCATAGAAAGGGGTCCCAGAAGACAGTATTTTCCCAGACTTTTGCATGCTCTAGCGTAAGCCTTAGATATATAAATTTCTGATTTTTTTTCAGAATAATAAAAAAGGAGTTTAAAATATTTTATGATGAAAAGGAAGCGTTAGGTATGAAAAGGGTTGAGAACCACTCTATGATGGAGACGAAGCATTGCTGAGATTTTGTAGGGAGGCATTGCTGTTTCTTTCTGCAGTCAGCACAGGTCAGGGTGAGGAAGTTTCTGAGTGTAAAGTCTCCAAGGAGAATGTAATTGATGCTCTTCTCTCTATATTAGGAATCCTAGCAATTACTTTGTTTCTGGAGCCAAGTCATAGAAGTGTTCTTTCTACTGGGTACAACATTGACATGTGCCAGTAGACTCTCTGTCTGCTGGCCAGTGATCTCCATATTCAAAATATAATTTGCATTTTAGTAAAATCCATGAACAAGATCTACTTTGGAGCAAAATGAAGAAAAAAAAGCAAACATATTGCAATTAAAACAAAGTATGAAAAGTTAAAAAATCCTTACTCTATCAGATAATTCCAAGCACAGGAAATTTCTAGAATTTCTAGTCTCTGTGTTTAAGAATTGGTTTAAATTACAGATCATATTTAATGTCCTTTTACCCATTAAAATATTTTGGCTCTACTTAAGTTCTGATGCATTTCACAGTGAGGCCTTGTTCTTTCATAACATACAGGTGCAGATCAAATCCAGGTTCAATTAGACACATCCATTATAGGAATTCCTATTTGGATTGGCTAAATCCTCAAAAAAAAGTGTCAAGGATCAAGTCACATTCAATCAAAGGTCTAAGATTAAAAATAAAAAAGAACCCTCCTTCCATGCAATTAATGATATTTAAAAATTAATTACAAATAAAACAGTCATATAGTTTATGCCTTTAGTGTTCTTTTGAGAGGAGGGTAGGTCTTTAGTAAACGTGTAAAATCATACTGTCCGTGACCAGTTAGCTCAGTTGGTTAGCGTGTCCTCCCTGAAATCAAGGTTGTGTGGGTTCGATTCAGGACCCATATGAGAAGCAACCAATGAATGCACAACTAAATGGAACAATACATGAGTGGTTCTCTCTCTCTCCCTCTCCCTTTCTCTCTCTGTTTCTTTAAAATCAATCAATTAAAAATAAAACAATACTAATAATTAAAATAATGCTAATAACAGCATCTTTCTAAATAATCATGACAGCACTTTTCATGTATTAAGCATTAATCTGTGATAGGCAATGTTCTTAGGCTTTACATCTATAAACTGCTTTAATTCTCACAACCATCTTCTGGAATATATAATATATTTAACCTCCTTGATAGAAGAGAAAACACAGAATTATCAGTTAGTGCTACAACTAGAAAGAGGCTAAGCTGCAGCCAGCACATAAGATATTTTTCTGTGACAGGAAAGGTATGTGAATATCCATAGAAGTGCTCAGCTTGTGGTGACTGTCATTTCCCTAATATTGATGATATTTTACCTAGAATCTCTACTCTCACAAATCTTAAAATTAAGTCAGGGTACTCTTAACATGTTATAAAAGACAAAATGTTAAATTTGAAGGTGAAAATGAAATTTTAACTTTCAACCTCTCTTAGGTATTAGCTTTAGGAACTTGAAATATTATTTAACTTTTCTAAGCCTCCATTCCTGTGAAATAAAGTAGTAATAAATTTCTATAAGAGTTCAAAACTTCAAGTGGTATATGTGAAATTCTTTTGTGAACTGTAAAATGCTAAACCAATGTGGGTAGCCAGTATCTACTGCTGGCCCTCTCATCTCATCCAGACACTCCCAGTATTTTCAGCATCTCTCCATCTCCTCGTCCATCCCATGTGTATGAACAGATTCATCCAGTCATGTATTCAACAAATTTGTGTTAAACCTGTACGTGCAGCACTGTCTAGGGGAGTCAGGAAAGGCCTTTCTAAAAGTATAATATTTAAGCTACAATCTGAAAGGTATAAGGAAGGTAGCCATGAAACTCTGAGGGCGGAGGTATAGAATAGAGCAAGCTAGGCAGAGAGTCAAGAAAGTACAAAGTCCCCACCGTGGGAATAAGCTTTTGTTTAGAAGTGTTAGAAAATCCTGTATAGCTGGGACTTTCATCAATATAGAGGGAGGAATGGGATTTTTATTAGGAGCACAAGGTACTCTTGGTAAAAGAAAACCTTTCTGAGTTTGCAGTTGGTAGAAAGAAATGTTAGAAAAACAGAGTAAGCAAGAAAATGAAGAGCAATGGGTGAGTTGAAAATTGGCTCAGAACTAATCTTGAGAGCCATGCATATGAAATTAATATCCTTCTTACAAATTACAGGGTTGGGAATATATTAATAAATTGAATTGAGGCCCTGGCAGGGTAGCTCAGTTGGTTAGAGCATCATCCTGACACTTTGAGGTTTCTGGTTCCATCTCTGGTCGGGGCACATAGAAGAATCAACCAATGAATACATGAATAGGTGGAACAACGAATTGAAGTTCCTCTCTCTCTTTCTGTCTTCCTTTCTCTCTCTCTAAAAAAAAAATCAATAAAATAATAATATTGAATTAAGTATGCATGGTGTCAGATGGATACTAGACCTATCAAGAGGATTACTTTATAAGTTATATAAATGTCTAATCACTATGCTGTACACTTGAAACTCATATAAAATTGTATGTCAACTGTAATTAAAAATTTAAAATACAATGACAATAAAATAAAGCAGATGGTGCCCCTGCTCTACCAGGGCACAGCTCCCTTGTGGCACCTCCACTTAACGGCAAAAAGCAAAAGTAGTATCCTCCTTTCAAATGTTTTTCTAGGTTGGAGAGTACACTTGAGGCAGTAGAAACATGTGGATAAATAACTTGAAGACCCAACTCAAGACAAAGGAAGAATTTGAAAACTAGAGGACAGCACATGGTAATTCTATCTAAAAAATTTCCCAGTAGGCAGAAGAAACATTTCTCTACCCCATCGGAGAAAGAAAGTTGCCAAGACCAATATCAGGTGAGCAAACAACATGACCTGACACCACGTAAAGGGATCATAATCACAAATCCTGTCATTATTATTTGCTTTCCATTCCCAGCCAGGGATCCCAATGCTGTCCAAACTTTTACCTTTGCTTAAGATGACAATGAAATGAAAATAGGTTACTTTAAATTTTCTGAAACCAAAAGGAAGTAACAAAATCCCAGGCTAGAATTTATTGAGCCGGCTGAAGGTAGGACTGCTTTCACTGTGGCTGAGTATTCTAGGGACAATGATTAACCTTAGAAGAGGAAAACTATTAGTAGATAATTGCACAAGCTGCATATTAAAAGCAGATGAGGGATTTTCCTGAATGAGGGGTAAGAAATACAGCTTTAAACCATAAGGACTGGCTTCTATTGAGTCACAGATGACCTTTGAACACTAGTGAATTATTAAAACAAACATAAAAAGGTCACATGCCAAAGATCAAGGAGCCAGGCCAGGTGTAGCCACATTCACATAAATCACCAAATAATAGATTTCTTTATTCCTGGGAGCCTTTATTTAAAGGGAATTTACATTTGACAAAGAGCCACCTTCTTAAGGGACAATGAGCCAGCAGGCCCAAACAACTATCAGCTGACCTTTGAGAGAAGAACAGGATGAGCTTGGAAAAGACAAGCACAGGGAGATCGGTTAATACCATTGATTTACACCTTTCTGGAACACAGACGGTAACATTGTGTGGAGCTGGAATCAACCCCCAGAGAAGAATAAGCTGCCAATTGTTATAAACCCAAGGCTATTATGAGGAGCTAAAAAATGTTTGGATCTACTGGTTCGGTAACGCAGCTCTAAACTCCTCAAACTATATCAAATGTATGAATTGAAATAATTCTCTTCCTTCTCTATCATTCATTCACTAACCCGTTATTGCCATTCTCCACTCACCCATGTGCTCATTTCTCTTCTCGTGCTTGACTTCTGCCCTTGGTCTCATTGGGAATGTAAATCTATCTTGTCTCCATTCCACCATGTCTTTTCCTCCTTCAAAGTGCAGTTCAAAATGTATCACATTCATGAAACCCCTCTGACTAATTTTAACCAACATTTTTTTCATGTGTAAACTCTTTCAAATAAGCATTCTTTCCCCATTATTTAATATTAACATATACTATATGCAAGAAAAGTGCTAAGGATCACGGATAAATATACAAGAAAAGCCAGGGTCCAGGAATAGAGCTGTTAAGAAGGAAAATGAACATGTATTTTTTTAAAAAGCCACATTTAAAAATTACTAAGTTAGACATATGTCCAAAATGAAATGGGAGCATAAGAACGTATTCAGATCTGCCTACAGGGGCTAAGGAAGACCATCATGAAAAAATTATATTAAGCTCAGATGCAAACAATGAAAGTAGGAGTTTAGGTAGAAGGAAGTTAGGGAGAGAGAGTGGTATAGGAAACAGGTGCAAATGCAGGAAGAAGGAGGAGATGTCCGTTTTCAGAGCAGTGAAGTGTACCGTGGGAGGACTTGGACCACGGAACGGATGAGGTACAGAACAGCCAAATCAGAAGGAATCTCATGTACCACGAAAAGGAAGTTGTTTTTTCTAAGGGTGGATGTGAAAAAACATTCTCCAAATATCAATAGTACAGCACAGGTACTGAACTGTTAGAACATTTACAGGAGGATAAAGCCATGCCAGGCTGGGCTTTGCTTATTGTCAGATTGTAGAACTGTCCATGCAGGGCCTGAAGGCAAGGGCCAACATTCTGCAGTGGGCAGACTATCCGAAAGGGAAGAGCAGTTTGCCAACTGGTGTTTTCAGCTCCCAGTGCCCACTGCCTACGTAAGAACACTGTTCTTTCCCCATTATATAATTTGTCATCAGAGGTGGATTAAGGTCGGCTGAGGCACTGAATACAGAAAATATTGGGCCCCTTACATTAAAAAAAGTGTAAAGTTGGGGTTTTGTGGGACCTTTCAGAAGTTGAGGTACAGGGTGTGTGCACAGTGCACCCGCTGTTAAATTTGCCTCTGTTTATTATGCATATCAATATTATTATGGTATATATTTATTCTTCGTTTCTTTGGTTCATTATTATAGTTTATGCACAAACATTTACAAATTTCAAGCATGATAAGAAAACAGGAATTTGTGCATCATTACTCTGTCATCAGTTGGAAAGAAAGAATGGAAGAGCCTGACCAGGCAGTGGTGCAGTGGATAGAGCATTTGCCTGAGACATGGAGGACCCAGAATGAAAACCCCAAGCTTGCTGGCTTGAGCATGGGCTCATCTGGCTTGAGCATAGGCTTACTAGTATGAGAATGAGGTTGCTGGCTTGAGCGTGGGATCATAGACATGACCTTATGGTTGCTGGCTTTAGCCCAAGGGTCACTGGCTTGAAGCCCAAGGTCACTTGCTATTGAGCAAGGGGTCACTGGCTCTGCTGTAGCCCCCCAGTCAAGGCACATATGAGCAAGTAATCAATGAACAAGCAATTAACAAACAATTAAGATGCTGCAATGAAGTATTGATGCTTCTCATCTCTCTCCCGTCTTGTCTGTCCGTCTCTCTGTCTCTCTCTGTCTCTGTCAAAAAAAAAGAAAGAGGAAGAAAGAAAGAAAGAAAGAGAGAAAGAGAGAAAGAGAGAAAGAAAGAAAGAAAGAAAGAAAGAAAGAAAGAAAGAAAGAAAGAAAGAAAGAGAGAAAGAAAAGACAAAAATGGAGAGAGCAAGAGTGGATATACGGCCAGCACTTGTTGAAGGCTCGATCTAGGACAGTGATGCTGGGAATTGGAAAGGTGAGCTGACTTTAGCAATCACCTGGAGGAATTATCTGCAGTTCTAATTAGATGTGAGTAGGAATCACAGGGAGCCAACAATCTAGGATACATCTAAAACTTGTAGTCTGTCCTGAACTTCCTATTTAAAACCTGTGTCTCAGCATTCAGCTTTTACTAAATTAATAGTGTTTCTCCATTTTTCTGGGAGGCCCCTGGTACACACGTTATCCTTAGCAATAATTTTTGATAGTGTCCTCTTTTACTTTCAAAGGATCACAAATTAAAGTTTACTCTAACCAGCTTTAAAGAACTTGTTAAGTCACTCCACACAGGCATGGCTTTTGAAAGTGTTCTTGAAATGTAAGAATCACTTAGAAAGCTGATTGAAAGTGCTGAAATCTGTGCTTCACTTCCAGAAATTCTAATTCAGTAATTTAGGAAGAAACAAAATAACACAACATAAAACAATATAAATACCCGTGTTTTTTAAAATAACTACCCTTGCTGATTTTCATCGTATCATTAAAAGCCTAATATTAATATAACTAAATAAATTATATACCATTTATTCTTCTCTTCACAAAAGAGAGAAAAAATTATGCATATAATAGGCGCTCACTAAATCATGTATTGCTTTTATTGCACACACATATGTGTGTGTGTGTGTGTGTGTGTGTGTGTGTGTGTGTGTGTACTGAGGAAAAATGACCTAGAGTTGATCAACTAACCTGGGGAAACTGCTATGATCTGACCAACTATATAATCTACATAGAAAACCTCAAGGGCATTATAGTCATTATCTCCTCGCAGCCTGGGAAGATAAATAATGGGCAACGGAAACAGTGATGTGATGGAATGAAGGAAATTCTAAGAGATAAAAAAATTTAATGGACAGTGTGTGAATTGCAGGCACTTCCACATGCCATTTTTTCAGTTAACTTGAAGAAATTGGCTAGAAAAGGAAGTTCCCTTTGGGAAATTATTGAAAATTGTTTTCATGTAATTGTTGTGACAGAAATCCCCATGGCTATAATTAGTTACTGTTCTGGATGCATAAACTCTATACGCAGCGACCAAATGCACTGGAGCCGTTGGGAGGAACAGGGAGAAGAGGAATGTAAGTGTGCTTGACTGAATCATGGAGGAGGAGGCACTAGTGCTAGAGCAGCAGTCTCAGAGTTTTAAATAAAATCAGAGAAACGCTAGAAACTGCTTTTTTTTTCTTTAATTTATGTATTGGTTTTACAAAGAGTGAAAGGGAGAGGACAGATGGACAGAAACATCGATCTATTCACGTAAAGTGCCCTGGTTGGGAATGGAACCCGCCACCCTTGCACGGGGGGAGGGTGCTCTTTCCAACCAAGCTATCCAGCCAGAGCCTGGAAACACTTATTGCCATCTAAAGCTCTCTGTTCTTGGGGGTGATCTTTTATTTATTTATTTTTTTTTTGGTATCTTTCTGAAGCTAGAAACGGGGAGAGACAGTCAGACAGACTCCCGCATGCGCCCAACGGGATCCACCCGGCACGCCCACCAGGGGCGATGCTCTGCCCACCAGGGGGCGATGCTCTGCCCCTCTGGGGCGTCGCTCTGCCGCAACCAGAGCCACTCTAGCGCCTGGGGCAGAGGCCAAGGAGCCATCCCCAGTGCCCGGGCCATCTTTGCTCCAATGGAGCCTTGGCTGTGGGAGGGGAAGAGAGAGACAGAGAGGAAGGGGGGGGGGCTTCTCCTGTGTGCCCTGGCCGGGAATCGAACCCGGGTACCCCCGCACGCCAGGCCGACGCTCTACTGCTGAGCCAACCTGCCAGGGCCTAAAGCTCTCTGTTCTAACAAAGGGTTCCAATTAGAATGGCTATGATTTAATAGCAACTAAGAAAAATAAGATGGGATGGATTGGGGCCTTTCAGGCAGAATGAACAGAAAAAAACAAAGGCTCTCCTGTCTGGATGTCCCATTTTAATATAAATAAATTACCTCTAGACAAATGATTACTCTCTGTAGGGTTTACTTTGATGCTTCCCTTCTTGTTTTGAGAAAAAAAATTAATTATTTGTATTGTTTACTTGAAATTCCCAGAGGTGTTTACATTTTCTGATTTGAAATTATATTTTTATGAAATACCTGCTTTCAAACATCTTTTTTTCTTAATCTGCTAACAACCTGTAAGATTATTAAAAGATAAGTGATTTAGTCAAAAATCACAAGACAACCCTGGCCGGTTGGCTCAGCGGTAGAGCGTCGGCCTAGCGTGCGGAGGACCCTGGTTTGATTCCCGGCCAGGGCACACAGGAGAAGCGCCCATTTGCTTCTCCACCCCTCCACCGCGCCTTCCTCTCTGTCTCTCTCTTCCCCTCCCGCAGCCGAGGCTCCATTGGAGCAAAGAGGCTCTGTGGCCTCTGCCTCAGGTGCTAGAGTGGCTCTGGTCGCAACATGGCGACGCCCAGGATGGGCAGAGTATCGCCCCCTGGTAGGCAGAGTGTCGCCCCATGGTAGGCGTGCCGGGTGGATCCCGGTCGGGCGCATGCGGGAGTCTGTCTGACTGTCTCTCCCTGTTTCCAGCTTCAGAAAAATGAAAAAAAAAAAAATCACAAGACAGGCATAAATTTAAATCCAAAAATTTGCCTGACCAGGCGGTGGCGCAGTGGATAGAGCGTCGGACTGGGATGCGGAAGGACCCAGGTTTGAGACCCCAGGATAGCCACCTTGAGCGTGGGCTCATCTGGCTTGAGCAAAAAAGTTTACTAGCATGGACCCATGGTCACTGGCTCGAGGGGGGGGGGTACTCAGTCTGCTGAAGGCCTGCGGTCATGGCATATATGAGAAAGCAATCAATGAACAACTAAGGTGTTGCAACAAAAAACTGATGATTGATGCTTCTCATCTCTCTCCGTTCTTGTCTGTCTGTCCCTATCTATCCCTTTATCTGACTCTCTCTGTGTCCCTGTAAAATAAATAAATAAATAAATAAATAAAAATTTAAATCCAAAAATTTGACCCACTCGCTCCTCAATATATCTCTGCCCTCTATGCTATACTAGTTTATTCCCAATAGCATGATGAACAGTTCTGCTCTCTCTTAAGGGAGTTTTAAACATAAAGAACATTAAACATTAATAAGTTAATATATCAGATACTATAGAGGCCCACTTTGTTTTTCTGCATACTATTGAAATCTCATTATAAAAAAAGTTTACTTTGAAATTAGAAATGTATAATCATGAAAGTATTTATGGACTATTTGATTTTTATTACCTATGGATGCATTCATCAATAGTGAAGGGGATAGAGGATGGGCTAGCTATTTTTTTCTACCCTTCACTTTCTTCCTCTTTCTTTACACAAATAAAACCTTCTTTGGTATTCATATTGTCTATTGCTGTCATCCTCAACATCTTCTAAGATAAAGGAAGAAGTCACTATGTTAGAATTAGACCATTATATGGTTTCTGTTTGCAACATGTCTTTATGTATTAAGAGCATTTTTCTAACCAGAGCAAGAGAAATTCTAGTAGCTTGAAGTCCCATAAATTAATAGCAATAATTATATCACTGGATTCCTACTGATGTCTATCTTGATGATATTATTATAATAATGTCTATTAACAGAACAACATTATGTCATTTTTAAAAAGCAAGTGTTCTGGTAACGTGTGCGTATTTAAAGATAGATAGATAGATGATAGATAGATAGATAAACAGATGATAGATAGATAAACAGATGATAGATAAACAGATGATAGATAGATAGATAGATAGATAGATAGATAGATAGATAGATAGATAATAGATATACATATATAGATAAGCAATGTTCTTTTTGGACTTAGTAAATCCCAATCAAATTTCAAAATGAAAGCATTAGGGAGGTGAAGCACAAACAATAAAGTTGAGCAACTAGGAGGTGAAGTGTAATTTGTGCCTTAAGAAGCAAAAGAAATCATGGAAATGAAGAATTGAAAGGAATTAAATGAGCTTTAAAGAATACAGTCTTCTCTGAGATGTATCTGCTCCTCATCCAAGGAAACAATTTAGCCTTTCACAACTGTTTTCAATAAAAAAAATATCCTAACAAAGTTTGTCACTCCCTTGCTCTAAAATTCTATCCAGTCTTAACCAAGTTGGTATAAACAGAACCTGTGTAATTTGCTTACATTGGGATCTGTCTATGGGATTAAAATGTACTTATTTGTTTAAATATTGTAATAATTCATTTTCTAAAAAAATTATGCCAGGGATTAAGCAAGCCATCTGAATTCCAGTGTAAACTGACATTTTAGTTTTTGTACATAATCTTTTCTCTTGTTCAGAAAAGAAAAAAAATTGCTTTATGTGTTGATGAACATGAAGAACTTTACAATAATTCCATTTGCTTTTCCTGACATATGTATACCTAACTATTGCTATTAAATTTCATTCATTTTTTTCATAGCTGTACCTTAGAATTTATCTTTCTATTCCAGTTTTAAACTTTTAACTACTTTGAGTATGTCTATGGATTTCATTAAGTATTTTTTTAATCTTGTTATTCTTTTTGCACAAATGTTTTCCAATTTATTTACATTGTTTGACTATACAAAGTATAATTGGTTTAGATTTAGTTTAGATTGTACCCTGTTTTATACTAGTGCCAAGTGATTCATGAGAGAGGAAGGAGGTCTACTGATCTATAGTCCAGAACCACAATGGCTTTATTCAGATCAAACTTATAATATCTGCATAACTAGAGATGTGGTTCTGAAATTTTCCTTTGGCATTACATTAAATTGTCACAAGAAGCCTATAATCAATTCTTTTTTCAACTTCTCAATAGAGGAAAAGGCAAAATCAGATATTACCTGGATTTTTTAAGATGAGAAGTTTGTAATTGACGACTGTGTAGGCTAAAAAGGACATGCCTACTTCCCTCCAGAGAAGATTTTATGTTCTGATCCTTGCAACCGGTAGATGTTAGCATATTTGCAGGAAAAAAGAAAATAAAAAGGTTTTTGCAGATGTGCTTAAGTTATGGATCTTGAGATGAGAAAATTAAGACTGAGTGGGCCCTCACTGTTATTACAAATGTCCTTAGGAAGGGCGGGGAATACAGTTAGGAGGGAAGAAGGCAATGTATCTCCTGTGTATGCTAAGGAATCAAAGATTGCAATTATGTAGCCACAAATAAGTGAATGTTGGCAGCCACCAAAAGCTGAAAGAGTAAAGGAACAGATTCTCCCCAAAAGCTTCTGAGGAAAGGACACCTTGATGTCCAGCAAGTGACACTGACCTTGGACTACTGGCTTCCAGAATCATAAGGGAATAAATCTCTGTTGTTTTTAGCCCAATAGTCTGTGGTAATTTACTGCAGCAGTCACTGGAAACTAATGCAGTTTCATTAGTATTTAATAACTGGTAGTCACAAACCTAAGCAAGACAAATTTGAGGTGGTTCTGAGGGAAGAAATTCATCCACATTCTGTAATTTGAGTAGAGACATTTCTCCACTATCTTTATGGATTACAAACAGTCTTTGAATTATGAATGGTATAGGATTTATAGGCTTGTTCTTAAGTTGAATTTGTATGTATGTTGGAACAGGTACGATTACCTATTAAATGCATCTTAGATGTTTGTCTTAACATAGTATTTATTTTTACCTTCTTGTGCATAAAAATATGTAAACATTTTCAAACCCATAAAACCTATCTTGTTTGTAATCCAGAGACTGCCTATACAACATAGTTTATTGCCTTGGTTACAAAAACTGACTAGATGTGTTATCATAGGTTTTTAAAATGGTACATGGAAAGAAAGGGTACCATTTACAATGACAACTAAAAGGGTAAAACATGAGAACAAATTAAGCCAGATGCATTCAAAGCTCACTTGAGGAAAAATTTTAAATACTCTTAAATGATCTTAATAATTCAGCAGAATTTTAAAAATGAAAAGATAAAACATGGTCTTGTATAGGAAAACTCAATAGCATAAAAGTGTCAATGTTTTCAAAGCTAATTTACTCTTCTAATATGATCTCAATAAACAACCCCAGCGGTAGAGTGTCGGCCTAGCGTGTGGAGGACCCGGGTTCGATTCCCGGCCAGGGCACATAGGAGAAGCGCCCATTTGCTTCTCCACCCCTCCGCCGCGCTTTCCTCTCTGTCTCTCTCTTCCCCTCCCGCAGCCAAGGCTCCATTGGAGCAAAGATGGTCCGGGCGCTGGGGATGGCTCTGTGGCCTCTGCCTCAGGCGCTAGAGTGGCTCTGGTCGCAACATGGCGACGCCCAGGATGGGCAGAGCATCGCCCCCTGGTGGGCGTGCCGGGTGGATCCCGGTCGGGCGCATGCGGGAGTCTGTCTGACTGTCTCTCCCCGTTTCCAGCTTCAGAAAAATGAAAAAAAAAAAAAAAAAAAAAACCTGTCTCAATAAACAACCCAACAGTTTCCTCTCTCTACTGGAAAGAAAAGCTGATTCAGAAGTTTATATAGAAATATATTCTAAAATAGTATTTGTAGTTAATTCAATCTTCTGACATAAAATTGCCAAATGAAATAAATTAATAATTGTATCAATTTAACTTTTAGTTTTTTTTTCCTTTTAAAATATTTGGTAGCAAATATTATTGTGACTTTTAGTGAAAATAAAGGAGCAGATTATTCACCATACAAGCTTTTGTCATTAGTATGGTAGATGACCCAAAGAAAAAGTATCATTTGAATGTAAATAACAAGTGCTTTGATCATCAATAAATGATTGAGCACATGGAATTACACAAAAGATACTACTGTTAACTATAAAAATTTCAATTTATAAATAATTAAGTAGGTAGGAATAAAACTCATGCTACAAATACAAAAGTTAGAAGAAAAAAACTAACTTTTTTCATGACAAATGTGTTGAAATGTTGAATGAGAAAGAAAAAAGGAGTGAGAACAGAAAGTAATTATAATTAGTTGTAAAATATTCTCAACACTTCTAGCATACAATGCTTTTTCAAGCTCAAGTATACTCAGCATTTTTTTGTTAGGTAACATTAATCAAAGACTGCATTAATAAATTTAAGCATGGCTTTAGAGAGAATAGCATTAATAGAAACACCTGTACAAAGCTGGCTGTCCATATTTCACTTTTAGGAATATATCCTAAGAATCCCAAAACACTAATTCAAAATAAGATAAGAACCCTTATGTTTATTGCAACCTTGTTTACAATAGCCAAGATCTGGAAACAGCCCAAGTGTCCAACTGTGGATGAGTAGATAAAAAACAGTGGTACATATACACATGGAATACCATGAAGCCATGGAAAAGAAGGAAATCTTACCTTTTGCGATGGACCTGGAGATTATTATGCTAAGTGCAGTAAGTCGGGCAGGGAAAGACAAATATTATATGATCTCACTTATTTATATATGAAATCTAATGAACACAGTGAACTGAAGAATGGAATAGAGACAGAGGTGGGGTCATGGAGAGGAGAGGGACAGCTGTCAGAGGAAAGTGGGATGAGGGTACAGGATCAAAAAAGGTGAAGGACTAGTGAAATTATATATATGTAATATATATTATACATACAGATAACAAGACAAAAAATCCCAGAGGGGTGGGGGAGAGAGAGTCAGGGGGAGGAGCTCAAAAGGAGTGCAATGAAAGATACTTTGTTGGGGAATGGGGGTGTTATATTGAGTGCGACACTTGAATCCATGTTAACACAATAAATTAAAAATTTTAGTAATAATAATAATAATGATGAAAGTTGGATGTTCAGGTACAGTTATCTTCATGGGAAGTTATTACCAAGATTTTTAGAAAAACATCACCAAGAAGTGGATTTAAAAACCTTAATTTTTTATTTCTTTTGCTTCCTTCATGAGTAAACACTGCTCTGTTTATTTGCCAAAGGTAAAATATGTCATTACAAATTATGCCACTCATCTTTTAACTGCTCACAAGATTCTCAACTTGTAAACTTTTTCCTCAAGTACCAAAAGATATATCTTTCTTCCTCATAGTTTTCAGCAATAATGAACATTTTAATCTATACACATAATTTGTTTGTATAGTATCCAAATACAATTATACAATATCCATACACAGATTTTGGCAACAGTCTCATCACACGTCTAAATTTATAAGAAGATGATAACATTAATTTTTATTTGTCAATAATTAGGACTTCAGTTGAGTATTGACCTTCAGATGCTTTGATTCCTAAGAGTCCATTATTTTTACCAATCATTCAGTGCCCAGAATTTAAAACCTCAATCTAAAGCTTTGAGCATAAGCATAACTCTAATTCTTACAATGTATAAAATGATGATGTCACGCTTAGTCCTATACAGAGTAAATTACATCAAGGCAATTTCTAACTAATATAAATGTTATTCAAAATAGAAATTGTCACAGACTGATTATACCAAATAAACATATAAATTGAATTATTTTAAATTATAAGCTAAGGTATATGGTGGTTCTTTTGGCTAAAAGTACATTGAAATGAATGAATGTATTTAAATTAAGTAAATGTAGGCAATGTCATAATTTTTCAGCTATCACTTACAGGAGTCTAAGAAGCCCAAATTCTTAAAAATGGAGAGTGAAATGGTGGATACCAGGGAATGAGGAAAGGGAGCAGGACAGATGTTGTTTAAGGATAAAATTTCTAACGAGTAGTCAATAGCCCTAGAGATCTAATGTACAGTGTAATGAATATGGACACCAATATTATTCTATAAACCATCAAACTTGCTAAGAAACTGGAATTTAATCATAACCATGAAAAAGAAAATATTATTTAACATATACTAATTATTACTATAATGGCAATCATATTACAATATATAAATGCATCAAGTTAACATATTGTATACCTTAAATTTATACATTATGTGTTAAATATACTTTACTTTAAAAACAGGGGTCAGGAACCTATGGCTCCAAGCCAGATGTGGCTCTTTTGATGGCTGCTTCTGGCTCGCAGACAAATCTTTTATAAAAAAAATAATAACACTAAAAATATAAAACATTCTCATGTATTACAATCCATTGATTTCCTACCGCTCATGTACATGGTTTCGGGTAACTGGAGCCAGTCACAGCTGTCCTCCGGGGCAACACCAAATTTTTATTGGATAATGCCTAACGTACATGGGTGGTTGTATGGCTCTCACGGATTTACATTTTAAAATATGTGGTGTTCATGGCTCTTTCAGCCAGAAAGTTTCCCAACCCCTGCTTTAAAAAGAAGTAATTGTGGGATTAACCATAGGGGCCGAGGAAACAATACAAATGACAGAACAATACAAATTGGCACATAAATTATCCTTTTTCTGGAAATTAATGTCACTAAATTAAATTAACATATTAAAGAATAATTCAACAAGACATTTCATTTATAAACATACTATTTATTTATGAGGTCCTAGTGAAATTAATGCTAATTTTAAAATGCACCTAGATCTATAATCCTCAATTCTTTGCAAGGATAAAGAAGACCAAAGATGACAATTTTACTAAATTCACCCAGATTATTTCTTAATAAAACTGGATCTTGAACATTTGCTGCTTAGATTATACTAATTCTTTCCCATGATATATACATATAATGATTTTATATATATATGAAGATACATACATATATGAAGGTTTTATAAAAATTTCTGTATTAGCAATTGTGTAAAACAAAATGCACTTATGGAAACCTTTTAGGTACTCAAAAAATACAAGGTTTTGCTGAGGGTAATAAAAATGTAGTTCCATCTACTGAACATCATATGCAAGGCTTTGTTTTAAGGATTTTATGTATAATATGTCATCATTCATCAAAGCAAACCTATGATAAGAAATGGATATTTTACAGAAGAGAAACCTGGAGATTGGAAAGGATTTCCCAGGCCTGACAATTTCCAAAGACTGTACTCTTAATCAGTAAACTATAGGTAGTGAGTGACTGGGAAGGAAAAGTCATAAAAACCTGGTCAGCTATAAGGCAGGGATACTATTTACCTTTGCAGTAACTAGTTAGTTTTAGGAGGTCGACATAGGAAAGCCAAAAAGTCAGCATCCAGTTATAAATGTTTTGAAGATGAGAGGAAGATTGGTTAGGGAATGAGGGAACCTGTATTTTATTCAACTCATAGTAAATCTTGTTAGACTATACTGGTTAAACACCAGGAATAGAAGATTAGGCTCTGGCAGGTTGTGTCAGTGAATAGAGCACCTGCCCGGATTGATGTGCCAGGTTTGATCCCCGGTCACGGCACACATGAGAAGCAACAATATGTTTTTCTTCCCTTCTCTCTCTCCCACTTCTCTGAGCATCAGCCCCAGATGGGGGTTGCCAGATGGATCCGGTCAGGGCACATGAAGGAGTCTGTCTCTCTATCCTGCCTCTTCACTTAAAAAAAAAATAGAAGATTAATTTTAAATAGTAAGAAAAACAACATTCCCTAAACTGGATGTATTGACTAATAACAATGGCCACTGAGATATTCAATTACAAGTTTCATTAGATCAGTTAGAATTGATTAAATATGTACATAAGAGTAAATAATTTCCCCTTTCAACATAAACTCTGGGTATACAAATAAAAATAACCTGGAAGATACTTACTGATAAAATTGGGAGAAATGGGTCATGATAGACCATCAATGACCATGCTAAATGTATACACAGAAAAAGACAAATTAATTATAAGAGGTGAAGGAACAAAGGTGGTTTCAAACAACAATTTTGAAAGATTAAGGTAAGTCTGTCAGTCTAATAAGTGTGTGGCATTTTGTAACCTTAAGGGGTCACATATTTTCATACTTGTTTACCTTAATAGTAGAGTGATAATATTTGACAAGCAAAATATAATATTTGCATCCTATATAGATAGGATGGTACATGCAATGATCATTTAGTCATAACTATGTATATAAAATTAGAGAAAATCTCGTGTTAATAAATCAAAAATATATTTTTCCTTTTTATACTCTTTCCATTCACTTCTCTTATAGAACTACTTAGTCATACCATCTCTCATGAAATTCAAGTGCAATCTCATAGCTTATAAGTGTTAGGAGTAGATTTGTTCAGACACAAGAAAAGAAGCACATAAAATGGAAGGAAACTAACACTTACTACATGCCAGGCAACTTACATATACTACCTCACAAGAAAGAAGAAAGAAGCTAATATTGTTCCTATTTGTAGGGATAAAAACTCATGAGCAGAAAAATAGTATTTCAATACATATTGGTACAGAAATTTAATCTTTACCCATCAGACTGTGAATCCCAGGCTCTTAACAATAATGGGTCTGGATCAGGTCTTGCCCATGAAAACACATCCCCCTCACAGAAACACAGTTGCATAGATGGTGACTCCTAGGTGATTTTATTCTAGTGACTGGGTTCAGCTTATTGAGAACCCCCTCATCACAAACAATGGAGGGAAATGCATTTTAAAGATTAACTAGAGACTTGACAGCCAAATGGCTGGAGCATTTTTAAAAATTTATGGTAAAATCTATTTAGAGTTTAAACTCTTTTATAAAGAACATTTAGAGTAATACTCAATTTAACTTATAATTAAATTAGCTATGATTAAATTGCATTGATATCATATCACAGGCATTGGTCTGCTCTAGTACATTTTTTGCCACCTAACTCAGTGAAGCTAGTATAAACCTTAATTGAACATAAATTATTAAATTGCACACCACATGGTTGCAATAAAGATGCTGACATGAGCACCCAGAAATGCCTGAAAGTGTTATGTGTGTGCTACTTGTGATTTACTAATTTATACTTCATCTATAAAAACACAACATTTAAAATCATTACCCTTTAGACGTAGAGCAGTCCTGAAATCATTAATCCACTTCTTTTATTTTTGAGATATGGAAGCAAATCTACAATATTTAAATAAAGCCTTTTATAGATGAACAGAACTAAATAATAATTTAGGATATAATGTATATGGATTTTATGTTGAATTCCATACATCCAGAATATAAATTTTAATACTTAGAATTAAAACTTAGAAATACAAAGTTATGAGGTCTTTTGCCATTATATTCTGAAAGGCACTGTGCCCTTACATTTACTAAGACAAAATATTAAATTATTCTTCAAAACAATAAGGTCCAACAGAATACTAATGAATTTCAGATCTCTGTAAATATATTATATTCTCCATAGTTCATGAAAATGGAAAGCTTAGCTTTAGTCATACAAAACTAATCTTGAAATCGCTAACGTCGTAATGAGAATAATTTGGGTAAGAATTATCAAAATACTGAAAGGCAAAACTGTAGATAAATTAAAACAATATATGAGTTCCAAAGATTAAATGTACAATAGCTCAATTTAAAATAGCTGCTTATTTTTAAAAGCTATGAAGAGAATCACAAGCTACTGCCAAAATGCAGTCAGACACCCAGCAATGAAATTTGAGACTACTGGTATAATAAATCCTGTTTTAGACTTTGTTGACTTAGATCTACTTGCATCAACAGTGTTTGCTAAAGACAGGAAATAGGTGTAATGTATATATATACCTTTCTACCCTTCTCTCTTTCCATTCTCCTCCTTCTTACAGATACAGCAGACACCTTACCTTGCTCTGAGAACACAGTAAGTGATAACTCCTTCATTTTAAGGTGAACGTTTTATTAAGTCAATATATTTATGTCTTGTTAATGGTCAAATGATATGTAGTAAAGAAACCCATGATTTTCAAAACTCTACTGATAACTTTTATTGAGAGTAATAACCTTAAGTTATTATGCTCTTTTTAATCTAAGAAAGTAACATATAACTTTAAAAATCCAAAAGTATTTTTAACAAATTTAACAACTAAATAAATTTTTTAACCGTTTCTTCTACAATAAACAATATAACTCATTCCCATATCAATGACTTTTGGAAACAATTATACCAAAACTTTATGTAATAGAAAAAAAATTTAAAACTATGCTTATATGTATGTGCATATTTCCATATATTAATAACTTTACTAGTATTTATATACATGGACATGTGTTAATACAGACATTATTAAAATAAGGATGGGAAGCTATTATTAATAGTTTTAAATCCATCAAAACTAAATTTAAGTACTGACATTTGATAAAAAATATTCTGTTAAAGCTTATCAATATAAGATACAATTTTCCCCATGAAATGCATTCAACTAAAAAAAAAAAGAGACTTTTAGAAGTTTTCCAATCAAAAGTCAATCTACTTAGCTATATTTGTATAAATAATTTAAATATGATATATCTTTAGTATATTATATATAAGGAAGCAATTTACACATAGAACTTTAGATTCCTTGTCATAAGATGTGATCCTGGAAAAACAGGTCCTGAAAGACACAGTGCTACCTCACAATAACATGAAAGGAATTACTTACCTCATAGAAGAAAGATTTTACTTTGAAAATATTTTATTAATGATTTTCTCCTTCGTGGCTGAATGTTAGCCAGGGAGCTTAGGAGACTCTTAAATTACTGCTAAAGGAGGTCTGGAGTTACCTCTTACTCTAGTTAAAACACAAAATCAACATCTGCCTGGATGACTAACTCTCTGGAGGAGAATCAAAGGGTATTAAAGAGATGACATCTTTCAAGCCCTCAGCTGCTCTCTAATGATGTGTCATGAAGTCATTTGAGGCCATGGACTTGAGCTCAGGTTCAAGGAAGTAAATCAGGAGGAAGAGCATCAGAAGCCTCAAGCAATGTGTAAATCAGACACTGCTAAGAATTCCACAATGACTAGTAAATTCAAGCTAAGGGGAGGTACTCATCCTTGAAAAGGAAAAAAAAATGCTTTTCAGGAACAGTCAAGATGATTATTTTCATTTAGAAATCTTTATGGATGGCCTACATGATACAGTTTACAAATTTTGCAAACTTTGTGTAGTGTCTAATCTGCTCTCCATCTCACAGAGGTGGTAAGATGAAAGAACGTGATCAGAATGAAGAATAAGTATTACAATGACACTTTCAAAATGTTGCATCAAATAATTCTCTGTGCAGTGATTAGTATAAAGGTGTTTACATCTATAATGCACACAATACACACACGTGTGAATACTTTTAATGGTCTCTTCTCTGGTCTGTATTGTTTAAAATATTTCTATTTCCTTTTTCCAGGAGCGCAGACTTTGAGGTCTAAGTATCTGGGATTTCCTCCCTTTTCTTCTTCCAAGTTTAAGGCATTTTATTATTTAATCTCAGATCCTGGGACTGCCCCTGTAAACAGGGGTGCTGAGTAACATCATCTAATACCATAGATTGTTGTGAGTTTTAAATGAGCCCAGAAAGAAGCCTACAGTGCTTCTCACATACACAGCATCACCATGGCATTGTCACGTGTGACTCACTTAAGGCAAAGCCGGTGGCCATAAAACACTGCATGTAAAGTTCAAAAAAATCTATTTATGAATTTAATCCCTCTCCACTCACCCTATAGGTAATGCTTAAAAAGGGTCTGTATTTTATTTTTCTCCATACAGTGAGCTAATTTTTCTAACACCATATGCTAGATAACCTGCTCTTCCTCTTAAATCGATTTTTATGCTACCATATTTGGTCTGTCTCTACAATTTTCTATTTGTCTCTTTTGGTCCATTTGTCTATTCCTATAATAATATTCACTGTGGTGGCGCAGTGGATCAAGTGTCAAACTGGAATGCTGAAGTCACCTGTTCGATACCCTGGGCTTGCCCAGTCACGGCACATACGACAAGCAACTACTACCAGCTGATGTTTTCCACTCCTCTTATCCCTCTCTCTCTCTCCCTCTCTTTAAAAACAGGAGAAAAAAAATTATCAACTTAAGTTTGAAATCTATCTTAATAACTAAATTTAAAAGATACCTAAGTTAATTCTTGTTATTAAAAGTTTACTTATTCATACGCCAATCAGAATTTTATTGAAGTTATAAAGAATATTCTTATTAGTTTAATTCAAATTGATATCTTTATTATATTAACACACCATTTATGAGCATGGAAACCTCTCAATTTATGCAGATCTTTTGTCTTTTACAAGGGTTTTAAAGTCTTCTCCAAAAAGGATATTTTTTATTATTCGTTTATTTCTTAGATTCTTTATAGTTTTCATTTCTATTATGAGTAATATATTCCTTTAAATTTATTTTCTAATTGAATGTTGCTTGTTTACGGCAATAGTATCTTTGTAGGTTGATATTATATATATATATAATATATATAATATATATATAGAGAGAGAGAGAGAGAGAGAAAGAGAGAGAGAGAGAGACTGTAAGGGAGAGAGATGAGAAGCATCAATCAATTGGAGTGCTTTATTTTACTTATTTATTGATTCCTTCTCATACATGCCTTGACTGGGGGACTCAAGCTGAGCAAGTGACCAATTGCTCAAGCCAGCAACCTTGAGTTTGAGCTAGTGACCTTGGACTTCAATCCAGAGACCTCTAGGCTCAAGCCAGAGACCTTGGGATCATGTCAATGATCCTGCACTGAAGCCAGCACCCCCGTGATCAAGCTGTTAAATCCTTCCTTAAGCCAACAAGCCCACACTCTAGCCCAGGGGTCCCCAAACTACGGCCTGTGGGCCGCATGCGGCCCCCTGAGGCCATTTATCCGGCCCCCGCCTTACTTCCAGAAGGTGCACCTCTTTCATTGGTCAGTGAGAGGAGCACAGGATGCACCTCTAGTACTGAATATGGTGGCAGCGCAAAGTGCGGCATTGCTCATGTACAGTACTACTTCCAGTGACGCCGGACGCACACGTCATGGCTCCAGAAGCACATTATATCACTTGTTATGGCTAGCAGTGACAAATATGGAACCGGACATTGACCATCTCATTAGCCAAAAGCAGGCCCATAGTTTCCATTGAAATACTGGTCAGTTTGTTGATTTAAATTTACTTGTTCTTTATTTTAAATATTGTATTTGTTCCTGTTTTGTTTTTTTACTTTAAAATAAGATATGTGCAATTTGCATAGGGATTTGTTCATAGTTTTTATTTTATAGCCCGGCCCTCCAACGGTCTGAGGGACAGTGAACTGGCCCCCTGTGTAAAAAGTTTAGGGACCCCTGCTCTAGCCAGTGGGTTTGAAATGTGTACCTCTGTGTTCCAGGTCAATGCTCAATCTATATGCCTCCACTGGTCAGGCTAGGTTGATATCATATGTAACAAATTTGTTGATTATGATGCATTTGCTAGATAGGTGACCATATCATTTGAAAATAATAACAATATTATCTCTTCCCTTACAAGACTAATGAATATATATTCTTTCTTTTGTTATAGCTTTGATCAGGACCTCTCCACTTTGACATTGAAAAATAGCATTGACATTATTCATTATTTTCTTGTAGTCAATATTAAACGTAATGTATCTAGTTTCTCCAGTAACTACAATATTTGCTGTAGATATATAAGTAATAATACCATTGCCAAATTAATAATATCCTCTAAACATCTTTATTCTTTTTTTAAGCTATAAACTAGGGATTGAATTTTGTAATGTATTTTTGCCACATGATTTTTTTAGCCCATTCATGTGATGAATTTGATCAATGAATTTTTCAAGTTTTAAAGTATTCCAATGTCCTGATATAAACTTTACTTGATTATAATATTGAAATGTGTTTTTTAAATTAGTGAGTTAATATTTTATTAGGATGTTTGAATTTCATTTATGAAATGAGCCTATATATTATGTACTACTATCCTCATTTGTTTGGGAAATCAATCCCTGAATCATTTCTATTGACAGCCACTCCTCAGGTTACTATTTTGGGAGAAATATCTTTGGGAAAATGTAGTCACACTAATTTATACTCACACAATCCTAGGTGGCATAAAAAAGTAGTGGTATAACTATAATAGCAATGTAGTCCATATATCTTATTTTCATAAATTCTTTACACTAGATGGAATTTTTTATGTTTCCATGATGCTATCTTGCAGTCATATGGCACTAGGACAGGTGACTGGCTTTGTTGATGCAGAATTTTGTAATAAAGGAGAAGCAATGGTTGTCATGAGGCAAGAACTACAAGTCATTACTGAAACTACATGATCAGGTCAGCTATACCCCTGGATGCAACACCTTCTTCTACTTAACACTCACCACACACATTCACACAGACTAGAGCTCATAAAGGACTTAATTCTTCTGAGATTTTCTCATAAGCATTTTTGGTACTTTCATAGGAGCCATGAGTCCCTTCGGCTCTCTCATTCCCTCAGAGTTTACGTTGGCATAATAACCAGATGTCTGCTTGGTTTGACATCCAGACTGCAATTGAAGACTAAAACCTTTTCTTTTTAAATTTACCCTTTTATGAATTCTCCTCTTAGGAGTGAAGCAATTCTTCTTAGTTTATCATTTCAAAATCAGCATGTCCATAAAATGAACTATTAAGGCATAGTATGCCAATATAATTTTTGTAAATATGTTTTTATTAGTTAGTAACTAGTGATTGTCATTAGAGAAAAACATTTTTTTTTAATTTTTCAAATGAATGTTTCAAGCATCGTGGTGATCCTAACATCCACGTAAGGAAGGAGCAGTGTGTTGCAGTTTAATTTTGTCATTTACATTTATGCTTCAGACAGACGTAGCTGGTTCTCTGCTGTCTGTAGTTAGATAGTTGTTAGCCATCAACACTTGAAACTGTGCATCTCTGAAGTCTCTGGACTTAGTTTGTTTCTAGTCACACTTAAGAAAAATCACTAGTCTCTTTGAAAAAGAAAAATTACAAATAGCAGAAGTGGAAAAACATATAGCTTGCATGTAACTAAACAACTTTTTCAAGGGAAATGATTTTGAAAGAATATAAATAAAGTTTGTCCCTCAGTAATTAGCAGAGGAAATATGTAACCACACATTTGGAAATTGTAAACATGCAAGTAGTTGACCAGAAAAGACAGTTATTTACCCAATTCTTTCTAAAGCTTTCCATGGCACTTACTCAATGAAAATAAAATAAACTGTATTCTAATAGCACTTGGGGCAGAGGGGGGGAGTGGACCTGAATGCTTTGGTCTTCCAACTGATGCTAGATCATATTTTCATCATCTTTAATGCTTCCAGACCTCTCTGTTGTGCTGATTCTCCTCATCCCTCTGCAAAAGCATCACGAAGGGTCAGGGCAAAAGAAAATAAACTTTAGCCTCCACTTCTGCACACATGGGAAAGTCCAAGTTGCTCACAGGCTGGGTGCTTGAATGATGGGCTCCCTTAATGGTATGTGAAGGCTCTGAGGGTGGGTAGGAATCATATCTTGTTCAGTTGATCATATTCAGCAATGTCTAGCACGCTATCCCAGATAGAGTGTGTAAAACTTGAATGTCTGTTAAAGGAAAGATTAGTATCTGATTATCATTAACTGGCAAAAAAAAAAAAATAATATGTTTTTGTTTTTCCACCTTGAGGTCATAGCGAGGGGGATGGGCATGCCCAATACATGAGCCTAAAAGAGTCCTCTGGAGACCTTGCAAGCTTCTGCAGCTCCACCCCTGAGCAAGTACAATTTAGCCCCAGGCATTGAAAAGAATATGACGATGGTATTCTGGCTTTTGCAAATGCACAGTCTAGTCATGAAAAAAAGTCAAATGTACATGAAGAAATTGAGAGAAGTTAGATCTTGCACATAATTAGAAAACTTTTACTGGGTGGGCTTCAGATTCTCCTATCCAGAGACAATATCAGTGTTTTTTTGGAGTCATCCTGTGAGTTTCTTTGGAGGGGCATAATTTGAAATGTTCTTGAAAGATGTGGCTAGAATCCAGGTTTGAAGGTTAACACGATCAAAAGCATAAAGGGCATATGATTAAAAGAAAGGACAATAAAAATATAAATAGGGAGTCTATTCTCACTGGATTTATGGAATAAAGATTATCTAATGAGTGATGTTATGGGCTGGGTTCCTCCGGCAACATTCAGAAAATTGAGATGCAGGAGGATCATTGAGAAAAGCACTTGAGATTAATTCTGTGGGAAGGGAGGACAAGAAAGCAAGATTGGGCAAAGGTAAGAAATCTGGCAGTGACATAGTTTCAATGAAAGCTTGAGCTGATAAACTACTTCAGAGTGGTTCTGAGGCTGGGATCGTGTTTCAGAGGTGTCTGTAGTTGAAGAGGTCAGGCCTTCACACCACATATCTGACAGACATAGGATGAGGGTGTCCTGGGAAGGGAGCATGGCCTTGGACCAGGTGGCTACCTTCAGCAAATGCTATCCTTGAGATTTATGTTGCCAACACTCCCAGCAAAGGAGCAAGCATCCCAAATGATAACAACAATAGTAATGTTAATGCTAGGACTTGTGTGTATATGGTGATTTCTTAATGCTT
Organism: Saccopteryx bilineata; assembly: GCF_036850765.1. Lineage (NCBI taxonomy): Eukaryota > Metazoa > Chordata > Mammalia > Chiroptera > Emballonuridae > Saccopteryx > Saccopteryx bilineata. The sequence continues at coordinate 26,710,322 of NC_089490.1, read as the reverse complement.
TCAAATTCTTTACTATTATTTAAATCTTTAAATCTCACAAAAACCCTATGAGGTGACCCTATGCCACCATATTTTAATTTGGCAAGTGAAGATGATCAATTTCATATAGATAAAGATGAGCCAGGGAAAAGAGCACCAATGTCAACAATAACAAAAACCCGGGCTCTTAACACTTGTGTTGCTCTCTCTCCTTTATCGCAACACAGGTGTCAAAGTTTGGGTCTGATCCAGTAGGGAACCAGGTATCTCAAAGAAATAAAAATAACTCTTTTGACATTCCATTTTGGTGTTTGTTTTATACAGAAATACGCTTATTTTTCTTTTCATCTTTTTCACTTTTTGTCTTCAAATTTTTATTGTTTTTTTTATTCTGTTCTTCACCTCTTCCTCTGTTCCACCTAAAAACTGCAATATGAATATAATCAACCTTTTCCTATTGTTATGAGTGAAACTTTAATTGTATAGAAGAGCTTAGGTTTTAAAAACATTATAGAAACCCCTGTATAATCAATATTCATTATAGAACCTTCCAGGAATATGTTATCAGTTTGTGATAGCCATTTCAATACTCCCCCTTCCCCATTTAGTTATTCAATGGATAAAAGTAACTGAGTAAAATGCCAACAAAGTCCTTCATTAGCTCAACAAAGTAACATAAATGAAAGTTATCCTAATGGGTTATGTTTTCAACTCAAAATGGACATCCTAAGAAAATATTAGTGGAGCTCTCAAAGTTTAGGAGGTTTATTTTAAATATGTAAAGGTCAAGATTTGACTTACTTGTTACATTGTGTTAATTTTTTTCTAATTTTTCTCAAGCATGTTGAATAATCTACCAGCTATCTATTAGCTGTCAAAAGATTTATAGCAACGTATGACTATTTTTTTCAAAGCAGAATATTCCATTTTATTTTGATGCCTCATGGCCCTAAAAAGTATAGCAGAGTTAAATGGGAAATAAATATTGAAGTTAAAAGAAAATGTGTGTTCTATCTCAGCTATGCACTAATTAGCAATGAGATGATCAGGTCTCTTTGATACCTTCTTATCTTGGACATCATAATGCCTAACCTATTAGCTACACCAAGTTGCAAAAAAGTAACTAAGATAACAAGTTTGACAACACAGCCATTTCTAAGAGTTAATAATCTCTTTGTAATAAAGATTTTCCTTTTTTCCTAATTACTGTAATTACAGTAATATAGACTCATTATGGAGAAGGAAGAGAAAAATGTTTTATCACATGAAGATAAATTCATTCTTTGTATTTCTGTTAATTCTTATTGGTTCTCTGCCTGATTTTTTTGTCTGAGCATTAATGTTGGGGGAGTTGGGGATGAGGTCCTGTTTCTGTCACTGCTTTCCCAGAGAATCCTAATTAGAACTTATTTCCAGATCTTCCTACACGTGAAGATCATCAACAACACTATGAAATACATTTTTTCCTGTTACCTTATCTTAATCGTGGCCCATCTTTATGTCCACATTTAACCTTAGTTATTTGTTAAACACAAACACAGCCTCACAGGAGGTCAGCACTGCATCATATGAATTTGGGGAGGGCACATACTTTCATCCATTCATCCATAACAGAAAGCTAAGGATCTCCCAGGTAGTATTTAGTGGTATCTTTAAAAACTTAATAGTTTTATCCTTGTAAATATTAATGTGATAAACAATGTATGCCTAAAGTTTTCCAGTACAGAGTCTTTCTTCATAATTCCAGGAAGGTGAATTAGTGAGGCAAAGGAGTCATGAAAGGTATTAACACAGATTGGGATATCTCTATGGTTTTCTGTTTTTAGATCCAAAGAAGAGTGTACTACTTTTGGAATTTGACACATTGTAATAAAAAGAAAGGCTTGAATGAGAATGAATGACAATACCTAGAGAAAGCTAAAGAGAGTGGTTGAAAGCATTTTTTTAAAAAATTACTCCTTCTTAATGGATTTATTTAGGGTTTAGGAATGAAAAGTATGTGAGCCAGAAGAAAGAAATGGCACGTGGTAAGTGGTAAATTGAAAAGATGTGAACAACGGGATATTTATAAAAATAAGCAGGGTTAAGGAAACCAACATGGACTAGTGCAATACTCTCCCTGCAATAGTAATAGTTGGGAGCTATTATTACTCCTACATGGGCAATGTATAGAAGCCTTTCCTAGAATTCGAAAGAGTTGCTACATAGACAAAACTGTAGAACTTGGGTGGAGTTGGGTAGTGTAGCCTTAACATTTACAGATGTACTACTTCAAGAGCCAAGAACATCTGTTTGTTCTCTATCGTCTCTATTAGAAGCTTGCTTTGTGGTGCTGAATCCATTATCATCTTACTGGCACCCTGTTGACAAACCTCTTGTTATTTTATTAGTGAATTGGGGATAATTGATATCATTACCTTGTTTCTTCTCCCACCCCCTCACCCTGTTTCCTCCACACTTCATGCACTTAAATTTCAATGCAGGTCTTTGTTCCCTTTGTTTTGTTTTCACAGCAATGGCATTGTTCCCGGTGTTTCTGGCTGCCGTGTTGCTTCCATTTTTTCTTGCAAATGGACAGGTATGATTGAGGTTAAACATATTTTCAGAACAATTCAAGCAACCTTGAAGGACAGCAAGCAACTAGATCAGTTTTCAAAAGTAAAAAGGGCTAGAGCATCTGATGCGTCACAAAGCATGGTAGCCCTTACACACATGGAGGTATTGAACACTGGAAATATGGACAGTCAAAACTGAGACCCACGTAAATATAATACAGAGCAGACTTCAAAGACTTTGTTAAAAAAAAAAAGAGAGATAAGGCCTTGGCCAGTTGACACAATCCCTGGTTGGATTCCCTGTTAGGGCACACAGGAGAAGCAACCATCTGCTTCTCTACCCTTTTCTTTCCCCCTTTTCTCTCTCTCATTCTCTCTCTCTCTCTTTGCCTCTCCCTCAGTCAAGGCTTCAGTGGTTAGAGTAAGTTGGCCCTGGTGCTGAGGATGGTTCTATCTATGGCCTTGCTTCAGGTGCTGAAATAGCTTGGTTGCCAAGCAATGGAACAATACCCCAGATGGCAGCACATGGCCCTGTAAGGGGTTTGCCTGGTGGATCGCTGTCAGGGCAAATGCAGGAGTCTGTCTCTCTGCCTCCCTGCCTCCCTGCCTCCCAACCTCTCACTTAATAAAAAGGAAAACAAAAGGGAGGTAAAACAGCTCAATAATTTTAATATGGATTGTATGATGGAAGCATATACACTGCTCACAAAAATTAGGGAATATTTCAAAATGAATATAAAGCAATAAAATATCCCCTAATTTTTGTGAACAGTATATTTTGAGTATGTTTTAAAAATGTATTATAAATAGCATTTTTTCTTTTTTAAAGTGGCCACCAAAAATTAAAATTAGATTTGATGCTTTAATTATTTTTATGTTGATAGCATTGATCTATGGGTTTAAAAGATAGCAAAGTTCTTTCTATCCCAAGATCTTTTCTGAATTTATATTTAATCCATTTCAATGTGATCCTCATCAAAAATTAACTATATCTTTATATAATCTCAAATTAGCAAACTTTCTTCACATATGTCACATTTAATTTTCATAGTTACTGTGTGAGAATAATTATATCTATTTTTATTTAAAATAATTTACTAGAAATATTAGGCATTTGGATTTTTTCATATTTTTTACAATTATTTTGTGTGACATAAGATGCTCTAATTATTTCTAATATGTTGTTTAACTTTAATAATCCAACAGCATTATTAGGTATCCTTTTTAATTGGTCTGTTGGTGCAAACCTCATTTGACATCCTGAAATGCAGTCATTATTAATCAAATTTTTAATTTGAAGACAATATATCCATCACTAAGGGCTTTAAGAGCCCTTTCTGTCTTCTCAATTCCTTTCCTAAAGATGTCCTTTTATGACCCCGATCCCATTACCTTTCTCATCCATCTCCTGGTTTACAATTATAAAATATTAAAAAAGGAGATATCATCAGGTATTTTGCACTACTAAATGCTTGCTGATCAGATATTCTACATTCTATCTGCCCGGTATGGTTTTCTGTGCCTTCCTAAGATGCCTAAAAAACACTATTCATCTCTCAAAACCCCAATCTAGACCATCTTTTGTAGAACCTTTCTTAACCTCATTCAAGAAAAATTGATCCCTCTTTCTTCTGTATCCAATAGACCCTGCCTATCATTGTATTTATTGTGTGATATTATAACTATTGATGTCACATTGCTTATCCAATATAAATTCTTTAAGAATAGAATGATATCATATTTTATCCATTTTGTTCTCAATACTTTTTATATTTCTCATAACTCAATAAAAGTTTTATTAATACTCATTAAAAAGGAAACAGAGACATGTCTTCTTTGGTAGAATTTTTATATACAAATAAAAATGGGATAGGAAGCAAGAAATAATTACTTCTCCTTTCTCAGGGGCCAATTTTGATATGCTTTGAAATGAACTTATTTTAAGAAGGTTTTTATGGGTTAATGGGACATACCCAGAGACATTATTTTATGCTTTGATTGGCCACTACTAATGTTTCATGTGTGCATCCTCTCCAACTAAAGAATTAGTAGCCAGAAATGTGCCAGATCTGTGGGTATTTTAGCATTCATTCTTGGTCCCTGTCCTTAGGAGCATACAAGCAGGTGGGAGAAATTGACACATAAGTCAATAGTGGCAATAGAATATAGTCACACCTACGTTCAATATTTGGGGAACTTTAAAAAAACTATTTGTGGGTGTAGAGAATAACTTATTCTAAGGCAGGGGTCGGGAACTTTTTTGGCTGACAGAGCCATGAACTCCACATGTTTTTAAATGTAATTCCATAAGAGCCATACAACGACCCGTGTATGTTACGCATTATCCAATAAAAGTTCTGTGTTGTCCCGGAGGACAGCTGGGATTGGCTCCAGCCACCCGCAACCATGAACATGAATGGTAGGAAGTGAATGGATTGTAATACATGAGAATGTTTTATATTTTTAGAGTTATTATTATTTTTTATAAAAGATTTGTCTGCGAGCCAGATGCAGCCATCAAAAGAGCTATATCTGGCTCATGAGCCATAGGTTCCCAACCCCTGTTCTAAGGTGTCAGGGAAAATCATAAAGGGTGTTATCTGTTTAGACTTATAATTCATAATCTTCCACATGCTCATATAACATCACACTCTTGGGTAAATTTTGCTCATCAGATTGTGCAAACCTTATGGAACAACTATACACCCTACTATGCTACCTCTTGGCCTAGACATCCCTTCCCCCCCCCACACACAAAAGGATATACCAAAAATACAAGCATCTGATATAATACCTTAATCATATTTCTGTTGCTAAAATGAACAGAGTCAGCAATGGTCTTTTAATTGGATGGCTTTGCTTCTTCCAAATTGCCTTGGAGATTTGTTTAATATTCTAAAGCTATCTTTTGAGTAATTCCATAAAGTTTACTACATAATAAGTAAAACCGTTTATTAGGGTGCTGAATGCACTTGTACTGGGCCTATACAATAGAGATATCAAAGTTCCTCTTAAAGTCTAGAAGAGTCACCTGTCCCTACTCTCATCACTCTCTTGCTACAGCCTGATTGTGAATGAGGATCTTACTGTTTTCTATCTTGTAACTTTGTCATTATGTTATTACTCAAATATCTAGAAGAAAAATCACCATTAAGACATCTCTTAATATTAGAAAGTGATATTTGTGGCGTTGGGTATTTTTAATTGTCATGATATGAATTGCATCTACACTCTCAAAATTTAACACTATGTCTTTCTTGTTTAAAATTGATAAGTTTAGTTCAGATTCATTGGCAATGCTTAACAATTAATATTATTTTGAACTAAAAACTTCTTAAAATAATCTTTGATCTCTTGAATTAATTTTTTACTCAATAATTCTGTTTTGGCTTTCTTTTAGGATGCAGATTTTGAGGTTTTAACACCCACACAAAAGGAAGTCCAAGAAGAGATTGTAAATAAACACAATGAACTAAGACGATCAGTCCTTCCAACTGCCAGTAACATGCTGAAGATGGTAAGAGGGAGTAGCGTAGGGAAAGTGGTATGAGCCTGCTATGATAAGCACAGGCTCTGAGTAAATAAGATCTCTTAAGAACTTTGTGCCTGACCAGGCAATTGAGTAGGGGATAGAGCATCGACCTAGGATGCTGAGGACCCAGGTTCAAAACTCTGAGGTCACTTGTTTGAGCTCGGGCTCATCTGGCTTGAGCAAGGGCTCCCCAGCTTGAGCATGGGGTCACTGGCTTGAGCCCAAAGGTCGCTAGCTTGAGCAAGAGGTCTCTGGCTCAACTGGAGCCCCCTGGTCAAGGCACATATGAGAAAGCAATCAATGAACAATGAATGTACTGCAGCAAAGAACTGATGCTTCTCATCTCTCTCCCTTCCTGTCTGTCTGTCCCTGTCTGCCTTGCCCCTATTGCTTAAAAAACAAAACAAACAAAACAAAACAAGAACAACTTTGTGACTTAAGCAGTTCTGTATTTCGTTAGAGCTTTGCTATTAACAAGGCAGAAATACTTTTTTTTTCATTCCACATACTATTTTTGCTTCTAAATTGTGTATCACCCTACCATTATATGTTCTATTTGTTAGGTTAATATCTGTGAGAATTGATTCACTGGCAGGTCTATTTTAGAGTTTCCTATCTTTGTGACTAGAATTTATCTTCCCAGAAAAAAAAATGTATATATACACTTTGCATACAACATCAGGGTACCCATAGACCCGTGAGGCCCATTCATGAACCCTGGCCTTGAAGTTAGCGTGTGCCTCTGACCTGAATAAACTGACTTTTAGACAGTGTTACTGGGCCTTTTCTGTTCGTTTTGATCTGAAACAATTTTCCAAAAAGTTCTCTGGCTATTGGCAGCTCTTCTGACCAGTCCTTCTCCATGCAGTCAGATGACCTACAATATTATCACCAACTTCATCTTTACTGTTAATGTCCACTCCGTGTGGGTCTCACCTTACACCCTGGACCTTCCCTTGGGGATAAGTTGTTAATAAGGGAAACTCAAGTTTTTCTGTCTTGAAACTTAAAGGAACCCTCTTTAAGGAAGAGAGTATGAAACTATCTTTCCACTGCAAATTAAAAAAAAAAAATGACCATGCATACTCTGAGATCTCCTAGCACAATCTTGGAAGGGCTTATGCAAGTGAAGGGCCCAAAACTTAAGCTTTGTTAGGTTCATGGGACAAGGAAGAAATTCTTAATTATGCTTTATAATGCTAAGTAACTTGTCCATTTTACAAGGCTATTTAAGTGGTGGCAGCAGAATTAAAACCAAATCTTTGGACATCCCTTAAGGTAGGGTTCGGGAACCTATGGCTCACGAGCCAGATGTGGCTCTTTGGTTGGCTGCATCTAGCTCGCAGACAAATCTTTAATAAAAAAATAATAATAACTTAAAAAATATAAAACATTCTCATGTATTACAATCCATTCACTTCCTACCGCTCATGTTCATGGTTGCGGGTAGTTGGAGCCAATCACAGCTGTCCTCCGGGACAACACCAAATTTTTATTGGATAATGCGTAACGTACATGGGTCTTTGCATGGTTTTCAAGAATTACATTTTAAAATCTGTGGCATTCATGGCTCTTTCAGCCAAAAAGTTTCCTGACCTCTGCCATGAGGGGTTTATATGTTTTTCTGATCATTATCTCTCCTAATCTAGAATCAAGAAGGCCTTTTCCCTTTAGGGTAAATAACAGACCATTCTGGGCCCAATACTAAAAGCCACATATCTCCCAAATGCATTCAGTGGGGAAAAAAATAAAGAAACTAAGAATGAAGTATGCCAGCTCGGTACTATGAGAAGATATACTTTCAATACATCACATGTTTGTCAATATTTAGAGTAGGACTACTGTTAAAAGTCTTCAGGTGTTCCTGCTGTGCTATCATACATACGACTATTAACTATCTTAGATTTAACAGTTACTTAGGGAAGCCATATTATCTACATTTCTTATGGAGCAGGAAAAGGCACATCAAAAAGTATGCTTTGACCTTGGCTGGTTGGCTCATGTGGCAAGAGCATCATCCCGGATATGCTAAGGTTGAAGGTTTAATCACCGGTTCAGGGCAATAAAAGAATAAACCAATGAATGCATAAATAAGTACAGCAATAAATCAATGTTTCTTTCTCTATGTATCCAATCAATCAATAAATAAAAGAATCAACTAATGAATATATAAATAAATGTAACAACATATCGATGTTTCTCTCTTCCTTCCTCTCTAAATCAATAAATAAAAAAAATATGTGTTTGATTATAAGGATAACCAATATGTATGTACAGAAAATTTAGAATAATGTGAATCAACCTACCAATCTCATTATAAAGCTTTGCTCCTTTGTGGTTTGAATTATTAAGTGCTTATCTTTTTTTCCTTCTTTGTTTCAGAAATGGGACAGCAAGGCAGCAGAAAATGCCCAAAAGTGGGCAGACAAGTGCACTTACTCTCACAGTGATAAACAGGAACGAACAATTGGTATGCGAATTAATATTTATTGAGTAGATAAACAAGTAAGATAATATGGGGCCATTATTTTTATGTTGCTTTAGAAAGCTTTGTGAATAAATATCACTTCTGTTGCTGCCTCTTTCAAGTTAAAGTACAGTACCTCTATGTGAGCGAAAACTCTGAGAAGCATCACTTTGGGCTTATTGTTTGATCTTTTACAAAAACTCTCATACAATATCACATTGGTACATATTAAGCATCTCATGAGTAAAAAAGGTCATATATTGTCTTTTTTCTCTATTTTAAAGAATAGAGGACAGCCCTGACTGGCTGGTTCAGTGGATAGGGTAGAACATGCAGACACCCTGGGTTCCACCTGCAGTCAGGGCACACATGAGAAGACACCATCTGCTTCTCTCCTCTCCCTCTGCCCCTTCTCTTTGTGTGGTTTAATTGTTTCAAATATTGCCCCTGGGTGCTGGGCATAGCTCAGTTGGTCTGAGAGTAAATCCCAGACAGAGGTTGCTGGGTGGATCCTAGTGGGGGCATATGTGGGAGTCTGTCTCACTATCTTCCCTGAAAAAAAAATTTTCTAGTGAGTGTGGATGACAGTAGGAGAGCTAGTGTGAGTTGCTTTCTGCTTTTAGCAAGCTATCAGTACACAGCTGAGAGCACATGAAACATACACGCATGAAGAATTTAATAGGTAAATGAATGGCTCTAGGGGGAGTAGATATTAAAGAAAGAGGACTTCAGTTACTCAAAATGTTGAATGTTGAGACCAGCCTCAATGTGTTTGGCATATCTGGTTTCTGTTCAACCTATAGCTGGTAAGGAAATCTGTAGGTATTAATCAGCATTCGGCAACTATAGGCACAGTGTTTGAAGAACAAGGACTCAAGATGGATGGATGGATGGATGGATGGATGGATGGATGGATGGACATCTCTATCACACTCTCTCTCTCAATATATATATCGAGGTATATGTGTGTATATATGTATATATATGATATACACACATATAGCTCGATATATATATTGAGAGAGAGAGCATATATATATATATATATATATATATATATATATATATATATATCTCAACCATTTCCATGCTTTATTGCTTTCTTCATGAATGCTCTATTTTTTCTTAGGTGAAAGGAGTTGTGGCGAGAACCTCTTTGAGTCAAGTGATCCTGTTGAATGGTCATATGCAATCCAAAAGTGGTACGATGAGACTGAGGATTTTGTCTATGGTGTAGGACCAAAACGTGCTAATTCAATGACTGGACATTATACCCAGGTAAGGGAAACAAATGAAAAATAATCCTTTTGCCATAAATGTCCTAAACAAAACAAAAAAAAAAACTTCTCCAAATTTTGACTGATTTCAATGTTCTGTCTGGGGGAAGATCTCAAGAAGGAAAGGAAGAGTCTTGCCATCTTGTGAGTATTTCATCTGTGAGCTGTCATTTGTCAAAAGCCTGCAAGCTCTTGGTAGGGAAACATACTCTGTATATGTTGAATAATGGATAAAGTAGTGAATAGACATGAAAATGTCATATTTTTAAAGATTTTTATTTTAATTCAATAATTTGAATATTTCCATAAGACATAGGATATCATAACACATAGGAACACTCTTTTGAGCTTTTTATTATCTGTTATTTATTTTTTGATGTTTCTTTCTTTCATGTAATCTTGTATCTCATATCTTCTGGGCATGTAGGTTGTTTGGTACTCGTCTTTCGAAGTTGGATGTGGAGTTGCCCATTGTCCCAATCATGAAACTCTAAACTACTTCTATGTTTGCCAGTATTGCCCTGCGTAAGTACATACTTTCAAATTTGTTGTCAGTGATGCCATCGGGAGTTGAATATTTTGAAATGATCACGTAATAGACAACCCAGACTGAAAAAGCATAGTTCAGTGAAGGGGAGAGATAAAGCTTCAAACAGGTTTTCTGAATGTGAGACACAATCAGCTTCTCAAAAAGAAAACTAACTTCACAGTTTCAACTATAATACTATTCTGATGCTGTCTGTCTTCCTTCGTAGTTAAAATGACTTGTCTTCTCCCTCAGTTGCTTTTCCTGAGGCTCAGGATTACTCTGTGGGTATATGTTGTATGTGGTTCTCTAGATTTGGTACTGTGAGTTTTTATTAAATTTACATTCTAGAAAGTGAAAGCTTGATGGTAAGGAAAAAGGTGAGGGTGAGGTAGCAAATGGTAATGAAATGTTAGTGATTCCATTAAGAATTGATTAAATCTTGGGCCTCAAAGGGCTTTCAGGAAATCTCTGATATAGGACCAACTACCTCTGTCCACAAGAACTTGAGCCCACCCTTGTGCTCTGCCCATCTGTTCTAGACCATCTCCCTGTCACCTTCTTCCACAGCCCAGAGTAGCTGAACCAACTTTATGTGCCTTTTGGCATCCTAAGTCAGCAAGAGATTGGTCTGAATCCTTTCTGTACCAATATTTCAGACCACCTTTGGGGTGTCTCCAAAAGTGGGTATTTTAACCTCCCTCTCCCAAAGGGGAGACATTAAAATTTATGCTGTGTAAAAAAATAAATAAATAAAGGGTAACATCATAAGTCTCTGCTACTTAAAATTTAACACAAAAATCTTTGAAGGAACCATCCAATAAAATCTGAATTTATAGCAGGTAATAGACCTCTTCATCAAGTAATATGCTTGAATTATCCACAAAAATTTCTATGCATATATTGATAATATATTTACAATACATAGGCAAATTTTAATGCTAGAAATTCCTTGCTACCAGAGAGACAGTTTTTCCCCCAAACAAGCTTCCTACATGCTTTATTTTGACACTGTAGATAAGCCAACTGGAAGTTGGGTTCCAGTTTGAGAAGTATGATTGTTCAAGTCATTTTCTTGTCAGTACCACTAAAGGTTCAGTAGAAATAATTGAAGGATCTTAAGAGAATGCACCCAAACTCACCGCCTGATATGAACAGGGAGGCATCTGTAATCAGGTATCTGTCGTAAGAGCTGGAATGAATAATAAGAAGAACAGGAGTGAGAGAACTTTTAAAGTACTTTTATATCTATTTCACAATTTTTCCAAGGGCTCACAGACATATCACTGTATTCTTTGCGGGGAGACTGACAGTCAGATACATTACCTTGGGTCTTTGAACCACTTAGTTCTTTTGAAATATAGATTCTATTGTATTTCCAGGAAATGATAGCCAATAAGATAATAATCATCCATGAAGTACAGGGTAGTCATTGTAAGACCACTACACTCTGGAGATTAGTGTTCATGAAACCTTTTTTTCTAACATTCCTTTTTTGGGTAACTATAAAAATATACACACACAAACCTCTAGACATTCAAAATCTTTCTTGATATACATACCTCCCAAAAAGTACTTGAAAATATGACCACTTTGTATTTAGAGGCCAAAAATTCTGTCAGAGCTTTATTTTATCCAGCTTGTATCATTGTTTTCTTTCAAAATATAAATTTACTTTTAACCTTAAGTATTTTCCATCTCAATCTTCTGTCCCCCTGGCTTTTCTCTCTGTGGGATATGATTGAACCCTAGCCAACACCTAGAAGGCACCGACTTAGCAATTTGACCAAGTCTACGGAGGGATAGAGAGTTTTGCCACATTAAAATATACTCTCAAAACTTTAGACCCTATTTCTTCCATTTTAGTTGCTCAGATTGCAAGATTATGGTCAAGGAAGTGAGTGTCTGTGTGAATTATTATCTTACATTGCAATGTTATCTGAGTACTCATTGGAAATGCTAGCTTTCCAGTTGACGTGATTAAAAACATTGACTAAATAATCAGATATAAATGGTGTTGGAAGCTACGTTTGGAGCATAAACTAAACTAAAAAATAAAATTTTTGACATGTTGTATTTCAAATTTCAGTGGTAATCTTAGAAGCAGTCTGTCTATCCCCTACCTACACGGAACACCTTGTGCCAGCTGCCCTGATCACTGTGACAATGGACTGTGCAGTAAGTCATTTACTAGTATAATCAAATGACCTGATATTTCTTGGAAAAATTAGAAAATCTTCTGAATAGAGCCAACTGAAGCAATGCCATCATGCAAAAAAGAACAATAAAATTACTCAACAGAGCTGTGTTTAAGCTAGAATCTTGAACCATTCAGTATATATGTATAAATATTATTTGTGATGAAAGCCTGTTACCATATGGAACTTAAAGAAACATCTACCATCAATGTTTATTTGTAACTATCTTGAATCCACTGCATGTTGGCATGTATGAAAATGTTTCTATAAAAATAATTTATTGTAATTAAATATGTATTTTTCTCTTCATCAAAGTTATACTATTATAGAAAAGGTGGCACATTAATTAGAAAATATGTACATTAAAAGGTGTGAAGCCACATAGTATGGCTCACTTTTCACAGGCTCATCAAATACAATCCTTTACATCAGTGGTCCCCAACCCCTAGGCCGTGAACTAGTACTGGTCCATGGGCCACTTGGTACTGGTCCTCAGAGAAAGAATAAATAACTTATATTATTTCCGTTTTATTTATATTTAAGTCTGAACGATATTTTATTTTTAAAAAATGACCAGATTCCCTCTGTTACATCCATCTAAGACTCACTCTTGATGCTTGTCTTGGTCACGTGATACATTTATCCATCCCACTCAAAAGGCCAGTCCGTGAAAATAGTTTCTGACATTAAACCGGTGCGTGGCCCAAAAAAGGGTGGGGACTACTGCTTTACATGCCAATGAGTTCATCATACTAAATTCCTCACTGTGTTCATGGTGTAGTTAGAGCCATCAAGTTTAATTTAACAATCATTTGCATTTCACTTGCTAGTAACTTTTATGGACTTTTAAAATGTTTGTTAAATCTGCATATGGTATTATGAGCTAAAAAAAAAGCTGTAAAACTATTTTAGCAAAAACGAGTAAAATTCATGTCACATAATATCTCATTTTTAGTGTTAGGGATTGAGGTACAAAGGGTTGGTTTTTTTTTTTTTTTTTTTAGTTAGGATATGTTATTAGGATTATTGTGGGCAATACAGTTGACCCATTAACTGAAATTTTTACCTCTCAAATGCATTCACTTGACTGAATTGTAGCATTTTTTCTAAGTGAACTATATAGCTGTAACTTAAGATATTGGTGATATAAAAGCTATAAATTAACTAAAGAAGAAAATAGCCATACCTCTGCTGAATACTATCTGTTAAGGAGTTTGGAGTTTATCCTATTAACAATGAGTAGCCAACTGAAAGGTTTTAGACAGAAGAGTGATGAGATCAGGACTGTGTTTTATAAAGAGCTCCTAGCAGTATATGAAGAAACAATTGAACAGAAGCCAGCTAAGAGGCTACTGAAAAACATGGATTCAAAAACAGATGGATTTCTTTACTGTATTAGGGTGAAATGAATGAAGAGAAACAGACAGTTTATGAGAGACGAGGAGAAAGTGGAATAGCCAGTGTTTACTACCTGTGTTTGTGAAGAGCTGATAAAAAGTTGAAGGGAATGAGTTCGGGTTCTTTCTTAGTTCCTGGTTTGAATTATTTGGTAGTGGGGAGTGCCACTCCTTGGTGATGGGGTGAATAAAGTTGGGAGTTGAGGAGGAATGTCAAATAAATGTCAACCTTATAGTAGGATGATGAATTTAGTTTGAGATTTGTTGAGTTTGTGGCCACTGAGGGACATACAAGTGGAAATGTCTAATAATAATATTGAAATTCCTTTCTGTTTTTACATATTACATTCACATCTTCGCATAATGACTTCTTCTTCCTGAAAGAAAGTCTGGTGGCATTAGGGTTTTGTGGCAAAAGTGTACAATATAACTTTCTGCAATGACAGAAATCTTTGATATTTACACTGTTCTTCTGTAAAGTAGCCCTTAGATTTGAATTGTAACTAGTATCATTGAGGAGCTGAAATTTCAGTTATTTAATTAATTTAAGTTTAAATTTAAACAACCTCATGGCTAGTGGCTATGGTTTTGAATAGCACAGAGTCATTTAAATTCGTTTTACCCTGTTTTCTGAGGGAGGGAAGTCAGTCAATTATTTTAGAAACATTTGGAAAAACTAAAATTTTAAAAGAAATGATGCCTTAATTTATGAATTTAACTAAGGAAACTTATGTGTTCCTCAAGATAGGAAATGGCCATCAGAGTGTAATAAATGATGCTGAGTTGTTGGCTCTATTCCTTCCTGCTCATGCTCATGAAATGTATTGTTTGTGTTATTGCTGTGGAGAATGATAATGAAGTGACCAATGTATTTGTTTTTATTCCAGCCAATTCTTGCGACTATGAAGATATGTATAGTAACTGTAAAGATTTGAAGGACAAATTCGGCTGTGAAGAGTCCCTCATCAAGAACAGTTGCAAGGCTTCCTGCAATTGTTCAGGCAAAATTTATTAAATGCCCAATATAGATTGAACATGGCAGACTGGAGGAGAACCACATCTACTACCTACATTTGACATTAATTAGCAAGGAGGTCGTAGACATGCTAGCTATAAATTTGATTCCAGATAGCAAAAATTTGATTCTTTTTCTCTGGGATCTGCTTTTTACTTACAGAAATCACTTTTATCCAAAGAAGTGTTCACATATGTGGTCTCTAATTCCGCCAGTGCCATTCACCTTTCTTCTCACTCATCCAGCTTCCACCCTTATAATTAAATTAAGAACTGTATTCCTAAGGTAATCTCAACCTTCATTTTGCCAAAATTCTTCATCTGCATAAATTGTACTGTAGAATGTGACCATACTTTACTTCTTAAACCTCTTCTCTTTTAGACAAATCTTCCTTAGGGGGAAAAAAAAATTATATTCATGAATACTTTTTCCTCCAGGAGGTAGAACCTAGTCCCCTCTCTTTTGAATCTTAGCTGAGCTTAGTGACTCATTTCTAAAGAGTAAAGTATGGAAAAGGAACAGTATTAAATTCACAGTAGAGGAATCTGGCAAATGACTTCTTAACCAAGTGATCAAAGTTACCATCACCTGTACTAAGTCATGGGGACTCATGTACCTGTTCATGTGTTCATTTGATGTGATTAGAAGGGCATTTCTCTTTGAGGATATTCTTTCTAAAAACTTATAACCCAGATCTTGTCCTGTCTGAGATAAAAAATTAGCCAAATTTAAATTGATGGATATTCTACAAAATACCCTGACCAACATTCCTCTAAACTGTTAAAATCATGAGCAATAAGGACATCTGGAAAAACTATTACAGACCAGAGGAGACTAAAAAAACACTAGAACTAAAAACAATGTGATATTTTGGGTTAGATCCTGGAACAGAAAAAGGTCATTAATGGGAAAATGGGTGACATCTAAATAGAGTCTATGGTGTTTTTAATAGTAATGTTGATTTCTTAGTCTGTCTAAATGTACCAGGGTAATATCAGATGATAACATCATAGGACACAGAAACTAGATACAAAGCATATGGAAATTCTCTGTACTATCTTAGTAACATTCTGTAAATCTAAGGACTACAAAATAAAAAATGCATTAAAAAAAAACAACAAGTAAATCTATTTTTTGGGGTAGTGGGTGGATCCATGACTCTTATACTTGTTCTTTAGATTATCCGGTTATTCTTTCTCAGACTGTCCTGCTTCTCAAGTGTGAATTCCTCTATTCCACTGCTAAATGGTTGATTTTGTCTTTTTCAGGAGCTTTCATATGATACCAATGTTTGTATTATCAAATAAAACTCACATGCTTAGCCAGTGTCAAGTGTCACTAAGCATTTCAAGGATATGAGTCATGAGGCCAAAGCAAAGCAGGGACAGGTCCAAGTCTACCAATGCAGCTCCGTATTTTGCAGCATCTTTCTTAATCTCTAAAGTGACAGATTTCCTAATTAGTCTACTTTCAAAACTTTTCCATAGACCTCTCAAGTCTGAGGATAATATTTACACTCAAACTGATAGGGAAACTAAATCATCTTTTCTATAATTTCTTATCTGATCTCACTTCATTGCACTCTCCCTTATTTCTTATCCTTTTAATTCAATGATCTTATCACATTCTCTCACAAGTTTCTTGAGATTTTTCTTAACTCAGAGCATTTGTGTTTGCTATTAGTTCTGTCTGGAAGAGTCATCACTTAATTCTTTGCTACATTAGCTCCTTCACATTAAATGTCATTTTGTCCAAGATACTACTTTGTCTAAATAATCTGAAGAACATCTCCTCACCATTCTCTCTTATAGCTCCGTATACTTCTTTTCATAATAATCATCACAATGTGTAATAATTCACCCCTTCATTCAATATATGTTTATTTGAAACAATTATGGCTCAGGTATTTAATTAGGTCCCTTTTTTATTTTATTTACTTTTATTTTTTTTAATTTTTTATTAATGTTAATGGGGTGACATCAATAAATCAAGGTACATATATTCAAAAAAAAAACATGTTCAGGTTATCTTGTCATTCAATTATGTTGCATACCCATCACCCAAAGTTAGATTGTCCTCCGTCACCCTCTATCTAGTTTTCTTTGTGCCCCTCCCCCTCCCCTTCCCCTCTCCCTTCTTCCCTCCCATGCCCTCCCTCTCCCCCTACCCCCAGTAACCACCATACTCTTGTCCATGTCTCTTCATCTCGTTCTTATGTCCCACCAATGTATGGAATCATGTAGTTCTTGGTTTTTTCTGATTTACTTATTTCACTCCAAATAATGTTATCAAGATCTCACCATTTTGTTGTAAATGATCCGATGTCATCTTTTCTTATGGCTGAGTAGTATTCCATAGTGTATATGTGCCACATCTTCTTTAACCAGTCTTCTATAGAAGGGTTTTTAGGTCCTTTGAAAATAGTGATTAAAATAGTGAAAATAGTGATTAACAACTGACCAAGTTCTAAATTTCAGAAGTTCATATACCATTAGGTCAGAGAAAGAAAACTATATATTTGCAAATAAATCATAATATAGAAAGTGATAAGTTCTGTAAACAAAAATGAGCAAGAGAATGGAGGATGAGAATGGGCTGGTTGGGGAAAAAGTTAGTATAAATAAGCTAGGTAAGTGCTCTCTGAGGTTATGACGTTAAATTAGAGACACAATAGAAGTGAGAAAACAACTAATAACAATGAATAATCAAGAAAATTTTAGGCAAAGAGAATAGTTAATACAAAATTGTTTAGGTAAGAATAAACTTGGTATAGTTAAGGAAAGGTGAGAAGTGCCTGACTGGTGGTGGCACAGTGGATAGAACATCAACCTGAACACTGAGGTTCCTGGTTTGAAACCCTGAGGTCTCCGGCTCGATTGAGCACGGGATCATCAACCTGAGCCCAAAAGTCACTGGCTTGAAGCCTAAGGTCACTGGCTTGAGCAAAAATTCACTGCTCAGCTTGAGCCCTCCCAGTCAAGACACATATGAGAGTAATCAATGAACAACTAAAGTGAAGCAGCTACGAGGTAATGCTTCTCATTTCTCTCCCTTCCTGTCTGTCTGTCTCTCGAAAGAAAGAAAGAAAGAAAGAAAGAAAGAAAGAAAGAAAGAAAGAAAGAAAGAAAGAAGAAAAGAAAAGAGAAAAGAAAGAAAAGAAAAACAAAGACAAGAAGCCCAGAATGGCTGGGGTACACTAAGCAAGGCAAAGATTATTTAAGCCTGACCAGGCAGTGGCGCAGTGGATAGAGTATCGAACTGGGACACGAAGAAACCAGGTTCGAAATCCCGAGGTCGCCGGCTTGAGCATGGGCTCATCTGGTTTGAGCAAGGCTGACCAGTTTAAGGCCAAGGTTGCCAAGATTGTTGGCTTGAGTAAGGGGTCACTTGGTCTGTTGTAGCCCCCTGGTCAAGGCACATGTGAGAAAGCAATCAATGAACAACTAAGGTGCTGCAATGAAGAACTGATGCTTTTCATCTCTCTCCCTTCCTATCTGTCTGTCCCTATCTATCATTCTCTCTGCCTCTGTCACACACACAAAAATAATTATTTAAAAAAATGGTCACAGACTTAGGCAGAAACCTATTCACATGGTGTCCTCTAGGGCAAGTAAAAAATTGTGACATTATTATAAATAAGAAACAAGATATAATTTATAAGTGGTCAAAACAAAGCAAAAAAGTTAGTTAAGAGACTCTTGACTAAAAGAGAGATTAAGTTAAGCTACGCTAGATTACAAATGTGTGTATATACATTTAGATATATATAAAGTATAGCCTATAATTAATTCCAAGATCCTTTTCTTTATATCATGAAAAAAAAAGAAAATAACTATTTCCCAACTCAGGCTAGTATTACCTTATGTCAAAACCAAAGACATCACAAAAAAGAAAACTACAGGCTATTATTCCTCATGAATATAGATGCAACATATAGAAAACATTATACACCATGACAAAATAATGTTTTTTTCTGAAATCAAAGGTTGTTTCAACATTCAAATTTAATTTATGTGATATACCATATTAATAAAATAAAGACACAATAATAAAAAAATGCAAAAAATCTGACCAAGCGGTGGCGCAATGGATAGAGAATCAGACTGGGGTGTGGAGGACCCAGGTTTGAGACCCCGAGGTCGCCAGCTTGAGCACGGTCTCAAATGGTTTGAGCAAAGCTCACCAGCTTGGACCCAAGATCGCTGGCTTGAGCAAGAGGTTACTAGATCTGTTGTAGCCCTATGGTCAAGGCACAGATGAGAAAAAATATGCAATAAATTCACTTGACAAAAATGTAGCACCTTTCATGAAAACAATTTTCAGAACTAGAAATAGAAGGTAACTTCCTCATAACAATAAGGAACATCTAACAAAATCCCCCAGCTAACATTACAGTTAGTGGTTGATTGAATGCTCTCTTTATAATACTTATCGGTGACTATATCAATGTAGTATTTTTTCAATCTAGATGACACTATCAAGAATACAGAGAGGATGTCAATTTGTAGTACTTTGTTCACAATTTAAGTTTACAGCAATAAAATAAAGAAAAATAAATTAAAGGCATATAGATTAACAAGACAGAAACTGTCTTTACTTGCAGATTAAAATCACCTGTCTTTTTATTATTATTATTAAGTGAGAGACAGGGAGGCAGAGACAGACTCCTGCATGCGCCCTCACCAGGATCCACTCAGCAAACCCCCTACCAGGTGATGCTATGCCCCTCTGGGCTGCTGCTCTACTGTTCAGCAACCAAACTATTTTAGCGCCTGAGGCAAGGCCATGGAGCCATTCTCAGCGCCCAGAACCATTTGAGCTATGGCTGTGGGAGGAGCAGGAGGAGGGAGGATGGAGAGTGGATAAGCAGATGATTGCTTCTCCTGTGTGCCCTGACCAGGAATCGAACCTAGGACTCCCACACACCAGGTGGCTGCTCTATCACTGAGACAACCGGCCAGGGCCAAAATCACCTGTCTTGTAGAAAATTGAAATGAATCTATAAAAAATATACTAGAACTAATATGCAAGTTTAACAGGGTCATAAGATTACATGGCAGAATGTGGAGCATCTTACAAATATAGCAAAAGGACAAGAACTACAGTGGACTTCTCATCAGAATCCACACAAGAACCCAGTTCTTCCAACTCTCAAGCATCAAGAACACTGCTCTTTTAAGTTCAGCACACCGCCAACCTCAGATTTTGCATGTGTATTTAGAGGTACTGGCCCCATTCCTGCCAATAATGAAGATATGCTTTCCATGTGCTTTCCAACACTTGTAAATGCTAAAACTACGAGCTTTCCTTTATTCTGGTTTAGCCCTTCATACCAAATTAATCAACACTGCTTCTTCTTTTGGTTTTGTTTTGTAATCTCTTCACATCCCTACCTTTTGTCCATTTTCTACTACTCTTAAGATTAATATAAGAAATTGTCACCACAGTCTTATTTTTCTCGTCACCAATTTCTCAGCTTGGCAAATCACCCTGCACAGTGCTATCAAGTACCTGTTCTGTGATTTCCCTAAACATTAGTGAAATTACTTCCCCATGTCATACAAGGAAGCAAATTTCCTTAGGCTTCCATGCCATGTTTCTCCCATATTTTCTACAGCCTGTCATTCTGACTTAACTACCTTTTTACGAATACACTGATTTGTTCCAGCTCTTCCAACCAAGTATACAAAATGTTTCTTTCCCTTTCTGATCAAATCATATACACTTTTAAAAAGAGATTCAAATATCATCCTACCGTTGCACTTTTATCCAGATAACAACTCACAAAACTTCCCACATCTATAAATATCTGTGTATATTTCCTGTTTCAACTATTTAGCACTAAACTGCACTACCTGGTAATGTTCATATGTATATATTTATCTTTCCCACTGGACTGTTCATTTTATAAGAAAGAGATGACATGCTCTTTTCTCTGCATGCCCTAAGAATTTAAGCCAGACCAATATTTATTCACTGAACTAATGTTTACAAACTGCTACCTATAAAACTAGGACTGTGCTAAACTTTGGAACGATAACAATAGTCTCAAGTAAGGAGGGTGAGCGAAAGTATATTTACATCTGTGACTATGCAAAAACAGTTTATTTTGTGTGTTATTATTTATTAATCATTGTATTATTTTCCATACAAAGAACTGTAGGGTTACTTTTGTCCACTCCTGTGCATGTTCATTGATAATATCTATCACTAAAATACGCAAGTTACTCTCACTCTGACATTGTCCATTGGAATAAGTAATAATCTTGGAGGTATGGTGCCTCCAAGAATGAAAGATAGGATATCCACAGTCAACTAGAGAAAATTAAAGGCTAACAACCAATTGTTTGGTTCTAGGAAGAGAACAAATGTACCATACAATTTTATGCCTGAAAGGTGAGCAACTTTGTGGATATAAGTATTTGAAATGTTAAAATAATAATCTAAGCAAGACACGGTGAAAACAGAAATACAGAAGTGAGAAAGAGATCTGGAGATGCAGTTTATTTTTGTGTTATTTTGTGTTATAAACATTTAGAAAAGCCAACTGTCAGGAGTGAACTTCGATTTAACGTAACCAAAAGAGTAAAGCAATATAAGATGACTTCTAAATTCCAAGGTCGTCCCTGGCCAGTTGGCTCAGCGGTAGAGCATTAGCCAGGCATGTGGAAGTCATGAGTTTGATTCCCACTCCGGGCACACAGGAAAAGCGACCATCTGCTTCTTCACGTCTCCCCCTCCTCTTTCTTTCCCCCTTTCTGCAGCTATGCCTGAAATGGTTTCAGCAAGTTGGCCCCAGCACTGAAGATGGCTCCCTGGACTCACCTCAAGTGCTAAAATAGCTCGGTTGCTGGGCAATGTAGCAGTGGCCCAGGTAGGAAGAGCATCAGCCCCAGACGGTGTTGCCAGGTAAATCCTCTCACCCCTGGGGCATGCAGGAGTCTATTTCTCTGCCTCCTTGCCTCTCATTTTTAAAATAAACGAATAAACTAATAAACCCAAGGTCTTTTTTGGTCAGTTGTAACTGAATTGAAATAGTAGAGGCTAAGTAAAATGTCTGTGCATCTGTCACTTGGAATTTTAACCTTGCAAAGGGAAAATGGCCATAACACAGTGGAAACAAGGCAGTGATGGTTACAGTTGTGCTTTGTTAGTTTCAAAGGGTTGAAAAGAAATGTCAAGCCTCTTTTCACTGGGTACAGAGAACTAGAGTGTGACACATGTTAATCGTTGCTTTAACATCTTTGGACCCAACCCATGCACTAAGTAATAAATGAACTCATTCCTTTAGATCTTGAAAAGAACTGAGCAGAGAATAAAATACATCCATTATTCATCTTCTCTCCGTGAAGAGAGGTAACGCGCCTTCAACTAACACCGGATACATGTGCTGAACTTGAAGCCAGCAGCCATGGATCAGGAATTCTGGGCTTTTTTCCTAAGAAAATGGTTCCTGTTATTCTCCTAGAATTTCCGGACCACAAACCGGTTGTGGAAAAGAACAAAGAGAGACAAGGGTACGAAGTGCTTAAGAGCAAACCTGCGAAATGCCAACTTTATGTGGGAAATCCTGAGCTCACCGTTTGCACTACGCTGGTATTGCGCTGAAAATTTCAGTTTCTCTCTACCTTTCCAATGTGCTCTTTAAATTCTGACCCGCGTTTACTAGGAGATATTGTCTGTGAAGGGACACCACCATTTCAGCCACCTCCTGGGCATTTCACAGGCTGATATAGCTCCATCCTCCTCGTACTGGTCAGGAGTGTGAGCAGACATCGACTGTCCTCAAAAAGTGATGGTAAGGAGAGAAAAGCAGCCCTTATTCTCACAAAGGACAAGGCTAGGATTTACTCCCATGCGGCCCTAGAGGGGGCTGGGGAAGCTGAGGGGAGAAGGTTAGCTGTAGACGTTGCTGACGTCACAAAGGGCCATGACATCACGTGCACGTGGCTGGCTAGGGGTTTCTGAGTGTTGTAGGAGGGGCCAGCTTCAGTTGGTCTCTAGCTCCAGCCCCGAAGCAGGAAGACGGGGCTCGGGAAGCAGGGTAAGAAGTAGAGCAGGCTGGGAAACTGGAAATGACCAGGGCTGGGGAGGCGGGGTTAAGAGGGGAGAGAAAGAGCGGTGAGGTGAGGGGTCTTCTGAGCCTACGTGTTCCTGGTGGTGCGCTGGTGTGCAACTTTCATTGTCCGCGCTGGGTAGACTGTTACCCTGTGTTGCTAACTGCTCACCTACCAACGACTTCCAGCGCGCCTCTGTTTACCCTATTGAAACTTTTCACTTATCTTAAAAGAGAAATCGTTCTGTTCACACGAAAAGCTCTGAGTCATAGCAGAACCCTGAAGTCGTTTCTACATCTGACCTTTCATGAGGTCAAATTGAGAACGTTAGCTTCTTATGTTTTGAATGCAGTTGTTTGAAACTGTCTGTTATTGCAAACAATTAGAGTTGTGGCTGTTGAATCTTCTGGACTTTATGTCATCTACTGGCTTTCAGGACATGTTAAAAAGAGAAATTCAGGTGCAACCCAAGTCTATGTTGTTAATGCTTACTCTGTAGGTGACTACTTCCAGAATTTATTTTCTAAAGACCAAATAGGTTAGAGGCCTACTTAAAGAGTTACGAGTCTTTAAAACATGTGATATTCCAAGGAAGTCAACTAACCCAATTCTTTGATGGTATTTGAATGAAATGGTGAGACTAGATTAATAAAATACTAGAGAACAATACTAAACAGTTGTGTCAAGTTTTGAGTTTGTTACAGAGATTATTGATTCTACCTATCTATTCTTCACATCTTTATTTTAAATATCTTCTTTTTCCCTATTCCAGCATTATGGAACCCCACACCAGGTTCTTCCTGTAGACACCCCAGCAAAACCATGCCATCCTGGTTTTAAAACATCTGCAACCAAGGGGACAGTACTTTTCAATTACTAAGTAAGTAATGAGGGGGAAATATGGCAGCCAACATTTCAACTATGTATGAGTGTGGGTTTAAAGAAATTAAATACAACTCTTTTTTTTTTTTTTTTTTGTAAATGCCCTTTCACTGAAAATGTTATTGCTTTCACTGATGCAACAAAGATGATTATAAGTAGGGTGACTTGAGTGCGGGAGAGTGTCAGGAGGGGTATGTGGCATTCTGATCTATTGAATTATGACATCAAGGGCTTCTAATGCAAACCTGTTGAATGATTAAGTTAAAAAAAATCTTCAGGCTCATGTGTATGTCAGTCAATGAGCTGATGAGGACAAGGCAGCCAGGTGTATGATCATTTTCCCAAAGTTAGGCAGTTAACTAAGAGGGCTCCGTTACAACTAGCCTTATACATTAGAACCTTTGAATATATTGATTTTTTTCTACGACGCCTGAAGTTATAAATAAAGCTCTTATAGACACTTCTAAAATTAACATTTTAGTCAAACAACACGTATTTATAGATCTTATAAGCTCAAAAACTACCGCACATAAGCTGAAAAAACTACAACACATTGTAAGTAATTTCTATTGACTGAGTATTCTCTGCCAGGCACTGTATTAGGTGTTTTATGTATATTATTCCTTTCAGTCTCCAGGGCAAACCTAAGATAAGATAATCTACATTTTACAGAAGAGGAAACTGAATCTCCAAGAAGGTTTCCCAGCACTGATGTTCTTAAAAACTATGTTTTTAGCCAATAAGCTATAGAAAGTTGTTAACTAAGAAGTAAATGTTACAGAAAGCTGAGCCATAGAAATTCAGCTATAAGGTAGAATCCTGGTTACTTTTGCAATGATTAAAATGTCCAGAATTATTATTATAAAAATACTGGGCCAAAAAGGCAGTGTCCGAATTTTAGTGTGTCTAAGAAAAGACTGTTAGGGTGGAAGGGTGTGCTTTACTCAGATTAAAAGCTATGTGGTAACCAATGTCAGAAAACTGGCAATAAAATTTGAAGCTATTGGTGTAAAAAAATTTTTGTTTCAGAAATTTATTGACTTAGATTCAGTTGCACAATCAGAATTTACTACAGTAGAAACAGATGTAATATTTGTTGTGCTGTAACCTTCTTTATCTGGCAGGTAAAGCAGATACTTTATCCTGCTGTGAGAACCAACAGTAAGTGATCACTCATTTATTTTAATGTGAACATTTTAAAATCACTTTTATTTTTCCCATGGTAAAATGATATATCTAATTCATCCGTGATCTTCAAAACTTTATGGTTAAATGTTTATTGAAAGATTGATATCCAATAAATTTTACCCACTATATCAAACTGAAACTTGAATAGATTCTTTACATTTCATTCTAAATGTGTTCTAAATAAATAATTTCCATGCTTAGGACTTTGAAGCAATGGAACTAGAACTATATTTCATAGAAAAATGTGAAAGTATGGCAATTTATATGCATTATATCTACTTCAAGGGCATCAGCCAGGCTCTGTAGTTTTTATATTTTATTGTCCCTATCAGAGACAAAGTTGGTTCCACTCTGATTCTACTGGCACTGTATGACAGTCTTGTCTTCTCACATTATGGGTTTGGGAGTCACACTTGCTTTGGGATGACTGTGGTCATTACAGTGGTTTTCTCCTCCTACCTCACGTACCACATGTTTCAGTGCAGACCTTTGCTTTCTTTGGCTTCCTCCCCAGTGATGGCTTTACTCCCAGTGGTGCTGTTTCTGGCTGCTGTGCTGTTGTCACCTTTACCTGCAGAAGGAAAGGTAATGGTAGACGGGAGGATCCTTCCAGAGCTAGCCAGGCAACTATGTGGCAGTGGAAAGGTCAAGAGTGTCTGGTACATCACAGAGTACTAACTGATCCCTCAGGGCACCTGACGCAATTATCTAGATGACAGTCTAAGGCTGCGCTGTCCAGTATAGTAGCCACTAGTCACATGTGGCCACTAAATACTTGAAATATGGCTGGTCCAAAATAAGATGAATTTTAAGTATAAAATACATACCAGCTTTCAAAGACTGAGTACAATAAAATAAAGGGAAATGTTGCGTTAATGGTTTTTTATATTGAATACATAATGAAATATGTATAATATTTTAGATCATTGTAAATTTAGGCCATTAAATTGTGTAGCTTTATGAAACAATTCACACACCTTACACTACAATCAGACTTAGACCCTAACACTCCCACACACAAAGATAAACCAAAAATATCAGCATCTGCTTTGCTACCTTGATTATATTTCTGTTATTAAAGGAAAAGTCGACAATAGTCCATTAATTGCATGGCTTTGCTCCTTCCAAACTACCTTGGCGATTTGTTTAATACTGCAAATAAATTGTCTTTTGAGTGACTTCATAACCACAATAGGTAGAATGAATTTTCTAGAATTTTGAATGCCCTTTGACTAAGCCTAAACACCTTTTCCCTGTTATGTTCTGAATACATTCTGTCTGTAAACACAGACATTGTACCATGACTGGTCAGTTTTCTCAAAGTCTAGGATGAACCTTGAACCCCCCCCCCACCCTATTCCCCCTGCTGCAGCATGATCAAATGTGAGTGATTATGTCTTAATGTTCCTATTGTGCACCTTTGTGGTTAGAAGATAGTATCATTCACATGCCAGATTAAGAGTTGCCTGGAAGCTAGAAATAAGTATTTGTGGCCTTAAATGATTTTTTTAAATTTGTCATACCATATACTATGTTTTCATTCTCAAAGCTTCAAATGACTTCTTTCCAGTTTGTCATAGCTTTGGCTGAGTTTCCTCGGCGATGCTTAACAACTAATATTGGCTTGAACTAAACACTCTTTAAAGTTATCTTTCCTTCCTTGAATAAACTTAGTCACTTTTATATGTTAAAAAAGAAATTAAAAAATGTTAAAAGAAAAAAAACCACAAAATTTCTAATTCTATTTCTCTTTAGGATCCAGCCTTTACTGCTTTGTTAACCCCTCAAACAAAAGTCCAAAATGATATTGTAAATAAACACAATGAACTAAGGAAATCAGTCTCTCCACCTGCCAGTAACATGCTAAAGATGGTAAGAGGAAGTAATATAAGGAAAGTGGTGGGACCAAGCGGTGGGGAGAGCAGGCAGTCAGTAACTGGAATCCATTAAGAACTTTGTGGCTTATAACGTTCTGCCTCCGTTTTGTTGTTTCATTTGAGCTGTGTTATGGGCAAAAAAGAAATTCTGGATTTTACTTTATAACGGTTAAATAGCTTGTCAAGATTATAGAGCTACCGCCCTGGCTGGTTGGCTCAGTGGTAGAGCATCAGCCTGGCGTGCAGGAGTCCCGGGTTTGATTCCCAGCCAGGACACACAGGAGAAGCACCCATCTGCTTCTCCACCCCTCCCCCTCTCCTTCCTCTCTGTCTCTCTCTTCCCCTCCCGCAGCCAAGGCTCCATTGGAGCAAAGTTGGCCCAGGTGCTCAGGATGGCTCGATGGCCTCTGCCTCAGGCACTAGAATGGCTCTGGTTGCAACAGAGCAATGCCCCAGATGGGCAGAGCATTGCCCCCTGGTGGGCATGACAGGTGGATCCCAGTCAGGCATATGCGGGAGTCTGTCTGACTGCCTCCCCGTTTCCAGCTTCAGAAAAATACAAAAAAAAAAAAAAATGATTATAGGGCTATAAAGTTGGGAAGGCATAATCAGAGTTCAAATCTTCAGACATCACATGTAAAGTTGTTACATTTTTTTCTTCACTAACTTTCCTAGTCTAAAATAAATTTCTTTTCTTTCAGGTTGAGTGCCATTTTGGGTAAATAGCCCACTGTCCAGGGCATAGTTCCTGAAAGCTAGATATCTCCACATGAACACAATGGGCTAATAAAATAGAATTGGGAATAATCTAGGCTAGCTTTTTACTATTGAAATATAGTTAAGATATGTCACATGTTGATCAGTATTTAGAATAGCACCAAATTACTGAAAATCTCAGGTGTAGCTGCTGTGTGATCATAACTAGTCAGATATTGTTGTATTAGACATTTTTCTCCATAGACACATCACATGTGAACTGTTTTTTTTGGAAAACCAGCACTGTAGCATGTAATGACACACCAAACAAAAGATAGAAGACTTTTTTTAAAAAAATTATGTATTGATTTTAGAAAGAGAGGAAGGGAGAAAGAGAAAGAGAGAGAAAGAAAAACATTAACCTATTTTTCCACTTACCCATGCCTTCGCTGGTTGACTCTTGTATGTGTCCTAACTGGGGACTGAGCCTACAACCTTGGTGTTTTGGAACGATGCTCCAACCAACTGATCTATCCAGCAGTTTCAAAAGATTTTTATAAGACCAGTGAAAAATAGATAATATATCTACAGAAGTTTTGAGGTAGTGCAGATTAATCTATCAATCAGATTATAATGCATATGCCTTGTTAGAGTTGAACTTTTAAGAGTATTTTTTCTTTTATGACATTTAGGAATGGAGCAAAGAGGCCATGGAAAATGCCCAAAAATGGGCAAACAAGTGCACTCTAGAACATAGTAATGCAGAGGACCGAAAGACCAGTATGTAAATTAGTAAATATTTGTTGAGTAAATAAAGAAATAAAACAACAGTAGACAAATCAAATAGAATGGACCATTCTAGGCTGTCGCATCAAGATTGTGACTTAATGTTGCTTACACTTGTCTTTTTGAAATCAAATATACAGAGATAAGTATGACAAGTACCATTTTGTGCTTGTTGATTGTATATGTTATGCAAATTATTTCTCAAGCAGTATTTAATTTATTTCTCTCAATCAGCTCATGAGTAAAGGTCAGGTATCACCGTTTTCTAAATTTTAAAGATTTGGAAACTAGGATGTGGAAGGAATGACTTACCCAAGAACACACCTAAAGTACTGTCGTATATTGAAATATATGTATATAATCAGGCTTTCTGGTTTCTAATCCACTGCCTTTTTGTGATATTGTGTTGTATTGCTGTTTTGAAATCTATTTATTTTGTGTTCATAAAATATATTTAAATATGTGGAATTGTTTCTGATTCTTTTCTTTAAAAATACTAAACTATTTTTAGTCAGGATGAATATTTTGGGTATGTAGAATCATTTAAGGAATGCTTGATAACAGTCAAGTATATTGTATGTACTGTGTGCCCTATAATCCATAGAATAATATTAAATTAAAAAAACATACGGGACATATTTTATCAAGGATCAAAAAACTATGAAAAGAAAAACATTTGTATGCATAAACTTTAAATACAATATTTATATACATTATCAAGCATGATATACATATAGGCAGGACCAGTTTGAACCTAATGAATAATTTACCTGTCATTTCAGTAGGACTATTATTGTTTATACTGTTGATACTCATATTATAATGCAATTATGAAGAGAGATGACCACTCAGTAGAAGATTGAAACAAATAATTTTAAAGTTCCAAGTCTACTATTATAGTCTTAATTTCTTTCCTTTCTTATTAAAGGGGATATCCTAAATACTTTATACTCTAAACCACCAAAATGTAAATATTAAGTGAGAGCTTAAAAAAGTAGGGGTACTTTTATAGGTTACAAGGTACTTTTGTTTAAATTATTTGTATTATTTAAGAACAATTAATGTGTGATCCACCCGCTTAAAAAGTTCTAAGTAGTACACTGTTATTGACTGCAGGTACGATGTTGTACAGAAGACCTCTAGAACTTGCTCATCATGCATTTCAAACTTTATGCCCATTACTTAGAACTCCCCATTTTCCCTTTCTACCAGTCCTGGAAACCACCTTTTCACTCTTTGAGTCTGTAAATTTGAGTATTTTAAACACTTCATTTAAGTGGAGACATTCAGTAGCCATCTTTCTATGACTGGCTTATTTAACTTAGCAAAATGTCCTCAAGGTTCATCCATGTTGTCCCATGTTGTCAAATGTCTTCTTTTTTAAAGGATGAATAGTAGTCCATTGTGTATACATAAAAACCACATTTTCTTTTCCATTCATCTATCCACAGACATTTAGTTGCTTCCACATCTTGACTGTTGTAAATAGTATTATAATGAACATCAGAGTGCTAATGTCTCTTTAAGATCCTTCTTTCAATTCCTTTGGATAACTATTCAGAAGCAGAATTGCTGGATCATTTAGTAGCTCTACTTTTAATATTTTGAGGAGCCTCCATACTATTTTCCATGGTAGCTACACCATTTTGCATTCTAATAGTGGAAAAGAATTTCACTTTCTCTACAACCTCACAGTTACTTTTTTATTTCAATAACACATTCTGGTAGATGTAAGGCAATATCTCATTGTGGTTTGATTTGCATTTCCCTGATGATTAGTGGTGCTGAGCACCTTTCCATATCCCTGTTTGGCCATTTTTATATCATCTTTGAGGAAATGTCTATTCTAGTCCATGATAGTCAGAAAAGACCCTTAGTTTCTTAAGCAGCACCCAGAAATATTGAAATCTTTGGACTATTTTTTCCCTCCCCAGGGAGAGGCTAAGAGCTAAGTTTTTTTGTTTTTTTTGTTTTGTTTTGTTTTGTTTGTTGTTGTTGGCTCACTTTGTCCTGGACCAAAAAGGGAAACAGTGGCAACTGCCAGTCGAAATCCTTGTCTCTGTTTTCATTAGCTTCAGGTCTAGTGATAAGTCGTGTTAGCTTCTCAAACAGGCAAATCAGAAGTCAATCTTTGGGCAGCCTCTGGAAATTTGAGGCATTGGACGCCCAGAACACCTTTCTTCCTCCCCAGAACGAAACAAGCAGCTGTGATTTTTGTCTGCTTGATCTCTGCTAAACTAGGAAGCAGATCTGTGGAATCTACCAAACCAAACTGTCTTCCCTCTTCTTCGCCGGAGGGCAAGACTATGCCAAACTTATCACAGCTCCAAAACTGACAAGAAAGAGGCCAGTTCTTTGGGTAACCCTGGCAAAAGTGGAACACTAAATGCATTGATCAACTCTTGGTAACCGTATACCCAAAGGGGAAGCTGAGAGCTGAGATTTTTCATTTTCTTGCTCTGTGCTGAACCAAGGGGACACAGTAGCAGTTTCTACTGCCCAATCCCTCATATCCATTCCCATTCAGGTAGCTGGCCTAACACTCAGAGCTGCTAGACCAGAAAAACAGAAATCAGCCCTCTGGAGAGCCTCTTTGGAAAACTTGGGATGCTGGACACCCGAACCAAATCATTGCCTCCTGTGGGAGAAACTGGAGGGTGGGAGGGCCTCTTGCTGATCACATGGCACTATGCCGAGAGTAGGGCTCCCAGCAAGTGTTTCAATCCCCCACAGGCTCCAATGAGCCTGGTTTCATATTCTGCCAGGATATAAGAGCCTTTCAGTTAGTTTTCAGACTTCTCACAGGGGCAATCTGTTCAAGAACTGTTGTTGGATCAGTGGGTTTGTTGAGGGCAGGAAAGTCCAGGCTTCCTACTCCACCATCTTGCTGTTGTCACTCCCGTCTAGGTCCTTCTTGCCTTAGTCTCTGGGGAGGACTTGGCCTTGTGACAACCTGATTTATTAAAGGAAGATCGAAGTTTTGAAAATTGTCATTCTTCTTGTTTCTTGTTTGGGCTTTTAAGACTACCTATAATGCTTTCTTTTTTTCTTTCTCAAAAGTTTACAGAAAAGCATATTCATAAACATTTCACATAAATCCTACATTTGAAATATATCTGGTAAGGTGGGCAAGAATAGGAGAGACATGAATAAAAGTTGATCAACACCCCTTGCAACCTTACAGTATGAAGTTGAGAGAACACGAGACATTACACACAAGAAGAATTTAGCATGAAAAAGAATCCATCTTTGTCAATGCAGAAGGAGGAAGAATTTTAAAGAATAAGGTCTTCTCAGCTTATTCAAGCTTTACCTGTTGAGGCCAGCCTCACTGTGCTAGGCAGGCCAGCCTCACTGTGCTAGGCAGACCTCTCTTCTCTATAGCTTTCAAGTTGATAAGGAATGGAACCACCTTCTTTATGTGCTAATCAACAGTTAGCAAGTATAGGCACCGTGAAAGGCAAGAACCTGGTGTTTGTCTAGTTGATTCCTTTTGCCATTGCAGTTTTTTAGCTTTCTTCGTGCTCTAATCCTTCATAGGTACAAGATGTGGTGAGAATCTCTACATGTCAAGTGACCCTACTGCATGGTCAGATGCAATCGAAAGCTGGTATAATGAGAGACATAATTTTATCTATGGTGTAGGACCAAAGACTTCCAGTGCAGTGGTTGGACATTATACCCAGGTAAAGGGAACAAGTGAAAATACTTCTTCACATAACTTTATTAGAGAAAGCATCTCCAAATTGCGACCAAGTCCAGTGTTTCATTTAGGGGAGAGAGCCTGACTAGGTACAATACAGTCCTGGCACGGGCTAGTACTTCACCTAGAGCTGTCATTTTTATTTCATGGGCTGTAAAATTCTTGGTTAGGAAGTGCATTTGGTCTCTTTTCCAACATTATAAATGAATAAAATAGTGAATGTATGTAAAAATTTAATATGTTTATAGTTTGTGACTTTGTTTCAATAATTTAAGTATTTTCATAAAATATTGATATATGTCTACAAACTATAGTAGTAACATTTTTTCAAGACTTTCTTTGATATTTGTTCTTCAATATTTCCCCTTTTCTTTCTGTATTCTTTATATATTACCTTATGGATTTGTAGGCTGTTTGGTATTCATCATACCTCGTTGGGTGTGGAATCGCCTATTGTCCCAATCAAGAGAGTCTAAAGTACTTCTACGTCTGCCACTATTGCCCTGTGTGAGTACGCACTTCAGAGTTTAATGCCAATAATCCCATCAGCAATTTGATATTTTTAAATGATCATATAGAAAATGAATCAGCATATAAATATATGTCAGTAAAGGGGAGGAATAAATCTTTGGAATTAATTTTTTTTTTTTTTTGTATTTTTCTGAAGCTGGAAACAGGGAGAGACAGTCAGACCCCCGCATGCGCCCGACCGGGATCCGCCCGACCGGGATCCACCCGGCACGCTCACCAGGGGCGACGCTCTTCCCACCAGGGGGCGATGCTCTGCCCCTCCGGGGCGTTGCTCTGCCGCCACCAGAGCCACTCTAGCGCCTGGGGCAGAGGCCAAGGAGCCATCCCCAGCGCCCGGGCCATCTTTGCTCCAATGGAGCCTTGGCTGCGGGAGGGGAAGAGAGAGACAGAGAGGAAGGAGGGGGTGGGGGTGGAGAAGCAAATGGGCGCTTCTCCTATGTGCCCTGGCCGGGAATCGAACCCGGGTCCCCCGCACGCCAGGCCGATGCTCTACCGCTGAGCCAACCAGCCAGGGCCTGGGATTGATTTTTAAAGTGAGATACATTTAACTGATCAGAGGAGAGACTGAGTTCTCAGGTCCAAGTATAAAATCTGAAGCTCTCTTTCTTCAATTATAAAATGATGTCTTTTCTCTCAGTTGCCTTTCCTTAAAGTGCAAGGTAATTCCATGAGCATGTGGAGTGTGCATGACTCTGGACTTGTTATCATCAATTCCCACTAATTTCACACTCGGGGAGGGTGGAAGTTTGATGATTAAGCAAAAGGTGGTAGTGCAGTGGCAAATTGGGGTCCAAAATTGTGATGTCTGCCTTTTCTGCAAAAAAATTTCATACCTGTTTATCAAAAAGCCGCTTACGTTGTTACCTTTAAAAATGATTTGTTCTTTTGAATTTCAAAAGCTTTTTAAGAGATCTTGAATATAATTCAGAGTTCAGAAAAAGTTAACATCTGTTTCTTAGCAGTTTTCAACAAACAAACAAAAAATATAAAATAAAACAAAATGAAGAAACTCGGTAATGAACCATCCCATACTGTCTTGATTTATAGCAGGAAACATACTATTTCATCAAGCAATCTGTTTGAAGTCATCTATAATAAATCTTATGGATATATTGAAGATCTAATTTCATCATATGTGTTAGCCTTGATTTCTTTTAATACTTGAAATTCACTATGACCAGAGGCAGGGGGGACCCCTGAAAACCAACTCTCCCACAGGATTTATGTCGAGATTGTAGAAAACCTGGAGATATTGATCTCCCATTTGAGAAATGTGGCCTCCAAAGTCCTATGACCACAAGCACCTATTAAGGCTTACTAGAAAGAAATGAAAAGTTTTAGGAGAATTTATTCAAGCCCATTGCCTGACTGGAGCGGGGAGGTTTCGGGAGCTAGGCATCTGAGGTGAGGGGTGAAGTGAATAATAAGGGAAAGCAGAGGGGAGAGAACTTCCAGATCACTTTTATGTCTGTTGAATAATTTTTCCAAAGGCTCACACATGAATAGTTCTATTCTGTGTGGGCAGGCTGAGATTCACATGCCTTACCTTGGAACCTTAGCCCAGTTGGACTCCCGTGTATTTTCAAATAAAATAAATGGCCAATAGGATAATAATCATCAGTGAGTTGCAAGTTAACCCCTGTAAGGTAATTACACCCTGGATATTGATGTTTATCAAAACTTTTTAAAACAAATTTTTCTTGTTTTGGTAAACAGAAAAATCACTCACATACCTCTAGAAATTCACAAATTTTCCACAACTCTTCCTGCTCCACAAACACACACACCACTAACTACTTCAATGTTATTACCCCTGTCTAGAAGTAAAAAAGTTATACATACTAGAGCTTTACTCTCCCTTTTACATATCAGAGAAATCATGGTATTTTATCATCTTCTAAGTGTAAATGATACTGTAGCATCAAGTATTGTTTTTCATACTGCAACTGCTGCCCCCATAAGAGTTTCTCCTCTCTGTCTAGGCAATAATGTTCTACCCCTAGCCAGCACATTGGAGTGCACGGCCTTACCAACTGGACCAAGTGTACTGTGAGATAGAGTGTTGACATATACTCTGAAACTTTAAATTGTAGTTAACCCAGTTTAGTTGTTCAATCTGCAAAATTACTATTATTATTTTTTAATTCAGTGAGAGGAAGGGAGGCAGAGAAATAGACTCCTGCATGCACTCTAACTAGGATCCAACAGACAAGCCCACTGGGGGGGGGGGGCGATACTTTGTCCATCTGGGGCATTGCTCCATTGCTCAGCAAACTCTTCCTAGCACCTGAGCTGGAGCCCATGGAGCCATCCTTAATGCCTGGGGTGAATTTGCTCCAATCAAGCTATGGCTCCAGGATGGGGGTAGAAAGAGAGAAAGAGAGAGAGAGAGAGAGAGAGAGAGAGAGAGAGAAATAAGAGGGGAGGGGTGGAGAAGCAAATGGACACTTCTCCTGTGTGCCCTGACTGGAATTGAATCCAGGACATCCACATTCTGGGCCAATGTTCTACCACTAAGCCAACTGACCAGGGCCTCAACCTGCCAAATTATAGTCAAGGAGATGGGTCAATGTGTGAAGTATTTTCTTAATTTGGAAGCTATCTTAATTACACATTGGGAATTACATTTTTTTTCATTTTTGTTAACATATAATAATGTATATTTGGTGACTGGTGAGATACCCTTGCAGTGTAAGCTAAAGAGCAGAGTGAAAAATATTTGACATTATGTATTTTAAATTTCAGTGGGAATAATCTAAGTAAAAAGAATACACCTTACCAAGAAGGAACACCCTGTGCCAGTTGCCCTGGTAACTGTGATAATGGACTATGCAGTAAGTTTGAAGTGATTATTTTGCTATTATAATAAAGAGTTGATATTTTACTATTTTTATAAATTAATCTCCTAAAGTTACCAATTTAAATAATGTCTTGATGAGAAAAAAACAGAAATATTCCTCAACAGAATGTGTTTAAGTAAACACTTTTTACACTTTAGTAGCCTACATAATTTTTGTAATGAAAAGAATGTTACCATACCTAACATAATGAAACATCAATGGCTTTGTGACTATGCAGAGCTCATTAATATTACCGATGCATACTTCATTTCATCAAACATCACTACACAAAAGTAGTACCTTCATTTTGAAAGAATGGAAATGTGTAAATCTGTGGTGTGAGATGACATAATGGCTCAGTCTAGACAGGTAAACCAAACATTAAATTTCTTTTGAGCTAATGTACTCATCATGCTGATCACCATATTTTTAGAGTATAATTGGAATTATAGTGTTTGACTTAAGAAATGATCACCTACCTTATAATTTGATAGTAGCGTTGGGCACTTTTTAAAGACAATCCAGTCTGTATACAATTTTGAATCAGATCTCACAAACATATTGTTGCAAAAAGAGAGACTAAAATCAATACCATATATATCATTTCTAAAGCTATTATAGAGAGGAGTAAACATAGCTGGTGGCCTTTTATAATTGGGATACTTTTATTAAAATTATGAACAATGGTGTTGATCCATTCATTGAGATTTTTACCTTTCAAATACATTCACCTTTAGTTAGCATTCTCTCTGACTGAATTATAAAGCTATAATTCAGAATATTGATGATATCAAAGCTATAAATCAACTAAAGAAGAAAAACAGTTAAAGATTTAGACCTCTGCTGAACGCTCTTTGTTAAGGAGCTTGGAATTATCCTATTAGTTATAAACACTCAACTGAAAGATTTTAAACAAAAGAGTGACACGATCAGAATAATGTTTCATAAAAAGCTTTCTAGCGAGATAGTATGTAGAAACAATTGGAAGCCAGCTCGAAAAAAGTTGAAAAACGTAAGTTGAAAAAAGTGGATGTCTTTACAGCATTACTGGCAAAATGAATGAAGGCAAATAGGGTTGAGAGACAAAGAATACAATAGCCAGTGTTTGTTACCTGTGCTGATTGAATGTTGGTCAGAAGTAGAGGGGAGTTCAGACTGATTCAGTCCCTGGCCTAAATTACTGAGTAGTCAGAGAACCATTTCACTGAGCTTATGGAAGGGATGTAGGAAGACAAACTCCAAGAATTGTCAATGATGAGTTTAGTTTGAGGTTTGTTGAGTTTGGGACCTCTGAGGCGCATCCAAGAAGAAATATCAGAAGGAAAGGGGGCATATTATCATTGTTTTTACCTCTTAATCTTTTCATAGATATCACTTTCTCCAGAAAGAAAAACTGTAGTCAAAGCAGTGCTGTCCAAGAGTATAAAACAATGGCAATATTTCTTATTAGCATATGTCTTAAGTTCTCTAGTCACAAATAGCTAGTGTCTCCCACATTAGACTCTGTGGGTGATAATTGAACCCAAGACGTCCACATGCCAGGCCAATGTTCTACCACTGAGTCAACCAGCCAGGGTCAAGTTCAAAATTTAAAAAGTGATGGTTTAGCCTGCTGGCTGAGTGGTAGAGTATCGACCCAGTGTGTGGAAGTCTCAGGTTCAATTCCCAGCCAGAGCACACAGTAGAAACGCCCATCTGCTTCTCCACCCCTCCCCCTCTCTTTTCTCTCTGTCTCTCTCTTCCCCTCCTGCAGCTAAGGCTCCATTGGAGCAAAGCTGGCCTGGGCACTGAGGATGGCTCCATGGACTCTGCCTCAGGCAATAGAATGGCTCAGGTGGCAATGGAGCCACTCCCCAGATGGGCAGAGCATTGCCCCCTAGTGGGCATTACAGGTGGATCCTGGTCAGGCGCATGTGGTAGTCTGTCTTCCGCTCCCTGCTTCTCATTTCAGAAAAATAAAAAAAATAATAATAAATGATAGTTTAAACAGTGAGCTCAACAAAGGCAACTTAACATGTCCTTTAAGAAATGAAAGGCCCATCATAATGTAAGAGAGCTGACTAGTTTGTCTAATGCTACTACCCTATGCATTCTGATAAATTGTTTTGCAGCTAAGGAAAATAATAATAATGTAATTAATCTGTTTTTGCTCCAGCCAATAGTTGCCAGTATGAAGATCTCCTTAGTAACTGTGATTCCTTGAAGAAAAAAGCTGGCTGTGAACATGAATTGCTCAAGGAAAAATGCAAGGCAACTTGCCTATGTGAAAACAAAATTTACTGAAATACTCAGCATGCAATGCACAAGACTGTGGAGAAGGACTGTACCGTTTAATCGACACCTCTCAGAGGGGAAACTGTCAGCATGTTAGTTAAAGTCAAGTCAGGAATTTTTAAAGATGTATCGCCACAGGGTTTAGGTCACTAGGCTTTCAGATTGAAATGAAGAATTACATGTTCCCTGAAACAAACTTGAAAAAAAAAAAAAGTAACATCATTGTCATTCTGACTCCATTACTTTTAACATATATAAACAATGAATTCAGAAATGAACATCGACCTTTATCTTATGGTCTTCTTTATAAACAGAAGTAATTGGCTTTTATTGATAGAATAAAGACCTTATCTAAGCAAACATATAGATGTGATTCTTATGCAGTATTTTGTAGAATTCATAACTACTCCTGTTAGAATCAGTGTAAATAAATTAAATGATTAAGTAGAACAAAATTTCTAAAATATTTTCCTAAAAAATGTGGTTATGTCTATGGAATTAGATATAGTTTAGAAAACAACAAGAACAGAAATAGACATAGTATCTGAAAAATTTAAAAGCAAACCTACACATCATACACTTAAAGAAGCAAAACGACATTAATGAATCCACAAAGTATTCAGGAAATGTTGCTGAAAAATGCATCATGTGAAGCCTCCAGTGATGTAAACAGAATCAGAAACAGGCAGATTTAGAGCCCTGGCTGGGTAGTTCAACTAGTTAGAGCATTGTCCTAATACACCAAGGTTGCGAGTTCCATGGGACATATAAGAATCAACCAATGTAGCCCTGGCTGGTTGGCTCAGTGGTAGAGCGTTGGCCTGGTGTGCAGTAGTCCCGGGTTCAATTCCCGGCCAGGGCACAGAGGAGAAGAGCCCATCTGCTTCTGCATCCCCATTTCCAACTTCAGAAAAATACAAAAAAAATAATCAACCAATGTGGCCCTGACCAGTTAGCTCAGTCTATTAAAAGCATTGTTCGGAAACAACAGGGTTGAAGGTTCATCCCCAGTCAGTGGAACAGATGGATACTTCCCTTTCCCCTCCCTTTTCTCTCCCTTTCTCTCTTAGTCTCTCTAAAAACCAAAAGAAATTAAGCCCTGGCCAGATAGCCCAGTTGGTTGTAGTGTCGTCCTGGAGCACGGAGGTTGCCAGTTCTATTCCCAGGGCAGGACACATACAGGAGCAGCTTGATGTTCTTGTCTATCTCTCTCCCTGCCTTTCTCAAAAAGAAAAAAAAAAGAATAAACTAATGTATGCATAAATAAGTGAAACAACAAATTGATATTTCTCTCTCTAAAATCAATAAATAAAATTTAAAAAAGAAAGATTGTATCACCTCTGTCAGAATACAACACAAGAAAAAAATAGTAGCATCACAATGGTTCATGGTTTTTTAATGTTTTATTGCACATGAGTTATTCATTACATTGATTTAACATATTCAAGATTTTATGCATTATATTTTTATTAAATATTAATTTAAAGTAAAAGTTTTAGATTTATAGTCAGTCTTGGCAGTTGTATTTATAAATGAAATCAAGGTCTTGATATTTTAATTTTGAAAATGGGGAGATGTTGGCAAAATGAAATGATTTTTTATGAAATTAGATACAGAATGGAGAAAGAGAAAAGTAGAATGAGCTGTCCTGGCCAGTTAGTTCCATCAATTAAGGGTGTTATCCTGAAATAACAAGGTTGCATGTTCAATCCCCAGTCAGGGCACACATGGGAAGCAGCCAATGAATTCATGACTGAATGGAACAGCAAATGAATGCTTCCCTTACCCCTCCCTTCTTTCTCCCTTCCTTTCTTTGTCTCTCTGAGAATAAAAAAGAAAGTAATCCCTGGCTGGATAGCTAGGTGGGATGAGAGTCCTGGAGCCAAAGGTTGCCTGTTGGGTTCCCTAGTCAGGGAACATAGAGGAGCAGCTCCACATTCCTGTCCCTCCTCCCCTGTCCTCCCCCAAAAAAGTAGAATAAACTCATTTATTGTAGTATAGTCAGTAAGTGAGAACTCAAGAATTCTTTATTTTTTATTATTTTTAAATGTTTATTTTATTGGTTTTAGAGACAGAAAGAGGGAGAGACAGAGAGACAGGAACATCAGTCTATTTCTATATGTGCCTTGACTGGGGATTGAACCAGCAACCTCTGTGCTTCAGGATGATGCTCTAACCAATCAAGTTATCTGGACAGGGCAAAAGAACTTTAAGATTTTATTAAAAGCTGATAAGTCCCCTAGAGAAACAGCAAATAATACAGAATTAAAGACACTATAAAAGCATAAGTACAAAAGTAACTATTAAAATAAAAAGTAAAAACCTTCATATGTCATAACGTTATTTTAAAGAGCAAAGGAAATTCGTTTTGAAAATGAAGCAAATATGTAATGCACATAATAATTTTAATGTAAAATAATATGATATGGTTGAAAAAACATATCAGTTGCTGTGAACTAGCACAACTTGTAATTGTCAGGTCCTGAGTGAGTATGGTGCGGAATGAAGAAATAAACTCAGAGAGAAAAAGGATGGGATCATCTCTGCAAACTGATATCAAGCCGGAGCAAAAGCAAAGCCCCTAGTCTGCTTTATTGTATAGTGCAGAGTCATATGCAAATAAGGTAGTCTCTGATACAAAGTCACACATCTGAGACATAAACAGGAATCCTCCTAAGAGTGCACCACTCCCCACCATGCAACAGTCAAAGGTGTGGGGAAAAGCTTAGTATATTATATATATTAGAAGGGTGTAGGGAAGATCTTAGTCTTAAAAGAGTGTGGGGAAAAGCTTAGTCTTAAACTAACTAAGCCTTAGGCTATAAAAACTTTGTAGTTTACAGCCTGTCTCCCACAATCAGTCATATCAATAGATATGAATGGGCTTAAATCAATTACTTTAAAATTTTCAATTTGGCACAAAATAAAACCAAGCTATATGTCTTATGAAAGAGTCACTTAAAAAGTCTAAAAGTAAAAGAATTAGCAAAGGTATGTCATGGAAATATAAAACATAAGAAAACAGGGACAATGACTGTGATATCAAACTAGAAAGAATTCAAGCCAAAATACATAAAATATGAAACTCTTTGTAATGCCTGAAGATGCAACTCACCATATGAAAGTTATAAAACACCTGTGCACAAAATAACATTAAAGCTATCTTATGAAAACTGTAGGTGATGCACAGAGACATAAACAGAACAATAATATAGGAGACTAACATGCAACTCTCAAGAAAGATCAAGTGGATAAAAAGTCAGAATATAGAAGACATAAAAATTCGCTTACACAGTGTAAAGCCAGTAGCCACGGCCACCATCACAGCTGCTTGGCCTGTGCAGGTTCGCATTTGATTCAGACAGTCAGTAATGAAACAATGGAGCCAAGAACTAGAGGGCCATTAGCTTTAATCTGAGCTTGCACCCAGCGGGCAAGAAATATACACAGTGGGAAAACACTTCCCTTTCCATTCAGGGCTCCCAAAGCCACTGACTTATCCGAGTTTCCTGGAATCAAAGCTTTCTGCCACACCAGCCTTATTCACCTCTGTTCCCCTTCTCCTTCTCTCTGCACAAACTCTGCACAAACTGTCTTCTCCTTCAGCAGTTCACCATCTTGGTTGCTTCTTCTCTCCTGCACGTGGCCTTTCTCTGCTCTCCTCCAGCATGGGTTCCTCTGACCCATTTTATAGTGTAGAAATCAAAACCTTTAATCCAATATACAAATAAGGAAGCCTCTGATACAAAGTCACTTATCTGAGGAATAAATGGGATTTCTCATGAGAGTGCACCACCCCACCTCATGCAACAGTCAAGGGTGTGGGGAAAAGCTTAGTCTTAAAACTGTAAGCCTTAGGCTATAAAGATCTTGCCTGTTTATAGGCACACCCCACACCCAATGCAAACTATAAGTGAGCAAACATATACATCATATTTGCAAACTTATTTGACCAACAGACAGTAATAATCTTACACTTTCTTCTCAAGTACATAAAACATTTTTTAAAATTGATCACTTATTAGATCACAGATATGTTTCATAAAATAGAAATATAAAATATTTTATCATTTATTGAAACCATACATTATAAACAAAATTAAAACTGAAAAAAGCCTTTCTACCTGGAAATTTAAAAATTCTTTATTAAACAAGTCTTGGATAACAGAAGAAATACAAATACAAGTCAAGATTGCTATAAAAATAATGACAAAATATCTACTTAATGTGTAGAACACTCTTAGGTAGTGATAAAAAAATCATTGGCTTAAAATTTTTTATCAAAATATTAAAATAAGTTAATTAAATCCTCAATTCAAAAATATGGAAAAAGGACAGTAGAGTAGCTCTAAAGAAGAAAAAAATAGTCATAAACAAATTAATGAGGTAGAGACAAGAATATCAATAGATATAATAAATAAATAAAAATTCTGTTTTATAATTAACAAAATAGACAAATGACTAGGTAGCTTAATAAAGGGAAAAAATAATAAAACCAAAAATTTTACATAATAAGATGACAAGGAAGAAACAGCTACTAAAATAGAAGAAATAAGAAGAAAGAGAGAGAGGTGGTAGGAACTATTAAAACCTCCATGCAAATATATTTGGACACCTAGATTAAAAAATTTTTTTTAGGAAAATAGAAATGCAAAATTGACTCTATTGGAGAGAAATTAAACTGTCCATTGTCTATATAGAAAAAACTATAAAGGAACAATCACCTCTCCAGAAAAGAAAAAAAAATGTGTGTGTGTATGTTTGTGTAATACTGTATAATAAATAGGCTAAGAACATGAATAAATAATTCACAAAAATATATTAAAATGGTCACTAAACATACTTTTTACTCTACTCATAATAAAATTGTTCAGTTTACAGCATATTAAAAGTGGAGGTATGGAGTGGTAGTTGAATTTCTAAAATAAAAATTTGGGAATCATTATTGCATAGAATGGATGATACTTAAAGTCATGATACTACGT
Organism: Saccopteryx bilineata; assembly: GCF_036850765.1. NCBI lineage: Eukaryota > Metazoa > Chordata > Mammalia > Chiroptera > Emballonuridae > Saccopteryx > Saccopteryx bilineata. Next base: position 26,667,557 of record NC_089490.1, on the reverse strand, counting down.
CAAATTCTTAGAGGGTGAGTAAAGTAATATGCTAAATCCCAGAACATGTTGAAGCTTGTGAATATAAGATGCAAAAAGCCACAAAAATGTCAAAAGTTACTCTTAATTTAATTTTATATATTTATTTTTTTATATTTTTCAGAAGTAAGAAGCGAGGAAGTGGAGAGACAGACTCCAGCATGCGCCTGAGCAGGACCCACCTGGCATGCCCACCAGGGGGTGATGCTCTGCCCATCTGGGGTGTTGCTCCATTGCAACTGAAGCCACTGCCCAGACCAGCTTTGCACCAATGGAGCCTTGGCTGCGGGAGGTGAAGAGAAAGATAGAAAGGAGAGGGGGGAGGGGGGAGAAGCAGATGGGTGCTTCTCCTGTGTGCCCTGGCCGGGAATCGAATCTGGGACATCCACACGCCAGGCCGATGCTCTACCACTGAGTCAATCAGCCAGGGCAAAAGTTACTCTTACTTTTAATTTTTTTTTTCTAACAAAGAGATGAATGTCTCTGCAGCTTAGCAGTATTATCGCAAAGAAGAAAATAATTTAATCTGTGACAAAATAGTTACAAATCATCTACATGCCTGAAAAATATTGAAAAATATTTCAAGTCATCATGGAATAACTGTCAATTAACTTGAAAAATAATGTAGGAGAGCAATGTATAGTGACTAACATGTAACAAATGGAAGAGTCAAAAATGTCTTTAAAGTTTGATATTAATCTGTAGGAAATATCTATAATTTAAAATATTTTCTTTATTAGCATTCTTGAACCATAGCTTCATATGTAAATCAGAGTAATACATACCCACACTTCAAAAAGGAGTAATAAACTAAAAGTGTTCCTCTTTTTGATTGTATATTTATATAAATAAAGATTGATGAGAGAGACAAGATGGCGCTGGAGTAGGCGAACGTACCAGCATCTATCTCCCAGAACCAATGTGGATTACAAACTAATTTTATGAACTATCAACTGGAAAAACCAACTTTGGACTAAACTAAAAGGACTCTTCAACCCAGGAACGCTGAAGAAGCCACCCAGAGACTGGTAGGAAAAGCGGAAACGCGGAGAGGGCTGCCCAGCTTCTCGGAGCGAACGGCAGCAGGGAGAGACTCGCGTGGCGGGAAGTGAGTTTAGCAGAGGGGAAAGGGCCCTGAGCCCCAGGAACAAAGCCCCAGCCTGCAGCCCCAGAGCCCAGAAGAAGCATAAGGACAGTATTTAGCTGGAAACAAGTCAGGATACTGTTTGTGAGAGAGTCTGATTTCTCAGACCCAGGATCCTTCTTAAAGGAACCACGCAGAACATCTCTCTCACAAACACTCACCCAGGGCTCCTGGAGACGGAGGGAGAGGGGAGAGAACCACAGTAACAGGAAGAGAGTGCAATCTAGGAGGCATAGGGAGAAACATTTTTGGGAGATAGCCACTCTAACCCCTGGGACGAGTCACTCCCCAAAGCTGAAGTGAATATTTCCCCCGGAAACAGCAATACCAGCAAAGGGAAGCAGGAGAGCAGCCAAACAAGCTCCCCCGCGGCATTCAGAGCAGAGTCGCATAGAAGGAGGGAGCTTTCGGGTCTACGGTAGTGAGTCTTAGGGTCCGAGCTGCAACGCCCCCACCCACACGGCTGAGGGCGCACCGGAGAGCGGGCGGCAGCGGGAGACAAAAGCGCGGATCTGCTGGCAGGGGCGGAAGCCGGCTGGCCACCAGTGGGCTCAGGTGTGAGCTCAATCTTGCCCGGCTAGGGAGAAGGGGGCGTGCAAAAGCGGCTAAGCTCAGCTGCTGGCAGCCTGTAATCCAGCCTCCGGGAGAAGGGCGGGAAACCCAGAAAGGGTAGAAACCAGCCCCGGAGCAAGGGCAGAGGAGCACATCCCTGCCACGCCTGTGCAACCCAGGCTTGCGGTCTGACTTGGTAGCAGGCTCCTCCCACGGGGGTGGAGCCAAAAGCCCAGAAGAGGCGGAGTTCCGCTACGAAGCTGAGCTTGGGCACGCAGCCTTTCCTGGTGGTAGAGCCAAGGCTAGCAGCTGTTCCTTGAGTGGGATCATCCTGCAAAGGCAGGGCGAAAGCTCGGAAACAGGCGGAGACCTGCAGCTGAGCAAAGGTGCTCGCCAGTGTCCTCAGGACCGAGCATAACATCACACACGGGGGCGGGGCAAAGGCCAAGGCCACCAACCCTTGTGCACCCGAGCACGTGATCACAGCCACTCTCGTGAAGAGAAAATGCGGAGGCAGAGAAATACAACACAAATAAACCAAGAGAAATCCCCAGAAAAGGACCTAAGTGAATCAGATATAACCAAATTACCAGATGCAGAGTTTAAAATAACGATTGTTAGGATGCTCAAAGATATTAGAACCACCATAGATGGCCATTACGAAAACCTAAATAAAGAGATAACAAATATAAAAAAGGACATTGAAATAATAAAAAAGAATCAGACAGAAATGACAAATACAATATCTGAAATAAAGAATACAATGGAAGGAATTAAAAGCAGGATGGATGAAGCAGAGAATCGAATCAGTGAGTTAGAGGACACAATAAATAAAGGCATGGAAGCAGAGCAGAAAAAAGAAAAGAGACTCAAAAAGTCTGAGGAAACTCTAAGAGAGCTCTGTGACAACATGAAGAGAAATAACATCCGCATTATAGGGGTTCCTGAAGAAGAAGAGAAAGAACAAGGGATAGAGACTTTGTTCAAACATATTATAGCGGAAAACTTCCCCCAATTAAGGCAGGAAAATATTTCACATGTTCAGGAAGCACAGAGAGCTCCATTAAGGAGAAATCCAAAGAAACCAACACCAAGACACATCATAATTAAATTACCAAAGCTAAATGATAAAGAGAAGATATTAAAAGCTGCTAGAGAAAAAAAGACAATCACCTACAAAGGAGCCCCCATAAGGATGACTTCTGACTTCTCAACAGAAACACTTGAGGCCAGAAGGGAATGGCAAGAAATATTCAAAGTAATGCAGAACAAGAACCTACAACCAAGACTACTTTATCCAGCAAGGCTATCATTTAAAATTGAAGGAGAAATAAAAAGCTTTACAGACAAAAAAAAACTAAAGGATTTCACTACAACCAAACCAAGGCTGCAAGAAATGCTAAGGGACCTGTTGTAAACAGATCAAAGGAAAAAAAGAATATAGCAAAAGAGAAAAACAGTTTTAAAGAAAAAAAATGGCAATAAACAATTACATATCAGTAATAACCTTAAATGTTAATGGATTAAATGATCCGATCAAGAGACATAGGGTAGCTGCGTGGATAAGAAAACAGGACCCATACATATGCTGTCTACAAGAGACACACCTTAAATCAAAAGATGCACACAGACTGAAGATAAAAGGATGGAAAAAAATAGTTCACGCAAATGGAAATGAAAAAAAAGCTGGGGTAGCAATACTTATATCAGACAAAATGGACTTTAGAACAAAGACCATAGTTAGAGATAAAGAAGGTCACTATATAATGATAAAGGGAGCAATACAAAAGGAAGATATAACCATTATAAATAATTACGCACCTAATATAGGAGCACCTAAATATATAAAGCAGACTTTGATAGACTTAAAGGGCGAGATCAACAGCAATACTATAATAGTAGGAGATTTCAATACCCCATTAACATCATTAGATAGGTCCTCAAGAAAGAAAATTAACAAAGAAACAGCAGACTTAAAGGACATATTAGATGAACTCGATTTAATAGATATCTTCAGAACCTTTCACCCTAAAAGAGCAGAATATACATTCTTTTCAAGTGCTCATGGGACATTCTCTAGAATAGACCACATGTTAGGGCACAAAAGCGGGCTCAACAAATTTAAGAAGATTGAAATCATATCGAACACTTTCTCTGATCACAATGGCATTAAACTAGAAATCAACCACAATAGAAAAATTGAAAAACATTCAAACACTTGGAAACTAAATAGCAAGTTATTAAACAATGAATGGGTTAACATTGAGATCAAAGAAGAAATTAAAAAATTCCTAGAAACAAACGATAATGAGCATACATCAACTCAAAATTTATGGGACACAGCAAAAGTAGTCCTGAGAGGGAAGTTTATAGCATTACAGGCATACCTCAAGAAGCTAGAAAAAGCTCAAATTAACAACTTAACCCTGCATCTAAAAGAACTAGAAAAAGAACAGCAAGTAAAGCCCAGAGCTAGTAGAAGGAAGGAAATAATAAAGATCAGAGCAGAAATAAGTGACATAGAGGCTAAAGAAACAATACAGAGGATCAATGAAACCAGGAGCTGGTTCTTTGAAAAGGTAAACAAGATCGATGAACCTTTAACAAGACTCACCAAGAAAAAAAGAGAGAGGACTCAAATAAATAAAATTAGAAATGAGAGTGGAGAAATAACAACTGACACAACAGAAATACAAAATATTGTAAGAAAATACTATGAAGAACTGTACGCCAAAAAACTAGACAACCTAGATGAAATGGACAAATTCCTTGAACCATATAATCTTCCAAAAATCAATCTGGAAGAATCAGAAAACCTAAACAGACCAATTACAACAAATGAGATTGAAACAGCTATCAAAAAACTCCCAAAAAAGAAAAGTCCTGGGCCTGATGGCTTCACAATGGAATTCTACCAAATATTCAAAGAAGAACTAACTCCTATCCTTCTCAAGCTATTTCAAAAAATTCAAGAGGAAGGAAGACTTCCAAACTCCTTTTATGAGGCGAGCATAATTCTGATTCCAAAACCAGGCAAAGACAACACAAAAAAAGAAAATTATAGGCCAATATCCCTAATGAACTTAGATGCAAAAATCCTCAATAAAATATTAGCAAACCGGATCCAGCAATATATGGAAAAAATCATACACCATGATCAAGTAGGATTTATTCTTGGGAGGCAAGGCTGGTACAATATTCGCAAATCAATCAATGTGATTCATCACATAAACAAAAGAAAGGAGAAAAACCACATGATAATTTCAATAGATGCAGAAAAAGCATTTGATAAAGTCCAGCACCCATTCATGATCAAAACTCTCAGCAAAGTGGGAATACAGGGAACATACCTCAACATGATAAAGGCCATCTATGACAAACCCACAGCCAACATAATACTCAATGGGCAAAAATTAAAAGCTATCCCCTTAAGATCAGGAACAAGGCAGGGTTGCCCCCTTTCACCACTCTTATTCAACATAGTTCTGGAAGTCCTCGCCACAGCAATCAGACAAGAAAAAGAAATAAAAGGCATCCAAATTGGAAAAGAAGAAGTAAAACTATCATTATTTGCAGATGACATGATATTGTATATAGAAAACCCTGAAGTTTCAGTCAAAAAACTACTAGACCTGATAAAAGAATTTGGCAAGGTGGCAGGATATAAAATCAATACTCAGAAATCAGAGGCATTTTTATACACTAATAATGAACTGTCAGAAAGAGAAATCAGGGAATCAATCCCCTTTACCATTGCAACCAAAAAAATAAAGTACCTAGGAATAAATCTAACCAAGGAGATTAAAGACTTGTACTCAGAAAATTATAAAACATTGATAAAAGAAATCAGGGAAGATACGAATAAGTGGAGGCATATACCGTGCTCATGGTTAGGAAGAATAAACATCATTAAAATGTCTATATTACCCAAAGCAATTTATAAATTCAATGCAATACCAATGAAAATACCAATGACTTACTTCAAAGACATAGAACACATATTCCAAAAATTTATATGGAACCAAAAAAGAACACGAATAGCCTCAGCAATCCTGAAAAGGAAGAAAAAAGCGGGAGGTATCACACTTCCAGATATCAAGTTATATTATAAGGCCATTGTACTCAAAACAGCATGGTACTGGCATAAGAACAGGCACATAGATCAATGGAACAGAACAGAGAACTCAGAAATAAACCCACAGCTCTATGGACAACTGATATTTGACAAAGGAGGTAAGACAATACAATGGAGTAAAGACAGCCTCTTCAACAAATGGTGTTGGGAAAACTGGACAGCTACCTGCAAAAAAATGAAACTAGACCACCAACTTACACCACTCACAAAAATAAACTCAAAATGGATAAAAGACTTGAATGTAAGCCATGAAACCATAAGCATTTTAGAAGAAAACATAGGCAGTAAGCTCTCCGACATCTCTCGCAGCAATATATTTGCTGATTTGTCTCCACAGGCAAGTGAAATAAAAGACAGGATAAACAAATGGGACTTTATCAAACTAAAAAGCTTCTGCACAGCTAAAGACAATAACAACAGAATAAAAAGACAAACTACACAATGGGAGAATATATTTGACATAGCGTCTGATAAGGGGTTAATAACCAAAATTTATAAAGAACTTGTAAAACTTAATACCAGGAAGACAAACAATCCAATCCAAAAATGGGCAAAAGAAATGAATAGACATTTCTCCAAAGAGGACACACAGATGGCCAATAGGCATATGAAAAAATGTTCAACATCATTAATGATTAGAGAAATGCAAATTAAAACCACAATGAGATATCACCTCACACCAGTCAGAATGGCGCTCATCAATAAAACAACACAGAATAAGTGCTGGCGAGGATGTGGAGAAAAGGGAACCCTCCTGCACTGCTGGTGGGAATGCGGACTGGTGCAGCCACTGTGGAAAACAGTATGGAGATACCTCAAGAAATTAAAAATCGAACTGCCTTTTGACCCAGCTATACCACTGTTAGGAATATACCCCAAGAACACCATAGCACTGTTTGAAAAGAAGAAATGCACCCCCATGTTTATGGCAGCATTGTTCACAATAGCAAAGATTTGGAAACAGCCCAAGTGTCCATCAGAGGATGAGTGGATTAAAAAGCTTTGGTATATATATACTATGGAATACTACTCAGCCATAAGAAATGATGACATAGGATCTTTTACAACAACATGGATGGGCCTTGATAACATTATACTGAGTGAAAGAAGTAAATCAGAAAAAACTAAGATCTATATGTTTCCACACATAGGTGGGACATAAAGATGAGACTCAGAGACATGAACAACAGTGTTGGGGTTACAGGGTAGGGGGAGGAGAGGGAGGGGGTTGGGGGAGGGGAGGGGCACAAAGATCATGGCTTTTCAGCATTGGCCATATTCCCCCCTTAATCTATAGACAGACAGCAAATATTTACGTATGGTGTTCCCACTATAAAGACTGCTGTCTTAGGGACAAATGCTGACAAACTATTTCAGCAGTTCCTCCTTCTTCAAAGACTTATATGTAAACATAGAGCTCCATGTTTCATAGGACATACTCAAGCTCACTCCATGCTTCCTGGTGCTTTAGCACAAGGGAATGCCCCCCCCCTTTTTTTTTTTTTGTATTTTTTTTTGTATTTTTTCTTTTATTTATTTATTTTTTGTATATTTCTGAGGATGGGGATGGGGAGGCAAGCAGACAGACTCCTGCATGCGCCTGACTGGGATCCACCTGGCATGCCTACCGGGGGGAATGCTCTGCCCATCTGGGATGTTGCTCTGTTACAACCGGAGTCATTCTAGCAACTAGGGCGGAGGCCATGGGGCCATCCTTAGTGCCCAGGGTGGATTTGCTCCGGTGGAGCCTTGGCTGTGGGCGGGAGGAGAGGAACCGGGAGGGGGGAGAGGGGGAGGGCTGGAGAGGTAGATGGGCGCTTCTCCTGTGTGCTCTGGCCGGGAATCGAACCCGGGAATCCTGCACACCAGGTCAATGACTCCGACAGGTCTACCATATCATGCTTTTTACTTAAAAAAAAAAAAATTTACGTTTCTTTTGAAAGCTGATGAACAGGAGACACCAAATCTACCTTCTTTATTAGATCTAGCTAATAACACTGTTCTGTCTTTTTTCCAAATAGCTCCAGATATATGGAAAAGATTTATATAGGCGGATGGGGATCCTCAAACCCCTCAGCGAGATCTTCTGAGAATGGCTTCTAAGATACCTAGAGGCAGAAAAAGCCCAAAAGAGATCAGGGGGAACTACCAGCTTTTAGGATACACCCTTAAAGGCTCCAGCACCCCAAAGGGGTCTCATAGGATGCCATCTGGGTCCTGCTTCAATAGTGGAAAGGAAGGTCATTGAGCTAAAGCCTGCCAGGCTTACACACCTCTGCTGTGAGGAAACAGGGACACTGGAAGGTGGACTTCCCCCTCGCTCCTCTAAGGGAGGGTTCAGTCTCTTCCAGGCCTGCTCCAGCCACCTATGACCTAACCTTGCCCAGAATGCTGGGGTTTGCCACTGAAGGCTGAAGGTGCCCAGGGCCGTCGACCCCATCTACGACACTGTGGACGAGCCTAGGGTATTTCTTCCAAGAAGCAGGTAAACTGATCTCATTTGCACAAGGGCCACTTAACTATGTTTTGCCTGAATAGTCAGGTTCTTTATTCTTCCCTCAAAGATCTCTGTTGTGGGTGTTGATAGTCCTATTTTCTGCTGCTTTGCTTAATATATAGTGTTTCCTTTATTCCTCCTACCTCAATGCCCCACTCATATTTCAGGCTGGGACCTACTCTTAATTTAGAGCTCTCTTTCCTCCTTTTGCCAACTTGTATTATGAATTTACCTTTGCCACCCAGCTTAGGGTATCCCAAGGTTCTCTTTACCAGGCCACAGTCACAGAGCTCCAGGGAAAAGCAACCTGGTCTCAACTCTCCAGGCAGAGGAGAACAGAAGCTCCATATCCACGCATGCTGCAAATGGCTTTTTCCAGTCTACCTGAATCATTACCAGCTAGAAGCAGCGGTCATTGGGACTTGGACATGAGCTGCAAAGTATAGAATGGTGACAACAATTCCAGTGCCATACGGACTTTTCCTGTGGGGAACTTTCCTGGACTCCTGCTCCCTGTGACAGCTCCTAACAGACTGAACTGTGGTTGGGTTGCATTTTTCAGGGATTTGGCATGGTGAGGGGGCCAACTTGGACTTGGGGAACATGTTAAGGACACTACTCATTTATGGATTCTTGCTGTATTGGCCAAGAGTTTGCTTAAAGGCTTTTAATCACTGTAAAAAAAATAGAGGACTAGATGAAGAAGATGGGGCACATATACACCATGGTATATTATTCAGATAGGAGAAATGGTGACATTGGATCACTTATAGCGGAATGGTGGAGTCTTGGTAGCATTGTGCGGAGTGAAATAAGCGAATCAGAAAAAAACAGGAACTGCAGGATTCCATACATTAGTGGGACATAAAAGCGAGACTGAGAGGCATGAACAGGAGTGTGGTGGCTATGGGGGGTGGGGCGAGGGAAGGAGGGAGAGGGGGAGGGGAGGGGGAAGGGTACAGAGAGAACTGGATGGAGGGTGGCAGAGGACGATCTCTCTTTGGGTGATGGGTATGCAACATAACTAAATGACAAGATAACCTGGAAATGTTTTCTTTGAATGTATGTACCCTGATTTATTGATGTCACCCCATTAAAATAAAAATTTATTTATATATATATAAAAAAAAAGATTGATACCATTTTACAAAACTACATATGTGTGTGCCCATAATTCATCTAGACATTCAGCAGAATTTTACTAACTTCTTACTAAATTATTACTAAAACATGGGAGCTATTGGCAAATATAACACATACTTGAAACAGGTTGAAAAAATCTGACTAGAGGGAAATGTCAATCTATAGTTCTCTGTGCTATGATAAATTTGCTCAGCACAAGATTCTGATCTGTTTTTTTGTTTTGTTTTTTACAAAGACAGAGAGAGAGTCAGAGAGAGGGAAAGATAGGGACAGAGAGATATGCAAAGCATCAATCATTAGTTTTTCGTTGCGACACCTTAGTTGTTCATTGATTGCTTTCTCATATGTGCCTTGACCGCGGGCCTTCAGCAGACCAAGTAACCCCTTGCTTGAGCCAGTGATCTTGGGTCCAAGCTGGTGAACTTTGCCCAAACCAGATGAGCCCGCGCTCAAGCTGGAAACCTTTGGGTCTCGAACCTGGGTCCTCCGCATCCCAGTCTGATGCTCTATCCACTGCGCCACCGCCTGGTCAGGCAAGATTCTGATTTTGATTGGATGCTATTAATACGACCAATAATTTCTATATTAGCAAGCAATTAGGCTGTGCATTGGGTCAGCAGTGAGCAACCTCTCAGAAACTTGTAAATAAACTTTAATTTCTTAGTTAAACCAAGTGATGGTATCTACTTTTTTATTGACTTTATTGGGGTGATATCAGTTCATAAAATCATAGAGGTTTCAAGCACACAACTCAACAAAACATCAGCTTCACATCACATCATGTGCTCGTTGCCCAAAGTCTTTTTCCATCCCTATTTACCCCCCCCCCATCCCCACCGCCACACACCCATCCCCCTCTTTCTCTGGCTGTCACCATACTGTTGTCTGTATCTATGTGTTATATATATAAAATATATATATATAAATTCATTTTGCTTAATCTCCTACCTTCTTTTATTCAGTTCCCCAAAACTCATCACCTCTGACAGCTGTTTTTTTTACGTTTATTTTGTTCATTACATTCCACTTATAAGTGAGAGAATATGTTGTCTTTCTCTGACTGATTTATTTCACTTAGCATAATAATCTCCAGGTTCATCTATGGTGTCACAAATGGTAAGATTGTCTTCCTTTTTACAGTCTAGTAATATTCCATTGTAAAAATAAACTACAGATTGTTTATCCACTCACCTACTGGTGGGCACTTGGTGGTTTCCAAATCTTGGCTATTGTAATTAAGCTGCAATGGACATAGGGCTGCATATACTCCTTTGAAGTAGTGTTTCAGGTTTCTTAGGATATTTTTCCAGAAGTGAGATCACTGGGTCAAAAGGTAGTTCCATTTTTAAGTTTTTAAAGAGACTTCATACAGTTTTTCACAGTGGCTATAGCAGCCTGAATTTCCAGAAATAGTGCACAATGTTTTTCTTTTCTCCACATCCTTGCCAGAAGTTGTTGTTTGTTGGTTATTAATGATAGCTCTAGATTCAGGTTAGATGCAAGAGCCAGCTCAGCAGGACAGAGCCACTGGGGTCAGGACAGATCAAAAGAGTCTCCCATTGAGGGTGTTGCCAGTTGAGCCTGCAAGAGGGGAGGCAAGCACTTTCTCTTGGTCTCACACAATAGCTTCTGAGGGAGATGCACTCTGAACGTCCCAGCTCTGAGCAGCACTAGCCCTCCCCAACAAAGCTGAACTCAGCAGGGAAGGACCACAGGGGTTAGGGAGGACAGATAAAAATAGTCTTCCTTTGGGGTTGGAACCAATAAGCCTGTATGAGAGAGCAATCACTTCTGACCCTTCCTGGACAAGAGCTTCTGAGGGCGATGTGCCCCAAAGGTCCCAGCTCCGAGCGGCTCTCTGATAACCCCATGGAGCTGAGCACAGCAGAGTAAGGCCTCAAGATGCCCAAAAGGCAGGTTAAATGAGTCTCCCATTGGGGGTATAGCTTTGGCTGAGCTCATAAAGGTGAACCCCCTCCCCCCATGGTGTAGCCACACAACCCAGCATCCACCCATCAGATTCCTGAACAAAACCATCTCTGGGAGACACACTCCAAAAGTCCCAGCTCCAGGCAGCACTCTGATCCCCCTGTGGGACTGAACTCAGCTGGGCAGGGCCACAAGGAGTGGAAAGGCAGGCCAAGTGATTTAACAAGTGTATGTGGGAGGGTGTTGGTTGTACATGAAAGGTCCCTGCTGGCTGCAGCCAACAGACCCCTCTGCAGGACCCAAGCACGGAAGAATGGTATCACCAGTAGTTGAAGGACTGGGCAGTGCACTCTTCAGGCTGGTGCCATAAAGATAGGACTGGTTGACCTTGGGAGGATGGCATCTGGTTCTCTAGCAAACTCCCTTCTCCTCTCCCAGGCATCCTGAATCCCCACTGATTTTCACCCCCAGATGCTATGCAGTCTCCTCTTCCTGTCTCTGCTGTTCTGAGGCAGGAGGAGTCCCTGCATGGGGTTGAGAGCTGATGCTTCTGGGGCGGGGAGTCTTGCAGCTGAGATATCCCTCTGGCTTCTCAGCCATGCATGTGGGTGTGGCAGTCCTTTCTGTGTCTCTGCACTTCTTATCGGTCCCTATGTGGCTTCTTCTGTAAATCCTTGGTTATCATATTTCAATTGAGATAGCCTTCTGTTCGTTATTCAGGTTTATTGCTCTATAATTTAGATGCAAATCTGATTTGGGAACAGATAAGTGTTGCTTATACCTACTCTCCAGCCATCTTGGAATCATTATAAACTTCCAATGAAATATTTAGAAAGCCCAAAATTCCAGGCAAGCTAACCTAGATTTACTCTGCTAGAGATAAGATTGGAATGTGATTGCAATTTATTGAATGAAAACTTAATATGAAAATACTATTAGACAGGGCAGGTCACTATAAGGCAGTGGCCCTTAAAGAGTCATTCCTCATCCAGTAGCATCAACATCACCTTGCAACCTGTTAAAATACACAGAATCAGAAACTGGGGTGAGACCCAGAAATCTGCATTTTAACATGTCCCCCGCTCAAGTGCTCCAAAGTTCCCGACCAACCGTCCAATGGGGTGGACAGGGAAGGCAGAAAATACGTCTGGCAGACTCCACTGTAGTCATTAGGGGACAGGGTTTCACATGAGGCCAGTCTCTTTCATTAGCCCGATCCCGACTTGAATGAAATGCTTCCCCAAATTCTTTCCCTTTGCTCTCATTTTATGTGCCAAAACAACATTTTTTTTTTATTTCTCTGAAGCTGGAAACAGGGAGAGACAGTCAGACAGACTCCCGCATGCTCCCGACCGGGATCCACCTGGCACGCCCACCAGGGGGCGATGCTCTGCCCATCCGGGGCATTGCTCTAGCGCCTGGGGCAGAGGCCAAGGAGCCATCCCCAGCGCCCGGGCCATCTTTGCTCCAATGGAGCCTCGGCTGCGGGAGGGGAAGAGAGAGACAGAGAGGAAGGAGAGGGGGAGGGGTGGAGAAGCAGATGGGCACTTCTCATGTGTGCCCTGGCCGGGAATCGAACCTGGGACTTCTGCACGCCAGGCCGACGCTCTACCACTGAGCCAACCGGCCAGGGCCCAAAACAACATTTTTATTGCATGTTCTGCCTTCTAATTACCCTGTCACTGCAAAGAATAAGCCTTTAAAGGGGAACATAACCATGCTAAACTTGGACAAATAGTTAATACTGTACTCTAAGTGACAAAATGTGTAATATAGCAGTAACTAAGGTAGAATTTAGGTTCAAAAATCAACTATGGAAGAACAAGTTGAACAATACTTGGCACATGAGTATCTTATTTGAAAATGATATAAACTCCCCTCCTGTCTGTCTGTCTCTCTCTCGTGAAAAATAAAAAAAGAAAAAGAAAAGATGCCAAGCTTTTCATTAATTACAAATGTGACATGAAAATAGTATGACAGCACTACTAATGTGTTGACACAGCCCTAGAGCGCATGTGTAAGAAAATGTTCACTCAAGACAAAGGGCCCATTTACTGTGCACTGTGGAGAATACAATCAGAACATTAGAACATTATATTCATTTCTGATGTCAACTTTTAACAGCATATTTGAATTGGTGTCCAAAGGACAGGGAAAAGGAGTTGAGGAGTACTAAAAGCATATCATCCATCAGGACATCCCCCAGAGACATTGGAACACCAATCCCACAGCATCCCACATCCAGGAGTTAAAGAGTAAGGCTGAACTAGAACTGACACGAATAACAAATAAACTCAATGTCAAAGAGAAAGTGATTAATGGGAAAAAGCCAACCCCTCTAGGGGGGAAAAAAACAAATGAAAAAAGAAGAATAAATAAATAAAGAAAAAGCAGACAAAAGGGCTTTGATTCTGGTATACATTTTGGTCACTGAGTCAAGGTGATAAAGAGGTAGCTGGGAAATTAAATTAATTCAGTCTCCCTCTGTGGAAAATGGTAGGTACTAGCCCTGTCTGCTTGTTTTTAAGCCATGTGGAGAACTGAAAAGCCAAGAATCTCCAGAGAATGATGATCTTCACCTGCTTTCATTCTCAATTCACACATGATACAATTAACCCTCCGAGCTGTTGTTTTTCTTAGCTTCAAAATAAAAATTCTTGCCCCATGATTTCATCTTGTGTTATTTCAGCATGACATTGCTGAACATTTCATTACAGGAAAGCATTATACATACGTAGATATTGTTATTATTATTCTCAGACTACATGAGTATTATTTTCTAATGTATGGTTCTATATAGGAAAGTTCAGTAAGGGATGATTAAAGGGAAAGTACCTGAAAACTTTAGCTTATTATAAATTCTTGAAGCAACAAAGAAAAAAAAGCTGTCAAGCTACAATACGGTAGAATTAAACTCCATTCCTGAACTATTAATTACTAGTGTCCTAACTTATAAAATGCAATCCATTATGTTCACTACCACCAAACTATGCCTCCTAGAACACACTATGTGTTTCCCTTCTGCTTCAAAACCTAACAACAAATTCTTTCTTTCTATAAATAAAAGAATTTTATTTGAAATGTTATTATTCTTTGTAAATTGGCTATAAACTCTTAGCCCAACATTTTTATTTTCCCAAGTAGGAAAATGCAACTATCAAGGAAAGGAGTCCCTAGAAGATAGCATAATAAGAGTAAGTATAACTTTCTCAACTGTTTTCCATCTTTGAAAGGATGTGATGTATTAGTTTCTTCTTTATGGCACCAATATCATCAGCATGTAGAAAATAATTTGCACTTAATACAAAGGCAAGATATGTAGTAAAAAGCCCAGAGTTGAGTAAACAATGCGGAAAATAGTGGAAAATGGTTCAGAGAATGAAAAGGTGGGAGGAAAATCATGTAGGTTCTTGTGGAGCATTTCAAGGGCTTTGGTTTATTTTCAGTGAGATAGAAACTGTTGAAGGAACTATTGGAGAAGCGATTGGAGAGTTTAGCAGAGGAATGACATCATTTGATTGATGTTTTAACAAGGTTATTCTAGTGCTGTGAGATTGTACTAAATATGGGCAAGTGCTGAAATATAGAAGTTAGGAAGCTGTTGCAAATATTACAGACAAGAGATGAAGATAGCTAAGACAAGGTGGTTGCTGTGCATTGATGAGAAAGTATAAGATTCTGGATATATCTTGAAGGGAAGGTGTAAAGCCAGCAGCCAGGGCTGCCAGGGCCACTATCACAACAGCCTGGCCCATGCAGGTTCGCATTGGATTCGGACAATCGGTAAAGAAACAACGGAGTCACAAACTGGTGGGCCATAGTTTTTAATTCTAGCTTGCACCCGGTGGGCAAGTAAAAATACACACTGGGCTCCAAAACCCACTCACATTCAGTCCTCACAAAGCTACTGACTTATCCGAGTTTCCTAGAATCAAAGGTTCCTAGCTCACCAGACTTATTCACCTCTGTTCCCCATCTCCTTCCTTCTCCCTGCATAAACTGCACAAACTGGCCTTTCACTCAACACTCGCCATCTTGGCTGCTTCTCCTGGCCTACTCCACGTGGCCTCCTTCTGCTCTCTGCTCTGCTCTCTCCTCTAAATGATAATCTCAGGAACCAAGAGACCAAACTCTTGTTCTGCCCCCATTTTATATTGTAGCTTCACAACCTCTAATCCAATATACAAACAGGGAAGTCTCTAATACAAAGTCACTTCTCTGAGGCATGATTGGCTTGTACCACCCCACATCAAAAAGGGTAGGAAAGGCTTAATCCCAAAACCAAGCCCCAGGCTACAAGGATTCTCAACACACATTAATATCACCTGGGCGACGGCCTCACGTGGGCAGCGCCATTTTTAACAAAGTGAGCATAATATTGTACATTTTATCTGCCCAATAGAAGGCTTATGAAATTTGCTGATGGATCTCATGTGGAATGTAAGAGAAAGTGGAATTAAGTAAGAGTGAGTGTAAAAAGAAAGAGAAAAGGTCTAAACATGGCCATGGGGTGCTACAAGGTAAACAGTTTGGGAAGAAAACCAAAGAGCAGTCTTTGAAGTATGAGTTAATTTTACTTGACTGGAAGCCATGTGGGAAAACAAAATGTTTTAAGGATGAAGGGTAAGCTGTCAATACATAAAAAAAAGAAGAGGAGAACTAAGAATTGTGGTCACTGATATCCTTGAGTAAGGTAGTTATTATGGAGTCATGGGGGCAAAGTTTTCATTAATGACAGTTCAAAAACAATTGAAGAGTGTGAATTTAACAATGTCAACTGTGACCATAAATATTCCAGCTACACATCCAGATTACACAACATCCAAGGAGAGAAAAGTGGTATCTATATACTAGCATGTAAACATATATTTTGAAATTCATTTGAACTGCACTTGCTTACATCACATACTTGTATCACTCATCATGGAATGAGATGGCTTGAATAGTGGCATGATTACCTTAAGTCACGTGTTCTTCCCGCCCTTGTCAGGATTTAGGTGTGGCATTGTACTTCCCGGAACCTCAGATAAAAATGCAGAATGTTGAAAAGAAGGAAGGCTAACATGATGTTGACAGATAATCAAAAATTGTTCACAAAAATGGTGTTTCATAAATCTTAGTAATAATAATATGAGTATAACACAAAACTGGACCAGAATATCTACAACAAAAATGTTTGCTGATTATTGATTTAAACATCGGCAAAAGAATTCATTCCTTTTGTTCAGTCAAATGAAATTCATGAACACAATTACATTTTCTGCATGAACTATCTTATAGATAAATATATACAGAGGGTTATAATTATACTAAATTATTGAATTGCTTCTGGATATAAATATTAGAAGTATAGAATAACAGAGCATTCATCTCTAATTAAAATCTAGAGTATTAAATAATTCATATTCTAAAATATAAAAAGATAACTTATATTTCCATCACCCATATCTTATTAATATGTAATTGTGCTATCTAATATATAATGTGTAATGTACTATTTACTAATGCTTTTTTCTTTAAAATATCTCATGAGTAGATTGAGTCTAAATCATAGTAAGCAAGTAATCTGATTAAGTGTATTGATTTAACTTGATAAGGTGTCATTAGAACGTAAGTCTTATAACTTTTAAATAAAAAAAAATCATGAATACAAACCAGTTTCTAAATTTATTTTCTTCTTTCCTTTTTCCAACACAAACACAAATTTTCTCCAAGTAACTAAGAAAATGTGAGTACTATATACCTGTTGGTTTATTTTGCAGAACAGGTAAAACCTCATTGCCTTTCTCTTTCCCATGCATGTGATTCAGGACATGCCTGCCCATGAATAAAGAGGTGGAAAACAAATGATGGCAATAGAGGAGGAAGAGAAGAAAAAGGAAAAGCAGCCACTGTTGTCATATACTGGACACTGGACATCTACATTAAAGAACCAACAGAAACTCTGAAATTGCAGCTGCAGTATTTTCCTTATCAAATGGGAAAATATTCCCAAACTGACACTCGGGGCTTAAACTTGAGCAAGGACCAGTAGCTGGTGGCTTTATTTATTATTTATTTATTTATTTATTTATTTATTTACTTATTTTTTTTGTATTTTTCTGAAGCTGGAAACTGGGAGAGACAGACAGACTCCCGCATGCGCCCGACCGGGATCCACCCGGCACGCCACCAGGGGCGACGCTCTGCCCACCAGGGGGCATCGCTCTGCCGCGACCAGAGCCACTCTAGCCCCTGGGGTCTCAGAGGCCAAGGAGCCATCCCCAGCGCCCCCGCCATCTTTGCTCCAATGGAGCCTTGGCTGCGGGAGGGGAAGAGAGAGACAGAGAGGAAGAAGGGGATGGGGGTGGAGAAGCAAATGGGCGCTTCTCCTATGTGCCCTGGCCGGGAATCGAACCCCGATCCCCCACACGCGCCAGGCCGACGCTCTACTGCTGAACCAACAGGCCAGGGCTGGTGGCTTTATTTTTTAATAATAGTCTTGCTAAGAGATTGCATGTATTTGTTTGTACAAGTTAAAAGACTAAACCAGTGTATAGTTCTTTTATTATTGAATTTACACTTTGAAATATTTATTTAAAAAAGGAAATAGGATTCATAAACCAGTGAATAAAAACAAGTTAGATGTTAATAGCTAATTATTCTTCTCCTGGTGAAAAGTTCACTATTCCAGTTTTTGCACTTCCATATGGATCTTCAAATTTTCTCCAATTAAAAAAAAAGATAAGACTTCATCCAGCAAGTATTTGATCTGCTCCAAATTCACCACAATTAATTCATTATACTTGTGCTCTAGCACAGCATTTTGGGTTACCATTATTTAAACATTTGTCACATTATATGTTTAAGGTAAAGCATATTTGATATTTTATCTACGAAAGGTTTTTTTTAAGACATAGGGATTTTAAAATATATATTTGAAAGAATAAAATGCTCAAAAACTAAAACCCTTCTATGGGGACACAGAACATCCTTAGGAATGAAGTTATGAGATGACTAGCAGGTTTCCAGTATGATTGTTCTATCAATGTTGATATTACTTGGGAGAAGTCCATAAAGTTGGAGGTTAGTGGTGATCTCTTACAGGTCTTGGTTGAAACTCTAAGGGTAGAGAAAAATTCTTGGGTTCAGAAAATGTTCTTACCAAGAGTGCCTAACATGTAATTAAAAAGTTTAAGAAAGTCTATGGAAAGAAAGGGGTGTAGAAGTAGGCTGAATGGTGAAAAGGATCAAGTTCAAAACCCAACTGATTTCTGAAGCCCCAAGGCATCAACTACCTTATGTGATTAATTGTTAAATCAACTGCATATTTTCTGTATAGAAATACAGTACAAATTAACCTATATGGCTATTCCGTGAGTACATGCTTTTCTCACACTGTGCACTGCAAATTGTACAGTGACAATGCCCATACACTGTTTTTATTGAACTTAGCAAAATAATACGCATGATGAGCTTTATTACATGTTTTACTTGAATAAATGAGATATCAAAAGGGTGAGTAAAAACCTAACCAGAGACATCAAAAAGGAAGCAAACCAGTTGAAAACTACTCTGTATCAGGTAGTTTCATGTAAATTATCTTATTTTAGCTTCCCCAGCAAATTGGTAGATAGGTCATCTTTTGGTATATCAGAAAATTGAAAGTTAGAAAATTTTATTACCAGGATTGGTTTCATGTACCTTTTATGATGGATCTGGAATTTGATCCAAATTTTTTTGATTGTTTTATTTACTTTGATTATTTTATAGGTGTGCTGTTTATCAAATCAGGAGGAAACTATATTTGGAGTGGTAATTGCTAAGATTTTTTTTTCCTCTATCCCATGTCTGATTATAACAGTATGTAGCTAAAATAAACAATGCAGAATGCCTTGTGTTTATTTCTAAAAGTTCCATTTATTATTATTACAAATATGTTTCATTTACTGATCATATCATCCGATAAAGGTTAGTTTCCTAATTCCTACATTGTTTTGTCTAATGAAGCAACTGAGTATATGAATTCTAAAGCAGCTTGTTTTTATTCTCTCTTAGCTGATAATTCATATGTTCAGTAGTAATATTACTAATAAATTAGATACCAAATAAAATTGCTTAAGTTTTAATTGCAAGTTCTTAAGGAGATTTTTAAAAATTGTCAAATGTTTCTCTCTCTCTCTCTCTCTCTCTCTCTTTCTCTCTCTTTTCAGAATAAGTTCTAGCACTAAAGGAGATATGGATTAGTAAAAACCATCAGACGGTTAATGTTAACGAACAGGGAGAAAACAAGTGCCTTGGGTCAAGTTTCCTGGAAGAAAAGCCCAAGAAGGGAATTCTGAATCAGAAGCATTCGGATTAGTGAGGGGTGCTCTCCAAAGGCAAGTAAACAGGATGCAGGAGGGTTAAGCAAGAACTTATCTCTACCAGAGACTAGTTTCATTGTGATCCTATGAGAGCATGAATTGTACGGCAAAATCAATCCCACCTTGAAATAAGGCAACTGGTCTTTTTATGGTGGTATCATTGTCCCCTGAGTGCCCCTAAATGTTGAAGGGTGCCTAACATCCTTGGGCAAAGAAGGCAAGGACCTTTGGGTGGAAAAAAGGGCAGCTGAGCAATTACCCAAATACACACATAAGCCAACATTCACGGCAGAAGAGGGAAGGGTGCACCAGTGGGTGAAGAGGATCTGGACACCAACAGTGTCCATTCTTCAAATAAGACCTCCACAAAAGAGGCTCTTTTCAATCATTTCCTGTACAAAAGGACATATGGGAAGATTCTATTACTTCAGCACCAGTTCGTTAATGATCGCAACTAAGGAAACAGCAACAATGACACTTTTATTTTTTAATGAGGTCAGGGGAAATTTATACCACAAGGAATTAAACACAGAGTTCACTGAGGAAGAATAAGATGAGACTGTCAACCAATAGTTAAAAGACCATCTTCACTTGAAGGAGAAAAAACACACTGTTTCTAACATAATAAAGACTCTGATAGCAACAAGAGTCACTGAAATTTATCTTTTTTTTTTAAAGATGTCTTCTTGTGATATCTGTGCATAGGTAATTTACATCTATAAATAAACCTTTTTTTTAATTACTGTGGCTGAAACTGAACAACATGCATTGTCATAGCTTCTTTGTCATAAATCATCACAGTATTACAAAGTGTTACTATAAAACTTCTGGGCTCTACATTTCCTTTCATTTACAAATTAAACACAAGAAGGAAAATAACGTTCATTACTTTTTCATGTAGTTATTTTCACTCTTCTTTTTAACTTTGGCACTTATCTACCAAACACAAAAAAATATTTTTCCCGTATTGATATGTGCCCATTATATCATCATTCCTTTATTAGCCTGTACCCAGGAGCCTGTCTTGTAATTATGATTACTAGGTCATCTCCCCGTTTCACTGTGTAAATATTTACAGACTTGTTCAAAAGTTCTGACTAATATGCAGTCTCTCTGAAATATGAGAGCTGAAAGTTATTTAATACATTTATATTTATATATTCTATAAAACTTAAATTGTGGGTTACATCATCAAACCAGTAAGTGAGAACAATACAAACATCTTCAGTATTTTCCAAAAAGTTGGGTAAGGACACCGTCTTTCAAAAGAGGTATTAAGCAACCTTGCCCTGAATAGTTAACAATGTTAAGGTGATTGTGGATCAAATAAGTATGCAAATATGATATATATGTTTGCTCGTTTATAGTTTGCACTGGGTGTGGGGGACAGGCTGTAAGCAGGCAGGATCCTTATAGCCTAAGGCTTAGTTTTAAGACTAAGCCTTTCCCACCCTTTTGAGAAATCCCATTATGCCTCAGATAAGTGATTTTGTATCAGAGACTTCTTTGTTTTTATATTGGATTAAAGGTTTTGATTTCTACACTATAAAATGGGGCAGAGGAGCCCATGCTAGAGGAGAGCAGAGAAAGACCATGTAGAGGAGAGGAGAAGCAGCCAAGATGGTGGACTGCTGAAGGAGAAGCCAGATTGTGCAGAGTTTGTGTAGAGAGAAGGAGATGGGGAAAAGAGGTAAATAAGGCTGCTGAGGTAGCAACCTTTGATTCTAGGAAACTCAGTTAAGTCAGTGGCTTTGGGAGCCCTGAATGTAAAGGGAAGTGTTTTCCCACTGTGTGTGTTTCTTGCCCACCAGGTGCAAGCTAGGATTAAAGATGATGGCCCACCAGTTCTTGGCTCCATTGTTTCGTTACTGTCTGTCCTAATGAAACCTGAACCTGCACAGGCCAGGCGGCTGTAATGATGGCCATGGCTACTGGCTTTACAATGATGCATTTTAATTGCCTTGTTTGTGGGACTCATCAATCAAGAATTTGATAAAACTGCTTCTATTGTAGTGATTCTATCATTCTATCTCAATAGTCTAACATAGGGTGAGATGCACTTATGTGTTTGCCTGTTTCTTGGTAACATCCATTTAAGTTATTAAATATGTATGGTTTGTAAAGCCAGTAGCCATGGCCACCATCACAGCAGCCTGGCTCATGTAGGTTCGCATTGTATTCAGACAGATGGTAATGAAACAACAGAGCCACAAACTGGTGGGCCATTATCTTTAATCCTAGTTTGTAGCCAGCAGGCAAGTAAAAACACACACTGGGCTCCAAACCCACTCATTCAGTGCTCACAAAGCTACTGACTTATCCAAGTTTTCTAGAATCAAAGGTTTCTAGCTCACCAGACTTATTCACCTCTGTTCTCCATCTTCTCTCTGCACAATCTGGCTTCTCCTTTAGCACTCCACCATCTTGGCTTCCTCTCCTTGCCTCCATGTGGCCTTTATCTGCTCTCCTCTCTAATGCTAATCTTAGGAACAGAGAGAGAGCAAGCACCTGGTCTGCCCCACTGTATAGTGTAGAAATCAAAACCTTTAATCCAATATACAAACAAGAAAGTCTCTGATACAGTCACTTATCAGATGGAATAATGGAATTACTCATGAGAGTGCACCACCCCACATCAAAAAGTGTGGGAAAAGCTTAGTCTTAAAACCAAGCCCCAGGCAACAAGGATCCTGTCTGCCCACAGTCCACGCCCAACACACTTAATATAATCATGCCCATCCCAAGCAAGAAGGGCAATTAATATTATCACCTGGGCGACAGGCTTCCACGTGGGCAGTGCCATCTTTAACAAAGTGAGCATAATATATTTTATCTGCCCAACACACAGCCACCATCACAGCCGCCTGGCCCATGCAGATTCAGGTTTGATTCGGACCGACAGTAATGAAACAATGGAGCCAAGAACTGGTGGGCCATTAGCTTTAATTCTAGCTTGCACCCAGCAAGCAAGAAACACACACAGTGGGGAAACACTTCCCTTTCCATTCAGGGCTCCCAAAGCCACTGACTTATCTGAGTTTCCTAGAATCAAAAGTTTCTACCTCACCAGCCTTATTCACCTCTGTTCCCCATCTCCTTCTCTCTCCACAAACTCTGAACAAATTGGCTTCTCCTTCAGCACTCCACCATCTTGGCTGTTTCTCCTCTCCTCCACGTGGCCTTTCTCTGCTCTCCTCTCTAATGCTAATCTCCAGAACCGAGAGAGAGCAAGCTCCCAGTCTGCCCCATTTTATAGTGTAGAAATCAAAACCTTTAATCCAATATACAAACAAGGAAGTCTCTGATACAAAGTCACTTAGGACCATGAGAAAGGCTTAGTCTTATAGCCTTAAGCCAGGGGTACCCAAACTACAGCCCGTGGGCTGCATGCGGCCCCCTCTAGCCATTTATCCAGCCCCTGCCGCACTTCCAGAAAAGGCACCTCTTTCATTGGTGGTCAGTGAGAGGAGCATAGTTCCCATTGAAATACTGGTCAGTTTATTGATTGAAATTTACTTGTTCTTTATTTTAAATATTGTATTTGTTCCCGTTCTGTTTTTTTACTTTAAAATAAGATATGTGCAGTGTGCATAGGGATTTGTTCATAGTTTTTTTTATAGTCCGGCCCTCCAACGGTCTGAGGGACAGTGAACTGGCCCCTTGTGTAAAAAGTTTGGGGACCCCTGCCTTAAGCTATAATGACCCTGCCTGCTTACAGCCTGTCCCCCACCCCCAATGCAAACTATAAGTGAGCAAACATATATATCATATTTACAAACTTACTTGACCAACATGGTTCTAGAGGTTTATATTTATGTTCAATAACATAAACATTTTATTATAAAATACTTGTTCAAAATTAGTCAAGCTATTTTAAAAAGAACCAAAGACATCTATCTCCCTTGTTCTCTACCCTATCTCTAGGTTTCCTCTCTTCAAAGTAAACTTAGTTATCATCCCAGCTCTTGTCTCATTAGTCATGATTTGTTCTTAGCCTGCAGGTGCCTTTTCCAGAACTGTTTGCTGAGTTATCTTTGAAGTATTTCCCCGTATGACTAACACTTCCTGTTATTTCTCTTGGTGAAACACAATATTTTTCATCTAATAAATTCCTTCCCAAATTTAAAAGGCCATGCCTCTTTCATATGTGTGTATGTTTTGGAGCAAGTAGAAGAAGAATGCTCTCATCGCCTATTCATTTATATCACTTGTTTCATATTTCATTCTTCATTGTTTTTGTTACTCAAGTCTTAGCTCTCGAACTAAATTGTAAGTAATAGTTTTGGAAGGAAGAGACTTATTGTTAATTTTCTACATCAGGTAACTTACCTGCTGATCTTCACACTTAGCCCTGAAGGAACAAATTCTGTCCCCCTCTAAGAAATGCAATCCGAATTGACTGGTGGTCTAGGCAGTCTATTGTGCTCTATGTCTCTTGACATTTGTTGTCACATCTGCAAATATAGCCAAAGAATAATGACAACAATACAATAACAGCAAAACTATAAGTTATATCAAAACTATAGGTATCTCCTCATAAACTTGTAATACAGTACTTCAAACTTTTAAGTCTTTCCTTGTATGAGAAGTTTTAAATCTCAGAGCCTGAAGCAGTGTTAACCATAAAGCAGGTACTGAGGATTTAAATGTTTCTCAAAGAAGGTCACCTCTATGTGAATTATTTCCTCCTAAGAACGAAGTCTTCCCTTTTATACGGAGAGAAAGATCACTCAACTACAAATCATTATTTGTATGAGACATGAAATTCTTAGTCTTTTCATTTAAGCAAAGCTGTTTTATTTTTATTTTATCTCTATTACTTTATACCAATCTATAAAGTAGAAAATGTAACATTATTTCAATTTACTCTTGTGTATTCATATAGTGAAAATAATATTAGACAGGATCATTAGAGATCCCATGTCAAGAAATAGTTCCACATTATTGAACCAAGTAATTTTATTTTTCTATATTCACTTTCTAAGTTCTCAAATAATCTTGGGGAGAGAGGTAAAACTGAACATCTCAATGGTCTCATCTATGATTATTAAGACATATAGAAAAAATATCTAATTGGAATCTCTTTAGAACTCAAGGACAAGCTGTATTTCCCTGCATGTAACAGTAATGACAATAGATGGAGGAGATAAAGGAGGAGGAAGACTATAATGGCAGATACTATTGAGTCCTTACTTTGTGCTCTATCCTAAGTGTTTTATATAGTTTACATCATTTCATTTTAGCAATCTCCCCTCATAGGCAAATATCATGATTATCCTGCTTAAAAATTAGAGAAACAAAGATCAGAATGTTTCTCAAATCAGCTGCTAAGTAATGCAGTGTCCCCATTGATAGTAAGTTTCATAATCAGCAAAGAGCTCAAATGATACAGTATACTTCTGTGTGAGATGGCTCCACCAACTATTTTTATGGCTATTTTAACTTGAAATTCTGTATGGGAGATGGAATTATACAATTGTAGAGTGACAAATTCTTTTTTGGCACTTAGGTTGAATTAGGTTACCATGTTTCTTAACTATTTCTCTTATATTTACACAGACAGGTCATTAGAATGAAAATAAGTTTCTTTTAACAGTATTTTGGGGATGTGTTTACCATAAATACCTTTATATTTGTATATACACTTTAGCATCAAATCATTTCATGGTTTAACTATGTCAGACAGGTTTGGTAAGAACTAGTAACTGCATGCAAACATCTTGCAATATTAAAGATCTAAGAAAAGATATCTAGGCAAAATATATCATATTTTCAGGTAGATATATACAATATAATTTGATTCAATAAGCTTTACTGATATAGAATATAGGAAAAATAAAAATGAACTAAAGTTTCTGTTTACCTAAACTATCACACTTAAGGCATATAAGTACATAATTTGTCTTCTTAATAAAGTATAATTTTATTATATGTACCAACTCACATATTCTTTTTAAGAACACTCTTCCTTTAAAAGTTACATTTTTTTTAACTATCTCCTTTTTTAAAAGTATTTTCCATTGATTTGAGAGAGAGAGAGAAAGAGAGAGAGAGGAAGGGAGAAAGGGAGGAAGAAAGAGAAATACAGAAGCATTAACTCATTTCACTTAGTTGTTTGTTGTGCACTCATTGATTTCTTCTATGTACCTTCACCGGGGTTGATACCACAATCTCTGGCATGCCAGGTGAATACTTTATCAGGTGAGCCACCTAGCTAGGGGCAATTAGTTTTTCTTAATTGACATATAAATGTCATAGAGTATTGTGTAAGTTTAAGGTGTACAACAAAATTATTTGATACATTTATATTGCAATATGATCATCATTATAGTTAGCTAACACCTCTGTTGAGTCACATAATTACTTCTTATAGTAAACAATTATGATCCTGTCTCATTAGCTTAGTAATGTTTATAATATAGTTTTGTTGTCTGCAGTTACTGCATTGTGCATTAGCTTATTTATCTACTATTTGGAAGTAGGTACCCTTAAACAACATCTCTCCCATTTCCCTGTCCTCAGCCCCTGATAACCACCATCCCATTCTTTTTTTTTTCAGGATCACTTTTTTTAGATCTCATATATATCAAACATTATTTGTCTTTCTCTGTCTGACTTATCTCACTAGCATAATGCCTTCAAGCTCCATCCATGTTGTTACAATTGCAGGATTTTCTCTCTTTTTTTTTTCCTTTTTTTTTTTTTAAGTGAGAGGAGGGGAGAAAGAGATAGACTCCCACCTGTGCCCCAACTGGGAACCACCTGGCAACCCCTGTCTGGGGCTAATGCTTAGACTAACTGAGCTATCCTCAGTGCCTGGTGCTGACACTTGAACCAGTTGAGCCACTGGGTGCAGGAGGGAAAAAGGGAGGGAAGGGGGAGAGGGAGAAGGAGAGAAGCAGATGGTCACTTCTCCTGTGTGCCCTGACCTGGGATCTAACCTGGGACGTCCATATGTCAGACCTATGCCCTATCCACTGAGCAAATCAGCCAGGGCCCAAGATTTTCTTTTTACTCATAACTGAGTAGTACTCTACTGGATATATATATATACTGTGTCTTTTTTACCCACTCATCCATTTATGAACATATCCTGGCTGTTGTGAATAATGCTGCGATAAACATGGGAGTGCATATATCTCTTCTATGCTCTGTTTTCATTTCCTTTGGATATATACTCAGAAGTGGGCTTGCTGGTTTGTGTGGTAATTCTATTTTTGATTATTTGAGTAACTGCCTTACTGGTCTCAATAGTGGCTGAACCAGTCTGCAATGCCACTAACAGTGCATAAGCATTCCCTTTTCTCCACATCTTCACCAACACTTTTTATTTGTTATCTTCTTGGTGATAAACATTCTAACAGGTGTGAGGTGAGATATCTCACTGTGGTTTTGATCTTATTTTCCTGGCAATTGTGAAATTGAGCCCCTTTTTATGTACCTGTTGACCATTTGAATATCTTCTTTGGAAAATTGTTGATCTTTCTTCCTCTGCTCATTTTTAATTGGATTATTTGGGGTTTTTTGTTGTTATTGGATTGTATGAGTTCTTTATTGATTTTAGTTATTAACCTCTTCTGAAATATATGGTCTGCAAATATTTTCTTCAATTCCATAGGTTGCATTTTCATTTTGTTGACTGCTTCTTTTGCAAGGCAAAAACTTTCTAGTTTAATGTAGTCATGCCTGACCAGGCAACGGTACAGTAGATAGAATTTTGGGCTGGAACACAGAGGTTCCAGGTTCGAAACCCTGAGGTCACCAGCTTGAGCGTGGGCTCACCAGCTTGAGTGTGGGGTCTCTAGCTTGAGTATATAATCATGGACATGACCCCATGGTCACACGCTTGAAGCCTAAAGTCACTGGCTCAAGCCTAAGGTTGCTGGCTTGAGCAAGAGGTCACTTGCTCTGCTGTAGCCCTCTGGTCAAGGCACATATGAGAAAGCAATTAGTGAACAAATAAGGTGCCGCAATGAAGAACTCATGTTTCTTTTCTTTCCCTTTTTGTCTGTTTGTCCCTCTCTCTGACTCTCTGTCTGTCAAAAAAAAAAAAAAAAGTTTAATGTAAACACACTTGTTGAATTTCTCTTTTGTTGTTTGTGCTTTTGATTTTATATTCAAAAATGTTTCCCAACACCAATGATGAGGAGCTTTTTCCTGTTATGTCCTAGGAGTTTTATGATTTCAAGTCTTATATTTAAGTCTTTGATCCATTTTGAGTTAATTTGTGTGAGTGGTGGAAGAGAGGGTTTCAATTTTATTTTTCTGCATGTCCTTATCCACTTTCCCCAACACCATTTGTTGCAGAAACTATGCTTTCTATGTTGGTTCCCTTGCTCCCTTATTGAATATTAGTTGAGTGCATATTAATTTTGGGCTCTCTATTCTGTTCCATTGGTCTAACCATCTGTTTTTAAGCCAGTACCATGCTGTTTTAATTACAATAGCTTTGTAGTATAATTTGAAATTGGAAGTGTGATGTCTCTGGTTGTGTTTGTCTATCTCATGATTGCTTTAGCTATTCAAGGTCTTTGTGGTTCCACACAAATTTTAGAATTGTTTTTTTTTCTATTTCTGTGAAAAAAAGTCATTAGGATTTTGATAGGAATTGCATTGAACCTATAGATAGCTTTGGGTAGCATAAACATTTATTTGTGTCTTCAATTTCTTTCAGAAAAATCTTGTAATTTTTTAAAAATTTTAAATTAATGTTTAGAGAGAGAGAAAGAGAGCATGTGTGAGAGAGAAACGAAAGAAAGAAAGAAAGAAAGAAAGAAAGAAAGAAAGAAAGAAAGAAGAAAGAAACATTGAATTGTTGTTTCTCTCATTTATGTATTTATTGGTTGATTCTTGTATGTACCATGACTAGGGATTGAACCCAAAACCTTGGCATGATGGGACAACACTCTAACCAACTAAGCTACCAGACCAGGGGTAAGTCTTGTAGTTTTTAATGTACAGATCTTCTGCATACTTGGTTTAATTTATTCCTAGGTATTTTATTGCATTTGATGTTATTTTAAGTGTGATAGTTACTTTTTATGTTTCTCAGATGTTGCATGTTAGTGCATAGAAATGCAACTGATTTTTTGCAGGATATTGATTTTATATCCTGCAACTTTACTGAATTTCATTAATTAGATCCAACAATTTTTTTGTGTTTTTTTTTTTTACTTGAATCTTTGGGATTTTCACCCACAGATGAGTCTATATGCATCAGTAACTCTGAAGGGCATTGCTTAGAGAAGTATACATTGAGTTTTGTTTCTTATTCATCTAGTCATATATATCTTTTGATTTGCAAATTCAATCCATTTACAGTTAGAATAATTATTTATATCTAGTCTATGGGCTTACTAATGCCAACTTATTAATTGCTTTCTGATTGTTTTTTGTTTCTTTGTGATTTGGTTATTTTCTAGGATGATATGCTTTTTCTTTTCTTTTTCTTGGATCTATTCTTTTTGTGTGTGTGGTAACCTTGAGGTTTGCATAAAATCTCTAAAAAATAAAGTTTCTTTCAGACTGATAACAACTTTTCTTTGATTGCCTATAAAGATGTCAGCCTTTTATTCCTTCCTTTTGTAATAGTGAGGTCACAATTGACCTATTTTTATGTTGTGTATTTGTTAACAATTTAGAGTAACTATAGTTTTTTATACTATTTTTTAACTTTTATTCTATGAGTGCTTAAAAAACTATCCTAATATACAGTTACATTTTGTAGTGTGAGTGTATATATTTTTTTTATTTTAATAGTGAATGTATGCATATTTTATATGCGTTCATGTCACTGATTAGCATCTTTTTATTTCAGCTTGAAAAACTATTTTTAGCATTTTTTGTAGGCAGGTCTAGTGATGGCGAATGCTTTCAGCTTTTCATTGTCTGGGAGAGCTTTCATTTCTCTTTCAAAACTGAAGAATAACTTTGCCAGAGAAAGTACTTTTTCTAGCTGACAATTTTTATTTTTCAACATTTTGAATATTTCATTCCACTCTCTTCTGGCCTGTAGAATTTCTGCTGAGAAATCTACTCATAATCTAATGGGGGATCCTTTGTAAATTAGTGTTTATTTACCCTGACTGCCTTTAAGATTCTTTATCATTAATTTTTGACAGTTTCATTATAATGTATCCTGGAGAAAGAACATTTGCATTGAAATAATAGGTTGTTCTATTAGTTTCATGGGCTTGTATGTCCAAGTATTCCCCCAGGTTTTAGATGTTCTCAACTATTATTTCTTTAAATATACTCTCTACACCCTTCTCTCTCACTTCTTCTAAAATCCCAAATATAATAAAATGTAACTTTCTGATGTAACTTTCAATAGCTCTGGTGAGCTTTCTTCCCTCTTTTTTATCTTAGTTTTCTTTTCTCTTCTGTGTTATTTCAAAATTCCTATCTCTTTTTTTTTTTTTAATTTTACTAGGGTGACATCAATAAATCAGGGTACATATGTTCAAAGAAAACATGTCCAGGTTATCTTGTCAATCAATTATGTTGCATGCCCATCACCCAAAGTCAGATTGTCCTCCGTCACCTTCTATCTAGTTTTCTTTGTGCCCCTCCCCTTCCCCCTTTTCCTCTCCCTCCCTCCCCTCCACCCCGCTTGCCCCTAACCACCACACTCTTATCAATGTCTTAGTTTTTATATTCCACCTATGTATGGAATAATGCAGTTCTTGGTTTTTTCTGATTTACTTATTTCACTTCCAATAATGTTATCAAGATCCCACCATTTTGTTGTAAATGATCCAATGTCATCATTTCTTATGGCTGAGTAGTATTCCATAGTGTATATGTGTCACATCTTCTTTATCCAGTCTTCTATTGAAGGGCTTTTTGGTTGTTTCAATGTCTTGGCCACTGTGAACAATGCTGCAATGAACATGGGCTGAATGTATCTTTACGTATCAATGTTTCTGAGTTTTGGGGGTATATACTCAGTATATTTGCTGGGTCATAAGGTAGTTCTATTTTCAGTTTTTTCAGGAACCACCATACTTTCTTCCATAATGGTTGTACTACTTTACATTCCCATCAACAGTGAATGAGGGTTCCTTTTTCTCCACAGCCTCTCCAACATTTGCTATTACCTGTCTTGTTTATAATAGCTAATCTAACAGGTATGAGGTGGTATCTCATTGCAGTTTTGATTTGCATTTCTCTAATAACTAATGAAGATAAGCATCTTTTCATATATCTGTTGGCCATTTGTATTTCTTCCTGAGAGAATTGTCTGTTCATGTCCTCTTCTCATTTTTTTATTGGATTGTTTGTTTGTTTGTTGTTGAGTTTTATGAGTTCTTTGTAAATTTTGGATATTAGGCCCTTATCTGAGCTGTTGTTTGAAAATATCATTTCCCATTTAGTTGGTTGTCTGTTTATTTTGTTGTCAGTTTCTCTTGTTGAGCAAAACTTCTTAGTCTGATGTAGTCCCATTCATTTATCTTTGCCTTCACTTCCCTTGCCTTTGGAGTCAAATTCATAAAATGCTCTTTAAAACCAAGGGCCATGAGTTTAGAACCTATGTCTTCTTCTATGTACTTTATTGTTTCAGGTCTTATATTTAGGTCTTTGATCCATTTTGAATTAATTTTTGTACAAGGGGACAAACTGTAGTTGAGTTTCATTCTTTTGCATGTGGCTTTCCAGTTTTCCCAGCACCATTTGTTGAAGACGCTTTCTTTTCTCTATTGTGTGTTGTTGGCCCTTTTATCAAAAATTATTTGACCATATATATGTGGTTTTATTTCTGGATTTTCTATTCTGTTCCATTGCTCTGAGTGTCTATTTTTCTGCCAATACCATGTTGTTTTGATTGTCGTGGCTCTATAATACAGTTTGAAGTCAGGTATTGTAATGCCCCCAGTTTCGTTCTTTTTCTTTAGGATTGCTTTGGCTATTCAGGGTTTTTTATAGTTCCATATAAATCTGATGATTTTTTTGTTCCATTTCTTTAAAAAATATCACTGGAATTTTGATGGGAATTGCATTAAATTTGTATATTGCTTTGGGTAATATGGCCATCTTGATTATATTTATTCTTCCTATCCAAGAGCAAGGAATATTCTTTTATCTCATTGCATCTTTTTCGATTTCCCTTAACAATGGTTTATAGTTTTTATTATATAAGCCCTTTACATTCTTTGTTATGTTTATTCCTAGGTATTTTTTGTTGTTGTTGCAATCGTAAAGGGGATTATTTTTTTGAGTTCGTTCTCAAATGTTTCATTGTTGACATATAGAAAGGCTATGGATTTTTGTATATTAATTTTGTATCTTGCGACCTTACTGTATTGGCTTATTGTTTCTAGTAATCTTTCTGTGGAGTCTTTGGTATTCTCGATGTATAGAATTATATCCTCTGCAAAAAGTGATACCTTTACTTCTTTTTCGATGTGGATGCCTTTCATTTCTTTGTCTTATCTGATTGCTCTGGCTAGAACCTCTAGCACCACATTAAATAAGAGTGGAGAGAGTGGACAACCCTGTCTTGTTCCTGATTTAAGGGGGAAAGCCTTCAGTTTTGTGCCATTTAATATGATGTTAGCTGATGGTTTATCATATGGCCTTTATCATGTTGAGATATTTTCCTTCTATACGCATTTTGTTGAGTGTCTTAAACATAAAATTGTGTTGTATTTTATCAAATGCCTTTTCTGCGTCTATTGATAAGATCATGTGGTTTTTGTTCTTTGCTTTGTTGATATGGTGTATTATGTTAACTGTTTTACATATGTTGAACCATCCTTGAGATTCTGGGATGAATCCCACTTGATCGTGATGTATTATTTTTTTAATATGTTGTTGTATTCGATTTGCTAGTATTTTGTTTAGTATTTTAGCATCTGTATTATCTGTATTCATTAGAGATATTGGTCTGTAGTTTTCTTTTTTTGTGCTATCCTTGCCCGGTTTTGGTATGAGGGTTATGTTGGCCTCATAAAATGTGTTTGGAAGTATTGCTTCTTCTTCAATTTTTTGGAAGACTTTTAGTAGAATAGGAACCAAGTCTTCTTTGAATGTTTGATAGAATTTGCTAGTATAACTATCTGGGCCTGGACTTTTATTTTTGGGGAGGTTTTTAATAGTTTTTTCTATTTCTTCCCTACCAATTGGTCTGTTTAGGCTTTCTGCTTCTTCTTGACTCAGTCTAGGAAGGTTGTATTGTTCTAGGAATTTATCCATTTCTTCTAGGTTGTTGAATTTAGTGGCATAAACTTTTTCATAATATTCTACAATAATTCTTTGTATATCTATGATGTCCATGGTAATTTCTCCTTTCATTTTGGATTTTGTTTATATGAGTTCTTTCTCTTTTTTCCTTGGTAAGTCTTTCCAAGGGTTTGTCAATTTTGTTGATCTTTTCAAAGAACCAGCTCCTTGTTCTATTAATTTTTTCTATAGTTTTTCTGTTCTTTATTTTATTTATTTCTGCTCTGATTTTTATTAGTTCCTTTCTTTGGCTGGTTTTGGGTTGTCTTTGTTCTTCTTTTTCCAATTCCTTAAGGTGTGAAGTTAAGTGGTTTACTTCGGCTCTCTCTTGTTTTTTCATATAGGCCTGAAGTGATATGAACTTCCCTCTTATCACTGCTTTTGCTGCATCCCATAGATTCTGATATGTCGTATTGTTATTTTCATTTGTCTGTATATATCTTTTGATCTCTGCGCTTATTTCTTCTTTGACCCATTCATTTTTTAAAAGTATGTTGTTTAGCTTCCACATTTTTAAAAATATTTTATTTATTGATTTTTTAGAGAGAGAGGAGTGAGAGAGAGAGACAGAGAGAGGGAGAAGGGGGAGAAGCA
This sequence comes from Saccopteryx bilineata, assembly GCF_036850765.1. Taxonomy (NCBI): domain Eukaryota; kingdom Metazoa; phylum Chordata; class Mammalia; order Chiroptera; family Emballonuridae; genus Saccopteryx; species Saccopteryx bilineata. The sequence continues at coordinate 26,633,979 of NC_089490.1, read as the reverse complement.
GGAAGCATCAACTCCCATATGTGCCTTGACCAGGCAAGCCCAAGGTTTCGGACCGGCGACCTCAGTGTTCCAGGTCCACACTTTATCCCACTGCGCCACCACAGGTCAGGCCAGCTTCCACATTTTTGTGGGGTTTTTTTTCCTCTTTTTTACAGTTGAATTCTAGTTTCAAGGCTTTGTGATCAGAAAACATGCTTTGTACAAATTTGATTTTTCTGAATTTGCTGATGTTGTTTTTGTGGCCCAACATATGGTCAATTCTTTTTTTTTTTTTTTTTTAATTTTATTTTTTTAATGGGGTGACATCAATAAATCAGGATACATATATTCAAAGATAACAAGTCCAGGTTATCTTGTCGTTCAATTATGTTGCATACCCACCACCCAAAGTCAGATTGTCCTCTGTCACCTTCTATCTTGTTTTCTTTGAGCCCCTCCCCACCCCCTATCCCTCTCCCATTCCCCCCTCCCCCCTGTAACCACCACACTCTTGTCAATGTCTCTTAGTTTCAGTATTATGTCCCACCTACGTATGGAATAATACAGTTCCTGTTTTTTTCTGATTTACTTATTTCGCTTCGTATCATGTTATCAAGATCCCACCATTTTGCTGTAAATGTTCCGATGTCATCATTTCTTATGGCTGAGTAGTATTCCATAGTGTATATGTGCCACATCTTCTTTATCCAGTCATCTATTGATGGGCTTTTTGGTTGTTTCCATGTCCTGGCCACTGTGAACAATGCTGCAATAAACATGGGGCTGCATGTGTCTTTACGTATCAATGTTTCTGAGTTTTGGGGATATATACCCAGTAGAGGGATTGCTGGGTCATAAGGTAGTTCTATTTTCAGTTTTTTGAGGAACCACCATACTTTCTTCCATAATGGTTGTACTACTTTACATTCCCACCAACAGTGTATGAGGGTTCCTTTTTCTCCACAGCCTCTCCAACATTTGCTATTACCTGACTTGCTAATAACAGCTAATCGAACAGGTGTGAGGTGGTATCTCATTGCCGTTTTGATTTGCATTTCTCTAATAGCTAAAGAAGATGAGCATCTTTTCATATATCTGTTGGCCATTTGTATTTCTTCCTGGGAGAAGTGTCTATTCATGTCCTCTTCCCATTTTTTTATTGGATTGTTTGTTTGTTTGTTGTTGAGTTTTATGAGTTCTTTGTATATTTTGGATATTAGGCCCTTATCTGAGCTGTTGTTTGAAAATACCATTTCCCATTTAGTTGGCTTTCTGTTTATTTTGTTATCAGTTTCTCTTGCTGAGCAAAAACTTCTTAGTCTGATGTAGTCCCATTCATTAATTTTTGCCTTCACTTCTCTTGCCATTGGAGTCAAATTCATAAAATGCTCTTTAAAACCCAGGTCCATGAGTTGAGTACCTATGTCTTCTTCTATGTACTTAATTGTTTCAGGTCTTATGTTTAGATCTTTGATCCATTTTGAGTTAATTTTTGTACAGGGAGAGAGACTGTAGTCCAGTTTCATTCTTTTGCATGTGGCTTTCCAGTTTTCCCAGCACCATTTATTGAAGAGGCTTTCTTTTCTCCATTGTGTGTTGTTGGCCCCTTTATCAAAAATTATTTGACTATATATATGTGGTTTTATTTCTGGACTTTCTATTCTGTTCCATTGGTCTGAGTGTCTATTTTTCTGCCAATACCATGCTGTTTTGATTGTCGTGGCCCTATAATAGAGTTTGAAGTCAGGTATTGTTATGACCCCAGCTTCATTCTTTTTCTTTCGGATTGCTTTGGCTATTCGGGGTTTTTTATAGTTCCATATAAATCTGATGATTTTTTGCTCTATTTCTTTAAAAAACGTCATTGGAAGTTTGATGGGAATTGCATTAAATTTGTATATTGCTTTGGGTAATATAGCCATCTTGATTATATTTATTCTTCCTAGCCAAGAACAAGGTATATTCTTCCATCTCATTATATCTTTTTCAATTTCCCTTAACAATGGTTTATAGTTTTCATTATATAAGTCCTTTACATTCTTTGTTATGTTTATTCCTAAGTATTTTATTTTTTTTGTTGCAATCGTGAAGGGGATTATTCTTTTGAGTTCCTTCTCAGTTGTTTCATTGTTGGCATATAGAAAGGCTATTGACTTCTGTATGTTAATTTTGTATCCTGCGACCTTACTGTATTGGCTTATTGTTTCTAGTAGTCTTTTTGTGGATTCTTTGGGGTTTTCGATGTATAGGATCATATCATCTGCAAAAAGTGATACCTTTACTTCTTCTTTTCCGATATGGATGCCTTTTATTTCTTTGTCTTGTCTGATTGCTCTGGCTAGAACCTCTAGTACCACATTAAATAAGAGTGGAGACAGTGGACAACCCTGTCTTGTTCCTGATTTAAGGGGGAAAGCCTTCAGTTTAGTGCCATTTAATATGATGTTAGCTGATGGTTTATCATATATGGCCTTTATCATGTTGAGATATTTTCCTTCTATACCCATTTTGTTGAGAGACTTAAACATAAAATTGTGTTGTATTTTATCGAAAGCCTTTTCTGCATCTATTGATAAGATCATGTGGTTTTTGTTCTTTGTTTTGTTGATATGGTGTATTACATTAACCGTTTTACGTATGTTGAACCATCCTTGAGATTCTGGGATGAATCCCACTTGATCATGATGTATTATTTTTTTAATATGTTGTATTCGATTTGCTAGTATTTTGTTTAGTATTTTAGCATCTGTATTCATTAGAGATATTGGTCTGTAGTTTTCTTTTTTTGTGCCATCCTTGCCTGGTTTTGGGATGAGGGTTATGTTGGCCTCATAAAATGTGTTTGGAAGTATTGCTTCTTCTTCAATTTTTTGGAAGACTTTGAGTAGAATAGGAACCAAGTCTTCTTTGAATGTTTGATAAAATTCGCTGGTATAGCCGTCAGGGCCTGGACTTTTATTTTTGGGGAGGTTTTTAATGGTTTTTTCTATTTCTTCTCTACTGATAGGTCTGTTTAGGCTTTCTGCTTCTTCTTGACTCAGTCTAGGAAGGTTGTATTTTTCTAGGAATTTATCCATTTCTTCTAGGTTGTTGAATTTAGTGGCATAAAGTTTTTCATAGTATTCTACAATAATTCTTTGTATATCTACAGTGTCCGTGGTGATTTCTCCTCTTTCATTTTGGATTTTGTTTATATGAGTTCTTTCTCTTTTTTCCTTGGTAAGTCTTGCCAAGGGTTTGTCAATTTTGTTGATCTTTTCAAAGAACCAGCTCCTTGTTCTATTAATTTTTTCTATAGTTTTTCTGTTCTCTAATTCATTTATTTCTGCTCTGATTTTTATTATTTCCTTTCTTCGGCTGGTTTTGGGTTGTCTTTGTTCTTCTTTTTCTAGTTCCTTAAGGTGGGAAGTTAAGTGGTTCACTTGGGCTCTCTCTTGTTTGTTCATATATGCCTGAAGCGATATGAACTTCCCTCTTATCACTGCTTTTGCTGCATCCCATAGATTCTGATATGTCGTATTGTCATTTTCATTAGTCTGTATATATCTTTTGATCTCTGCACTTATTTCTTCTTTGACCCATTCATTTTTTAAAAGTATGTTGTTTAGTTTCCACATTTTTGTGGGATTTTTTTCCTCTTTTTTGCAGTTGAATTCTAGTTTCAAGGCTTTATGATCAGAAAATATGCTTGGTACAACTTCAATTTTTCTGAATTTGCTGATGTTGTTTTTGTGGCCCAACATATGGTCAATTCTTGAGAATGATCCATGTACACTGGAGAAAAATGTATACTCAGTCACTTTGGGATGAAATGTCCTGTAGATGTCTATCATATCCAGTTGCTCTAGTGTTTTGTTTAAGGCCACTATGTCTTTGTTGATTCTCTGTTTGGATGACCGATCTAGAGCAGTCAGTGGTGTATTGAGGTCTCCAAGTATGATTATATTTTTGTCAGTTTTTGTTTTAAGGTCAATAACTAGCTGTCTTATATATTTTGGTGCTCCTTGGTTTGGTGCATATATATTAAGAATTGTTATGTCTTCTTGATTCAGTGTCCCCTTAGCCATTATGAAATGGCCATTTTTGTCTCTGAGTACTTTTCCTGTCTTGTAGTCAGCATTATCCAATATGAGTATTGCTACACCTGCTTTTTTTTGGATGTTATTTGCTTGGAGTATTGTTTTCCAGCCTTTCACTTTGAATTTGTTTTTATCCTTGTTACTTAGATGAGTTTCCTGTAGGCAGCATACAGTTGGATTTTCTTTTTTAATCCATTCTGCTACTCTGTGCCTTTTTATTGGTGAGTTTAATCTGTTTACATTTAGTGTAATTATTGATACTTGTGAGTTCCCTACTGCCATTTTATATCTTGCTTTCTGTTAGTTTTGTGTCTTGTTTGATCCTTCTCTTTCGTTTTTCTATCTTTTGTTTTTATTTGGTTGTATTCCATACATCTTTCCTCTGTTGCTATCTTTTTTATCTCATGTGCTTCTGTGGTGGTTTTTTCAATGGTGGTTACCTTTGAGTAATGAAAAGGGTCCCTACCCTGTTCATTGTAGCGAACTATTTTGTGAGTACTTTTGCACTCCATCGTCCTTTGCTACTGTTAATCTCCATCTTCTCCCCCTCTTTCTTTTTGTTGTTGTCAAAGTTTAAATTTGGTTTTATTGTGTTCTTCTTGGAGCTTTTACTTGTGGCTCTGTTTTTTTTTTTGTTCTTTGTATCTGATTGGAGAACCCCCTTTAGTAATTCCTGTAGTGGGGGTTTTCTGATGATAAATTCCCTCATCTTTTCTGTATCTGTGAATGTTTTTATTTCTCCTTCGTATTTGAAGGATAGCTTTGATGGGTATAGTATTCGTGGCTGAAAGTTCCTCTCTTTCAGGACTTTAAATATTGGGGTCCACTCTCTTCTTGCTTGTAGAGTTTCTGCTGAGAAATCTGATGATAATCTAATGGGCCTTCCTTTATATGTTGTATTCTTCTTTTCCCTGGCTGCCTTGAGAATTTTTTCTTTGCTGTTGGTTTGTGTCAATTTCATTATGATATGCCTTGGAGTAGGTTTGTTGGGGTTAAGAAAACTTGGAGTTCTGTTTGCTTCTTGAACTTGAGGCTTTAGTTCTTTCCACAGGCTTGGGAAGTTCTCATCTATTATTTGTTTGAGTATGTTCTCCATTCCATTTTCTCTCTCTTCTCCCTCTGATATACCTATTATTCTTATGTTATTCTTTTTGATGGAGTCAGATAATTCTTGTAGGGCTATCTCATTTTTTTTAATTTTTGAGTCTCTTTCTTCTTCTCTCTGTTGTGCCTCAAGTTGCTTGTCTTCTATTTCACTAATCCTCTCTTCTATCTGACCTGTTCTATTAGCTAAGCTTGTTACTTCGTTTTTCAGCTCGTGAATTGAGTTTTTCATCTCTGTTTGATTTGTTTTTATATTTTCAATTTCCTTGGACATATATTCTTTGTGTTCATTGAGTTGTTTTCTGAGCTCCCTATATTGCCTTTCTGTGTTTTCTTGTATATCTCGGAGGATTTTTAGGATTTCTATCTTGAATTCTCTGTCATTTAGCTCCAAGGTTTCCAATATATTAAATTTTTTCTCCATAGATTTTTCCTCATCTAGCTGTGTTACCTCTCTTTCTTCTGTATCCATGATATTCGATTTTCTCTTCCTTAATGGCATCTAAGGGTGGTTTTGTTGATAGTATTAATGAGATTTAATAAAGAATAAAAAGTTAAAAAAAATAAAAAAAATAAAAAATCGAAAAGAGTTGTTTTTTTTAAAAAAATTAATAATGAAATAAAGAAAAATAAAATAAAATAAAATTTTTTTAAAAAAGGAAATTATTCCCCCCCTCCTTTTTTCCTCTCCTCTCCTATCCCCTCTTTCTTGAGAAAATCTTGTGGTGGACTGTGAGTTATAACAAACAATGTCTGTGATGGAGGGCCTGAATTGGGGAAAAGTAATAAAGGGGCAAAAAAGAAAAAAAGAAAAAAAAAAAAAAAAAAAAGGAAAAAAAAAAAAAGAAAAAAAAAAGAGCGTATGGACCCACAAAAAACAAATAAGGAAAAAATTTGGGTCAAGAATAAAATGATTTGCTTTTAGGTGTTGGTTGTCTAAGAGTTATGATGAGAGGAATAAGAGGAAAACGGAAAAATGGGGGGACAAATTAAAAACTTACTATTGTATTTAGTGGAACAAGAACTAGATAATATGGAGAGCCAGGGATGGGAGCACTGCTAGTGAGTTAAAAAGGTGAAGTAAAAACCCCCCAAAATGCCACAAACATAGGTTTGAGTCCCAGATAAGATAATTTGTTTGTTATTGAGGTTTGAATGAGAGGAGATGTAAAGGAGAAAGGAAGAAACTAATATAGAGGGAGAAAAGAAAGAGAGAGAGAGAAAAAAAAGAGGGAACCACTAAAAGAAGAAAAAAGAAAGGAGAGAGAGAGAGAGTTAAGGGTTTTGGAGTGCAACCCTCATAGAGAGAAAGGAAGAGAAGAGAAAAGATAATGGGAGATGTAACACTTATGGGTAGTGTAGTTCAAGGAGAGGAGAGAGTAAGACCAGTAGAGAGTTAATCGGCCAAATTGGAGGAGGAAAAAAAAGTATCAAGAATGAAGATAAGAGAAACAAACGAACAAATATAATAAAATGGGATAGGTTATAAAGTCTGCAGATTATTCTTGATTTTGAGAGGTTATCTTCTTGCTTTTTCTTTTCTCTCCCTCTTCCTGGTCGGTGACTCTGTACCCCGGGTTCTGCCCCTTTGGCACGCTCAGGTAGAGGCTTGCAGTTGATAAGTCTCTATGGCAATGTCATGTATTGTGCTTTAGTCTCGTGGGAGTCGAGGCTCATTAGCATTTATAGGCTCCGACAGTGAGAGAGTCCGTGTTCCTGGAGCCTTTCTCCTAGTCTTTCCTTCCTCAATTAGTAGCCTGATAATCCAGCTATGGGGTTGCTGCTGCCTCTGCCAGGATAGTAAGAGGCTCAAAGAGCTGGCAACTCCCCACTCTATTTCCACTCAGCACAGGGCTCTGGGTAAGGCTCAGTCAGTCAGAGCTGCTAGCATAATCAGGCGGGCTTTCCGCCCACTCAAAGACCACTGGCTCTGCCACTCTGTCCGGTAACACAAGCGGGCACCCACTTCTGGGGGGCGCTTGGAGGAAACTCTCACTCACTGTCTGCGACCAGGATATCCAGCCAGCAGTCTCACGCTCTGAGTGAAACCCCCAACCGCAGGGAAAAGTTGCAGCGTTGGAATTGAGTCTCGCTCCGTCCCCGTGCGCGGCTTTTGCAAGGCGCTGGGGCGGCTCGAGATTCCGCTTTGGCCCACACAAAGGCCCCTGACTCTGCCCCTCTCTGCGATAACACGGGCGCGCACTGCCGAGGCACTCGGAGGAATCACTCACTCCTTATCTGCGCGCGCAAACCAGGATATGAGGCCGGCCGCGGTTCCCTCTGAGTGAAACCCTCACCAGCACGGAAAATCTCCACCGTTGGAAGTAGTTCTCACTCCCTCCCGTGCGTGGCTTTCCCAGGGCGCTGGGGCTGCCCAGAGACTCTGCCCTCGGCCCACAGAAAGGCCTCTGACCCTGCCTCTCCGTGGGGCAACACGGGCACCCACTCTCGGGGCCTAGGAAGAAATTCTCTCCCACTAACTGCGCACCGACCAGGAGACCGGGTAAAATGGCCGCTCCGCTTGTCTTTCTTTGTTTGGGTTTGGCGCGAGTGTTAGCTTGTATTGCCCGGGTTGCCACAGGATCAGATTTTCCTCGGCTTGGATCTGTGTGCCACAGCCTGGTTCGGCCGTTTGTGCCGCGGCGGCCTGGATCTATTCACCCCCTTTGCCCGCCTCAGTTTCTATATTCACAGTTACCAGAGAAAGCCGCCCTGTTTAGGTTAGTGAGGAAGGCGGAGCATTTCTTACTCCCTATTTCCTTCGGGGTTTGGTTATATATTTAGCCAATTTTTCACTCAATCATACCTTTGGGTGTATTGCGAAGCATCTGGAAGCTCCAAGTATAGGTTTTTCTGTTTCTGGTTGAAGATCTTGTTGAGTTTTGGGGGAGATTTATCGGTATCGCTTCCTACCCCGCCATTACTCTGACGTCATCCTCCATATGGTCAATTCTTGAGAATGATCCATGTACACTGGAGAAAAATGTATACTCTGTCACTTTGGGATGAAATGTCCTATAGATGTCTATCATATCCAGGTGCTCTAGTGTTTTGTTTAAGGTCAATATATCTTTATTGATTCTCTGTTTGAATGACTGATCTAGAGCCATCAGTGGTGTATTGAGGTCTCCAAGTATGGTTGTATTTTTGTCAGAATTCCTATCTTCTAAGTCATTATTCTTTTTTCCATGTGGCCTGCCCTGCTGCAGATGCTCCCTGTTGCTCCTTTATTTCATTCACAGATTTTTTTCACCTTCAAAATTTGTTTGGTTCTTATTTATATTTAATTTTTTATTTTTTGGGGTAAAGAGCTCATTTTATTTATATAATTTATGCCTAATTTCATTGTCTTTTTGAGTTTTGTGGTGAGTCTTAAAGTTTTTTTTATAATGACTATTTTGAATTTTTAATCAGATCATAATGTCTCAAAATGTTTGCTTTCCTCTTAGCTTTGCAAATAGTTATTTGGAGTACAATGCTCCTTTACTCTAATCCAAAAGTGACTTTCCCCTGTTTTAATATTCTGAAAGTTTGAGTCATGAGATTGGCAAAGCAGTTGACCTGGGATGACAGCTCTGACTCCATTTTCAAGTGGCTTTATTTATATTATTTTTATAGCTCATACCAAGGTTTGTCTGTATCTTACCAGCTGTACTACTGGGTGAAATTTCTCACAAGGCTTTTAGAGTAAGATACTAGACCCCAAAACACCCACAAAGATTTTTTTTTCATGTATGGATGTCTAACCCACTGAATTAAAAGGGAATAAAAAGCAGAAATGTCTCCTGCTGCCTTGTTGCTATCATGCCTTTCACATTCACTTCTCTATCTTCCCCAAAGTATCTTGCTTTGTCCATTGTTACTAACAAATTAATTAATTAAAATTAGCAAAATATAATAATAAGCATTAATTGCTTATATTAAAATCACAGATATATTAAATGGATAAAATTACTTAATAATAATTCCAACATTTCATTGTTATTAATATTACCCATTTTAAAAATGAGGAAATTGAGGCATAAGTAAGATGTATCACTTGCTTGAGTTTTCTCAGTTAGTGAGTGGTAAAATGAGGCTATGAACAAGGGTGACTAGCTCCAAAGCCCACCCTCTGAAACACTGTGGATGTGGCTACTTTCTCAATCTACATTAAGTGCAATCATTGAAAAAAATTAGTTTTTAATGAAAACATGAGACAGTAACAGTAACAATCATGGACATGACCCCATGGTCACATGCTTGAAGACTAAGATCGCTGGCTCAAGCCCAAGGTTGCTGGCTTGAGTAAGAGGTCACTTGCTCTGCTATAGCCCCCTGGTCAAGGCACATATGAGAAAGCAATTAGTGAATAACTAAGGTGCCGCAATGAAGAACTCATGTTTCTTTTCTTTCCCTTTTTGTCTGTGTGTCCCTCTCTCTGACTCTCTGTCTAAAAAAAAAAATGTTTCATGTAAACACACTTGTTGAATTTCTCTTTTGTTGTTTGTGCTTTTGATTTTATATTCAAAAATGTTTCCCAACACCAATGTTGAAGAGTTTTTTCCTGTTATGTCCTAGGAGTTTTATGATTTCAAGTCTTATATTTAAGTCTTTGATCCATTTTGAGTTAATTTGTGTGAGTGGTGGAAGTGGTGAGTGGCTTTATTATAACAAATTTATTACATATGTAAAGCTCATTTTTCCCATTTTAAAAATATGAATATATTTTGGGAGGTTTTTTTTCACTGAGTTATGATATTATTTTTCTAAAAACTTATTTAAACATTTAATTTTGATATTGTGGCATTTGATAATGAAAATAAGGTAATAATTAATTGTCTATATTTATTAAATCTCCTATTAGATTGTATAATTACTTTTAATAATGGAACAGAATTTTAAATTTTGTCATATGTCTTACATAATTCTTAGACTGCATAAAGGCAATTTACCAAAAGCTAATTAGTGATTCCATGGAAGGCTATTAAAAAAAATACATAAATCACAACCTAAGTAGCATTACACTCTCTAGACCTTGGTAGTAAAGCTTAGGACTTCCCTAACCCATCATTACTAAATTACTAAACCTAATTATAGGAGAAGAACAATTATTAACTAACTTCCTCATTAGAATTAAATTAATGGCTTATTTAATACTAAAGCAGGTGATAAAATCTTTTAGGACTTTTTCACCATAGCATATTGCTACCACTTTACATAATTCAGGGTAACCAAACAGGAAAGAGAAGTGGTTTGCGTACATATATATGTACTGCTCTTCTGAAGATCATAATATATTCTTTTCCCTTTGGACATGGGAGCATCTTATCTTTCCCACCTGCTTATTTCAGGTAAAACATTTCCTGTATTATTTAGTGATAAAAGGTATCCATGGAGGGAGAAAACTTTACAGCTTTTAACTTTATTCTCAATTTTACTACTAGTAAATGGGAGTGTATTAATTTATTTCAATTATTTTTCTAGCTTTGCCTTAGTCTAGCATTTCAAGTAAACCAAAAGATAGATCATGCATGAAATATTATGTTTATGGTTGTCATAATCCTTTTTAATGAGGTTATGGATAAGTGGAATACATTCAAGAAAAGCCACTAGGTTACTCAGGATACTCAAATGCACATCGTACATAGATTGAAGGGAGACAGACTGTCCAATTTTTCAGACGAGAACCCTAATGGAACAGTGATAGACAACTTAGTACTTACTGGTCATAAAGAAGAATTAGATCAAAATTTAGTAGAAACAAAAGATAGTTCAAAAAAGTTTTAAAATAAAAGAGGAAATTACACTAAAAATAACATAACAATTATTTAATAATAATAACAGTAGAGAAGTATAAAACTAAAAGTAAAATTGTAATGGAATTAAAAATTCATCATTTTTAGAAGTATCCACTTGGTGTCTAACCTTACACATCTGTGACTTAATTTTCTCAGTTGTAGGTGAAAGATTATCATGACTCAGAGGGAAACTTTTAAAAACAGGGTTGCTCATTGGTGATGTGAATTATTACAAACAAAATATTTGCTTTTCTTCTTTGATTAGGTCTCAAATTCTTGTCTTTATAAAGTATTAAGAAAGTTTGTTGTTATATTCCTGGGTTCTAATCTGGGATTGAATAACACAACAATAACGCCTATAGGTAGGTAAAGAATGAGACTGACTTTTACTAAGAATAACTGTCCATCTGACCAAGAAAATTTATTTTTATAGAAAGTTCAACCCACAAAAAATCTATATGGATACATTTCTTAAAATTATAATCATTTTTTATAAAGCTATTTTATATACTCATAAATCTCATAAATGCTTCATTTTTTTTCAGAGACAATGATGTTGGTGGGCATGTGCTTCATGGTACTCTTGCAACAAGCTGCAGGCATGGTAAGCATTTCACTTAAGATAGATTTTAAGCTCTACTAAAAGGGCTACCTTACCCATAGCCCATGATGAATGTGACATCGACAGAGATGATGGTTGCAAATATCCTGGGATGGGGAGAAAATGAACTGTTCTCTCATCACATAATGTATGTTCATTCTCACTAATGTATATTATTACAATAATCAGGAACTATTTTACTCATTTACACTACTGCTCAATAAGATAGTGGGTTAGAATTGAGCATCATATGAAAAGCATAGCATGAATCTGAATGTAAAATTAACTCACTACTTGCCTTATAGGAATTCATTTTTATCACAAGTAGCTTGTTCAGTTGAAGGATTTAACATATGGTTGGCTATCTAGTTTCTAGACTCATGAAAGTATATATGTAATATTACAAAGTCCTCAACAATCACGGTTCAAAAATAAAACTATAAGTTTGGCTTCCAAGGTGTAGCTCAACACATTTCAATGTCATTCAGTTCAACAACCACTTATTCAGTGTCTACTATCTCAGACATAGTGCTAGATGCTAAGGATAGTGCAATCAATAAGATTAACATAGTACTTGCCCACATAACACTTCAGAATAGGAGAGGACTTACGAATCAACAGGTAACTTAAAAAGGAAAAGTATGATACAAGCATTGTGAAGATAAGTATGGTGTTCTAAGAAATGTTATTCCTGAATCTTTGCTATTTAAAAAAAAAAAATCTAAGCATTTTGCCACTTTATCTCATTTTGTTCTCATGATAATATAATTAGTAAAATTTAGACTAGTAAAGAAAGAAGGTAGAGGTGGAGAAGGGAAAATTTTTGAGGAAAAGGTTACATCATGTTTGAAGTGTAACAGATAAGAGACCAGGGGAGTTTGAGCATAAGCCATTTTAGACTAGGAAGAGGTAAGGAACAGTCATGTTTGGTGGGGTCAGAAGAACTGCACTACGGGATGAGGCTGGAGGAGTAAGAGCAGGCCCAGGTCCCATGGGCCACATAAACAATGGTAAGTTCAATCATGGAGCGTCTGATTTAGAGGGTAATAGTGAGATCTGCATTTCAGAAAGATCATTCTATCATACCGCAGGGGGCAAGAATGGGGCCTGGAGGACTAGTTGGGAACTTTTTCACTAATGTGAGTGATGCACTATGATAGTGGCCTCTACCTGTTTGGGGGAATGAACATCTAATTCCAAAGTAGAAGCTACAGAAATTAGAGATCAGTTAGAGGTGGGTTGTGAGGAGACAGTGGCAACATCAAGTTTGTATCGCTGGATAATGGCATTCACTGGAATGGGGAGCACCTGATGATGATCAGACTCTGAGAGGACCCAAGGATGACATTATTTGAGGCAGGTGAGTTTCAGGTGAGGCACGCCTAGGATCTGAGCTAGAGACAGAGGTTTGGGGATCATTGGCGTAAAAGTGGCATTGAAACTACGAAAGTGGAAAATGTGTAATGTGAAAAGGGAAAAGGCCTAGGAAAGAATTGTGAATACCAAGATGTAATGGTGAGCCCCAGAAAGGGAATCCGAAAAAGAAGGAGACTAAGAAAAAAGAGAAGAAGAAACACCATGAACACCACAAAGCTGGGGGAGAAAGCTATTCAAGAAGGGTGTATACAACAGGTCCCTAGACAAGTAAGATAAGGAATGAGAGGCCTCCATTATATTTACCACCAATGAGGTTGTGATGGTCTTGCAATCACCCTTTCAGTGGGAGTGTGGGGACAGAAGACAGTGCAACAGGCTGAGCAGCAAGTGAAAAGGGAGCAAGAGAAAGACATGAACTTTGAAAGTAGAAAGAAAGACATTTTCCTCTCCTTGGGAAGAGGGGAAAGGTAATCAAGAAGTCCAAGATGCAGCTTATAAGTTGTTACTTTGGCTCTGGCCAGTTGGCTCAGTGGTAGAGCGTCGGCCTGGCGTGCACGAGTCCGGGTTCGATTCCCAGCCAGGGCACACAGGAGAAGCACCCATCTGCTTCTCCACCCCTCCCCTTCTCCTTCCTCTCTGTCTCTCTCTTCCCCTCCCGCAGCCAAGGCTCTATTGGAGCAAAGTTGGCCCGGGCGCTGAGGATGGCTCCGTGGCCTCTGCCTCAGGCACTAGAATGGCTCTGGTTGCAACAGAGCAATGCCCCAGATGGGCAGAGCATTGCCCCCTGGTGGGCATGCCGGGTGGATCCTGGTCAGGCGCATGCGGGAGTCTGTCTGAGTGCCTCCCCGTTTCCAACTTCAGAAAATACAAAAAAAAAAAAAAGTTGTTACTTTGGTCTTTGGGAAAAAAGCCTTGGAATCTTGACTGTAAGATCGAATAGGAAAAATGAAGGTAGTTTTATACCTTTGAAGCTGAGTGATTATTATTTGACTTCTATATTTATTTAAAGGGATAGTGTTTTACTTCAAAAAAACTTAATTTTTTTTTTTTACAAACTAGAAAGTTATTTGAGGAAACCAAAAAGAATAATGCAACTTTCATATTTCTCCAAAGAAGAAAAGTAAAAAGTTTTCTTGAGTTAGACACAACAAAGCTTTCTTAGTATCTTTGCCAACAGTGTGGTAGATTAGGATCTACCCATGGGAAAAAGTTTAAAGTTTCAAAGTGCTATTTCCCCAGTGCTAGTATTGCATTCCAGGTGCCAGTGTACTGACTTAGAACTTAAGATTTATTTACTGTCAATGCATTCAAGTTCTGGCATTTTTTCCATACTAATTTTATCATTTTAGATAGAAAATTTTGAACATGTTTAATTTCCACGGTCCTATTTTGTAAAATGGATATCAAATTTCAGTCAATGTAGCCATTTATTCAGAACAATGCATAGTAAGAAGTGATTCATCTGGTCTGGAACATCCCTGAACCTTGTTTTTTCTTCAATTTCCAGGGGGGAATAATAATTCTTACCACAATGCGTTGCTTTGAGAACTGAATTATATAATAGTACTCTCATAAAATGTCAAACTTAAAATTATTTTACAAATTAAAATATATAGAAAAATAAAATGTAACAATATTATGAGCATCACCCAGGTTGATTGTAATGGATCAGCCTGGGCTTCCAGGAAACCCACTGCACCCTCCAAGATTGTCAGTTGTTATTTACTTTGGCTTCTTAATGACAGGAGCTCTATATTTAAACATATTTTTAACAGTCAACTCTTGTTATCTACACAGCTCTTGATGACATAAATCACTGGGTTCTTTTGCAGCTGCATATTTCAGAATGGTGTAATTGGAGAGGCAATGCTAGTGTACATGAGAAGGTGAATGAGAAGTGATGTCTAAGTTAAAGGTTGCAGTAGGCAAAGAAATTAGATACCAGTTCGGTTACTTAAACAACTTTGCTCAACTATAATGAAGAACTTAATATACACAAATGCTGATGAATCCTCTGAACTTATATATTTTAAAGTCTTTAATTTATTTTCTTTCAGTTTAAATGCTTAAATGGTTTTGACCAGTGAATCAAAAAAGATTAATCAATCCAAAGAATAAGAAATACACGTGATTGTACTAATACCAAAATGCTTAAAGTGCTAAGCTATTTCCTAAAGAAACAATGGTAGCTTCCATATGTTGCCCTCATTAAAATAGAGTCTATAATCACAAGGGATATGTTATCTGTTTATCAATTTGTACTTCCAAACTTAAAGTAATTAGTTTTTGGATATAATGGAAAAAAAGATCCTTACAAAACTCAGTTGACCTTTCTGAATTTATTATTTATTTTAATGAATAAAAATAAAGGAGCTTTTTTCACTCACAGTCTAGACAAAAAATTCAACAAAGATGTTTTGTTTTGTTCCAGCTTTATTGAGATATTATTGACAATAGCATTAAGTTTAGAGTGTACAAGTATTGATTTGATACACTTACATATTACAAAATGATGAGCACCATAGCTTTAGCTAATGCCTCCATCATATCACATAATTACCATTTCTTTCTTCAACACAGATGTTTTGAATGAATGAGTTATAATGAAGCAATGTTTACAGAGGAAGGATCAGGGTTAAAGGAACAAAACAGTGATTGCAGCCATAGAAAGCCTTTCAACTGCTAGACCTATGGGATTAAAAGAAGAAATAACAGTGGGATCAGAATGGAGCTATCTCCTTCCAGAGATGGAGTGTGGAAGTAGGGGCGAAGTGGTCCAGAAATGCCATGACCTCTACTCTCTCCTACCCTCCATTTTACCAGTGCCTTCTTGTGGCTCAGTGAAACCAGAAGACAGGGGAGCCCAGGTGGTGGAGCCCAGAACATTAGGCATGGGGCAGGAAGACAAGAGTGAACAGTGCATAGGTCCATTGGTTTAGCAAACAAAGAAGAAACAGCATAGCATTTATAAAATGATTTCTGGGGCTTCTTTCAGCCTATTTTTTTTTTATGAATCATTTTTACCTAAAAGATATATACTGCCTTCTAATTATGCTGTTATTAAGACAAAAGGTAATTTTTGAGGTTGGTATAAATATAAGTATGCACACAATTCATAATCTTTATAAAATAGTAAATAAATTTGGCCAGACACACTGCATATTTTTAATCTAAATAATATCTGAAAATTCTGTAATCACATATATAGATATATATAGATGTAGATATAGATATAGACATGTCACCTGAAATTTTCTATAGTTTAAGTAAATATTTTTGCTAGACATCATATAACTCAAATTTTGTTTTTGCAGAATTCCAGGTACTATTTTTTTGTTCTATTGGAACTTTCTTATACTAATTAGGCTGCTGATGAGAGTCTAAATTCTTTCATGTTATCAAATAAGGCTTTATAGATCAAATTAATCTATTGCGTTAAAGGCAAAAAAACAACAACGATGTTGATATTCAAAAGGGCACACCCAAGATCCTCTACAACAATTCTACAACTTAGACTACTGATTCACAAAGCAGGGTTCCTGAGAAATTGTTGGAAATATAAATTCTCTTGGCCCACATCACAAACTAGGGGGTGGAGCCCAGCAATCCATATGTTAACAAGCCCTCTGGATGAGTTCCATGCTAAAGTTGAAGAACATCAAACTAAACGTTTTTTATCAGCTTCAATATTGAAATAAATCAGTTGTTTTGCTACTTTGACTTTCAATATTTTAATATTGTTCTTATTTTTTGCTTCATTTTAAAGTCAAATATCTCACTTTCCACTCTATTGACCCGACGTCCATTAGCTCAAATGGAGATTCTTAATAAGCACAATGAACTTAGAAGGATGGCAAGTCCCAGTGCCAGTAACATGCTTAAAATGGTAAGTTGTGTCTTATTGATAGATCGTTATCAATTAACATCTAACCATTTAACAATGGACATTAAACTAGAATCTGTATATATAAAATACTCTAATCTTTATTTCACTAAAAAAGTTGCCATATTGGCTGGCAGTTTAAGATAATACATTTGAATTGGAAAACATATTGACTCTCTCAATGGGATGAAGGTATAATTAAGGGCAGTGGAAAAAACCTTGTAAATTATATTCCTTGAAAAATTAGACGCTAAACAACAAATGAAAACTTAAACTATATAATATAATATGGTATATAGGTCTAAAAAATTAGAGTCCCACTCTTTAGTTATAGTCAGATCATATGTTACAGAATGTGCATGGGTTCGGACAATACATTAGTAAATGAGTATATCAGAAGATGTTGATTGGCATAGTGGGTTGTCTAGAAACCAAAAAACAATGAAATAGGAGATAGTTAGACTAAATATCATCCCAGAGAATAGAATATGGCCTTTAAGTCCGGGCTAATTACTTAATCTGGAAGAACTTCAATTTTCTTGACTATTAGTGAAAATGATAATCAAACTTTGTTACATCTTTGGGGGGATTAGTAAAAAAATACTAATATAAATAAAGTAAAAGAAACATGAGATGTTCACTAAAAATTAGTTACTGTCTCTCTTCCCAATTCAAGTATTTAAAGTGTTATCATATATCAAATGAATTAAATTTGTCCTGAATTTTTGCAAAGAGCTGAGCTAGAACCAATAAATCATAGGTATTTAGAAGTTATACTGCACCTCAAGAAATAAAAGAAAAAATCTATTTAGCAATTAGCTGTTTTAAAAGGTACTGAACTTATGCTTTAATTACAGGCAAAATGTCTATTTTTTGGAGGAGATTCCTATAATAAATGAGAAATAGAATCTGTTGTCATACTGACTCGTTCCATTTCTGAGACTATGAACTTGTTGCTTTAATCTAGGTTATAGGGAAGCATCTCTCTACTGATCCCTATGTTTATCTTCATTTCTGAGGAAGTGTTTTGCGCCAGATGTACAAGGCAAATAACTCATGACCACAATAAGTGATTGTCATGGCCTTCTCAAAGATGCAAGCTGTCTAATCTACTCTGAACTTCTCTTCCCATGTCAGATCAGAACTTGTTTTTTCTTTCTGGCAAGTAACATCTCGCATCTTGATTTAATTTGTCTGAATTATGCTAATACTAAATTCCTATTTGCATTGATTTTCTTGTATCTTTCTTGCTTTTGCCTATGATATAAGGGTGGCATTTATTTTTCCATATGTTTTGTCCTTCACTTTATTACATTTTATTTGGTCTAAGACTAACTTACCAATGCTGGCTATGTCAACTGGCAGTATATTTATTTATGAAGACTGCTGCAAATACAATAGACATTTTGAGAGAAAACAGCACATAGTTAGTTCTTATTTGTGACTAAATAGCTGTAGCCCCAAGCTGTGATTATCCATTTAAAAAAGCATGGCTTGCCTGACCAGGCGGTGGTACAGTGGATAGAGCATTGGGCTGGGATGAGGAGGACCTAGGTTCAAAACCCTGAGGTCACTGGTTTGAGCGGGGGCTAATCTGGTTTGAGCACAGCTCACCAGCTTGAGCGCAGGGTCACTGGCTTGATCGTGGGATCATAGACATGACTCCATAGTTGCTGGCTAGAGCCCAAAGGTAACTGGCTTGAAACCCAAGGTCGCTGGCTTGAGCAAGGCATCACTTGCTCTGCTGTAGCGCCCCCCCCCCAAACCTCCTATCAAGGCACATATGAGAAAGCAACCAATGAACAACTAAGGAGCTGCAACAAAGAGCTGCAACAAAGACTTGATGCTTCTCCCTTCCTGAATGTCTGTCTGTCCCTATCTGACTCTCTCTCTCTGTCTCTCACAAAATAAAATGAAATGAAATGAAACAAACAAATAAAAAAGCATGGCTTAGTTTTGAAATGTTTGTTTTGCTGCTGAGGAGTTGAATGGCTATTTTTACCCCCTAAAACATTTAATCAGCCCATATAGGAAGATACTTCCTGGTAATTAACTCACTTAGGAAATCAAGAAATGTGGCTAGAAATTGGTAGAACAATGGAAAAATAAAAAATACTAAAAAAACAATGTATCAAATAAGAATTTGTTTTCAATGTAATTACGTACATCATGATTATCTCATGAAAGCATCACAATTCTCATTTCCAAATGTTTGTCATTTATTCCAAGACGTGGAATGACCAAGTCGCAAAGAATGCTGAAAACTGGGCCAACGAGTGTACCCTGCATCACAGTCCTCCAACTAAACGGAAAATTAGCTGTAAGTCAGTCTTCCCCAATGAATAGTGCGGAATTGCCTAAAAACCAAAAATTAAGTAAAAAAATCACTGACATGGCGAGCGAGATATGGCAGCTTGGGAACGGGGGCCTAGATTCTGTCGGTTGGTGTGGACCTTCGAACCTCTCCCTACAGGCACATCCCATGCATCCTTTCTCGTATTCCTTTGTTTTCCTTTTTTAAAAACCCTTACCCTAAAATCTCATTACTCCTGCTACTCCAAGCAAAAAAGTGTCAGATGAGTCTGAGTTCGTGGTCCAAGGCAAAAGCTATGAGGGAGCAAAATAACAACAAAAAATTGTTTGAAATATTTTTTTCTGACCTTCAGTTCATTTAGCTACTCATCATCCTTATTTAAACACATGCCGAGTTTATTCTTGAAATCTAATTAAAAAAAATTCCTACCTATTATGTTATAGATCAAGTTACCAGCCCCCAAGTTCCAGGTGAAAATAATTACTTATTTTAATGTTAAGCATCTATTTTAACTTATGCAATCTGCATGTGAGTATGAAAGTTACCCTACCTAACAGGTATGCAATTACCTGTTTATATACATCAGCATCAACCCATTATGTCTTGGATACCTGCAAACACTCATCTGATTATCGTGATCTTGATTCACCGCAATGGATTTTTCAAATGACAGTTCTGGCAATAAATTGATAGAATGATCTTAATGCTAAAGTGAAGAATAATAAAAAATATTAACTCAGGTCCTGGCCGGTTGGCTCGGTGGTAGAGCATCGGCCTGGCGTGCAGAAGTCCCGGGTTCGATTCCCGGCCAGGGCACACAGGAGAGGCGCCCATCTGCTTCTCTACCCCTCCCCGTCTCCTTCCTCTCTGTCTCTCTCTTCCCCTCCTGCAGTCGAGGCTCCATTGGAGCAAAAGATGGCCAGGGCGCTGGGGATGGCTCCTTGGCCTCTGCCCTAGGCGCTAGAGTGGCCCTGGTCGCGACAGAATGACGTCCCGGATGGGCAGAGCATTGCCCCCTTGTGGGTGTGCCGGATGAATCCCGGTCGGGCGCATGCGGGAGTCTGTCTGACTGCCTCCTTGTTTCCAGCTTCAGAAAAAAATAAAACCTTAAAAAAAAAATTAACTCCCCAGGACTATGTGTATCTTCTGCTGATGAAGAATTAGGTCTACCTTGTTCTCGAGGGTAGCAGGTTGCTTTATGCTGCACATCCACTGTGCTCCAACCCATCTGACACTTTTTTGCTAAAATGTGTTTGACGTCTTTATCACTGCTCTTGGGTCTGTGACTTTAATTTCATTTTCCATTGCACGCTTCACCCGATGTCTGATCTGTTTGCTGCCTCCTTCCCATGTGCTCCTCTTATTTCACTGGCTGAAAAACTCAAGGTCAAAATCACGTCTGTAACTTTTTTTAAAAAATATCCGCTATATGCATGCACACTATGAAGACATAGCAGATAATGAATACTTGCTTATTGATAGTTAATCAGTTGACTAGTGTTGCCAAAATGATGACTCTGACCATGTTAAGACACAGAATTAGTTTGAAAATGAATCATGGTTACATTTTAAAAAGAGCTATTCATATGTAGGAGGTGAGAGTGATTCCAATTCACAGAGCAGAGCTTTGGAAATTGAAGTTAGATTTCTCCAACAGTCAGTCAGTGAAAGATTTGGGAGGTGATATTGATCACAAACACTAAAATACAATATTCTAATAGTTTTTTGTAAGAATTCTTTGCAACTGCTAATGTAACTATTGGTTCATTGTCTTTTCTCATTTTTAGTCACTGACTGTGGAGAGAATTTGTTCATGTCCAGTAATCCCAAATCATGGTCAGATGCAATCCAACAACTTTATGATGAAGTTAAAGATTTCAAATATGGATTTGGAAGTACTCGAGCAAATGCTAAAATTGGCCATTACACCCAGGTAAAAATGAAATGACAAAAGTTTAATGTTTTTTGCCCACGACCATCCCAGAATTAATTTTTTGCCTCAGTTTATCCTGGAGAGTTAAGCATACATTTTAACTTATGCAATCTGCATGTGAGTATGAAAGTTACCCTACCTAACAGGTATGCAATTACCTGTTTATATACATCAGCATCAACCCATTATGTCTTGGATACCTACAAACACTCATCTGATTATTGTGATCTTGATTCACAACAACGGATTTTTCAAATGACAGCTCTGGCAATAAATTGATAGAATGATCTTAATGCTAGAGTGAAGAATAATAAAAAATATTAACTCCTATGGGCAAATTACTTTTTTAATTGTTGAATAAGCATTTTTATATCATATAGAAACTAAAGAAAAGTTATACTGGAACCTCTAAGATTATCAGCACACAACACACACACCAAGAATGTTTCTTCTTTTTTCCCTCCAGAAAAACAAATAGCCTTTAGGTGACTATCCCCTTATTGCCCAATACCCCATCAACCACATATTTATTAATTTTCAGAGGATGCACTGTTATAAGAAAAGGTGTCATGAATATATAAAGGTTGTTTGCTGTTAAATAAAACCCCATAGCTGAAGAGATATTAAAAAAGAATAATTATCAAATTTAGAAATTCAAAAAATCTGAAGTCAATATTTTCCAGTTTTTAAAATTTCCTTCATTGATAATTTCTAATAAGTAAAAGTCAAGGAACCAATAAGCTATACAGTATAAAATCATAAATTTAATTTAAATGATTTTATTTTAAACTTCTCATTTACAGCTTGTTTGGGCCACTTCCCACCAGCTTGGCTGTGCATTAGCGCACTGTCCTAATGCGAAATTACAGTATTACTATGTTTGCCAGTATTGCCCCAGGTAAGTATAGTCCAAGGCATCGGTTTTGATATATGGTAGGCCAAGTGGCCTGCAGCTTGAGCTATGATCAAACCCCTTTCATCAATCTGAGCTTATAAGTTAGCCTCATGGAGAGCTTTGAGGGGGGTTTTAAAGAAAGGAGAAAACTGCAAAAGAGTAGAAAAGACAAGCGGTACATTCTAAAGGACGATAAAGCCGCGAGGGTATTGATAGCACGGTGTATAGAAAATGGGCTCTGTGGTCCACCAGGTTCAAGTACACACATTGGCTCTATCACTTACTAATTGTGTGGCCTTCAGTTCACTAGGAACTTAACAACTTGGAGTTCCTTTTTCCTTACCTATAAAGAGGTAATAGCAATACATTTCCTGCAGGGTTTTTCAGAGGATTAAACATAATAAGCTATCTTAAGTGTCTAGCACAGTTCACGGCACAAAACAGATTTTCAATGAAAACAAATTCATCCAATAAAGAGGTAAGAAATACTCTGTGAGATGCCAATCCCCCATATTTTTAAAAATCTTGCTACAAACCTGTTTTCTGGCTGTGTGCCCTTGGTCTACTATCAAGACAGTGGAACCCCATCTCCTTTTTATCTGCATATATTTAAATCCCACCAATTCATTTTGGAATTGTCTCTGTCAATCCAACCATCAGGAATCTCTCCTTTCTCTGACCTGGGACCCTTGCAGTGTATTTGCCTCCTACGGCACAATCCCATATTTCTGAGTGTTGCCACTAACTGCCCTTCTAATATCCCATTGCCAGTGGAAACTTGAACACCTTGATGAAGACCCCGTACAAAACTGGGAAACCGTGTCAAGACTGCCCTCACAGCTGTGACAACGGGCTTTGCAGTAAGTAAGATTCATTCGGCATCTTCATGTGGTGGTGTCTCCATGGGCAGTGGCCTTGCCGAGTGTGTGACTATCTCCGATTCTGTGCTGGTATACATGTGACATTCTGCTTTTTGGGCCCTCTCTTTTCTGGAGAGTGGTGATGGCTAAAATAAGATAGACACTGAGGTCGTTGTGCAGAGCAAAGGTAAAACAAGCCAAAGTGGGGATGACATTGCCCTTTAAGTCCTCTGGACAGTTCACTCCTACTTTTTCTCACTGAGGGAGGGAAAGGAAAGGATAGTAACTGACTATATAATTTGGATAGACTCAGGTTTGATTTGCTTTTAGCCCTAAATAAAGCCAAGTAATAAAATAAATGGAAACTTGATGTTTTTCTCCTCAGCATGGCCACCCCTACACACATACTCATAGACACACACACACACACACACACTCACCCACTCACCCACTCTGCCAAATATATCCCTTGCTTCCTTCCTAACAGCTGCATTAATGGGAAGCAGGCACCTGATAAAGAACTTTGGGCTATTTTAAGCTCACATGCTGAATGTTCCTGCCGGTCTCCTATTAATCCCCAAACACTTCATACATTCACGATTACATGCACCAGAACCGCTGCGAATACAGGATGCTGTTTCTCTGAGTGGCTTGTTATGGTGTGAGAGGGATCCGTGTTTCATCTGCTGCCCCTGCCCCTTTGCACCATCTACTCATGGCACGGGCAGGTCAGGCAGCATTCTTACACACTGCGCTAAATAAGTAGCACCTGGAATACTTTGGGAATTAA
The DNA here is from genome assembly GCF_036850765.1 of Saccopteryx bilineata. Taxonomy (NCBI): domain Eukaryota; kingdom Metazoa; phylum Chordata; class Mammalia; order Chiroptera; family Emballonuridae; genus Saccopteryx; species Saccopteryx bilineata. The sequence goes on along the minus strand of NC_089490.1, from coordinate 26,610,384 downwards.
GTTCATTTCTGTTACTGTGCACCTTGCTGGAACACAGTAGGGAAATTTATTTGATTTCGTGAAGTTCCAGGTTGTGTGAACTCGGCAGCTGCTGCATCAGGTATGTTTATTAAGCAGTTTATGACTATTACATTTTATGTGTGTGGTGAGCTTTGAGTAACAGAATATATAAAGAAAAAATAGATTTCCCCTGAGATAATATAGTTTTGTTATCACTAATGTTTTAATCCAACAAGCAGCATTTTATTTGCCTTTTATTTCATTTTAGCCAATTCTTGCATGCACGTGGATAAGATATCGAATTGTGCCAGTTTGGTCGGCAAACGAACGTGTGACGACAAAGTCATGAGAAAACTATGCCGGGCTACCTGCAAGTGTACTACTGAAATCAAATAAAACGTGCTTGAAGGGCGAGGCTTCTTCTCAAGGGCAAAGTGACTCACTCCGCTTGGAGACAAAACTGCAGAAATGTCATCGATGGTTAAGCAAGATTTGAAAGAGTCTTCTATTGAATACATTCTCTTTTATTAATTAAAGTTGATGCTATTTGAATGAAGAAAACCAGGTAACAAAAAAAAAAGTAAATTCAAAGGGGAAAAGAAAGCTCATAGACACAGCAGCACAGTGATTACAAGAAGGAAAGGGGGTGAGGGAAGTAGAAGGGAGTGAATCGGGACAAATGGGGACAGAGGGAGACTGATGGGGGCGTGAACCCATGGTGCAATGTAGAGATGATGGATCATAGAATGGTGCACCTGACACTATGCCACTTTATTAACCAATGTCACCCATATACATTCAATTAAAAAAATAGTAAATAAAAAAATAAGAAAACAATGAATTTAATCACTGTAAACTCTAGATAAAAAAGTGTAATGCTGAATCTAATAAATCCTTTAGTCATCATCATTGGTACCATATGCTGAAAGCTTTTGTGTAACTTATGAATAGATGTATTCAAAGCTTGGAAAACAGAGTGCTTATCAATTCTTTCCTTCACTGAATTGTTAAAAAGAAATCCATTAGTCAGCGTACACACTTGCATCCTTGAAGAGCTCTGGTTTGGCTGGTTTCTATAAGCCAAAGATGACAGGAGCAGATGTGGATCCCAGTGATAATTAAAACTATGAACACATCTAAGTCTGTTGGCAGAAACATGAAAATGTTGCTATAGTGATAATTCGTAAACACCCAGTTACTAGACCTAAATTAACTCAGATATGGGGCCTCCCCAGTTGAGAAGGAGGTCATGTCCCTAGGTAAAGGACCCAGCAATGCCATCATAATGTATAGTATGAACCTTTTGTCAACACTACCTTCAAGGGAACCCAAGCCATTTATAAAGGTAACTGACAGGGGTAAAAAAAAAACTTAATCGTGGTTTAGTAAATACTGACTTAAAACTAATGCTAGATAAAAGTTAAGTGGTTGTGGGGGAGGAGGGCAGAATGAGGTGGGGAGAAGGGTGTAAAGAGGGACAAATACAAGGTGACAAAAATTGATTTGAATTTGGGTGATGGGTACACAACGTAATCAACAGTTCAAATGCTATAGAAATGTTTACCTGAAACCTATGTACTCTTATTGATCAATGTCACCTTGTTCAAGTTAATTTTCTAAATAAAATAAAAACACCAACAACTATTGCTGATCTCCAGAGATCTGAAATACCTCCATAGCACATGGGTCAGAATACGACTTAAAAAGGTCAAGACACTAAAGTCCTTACTCAAGTGCCTCTCAGATCAGCTTCAAGTGGGACAGCAGACTAATTGTATGGGTGATTCTCCAGTTCCAAATGGTAGAGTAAAAATCGGTTCACTGGAAACTCTCAAAATCCCTGCATTGGTTCTCTGACCCAAAGATGAAGAGCTATGAGGGTAGCAGGGGCTAAGTGGAAGCCCCTGAAACAACCCATGCACAATTAGCAAGATGCTAAACCAAAAATAAGTTTAAGTGACTTGAGTACGACCGAACTTCGTGTTACAATAAAGACAGAATTCAAGGGTAGTAATTGTGACCCCATCCCTATTTAACTTGCCTATTCATCTGGTAAAAAGGCAAGATGTCTTATGGATAATAACTGTAGATCAGTGATTTTCAATCTTTTTTTTTTATCTCATGGCACACGTAAACTAATAACTAAAATTTTGCAACACACCAAAAAAATTTATTTTTTGCTAATCTGAAAAAAAAATAGGTATACTTTTGACTTATTCACACTGGATGACTATTGTTGTATTGTCTGTTGTCGTTTTTTAACTTGACAATCTAAGGGAAAAGAGGTCACTGCCCTCGACTCAATAGTCAGGTATTACATACTTTAAAAATTCTTGTGGCACATTCATTGAAAGTCACTGCTATAGACTATCTCAAACTTATCACGTGGTGGCACCACTCAAAACTGTGATTCTACACAAAAGATCTTTATGAAATAAAATAAAAAAATAATTTTTTTAAATCAACAGATTCCTTGGCACCAAGAATATATTTATAGTCTTACACCTGCTCTTATTCTATTCAAACCAGCAAAGATAACCACATCCAGTTTCCCGTTATATGACAAGGCATACAGTCCACATACCTTTGCTATCCAGTCTACTCTCCCTGTAGTGCTTCTGTTAGCTCCACTTGTCACAAATCCACACAATAGCTCTTTTATTGTCATGGCACACTATGCTGTTGTTTTAATATCTGTGGCAAAAGATTAGGTTTTGTGAATGTGGGTTTTATAAAATATTTCAGACGTGGTACAGAGATTGATATAATAAACACCCATGTATTCACCTGCCAGCTTATGAAATAAAATACTGTCGAGTTGAAACTCCCTTGCTATCTATTGCTATATCTGTCTAGAATTTCATGCTTATCATGCCCATGAACTGATCACTACATAGTTTTTCTGTACATGTATTCCTAGAAGTATTTAGGATAGTTTTTCATATTTTCAAATTTTATGTAAGTGCTAGCACACTGCATATACCATCTACAGCTAGTATTTTTATTTCAAAAGTATCTTGTGGAGGTTTATTTTTTCTGATGCTATTAAGCTTTTTACATTTATTTTCACTTTTGTCTAAACATTTCATTGTATTCTCCAACACTATATATTCATCTTCCTATTTATGGACATTTAGATTGTCTCCAGTTTTTTTTTTTTTTACCTTACAAACAGGGTTATAGCAAATATTTTATACATGCTCTCATAAACATGTTCCAGCAATTTCAGTCCCAGAAATTACTGGGTCAAAGATAATTTGCATTTTCCTCTTTACTGGAACTTGCCTGATTATTTTCCAAATTAGCAGGAACCAGTTTACACTCTCAACAGCCAAAAGTAAGATTTCTACTTTCTCTATATTCTTAAAACACTTGGTTTAACTGCGCTTTTTAAATTTTCAAATATGATACCCTATAATGGTTTAAATGTTTATTCCTTTACCTTGTTAATATGATTACAACTATTTTTATGTAACCCAGCCTGTTCTCATAGTACTAATATTTTAGTCCCCACAGAGCTGAGATTAAGAAATAGTCATATAGGGCTATTTCACCTGAGTTGTTGAGAAGTTGGGTGTGAAGTGGGTCAGAAGGAAACAGTCTTATAGACTGATGGTATTGCATCGGACAGAAGCCATTGTAAAAAGATAGACTGCTCTATGCTGAATAATCTAATGTCCGATTAATAGGGAGTTTCCATGTAAACTCATACAGAAATTGCCAAGTTATTACACCAGACAAAACCTGTTGATATGGTTTTTCCACATACAAAGTGGCTTTATTAGATCTTCAGATGCCAGCCAGTCTAGATTCAAGGTCTGATAAACTAAGCACCAGTCTACACTACATGCCTCCAAACGATTCCCAAAATCTCCTTTCCCATCTTGTCATAATGCCCAAAATTTTAGAGCACAGGGTTTATCTTTTGGATTGTGATCCTCTAATAAGAATCTTTAGTGATCCTTTATTAAAACAGAAAAACCTATAATTCATCTATAGTATACAACATTTTACCACCTTAAAAAATCAGGAGGTAAAACTGAGATAGCCCAAGACATATAGCTAAATTGTAATTGAAAAATAAAAATTATTTCAAGTCAAATAAATTAGTAAATACAACATGTGGTTAAGTTTTTAATAAAAGGGTACTATGATATAATGTTATTGATATAAATATACTAAAGGATATATGTATCTATAAGGACATATTTATATATAAATATATTGAGGGAGACCAGAAAGATGAACAATAAACTGATACAAGAATGGGAGTGAATGGATAGAAAATTCTATATGGTGTGGGTCATTTAAAAAGAATAAATCTGTGCCCTCGACAGTGACTCAGTGGAGAGAGCATTGGCCCAACGTGTACATGTCATGGGTTTGATTCCTGGTTAGGGCATACAGTAGAAGCAACCATCTGCTTCTCCACCTTCTCCCTCTTCCCCTTCTTTCCCTCTTCTCCTCCCACAGCCAGTGGCTTGATTGGTCTAAGTGTTGGCTCCCAGAAGATAGCTTCATTGGGCCAAGTATTTAGGCCTCAAGCACTAAAAATAGCTCATTATTTGAGCATCAGCCTCAGACAGGGTTGCCAGGTAGATCCCTGTCACAGTGCATGTTGGAGTCTGCCTCACTATCTCACCTTTCACCTAAAATAAATAAATAAATAAATGAAGGACAAATTTGTTTATAGCTATACATACATATGTACATATTGTTGCTATTCCTATGCAGGGCAGTACTGTTTCTAGAATGGGGTAGTACCTGAACAACTCAGTAGAAAAGCATCAAAACCAGTAAGTCAAATAAAAAGAACAACAGATCCAGAGTCAGACAGACCTGCATTTTACTTTGGGTCCTGCAATTTTCTTTTTCTTTTTTTTTCTTTTTGTATTCTTCTGAAGCTGGAAACAGGGAGGCAGTTAGACAGACTCCGGCATGCACCCAACCGGGATCCACCCAGCACACCCACCAGGGGGCGATGCTCTGCCCATCAGGGGCATCGCTCTGTCGCGACCAGAGCTAGTCTAGCGCCTGAGGCACAGGCCATGGGGCCATCCCCAGCACCCGGGCCATCTTTGCTCCAATGGAGCCTTGGCTGCGGGAGGGGAAGAGAGAGACAGAGAGGAAGGAGAGGGGGAGGGGTGGAGAAGCAGATGGGCGCTTCTCCTTTGTGTCCTGGCCAGGAATCGAACCCAGGACTTCTGCACACCAGGCCGACACTCTACCACTGAGCCAACCAGCCAGAGCCTCCTGCAATTTTCTAAATGGTATTAAAGTTTGGAAGTTATTCAGTTTCCTGGTTTTCTCATTTGTAAAATGATAGTAAAAAGTGAAACTCCCTTGTGGACTGTTTTGAGGATTATAATTAGCATGTGTAAAGAGCCTGGGAGACATCAGGTGCCAGGGGACGTTCAAAAGGCCACCCAAGGCTAACTCCAAAGACACACTGGTGCCCGAGGCTCAGCCAGCTGAGGCACACTGATAAAACACGGTGGGGAAGACCAAGTTCTGGAAAGAAAAAAAAAACCCATGAAAGTCTGTCATATTCTCTGGGAGGCCCTAGGTGCCAAGCTTATCTCTGAAAAGCAGCTTGCTCAAGACCATGCCTGGCTGATGGGACTTCCCTTTCGCTTATACTCTAGACTCCGTTGGGTGCAACAGTCGTGGCCACAGCTCTGATCGGCGGGCGGGATCTCTCTGGACCTGAGATGCAAATTTCTGTGCCCTGTCTTCCTCCTCTGCCATCGCTCATTCTCTTTTGTTCTTTATTTTAATTATGGGCAGTGGGATAGCAGCTACTGCATATATGTTTATTACTTGTGAATCAAGGGAAATGTGTTTGGGACATAGCCTTTCCTGGAAAGACTACATAGAGTGAATTTTTTTCTTTGAGTTACAGTTTACATTTATTTTTCTATTAGTTTCAGGTGTACAGCTTAATGATTAGGTAACTATATAATTTACAAAATGATACCCCAATAACTCTAGTACCCACTTGGCTCCATACATAATAATTACAATATAATTGACTATGCTCTACTTTATATCCCCATGACTATTTTGTAACTACCAGTCTATACTTCTTAATCTCTTTGCCTTTTCTACCCAGCGCCCCAATCCCTTCCCATCAGTTGGTTCCCTATAACAATCAGTCTGTTTTGTTTATTCTTTTATTCTATTCTTTGTGTGTGTGTGTTACAGATATAGAAAGACAGAGAGAGGGACAGTCAGACAGGAAGAGAGAGAGATGAGAAGCATTAATTCTTCATTGTGGTTCCTTAGTTGTTCATTGATTGCTTTCCTCATATGTGCCTTGACCGGAGCTACAGCAGAGCGAGGTACCCCTTGCTCAAGCCAACGATCTTGGGCTCAAGGTGGTGAGCCTTGCTCAAACCAGATCAGTCCATGTTTAAGCTGGCGACCCCGGGGTTTCAAATCTGGGTCTCCACATCCCAGTCTGATGCTCTATCCACTGCGCCACCGCATGGTAAGGCCATTTATTCTGTTCTTTAGATTCCACATATAAGTGAAATCATATGGTATTTCACTTAGCATAATCTAGTCTGGGTCCATTGTAAATGCTAAGGTTTCATCCTTTTTTTTATGGCTGAGTAACTTTCCATTGTATATATTTACCACTTCTTCTTTCATTCAATCATCTATTGATGGACATTTAAGTTGTTTCCATATCTAAGCTATTGTAAATAATGCTGCAATGAAAATAGGGGTGTATATATTCCTTTGAATTAGTGTTTTGGATTTTTTCAGGTATGTACCCAGAAATGGAATCATTGGGTCATAAAGCAGTTCTATTTTTAATTTTTTGAGAGACCTAAATACTGTGTTCCACAGTGGCTGCTGTAACTGGCATTCCCACCACAGTGCACAAGGGTTCCCTTAGAGAGAGAGAGATGATTTAAAAGCAGTAGTGGTCTTATTTTGATTTTGATCAATCATGGCTCACGAAATAAGCAACTCCAATAAAACTGCCTAAGAATAACTGTTCTCCAATTTTGCATATATTCAGATATTAAAATTAAAATAAATTATGACACTTTCCTAAAGCCACAGAGCAAGTAAGGGATCAAAGTAAGATGAGAAGATGGCTTACCCATTCATGGTAATTTTAGATTTACGTCGACAACTGGAAGTCTAGAAAGGCATGAGAAGACAGATGTCTCTAACCATTGATGTCTTAGAATTCCCCTGCCTTCCGGCCTATTCCTTGTGTGATTAAGAACTGTCAGGAGAGAGGTTTCTTAAAAGACTCTTAGAACTTTCAAGATCACACTAATGTTTGCCACAAGCTATGGTTCTTCCAAGCTTCATAATTTGAGCTAGATCCTCAGTTTTTCTCAAGCCACAGAGATTCTGATGATAAGCCTTCGCTGACTGAAACAACGAGACTGTGGACAGGAACATTTAAGTCCCTGTTGGGATTCTTCTATGTTTTTGTATAATTCAAATGCAGTTTGTTAGAGTCAGGCTGTCTGTATTTCCCTTCATCACCCCATTGGAACTTTTTCTGAGATTTCATTTCTCTTTAAAATTGCCCTTAATTTCAATTGACTCAAATAGTATTTATCAATTGTCCACTCTGTGCTAGGCACGGCACAGACGCCAGATGACAAATGATGTGTGAGTGAAAAAGGTTAAGGGGTTGAGAAGTACGAATTGGTCATTAGAAAATAGTCAGGGAGATGTGAAACACAGCAGAGGGGACATAGTCAATAATATTGGAATAACTGTGTATGGTGCATGGTGGGTGCAAAACTTACTAGGGGGATGCCTTTGTAAGTTATATAAATGTCTACCCACTCTGATGCACACCTGAAATTAATACAATATTGAATGTCAACTGTAATTGGGGGAAAAATGAATTATGTTCACAAGAGAAACAGCTTCTTACGCCAGAGAGCAACAGGCTACTGAGAAAAACAAAATGTCATATAACAAACATCATATCAACACACACAAAAACAACTATGGGAAGTACAATGAATGGAAAGGTCATTTTTTATTCAATGAGAGGGAATGGTGAGAGGCTGGGTTAAAATGGGAGACCAAGGGAAGGCTTTGCTGAGTGAGAAGCCTTTTACCTGAGAAATGAAGGATGATGTGTGTGGGAGTATGGGGAAAGAATGTAGGAAGAGTGCTTTACTTAAAGAGAGCAGCTGTTCCTGGCTGGTTTGCTCAGTGGTAGAGTGTTGACCTGGCATGTGGAAGTCCCAGGTTTGATTCCCAGTGAGGGCACACAGGAGAGGCAACCATCTTCTTCTCCCCACCTCCTCCTTCTGTCTTCCCCTCCCTCAGCCATGGCTTCATTTATTCAAACTTGTCAGCCCCAGGCGTTGAGGATGGCACTGTGAAGACTCTGCCTCAGGTGCTAAAAATAATTCCATTGTGAGCATGGCCCCAGATGAGCAGAACATTGACCCCAGTAGGTTGCCAGGTATATCCTGGTTGGGGTGCATATAGGAGTCTGTCTATCTCCCCTCCTCTCACTTAAAAAAAAAAAGGAAGGAAAAAAATAAAGAGCCTGACCAAACAGTGGTGCAGTGAATAGAGCATTGGACTGGAACACAAAGGACCCAGTTTCAAAACCTCAAGGTCGTCAGCTTGAGCATGGGTTCATCCAGCTTGACCATGAGCTCACCAGCTTGAGTGAGTGGTCACTGGCTTGAGCATGGGATCATAGACATAACCCCATGGTTGCTAGCTTGTACCCAAAGGTTGCTCGCTTGAAGCGTAAGGTCAATACCTTGAGCCCAAGGTTGCTGGCTTGAGCAAAGGGTCACTCGCTCTACTATAGCCCCCTAGTCAAGGCACGTATGAGAAAGTAATCACTGAAAACTAAGGAGCTGCAACAAAGAATTGATGTTTCTCATTTCCCTTCCTGTCTGTCTGTCCCTATCTGTCCCTCTCTCTGACTCTCTGTCTCTGTCAAAAAAAGAAAGAAAGAAAGAAAGAAAGAAAGAAAGAAAGAAAGAAAGAAAGAAAGAAAGAAAGCAGATTGAAAAAAGAGCTAAAAGAGAGAAAAAATTATTTTCCCAGAGTGTACGTCTCAGTTTGTTTCAATAGAGCCTATGCTCAGAAGAAGGGCAACAAATCTGAACTACTCAACAAGTCTCATACTGCAATACATAAAATATACTTTATCATGTTATTAAATAGTTTAAACTACATTTATTTCTGATATTGTTTAGAACTCCTTGCAATGTATAATTTGTTACTTGTAATTTTTACAACCTTGGTGTATAGTTTTTAACATAAATACTTGATGTTTATGACTTGTTGGAGTTCTCAAGAGCACTAAGACCAGATAGCGAAGTGTTAACATACATGATATTCCCAAAATTAATCCTGGAAACCCACCCCTGTTGGGCCATCCTGTAAGGAACAATGGAATAGCCATTCCCAATATATGTGAATTGTAAATTTATAAAATGTTAGAAATCATTTAGTCCTAATGTCGTATGTCCCCTTGTGGAAAAATATAACGGAAAGACAAAACAAACTCTCTGCTTTCTCTTATAAACATTTGTTATGACATAGAATTCGGGCAAGCAGTCATTGCACTTTCTCCCTCCTTATATCCTCAATGGAATCTTTTGAAAATGGAGTTTAGATGTAAGAATGTTACAACTGCTAGCCACAGCTTTTCAAACATAGGTCTACTCTGCTATGAGAACAACTCCAGGATGGAGGCAAAAATTGTCATGGTGGTTTTGAATCACTTAGCATCTTATTTGCACATGATTATTTGTCAAGAAAGCATTAGCTATGTTCATATTCCAATTCATTCTCTTGGTCTGAGGAGTGGTGGCACAGTGAATGGAGCATCCACTTGGGCTACAGAGGACCCAGGTTTGAAATCCTGAGTTCGTTGGCTTGAGTATAAGCTCACCAGCTTGAGTGCAGGGTCCCTGGTTTGAGCATGGAATTATAGACATGACTCCATGGTCCCTGGATTGAGCTCAAAAGTCACTGGCTTGAAGCCCAAGGTCACTGGCTTGAAGCCTATGGTTGTTGGCTCCAGCAAGGGGTTGCTGGCTTGGCTGGTGCCCCTCAGTCAAAGCATATATGAGAATCAATCAATGAACAACTAAAAGTGACAGGACTACAAATTGATGCTTCTCATCTCTCTTCCTTCTTGTCTGTTTTTCTGTCCCTGTCCCTTTCAAATAAATAAATAAATAAATAAATTCACTCTCTTGATTTTTAAGACTAATATATATATATATATATATATATATATATATATATATACACTCCTATATTTTCATTTGTATAAAGCAGTGTAAGATTCAAGAAAAAAAAGCATTACCTTAAATGAACAAACTTATTTCTTATAATGCTTTAAACTCTCTCATTGCTCATAAGCAAATATGTGTGACACCAGCATTCTTAATATTGAATGAAAAGCCCTTGACAAACCAGCCCAATCATAATTATAGCTTTTTTCCCCATCTCTCTTGTAATACAACTCTATTTAACTCATTTACTATTAATACCTCAAACATGCCATGTCCTACTAAGCCTTATGCTGTCCCCTCTCTGTGAATTAGTGGTAAAGCCTATTTTCTAATGCCTTATCGCTATCATTTTATATGTTAGTGTCCTTGGCCCTAGGCAAAAGGAACTGCTCTTTTATTTATGTTCTTTAATACTTATAGGACTACTATTATATTACTTACCTGTTTTGTACAATCATTTGTTTATATATTTGTCTTTCCATCTAGATTAACTTCCACAAGAAAGTCAATTATAGACATGTTCTGTTTTTTCATTAGTTTTGTGTTTCCTGTAGAGCCTAACTCAGTGCCGGTCATGCAAGAAGTACCCAAGAAGTGTCTGTTAAATAGCTAACGGACATATGAAAAGATGTTTATTGTCACAAATTGTCTGAGAAAGACAAATGAGAGCCACAATGAGATGGGACCTCACCCACATCAGAATAGCTGTCATCAATAAATTCACAAATGACAAGTGTTGACAAAGACGTGGAGAAAATGGAACCCTTGCGCACGTTGGTGGGACTGCAGATGGAAGTAGCTACTATGGAAAACAGAATGGAGGCTCCTTAAAATACTAAGAATAGAATTGCCTTATGACCCAGTGATTTTACTTCTGGGTATTTATCTAAAGAAACACAAAACAATAATTTGAAAGAATTTATGAACGCTTGTGGTTCATTGCAGTATTATTTACAATAGCCATGCTATGGAAGTGATCCAAGTGTCCATTAGTAGGTGAGTGGATTAAAAAATTGTGGTACATTTATATAACAGAATATTACTCAGCCATAAAAAACAATGAAATATTACCATTTGTGACAGTATAGACAGACCCAAATGGTATTAAGCTCAGTGAAATAAGTCAGTCAGAGAAAGACAAATGCCATATGATTTCACTTATATGTGGAATCTAAAGAATAGAATAAATTAACAAACAAAATTGAAACAGCCCCATAGACACACAGAGAGAACGGTAGCTGCCAGAAGGGGGGGCGGTTGGGACCTGGATGGAAGAGGTGATAGAATTAAGAAGCACAAATAGGTAATTACAAAATAGTCATAGGAAATGTAAAGTAGAGCACAGGGGAAATACCCAATAATATTGTAATATCAATGTATGGTGCCAAGTGGATACAAGAAATATTAGGGGAAACATTTTATAAAGTATATGATTGTCTAACCACTGTGCTGTACAACTGAAACTAATACAAAATTATATCAAAAATAAACTATAATTGAAAAATTAAAATAAAAAAGTGTCTGATTAAATTGAGTTTCATAGAATTCTGAGTACTTTTGTGCAGTAGATCATTTCTATGACCTGACTTCTTCCTCTCTAACCTCCTTTCAAACCAGTCTTTAGAACGATTTGATTACAAAGCATAATTCTCCCCAAAGGGTGGAACATTTTAACCAGTTTTGCCCATTCTTCCTCCTGCAATGTCATTGGAGTGCCTTTCACACGCAGTCTAACTACACACCGAGCAGTCCCTCTGCCGTTATCAGCCTCCCACAGCCTGTGAAGCCCTCAGTGTGCCTCTGTCCTTTGCCACAAACATGAGGTTCACATTCCCTCTCATGGCTCTTAGCCTGGAGATTTCCATGATTGTTTTATTTGGATTATTTGTTCGGTATGAAGAGGATCAGAGCCATCAACAGCAGCCCAACAGCACCAAGTCAAAAGATATGGACAGATTCCTTGCATTATACCCCTGTGAGTAGGCAATTTGCTTTCTGTACATTGTAGGTTCTTCAGGTTCTCAGAATGGAAAATCTTTGGTTACTGTAACCACTTGAGCTCCACACTGGAGCTTCTTATAGAATTATGTGATGGTTATGAGTACTAAGAATATTATAAGTTTATGCTGTGGCATCTGGTCCCTGTAATTACTGTATTAGAATAGAATATGTATATATTAAAATTTCAGAAGAAGCCAAAAATTAAAATAATTGATCAATTTTTGTATTGCATACCTGCTGCTAAATGACCTTACTTTTCCCTTGAATTATCCATTAGTTCTGAAAGGTTAAAAAATATCACTTCCCACAAAAAAAAAGAAAGGAAGGAAGGAAGGAAGGAAGGAAGGAAAGAAGGAAGGAAGGAAGGAAGGAAGGAAGGAAGGAAGGAAGGAAGGAAGGAAGGAAGGAAGGAAGGAAGAAAGGAAGGAAAAGAGGGAGAAAGGGAGGGAGGGAAGGAGGGAGGGAGGGAGGGAGGGAGGGAGGGAGGAAGGAAGGAAGGAAGGAAGGAAGGAAGGAAGGAAGGAAGGAAGGAAGGAAGGAGAAAGAAAGAAAGAAAGAAAGAAAGAAAGAGAAAGAGAGAGAGAAAGAAAGAAGAGAGAGAGAAAGAAAGAAAGAAAGAAAGAAAGAAAGAAAGAAAGAAAGAAAGAAAGAAAAGAATCAAAAGTAACTTTGGTGGATACAGAATAGAAACAAATGGAGTATTTAGAAGAGGAGCCAGAATTTCATGTGGGGGACCTTAAGATATAAGAAGGACTATTGAGGGTCATACTGGATGTAGATAAAGTTTTAATTAGAAAGAATGTGCTTGTGGTTTTATAATATACTGAAAGAAAGGTAGTTTGTCCTTTTGAGATGAGAAGTGTGAGCACCTAACATTTTAAAAGTTAAATCTTTCCCTGGGAACAGTAACAGAAGAAAGAAGAAATTTCCTTGCAAGTTTGGAAGAGCAAGCTATGATATAGTTAATATAATAATTACTACCATACATACACTGATTGCCTATGATGAAGCAGGCACGTATGTTACCCATAGAGGGAAGTGGTAATATATTTCTACTATACAGCTTATATTTAAAATAAGGCTCAGATAATTTTAAACACTTAAACTTATTTAAAGTGGTGGCAATACTGATTATAGTTTTATAAAATTTGTGTAAGTTTTATAAAAACAATTTGACATTTTGTTTCTCATTTCTATCTGAGAGAGTTTATAAAGTGGGAAGTACTCTCATATAGAATGACTCAGCCAAAATGCACAATTGCAAGTTAAGAGTTAGAAGTATGAGAGTCGGACTTCAATTCTATCTAGTTCTCTTTACACTACATGGATGCTCAAGACGTTTCTTCCTCTTTTTTATTTTTTAAATTTTTCCATGGATAAGAGGAAAGGAGGGGGGAGAGAGGAAGGAGGAGAGAAAGAATTCATTCTTTTTTTGCTTAGTTGTTCCATTTAGTTGTGTTCTCATTGATTGCTTCTCGTAAGTGCCTTAAGCTGGATTCAAACCTGTCACCTCCAGTGTGCCAGGTTGACAACTTTATCCACTGAGCTACCAGACTAGGGCTCAAGAAAGTTCTTGATTAAATAATTTTATAATCTTGAAGCTGGAGAAAATCAACACCGAACAGAATTCTGTTCAACTCTATATACTTTTATACTTTTCATTTATTCATCTAATAAATACTTTTATTCTATATAAATCATGTGCTACAGCAAATGTATTTGAAGATAAAACAAATATGATTTCTCTATTCTAAGACTTTGCTGTCTGATCCACATGTAAACAAAGAACTACAGGGCCGCATAAGAAATAAAATGCAGGCCTGACCTGTGGTGGCTCAGTGGATAAAGCTTTGACCTGGAATGCTGAGGTCGCCAGTTTGAAATCCTGGGCTTGCCTGGTCAAGGACCCTATGGAAGTTGATGCTTCCTGCTCCTCCCCCCATTCTTTCTCTCTCTCTCTCTCTCTCTCTCTCTCTCCTATCTAAAATGAATTAATAAATAAATAAAAATAAAATAAAATAAAACCAAAATGCCAAAGTATGATCTAAGATGAATGTTGTTGAAATAAAGTTATTTTAAGAACTTCAAAATTTGTAAAATTCAAGCTGAATTTTCTAAATTCCAGCCTCAAATTTTCTAGGTAAAACTTCAATTCATAATTTGAGGGTGGGGGGGAAGAAGTTGGAGAGAAGAATTACTAAACATGGCCATTTTTTCAGGTGCCTAGCAATCATATCACCCTTATACTCTGATATTCATTAATTTTATGATTCATTAAGAAAATATTTATTAAACTCTAAATTCTTGTAAAACAATCTTCAGAGGTTTAGGCTCCAGGCAGTGAATAAAACAAAACAGACAAAGCAGGCAAAGTCCTCTCATAGATAGATAGATAGATAGATAGATAGATAGATAGATAGATAGATAGATAGATGATAGATGCAGATATAAATTTATAATATTTATACTTTTAGATAATATATATTTTATAATATATAAATTATATCATATATAATATAACCTAATATATAATTTAATATTTCTATTTATAAAAATAATATTTAATTTATATATATGTGCACATACACTCACATTTAGATAGCAATAAATGACACAACAATATTATCAAGGAAATGGATACATTGGACAAAGAAGATCTTTTCAGCCTTCTGAAACCAAGATAATGTGAAAAAATTAAGTCTTAATAGCCCAAGGTACCCATTGCATGCCATTAATTAATTTTTATTCTATGTCTCTAGAGTGATACTGATCGTGTACTATTTTTGAGAAAATTATAAAATAGTCACTTAAATTGTGTTATCAGTCTGTGGTTTAAATGAGAAATCTGTTGGACATAGGCAGTTAATGTAGTCTACATAGTTCTTCCTAATATGAAGTGACAGTGAACAGAACTAAGAGAAGCCAGAAAGTGAACTGTATGGACATTGGGACAAAAACATTTTATGAGGAAGAAATAGCAAGTGCAAAGGCTCTGAGGTATATAATATGAGTAGTGAGCAAGCAGAAAGAATAAAGTTGGAGGAGTGAGAGCTTGAGTGCTGCAGAATTTAGTAGACCATTGTGAGCATGTTGTTTGTATCTGAATATGTGACAAGCCACTGGACGCCTTTCAGAGGGGGAATTGATGTGACTTAGATTTTTAAAAGCATTCTTTGGAGGCCCTGGCCAGTTTGCTAAGTACTAGAATGTCGGCCCAGCATGTGGAAGTCTTGGGTTCAATTCCTGGCCAAGGTACACAGGAGAAGCACCCATCTGCTTCTCCACCATTCCCCTTCCCTTTTCTCTCTATCTCTCTCTTCCTCTCCTGCAGCCAAGGCTCTACTGGAGCAAAGTTGGCCCGGGCACTGAGGATGGCTCCATGGCTTCTGTCTCAGGTGCTAGAATGGTTCCAGTTGCAGAAGAGCAACACCCTAGATGGGCAAAGCATCACCCCCTGATAGGCATGCTGGGTGGATCCTAGTTGGGCACATTCAGGAGTCTGTCTCTCTGCCTCCCTGCTTCTCACTTCAGAAAAAAAAAAAACATTTTTTGGGCTGTTACGTAGAGAACAGACCATAGGGGGAAAGGGGTAAGTAGAAATACAGACTAGGAAGACAATCCAGTCATTCAGCAGAGAGTGATGGCAGGCTGCACTAAGGTAGTAGTGGAGGAAGTTCTGAGAAATGATCAGATGCTGGTTCTTTTTCACTTTTTAAAGGAAACATCAAATTACAATTGCCAATAATACTGATGATTACTAGTCAATGTGTTTTGCAAATGAAACAACAAAAGTTCCACATTTACAAACAACAAAATAAGACACACATACACACACAAACACTCTCACACACCGTTGTGACTTCTTCCACACCTATAAGGACAAGAGGCCAGGACATGGGCGGTGGGTAGGAGAAGGGGGGGATGCCACTGGGGACCCAGAAGAGCATTAAACAGAGCACAAAATAAAATTTTACATGCAAGGCAGTCTTCACTCATTCAAAATGCTGTCTATAACCTAGTTTATACACAATAAAAAATTCTCTCTTCTGTGAGATGGCTCTCAAGACTTAAATAAAATTCTTACTAATACTAATCTTCCTGGTCAGCTGTGTGAACTTTGTTAAAATGTTTTGTAGAATAACCCTAGAAACCACATGTTTATAATTTCTTACATTTCCAACAATGACATTAAATCCAATAGTCTACCTTGTACCTTGAGTGGATCTTTTACCCACGGTGATCTTACAATACTGTATGTTGTTCATATGAAAAATACAAATCCAAGGGTATGCAGATATTCTAAACATTGTCATATTTCATCATATAATCTTTTTTTAAAAAAAAGAAAAGAGGCCTGACCTGTGGTGGCGCAGTGGATAAAGCGTCGACCTGGAAATGCTGAGGTCGCCAGTTCGAAACCCTGGGCTTGCCTGGTCAAGGCACATATGGGAGTTGATGCTTCCAGCTCCTCCCCTCTGTCTTTCTCTCTCTTTGTCTCTCTATCTCCTCTCTAAAATGAATAAATAAAAAATAAAAAATTAAAAAAAAAAAAAAGATATTTGTTAATATCACCAACAGTTTCACCAGAAAACCCTTGCAAAGCATTAGGAAGCTGATTAGCTTGTAGAGGCAGATACAAACTTCCCAAAATTTTAAGTTTTCCAAAACTCAAAATATATTTCTGATAACAAATACTGTCAGTTCTTTTAATTGACATGAGAGCCTTACTTTAGCAATTTTTCAGGAAATGTCAACACCTATCTGGAAAACCATAGTTTATGTCAGTATTTGCTCCAAATAAAAATGGCATTCCAGGAAAAAGGTTGGTCATTTAGTTTGCAACTCCAACAATAACATAAGTGTTTTTTTCCAAGAAAACCGGCATGTTTCAGTAGTGCTTTCTTTGCAAGAGCATTTCACCATACTGAGTCAAAGATTATGTTAAAGAGACATGTCAAAGAAAGTCAATAATTAAAATCAACAATTTTTACTGTTTCATTATGGAATTTTTAAGAAAAGCTGGATTTTTTTTCCCTGCAAGTGTATAATGGTGAAAATCCCTTGATTACTGGTACAGTTTAGTGTCACTTTTTAGTTCATGCTAAAATGCTAGTAGTTTTACATTCCATTATTTTTCTCATTCTCTGAAACTATCAGCACACTCAACAAGGCAAATAATATCTCAGAATTACCATGATAATAATTTTAATTTCTTGGACTGCATAAAAGTGTTTCCAAAACCCTTATACAGTGTATCTGCAAATTACATTTTGAGAATCACTTTATATATAGGTAAACTGGCAAAGGATGTACATCGCTGTAGATATTACTTTATGAATTTTAATATTAGTAATGGATTAATGTATTGCTTTAACGTTGAATAGTTTTATCTACTCAAATAAAAAAAAGTGGAAGCAATTGGCACAAATGGAACCAAAATCTTGGTTTCTAAACTCCATTCCCCCCTCAGGGGTTCACTGGAGAAATTTCTGGTTCTAGGTCAGGGTAAAGAAGCACGGGGTAAGCCAAGTGCATAAAGGCTAATGGGATGGGAATATGTCCAAAGAACACAGGATCCTGCTTGAAGAAACATCAACTATAGAAATTCAAAATGAACAGTGCATTAACAATAATGATGTGATGGTAAGGATTATGACACATTGAAATAAAAAAAAAAGATTCAATTCAAAATAAAATATTCCTTAAAGGGAAGAAAAGGGAGAAGGAGGAAGCTATTGTTTACAGAAGAATGCCAAGTAATTAACATAAAAGAAGTAATGGATATAGAAAATTATCATTTTGAAATTAAAAATGTAATAATTGATTCCAGCACAGTTTATCAATGAGTGCTAAAACCATTAGGTGAAAAGTTATTGGAAAATACAGGGTCTGACCAGGGACAATGTCCAGAGATCTGTTGTTTCCATTCTCACCCTCCTCATACTGTTTCTCTAGGGAGGAGGCTCCGAAGAACCATGGAATGGCCCAACTCTCACTGCACGGTTAGGATCAAAAGAGTGAATGACACTCACGCATGCCTGGATCATGAGAGCTTGGTCTGGTTTTCTCTTTCTCTCTATGTCTACATTTGCTGCACCTGTACAAAAGTTAGACTGACTGCAAGACCGCCAAAGGTCCCTAGCAACTTAATCGATGAGGGCTGTTCTGTTATTCTTTGGAAAGTAATACTTTATACTGAGTTCCCGGGCCTCCAAGGGGCTCTTTTCAATGTTGGGAGCCTTTGGAAAGTCAGGCTGTTTATTCACGTCTGGGTGTGATCAATGCCATGGATTAGTTTACCAGATTTAGCTGGCAAGGTTGCAAATAAACTTGGTACGCAAGTTGTGTCAGGAGAAAGTCAGAAAAGTACTGGGGGTAGGGTGAGGGGTGGCGGTGGAGGGAGACCTTGGGGAAGACACCACGGGATGGGTTTCTCAAGAAATAAACTCAAAGACAGACATTAGCCTGAAAGAGGACCCACACCTGGAGCTGAAGGGTTTGGACAGAGAGAGGCAACTTCCTCTGACCCCATGGCACACTCTGAGACTCGGTGGTCTTTTCCTGAGGCAGGGGATACTCATGTGAACTAGTCACTGGGCACAAAGCTACCCTTGGGAGGGCCTGTAACATTGACAAGACAAGAGCATTTCCCAAGAAAATTAAAGAGCTGCGGCTGTCATCTAACAGAACTCTCTACAGCCAGGCGAAGAGGCAGGAATAAATCCTTCAGTTCTGAATGGAGTTCTGGGCAGTGCATTAGAGACAAACCCAAATGGCATTGTCTCCCATCTTAAGTTCGCTGTAAGCTGAACCTGATGGTAGAACGTAGGTAGAGAGAGCTAGAGGTAGTAGTCTATGTCGGAGTGCCAGGGAGGCCAAAACTCTGCCGTGTTATCCTCACAGCCCTACTGTGCTCAATGCATGAGGCAGTTGGTGGCATCAGGTATGAATTCAAGTCTTGACTTCACCCTTTGGATAAATTAATTGGATTCTAACATCAGTTCCCTCTGAGATACATCTTCTAGGCATGACCTCCTTTATGCTTATTTCTACTTAAACATCTGGCCACAGTGGTTAGTACTACTTCAACATGTACTTGTTTTATCATTTTAATTTCTGGTTTTATATTTATTCCCAGTTTGGTCTCAATTTGCTTTGTGTATCAATTAGGTTGAGCCATAAAAAGTGGCTCATAATTGAACAGTTTTCACTGGCACTTTCAATGCAAAAATGTCAGTTTCATATGGTTCTACCAGCTAAGCTGTACCTTTCTTGAGGGAAATACCTATGTTCTCACAGTTTCACATTGGTCATGTGTCCTATTTATATAATGCATTACTCATCCTCTCTCCCACTCAGAGTCAATCTGTAAAATAGGGTCTTTTTAGTACTCCAGATGAGAACACCAAAGCTTACAGAAAATGAGTGACTTTAAGGTCACCAATTATGTGATAGAGTTGGGGGACCTGAGACTATGTTTGCAGACACTAACTCAAGTTTTGCTCCCCAAAATAATACAGCCTTCCTTATGTTGGTTTAGAAATTGCTAACAAACACATTATCCTGTTTAACGTGAATAATGATTTGGTAACATTTCTGGGGCTGGTCCTATTATTTATACACATTTGAAAAATGGAGGATGTAGCTTTCATTTAATCATTATTGTCTCTTTTACTATATGCAAGCTTTTATGCCAAAGTCTGGGAAGCAGTAGATGAGTATGTCCTAATCTCTTCAACAAGGAAATGTACTATCTAATGCAGAAGAAGGACGCCTCGTAGACTATTACAACGTGGTGCATACTAAATAAATGCCAGTACAATGTGACAGGTGCTACAGTTGAGGAATGTAGAGAAAGCTGTGTGAAAGGCCAGAGGAAATCTTAAATTTCCCTGAGAGTATTGGAAAATCTACGAGAGGAGGTGGTGTCCATACTGTGCTTTGTAACAAGTTCCTCAGGTGGAAAGTAAAGGGAAACTCTTCAGGGAGTGGATGGAAGACACACTGGCATGATGCTACACAGTGTCCAAGCAAAGGCTCAAACATTGCATAACTCACCTCATCATCTCATGGCTGGTCGGTAGCCAGGCTGGCATCAGAACCCAGTCTGTGGCTGCCCCTTTATTGCTCATCCTTTGCAGTGTCTCATGCAAAGACTGTAGCATTTACTAAACGTGAGATCCCACAATATATCAGTATAACACTTTCATAGCGCTCCCTTAACTCGGATGTCTCCCTACCCCCTTGCTCTTTTGCAGTGTTCCAAGATGTGCATGTTATGATATTTGTTGGCTTTGGCTTCCTCATGACCTTTCTGAAGAAGTATGGCTTCACCAGTGTGGGCATCAACTTACTGATTGCTGCTCTGGGCCTCCAGTGGGCCACTCTTGCACAAGGGCTCCTGCACACCCATGGAGAGACAATTCACGTGGGAATCAAAACGTGAGCATCCCCAGCTTGAGTGTGGGCTTATTTGGTTTGAGCAAGGCTCATCAGCTTGGACCCAAGGTCACTGGCTCGAGCAAGGGGTTACTTGGTCTGTCAAGGCACATATGAGAGAGCAATCAATGAACAACTAAAAAGCAGCCACAATGAAGAATTGATGTTTCTCATCTCTCTCCCTTCCGGCCTTCCTGTCTGTATGTCCCTATCTGTCCCTCTCTCTGACTCTCTGTCTCTGCCACAAAAAAACAAAAAAACAAAAAGCAAACAAAAAAAAAACAACAACAAAAATGTGAGCATCCCTCAGTTCCCACCCATTGTGTTTTCTGAGCAATTGTTTCTCTGTTTGGTCTCTTGTCAGTCAGTCCCTGAACCAGCTGGCAAACTGTCTCCTTTAGGCAATAAAAGATTGTTGACCCCGGAGGATGGAAATCCATACCTTGCTCTGCTGAGTGTCTGTATCTTCTCCAATCTGACATTAAGGCTGTAAGAAATCCCTTTGCATAAAATTATTATTCTTTTCATCTCAGCTACAGGGAACACAAAGCCACCATTAGGCATTTTCCTAAGATTATTTTTGAAATGTAAACACTCTGAAAAATAAGGTAATTATCAGATTAATAACAAAAATAAAGTAAAACCCTAAATGAGGTGAAAAAAAACCCAGGAAGATTAAAATGAAGGAAAAGTTAGAGCAACTAAAGAGTGTATGTAATGGCAGAGCAGAGAGGTGAGGAAGAGGGAAAGGACAAATGCAGGCAGGGGACAGGTGACTGACGGGGCTGGACAAGGAGAGGGGCCACGCACTCTGGGTAAGGAACTGGAACCTAGAGTTGACTCCAGCTCGCAGTTATATTTGGGGTTTGCGTTATTTTTTAATGTATTCTTTCTTTTCCCCTCAGCATGATAAATGCAGACTTCAGTACAGCCACAGTTCTGATTTCCTTTGGGGCTGTCCTGGGGAAAATAAGTCCACTCCAAATGCTGATCATGACAATCATAGAAATTACTGTCTTTGCTGCCAATGAGCACCTGGTTGCTGAGATGTTTAAGGTAAGTGTTCGTGAATGTATGCTTACCTAACTTGGACATCAGGTGAGGTCATGACACATAATGGATGCCCACTATATGCAGGGAGAAACCCTGGCAAGAGTGATACCACAGCAAATAGTAGTAAAAGTCCCTGGTGTTTTTGTTGTTGTTGTTATTTTTTTTTAATTTTTCATGATTTGGGAGAAAGAGAGAAGAAAGAGAGAGAGAGAGAGAGAGAGAGAGGAGCATCTACTCGTTGTTCCGCTTAGTTGTTTCATTGAGTTGTGTACTCTGGTTGTTTCTCATTACGTGCCCTGACTTGAGATGGAACCCACTACCCAGTGGGCTGGGAGGGCACTCTATTCACCGAGCCACCTAGGCAGGGCCTGTAACCAGTTTTCTACACAGTCTCTCATTTCATCATCACAACAGCATTGTCGTGTAGGTGTTGTTGTTGTTACTATTTATACCAAAATAATCTGATGGTCACAGATGCTTCATGACTTGCTGGAATCTCAAAGCAAACTCAGATTCTTCTAATTCCAAAACTCTTTTTATTATGTTATATTTCTTTTTAATGCTCAATTCCTAGTTCTATTTCAACTACTGACAAAGGCGAAGGAATTAAGCAAAAGCAAAAAACAAAAAAGCTTACAGACACAGACAACAGGGTGGGGATTGTTGGAGGAAGGGGGTTGGAGGAGGTTAGATGGCAGATAGGTGGCGATAGAGAGAGACCTGACTTGTGTGGTGAACACACAAGACAATATACAGATGATGTATATAAAATTGTACACCTGAAACCTGTATAAATTTATTAACCAATGTCACCCCAATAAATTCCATTATTTTTTAAAAAAGGAATTGCCCTTTCTATGACATTTGTTAAGACATAGGTTGAATTTCTTCTCTTTCATGGGAATCTCATTGAGTCCCTCAAGAATTATAAATAGAACATTTCTTAGAATGCTCCAACAAGCTGTGTATGCTTCTACTGAACATTTAATCCAACGGGAATTATTTTGACAACTTTCTAGGTGTCACATGTTACTGATTCAGTGAGAAAAACAGAGAAAAACAATTGTTAAGGTTTATATAATTACAGAATGGATAAGCTAGAGGGGGAGACATCAAACAAATAATCATAGACATGTGCACACACCCAAATATTACTATAATTAATAATACGTACTATGAAAAATAAGTCAAGGAGGCTACAAGGGAGTGTAATCTAATTTAGACTGTGGAAACAAGGAAGGGCTTTTTGAGGACATGACAGTTAAGCTAGACCTGCAGAGGACATAGAGATTTCTCAAGTACGAACATCTTAAATAAATTAATAAAGTTGTATAAGTTTCTCACCTTAATAAGGACAGAGCATTGCCTCAGGGTTGGCACTCTGAAGTTTCCCTCTAGAGGCAGGAAATGTAGCAAACTGGATCAAATACATACAGTATCTTGTATGGATAGAGGAAACTCAACTATGTTTCTTCAAATGACTCATGGACTTCAGCCTAGTTTCCATGTCATCATACAACAGAGTGAAATAATTGGGGAAAGGCCCAGCCCTTTTAAAGCTATGCTTCCTTGAGCTTGCAATTAAGTTAATTTTATCTATAATATCAAGTAAATGGAAAAAAAGCCCTTTTTTTTTTCATATCAAGTGCCAGCATGTTTCCCAGAAAATGTCCATAACCTGGAGATGCAACCTAAGTAAAATTAGCACCGAGCGCCCACTAGGACCAAGCTCTTTGTAACCATGATCTTCTTTATGTTAGCTGGGTAATATTTATAGAACCCGAGGTTTATAAAAGTATAGCGATTTGTCTCAAGTCCCATGACAAGGAAGGACCTGATTTAGGATGAAAAGTCTCTTTTGTAGGGCCCTGTAAGGCCAGGTGCCGCCGCCACGGTGGCCATTTCACGCGTGGTTCTCACTGGATTCGCGCAGACAGTAAATAAACTGCGGAGTCGGAGAATGGTGAGCCATTCCGTTTATTGGTGTCTCATCAAGACAGGCAAGCCACAAGAAAAACCAAGGGAAAAGCAGAGAACCTGCTTTTTGGACCCACTTTTTTTTACCAGACTTATTTGACCCACAGGCCCCAAAGCTTATGTTTTTTCTATTTCATTTTTGTTTTATCCTCCCTCTTTTGACACATTCTTTCTCTCTTGATTGACTTCTCATTGACTTTTCTGTTGTTGTGAGATATGGTTTCATCCCTTTTACACGAGCTTTTGCCCTTCCAGGCCTTTGATATCGGTGCCTCCATGACAATTCATGCCTTTGGGGCCTACTTTGGCTTGGCTGTAGCAGGCATCTTATATCGACCAGGCCTGAGAAAGGGACATGACAACGAGGAGTCTGTGTACCACTCGGACTTGTTTGCAATGATTGGTGAGTAAGGGTGAACTTCTTGTCCATTTGGTCAGGCACCAGGGGAGGTTAACTCTGACATAGCTCTGAAGATCTTCAAGAAGAAACATCCTCTGAATACCACTCTGTGTGTGCTGGCTTTACCCCCAAACTCTTAGATAACTGAGCCTGAAAGTAGAGACATTCTCAGTGCCCTGGGTAACCTGCTTCTCCTGGACTATCTTTCATATTAAGAATTAATACCCCTGCCTGACCTGTGGTGGTGCAGTGGATCAAGCATCGACCTGGAATGCTGAGGTTGCCGATTTAAAACCCTGGGCATGCCCGTCAAGGCACATATGGGAGTTGATGCTTCCTGCTCCTCCTTCCTTCTCTTTCTATCTCTCTCTCTATATATATCTCTCTTCTCTAAAATGAATAAATAAATAAAAATAATTTTTAAAAAAGAATTAACACCCCTTTCTATGGCACGCTGCAGGGACTCTTTTCTTATGGATATTCTGGCCCAGCTTTAATTCGGCCATCGCTGAAACTGAAGAAAAACAATACAGGGCCATTGTGAACACCTATTTCTCTCTTGCCGCCTGCGTGCTCACAGCCTACGCGTTCTCCAGCCTCGTTGAGCACCGAGGCAAGCTCGACATGGTAAGTGCCTTGGTAACCCCTGTGGGGGAGGGGAAACATTTTCTTATTTTTCCCTCTTCTTTCTCCTGGTTGGCCTAAGAATTAAACTGACATGAGAGAGATTAGCAAGAGAAAAGAACTAAATTTAATGACGGATGTACATACGGGGATCGATAAGACTATGGAACCTGAGAATGAAGGAGGCAGTTGAGGCTTCTGTGTCATTTTGAACAAAGGGAAAAAGGAGGTAGTAGTTTGAACTTCAAAGGGGGAGAGAGCAATTCACGTGGAGACAGAGAAGCAAATATTTGGTGAAAACAAATGTTTGCCGGGCCATTTTTAACAATAGGATACAGAAAGGATTCGACCAAAGGGGCTTTGCTGGGTTTCTCCCTCGCACACCTGGTTCATATTCCACTACAGTTGTGTATGATCCTAGTTTCCTTCCTGGAGCGGAGGCAATGCCTAAATTCTTCAGGTAGTTAAAGGGAAAGTTAAAGGTTTTTTCTGAGCCTTTCCTTTCTTAAACTGAGTCAACTAATATAATAAAAATTCCCCCAGAAAGCAAACTTTGAGGTAGCTAGCTGCTCCTTCTCACACCCGTGGAAGTTTCGCTCAGTGACACTAATAGTTACTCAGATGAGTGGGTCATTTCTGTATCTCTGCTGAGCGGCCAGAACAACTCACAACACTGCAGTCCTTCAAGAACACTTTGGAGATAACATTATTCATCCCTTTCTTCACCTAATTTGTACTCTGGCAGATTAAATGGTATTATTAAGAAATTTACAGTCTAGTAGGGAATACAATCATGCAAAAACATCAATGATCTGAGGTATTTTAAAAAAAAATAATAATAAAGCTGTCTTCAAGTTCTTAGAAAATCTGAAACAGATTTTCAAGATGACAAGAGTTGAAAAAGAGAGTGGAGAATGAGCGTTGATTCAATTTTCCTCACTGCAGATATTCCTCTCAAAGAAATACCAATTAAATGCAATGTGGAATGCCAGATAAAATTCCAGTAAAGGTAAAGGACATCAGAGGTGTTGGGCAAATAAGTTTACAAAATTTGTGTTATTTGATTTTGCTCACTTTTACTGTGAAAAATGGCCACTGCCCAGGTGAAACTGCTAATTACCTTCCTGCTTGGGAAGGGCCATTGTTATGCTAATTTTTGCTGGAGGAGGGGTTTTCACACCAAGAAAAGTTTGTGAAGAAGCAGGAGGAAAAAAGGAGGCCATATTTTTTTTGCAGAGAAGGCAGCAAAGATGGCAGGGTGCTGAAGGAGAAGCCAGTTTGTGCGGAGTTGGTGCAGAGAGAAGGAGATGGGGAAGCAGAGGGGACTGAGACTGGTGGAGGGCCTTTGATTCCAGGAAAAACTGGAAAAGACTCTCCTGGTTGTGGAACTGAAGAAGGTGTGAGTGGGTTTTGGAACCCTCTGTGTGTTTGTGTTTACTTGCCCTCTGGTCGCGAGGCTAGAATAAAGGTATGGCCCACCAGTTTTTGCCTTGGCAGTTTCTTTACCATCTGACCAAATCTAATGGGAACCTGCATGTGCCTGGCTGTGATGGTGGCGACTCCTGGCCTTACAAGAGGGAAAACTAGTGAAATTCAAATACGGTTGTTAAGAGTATGATATCATTGCTAATTTGCTAGTGCTATGATTACATAAGATTTAATATTGAGGGAAACTTGGTGAAGGATATATGAAAACTCTCTGCAGTATTTTTTGCTTTTTTACATAGTCTAAAATTATTTCAAAATAAAACATGATTTTAAAAAAGCTCCACATGGTCCTTTCGGTCTCTACCCAAAAGCTAGGGAAATGGCGGCGAAGGAGCACTCTTCCAGCCCAAGGAGGGAAAGCATATTGTCACTTGACCAAGCAGAGCAAAGAAGCTGTACTGTATTTCCATTTCCTACAAATTGTTACATGAGGGAGAATTTAAAAAAATGTACAAAGGGGAAAAGGAAAACAAAACAAAACAAATCACTTACAATTCAGTGATTCTCTTTTAAAACACGGACAACTTTTTCCTCCTCTGCCAGAGCAGCTAGAATAAGAGTTTTCTGAGAAGTTCTGGCAAACAAAAATGAGTGATTCTCCTCCATCCTCAAATGGTCTCAATAGAGTGACACTTGTGACAGCTGTTGTCTTTCGTGTCATGGGTGTCACTGTCTCTACATTCCTTCTTTGAGTATTGGAGTATCATAGAGTCCACAAAGCACACAGCAGCCATGGGCTCCTGTTGGCTCACGACAACCGCAAATGTGTTCCCCAGCAAAACGCTGCTAGGATAACTGCACTACCCACCCCCAGCCTTCCGCTACTACTTTTTTTATATCTTTATATTAGCCACCCCCGCCCAATAGTCTCACTATCTGATCGCTCATACACTACCAGAAACTCTGGCATGAAAGATATTGTATATCAACTGCTTGGAAGAAAAGCTCTCTGTGATTACAAATAACACTCTTTTAAAAAATAATTAGCAGTCTTTTCAACTGAAGAATGTGTCATAGTGTCCAAGAATCCTGGATCCTTTCAGTCCTTTGGAACTCTGCCTGTTCAGCTCATGTCACTCATGTTTCTGTGCCCCACCCAGGTTCACATTCAGAATGCAACCCTTGCTGGAGGGGTCGCCATGGGCACCTGTGCGGACACGGCAATCCCGCCGTACATTTCCTTGATCATTGGGAGCGTTGCCGGAATGGTCTCGGTACTTGGATACAAGTTCCTGACCGTAAGTACGAGAGATGCTGAGTCCACCTTTGAATCTGCACTATCATCTTCTCACATCCCCTGAGCAGGGAAAAGCTGTGAAAATTCCTTTCCTAAGCACCTCTCTTTGTTTGGGGTCATCTGCCCTGGCAATCGTACTATCCCATCGCAATGTGCGTGCAACGTTTCTGCTCTTTCCTGACTTCTTTTAAGAGCAGGAAAGATTCCAATATCAGTTATTTATAACGTAGTATGATTGAATGTTAAATTCTGTGTTCTTTGCAGCAAGGCATTTCCACTAAAGTTTTTGTTGTTGGTAATGTTTTTTGTTTCTCATCACTAAAAACTTTGTGCCCTTTTAAGGGGATTTAGGATAACATTAGTAGTTAAGAAGGAGTAGCATTTGAAATCACATATCT
Organism: Saccopteryx bilineata; assembly: GCF_036850765.1. NCBI lineage: Eukaryota > Metazoa > Chordata > Mammalia > Chiroptera > Emballonuridae > Saccopteryx > Saccopteryx bilineata. The sequence goes on along the minus strand of NC_089490.1, from coordinate 26,582,508 downwards.
TCAAATACATCTTTGAAATACTGAAAGGAACAGTTTCACCACAATGCATTCAGATTCTTTGACTTCAGTGAGTTTTAGATGTGGATGGAGACGTGACTGCGGACGAACGGCTCCTGGTGTGCTCCTTTACTTCAATGATACAGTCTTGTATATCTAACAAAATAACAGACCTCCCACTTTTTTCAATTTTAGCCTCTTTTAGCTACTAAACTGAGGATCCAAGATACATGCGGCGTCCATAACCTGCATGGCTTACCTGGTGTGCTAGGAGGCCTCGCAGGCATTGGGGCAGTGGCCTTGAGAGCATCTGACAGGTGAGTAAACGAATGAGTTGTCCTGCCTCCCCTCCCCCCACCATCCAGTAATGCCTCCCCTCACTTGGTGAAATCCAGAGATGAGAGAGCTTTTTCTCTAGCAGTCCAGGCCAAAGCGTGTAAGTATTGTCCTTATTGAAGAGAATAGAATTGATTGAAAGATGTGTCTTAACTAGTATTACTGTCTTGTTTTTGAATAGTAACAGTGTGAGTTCATTTTCTCTACCATAGGCAACTGTCTCCTAGCAGATAAGGTAATTTGATAATCACAATTAGATTAGAGTAGGCTTACTCTTTTACTTGACCCTCACAAAATAAGGCATGTTGGGCAAATGCAATAAGCTGAGCGGTCACTTTCATCCAATTCACGCAAAGAAAAATGAGTTAGCATAACATGGAAAGCAGTTGGATCTGGAGAATCAGGGAGGCTGGCATATGGCTCCAACTTGCCTACTAACTAGTTAATACCAACTAGTTATGTGGCCTCTGACAAGTTACTCAGCCTCTTTGGTTCCGTTTCCTCTTCTGTAAGATGAGAGAAGTGTACCATTTTTTATTCCTTAAAATTACTCACAGAGTATATAATTTTTATATAGTAGAAAATAGTTAAACCCTTCAAATAAAGAGAAAAAAGAAATCTGACTTTAGTGCATCCTTTCCCTTGAATGATGAGACGGAAACATCATCACACTCATCTTCCGATTGTTTGCTTTCTTGTAATCACTCCTTCAATCTTTCCACACTGTTTATTAATTGCCTGTTAAGAGTGAGGCATTGTACAAGGGAGACTCCTACATTCCCAGTGCATTCATCACTCATGTAACACCCTTAGGCATTTCAATGGCTTATTGTTACATTCTTCCAATCCCAAAATTGAAGAATTCTTGACTCATTTAATTTTAAGGTAACTATTTCTATGATGACATATAGAGGTATACTTTACTATACGAAGTGAGTGACAATAAGTTGTCGCTACTAAATACTAAAATGAGCTTTTCTGTCATTATTAATTTTGTATTTCATTATAATTTTTCCTCTTGGGATGGGGTGAGGAGAGACAGAAGCCTGTTCTTGTCTTGTATATATTACTCTCTCCTGGGTGACTAGAAGAGAACCTAGCACCAGTTTGTGCTCAATACATGTTTGTTGAATGAATCAGATCGCAGATCAAAACTGCATTTTTAGAAACATACCAAATTTTTTAAGGAAAATCTTTTTTATAAATATGAAGAAAAGGATGGTTCAATTTTAAGTGCTTATAAGAATATTTTTTTACATTGTTCAAGAGTGTCAAAGAAAATGAATGTATGAAATATAAGAAAGTGTGACAAATGTGTTTGATGGTTTGTAATGCTGCACTCTGGCCTGTAGATGGCAGGCATCCATGCCCCGAGGAGAGATCACTCAGCTGGCGTCAGCAGCAAAAACAAGATTCTTTTCTCTTGTCTTCCTAGCTCCACCCCGGCAATGCAAGCAGCTGCTCTGGGTTCTTCCATCGGAACAGCAGTTGTTGGAGGACTGATTACAGGTCAGCATAACAGTCCCTCATATGCTCTCAGCACAACAGGTTATTAATAAGCGTATTGATTGGTAAACTTGAAAATGGGCTAAAAGTATGACACTAATCATGTATGCTCAAGGGGATGATTTTATAACAGTAATTACTTTAAAGTATTTTTATTTAATTACTCTACAAGTAAGTTTTTCTCTTCAGCATCATAACGTGACTTATTTTTCTCCCCACCTTCACAGGTTTAATTCTAAAGGTACCTTTCTTGGACCAGCCATCCGACGAGAACTGCTATGATGATTCTGTGTATTGGGAGGTACTGTGCTGTGTTTTAAATAAGGATGTGAATGGTGACTCCACTAGTGAAAGTGTTGCTCTCATCCAACCTAGATGTGTGTGTGTGTGTGTGTGTGTGCATCCGCATGATGAAATTGAATGAAATCCCTATTTATAGAGAGAAATAAAGACAATGTGTCCAGACAGATAAAATCAGAAGTTATGGTATATTTCCAAAACATATATTAGATGAAGAAAATAGTTGAAGTAAGTGCCCTTTCACTCCTCTGGGAGTAACTTTTAAAGAATCTAGTCATAAAAATAATAAGAATCCTAGGCATGAAGAAAAATAGGCAAAAGCTGGTGGAACATGGAGGTTGAAGAATCTCAATGAATACACAAGAGGCTCTGTGAATAACAGAACATCAGCCTCTGTCAACCCTCCAGGTTCTACCTCTTTAGTTCATTGACACTTTCTCCCAAGTTATTAAGAGGGAGAGATGCTTGGGTGTGATCAACAAGATCTTCAGGGAGAACAGGTTTGGGAGAAGGGAATGTAGCCAGTGTGGGTCCAGTAAGTATTTTTGTTCTTTTCTTTTTTCCTAAACTCAAACAATTTTTATATGAGTTCTTTCTAAGCGTGGATAATAATGAAGAAAATACCTTTGTTTCAGTACTAATTTCTGACAGGCCCAATGAAAGAAACTACTTAAAGTGACCGACCAAATCTTGTTTTCTTCCAAGGTTCCGAAGTGGAGAGAACATGACTATCATCTCTATGAACATGACATCCCCAACCAGTTGAAAGCAGAAATGTAAATACCATTCCTCTGCCTCAGTTTCCTTCCCCTTTTATCAAGAACCAAGCTTGAATAAATGAAAAGCATCCAATGAGAATATGGACCAGAATGGAAGATCCAGAGCCCCAAATGTTTCCGTGTAAAACGTCTTGACATAATCGAGTGTTGTGTCTTGATATTCACTCTTAGTTTAGATGAGGGAATATGACTCATAAAAACAGGTGGTCAAGACTACGTTTGACCGTTGAGTAGGTACAGGGTGAACATTCAATGTATGTATTTTCATTAATTTTTTTCCCCCATGGAGGTGGATTTGCATAGGATCAACACTTTCTAATCATATCAGTTTCTTAAATGTAGTTGTTATATTTTCATTCCCAATGATTATAAAACTAAATCAAATGACACAATAATGTATATAAGAAATATGTGGCCCTGGCCTGTTAGCTCAGTCAGTCAAGAACATCCTCCTGAAACAACGAAGTTGCAGGTTTGATCCCCACTCAGGGCACACATGGGAAGCTACCAAAAAATGCACAACTGAATGGAACAGCAAATGCTTTCCTTCCCCTCCCCTCTCTCTCTCTTTCTCTCTCCATCTTTCTGAAAATTGATAAAAATTAACTCCTGGCCAGCTAGCTCAGTTGGTTTGAATGTTGTCCTAGAGCCCAGAGGTTGCCAGTTCAATATCTGGGTCAGGGCACATACAGGAGCAGCTCACTGTTCCCGTCTCTCTCTCTCTCTCCCCCTGCCTCTCAAAAAAAAAAACAAAAACAAAAACCCCAAAAAACAAAAACACGTATTAAGAGCTTAACCTTAGTTGCCAATGTTTTTATCTCATCAAGAAACGGCAGGAAAAAATTACCTATTATCATGATTTCATCTTTTAAAATAGGATAAGCTGGATATCACATAAATGGGAAGAACATAGATTCAGAATAAAAGACAATCATTTAAATTAAATAAAAGTTAGCCTTCGTAAAAATAAAATAAAACTAATAATATATCAACACTTTTACTTAAAATAAAAGACTACTACTTTACTTTCTGAGTTGAGATTTACATACCTACCTAATTCTCTCTCAGGCCTTAGGCCTTTTCTTCCTCAAATCTTCAGAGAAACATGTCCATACACACAAACACATGCAAAGTATTGATTATTGTGCCTGTACGTAGTACAGGGTAAAATAAATATATGAAAAATGTATGTATGTAAAGCAGTAATATGATTGTTTTTGGTAATGTTTTCTTGATTTTAAAAATGGTCAAGTTAGTCATGTTATGTCTTTGATTAAGTATTCTTATAGTTAATTTCTTTTGTATGTTTACTATTTGCAAAAAGAGCTCAAATGCTGTCTGACCATATTCTGTTTTGTATAAAATTTCAATGAATTAAATATTATTACAAAGTAAAACATTAGTCTTTGGCTCTCCTTTCTTCGGTGGCTGAAATTCATTTTAATAACAACCACACATACACTCCTCACATTTAGTTCATACTTAATCAAAATAAATTGTTACATCATTATATATTCACTGTAAAAATTAAGTTAATGTTGCATAAGTTCTAAAGAACTGAGTTATAGAAAAGGTAACTGACATAGTCATATAAAACCATTTCTAGGGAAATCAAATAAATTTTTCTCCTTTCTGAAAGCTTTTAATATTATTCTTCTATTTCTGGCATCCTGAAATTGTCCCAGCATTTGCCTAAGTATCAATAAGGAAAACAGCCCTTCCATAATTAAAAGAACTTCAATTCCTGAATGCTAGAAATTCAAAAACTGCTATAGTGGATTACTAAATATTTTATTCCTCTGGACAAGTTATTTATAGATCTCAAATATTTTACTAGACAAATATATGACATTTTCAAGTGTATCTTTGTTTCTCTTTCCTATGGGTTTTTTAAAGTGTGCTCATACTAATAGGATGCCCACTGTTCCCTCCTTTGCTGAGCATCACAAAGGATCATCTTTGCTGCCAGGACATACCAAGACACTCTCCTTTTGTGCTAATGATAATGTAAACCTCAGAGGGTCTTGAGTTTATTCAGGTATTTTTTAAAAGCCTATGGATTGCCCTGGCCGGTTGGCTCAGCGGTACAGCGTCGGCCTGGCGTGCGGGGGACCCAGGTTCGATTCCCGGCCAGGGCACATAGGAGAAGCGCCCATTTGCTTCTCCACCCCCACCCCCTCCTTCCTCTCTGTCTCTCTCTTCCGCTCCCGCAGCCAAGGCTCCATTGGAGCAAAGATGGCCCGGGCGCTGGGGATGGCTCCTTGGCCTCTGCCCCAGGCGCTAGAGTGGCTCTGGTCAGGACAGAGCGACGCCCCGGAGGGGCAGAGCATCGCCCCTTGATGGGCAGAGCGTCGCCCCTGGTGGGCGTGCCGGGTGGATCCCGGTCGGGCGCATGCGGGAGTCTGTCTGACTGTCTCTCCCCGTTTCCAGCTTCAGAAAAATACAAAAAATAAAAATAAAATTAAAATTAAAAAAAATAAAAAGCCTATGGATTTTAATGTGCTAAGGAACTAGGTTGTGAGGATCATCAGCTCTGACTCGAGAACAGTCTTTCCAGCCTTTCTGCAAATGCAATTCTTATAAAAAATAAAGTTTTATTTTTTTAAACTCTGACTTAGTGGTCATAATAGTACACATCCTTTTTTTTATCTTTCTTGGCTGGAATTTAGTGAAGCATTTTGATCTGAAGATTCATGTGTTTCTGCACAGATAAACTTTCTTCTACTAGTTAATAACTTTCTCTTCTTCATCTCTTCACTTTTCTTCCTTTAGCACCCAAGTTACTCATATAGAAGGTCAACTGGATCTGTTATCCCAGTCTGTCATCTTTCCCATCTTTATTTCATTGGCTTTACCAGAGATTCTCTGTTCCTTCTATTCATTTATTGATATTTTCTTTTTCGAATTATGGTCCATGTTTATAGGCCCAGTAAAGCTTTATCCTTTTTTTTTTCCTTTCCGTCTGTGTATGTGCATGCACTCATGTGTGCTATGCTCGAATCTCCTTAATTGCTTTTTTGATTTTGAATATTGAGGAGCAGGGTCTTCTTCCTGTTCAAGATTAAAATCTAACCAAGCTCTGTCAACACTTAAATAATGTTATTTATACTTTATCTGTTCAAAAAGAATCATTTAAGGTGTCAAATAATACTCTTTATAGTAATTGGTTAATTTAAAAAATCTAATTAGAAGATCAATTTTAGGAAGTATTTGTTATTTTTTGTTCTATTTGAAATCTGTAAGATTGGCCTGTAATTATTAGAGCAATTTCATATGGTTTGGCAAAAGATGAGATATTTTCAGGCTCCCTTTGCTCTTGTTTCCGTAACTGTTTATTGAATAAGAGAGCTGCACTGTTCTGGAAAAAGACTTCACCAACAAATGTATCTTGTTTAAAGCCTTTTATTTTGTGTATTCTCTTGATTCTCTTCACTCTGGGTGCTGGAATCCCTTAGGTGGGTTGTCAACTTATTTATTTACTGGTGGTAGTGGTGGAGGGGCGCTAGGTTTCACATACTGTGGTGCCTGAGGAGGCAACGATCTTAAGAATGAAAGGAGGTAGAGCAGCCTCTGAATGAATGGATCAAATATTTGCCAGATGTCAAAATATTATTTTAGGCCCTGGCCGGATGGCTCAGCAGTAGAGCGTCGGCCTAGCGTGCGGAGGACCCGGGTTCAATTCCTGGCCAGGGCACACAGGAGAAGCGCCCATTTGCTTCTCCACCCCTCCGCCGCGCCTTCCTCTCTGTCTCTCTCTTCCCCTTCCGCAGCCAAGGCTCCATTGGAGCAAAGATGGCCCGGGCACTGGGGATGGCTCTGTGGCCTCTGCCTCAGGCGCTAGAGTGGCTCTGGTCGCAACATGGTGATGCCCAGGATGGGCAGAGCATCGCCCCCTGGTGGGCAGAGCGTGCTGGGTGGATCCCGGTCGGGCGCATGCGGGAGTCTGTCTGACTGTCTTTCCCTGTTTCCAGCTTCAGAAAAATGCAAAAAAAAAATATATATATATATGATTTTACTAGCTTGGTGCTTGAATGAAGTCTCTCTGTTCAGTCTTTATCTTTTTTATTTCTTTTTATTTTTGGTATTTTTTTGAAGTGAGAAACAGGGAGGCAGAGGGACAGACTCGCACATGCACCCGACCAGGAACCACCCAGCATGCCCACTAGGAGGTGATGCTCTGCCCATCTGGGCGTTGCTCCATTTGCAACAGGAGCCATTCTAACACCTGAGACAGAGGCCATGGAGCCATCCTCAGTGTCCGGGCCAATTTTGCTCCCATGGAGCCTTGGCTGCAGGAGGGGAAGAGAGAGATAGAGAGAAAGGAGCGGGGGAGGGATGGAGAAGCAGATGGGTGCTTTTCCTGTGTGCCCTGTCCAGGAATCAAACCCGGGACTTCCATTCACCAGGCCAACACTCTACCACTGAGCCAACCAGCCAGGGCTGTTCAATCTCTTAAGCAGGTAAAGCTTGGTGTTATTCTAGAATCAGGGAAAGGAAGAACTCAATGCATCTGCTCAGCACTTCTGATGTTCCTGAGGAGCAAGAGAGACCCATTGGCATTCCAGGAATACTCAACTGAGAAAATACGTCACCATTCCCTGGGAATTCAGAAATCTCTGTAAACCAGTAATACTCAGAGCCTTACCCTCTGGGTCTCTGCCAACTGGCTCCAAGCTTTCCCCAATACAGAGGAGGGAAGGTCTTTATCAGCTTTTTCCTCCACCCACAGCATTGAAAGGTCTTACATCCTTCAGGCCTGGTCACTGTTCAGCTCAGGACAGTTCTTATAGTTTGTTTAGAGTTGTGGGATGAAGTCAGATGAGACATATTTAAGTCCCATCTACCCCATTTAAATAAAGTATAAAGAGGTTATTCCTTGTACTTTACAACTTGATATGTTATCTTTTTCCTTCTGAAGATGAAAAAGTAAATTTCTTAAGAGCCGAGACTTCCCATTTTTCTTTGTAACTCTCCCATCTTGAATAAAGCACATACTTTAAGGATGTTTGTTCAGTGAGTGAATGGCTAACTAATGTCATGAATGAACAAACAAAAATCGTCAAAGAAGAAAATAAATTTTATTATTTATTTAATTATGTGTTGATTCAATAATGATTCATTGTGCATCTGATATCTGCTAGAGTCCGTAAATACAAAGCTGCATAAAACAAAGGTCTTGACCTCAAACATAGATGACAGTGTGAAGAGGGCTGGAGTGGTACATACACAGAGTGTTACAGGTAAGAGGAGAGGAGGACCTAAATAAAATTCAGCCATTCAAGGAAAACTTGCCAGAAAAGAAAGAAAAAATGACATAAAGAAAGCATACAACTAGACAGAGACTGAGTTAAGACTCAACTCTTGTGAAAATAAAGCCCAAACTCTTTCACCTAGAGACATGAAATGAAAGAGTGGAAGTCTGTTCAATCAACTCTTCTTCTTTATGAAGGAAAAGTTACTTATGTGTGATGGTTTCTACATCTGTAGGTGGTGGGATAGGTCAGTTAGGGACAGTAACAAGTGGAAGGGTTGGTTCACAAACCTACAGCTGTCTGATCTGTCCACTCTATACTTTGTTCCCTAAAATCATTCACCTCTACACATGTCCACCCCTAGACTTCGGTTCTGTCCTTTTGGTTTTGGGAAGTATAAAATTCAGGGTTTTTTCCAACGAATAACCCAATTTGTAATTCTGGCCTTATTTTGATGGGTGTTTCTTTGCAAATCTCTCAAAACAGTAGCTATCCCAGGTTTATCCAACCTAACTGACAGCAGCTAGGGTAGCTTCCAACCAGCACCCCTGGTCTTGGTCACCAGACATAGACACTTCCTAGACTGAATTTGACGCTAAGTAAGTGGACACCCCAAAGGTCTCCCTTTGGACAAAGGACCTCTTCCTTCTTTGGGTGCACATTGATGTACCAAGTCTTAAATGTAATTCCTGCTTAGGCTTTTACTATTTGTGTCTTTAAAGGAAATGCTTTATCTCTCCGAGTCTCTTTATTCACCCCTGAAAGGAGATAATACCTACTTTGTGGAGTTATTATTTTAGACACTTAGGGTCCCTTAAATGTTAGAAAACTATTAAATTCTCTTAAATTCAAAATTTTAAAGTATTTACATTAATTAGGATATTTCCATAAATTATCCAGTTTAATCGTTGCGGTGGCCTGTGAGTTAGATATTATCACCAAAGAAGCTGCGCTTCTGATGAAAGAAATTATACTAATTTAAAGGGTTATTGAATGACAGACGTAGAATTCAAACATAGAACTTTTTACTTCAAAATTTGTTTTATAATGAAAAACTCCGAATGTTTTTTTTCTAAAAATTAAGCCATAAAAGCACAGAAAAATAAATCTCTATGGGTATACTTTCAGGTATTTGTGAAAAGATAGTGAAAGAGAGACCTCAGGGCTACATCACCAGCAGCCTACTCCAGCCTCCAATGAATTTTTTCAGACTGAAGGGAGAGGTCTTAGACTTGGGCATTCTGTCACTACTGACTGAGTCACGAGTAGTGTGGGGATATTTTAATGAGTACATTATACAATTCAAACGTAATGTATGAGCTGTGTCACAGAGTTAATGGCTTTGTTTCGTTACAGCAATAAAATGACTAAGTGCAATGACTTGTCTTAATAAAATCATCTTTTATAAGTTGCTGCTATGAATAGTTTTAGCCAGAATATTTTACCCTTGCTTTTGCCTAACTTGCTTTCAGTAACTATTATGAAATGCAGTTCATGTTGTGGTATGCTAACATTCCAGGGTGGATGGGAAGAATATAAACATCAGAAACTCAGAACTCACTGACTTATTTACAGGTGCTGTAAAAAAGCATGCTTCTCCTTCAACAACAAAAATTTATAATAAAAAATGCAATTGTCACTATTGCCAGTCCTCTCAGTCTCCATGGTTATTTTTTATTAACTTTAGCATATGCTTATTGCAAAGTACATTGAAAATTGGTTTATATTACTATTGGTTTTCAAAATAAAAAGTGTAAATAGCAAGATGAAAGCAATAGTAGTTACTAAACGTTTGAAAGTCTGAACTTCTCATTTTGAACTGTGAGATAATACTTTCTACACCACAGGATGATTGGGGAGAATTTACAATGAATTATATAAAGTATCTATAGGGAGCTTGACATGGAATAGATTTTTTTTTAATGCAAGCTGACCTTTTTCTCTTCTCAAAAGCATTTTACAGTGATGTATATGACTAAAAGAAAGAAGGCCTAATACTTCCTTTCTCTGGGGGAGAAACCACTTTTATTTGTATTATATTCACAATGGAGCCACCTAGTGACTGGCAGAAGGGAGAGTATCTTCAAGACTGAGATTTTAAAGTTTTGAAACACAAAAAGCTATTCTCAGCATGGGAGCTCTCCACAGTTCTATTATTCTATCATCTGGAAAAAAAAAAAAGCTGATTTGAAAAAACAAACTTAATAAAGTATAAAGAGATAAAAGCAATCCATAAGGATTTGAAAACTGACTACACATCAGTCCTGAGCCCCAGCTACCCATCCATTGCTTGGTTCCTTAAGCATAAATACACTCATAACTTCTTGGATTTCTGAACTTAAAACTGAAGTCCCAGTAAATACAAAAACAAAACCAAACAAACAAAAATAAAAACAAAAAACAAGAGAGTCAGGAAGACATCAAGGTCTATGTACTCATTGAAAATATTCTACAGGCGCTGACTGTTTGGCTCAGTGGTAGAGCAGCACCCAGTGTGTGGAAGTCCTGGTTTTGATTCCCAGTCAGGGCACACAAGAGAATTGACCATCTGCTTCTTTACCCCTTCCTCTCCCTTCTCTTTCTCTCTCCCTCTTTTCATCTCCTGCAGCCATGGCTCCATTGATTTGAGGGAGTTGGCCCCAGTGTTGAGGATGGCTTCCTGGTGCCTCTCCCTCAGGTACCAAAAATAGCTCAGTTGTGGAGTAACAACCCTAGATGGGCAGAGCATGGCCAGTAAGGGGCTTGCTGGGTGGACCCTGGTGGAAGTGCATGTGGGAGTCTGTCTCTCTGTCTCCACTCCTCTCACTTAAAAAATAAAGAAAGAAAATAAATAGAATGTTCTACATACATGACTCCAATCCTTTTAGAAATCCAAGACCTGAATCACAGAAGAGGAGTAAGAGACCACTGTCATGCTCTTCAACATTGTTGTAATACAGTTCATGTCAGTGTGGGGGAAAAAAATTAAGTTCCACTGATTGAACAAGCTGGAAGGGGTGCTGCTGAGATACCATCGGGGGCACCCGTAGGTGGCACCTGTCTCCTCTTCTATTGCCAGCCTGTGCCAGAGTGCCTCTACCTGTGGTATTTGCTGCCAGTCACCTTTTGGAAGCACTTCATGTCCCTGAAGGTGCACTTCAGCATCTGGACAGAGCCCGTGTCCTACATACACTGTCAAGGCACCATGTGCATCTGGGTGGTCTTCCTGTCCCAAATCGTCATGAAAGAGAAGCAGACACCAAGTTGTACTTGTCACTCACAGGCCTCAGCAGCAGCTTCCTGCTGGCCACCACCTTTGGGCTGCAGTTTAATGTGTGGGGGCTCCTTAAACTCTGCAGCCATGCTGTGCTTCCTGCTTCAGAATATTTTCTCCATAAAGCTATTAGGAGAGTTGCGGATCTACCATCTCCCGCCACTGAACATCTTGGGCTGCCACGCCATCTTCTTTAGGATGGACCTCCCAGCTTTCCTGGTCAGCAGTGACCTGACCTATGTGTCCCGGGAGCCCCGGACAATCTTGCTTCTGGCTGGCAGCACCTCCTCCCCATCAGGACAGAGACATGAGCAGTAAGGAGCACCATCAGAGCCCCCTGGAAAAGCCTCCCACAGCATCCTCTTCCCTCAGCAGGGGGACTATCCAAATGGCCATAGCATCTTAACAGACCCCTTCTAGTATAGTCAGCAGAGCTCCCCAAACTCACACAATGTGAACCGCTCTGACTTCTGGAGCCTAGAGAATAAGGTAGGCCATCCAGAGACTCCTTCCCCTGCAGCAGGAGCAGAAACTTCTGACAACGAATGACTGTGAACCCAGTCTAGGAGGTCTAGGAGTCAGTGCGCAACCATCAGAGGGCCCTGGAGTTCCTTGCCCCAGGCAGCAGGAGGCGCCCCTGCAGTGAGCACACCCCCCAACCCCCATCCCTGCCCTGGAGCTCCTGTATTTCCTGTCCTTTCTTCCTGCGGTCTGTCATCTGAGGGCGGTGGCTCCGTGGAGAGCTTGGTCAGGTATTACCCTTCTGTGAGGACTTATTCCCCAAGTGTGTATATATTTTAGAGTTCTGGTTCTGCTTCCCAAATCTCGTTTCCAAATAAGTCTTTGGAAAGGCAGAATTACTAAGGTTACAGACCTTCGACTGGGCAAAACGGACTCAGTTTCCCCATCAGCCTCACGGCCATTTGCAGTTTCTGGCAAGTGCGCTCAGGTGGAGAGCTTTTGCATTCGTGGAGGCTGAACCCATGACTTGCAGTCCAGAGTCCTGTGTGTCAGGATCCGGTGGGCAGGGCAGAGTTGGCCATGCTCCCCTGTGGGCAGCGTGGAGGAGGCAGCTGCAGGGTGGGAGACGGATCATTCAGAAATCACGTTCAGTGTTTCAAGCTCTATTTCTGTCTTGGTTTAGCAGGATGATGGGGAGTTGTTGATTTTATGAGGACCTCTCATTTTTCTAGGGAATATGTTGGGGTTGGGTGTATTTATTTATTTATGCCTTGGTCCCCAGAAGGGGATGCATGAGGAATGGCTTATAGATTAAACTTCCTTTTGCTTTTACATGTTTCAAAACAAGAAAAGTTCTGATTGGCAATGCCTGTCCTGACACATTCAGGATTGGGTAGGAAGCAATGGGGGGCTGAGAAGCACCTCCTCAATGACCAGCATCGCTGAAAGCAGGGTGAGTCAGGGTATCCTCTCTATGGTTTGTGTGACAGACAGGGGCACAGTGCTTTGATCCCACGGCCTGTTCTTGTGGTGTTTATCCGCCTTGATGAAGAAGAGAAGGGAAAAGCACCAAGCTAGGATCTGGTCAGGATACGAAACCAGCAGGTACCCTTGCCTGCTGTGAGGTCCAGGTTAGGGTTTCCATCATTCCCACCACAGAGAGCTCTGTCCTCCCTCCCAGAGGAGGCCACTGGCTGGGCTGGAGGCGTCTATGGTGATGGTTGCCTTCTTCCTTTAGCACCGTCCTTAACAGATGGATGGAATCACCAGTTACCTCCTGGTGAGTGAGACATTACCTTGTCCAGAGAAAAAGTGACATCGCTTATACTTGGTTCCTAATTGGTTTGTTTTTGATCATTGAAGTCGTTCCGTTTTGTCCGTGCTCATGCATGTTCCGCCCCTGAGAGGTCTCAGATGCCCTCTGGCCAGTCAACTCATGAACCTTCAGCCTTGGGACTCCCATTGGTTCGGTGTCCGCTGTTCTTTTGCTTTATGATTACCGTATTTCCCCATATATAAGATGCACCTTAATTTGGGGGCCCAAAATTTGGAAAAAAAATGTATTACACAAAGTTATTGAATTCAAGTTTTATTCATCATAAAATTCATACAAGTCCTCATCACTGTCAAAATCCCCATCCATCAGCTTGTCCTCATCTGTCTGATGACGACTCACTGTCTTCAACAATGAGCTCAAAAATAAGCGCGAAAAAGCAGGAAATGCGAGTTTAAAAATCTGCAACCACTGTATAAGGTGCACCCAGTTTTTAGACCCCAAATTTTTCGAAAAAGGATGCGTCTTATACATGGGGAAATATGGTACTTTGGCCCCACCTTCCAACAGCTGCTGCACAAACCCTGAAAAGGCAATCCTGGAGGGCGGCCTTGGTGACAAGAGCACAGACAGCTGAGTTTTCAGTGAATTTTTTCCACAGATGAATAACAAACAGGAATAATGCTGTACTGCAAAAGATATTATGGCGGTTGTCTTTATGGTTAGAGTAGCTGACTCCTTGAACATATAATTGAACTTCAGAATGAATTATGCTTCCATTCGGCTTCAATGAAATTTGCAATGTGGCTGAAAGTTGTACATTAGTTTGCTTTCCTTTTCTAACGCAAGATCTGCAGGCGAGGAGAAATGACTGGTTAAAGTCACGGCTCTGCCCAGACCCACGCTCACCAAGGGGAAGGCCATGGTCAGTCCAGCGCCAACATCCTGAGGACCAAGGGCGAGAAGCCGGCTGAGTCGAGCCGGCATCTCCCAAGCTCTGAGCAAGTTCCCGACGAACTCGGACCGCAAGGCCCAGCCACGGGAGCTGAACATCATGACAGCCAAGGAAATTGAAGTTGGAGGCAGTCGGAAACTATTGTCATCTTTGTTCTGGTTCCTCAACTGAAATTTTTCCAGAAAATCCCGGTCTGGCGGAGACACGAGTGGGAGAAAAAGTTTGGTGTCTTTAGCACTTGGAGGAGAATTCTACTTAAACCAACTTGAAAAAGCTGTGCAAGAATAAGCAGAAGCGTCCCAGGGGTCGCACTCTGATGGCGGCGGTGCACGACCCAATCCGGGGACGGCTTGGTTTTTCCAAGTGAAACTGTGGGCAAGAGAATCGGCCTGAAAATGGATGGCGGGCGGCTCAGGAAGGTGCGTTCCCATACAGCCCAGCAGAACGCCTGGAGCACAGGGCTGCAACCTTTCCTGGCGCCTGTAAGAATTTCCAGAGTTTTAATTGTAAACAAATATGACTAAATTAAATGTCATTCTCGGTGTTCAAAGACATTAATAAATGTGATATTTAATTCTATAAAAAATAAAATCAAGATCTATGCGTTTAAGATTCTCTTGCTTAAGGTCATTTATTGTTGGAGGTAGTAAACAAATGCCTTTCCATCTGCGGCACTCTATACCACGTAGATATTGACTTGAGAGCTAGGGCGGGCTCTGTTGAATTTCGTATTTAGTGTGCTTACCAAAAAGGAAACGATACTGATCGCGAACGTTCCACAAAGAACATTTTGATATTCATAATATATCATGCCAGTTTGAACCTAAAGATAATCTTGACCTCTTAAGAAGTAGTAAACAATATTCTTCATTTGCACCCACACCTGAAACAAGACCAAATGTTAAACAGTCAATAACATAAAATCAATCAGTATGTATGTACAAGGCTTTTCCTAGTTATTAGGGATATTAATATTTTTTCATTTTGCAAAATTGTATTTTGACAGTTGCCAGTTGAATAGTTGATATGCATAATAATGAGGTTCTATTATGCAGAGATTTAGAAAATGAATAGAACTGATTGGCTCAAAAAGAGAAAGGTGATTCCACAGAAAGAGTATATGGAAAAAAGGAGAGAAAGCATAGCATATTCAGGAAATGGCTACAGGCACCTAGGAGGAGTTTTGAGAAACTAAGCAAAAAAGGTAGCTTGTTACAGTTGTTTTCAGTCCTGGTGGCATATTAGAATTGCCTGAGTGTCCAAAAATTATATTGATGCCCAGTCTTACTTCCGGGTAGGACTCAAGCGTAAATATTTATAAAGCCTTCCACATGATTCTAATCTGAAGACACAATTAAGCACCACTTGTGTGTTCATGAAAAACCTTTCAATGGTATGGGAAGGAGTATATATTTAACTATTCATTCATATGTTTCCTTGCTCCAGAAAGTATTTAAAGTACTGATAAGAGTTTCAGAATTTACACTCCAGAAATAGAGTGTATGCATATGTATTTCCTATGAATATGTATATGTCATATACAACACATCAACTTAATGTGCTTGAAAGTTTCCTATTGCAATTGTGGAAAAAATCCAGCTTACAGTATTTTCTTCTCGAAAGCAGACGTTCTTGATTACGTTAGCCTCAGCTTAGCCTTGCAGGTTTTGAGTGATCTGGCTTCTGTTGACTTTTCTGATATGTCTCATTCTTCTCTTCTCTTTTCTTGCTCCCTGTATGCAGTGCAGAACTCCACTATATCAGGTTCGTAGAATATCCGTCTTACCTGGCCAGATAGCTCAGTTGGTTGGGCATCATCCTGAAGCTCGGAGGATGCCAGTTTGATCCCTGGTTAAGGCACATACAGGAACAGATTGATGTTCCTCTCTCTCTTTTCTCTAAAATTGATAAAATAAACATTAAAAAATACCAATTTTTCTTCTTCATAGTCATATGCTATAGCATCCTTCCCCTGAATTCTATCTCTCTGGTACTCCTTTCAGAAACTTTTAATGGCTAATTCCTTTTCATTTTTTAGGTTTCAATTATAATATCCAGCTCCATGTCATCTCCTTGAATTAGTTTTTTAAAATTATGCTATCTAAATGTAGATATTGCACGTTACTGTATGTCACACACTAGTTTAGTTTTTGTGTTTTTCTCATGTGTGTATATATGAATCTTTCTTAACATTGGTTCTGTTGTCCCTGGCACAGTAGGTATATAATGTATATACTGCATGGGGATACTCCGTACAATATTTACTATGTAATGTAAACACTGATATGATGTGTTCAGATTTGATTTTCTGAAACTTTGTTCTCATGCTGTTTTGGTAGATGTAGTGGTGATGTGGATAAAAGAAATTCGGGATGTTTTAAGAGCAAGGAACACAGAGTCCTTCAAAGTGACCTAACCAATGGGGAAACAGTCTGACATGATTGCAAGGTGAGACACAGGAGTCACATAACTCCCTACAACCCCCTGCCCAATAATTTAATTTCAGACCTGGATTATATCTGTCTCTCCATTCTGCAATACTTGGTGTCTACTTTATCTTAACATTGCTTCCTCTTGTGGTAACAACATTGTTGACAGTGACGATCAGGGCCACTTGAATTTTTTGTCTGTTTGAATGAAAAAAGAGGAAAACCTGTCCACTACCATGGAATGTCAGTCTTTTTCAGTTTTTTTGACCAAATTTTGGCACATGTCAGCACCCAGACCTTGTAAAAAAAATGCTTTGAGTGGTTTCATGTAATCACATAAAAACAGGATAGATGTGAGTGACTCAAGTACATTATCTGTCAAGATATTGACACTTATTAGACTTCACTGTAAGGGAAGTGGTTTAGGTTCTGCATTCGCTCATCTTGTTGACTGATTGAAAACCAAAAGTGTGAGGATGAGGAAATGAGATGGGTGTGAAACAGACGCAGTTCCTGGGGGGAAATGTGCATGAGTTCAGCTTTTGACAGAAAATTTGATATGAATATAGGAAATAGAAGATGAACCTTTGCTAAGAGTCTGTATTAATCATTTATGTAAAAAGTACTATCTTGGAAGTCAGCTATTAAATTTATGGATATGGGTCAGGTTGTCCAAGAACATTGTCAAGAGTGAGAACGGGAAAGGAGCTTAGCATAGAGTCTTAGAATATGAATACTTAAGAAGATGGTCAATGAACTGGAACTCTTGCAGAAGACTTGTGGGGAGTGGGGGTGGGCATAGCATCAGGCAGAGAATGAGCAGAGAGTGGTGTCATAAAAGGAAGGCAATGAATATAAGTAAAAGTTGAAGCAAAAGATTCACTGGTCATGACAAATGAGGACCAAATCTATTGTTGAGAACAATTAGAAGGGATGTGTGAAATAGCTACAGATGCCCCCTGATTTCACTGGGAACAAAATTTTTGTTGCATCCACAAAAACACTTGTTCTTACTTAATTCAAGTGTGCTGATTTCAAATCTAATATTAGTTTTTCTCTGTAAGCTACAGGTTTTTTGCAACTCAAGAGTTTGGGTTTTCATCTTATTGTAAAATTTTCAACATTTAATTTAACATAATGAAGTAGAATGTCTTCTTGGGCATCAACTTTGTGAAAATATAATAATTTATATAATGCAGTAAATACACTAAAAGATATGATTGCATCAGAATTTGTCTACAATTTTAAAATAGAACATATTAAAACACTTATTTTAATCATAAAATTTGTGCAAAACTTATTTAAATTCTATTCAGGCAAAGATTTGCATTTGTAGCTCCTCTTGTGTTTGTGTACTTGTCGAGGACTATCTCGTTTGATGCTCCAGCAATAGTCTGATCATCATTAACAGCTCCAAGATTTTTGGGAAACTTATGAAGGTGATTGTTCAGAAAGTGAATCTTAATGCTAATGTTACATCCAATGTCGCGGAAAGCCAACAGCATCTTTTGTCCCAGAAGTTCATAGTTTTCTGCTTTTTTGTTGCCAAGGAATTTCTTTGTAACTGCTACAAAAGACTGCCATGCTGCTTTCTCCTCCTTATTCATCTTCCTAACAAATTCTTTGTCATGTATAAGGGTTTGAATTTGAGGTCCATCAAATACACCTGCTTTTATCTTCTCGAAAGACAAGGCAGGAAAAATAGAAATAATATGTTGAAAGCATTCACTTTCTCTATTCAAAGCCTGAACAAACTGCTTCATTAAGCCAAGTTTGATGGGAAGTGGGGGAAAAATGATCCTGTCTCAATTAACTACAGGTTTATTCACAATATTTTGCATCCCTACTTCCAGAGCTTCACGTTTTGACCACTCCTTCTGTGTCCAGTGTTTCTCCTGAGCTCAGCTGTCCCACAAACACAGAAAGCAAGGATACTTTGTGAAACCTCTCTGTTGTCCTAGCAGGAAATTTACCATTTTAAGATCCACACAAATGATCCAGTTATGCTCATCATACTTCAGAAAGTCGAGGAGAATTTTTATGTCATTCTTATTAAGTCATTCAATTTGGGTTGGCTAAACTGCTGAAGGGTTAATGACTGCTTGGCATCAAAAGAAGACCCTTCAGATTCTATTTCCTCATGCATCTTATCAAAATACACTTGATCACCATGTTCACTTTCTTCGTCCTTAGAAAAATAAAACCATTGAAAACTGGAACCGGGAGTGTCTCAGAGTGTGGGATAGGTCATATTGCTGAAGGAATATTAGGATATGCGATCATATGCCATTTTTTCTTGCTGATGCCCTTTGTATGAATCAGACAGAAATAACAGTCACTGCTATGGTCCTTAGGTTCATGCCAAACCATGGGAATACCAAAAGGCATTCCTTTGCATTTTCCTTTTGTCCAGTCACGAAGCATTTCCTCACAATTATGACACACAATATGAGGAGCCCAATTCTTGTCTTGATCGCCAAGGGGAACTTGAAAATAGGCAATATTTGCATGTGTCACAAATGATAAAATATTGCGCCTTTGACGTTGAAGTGTGTAACAGCCACATATATAACAAAAGGTGTCAGGACTATTCTTATATTTATGCCTACTCGAAGAAGCCATGATTCGATCTTAAAACAAAATAAGAGGGTGTTTTTATCAGATAATAATTTTTTACATTTAAAAACAACTACAATTATGTAAAAGTGATTATTGTAAAGCATTAATTGCCTTGTGGTTATGTTCAATCCAAGAGTCGTTGCCCTTTAACTCCAGTTTAAAAACCAATTCATGCCATTAACTGTAACCAAAATAAAATAAAGTTGCATAAAAACTAGAGCATGCACCAAAAAACGGATTTCAGATTTGGAATCAGTGATGCAGAAATATATAGAAACAGTTCTAAAACCTCATGCAACAGAAAATGAAAAAAAAGATTGTTCCCCAGTGTAATATATAAGAAAGAAGGAACCTAGAATGGGACATATTTTTAAACTTAGTTCTTTTTTTTATTCTTGTAAACTTTTATACTATCCCCGGGTTTCAAAATTTTTCATTGAAAAGGGAGTTTGACTAAATAATCTACAAAGTTCTTTTTAGTAATCTCAGAGTCTGTTTATATTTATCTTTGTGATATAATTGTACATGCAGGAAGATATTTTAAAATGTTTTTTTGTTTCCTTGTGTATATCTATTTGAAAACAAATGATTTTCCTGGATTTTCAGCCAAGACCTGAGAAGCAAAAAACCCTATTTAGCGTCCATAAAGAAAATGACCACTAGATGGCAGTCAAATAAAGCACAGCTTCTGTTGTGTGTTAGGTAAATCCCAGCTACATGAAGAAATTGCAAATAAAATCATAGAGGGTTTCAACTCATTAAATTCACTCAGAAGACGCAACTACTACACTGCCATAGCCAAGCCAGCCACCTCCCACCTAATGTCTGTATAGTAGAATGAAAGACCTGAGGCTTGGAACTCTGTTTTGGCTTTGAAAATTGTCTTTAATAATTAGTATTTTGAGAACTTGGCAAATCTCTCTTATCTTGTGAATTTATCTATAACAATATATATATATAGTAAAAATTATATTGCTACAATTAAAGGCCTTCCCTCTTCTCATATACTCAGCGCCGAGAGAGAAGAGAGGCCTGAGTGCTCCATATTTGTTTTTCCCCTGGGGGAACAGTTAGGTCACAACAGCAGCAATGAAATCAACTTGCTCTTTCCTGACCAGGAGGTAGTGCTGCGGATGGAGTGTCGAACTTGGGCGCAGAGGACCCATGTTTGAAACCCCAAATCGACAACTTGAGCGCAGGCTCATCTGGCTTGAACATGGGTTTACCCGCTTGAGTGAGAGGCTGCTAGCTTGACAGTGGGATCGTAGACATGACCCCATTATCGCTGGCTTCAGGTCTCTGGCTTGAAGCCCAAAGACCCTGGCTTGAGCTCAAGGTCACTGGTTTGAACAAGGGGTCACTCACTCTGCTTTAGCCCCCTCGGTCAAGGCACATATGAGAAAACAATGAACAACTAAGGTGCCACAATGAAGAATTGATGCTTCTATCTCCCTCCCTTCCTGTTTTTTCCTATCTGTCCCTCTCTCTATCTCTCTCTTTGTCTCTGTCACAGAATAAAGAAGAAGAAGAAGCCGACTTGTTCCTGTCTGTCATTCCTGTTGGAGGTTGATGCCATGAGGGCTCCTTTGACCCAGGTCCCTGGATCTTCTTCCCATCCTCACCCATGTGACTTGCCATTTCCTGTCCTTCCTCTGAGAACGGCTCCTGTTTCTCCATTGTCCTGCTTGTGTTTGTCCCTAGAACAACCAGGGCAAAGAGTCCCTCCGTGGTCATTTATGTGACAAGCTCACTATTTGGGGAATTCTTACAGAAATTCTGGTGGAACATGTCCCATTTTGCAACTTCTGTCTTCTCCCCAAGGGCCCAGGATGATTCACTGAGAGTTGAAGTCTGGCCCGACAGCCCAGAGGGGTGGTCAGTGGAGAGTCCATGGTGCCATGAACATGCCTGGAAAAGCAAAGCCATGTTCAGCTCAGATTCCAAGCTGACAATGATGTTTCTCTCCCAAAGGGAGTGGAAATGTTCATCTCATGGTGGTGACATGAATATAGGGTCAGAGAAGCCGAGAACAATTCTACCCGAGAAAGGACACAGTCATATGCATGATTTCAGACACGGCACAGGCAATGGAGGATGACAGAGGGAGACAGCAGCACACAGTTCTTTCCACTAACCAGTGAAATCCCAGCCAGCCACCTGCAGGGCCCTCTGGGCAGAAGGAGGTCCTCCCATGGATATCGGTTGGTAAGGTTTAGGGCTCAGACAGTCATTTTGAGCAAGTGATGAAACTAATGATTATCTGTGTCTCTTAATGGTGATAAAGGTCCTGGAGTATGAGAAAAACATCAGGGGACGCAGAAAAGTGTTTACATGTAAAAGGGACCATTTCCTTGCTTATCACCTGTCCCACAGGGAGAGGGAAGGAAATGGAGAATGAAATAATAATGTATATTCACCTTAGTCCACTGCTTATAAATGTAGTTGTACTGAAAAATGCTTTGTGCTTATTGATTTCATCTTGACTTAAAGCTCTTGTTCCCACTGATGGCAAGAATAAAAGACAAAATTTCTTATTTAAAATTTGGCAATAATCTCCTCTGGTGTAAATTATTATTACGTATACAGCAATTAACAAAACAAACTGCTCTCTAACTGTCTCCGCACTCAAACACCTTTGTTTTGCATGTGCACCTGTGGTGGGGAGTTGAATACATCCTCTCAGCAGGAAAAGGTGAGCATTCCTTCAGGTCTGCATGCTGTCCCTTCAGCCTTCACTGGCCCCAGGGCAGTATCTTCACTGATCAGCTCCTAGCCTCCTGTCCTGTGTCCACTGAGGTGCTCCTGGTCCTGAGTCGTTCTCCATGCCATCCCACTCAGAATTCACTTGGTTCCTCACAAAATATCCAATAAGGGGTCTCTGAATGCAGTGCCCCCTCATCCCATTCCAATTCTTCCTGCTGGTCTGAAAGATTCTCTAACTAAGGCATCAAGAGATGTGTGGTCCAGTTATGACTAGGCAGGATCAGAGAGATTGTGATTTAATCATTTTTAATTTCACTCTTTCTTTTACTTGGTCAACATTAAACAACATGTTGGCTCCTCATGAGTTCATTCCAAGAAGTGTAAAATCCCGCATGACCTGTCCCGGGAAATGGAGCATTAGCTTCTTGTTCTTAGATTTCCTCTGCCATGGATGTGTGTTTGTCAGCCCTTGTTCTCTCCACCTTTTCTCTCCCCTGGTGACCATCCACCTGAGAAGACACTTGTCTCTCTTCTCCTGTCCCGGCCTTGCTCTTGCTCTCTCTGCCAGCCCTCCTGTCCCAGAACCAGAAGGGCCCCATACTAGTTTGCTATTGCTGCTGTAATCACCACTCTCTGAGTGGCAGAAAACAATAGAAATGTATTATCTCACACGCTGGACACAGAAGTCTGCTATGGGTCTCACTGCATTAAATCAAGGAATTGGCAGGATGGGTTCCTTTCTGGAGGCTCCAGGAATGAATTTATTTTCTTTTTTTTTTTTCCAATTTCTAGAGGCTGCCCACATATCTTGGTTCAAGGCTCCCTTTCTCCAAATCAATAACACAATTTGGGCAAGTACTCTCTCTTCTGCCAATCACTGCTGGCTGGCCCGGAAGATAGAATCTGTAAGACAGTAGCAGCTCCATTGTGGATATAAAACACATAAAAGGGTGTCTCCCCCAAAGCAAGGAGGTACTAAACCTCCACTTTCTTAATCATATCCATCACTGTAACATGCTTTTGAGAGGAGGAAAAGAGCAAATTCCATCGTAGAAACTCTATTCCGTGCCAGGCACTCTACAAAGTACTTTATATAATTTCTAATTCTTTCAATAATCCTGTGATGTAAAAAATATCTCACAGTTCCAGATGAAAGAACAGACTCACAAATGTATAGTAATCATCACATAAGCCTAGAAGTTTTAATGTTTTCATTTCACCAATTTCATTGGTTCTTTTATTTAGAAAACTGATAGAAATAAAAAATAACTTTTTTCTTTTTGTGTATGTGTGGGTTTTTTTGCTGAAATTAGAAGTGGGGAGGCAGTCAGACAGGCTCCCGCATGTGCCAGACCGGGATCCACCCGGCATGCCCACCAGGGGGCGATGCTCTGCCCCTCTGGGGCAT
Organism: Saccopteryx bilineata; assembly: GCF_036850765.1. Classification (NCBI taxonomy): domain Eukaryota; kingdom Metazoa; phylum Chordata; class Mammalia; order Chiroptera; family Emballonuridae; genus Saccopteryx; species Saccopteryx bilineata. The sequence continues at coordinate 26,559,236 of NC_089490.1, read as the reverse complement.
TGCTCTGTTGCAACCAGAGCCATTCTAGTGCCTGAGGCAGAGGCCATGAAGCCATCCTCAGCACCCAGACCAACTTTGCTCTAATGGAGCCTTGGCTGTGGGAGGGGAAGAGATAGAAAGGAAGGAGAGAGGGAAGGGTGGAGAAGCAGATGGACGCTTCTCCTGTGTGCTCTGACCGGGAACCGAACCCGAGACTTCCACACGCTAGGCTGAAGCTCTACCATTGAGCCAACAGGTCAGGGCCAAAATATAAAATAATTTTTATTGTACTCTGCAATAAGCATATACTAAAGTGAATAAATAAATAACCAATAGAGATTCACATTACTGGCAATAGTTTTGTTGTTGTTTTTTATTAAGTGAGAGGAGGGAAGGCAGAGAGACAGACTCCTGCATGTGGCCCAACAGGGATCAACCAGGCAAGCCCCCTATGGGGTGATGCTCTGTCTGGGGCTGCTGCTCCATTGCTCAGCAACAGAGCTACTTTAGCCCCTTCAGGAAGAGGCTGTGGAACCATCCTCAAAACCCGGGGCCAACTCACTCAAACCATTCAAGTCATGGCTGCGGGAGTGGAAGAGAGAGAGAGAGAGAGAAGGAGAAGAGGTGGAGAATCAGACGGTCACGCTGCTGTGTGCTCTGACCCGCTGACACTCTACCACTGAGCCAACCCTCCAGAGCCAATAGTATTCCTTATTATTAATTTTTCTTGTAGGAGAAACATGCTTTTTTATAGCACTTATAAATAAGTCCATGAGTTTTGAGTTTGAGTTGATATATATTGATATATACCTGTCCCCCCCACCCCCCAATGGCAAGTCAGGCAAAAACAAGACCGTGCCAGAGCGTAAGTAGCAGAAGCTGCAATCAGCCACCCAGCCAGGGAGCTGTGGACCCAACCTGGATACAATACATCCAGGAAGAACTGTTAAAAGTGCAACAAACACTATCTGATGCTGAAAATAAAATAATGAGACGGAGCAGCTTAAACCAAGATAACAAGCTCGTTCGCGACAATCGAAGTTCAGAGAGGGAATCAGCTCCAGTTCAGCTCAGCGCAGGGCAGCGCGGCCATGTCTGGGATGCTCTTTTAGGTCAGCGTGAGCTTATTTCCCAACAGCGCTGCGCCAGATCAATGGCCTCAGAATGCACAGTCTCTCTGAAGGCCATTAAATCTGACGAACTCAGCGAGTCTTCTAAATGGCTCCAAGAAAAACTCCGAGAGCTGAGAAAATCAATGCAGGAACAAGAAGCAACAATTAGAACCCTCGACTAAGATCACCAGATTGTCAGATTCAATTGCAGCCACCTCTGAACCAGAAAGAAAGCAACACGAACAAACTGATTCAGAAATTAAGCAGCTAGAGGAGAAACAGGATATTTTACAGAACATTCTTAAGAGAAAGAGCTCTCGGTCGAAGCAAAAAGTGTTGAATTTCTTTCTTTAAGTGAAAGTATCATTAATAAAGTGAGTGAAAATAAACTTTTGAACTAAGCAATAACCAAACTGAAGGAGAGACTTGAATTTTGAAGTCAACATGTGGAAAATCAAACAGGAAAATGGGGGGAAAATAAACACTTCTTGGAAAATGGAAATGAAAAATCAAGCACTGCAAGAGACAAATGTCTAACTTCCTGTGATCAGGAAAGAGAATTGGAATATGTTGCAGTGATAAAGAAGGCTCTTGCTTTGCAACAACTATTGAAAGAAAAAGAACCAGGCAAGATGGAGAATTAAATCAGCTTTAAAGGCAATTACATCGTTCCAAGAAACAGTTATGTTTCAACAGGAGAGAAATTAAGTCACGCTGGCACCGAAACAGACACAAATGGAACACTGCCTCAGAGAAGGAGGTTTGATATTTACGGGACAGAGAATTATGTTTATATCAGGAACTGGAGAGACCCCTTAACCACGCTTTAGGACCATAAGATGCTCCATTGCCAGAGCTTGGGCTGCAGAAGATAGAGCAACTACTCTAAGAAGGAAAGTCACAGCAATGGAGAGAAAGCTAGGTTTATCTTCTAATGTAACGAAAAAGGAAAGCCATGGAGCCAGTCTGCAGATAGAGTCATTGCAGAAGCAACTGAATGGTGTCATCAAAGAGAGAGCTCAAAGTACATGATAGCTGTCCGTCTCTCGGGAACAAGAAAACAGTCCACTCATGCACTAACTAACTTGAAACTGGTACTAACTGAATGGATGGAGAAGGCAGACTATCTACACGGAAAACTGGGTGTGTTCCAAGGGTGTCTGGATAAAGCAAATGCTGACTTGGAGCAGAAGGAAGAACAAATTAAAGAATTTAATAAATAAAATGAGGTCTAGCTGGAAGTTCTGGACAACATACAAAATAAATTAATGCTCTTACTATGTAACATAGAAGGAAAAGTCAACAGAGTCCAAAGGAGAAATCTCTTTAGAATATATTTTTGCCTGACCAGGTGGTGGTGCAGTGGATAGAGCATCAGCCTAGGACACTGTGGACCCAGATTCGAAACCCCGAAGTCACCACTGACTTGAGCGCGGGCTCATCTGGCTTGAGCGCAAGGTCACTGGCTTGAGCCTGGGATCATAGGCATGACTCTATGGTTGCTGGCTTGAGCGCAAAGGTCCCTGGCTGGAAGCCCAGGGTCGCTTGCTTGAGGCCAAAGTCACTGGTTTGAGCAAGGGTTCACTGGCTTGGCTGGAGCCCCCTGGTCAAGGCACTTATGAGAAAGCAATAAGGGAGCCGCAACAAAGAATTGATGCTTCTTATCTCTTTCCCTTCTTGTCTGTCTGTGCCCCCCACCCTGCTAAATGCGTGTGTGTGTGTGTGAATGTGTGTGTGTGTGTGTATTCCAAACACCAAAACATGAATGTCACACAGTAGTACAATCAATGAGAAGCTCTCTGGGTATCAAAAGTGAAGAAATGGAGCAATTGTTCAATGAAGATCAAGGTGGTGTTACCAGGTAGACAGCCAGGTAGATTGGATCAAAAGTGTCCTGAATTCAGCAGTCTGTGTATAGGAGTTCTTGTTCACTACCTTTATTAACTATCTAGAAGCAGAATCTGATTCATTTCTTCCAGCAGCAAACACTGCTTATGACATGAAGCCTCAGGATTCACCAGGAAAGACGAAACGAGCTCAAAACATGCCACCAAGTGTTCAAATTTCCCAAGAATCCACAGCCACATACAGATGTGAATCTCTGTTTCACAGCCGTGTCCCTTATGATCCCATCCATGCAGATGACACAGGGGTCGATGGTACAAGGCCAGCTCCAGAGGTTCCCGAGTGGCTGACTGCAGCTTCTGTAACTCACTCTTCAGCTCGGCCCGCCTTTCAGAAGTTTGACTTCTAAGTCTCTCTGCTGTAGTCCCTGTCGGAGGCGGCAGTGAGCTGCTCCTTTTTTTTTTTTAATTCATTTCAGAGAGGAGAGAGAGAGAGAGAGAGAGAGAGAGAGAGAGAGAGAGAGAGAGAGAGATGGGGAGAAGCAGGAAGCTTCAGCTCCCATATGTGCCTTAGACCAGACAAGTGCAGGGTTTTGAACTGGCGACCTCAGCATTTCAGGTCGATGCTTTATCCACGGCGCCTCCACAGGTCAGGCTCTGAGCTGCTCCTTTTGAGGCTCTGACGTTTGTTTCTACTGTTCTCGATCACTACAAAGGGTTTCCAGTCCCTCATTCTCCACTGTGAAAACTGCCTGAGGGGCTTCAGCCTGCTTCCTCTTCGAGTCCCGTGCCTCTTCCTCTTTTCCTATTCTTTCATCAACACCTCTTCCCTGAGGTCAGCTTGGAGTGCAGTGAAGGGAGCCACACTCCGCCCATAGCCCCAGAGACTAGCCTTGCCAGGGCCAAGGCCACCAGACCAGGAGGTGATCGCAGGGGCCATAGGACTGACCTGGTCCTCTCTGCCAACTGTCCAGGAATTGCTGCATGGGCGGGGCTAGTGATCCAACTGTCAGACAGTTGCTGGGCAACGCCTGAGTGAAGGGGTGACGGGGGGTGGGGGTGGGGGGATGCTTCTCGGTAGAGGCACCTGGGACGGAGGAGGTCTGGCCTGGGTGCACAAGGGGCCCTTCTCCAGTGACAGGTCCCTTCTAGGCCTCCTCTGTTTCCTCTGTCTTGGAAAATACACAGCACCTTTGACTTTCTTGTCTTGCAGTTCGTGTTGTCCTGAAGCTTGTGATTTCCACACCACCATTTATTTTACATTTGAGGTCGAATTCACCCAGTGGCACGCGTCCATCTTAAGAGCACAAGGCACACGTTTGGGCAGATGTCCACGCCTGTGCCTGACGCCCGCACTAGTAATCTTTCAACTGTCTCTTATAATGCCTACTGCTCCAGGGTTGTCATTAGTGAGAGTTGTCTCAGGGTCATCCTACGTGATGGCTTTGTGAAGCTTGCCTTGAACCCTGATCTGGGGATTGCTAAGGTAGGGAATACATTTGCTATGCTTGCAGGCGATGCCAGATTGGAAGATATAGTGGTTAGAATTGGGAGAAATTAAAGTGAATATCTTAAAAGTGAAACAGAACACACAGTGACAGGTCAGTTAGCATTATGTTAAGATTCTTAACTGACCATAGAAAATCATCTACTGTAGTTATAGGTATAGGTAATGCCATTTTCTAAATGTTTCCATCTAAGAGCAGCAGTAAGGTATCAAGACTTTCTTTTCTCTCTTATTGTAAGGAAGTTAAGTGATATTGTTTAAGAGTTTACTTTCAGGAGTGTTATATATATTTTCTAGATTTGAATCTGGGTTCTGCTCCTAAATTGCTATTATCCTGGGCAGGTATAGAACTGTTTTCTAATCTGTAAATGAGTAAATGATAGTGCCTACCTTATTCAGGCTGTTCTGCAGGCTAAGTTAAGAACGTCAAGTTCTTAGCTCAAGTATTGCTCCATAGTAAGTTTAAAATACTATTATTATTCATTTTATAGGTTCTAAAATGATAGTACAGTAATGCCTCGGTTTTCGTCCGTTTTGATTTCGCTGATTGTTTTCAAATGGATTATTGATGAAAACCGAGGTATCACAGTACTGTATCATGAGTATCAGAATATATTTTATTCTTTAATTGGAGAGTTTTACAAGTTGGAAGTTCTGAGCTATCATTTCAGTAGCTTTTGAGATCTTTCTCTTTTTCGTACCAGTCCTAACCTGGCTCTAAGGACCATTAGGGAAAGCTGGATAACTGTAAAAGGAAATTCCGTTTGATGGCATTATCTTTATTCTAACTTAAAATAGTTGACCTCATCCCTCTCTGTTCTAGCCCTTAATCATACAGTCACTGGGAGCCAGAGCTCAGAGCACAGAGATAGCAAAACAGACACTGAAGGTAAAATTAAAGGTAAGTGTTTGAATAAAAATTTTATACTAAGAATGTGACATGCTCAAATATATTAAATTTGTTGAAGACATTTGTCAACACTGTATTACTGGATCAAAGTATTAAATCCTGCCTGATATATGCGCTGTGAGGTCGAGCATTTATTACACTTTGTTCAGTGATGTTCTACATACACACACCCCAGTTAGAATTGTGCCTAAAGCATAATAGGAACTTAGTAAGTAGTTCAATGAATGATAATGAAATTGTTATTTAATTCCATATATACTATTGGCTGAAATTATTAATTCTTGAAAGTTTTGTTCATTTTTTTTTAATAATGAATATCCTTCCTGCCATCATGGTTTCAGCCGTGCATTTGCTTACTAATCCCAAAGAAAGGAAAACCACAAGATAAAAGTAATTTTTATAGAACATGGTGTTGAATGCTTTTTAGCTACTAGTTTGATGCGGCTTTTAAGCTTAATTAAAATTAAATAAGAGAGCGTTTTTGGCATTGGACAATGCCCCAAGCTGAGCTGAAATTGTGCTACTTTCTTCTTAAGTTTTTAACTCTGGAAAGTTCCTTTTTATTTTTTTAAACATGTTCTTTCTGCTGGATGTTTAAATTATATTTTTGTGACCGATTTAGCAGTTCTTCTAAACCTTCTGTTTTATCCTCAAGCTCCTGCTTGGTTAAATACAAATCATTAATAGTCAACACACTTTGAATTAACTTTGCTTTCTACATGTCTGACTCTCCAATGGTTCATATTTTATGATCTGCAAGTCGATGAACTCTCTTATTTTTCATCATCTAGAGCCTGTTTGAGTTTATTGATGATGCCATCTCCATTTTATTGTTTTGAGAGCTAACTTTCCTATAAAACCATGTGTTTTGCAGATTCTTGTTTCTGTTGGGCCACCTTTCTTAACTCAGCTACTTCTGATTGAGTTTTTGGTCCTTGGCTTCCAAGTCACCTCTTAAATGATTTCCTTCTGCTCTGCATGCATGTCTCTTATAGTTGTACTTTGCACTCATTCATGCCTATTGTTCAATTTTAAAAGTGAGAGTTGAAGTTCTTCCTTCTCTTGACTTAATAATAAATTTTATTTTTCTAAAACTTGAACACATTTTTCTTTATTTTTAAAATTTATTGATTAATTTTAGAAAGAGAGGAAGAAGGAAGAGAGAGAGAGAGAGAGAAAGAAACACTGATTTGTTGTTCCACTTACTTATGCACTCATTGGTTGATTCTTGTATGTGCCTTGTCAGAGGATTAAACCCAAAATCTTGGCATATTGGAACGATTCTCTAAACAATTGAGGTACCCTGCTATGGCTTGAACTCTTCCTTTTTTAATATATATATTTTAATTTTTTTTATTGATTTGAGAGAGAAAGGAAGGAGGAGGGAGAAAGAGAAAAAGAAGCATAAACTCGTTGTTTCACTTAGTTGTTCAATTTAGTTGTATACTCATTGATTGCTGCTTCTCATATGTGCCTTGACAGATGGAGGTTGGGTTGGGGGGGTTGAAACAAGACTTCTGCTGCTCCTGGGATGGCTCTTTATCCAATGAACCACCCTGCCAGGGAGAACTCATTCTTTAAGGTTTAGGTTGTCATCAATGAGATTGTTATTCTGGTTTAAGTTACTCCATCTCATTATTTCCTGTTCAGCATCAGACAGCACTTGCCGCCCTCCAAACACGTCTTCTATGAGTGTCCTTGTGGTGTAACTCTGTCCTTTCAACAGTTTCACTTGGATTTTTTTTTTTTAACATAGGCAGGAAGAGAGAAACAGGAACATCAAGCTGCTCTTGTATGTGCCCTGACTGGGGATAGAACTGCCGACCCTGCCACTTTGGGATGGTCCTCTCAACTGACTGAGCTAACTGGCCAGGACCTCATTTTGCTTTTTAATATAAGGCTTCAATTCTCATTTTTCAATTTTTTCTTGCTTTTTGTCATTTATTTGACCTTTTTTTTTCTTTTTAAACCTTTCGCATTTTCTGCAGGAGATAATTTTTTTTTAGGAGATAATTTTTTTATTAATGAATTTAATTCTAACCTCAAGTTCTTCGATCTTCTTGGTAGACCTTCTTTTTCAGTCTGTAAAACTTAAATCATTTTTTGTTTATCGTGGGTGTTTGAGCTCTCAGTTACTCAGATTCCTGGGCCACCTTGCTGTAAGAGAGTTTCCAGTTCTTTAATTCTTTCTTCATAGGCACTATTTTTTCTTGATACCTGTGACTTATTTCTGCCAGTTTCTGTTGATGGGCCATCTGCGATACTGCCATTATAAGTTGATAGTAATCTTTTTTATTATTATTATTTTGATTCTCTTGAAGTTTCTTCATGGTATCCTGCAGCTTTTAGATTTCTTGGTGATAAAAGCTGTTTGCTCCTCATGCTGTGGAAATCTGAGCAAAGTACCTTGATTCGGGGGGATATACCTCAGTTCTACTCACTATTGTACTACCCACCAGTGCAAATGTCATTATTAAAACTAAAAAATAACACCCTAGTATTATTATGAAAGAAATTTTGACCTCAAAGACCACATTTTCAAACGGTTGACCTAAAGTAACCTTGTATTGGCCCTAAGATAATGTAGACAACCAGTAAGTGATAAGTGGATGAAAAATCAATCAGTGAAATAAAAAGCTGTGGTATCCTTGTTCTGTACCCTTTGTCTGTTCCCTCTCCTGTTTTTCCTTTCTACTTCATTCAAAGATTTAAGATGAAATAGCTTTCAAGGCTAACCATTATTATGCCATTGTTATAAACCAGCCATGCCTCCAGGGAGTCTGCACTAGGGTTTTAAAATGGATTTAACACATTTGCTATACTGAGTTTTCAGTAGTGAGTGTAATTACCCTCTAAGGTTTATGGTAAACTTTATTTTACTCTAAAAATATGCACCACGTCAAATACTAACAGCTAATACTTGTATGGTGCCTACTATATACTAACTGTTGCAAGTAATCTCTATTTATCTAACTATCATTTATCTATCTATCTATTTACTAGTTATCTGAATTTTTTGTGACTGGTACTCTTTTCTTTCACATAGGAAGAAACAAGCTAAGAGTGTTTAAGCAACTTGGCTGGGGTCACCAAGCTAATAAGGGATACAGCTAATCTCAGACAAGCTGGTGTTGAAGCCTGTGTTCTTGAGCATATGTTGTCTCCTCGTAGATCATGTATAAGAGAGAAGAAACCTGAATGGGAAAGTTTTTAAAAACTTTGTTGTTTTATTCTTATAAATCTTTATATTATCTCTGGGTGCCATTTTTTTTTTCATTGGTAAAAAAGTTAAATAACTTGTGAAGTCCTTTTCCATGATCTCATAGTCTGTTTAGATTTTTCTGTGTAACATAATTGTACATACATCAAGATTTTAGAAAACATTCTTTGTTTCTTAGTGTATATCTATTTGCAAACAAATGATTTTCACCAAAGTCTATAAAACAAAAACCCTACTTAGCATCCATAAAGGAAATGACCACTAGGTGGCAGTCAAACAAAGCAGGACTCTGTGTGTCTTGGGTACACCCCAAATACACAGAGAAGCTGCAAATAAAATCCTAGAGGGCTCCAAATTACTAACTTCACCAGAACTGGGACACAGTGACTGCCCTCTCCTTGCCCAGCCACTTGCCTGCTGACCTCTGTATAGTAAAGTGAAAGACCTGAGGCCTTGCAATCTAATTGATTTGGTTTTGAAAACTGTCTCTAAAAATAGTAGCTGTGTAATAGGCAAATCACCCTAATCTTGTCACCGTAACTATAAGAGATCTAAAAAAACAAAAATGGTGCTACAGTTAAAAGTCTTTCCCTCTTGTGCCCTGGCCAGTTGGCTCAGCGGTAGAGCGTCGGCCTGGCGTGCGGGGGACCCGGGTTCGATTCCCGGCCAGGGCACATAGGAGAAGCGCCCATTTGTTCCCCCCCCCCTCCTTCCTCTCTGTCTCTCTCTTCCCCTCCCGCAACCAAGGCTCCATTGGAGCAAAGATGGCCCGGGCGCTGGGGATGGCTCCTTGGCCTCTGCCCCAGGCGCTAGAGTGGCTCTGGTCGCGGCAGAGTGACCCCCCGGAGGGGCAGAGCATCGCCCCCTGGTGGGCAGAGCGTCGCCCCTGGTGGGCGTGCCGGGTGGATCCTGGTCGGGCGCATGCGGGAGTCTGTCTGACTGTCTCTCCCCGTTTCCAGCTTCAGAAAACACACACACACACACACAAGTCTTTCCCTCTTCTCATCTACTCAGAGAGAAGGGAGGCCTGACTGCTTCATATTTGTTTTGCCCCTTTGGTAACATTAACGGTAGGTCACAACAGCAGCAGTAAAAGCAACTTGCTCCTGTCTGTCATTCCTGTTGGAAGTCGATGCCACGAAGGCTCCTTTGACCCAGGTCCCTGGATCTTCTACCCGTCCTCACCCATGTGACTTGCCATTTCCTGTCCTTCCCCTGGGAACGGCTCCTGTTTCTCCATTTGTCCTGCTTGTTTTCATTCCTAGAGCAACCAGGGCAAAAACCCCTCCATGGTCATTTATGGGACAAGCTCACTATTTGGGAAATTCTTACAGAAATTCTGGTGGAACATGTCCCATTTTGCAACTTCTGTCTTCTCCCCAAGGGCCCAGGATGATTCCCTGAGAGTTGAAGTCTGGCCCGACAGCCCAGAGGGGTGGTCAGTGGAGAGTCCATGGTGCCATGAACATGCCTGGAAAAGCAAAGCCATGTTCAGCTCAGATTCCAAGCTGACAATAACGTTTCTCTCCCAAAGGGAGTGGAAATGTTCATCTCATGGTGGTGACATGAATATAGGATCAGAGAAGCCGAGAACAATTCTACCCGAGAAAGGACACAGTCATATGCATGATTTCAGACACGGCACAGGCAATGGAGGATGACAGAGGGAGACAGCAGCACACAGCTCTTTCCACTAACCAGTGAAATCCCAGCCAGCCACCCGCAGGGCCCTCTGGGCAGAAGGAGGTCCTCCCATGGATATCAGTTGGTAAGGATCAGGGCTCAGACAGTCATTTTGAGCAAGTGATGAAACTAATAATTATCTGTGTCTCTTAATGGTGATAAAGGTCCTGGAGTATGAGAAAAACATCAGGGGATGCAGAAAAGTATTTAGATGTAAAAAGGACCATTTCCTTGCTTATCACCTGTCCCACAGGGAGAGGGAAGGAAATGGAAAATGAAATAATAATGTATATTCACTTTAGTCTATTGCTTATAATGTAGTTGTACTGAAAAATGCTTTGTGCTATTGATTTCATCTTGACCTAAAGCCCTTCTTCCCACTTCTGACAGAAAAAAAAGCAAAATTTCTTATTCAACATTTGGCAATCTTATCTCAAGTAAATTGTTATTAGGTATAAGTAATTATTAAAACAAATTGCTTCTCAGGCTATGTCTCTGCACTCAAACACCTTTGTTTTGCATGTGCACCTGTGGTGGGGAGTTGAATACATCCTCTCAGCAGGAAAAGGTGAGCATTCCTTCAGGTCTGCATGCTGTCCCTTCAGCCTTCACTGGCCCCAGGGCAGTATCTTCACTGATCAGCTCCCAGCCTCCTGTCCTGTGTCCACTGAGGTGCTCCCGGTCCTGAGTCGTCCTCCATGCCATCACGCTCAGAATACACTGGTTCCCCCTGCAACCCCCAGTGAAGGGTCTCTGAATGCAGTGCCTCTCCTCCCATCCCAATTCTTCCCACTGGTCCTGAAGTTTTCTCTAAGTCATCCAGGGATGTGAGGTCTGGTTATGCCCAGCCAGGATCAGAGAGATTGTGATTTAATGCATTTTTAATTTCACTCTTTCTTTTGCTTGGTTCAACATTAAACAACATGTTGGCTCCTCATGAGTTCATTCCAAGAAGTGTAAAATCCCGCATGACCTGTCCGGGGAAATGGAGCATTAGCCTCTTGTTCTTGGATTTCCTCTGCCATGGATGTGTGTTTGTGAGCCCTTGTTCTCTCCACCTTTTCTCTCCCCTTGTGACCATCCACCTGAGAAGACACTTGTCTCTCTTCTCTTGTCCCGGCCTTGCTCTTGCTCTCTCTGCCAGACCTCCTGTCCCAGAACCAGAAGGGCCCCATACTTGTTTGCTATTAATCACCACTTGCTGAGTGGCAGAAAACAACAGAAATGTATTATCTCACATGCTGGACACAGAAGTCTGCTATGGGTCTCACTGCATTAAATCAAGAAATTATCAGGATGGGTTCCCTTCTGGAGACTCCAGGAATGAATTTGTTTTCTTGCTTTTTCCAATTTCTGGAGGCTTCCCACAGTTCTTGGCTCAAGGCTCCCTTTCTCCGTCTTCAAACCAGCAATGGTGGTTTGAGTCCTTGTCACATTGCATCCTCCACTCTCTGACTCTGACATTTCTTCTGCCTCCTTATTCATTTTATGAGTTTTATGGAACATACAGGCCTGGAAAAATCCCTTGTAATCTTCATAACGCACAGGGGTGAAAAGAGAATAGAACAAAACAAAACCCTTTACATCGTGTTTCCTGTGCAGTAAATAGCTGGACTGTCCAGACGCAACCTTCCTAGAGATCCTTAGTAGTCCCCCAGTATGACGCTGAGACTGGGGCGCCCCAGATGGGGAGATATAGGCCAACAGAGACTTTCATAGATTATTATATCTGAAATTGCACTGTCTACGTAGCGTTACCACCACTGCAGCTGTGGGTAAATGGAGGGATGGACCACAGACATAGAGGTGACAGCAACGGTCAGGGACCTTGGGACACCTATCCACACCAGCTGGGCTGGGGCTGCTTCAAGAGAAACGATTGCTTCACAATGGTCCTTTGTCTCCCTCCACGGCAGCTGTGTCTTCTGAAACCCTTAGCTTTCCTCCCGCCCCTTTCCTCCCTGAGGTGTCCTGACCGTCAGCACGGCTTCCTGTCGGTTCCGTGATTTCTAGCGAGCTCCTGGCGGCCACCTGTGTGGAGCTGCAGGCTGAGATTTTTGGTAGCAATCTCCTGTTGCTCCCCAGCCCTTCCCACTGACGTGCAAGCCCTTAATCCCCCGGACTGAAACCCTTCCCACTAGGAATACAGAGTGACTTCTCCTTTCTGAACTGCATCCGACTGAGGAAGATTCTTATTTTGTTTTGCAGGGGTTTTTTTTTATTTAAAAAATAGATTCACTGTAAAAACTTGGAAACTTTCAGAGTATAAAAATTTCCAACAAGCCCAGTAACCAGAGATTACTGCTACAAATATTTTAATTTGCTTTTAAAATTTTTCCAAGTTACATGTATATATATTAGATATTTCATTACTTGACATTTTGTTATTTTTGTCATAAAGTTAAAAAAAATCCTCAAAACATAAATTTACATGCTGTCTAATATTCCATTGCATGGTTATACTATAATATATTGAACCAATTTTATTATTGTTTGCTTGTTGGCCACTTCCAAGAATTTCAGGTTTTTAATATTTTTGCATTCTTTCACATGAATATCTGGGTACATCTGCTATTCTTAAGATAAAGACGTAGAAGTGGCTGAGTTAAGGGCATAAAGATTTTTAATGCTTTTGAGACATTTGGCCTTGACAGAAGTTGTAGTGATCTGTTAACCTCTCACCTCTCCTAACCAGACTTAGGCCAGTCTGCACGGGCTGCTGTGCTGACCCTACATCCCAGGTGACTGAACAGTGGGTTTACCCTGGATGCTAAATTCTGTGGGAACTCTAGCTACAGATGGCACTGATTAAGAGCCATGGTTAGACAGGGAGGAGAAGGTGAGACAAAGGCCACTTTCCTAAGCTAATTCCCTCCTCTGCTCAAAAATTGCTTTGGACTCTGCTGCATTGCCTCTGATTAAAAGTGTCCATCTCCTCCAATTTTGTCCCATTAGGATCTGTCCTTCATGAGGCCCTGGGTTCCTAGAGATAATAGTCTGCCAGAAATCGTACCTCATTGGTCTTAAGACAGTTAGGATCACAAGCCACTACACAGCACTTTGATGCCTGATGTGTAAAGCACATCTCAGTGTAATCCATACCTACTTTTCCAGTTCTTTTTTTTTTTCATTCTCTCATCCCCATCCCCCACAAGGAACCCAAGCTCCTCACATGTCTACCTGTGCGTACACCCACTCCTTTAAAGGCAGTGGGGCCAGTACGCCTAGGCCTGCGCCTGAGACCAAGAGCTGCAGGGCCCAGGACAGAGCAGCAGCATCCACACTGACTAAAGAAGGGCGCTGGGCGGTGCCTCTGGGAGTCCAATCCAGTTGGAGTGGTCAGTAAATATTACACAACACAGGGAATCAGCTGAAAGGACAAGTCCTTTAGAAAAGAAATCAGGGAGGAGGCTTGAGGTGAATTGATGAATACCATAAAAAAAAAAAAAGCATCTCACTTCTGGTAATAACTCACCCTCACAGTCTCTTTGAACACTGGACCAATTTTGTGGTAGATAATATCACTCACTCTAAGAGGAAGATAATAAAATCCTCGGTGGATCCTGTTTGAGCCTAAAAGAGGTTATTGACTTCTTAAACAGTAGAATCAAGGAAACGTGAGCGTTGGGCAAAGAAGAGGGAATGGCAGTGAAAATTGTGAGGGTGAGCTATAGAACTTGACAAAGAAGTTTTCCCAGTGGCTGAGAATGAAACCCTGGTTAAACAGTATAGGAACTGAGTGTCCCTTTCTGTCCCAATGTGACATTAGACAAAAGCTACACAGCAGCAAGCTTGGGTACTCGCTCTCCAGGAAACACTGAGTCCTGGGAGATAAGCCCCGAACCATAGGAAGCAGCTCATTACCAAGAGTAACAGCTTGCTCATCAAGACTTCTGAAGGACTTTGTGGTGTTGTGGTCGCCTACCCAAGACATCATGCCAGAAACTCTGCCCAGTCCCAACCAGTTTTCCCATTTCTGAGGCCTGAAAACCCTATAAGCATCACCCACCCCTGCCTTGATTACCCTCCTCTGAAATTTACTAAGACTATCAAGGTGTAGGTCTAATATACCTGGCTTTGCTTGATCAATAGATTTCTCTGTTTTGTTTTCTGTTTTCTGGGGGTGGGGGGGCAGTTGACATGTCACGAGTGAAGTGTTGCTCTTACATATGAAACAAAAGCTTTATTGTATTTTGTCAGAAATGAGGTCACTGCATCTTATCAAACTGCCTTTACATTTTGAATATTGGATTAAATGTCAAGATTTCTTTGCCCCCTTTGAAGAATCTGGAATCTAGTAATCCCTGAAATTTTTTCACCCTTGGGATTGAAAAGCTTCTAAATACTTTGTTTCCCTCATGAGTCCTGCAGCATCCCTTACTCTCCTACATTTCCCCCTCCCACTCTCAGAAAGTAGAAGAAGGTAACCAAAAACTGATAGAATCTGAAGCCATGTTCTTTCCAGAACAGGTGAAGGAACTGTGGTTGTTAAATGCATTTAAACCCAAACATTCATTGTGTGTGTCCAGCTCTGGTGTTCCTGGCGCTGCAGGAATAAACAGAAAACCTCCCAATCTATAAATATGTAGATAAATATAAGTTGGAATAGATGAACTGAGAGAAACAAAGAAGGTGAGTAATCTAGAATTATGGGGTGGGTGGGGAGAACGATGGGGGAACAATTTAGAAACAGTGGACAAAAAACAGCTCCTGAGAGGGATGTTGGAGCTAAGAACCAAGACAGAAACCAAGCAGGACTAGGAGGAGCAGGAGGGAGCCCAGGACATAAAATTTAAAGGGATACTCATTCTCCGGGTCATGTAAGTGTTGGTTTGGGATTTTCTTTTTTCCTTGACTCTGACAGTAAGGGTCTCCTGAGTTTGCTTCCAGGTTCGTCTCTTTCCTTAGTCTTCTTGGCATGAAGATGAGAAAGAGACAGAGGAGAAGGCGGCATGGTGCAGTGATCCTATGTCGAAGAAACAGGATACCCAAGGCTCAGAGGTGGAAAAGAGCTTGGTATGTTTCCAGAGGCCTGCATCTGAGTGGACAGAGGACGAGAGGCCCAAAGTGAGGCTGAAGAATGGGAGACCCCTGGTCCTTAATGACACCACTAAATTACTGAACTCATCGTAAGAGCAATAACCGCTGGAACTTCAATTAAAAAAAATTAATGCTCTTAAGACTTGTGCCACTGGGCCTTCTAAGCCATATGAGGCATGTAGACCTTATTCTAAACGCAATGATAATAGGTTTTACTTTGGGAAATGATACAATGGAATATTTTATATGTTTGAGCTTTCTGAAAAACAGATTGGAAGGGCGGGCATGTGTGAAATCAGCAAGACAATAAGCAAATGTTTGTGTCAGGGCAGGCAAGAAACGATGACAATCTAGATTAGATAGATGGGCATAGAAAGAAAGGGGCAGGTCTGAGATAGGACTTGATGACTTGATGTGGAGCTTAGAGAAATGTGGCCTGGAGATCTAAGCCCTGCATGAGGATGAGCTATTCCTGGAAGAGAGAGGGGGAATGAGAAGACAGGACAGTGAAGCAGAGAGGTAAGGAGAGAGCCTGGGCAACTCCACACACAGCAGTCTACCAGAGAAGACACCAGGGAGGAAATCAGAGCTTGAGGAACACGTGCATTCAGAAAGGAAGCGGTTGAGACACGCCAATGTCCACTAACATGTGAATAGACAAGCGCGATATATACACACAAAGGAATATTATTCCGCGCTGAGAGGGAAGAAAATTCCATCATGCCACGTAACTCACAAGGAAATTTTGCTGAGTGAAATAAGCCAGTCACAAAAAGACAAATACTGTACGGTTCCAATTCTATGTGTTATCTAAAGAAATCAAACTTGTAGAAACAGAAAGTGGAATGGTTGATAGCAGTATTTGGTAGGGTTAATGGAGTATTATCAATGTTTGGGTAGAGAGTTCCAGTTTTGCCAGAAGAAAAAAACGGTAAAGATCTGGTGCAGAAAAATGTGAATATACTTAATAATATTGAATGTTAAAACTGTAAAAGTTACGTCTGTCATCACAAGTAAAAAAAAATAAAAATAATAATTAAAAAAAGTTATTTCTTAAAAGGAGAAGTGGCCAGCAACAACAAAAGTGAGTGCTGCTAAGGGACCAAGCAAGAAGACACAGAAAGTTAATATACAAATTTATTTTTTATTTTATTTATTTTTTAGGTGAACAGGAGGGGAGATAGACTCCCACATGTGCCCCAACCGGGATCCACTCAGCAGCCTCTTTCTTGGGCAAATGTTCAAATCTAATGAGCTATTTTTAGCACCTGAGGCCAATGCTTGGACCAGTTGAGCTATCCTCAGTGCCAAGAGAAATGCTTGAACCAATTGAGTCATTGGCTGTAGGAGGGAAAGAGGGAGTAAAGGAAAAGAGGGATGAGGGAGAGGCAGATGGTCACTTCTTCTGTGTGCCCTGACTGGTAATCGAACTCAGGACATCTATACGCTGGACCAATGCTCTATCCACTGAGTTATTGGGAGGGCCTATACAGATTTGTCATGATGGCAACCATCAGACCTTTACAAATTTAGTTACAATGATATGAAGAACACCAGACTGGGGCAGAACTAGAAGTTTAGGAGACAGCCTGTGTGGACAGTTCTCAGAAGATTAGCAAGGAAGAAGACTTGAGGCAGAGTCAGTAGGAACTCATGGGAGACTTTTTGGTGTGGTTTTGTTTGAGGAGGGATGCTATTGGAATATATTTGCATGTTAATGGAATGATGCATTGTAGAGGGAGAAACTGATGAGTCAGGCGATAGAACATCTTAAAACATCTGTCCTTGAAGAAGTCTGAGGAGAAGGGGAAGGAGCTCTTGGGAAGGACTAGTTTTGACAGAAAGACAGACACTTCCTCTAAGGTGACAGGAAGGAAGGAGCAGGTGAGAGTGCATGCAGGTGGGATTTTGGGGTTTGGGGGTGAGCAGTGGATAGAGCTCCCATCTGATGGTTTCTATTTTCTCTGCAAAACACCAGGTGACATTGATAGTGTGAAGGGCGGGGAGAAGTATTATCAGTGTTTGAAGAGAGAGAATGTATGTCCTTAGTCATCCACGTTCCTGGGAGAATAAACCTGCCAGTGAGTCACAGCAGGTCTGACAGCTGCATGGAGGGCTGTGGAATTCTGTATTCATTATTTTAGAGAGAAACTACCACGTTTTATATTGGTCCAATCTAGACACACCTCTGAAACTGGGATGCATTCTCCTATTGTTCCATAGTTTCCTAGCATTGTTTTATTTTTTTTCTTAGTGGTCCATAAAACAGTGGGCATTTTGTAATCAGTGGCATCTTAGAGTCAGTGAAGTGTGGTGGTTTTACCCCTGCCAGGTTCAGCGGCTTGTGCGATGACATGGAGAAGACATTTCTTTCAAAGGTCAGGTTTCAAAAATGAATAGAAAACAGCTTGACAATAGCTGTCAATCACAGAAGCTATTTGAGCCCACTTACATGCAAGTAATTCCAACCTTATTGTGAGCGCTGTCTCCTGATGTGATCAGCTCTGTATTACTGAAGATGTTTCCTCTGGAGGTTTGGTCTTGCAAGGCCCATATTTATGATCTTCTGCCAGTTTAAGATTCTATCATAAAATTTTCTTGCAAACTCAACTCTAATGAAACAACAGTTCAGTATTTCTCTGCCAAGGTGCTCAATGTTGGACACTCAGAAGTTGTGTCTTATGTAGAAAGGTGGTTATTGAAGAAAGAATCCAGAGAGCATGTATATCTATCCATCAAATATTAATACTTATTAATTATCTATACTAAGCAGTCTATTGGTTTGGGGGGAAAGAAAAAGAAATAAAATCTGGGTCTCTGACCTATTGGAGCTCACACAGACTAAAACACAGAGTTGTCACCAGAGGTATTCATTCCTCTAAGCACGTGTGTGGCACATATTTATTAAGCTCCTGTGAAGTGTCAGGCACCGTTTTAGGTCCTAGAAATACAAAAATAATAAAAGTGACAAGATTTCTGCCCCTCTAACCTTTGAGGAATAAAATTAACCAGTATTATTCCCAAGCATGATGAATTATATAGATAAAAATATAAGTGGACTAAAGGTGAGAATGATTGGGGTGCTGCCTTAGGCAGGGTGTCAGGAAAATCAATTAAATGACTTTGGTCACAAGTAATAGAAGACCCAACAGTGGCACAAGTCTTAAGAGCATTAATTTTTTTTAATTGAAGTTCCAGCGGTTATTGCTCTTACGATGAGTTCAGTAATTTAGTGGTGTCATTAAGGACCAGGGGTCTCCCATTCTTCTATTCCCATATCGTCAACAAATTATCATTTTCCTCAGGTTTGTTGCTTCATGGTTGCAAGATGGTTGCCACAGCTGCAGACATTGCACTCTCTTACAGGTTTGGAAGACAGAAAGGAGAAAGAGGTAGGGGAAGAGGGGCAAGATAACTTTTTTTTTCCCCAAATGTAGCTTCCTCATTTTATCAGGAAAAAAAATCCTGCCTAGAAGCTTTCTCCTCCCTCCAGCTGACTTCCCTAAAAGGTTATTGAACACGAATAGTCACCTGTCTACATCTAATTCAGAACTAGAAAAGAAAGGACTTATATTGGCACAGTTGGTTCAAAATCATTGTGAGTTACCTAATCTAGATTTTTGCAAGAAAGGAGATAGAATGGCCTTGAGTAGAAAAATGATGGCTGCCAACCCCGGGAACGCTTCACCCAGGAGCTGACATTTACACTGAAACCTAAACAATGAGGTGGCGCTAGTCTCATGTGCCATGTACAACGGTGGTACCGGGCCAGGTGGCTGATCATGGAAGGTGACACATTGGAGGAGACACTTGAGGACAAGGGTGAGTCAGCCAGGTGAAGCTCAGGGTAGAGATGGGTGGAGGCCTTTCAGGCTGCTGTAAGAGGCCAATGGAAGAGAAAAGGGATGCGAACCAATTTCACGTTAGACTAGAAAAAGATAAACAAGATAGGGTAGATCTCAGCCCTGGTGAAGGTGACTTCAGAGGGAAATATTCAGATTCTAACATTACAAAAGCAGCGACGGGGTAAATGCATGCAAAAGGAGGCATAGCTCAGTTTCACCGTAAGTTTTGGAGGAGACTTTCTCAAGAGATAGCTGAGTTGAATCACGATTGAGGACAAGAAGTTTGCCAGCAAACAGGTGCGAAGGATGTCATAGATACAGGGCACAGCATGCACAGAGGCCTGGAGGCTTGAAACAACACAGTGAAAACAGTAAAGAATTATCAATCTCGTGTTAGTCAGAAAGCCTCTGGTGACCACGCAGAAGCTATGCTCCAGAGCTCTGCTTTATTTATATAGTTGATGCCAGCACCTCCCTTTTAGAAGGTTGAGAGTCCCAGATGAGAAAAGCCAAGTTGATTTTCTGATTAATGCAATATGAGGTTAGGCTTGGGTGATCTCCAAGAACATTTCCACCTTTTGTATTTCTGGTCTCTAGTAGATACTCAATAAAAGTTTATTAAACATCTAAAGTAGGGACAATCTTTCTGGCTGCCAAACTTTACTCATCAATACGAATTGGATGTGACCTTCAAAGCCTGACTTACCTCTGCCAGCTCCAGGGAGTGGCCCTGGGCTATCAACCTCCATCACCCTTTCCCTGCCTCAGACTTACTGCTCCAGCTTTGAACAGAGAAGACCTTAGCATTTTTCACATCTGTATTTCTTCTCTTCCCAGTTATATTGTCACCTCTTAGTGCTTGTGGGTCCTATTTTATGTAAATCAATACAAACACAAATATGTATATGGCACATTAGGTATAGGAATTCAATGAAAATATTGAATTTTCACACCTGCTAGACAGACATGACTGGATTTCAGCCCCAAAGGTGATTCTCAAATCTCTGGTCCCTCCCTCAAAGATCCCGAGCAATCCATGAAGCAAAATGAAGATGAGGGAACACTGTGATTATAGATCGGGGTGCCTCTCCCTATGTTGCAAGAACATCTTAGTGAAGGGTTTGAAAAATGCCACACCTTTGATAAACCTAAGTGTGGTTTTTGAATTATGGGCTTGGGAGGGCTAGTAAGTACATGATTGCTTAAGAAAAAAAAAGAAGGAAAGAAAGAAAAACAATTTTTAGTGTTCAAAGTGAAAAAGGAACGTCACTGTCCACATTGCCTTCTGAGAACCTTTCTCTTTGTGTCAATAAGGCTAGGTTATGCTGAGGTAAAGAATAGCTCCCAAATTTCAGCCACAAAGAACAATAGAGTCGAAAGGGCTTATGCCCAACTCAGGTGAGCAGGACTTTTGGCTTCTCAGTCACTCAGTGACCCAGGCTGATGGAGTAGCTACCATTTTGAATTGCTGATTACCATGGCAGAACAACTCGCATGACCTCATTAAGCACAAGGAGGTTAGGAATTACAGTGCTACCTTGTGCCTGGAACCAGGGACAACCAGAAGTGATTCGAGAAAACACTACCATTATCCTAATGACCAGAAGACCAGACAAGGACAGAGCTCTGGGCATCAGCACTGCTCTTTTCCATTTTCAGTTGTAGGCGGATTCACCGGGACGTTTGTAGCCATGACCAAGTACCACGGATCCCGTGCTGCCTCCATAGTCCTGGATCCCTTCCCAAAAAGGGAAGCCTTTGCTCTTTGTAAGAGTCTGTGTGTCACCCAGCATCTGACTCACCTCTTCTCCCGCACGCTGCCCCGCCCATTGCTGGAGCTTGTCCCATGCAGGACTGGTCTGTCAGGCTGCAGGGCCCTCGCAGCTGGGGTTGGCTGCCTGTGCCAGGGCAGGACCCAGCCTGACTGCCTGGGCCTAGGAATCGGCCATTCGGGGCTAAGTTGACGGCTCAGTGATACAGGAACCCAGCCTGCTGATTTGTGGCAAGATATGTCAATGGAAAGCTACTGACGCCCTTGTCTCCAGCTGCCGGGGGTCGGGGCAAAGTTGCTGGTGACTTGTTGGCTAGCCACAGTGAGTAGTCCCATGTCCTCCTTCTCCTCCCAATGACTTTTTTTTTGGTGAGAAATTTTAGAAACGAGTTGCCAATTACGATTCTACAGGTACGAGGCTTTGTAGTTTGGGGTCTACTGAATAACATACAAAGTAAATACTAAAAAAGGAATTAAGTAACTTGGACTTATATAATTCAATAAGAGCATTAGTCTGGTATAAAAATATTTTTGTTTTTATTTATTAATCTCTACTCCTCTGACCTCATTCAAATATCAGTGCCCCAGAAATGGAAATCTTTGAAGAAATTTTCTTTTTCTAATAATCTAAAAGTGATGTGCAAATATACAGACTAATTATCTATTTTTTAAATAATTTCCTCTCTCACCCAACTTTGTAATATCTTATCTACAATTTGGACTTATTATCAAGGCACAACCAGATTTAAAATCTCCTTGTACACACAGGAATCTTTTTACACCTTCACAAGATAAATAAATAAAAAGATCCTGCATTTTCAGTTACTAACCTACAGCATTAAGAATTCTTGACCTTAGACATTATTTTTCACAAATCAGTATTTCTCAAGAGAAATGTAAACTTTGGGAAGATTTCTCTTGGTTTGTAAGCCGGTCTGTATGATGTCATTCTTTGTACTGGAGGAGGTGATGCCCAAGTATCTACATTTCCATTGATTTTCATTATCATTCCTTAAAACATGGTTATAACTGATACTTAATTCTGTTCCTTCCCTTTTCTGAAGATTTCTTTGTCAGTATTTGTTGAATGTGAATTTCAAAAGTTTAGTTTGCTTAGAAAATTTTTATCCTTTGAATTCTGACACATGGGTTTTCCCTCTAAAAGGAACTTACAGATAAAATAATGAGGCTTGAATTAATTTCACATTATTTTTAGTTTATTGAATTTCCTCCATTAAAGCTCATTCAGATTCTTATACTTTGGGGAAACCGACTTATTTGTAGCTCAGAGAAATTATTTCAAGTACATTTCTGGGCAAATGATTAGCCTTAAAAGAA
This sequence comes from Saccopteryx bilineata, assembly GCF_036850765.1. Lineage (NCBI taxonomy): Eukaryota > Metazoa > Chordata > Mammalia > Chiroptera > Emballonuridae > Saccopteryx > Saccopteryx bilineata. The sequence continues at coordinate 26,536,987 of NC_089490.1, read as the reverse complement.
TACAAAACTTGTCTTTAGAGATTGGCTCTAGAGATCATACAGCCCCAAAACCCCTTTTTGACTGTATTTGCATAGTATAGGGTTACAGCATCATTGTGTTTTTGCCAAATGAATGGAAATTTGTAAACAGAAGCCATGACTCTTATTCAAAGACATGAGAACAGCAGACAGCTCCAAGCCCGGTGACAGCCTGGTCTTTCTAAAGCTGGACTTTGGAGCAGGAGAACAGGGGTTGAGGGGTAGAATTCTTTGGCCCTGGGCCCAGGCGATAATGGGGTACAGGGTCAATGGAGAATATTTCTAAATATGGCTGAAAAAATATCAGAAGCAACTAATCATCAGTCTGCCTCCTGTTATCAGCATGTACAGATTCTAAACCACATCACCAGGAAAATCGCTGCTTGCTGCTGGAGCAGACCCCAGCCAGGCCCCCTCCCTGTTCTCCTGGGGTACTGAGTCTGCCGTTGTAGAGGATTTGATTTAACCCACCGGTGGGAAAACGGCCTATTTTAGAACACCGTTTCTGTTTCCACAGAACCCATCGCTTAGCATGCTGTCTCGTTATCTTTAATCCTGTTATCTTGGGAACGCATGCATTTAAAAAAAAAAAAAAAGTGTATGTCTTTTAACATAATCTTCATCTCTCAAGCCAATACATCCCCTGATTTCAATTTTATTTAAGGGTTAGGCTGTAGAATCTTTATTGTTTCTGCATATCATTCCTGGATCATTTGATTTCAATGAACAAGTTTCTAAGTCACCGGGATTTTGTTATAATGATATCAGGGTATGAAACACAGGGTCCTGCGTGTCGCCAGGACTCTATGTTGGCCTTTGTCCTCGGCGGGTGACGTATCTGCTTCATTGGGCGCTAGCTGTCCTTTCTGTACTTGGGCTGTCCTCCCTGTCATATTGTTATCACCCGGGGCTGTTTGCAGTTCTGCATGGTAATATCACCACGGGAGATGTTTTAAGAGCCCATTCATCTCAAAATGTTAACAACGACTGCAGTCTGGGTGAAGGGGGTGTAGGTGTCTGCTGTGCTATTCTTTCAACTTCTCATAGTAATGATATTATTCCAAATATGAAGTTTTGGGAAAGAAATCTTGATGTTGAAGGCTTACCGCCCGAAAATCTGATTCAATGGGCCTGAGGAGGATCCAGACTGGTAATTTTATTTTTAAAAGCCCCTCTGGGAATCCTAATGTGTAATCAAAGCTGGAAATTGCTACTGCTCTAGAAGCGAATGGGTCCCTTTTCTTTCTTCCTGTCAAAGTACGAAAATTCCTGTGGTGAGGACCGGTGGGCCAGCTTGGCTCGGCTGCTGTCCCCTGACCCGGTCAGCAGTGTGAAGCACATCATTCAGAACAGCTGCATGCACAGTATACAAGGTAGATAACATAGGTGAGGCGAGGGAACAGCTAAGCAAAATAATTAATAATATGATGATAATGATAATAGGTGGCCAGTGTATTCCTCCATCAGAAATGCAAATTGAGTCCTGAACTGATAAACCGGAGAACATCTGGCTATTGAGAAGCCAAAGATATTTCATTATATCATTGTTTTGAAGAAAATGGAGTGATGGAGAATTATTCTTTGTCAGCTTAAATGTTTCGTATTGAAAAATAAAAATGAAATATCTGCTCACAAAACTTAGGGGACATTTTATCACTTCATATTCATTTTGAAACATCTCCTAATTTTTGTGAGCCACATATAATTAATAACAAAAATAGAAAACTTTGTCCCTATCAAAGTGGGCCTTACAAATTGCTATGTGTTAAATAACAATAGAAATACCATTAAAGAAGGTGATGTCTAGGCCTAATGTTCTAGTGAAAGCAGGTATACATTGTATTCCATGACTCGTTTGATCTTTAAAATTTCCCATGGCCATAAAGAAATTCTCCAGATCAGTAGGTTCCGAGTGACCCCACCCCTACCCTGTATGTCTTGCCGTAGATTCTGTTCATTTTCTCTTTGATGGGGCTGCCTTTTGCCAAGGGTCTGGCCAAATTCTGAGAGTCTTAAGCAGTGTCAAATTGTCTTGTTGCCCGAAGTGAGTGGCACTGTCACTTCTGTGTAAGTTTGGACATGGAGACCTTTTGTGATGGTCCTCAATGTCATGGACCTCATATTGTACCCCAGGTCACCCACAGAAGGTCCTGTCACCTCTCGGGGCATTGGGTCGCCAATGACCCTGGTGTCTCTGTGCTTTGGGAGGACTGGTATGCAGAAGATGCATAACAACGATGGAAATGGCTGAATGGTGACATGTCTCCAGCTTATTCTGAAAAGAGAAGTGGGCTCCCTGTATCAAGAACAGGACTTTAGGCATGATAGAGACTGTGATTTCTGAAGGAATCAGAGCAGGAAGAGATAGGAAGAAAAGACATGAAGATGGATGAGGAGTTTCACAGTCTCTGCTCAGACAGTCTCTGCTGATGAGAAAATGAAGAATTGGTGTGACCTCTGTGGACCCGGTTAGTGGAGGGGAGAGTGGAGAACAGATGTATCTGTGTGGGCGAAGCGGGCCCAGTACAGAGGCCCAAAGCCCAGCAATGATTGTGCATTTAGCAGAAGCTAGCACAGAGAAGGCTTATCTTTGCATGTCTCTCCTAATGCTGAAGTCAGAATGTCATCATTCTGGAGAAAAGAAAAAGGTAAAGAAAAGAAGAAATTCTGAATTGATCAGAAAAGACCTAATTTAACCTGACAGTCAATGAGCTCACCTTGCATGTAGGAAAAATTTTTTTATCATTGGCACAAATGAGGACTCGAGTGCAAATTTCATTTGATTATAGTGCAAAAAACAAAACAAAACAAAAAAAAAAAAAAACCAACCCTGCAAAACAAAACAATTACATCTTTTTCATGATTGCTACATGTGTACTGCTCCACATAGACTTTGTGTACTTGTTCTCACTGTAGACTTTAAGTATTGATTCTTCCTCCAGCTATTGATCCAAAAGGCTAGCTTTTCTCCAAAGTGCTGAATGTGTATGAGACTTTCCGGCCTTTCCCCAAACCCCGTGTGTCTTAGTACTCCCTGGACATTGCCCTCCATCTGGATCCCCTGTCCTGAAGTGTTTCAAAACTTACTTGTTGCAAAACTCTCTTCCCGCCCAAGAACCAGATTGTAAACAAGTTGCCCTTTGAATAGAAACATGGATGCCTTGGCCATTCTCTCCTTCATTGAACATGGAGAATGAGAGTAAATTAACAATATTTTTAGACATTCGAAGATTAAGAGAGTCTACCACCCAAAACTCATTAAAAGAAGCTTGAACTGATACAGTCTAGCAAGAAGTAAAATGAATATAGAAAAAAAGGAATGAAATACAAGAAAGAATATGAAGAGTAAGGGACCGAAGAAAGATGGAAGATTTCTTTTTCAATTAAACTAGATAGAAATATCCTTTCACGTTTAAGAGTCAGATGGTTCCTTGTTTTTATATTGTTTTTTGTTTTTGATGATCAACTTGGGGAGCATTTTCTCTTTCTACTTATAGTGGAAAATAGGTAGCCATGGCTTTTTCACATATATATTAGTTGTGAATATTTTCATATATATATATAATTATATATATAATATAAATAAGAGAGAATATCAAATGTCAAATGAGACAAAGTTCACAAAAATATCATAAAACTATTTCAAAAGTGATCTAAAACTCCAATTTATGATATAATTAAAAGTATCTCTGGTTGAATACATACACATATTTCAGTGTGATCACCATGGTGTTGAGTCAGGAAGTCCACGTTTTTAATCCTTTTACTGCCATGCTGATCAAAGGAAGAATGCCACTTAAAATTTCTCACTTTAATATTCTCATTTTGTGACAAGGAAATAAAATGATTACTAATCATTGAGCATACTTGCAAGGATTTATATATATAAATATTCAAATTTAATGATTTTATGAACATCCACGGATCAGAAATCATTATGTGATAAGCTGTCATATATTTCTATCTTACAACAGTTACCTTATAACTATTTTATACATACATATATATGTGTGTGTGTGTGTGTGTGTGTGTGTGTGTGTGTGTATTATGCTGGGCTCTTTCACTTCTGGGTCTTTACTCTGGTGAACAATACAGTTCTGGGATGCTTTTGCAGCCTGTTATGTTTCACAGTTATCAGCAATGGATAACAAGATGGCTTTAATAGTTTTAAAAAATTGCTTAATTCTATTGAAATGTGAACAATGGTAGAAGTGCTTGGGGAAAAATGCTTGGGAGAAAATTTGTGTTAATGGAAATTCATTATTCTTGAAATAAATTTTTCTGCCTAAAAGCAACTTACATATCAGCTCGACTATCTCATTTATCTTCAAGACTTACTTCTCCTTCTCTATATTTTCTCATGATTAATGTTATCCAACTTCACCCAGCTGCTTAGCCTAGAGACATTAACATCATCTTTTTCTGTGCTACCTTTCCACATATGCTTTTCTTACTAACTTCTGCTTAGTTTTCTAAACACAAATTTTTAATAGTATTCGCCTCTTCGCTCCTTTCTCTACTCCTTTAGTCATGAGATCACCTGAATCCATCCCACCGCTACTGTGGTTCCAGCCCTCATTGTTCTTCTCCCGGACTGAGGAACGGCCTCTTCGCCGGCCTCCTGGATCTTGTGTCTGCCTTCTAACCTCCCTTGGCACTGTCGGCAGAATGATCTTTCCAAAATAAAACCTTGCCTGACCTGTGGTGGCACAGTGGATAAAGCGTCGACCTGGAAATGCTGAGGTTGCCGGTTCGAAACCCTGGGCTTGCCTGGTCAAGGCACATATGGGAGTTGATGCTTCCAGCTCCTCCCCCCTTCTCTCTCTCTGTCTCTCTCTCTCTGCCTCTCTCTCTCCTCTCTAAAAATGAATAAATAAAAAAAAAATAAAATAAAAAAAAATAAATAAAAAAAAACAAATAAAACCTTATGCTGGCATCTGATGGGTATTTATCTTCCAGGGAAGAACCCCACTGCTTTACCGCGGCACGGAACTGCCTCATGCTGGCATCAGCATACAGTTAGCTGATGAGTTCACCTGTGACTCCCTTTCCCTTCACATCCTTGATGCTCCACCTTTCTGACCTTCTCAGTCATCACTGGTTAGAACCTGCTATTTCTCCGCCTAGAATATTGTTCTTCCTTCACCCCTGGCAAGGTCCACACTAATGCCACCCCGTTTGTGACATTTCCCCGATCTCCATTAGGGAGAGTTTATCACTTTTTTGCCATAGGTTTTCAAAGTATATTTTGTATACTTCAAAGAGGGTACTTATGGCATTAATTTATACCATTTATGTTATCTGTTTTCCTCAATTAGACTGTAGATTCCTAAAGAGCCAGACCACATTTTGTTTGTGTTCATGACCATTTCTGAAGCCAGAATTTGAATAGCAGAAACAGGTTCAAAGTATGTCGATGATTTTTGAATGAATGAATAAAGAACTTAAGTATCTTGCCAAATGTCATTGAAAGGATAATGACAGAATTGAGGAAAAAACATAGATCTTATCACATGGAGACACCCAATCTCAGAAATTTTTATTTTTTCCAATTGTAAGTCTAGTTATTTGTAGAAAAAAAAAAGATATATAGAGAGAAACATTTGAAAAAATATATTTTTTGTAATTGATAATATTTTGATATCTTTCCAGTGGTTTTTGTTTGTTTGTTTCTTTTTAAAAATAACATTTAGAAATTAGGAAAACCTCAAGTATAAATATGACACAAATAAATTATAGATATTTCCACCTCAAGAATTAGCTGCTGTTAACATATTTGGTTCCAGTCTATTCTTATTCACTCCTTCTTTTTTAAACCACTCTTTTATTTAGAAATAATATGTGTTTATTATTTTAAAAATTTAAAGAAAACAGAAAAGTTAAAAAATAAAAGTAAAAGAAATCATTCTTAATTTTGTTTCTTAGAAATAACCACTGTTAAAGACTAAATATTATTTCAGATATTTTCCTGTGTATGTGTGTTTATATATATATATAAAGGACATGATAGATTGATTACTAGGTATAAAGAAAAGCAGGAGGCAATACAATTCTAAAGAGCTGATTATATGTATTTGTTATTTTAAATAAGTTAATAAGTTTACATTTATTTTAATTAAGAAACAAGTGGAACTTAAAAGATATTTAAACTTCTGAGATTTTTTTCTCCTTCACAATAATCTCTTGATCTATTTACTAGAAGATATTTCTTATGCTTAAGAAAAAGATTATGGAATATATTGAGATTAGGGGCAGTAATTTTTTAAAACTCTCTGTTGATTTTCGGCAGTGTGGATTTATTTCCCACAAGAAAAATGAGCTTTTAGCACCCTCATATTATTTTTCACCTCTTAATTTTTAACAGTGACATTTCAACTTATATTTATCATTTCTCTCTTCTAAATTTCAGGAAATGCTCTTGTACTATATTTAAAAGTAATTTTTCTTTTTTATTTTGATTACACTTACTGTGTGCTCTTTTTCAGGAATTGCCATTATCCTTGCTTTGGATTATCATCCTCCGTCTTCCATTAATACAACTTTCTCTCTATCTGCATTCTGTTTTTCATTCTTACCAGCATTTCTGCTTGATCAGCTCAAGTCTTTCCTTTATATTGACTTGCCTTGTTGCCTCTTCTTTTGCTTGAAGTTTCCAATTTATGAATTCCATATTATTTTGACCTTTGAGGTTTTTCCTCAATCTGTTATTTTTATCATTTCTTCTTGAAGCTCATATGTAATAAAATATTATTCTATATTAATATTTTCTATGGCTTCAGCTAACTGTATGTGCATATATGGGTGTGTATGTTAGTGCGCATTCTCCATAATACGTTTGCAATGGTTAAATGCATTTCTGGTAGTCTTGCTCATGTTACGATTGCTCTGATATATAGTGGGTGACTTCTTGCCCTTTCTTTCCCCATATGTGACACTATATTACTTTTTGCCATGCTATGGTTTGGTCTGAGGTCTAGGTATCTTTGTGCTCTGTTCAGGTTTCTGCAGGAGGAAGAAAAGCTCAGCAGTAGCCCTATTCTTAATGTACCAGGTGAGCTCTCAGCTAGGAATAGCTAGCACTCACAAAAAGATTGACTTAAAAAGGTCTTACCTGAAAAGAATAAACTGAAGAGAAGTTAATGAAGAGATTCTTCACAAAGGTGCAGGCAGGCTAAGTGAACCAACAGGAAATAATGGGGAGCCAGGGGACTAGCAGGAGTCTATTCCCAGACCTCAAGAGGCAGTAGGAGGGAATCACTGGATCCTGGTGCACACTGTAGCCTGGAAGAGAGAATGCCCAACAGGAACCATAGCCAGAAGAGAGCAGTCCCTATGGGTGGTGACCACAGAAGGAGGGAAAAGAGGAAATACATACCCGCCATGTTCTCCTTCTCCCTGCCGTCCCTAATCTGCTCATGACAGAAGCAAGACATGTCCAGAAATCGGCTCTGTAGAGGTGAGCTCAGCTCTGCTACTGAGATTTTGTTAAGTGCCCTGTAACCAGAATGCATTGTTCTGGGGCATTCTACAATAGTAGCGGAATTCTTCGTCTCTGGATTGTTTTTCTGACCACAATAGTTCTGTAGTCTTTTTTCCATCAGAGAGTCAGTCTCTATTCCTTCCCCCATTTACACTGTGTCTCCAACACCCAAGAAAAAAATTCTTTAGTTAGAAGAAGAAAAACAAAAGGACTCTCACATTTTGCTTCTCTTTAGATTTCTAGGTGTTAATAAGGTTTCTGAAAATATTTTTCTACTCTATTATCTGGATTAAAAAAAAAGGAAAATAAAGTTTAAGAGCTGTGCTCTCTTTCTACATCCCAATCCACTTCAAACATGTCTACTTCTTTCCTTAAATAGTTTTGAAGTTATTCTCTTAAGTCCTGCTTCTTTTCTCATTTTGTGGTAATAATTGAAGTTTTTGCTATTTCAATGTTTTTTTTAGTGCTGGGCAAAATATTCTATGATTCGTTGCCAGCCAAGTGTCTTTTTTAAAATTGAGTTTATTGGGCTAACCCTCATGCACTGTTGTTGGGAATGCTGATTGGTGTAGCCACTGTGGAAAGCCGTATGGAGTTACCTCAAAAATTAAAAACAGAACTGCCTTATGACCCAGCAGTTCCACTTCTGGGAATATATCCAAAGAAAACTGAATCACTAATTCAAAATATTATATGTATTCATATATTCATTGCAGCATTGTTTACAATAGGCAAGATTTGAAAGCAGCCCAAGTGCCTTTCAGTAGATGGGTGCATTTAACAAAGGAATACTACACACCCTCAAAAAAGTAAGAAATCTTACCCTTTGTGACAACATGAATGGTCCAACCAAGCATCTTAACTGAGAAATCCTGCCAATGTTCTTCTGTGGAAGTATATATTTTAGAGCACCTTAATGACTATTTTTCCCATTAATATTATAAAATTGTAATATAATATACTACTACCTCATACAGATATGTTATCAAAGCTCTTCATAGATGTTGTCTTAATGTTTGTGCAATTTTTAATGTAGATTTATCATACCTCACTACCCATTTTGTTATTGTTTGGCATCTACTTTGTTACTGTAGTCATAGCTTTGCTACTTTATAGGCAACTGCCATCAGAAACTTGCGTGCCATGCTCTTCTCTGCACTTTAAGATTTCCTATGAGATAGAGTCCCCAAAGTGCTGTGGTGCAGCAACAGCGTGGGCTTATCTGCCTACTTAGAGTTCGTTTCCAAATACCGTATACTATTACCTTCATCTTCATTTCTCCTGGCAGCCTCTGACTGTCAGATCAGATTCCCTCTTGGTGACTCACGAGGTCGGTGATTCTTGGGCACACCTTCGGCATCTTGTGCCTGACATAGATGTCAACTGCACATGCTCATTCCTGTTTACTACTGACCTCCCCGCTGTGAGGAATCACCAGCACTCAGCGCTGCCTGAGACCTGCATGCAAAGGAGGAAAGTATCCAATTCGAAAGAGGCTTAGAGAAACTGGCCCAGGCTCAGGGAAACCAATACAAACGATTTCAAGTTCTAAAAGAGTGGGCTTCTGGGGAAAGTGAGCATTTACTTAAATATATGGGCAGATAGCTTTGTGAGTACAGTTTGGGGCATGGAAAATCATCTTTGTTCCCATGAATTCAGCCTATTGACATAGGTCAGCATCTAACTTTGGAGAGGTTACCCCTAGAAAATACCTGTTAAAATGTACACCTACCTGGGTTGACTAAAATTTTAAAAAAGAAAATTAGTATTTGTTTTCACGTGATGGATAGCTTATTTGATTAGTTAACTACTCCTTCTTGAGACTCAGAGGAGTTATAAAAGAGCCAAGAAAAAAAGTTCTTGTTATGGGAAAGGTTGCTTTAAAAGGGCTTTGTTCAAGGAGAGAGATTCTAGATTGGACCTAAAGGTGAGGCCCTGAGCCTCTGGACACAGCAGGCAGATGACTCGGGATAGAAACGAGACAATTCTATTAACTTTGTAAATTTCTTTAAGGTCATTTAAGCCTAGATTTCTCTCTCTCTCTCTCTCTCTCTCTCTCTCTCCATATATGTGTGTGTCTAGATTTCTCTCTCTCTCTCTCTCCACACACACACACCGTATTTTCCACTCCAGAAGACGCACATGACCATAAGACACACCTAGGGTTTTAAGGAAGAAAATAAGAAAATAAATATTCTCTTTTTTTTCTTCTCTTTTTTTTTAACAGAGGCAGAGAGAGAGTCAGAGAGAAGGAATGACAGACAGGAATGGAGAGAGATGAGAAGCATAAATCATCAGTTTTTTGTTGCGACACCTTAGTTGTTCACTGATTGCTTTCTCATATGAGCCTTGACCACGGGCCTTCAGCAGACCTAGTAACCCCTTGCTCAAGCCAGCGACCTTGGGTCCAAGCTGGTGAGCTTTTGCTCAAACCAGATGAGCCCGTGCTCAAGCTGGCGACCTCGGGGTCTCAAACCTGGGTCCTCGCATCCCAATCTGACACTCTATCCACTGTGCCACTGCCTGGTCAGGCAAAAGAAATATTCTGAACCAAATGGTGTGTTAAAATATTTAATAAGCCCTGGCCGGTTGGCTCAGTGGTAGAGAGTCGGCCTAGTGTGCAGAAGTCCCGGTTCGATTCCTGGCCAGGGCACATAGGAGAAGCGCCCATCTGCTTCTCCACCCCTCCCCCTCTCCTTCCTCTCTGTCTCTTTCTTCCCCTCAGGCAGCGAGGCTCCATTGGAGCAAAAATGGCCTGGGCACTGGGGATGGCTCCTTGGCCTCTGCCCCAGGCGCTAGAATGGCTCTGGTCGCAACAGAGTGACACCCCAGAGGGGCAGAGCATCGCCCGTGGTGGGCTTGCCGGGTGGATCCCGGTCGGGCGCATGCGGGAGTCTGTCTGACTGTCTCTCCCCGTTTCCAGCTTCAGAAAAAAATATATATATATATTTAATAAAATATCTTATTTTTTGCTCCATAAGATGTATGAGCATTTTCCCCTCCACTTTTTTGGGGGAAAAAGTGTGTCTTATGGAGCGAAAAACACAGTAAATATGTTTTTTTCTTTATATTTTTTCTTTTTTTGCTAGAGATAGTGGTCTGTCCTTTTGTATTTCCAGTGACAGGAACAGAATGATGTAGTTTTAAAAACCCTGAATCAGAAGCGAGTCAGGTTCTTCCAATGATGTGGGGTCTGGACTTGGCAAAGCCACTGTCTATGGACGATTGAAATAACTTCTCTGCCAACCTCATACATTTTTGCAATGTCAAGGTAAAAACCACTTGTGAAAATATCCTGAAAGATTTAGCATACAAAAATCAGCTGACATGATGAAAAAGTTTTGATTGCAAATATGTTATTTAGTACCTGGGAGGTTGGGCAGGGTCAACTTATTATTTTAGAAAATTGTGGAAGTGACTTCATTTGCACAGAATTACTTGATAGAGTTAAAAGAGCTAATGTAGACACCATGCCAGACACACAGTAAACAAATAATAGCTGTTTGTTTTACTCTCCTCTTTCCTTCTTTAATATCTGCATTCGAGCAGGAGGGACAGGACTGGTCATTGACTAGAGGAGGAACAGTGGGATGGTTAAATGACAGACCTTATGCAATCTTGCCCCACTGAGATCATCTGGAGGGCATTTCCACAGAACGTCTGAGAACTCTGATAGCATTTTGTGGATCTCACTTGGAACCTCAGGAATTCATTACCAAACCTAATTATGCACTGGTGGCCTCAGACTGTCAGCTGACCAAGCTGGTGATTGAAATCCTCCTGGGTGGCTGATAAAGTTTTGTCTGGAGCTTTGTTTACCTTTGCTGTGGTTGCTATTACAATCATTTCTTTTCTAATCAAGACTGAAGAGTCCAAGTTGTAGAAGGTTTTGTTTTGTTTTTTTGTTTGTTTGTTTTGTGGTCCCCCCCCCCAAAAAAAAAAAATCATCCTATACAATCGCTCTAGTCTATCTCACTTGTGTGGATAAATGTAATTTTAAACTAAGCAACAGTTTGTTCTGACGGGACATCGACAGAACACGTCCCAGCATGCAGCTCACGTTTGCTTTCTGCCCGTTTTGCCTTTCACTGGTGAGCTGTGCCGGTTGCCGATCAACCAAATGGCTTCGGGGTGGAGGAAATCAGTATAGAGACAGGAAGGAATACTTTGAAATTAAATTGTATACAGAGATGAGAATCGTTTTTGTGGAACCCAGAACTTTGGAATACTTCCTGTCGTGTCTATTCCACTCGCTTTGGCTCTTGGGGTCTGCAGGTCGCTAAGCACTATCCAAGTTCCCAGTCCCTTGATGGTGGTGCTTCCGAATACCACTGGGACTTCCCAGAGGCAGTAAAGGGACAGGAAGAAGTCACCTTTATTTAATTTCTAGCTCTTAGGACATTGCTTGGAAGTGAGGGGCTCCTTTTCTCTTTGTTCAATAAAGACATATGAACACCGGAAGCGTCTTTTTCAGATTTGGAAAGCAGACAACAGAGACTAGGAGAACATAGTCTAGGTGGGGTGGTTGGAGCTCTCTCTCGGAATCTGGTCCTTGTGCGCTTTGCTGTTCTTTTTATCTTTTATAAGGAAGGAATAAAGTGGTTTCTTAATTTTAAAAATAATGCCAGCACTGTATTTTGTACATATTACTTTGTGAAAAAATCAGTGCTGATGTAACTGCTTTATTTTATTTATTTACTTACTTACTTACTTCGGTGTGAATTACCTGAGATGACTGTTTCTTCAGGTTGTATGTTTGTGAGAAATTAGCCTTTTCTGAAGTGAATGTTTTGGCTTAGGTTACGTGAAACCAACGTTTTCAAACACTCGCTGGAGAGGGAAGAAGGACCTTGCAGTTAGCCCTGTGTTTCAGAACAGTGTGGGCTGGCCCCGGGGAAGGAGGTCTGAGCCATGGGAGACCTAGGGATCTCCACAACAGAGTGGGGACCAAAGCGGAAAGTGAGTGGTCAAAAGAGCAGATTGCTGCTACTATATATTATATTATATTTTACTTCCCATTTGCTTCACCGAAACTCTCTGCTTTCACGGAACTGAAAAAAGAATGCATGTGAAAAAGGCTTCCTGTGAATAAATCTGAAGAAAAAGAAATGTTCTATTTAATTTCAGATTAAAACATGCCCCTTTATTTAAAGAGCAATTAGTTTTATATGCAGAATCCAAAGAGTCAACTTAGAAAATGTTCCTTCTGCCTGGCCTGTGGTTGCGCAGTGGTTAGAACGTCGACCTGGGCTGCTGAGGTCCCTGGTTTGAAACCCTGGGCTCGCTGGGTCAGGGCACATATGACAAGCAACCAAAGAATAACTAAAGTGAAGCAACTATGAGTTGATATTCTTGCTCCCCACCCTTCCTCTTTCTGTAAAATCAGTAAATACAACCTTTAAAAGAAAAAAAGAAAAGAAATATTCTCTCTGGTTAAAAGAATTGAAAACGTTAAAATTGCACTAAAAATAAGAGTCACACTGTTGCTGAACTTTGGGGAAAGATAGTGTTCTAGAATTGTGGTCCCAGTTCTTTTAAGAAAAGGTAGACCTGAATTATAAAAAAAAGATATTGGAAAACTCTGGACTGTAGACAGCAGCATAACTATCAAAGCAGTCCATTTTACAAAGTCTAGCGAAGGTCATTACCACATAAAACACAAAATGCTTATTTTGTCATATAGAAACATAATTTTAGTAAAAATCAAAAAGCACTTTGAAAAAATTAAAACTTCACTATAGTTGCAATTTAAAACAAAATGATAATACGATAAAGAATTTTTTCGATACAGCATTTTAAACATTTTAAGGAAACAGAATGGTTTTCACTTTGATTTGTCAATCTTAAATAATCATTCACTTCCTCTTCCTTTTTTATTTTATTATTATTATTATTATTTTTTTGTATTTTTCCGAAGTTGGAAACAGGGAAGCAGTCAGACAGACTCCCTCATGCAGCCGACCGGGATCCACCCGGCATGGCCACGGGGGGGGGGGGTGTGCTTTGCCCATCCGGGGTGTCACTCTGATGCAACCAGAGCCATTCTAGCCCCTGAGGCAGAGGCCACAGAGCCATCCTCAGCACCCGGGGCCAACTTTGCTCCAATGATGCCTTGGCTACAGGAGGGGAAGAGAGAGACAGAGAGGAAGGAGAGGGGGAGGGGTGGAGAAGCAGATGGGTGCTTCACCTGTGTGCCCTGGCCAGGAATCAAACCCAGGACTCCTGCACGCCCGGCCGACGCTTTACCACTGAGCTAATCGGCCAGGGCCTCTTCCTTAAGAAAAAAAAAAAAAAAAAAAAAAAAAAAAAAAAAAAAAAAAAAAAAAAAATATATATATATATATATATATATATATATATATATATATATATTTGACTATTGGACTGAATAGTGCTAACTCTATGAGAGCTTGTTGTCTTGAATGATTTCCTAAATGACTTTTTAACATTTTTCTCTAGTTAAAAAGAACATTTTTTATGATGAGAATTTTAATATAAAGTTAATGCAATTCAAAAGGACATGGACTCATGCTCTGATTTTCTAAGAATCGTGTCAAGAAATATTTACATTGGTTTTAATTTTTTCCATTTTAGATGATTTCATCCAAAGCAGCAACTGCTTCGGTGATAAGTCTGCTAAGTCACATTCATGATTTGCACCCTGGGATTTCTATCCATTGAATGATTTAGGTGGGAATAAAGGATACAAACGGGACTGAAATTTACTTACAACTGTGTAGTTGTGCTCGCTTCGGCAGCACATATTCTAAAATTGTGTGGCCGTCTGGGTTGCAACTAAATTCTTTAAAAGTGGTGATCAACAAAGTAATCCTTTTTCTTAAAGAACTATAGACTTTCAGAAACTTGTATTAACAATAAGTTGAAATAGATAATACAAAATATTTTTAAAAATGATTAGAAGTCAGTGGAATTTCAGCTAGGCAAATATTTCAAAGCAAGAAACATAATTTTTATTTAAAAAAAAACTTTAGCCTGACCAGGCGGTGGTGCAGTGGATAGAGCGTCGGACTAGGATGTAGATGACCCAGGTTTGAGATCCCGAGGTCACCAGCTTGAGCGCTGGCTCATCTAGTTTGAGCAAAGCTCATCAGCTTGAGCCCAAGGTCGCTGGCTCGAGCAAGGAGTCACTCAGTCTGCTGAAGGCCCCCGGACAAGTCACATATGAGAAAGCAATCAATGAACAACTAAGGAGCCACAACGAAGAATTGATATTTCTCATCTCTTTCTCTTCCTGTCTGTCTGTCCCTATCTGTCCCTCTCTCTGACTCTCTCTCTCTCTCTGTCTCTGCCACAAAACAAAACAAACAAACAAAAAAAACTTTAGCTACTTTTTAAAATAATGGTGTTTGCTATATAATTTTGCATGGTTGGGATAAAGACTATTCCCTTTTATCTATAAATGGTCAGATATCAAACGTCAATCATTATAAGGCCCCTGATCTTTATTGAGGACATCCAGGTCTTCTGAACCCTTCCATTTTAAAGCAAAAAAACATAAAATGCTTTTTAAAGAGGATGTCACTCAGTTTGAAAATATTAAAATGATTAAAACTTAAAATTGGCCTGACCAGGCAATGGTGCAGTGGATAGAGCGTCACACTGGGACACGGAGGACCCAGGTTTGAAACTCTGAGGTCACCAGCTTGAGCGAGGGCTCATCTGGTTTGAGCAAAGCTCACCAGCTTGAACCCAAGGTCGCTGGCTTGAGCAAGGGGTTACTCGGTCTGCTGTAGCCCCACGGTCAAGGCACATATGAGAAAGCAATCAATGAACAACTAAGGTGCCACACCAAAGAATTGATGCTTCTATCTCTCTCCCTTCCTGTCTATCCATCACTATCTGTCCCTCTTTGTCTCTGACACACACACCAAAAAAAAATAAAATAAAAAAGCTTAGAATTGAAATTTTCAACTTACATCAGTCCTTTATAGAGCATAAGGCTGATGCACGCTGTCTGCTCTCCCTAGCCGCCTTTCCTCTCTCTCCTTCCCTTTACTGGGTGTATCATGTGCCCCCGTCCCATGTGTCCAGCACTGTTCTAAGTGGCAAAGAATCATTTTGATATTGATTTTGGCAGAAATAAATTGCTACCTACCTATGAAAATGCAGCTCTCGGGTTAGGTGAGAATGGGGATAACAGGCCAAGCCCAGTGCATACTCTCTTTCAAAATATATTTCTAAGGCTGAGTCTCCATGTAGGAATTCCAGCTCATGCTCCACCGTAGCCACCCACTCATTTCTCAGCCCTGCCTAAACCAGAGAGTGAACCATCATTTCTGTTTCCCGAACACGGGCTGTTATTTATTACACCTAGGTAGGTAGCTTCCTTTGCAGGGAATCCTACATGAGGCATCACATGCAAGCCGACAGCAGAAGCTGGTTATCTCAGGAGTTGCTTGTGCCTCCCAGTGCCAGCTGGGCTGACACATGCAGCCTTCTGGTGAAGTCAATGGATAGGAGACCACAAGAGGGGCCACCTCTGGGGCAAGGACTTCTGAGTAAACAGAGCTCAGGACAGAACCCAGTCTCTGGCTGACTGGGTCTGCAGTGGCATGGAATTCTGGAACCTTCAGATTAAAAGGGAACCTATTGCCTTCTCGTTTATTTTTATAGAAGCAAGAAAGGCAGCCGTGTCGAAGACAATGACTCATACGTTTTTGCTGTGCTGGTTAGTGATTCTTATGCCCACAGAGTCCTGCAGGACGTTATGCCAGGTAAGAGAAAGAAAGTGGGGGAATGAAACGGTGGGCAGAGCAAATGAAAACTAAAACCCAACCCTCTGTTATCGGAGCTAAAGTGTAGGGAGAATATGGTGGTAGAATGATTCAGCTAGAAGAATCTGCAACCACGTGGAACCAAAACCCATTTAGCCAAGAGCTGAGGATTAGTTTCTCATCAACGTTTTCTCTTAAGTTCCTGAGATGCAATAAAGCTCAAATGATTTAGAAAGTGATAAACTCTTTATTCTCTTGGCTTTGATGATGAAGCTTTCATTGGCTTGTAACTAGGGTGGTGCCACTTCCTCAGGGGCCCTTGAAAATTTGAGGGTGGTGAGGGTGTCACACAGACTGAGATATTTAATGGTATTTAGTGTGGGCAGGACCTAAGAATGGTATGACACAATGAAGCATTGTCCCACCCCAAATGGCATTTCCTTTGAGAAACTTGACAGTGGCTGCCATAAATGAGCTGGAAGGAGCAAAGGGCAACTCAGATAGTCCCTGACTAACAAGGTCTATGTGGGATGCAGTGTAACGTTTTGTGGGGCATTAAGCCCTATGGCTCTCTCTGGAATATTTTTTTCTCATTACAATAAACCATTTTAATTTCCCTTTTAGTTACTTATTTAAAATAGGGTATGGAGAATCTTTAAGAGAGAGAGAATGAGGAGATAAAAATACTTTGAACTTCTTGAGTAGATACTATTATTATTGGACCACAGCTCCACTCCCTCATTTTATTAATAGGGAAACTGTGGAATGTGACTTGCTTGAGCTCACACCTACTTAGCTCAAAGGCCGAGCTCAGGACCCCTGTCTGCAGGATCTCATTTTCTTGGTCTTCCCATTTTAGTATATGCCTTCTTATGAGGAGCCACCTTAAGAAAGAACAACTTTGGAAATTCTTTCTTAACGTGTCCAAGTGATATTTACTTGACTCTCTAAGGAGTTTGTCCATGGGTGGGAATTTTCTCCACGACTCCCCTTCCCCTCAATGCCGTTGTGCCCAGTTTCGGGGAGAGATTACAGCTCCCTCCAGAAAGAACTTTTCTAGGAGGCATCCCAACCCCACTCACAGTACTGTATCCTCCCTTTGTTTTCTCATGCACATTTTCCCATAGACAGAACTTAAAGGGTATTCAGAGCATCGGAGGTTAGCTTCGCTTTCTTGATTATTGAGGATCACCTTCCTGACAATATTCTGGACCTTTTATCTGACTAAGCAAGTGGCTGGGTACTGAGCTTCTGGGTGCCACCCTCTCCTGACCCACTCTCCTCACTCAGGCAGCTCCACAGTGTAGCGGGTGGCAGGATATGAAGTTGTTTTTTCTTCTTCTTTTTCCAGTAGCAGGTTGAAGACTGTTGATATCTAACGCTAACATAGTTTGCATCAGATGCTACCCTAGAAATGAAATGACCAGGAGTTGTATGTGGGCAGATTAACCTGAAAGAAGTGAATCAGGTACTTCACTTAAGAAGGCAGAGTTCCCAGAATGCCTTGTAAACAGCATACCATGGCCTTGTGCCCACACAGATGATGAATATAAAGTGACTTCACTGTGGTCTGCTTAATGAGCCAAGTGTTATCCAGAGCTGTCCACTTTCCTGTGCTTTATGGTGGTGTGTCAAAGACCCGTGACCTCTCAAGATGGGCTTAGGGCATCGTGAGGCACTTGTACTTCCCTGCACCCTCCTTTGCCCTCTCCACTGGGATGTGGGTTGACTTGGTAGAGAGAACAGCACTATAGGGGTTGGGAGAGCTGAGTTCTAGACCCAGATCAAAGAGGAGCACCCTGCATGGCCTGGGGCAAGTCACTTCATCTATCCAAGCCTCACTTTCCTTATCTGTAAACTAAGGGGGTTAGACTGATCTGTAAAATCTTTCAGAACTCTGAAAATATAATTTTAGTCTTCTTGTTTTAGTGGAGGGCCTTTGACTCTTTCACGTATATAATAAGGCTTGATTCTCTCAATTGATAAATGAGAAGCCATCTTTACATTCGTATTTTTTTTTTTGTACTTTTCTGAAGCTGGAAACGGGGAGACAGTCAGACAGACACCAGCACGCACCCAACCGGGATCCACCAGGCACGCCCACCAGGGGGCGATGCTCTGCCCATCCGGGGCGGCGCTCTGTCGCAACTAGAGCCATTCTAGTGCCTGAGGCAGAGGCCATGGAGCCATCCCCAGCGCCCAGGCCATCTTTGCTCCAGTGGAGCCTTGGCTGCGGGATGAGAAGAGAGAGACAGAGAGGAAGGAGAGGGGGATGGGTGGAGAAGCAGATGGGTGCTTCTCCTGTGTGCCCTGGCCGGGAATCGAACCCAGGACTTCTGCATGCCAGGCCGACGCTCTACCACTGAGCCAACCGGCCAGGGCTACATTTGTATTTTGAGGGGTGTTGTATTCCATGAATCAGGGACACCTTCTTTACTTTGAACAGACCCCAAGTGCTCAATTTAGATTCCCCATAAATTCTCCTTTGGTAGAGAAAATGGAAGATTCAGCTTTATTTCTTGGCAACATAGAGAGAAACAATATTGTGAAGAGGGAAGAGATATAAATTTCAAATGTTAGTCAGACAGCTGAGTCATGAATTCCTTGTTCCTTCCTCAAAGGCTGAGATCTAGGAATGCAAGTTGGAGTAATATTACCAAAGCTCATTCCAGCCAGTAGAGCAGGGGTAGCCAACCTTTTTATACCTACCACCCACTTTTATATCTCTGTCAGTAGTACAATTTTCTAACCACCCACTGGTTCCACAGTAATGGTGATTTATAAAGTAGGGAAGTAACTTTACTTTATAAAATTTATAAAGCAGACTTACAGCAAGTTAAAGCATATAATAATGATTACTTACCACATACTTTATGTCAGATTTCGCTGAATTTGGCAGAATAAATCTTTACTAAACAACTTACCATAGTTAAATCTATCTTTTTATTTATACTTTGGTTGCTCTGCTACCACCCACCTTGAAAACTGGAATGCCCACTAGTGGGTGGTAGGAACCAGGCACTAGAGGGAAAACTTATGGTGCAAAAACAGGAAGATTTAGACTCACGCTCCACATACATACATATATGCACATACATACATGTACATACAGGGAGTCTTTGGGTTACGACACAGTTCTGTTCCTACAACAGTGACATAACCCGAATTTTGGTGCAAGTCGAAACCCATCCTAGCCTAAATCACTAACCTAGCCTGACACAGTTGTAAAATCATAATCTAGGACATAAAAACACAACTAAACCACGGAAAAAAAGAAAAGGACATAAATATACTGTACTGTATACACTGTACTATAGTAACAGAAAAAATGACAAAAAATGAGTGTAAAAAAAATCCTTACCTTTATTCCTGTGGTTGGCTTGCACACTGGAAGGAGCATTGCAAGGTGGGAGAGAGTGACCTGTTGTGAGGAATAAGCTGGGAAGGCAGGAGAACCTGCAGAAGGTGCTGGAAATACTGGGTCAGGTGAATCAAGATTGTATGAATAACATGCAGGAGACGCTGGAGATGATTCTACCTGTACTAAGTTTTTATGGGAATGAGCACCATAAACTCAAAATGGCATGTCGAGAGTGTTGTAACCGGAGGACCCTCTGTATATGCTAGTATGTTCATATATGTACTAATAAAGCTACATAGGGGGATATAAAAAAAGCACAATACACAATTCATGTTCTTAAGAAACTTATCATTTAATTGAGAAAATAATATGCATATATAAAATGATTAGATAGTAAGATAGCAGATCAGGTGAGTATGTGCCAAACATTGAATGAGTGGTATGATGGTATGGATATAAATATTACTGGAGCCAGAGAGGGAAAAAATGTATCATCTAGAACTGGATCAGGTACAACTTGTTGGAGGAAGCAAACTTAATTTGTATGTAATAGACATTCAGTAAGTCCATATTCAGGAAATAATAATGATAGCTAAATCTTAAATACTACTTACAGGCTAATTTTGAAGTGCTGATCTAATTTGAATAAATCTAATCTCTTTTATTATTTATAAAAGTCATCTGAGGCAAGACCATGGAATTGTAGTACTACAGTTCCTACCCTGCTTTATGGATGAGGAAACTGAGGCTCAGGGAGGTGAACTTTCTCAGGATCTCCAGTGGCAGTGTTGGGGTTTAGCCCCAGATGTTCTCTTCGCAGAGCCACCCCTTGACCCCAGTGTGACACTCTTCTTATTCAAATGGGTGGCAAAGAAAGGGACTTCTAATTAGGAGAGGTGGGAATGCCCATGATAGAGGAAAGCAAGGTTTGGGGAGATCCCTCTTAGGAAAAAAATATACAACATTACAAATATAAAATTTAGGGGAAAATGAATATTTAGTTAGAATAAGAAAAATGACTCAAAACAAACTTCAAATTTATAACTGATGAAGAATATTATATTCAATAATTACTCAGCATTATTCAGTAATAAGTTCAATAAAATAAATAACAATATTTTTATTAATAAACTGCCTACATTTTTGTTGCTAGATTTGGGGTTCATACTTGCACATCAATAATTTTATAATACTTTTTTCTATAGAGAGCATATAAAGAGTATTCAGTCTTTCTTCTAGCATTGCTGGTTAACTTTATTATTCTAGTTTAGAAAAATAGCTTTAGCTTCAGAATTCATTATAAGTAATGCCATGGAAATTTGTTGGCCTGTGCCAAATTTGGAAAAAAAACCTTTAGCAAGTTTCTTTCCTATATGAGCTACAAGGTTTCAGGGTACTTAGAACTTTCTTGTTCTGTGACTAATTGCAAATACTCCTAGAATTAATACTACTTATGTCTTCACTGTAATGTAGAAATGACTACAAACTATATAAGTACTGTTAAATCCAAGCTAAATGGATCCCCAACTTGGCTTCTACTTGTCCAGATTCTATATATAGCTACAGACCCTCTAATAACTATCCAAACGAGGGTGTGTGTGAAGGAGGGGGAGTTGGAGTGGCAAAAAAATAATGGTCTGAACAGATGGTGGTTAGACAGTTTTGCTTTGGAAAATTTAATAAAACACACGATCATGTGAACCCATTGCTAGATCCTCTCTCTGCTTCAAAGGGGCCCATACAAGCAATGGATTCTGAAGTTTAACCTTCATTAACTTCCCAGAAACCCACCTCTGCTCCTGATGTATTTCCTCTATAATATGAAGTTCATTTTCACTGGGTGGAAGGAGGGCGCCTTCTGAAGAGCTGTGGGAGAAATGGCGGTTCAGGCTAAAGGACAAATAGAGTCATGAGACACACTTCATGGCCATAAGTTAGATGGTATCCCAGCATCGTAGCTGTGACTCAAGTGAATCATTAGGCTGGCATATCACCAATTGATTTTGATGTGAATTCTGATTTTTCCTTTCTAGGCTGCCAGCAAAAATAAGGAAAAGGTGTCTGCCAGGCGACACGGTATGTT
The DNA here is from genome assembly GCF_036850765.1 of Saccopteryx bilineata. Lineage (NCBI taxonomy): Eukaryota > Metazoa > Chordata > Mammalia > Chiroptera > Emballonuridae > Saccopteryx > Saccopteryx bilineata. Next base: position 26,515,310 of record NC_089490.1, on the reverse strand, counting down.
GGGAGCGGTTATTAATCCAATGAAACTTGTGCTGTCCATCTGTTGAAGGCTGTTCTTGGCCTGTCTTATGGCATGGGGGGGGCAGGACTCCTTGATGGTTTGCCCTGTCTTTTTTAATTTTTGTCTTCTTAAATTGTACCTTTGACCCCTGCTTCCCTCTTCTGCCAGCACCCTCCACTCCGTTCTGGTCTGGGAGTTCTCCGCTAGTAATCCTTTGGATTGAGCCAGTCAGGCTGGGGTAGTGGCTAACGCAAGTCTGTGAGAACCCGTTGATGTCATAATTCATTCTAAGGTTCCAGAGCTGGGAGGTTTCTTAGAGAACATCAGGTACAGTGGCTTCCAAACTGTCCCCTCTTCTAGGGGACTGAGTAGGTGCTCGGGGGGTTCCTGTGTGGTTTGACAAGGACCTAGTGGACAGGACGGTGGGCTCTTCCCTATCACTTCAACTGGGCCAGTTATACTTATCCACTTTCTACATTTGAATTCAGGATAAGATTATGTTGCAAACCGTAGTGTTTTTCCACTGAAAATATGACGATCACTAATCTATTTCAATCTTCCTCTACTTTACAAAAAAAAAAAAAAAGACACCTGATGTCCACAGGATTCATGTGCCTTCATGTGGTGACACTTTGGTGATTGGCCCATGGAACCCAGAGTTGAGACCTCTCCATTTAATGCTGATGCCTTTTATCTTCGCAGATGTATGCGATGGTGTCTGTGTGGACAATTCCCACTGCGGTCAACCTTGCCCTCCAGATGCTCAGGGCAATATGGAGTTTTTATGTAAGCAGAAAAAATGGCGGAAGATCACTGATACCTGCCAAACTCTTAATGCCATTAACATCTTTGAGGTAATAATATACTTTCTCTCACATGCAAAGTGGAGCCCAAATTAGCAATGTATATTGCACTCAGTAAGAGAGTGACAGCTTCAGGCAGGGTGGTAGGTAGGGATGTTTGTAGCTGAATACGTAAGCACCTACCTGTCCTCTCTCTCTCTACACAGAAAGGCATTCTTAACATTGGGCATCTACAAGTTTGTGCTCCATTGCCCACACCTTTCATGACACAAAGGAATCAGATCATTTAGGTCAGAGCTAGAAGAGCTGTCTGGAATTATCCCAGCTGACTTCTCCGTTTTCACTGATAGACCTTTAATCTCCTGAAGTTTGGCTGCTCAAGGTGTTCTTCACTGATCAGCAGCGCAAGGCAACTCTGAGAACTTTTAGACCTGGGGAATCTGGGCTCCACCCAGACCTGGTGACTCCGAATCTGCACTTTACCAAGATCTGCAGGTGACCTCGGTGCTCAGTGAAGCACGAGAAGAAAGCTGATGTAGAGGGAAAAACTTCATTGTCAAACAAAGGAAGGAATTTCCCATTATACTTAAGTAGTTACGCATTTTTAAAAAACCGAATTCTAACAAATAAAATCAGATCAAGTGTTATTTCTTTTCTTTTTCTCCTCTTCTAGCAGGAGCTTGGTCTTTCTGAAGTTCAGCCCCTGATTCATTTGGGGGAGTCCATGCTTTGCATTTGTTATGTTCTACCAACATCCGCTGTTTGGGGATATGGCCAAGGGAAGGCAGTCGATGTTGTCCCGGAAGGAAGTTCCCCTACCAGCATCCAGAAGGCTACTCACCCCTAATTTGAAGGGCCTGAGCAAAGATATACATGGAGACCCACATACCATCTGTCTTAATACCATATCTCCCCATGTATAAGACACAACCTTTTCTGAAAAATTTGGGGTCTAAGAACTGGGTGTGTCTTATACAGTGGTCGTGACATTTCAAATGCCATAGATGGAACTGAGGGTGAGGCAATCTATGAAGACAGTGATTTCATCATCAGACACAGATGAGGACAAGCTAATGGATGGGAGTTTTGACAGTGATGTGGAGTTGTATGCATTTTATGATGAATAAAACTTGAGTTCAGTAACTTTATGTCACACATTTTCTTTTCAAATTTCGGGCCCCCAAATTAAGGTGCGTCTTATACACAAGAACATCTTATACATGGGGCAATGTGGCATTTAAATGCTTTATATCAAGCCTATAAACTGCTAAATAAAATAGGTTCTGTCAGCCTCCCATTGCAGATAGCATCCTGCCTGCTGAGGGAAGTAGAAGGCCAAGGCTTCACACCCTCCTGCTTGAACACAGGTGTCCCTCTGACAGCTCTGAGGCCTCAGGGGGACCTCACTGATAGCAGGTCCGTGCTTGGCAGCACAGACATGGGGAAGGCCCGGAAACGGGTTTGGGGTGACTGAGTAGAAAACCCAGGTGTCTAAAAGCAGGGGCATGTGTTGTGAGTAGGCATTTCCTCTAGGTCATGAACTTCTTGTCTTCTGGGAAGGGGCAGGCTGGAGAAGCCCCAGGAAGGGGTCTGCTAAAACCAGGATTGGCAACTTTTTTCTGTAAAGGGCCAGGTAGTAAATACATTAGGTGTCGTGGGTATTTGGGTTTCTGTTGCAACTACTCAACTCTGCCATTGTAGCATGAAAGCACCGTAGACAATACTTAGAATGAATGAGCAAGATGAGTCCCAATAAAACTTTATTTACAAAATCCAGGTGGCCAAGCTGGGCCCATAGTTTACCAGCCCTGCTTTGCACTGTGGGGCCCAGAGCCTGATTCTGTGGAGAATACTGTCCATCACTACCTTAGCCCTTCTTCTCTCTTGCTGTTTCAGATGACTCATCCAACTCCAGTTCAGAACTTCTAGCTTTAAAATATGTACGTTATGTCTCATGCCTTGCCCCTTGGGAAGAGTGAGAAAAACGCTTAAATGGCACTAGAAATTTACCTAGATGCAAAGAGGGGTGTGAAGTGGTATTTGCTAAACATAACACTTGCTCTTGGAATGGAGGGGGTTCAGGAACAGGCAGCTGGCAGCCCGGGACTTCCATTTTCTATTCAAACCCCTTGGTATCGGGCAGGTTGTCCCACAGCAGATGTGACTTTGAAAATGTAAAATAAGAAATCATTATGCAATTTACAGTTGTGTAATAGGGCTGCCCTACATTTTACTAAAGGGACTTTTACATTTAGAACAAAAGTAACGTGACAAAAATCAACAAACTTTCTTTTTGCTATTCCTTGAGGATTTAAGTTTGGCGTCACCATTCGGAGGAAAGATAAAAATAGATGACTATGCCATGAAGCCAGATGAGACCATTGCAGAGATGTTGCTGCAGAAGTGTCCGAAGGATTTGTCCTGTGTTATTAGCAACATAAAGCATTCACCCCGGATACCTGGCAACATTGCTGTCATTGTGCAGCTCCTACACAACATATCCACAATGCTACAGACAGATGTGGATGAGGCACAGATGCAGGTGAGTGGCCTGGAGTGTTTGGGAGGTCATTCGTGTTTTTTAGGAGGGTGGAAAAGGAATGGAGGTCAGTTGGAGCTCTGTGGTCTGAGGAGACCATGTCTTTCTCCTCAGTATCTCTAATACCTGGTAAGTGTTTAAAATATATCTTCATTGAGGAAAAAAACTATATAAACGAATGGAAAAGTAAACACATTCAATCAATAAACCTTTAGAGAGAGCACTTACTGGGCGCTGGATTGGACATTGAAGCAGGCATTTCTGATGATGCAAACCATTTGGCTGATGCAAACCATCCAAGGTCCTGCAGAGAGAAAGACTTATTTGTGAGTCAGAACAGGTGCCTAAAGTGGGAAATAACTGGATGCCAGGGAAACAGCCAGATATGTCTGCTGCAAAAAAATGTGACATGGAACTGGACTTATTTCCTTTGCTTTTGCTTTTCAAAGTAGAGGATAGTAAAAAGGAGGCTCCGCTTCTGGGGTCGGTTTCCAATTTGGCATATTTCTGCACATTGTCCAGCACACAGTTGGGATGTCATAGATGTTAATTACATCGTGGGAGCTCTGGTCAGGGCTAGCAAATAGCTAGTTTCACCCCCCAAGTGTGAAGTGGAACTGATGATGGAAATGCACATGGTGAAGGTGGCCCACTCGCCTGCCTCATTGGAAGGCACTGCATAAGTGGGAGGAGGGCCACTCCCCGGCATCTGTCCTCCAGCTCAACCTTGAGCGATATGAGAGTCACCTGGGGATCTCATTAAGATGCTGGTTCTGATTCATAGGTGTGGGGTGGGGCCCTGGATTCTGTTTCTATAAGAGACTCTCGGGGATGCCTATGTTGCTGGCTGAAAGACCACACTTCATAAACAAAGTGAAGCTTGAATGTCCTGGCCGATGCTGACAGTGACTCAGCACTAATACCTGTTCTTCATTGGCAGAGTTACAGCATCATGGCCAACCACATTCTTGACAACAAGTGCGTCTCCAACTGGACCTTCATCCCTGAAAAAAACATCAGCTGTGTGCTGCTACACTCAGTAAATACCTTTGCAAGAAAGCTACTTAAAAATAAAAATGCCGTGGACATATCAGATGTCTTCATTCACACTATGGGCACCATCATATCTGGAGGTAGCAATGGGGCGAATTTAACTTTCTCAATGAGAGTGGATGACATGCGCAGTGATGTCACTGGGAGGGTATTGATCAGTAAAGATGAGCTTCAGCCGATGCTTTCCCCTTTTCCTGTCATCAGCATTGCATTTCCAACTCTGGGAGCCATCTTAGAAGCCAGTCTTTTGGAAAAGGCCACTGTTAATGGACTTGTCCTGTCTGTCATTCTGCCCAAGGAACTTAAACAAATCTCACTGGTTTTTGAAAAGATCAGGAATTCAGAGAAGAGCACACAGTGTGTTGGCTGGCACTCCTTAGAGAACAGATGGGACCAGAACGCCTGTCAAATAATTCAAGAAAACCCCCAGCAAGCTGTCTGCAAATGTAGGCCAAGCAAATTGTTTACCTCGTTCTCCATTCTTATGTCGCCCCACACCCTGGAGAGTCCCGTCCTGACTTACATCACGTACATAGGCCTGGGCATTTCTATCTGCAGCTTGATCCTTTGCTTGTCCATTGAGGCCTTGGTCTGGAGCCGAGTGACCAAGACAGAGATCTCGTATCTACGCCACCTGTGTATTGCTAATGTCGCAGCCACCTTGCTGGTTGCCGATGTGTGGTTCATCGTGGCTTCCTTTCTTAGTGGTCCAACCACACACCACGATGGATGTGTGGCAGCAACATTTTTCGTTCATTTCTTTTACCTTTCTGTGTTCTTCTGGATGCTTGCTAAGGCACTTCTCATCCTCTACGGAATCCTGATTGTTTTCCATACGCTGCCCAAGTCAGTCCTGGTGGCATCTCTCTTTTCAGTGGGCTACGGGTGCCCTTTGGTCGTTGCTGTTGTCACAGTGGCTGCCACTGAGCCCAGAAAAGGCTACCTACGTCCTGAGGCCTGCTGGCTTAATTGGGACATGACCAAGGCCCTCCTGGCCTTTGTGGTCCCAGCTCTGACCATCGTGGTAGTAAACCTGATCACAGTGACCATCGTGATTGTCAAGACCCAGCGAGCCACCATCGGCAGCTCCATGTTCCAGGAGGTGAGGGCCATTGTGAGGATCAGTAAGAACATCGCCATCCTCACACCACTGCTGGGCCTGACCTGGGGATTCGGACTAGCCACCGTCATCAACGATCGCTCCCTGGTCTTCCACGTTCTCTTCTCCTTGCTCAATGCGTTCCAGGTAAGTCCAGATGTGTCTGACCAAGTCCAAAGTGAGAGAATGCCGGAGCTTTGTGATCAGAAGGTTGTGCCATCGTATTTATTTGTAAGGACAATGGATTTTAGAACAGCCTCTTTGGTCAGGAAATAAGCTTTTTTTCCAGAAGGGCCTGGATTCCAATCTTGACTCTCATTTAGTAATGTGCAACAAACCCCTGGAATATTTGTTTAACTTTGCCAAGTCATACTTTTTCTCACTTGTAAAGTGGTTATAATCTGTCCACTTTATAGGAGTGTTTTGAAAATAAGATAAAATAGTGAATGGGAAAGCACCAAGTATTAAAATGACATACAGATCATAAATGTAGCCTAACGGTAGTCTGAGTTTTAACTCTTTAACTTTTTTAGAACATAAACAAAATTTAAGTATGCAACTAGAAGTATTTTCATATGTACATTTATATTTTATTCTATAGGAGGTCCTTGGGTTACGACACAGTTCTGTTCCTACAACAGTGATGTAACCCAAATTTTGGTGTAAGTCAAAACACACCATAGTCTAAGTTACTTACCTATCCTAACACAGGTGTAAAATCATAATCTAAAACATAAAAACACAACTAAACCAGAGAAAAAGGAAAAGGACATAAATATACTGTACTGTACACTGTACTGTAATAACAGAAGAAATGACAAAAAATAATTTTAAAAAATTCCTTCCCTTTATGCCTGTGGTTGGCTTGCACACTGGAAGGGGCATTGCAAGGTGGGAGAGAGTGACCTATTGGGAGGAGGAAGCTGGAGAGGCAGGAGAACCTGCAGAAGGTGCTGGAGATACTGGGTCAGGTGAATCAGGGTTGTCTAAAGAACATGCAGGAGACGCTGGAGTTGATTCTACCTGGACTACAGGTGTTCCGTCTCCAAAAGCAGTAAATGTGGAGAGTACAAGATCTTTTGCAGGCCTCTCTACCTTCTCAAAGAATTGTTCCAGGCTAGTCAAAAACTAGTTTGCCCACGTAGTCCGTAAGTATAATACTAAAGCATCAGCTGAAACACTCACGTCTCAATTTTTTTTAAAGTTTTTATGGGAGTGAACATCATAAACTCAAAATGTTTTATGCTGAGACTGCCATAATCTGAGGACCCCCTGTATTTAGAATTTTTAATTATCATCTGAAACCATTTTATTTTAATGAAGCAAGCCCTACAGAGTGATAATAAAATTATTTTCCCTATCCTTTCCTCTCTCTCTCTCTCTCTCTCTTTTTTTTTTTTTTTTTTTTTTTGCATTTTTTCTGAAGTGAGAAGCAGGGAGGCAGAGAGACAGATTCCTGCATGCACCCGACCAGGATCCACCCAGCAAACCACTAGGGGGTAATGCTCTACCCATCTGGGGTGTTGCTCTGTTGCAGCAGGAGCCATTCTAGCACCTGAGGCAGAGTCCATGAAGCCATCCTCAGCGCCCCAGCCAACTTTGCTCCAGTGGAGCCTTGGCTGCAAAAGGGGAAGAGACAGATAGAGAGGAAGAAGAGGGGGGAGGGGGGAGAAGCAGAGGTGTGCTTCTCCTGTGTGCCCTGACTGGGAATTGAACCCTAGACTTCTACACACCAGGCTGACTCTCTACCGCTGAGCCAACTGGCCACGGCCCTCTCCTCTCCTAGCTCTGTGAATTACAAAAATGTTCATAGCGTTTATGTATATCTTTGACAAATGTTCTATGGTTATATACAGATATATTTTCACATAATGTAGTGGTTAAAAACAATGTATATAGTATTTTGCAACTTATTTTTTCTCTTAAAAACACATCCTAGCATTTTACCAGATTACTATGAATATATATATATATATATCTTTAATGGCTGTATAGTATTCACTATTCAACAATTCCTTTCCTGATTAAAATTCTCTTTTAATTTGTTTTCAGTTACAGTGTTCCAATGCATCAAAGTGTATTATATTGAATGTTAAATATAAAAATAGCAACTAATTTAAACAAAAGCATTTATTTTTTTAAAGACCTCTAAAATATTTCGTTTTTTGAATACATGTTTATTTGAAAATAAGCTTATTTTCCAATAAATATTTTACCTAATGAATAATTGAGATTTTAAGTCAAATATTTTTTTCAAAATTTAAGTATAAGTGAGTTTATTTACAATAAACATTTTGATGTTTTAGAGAACAATGGTAACCATAATAGGGTGCCTAATCTTTTGAATCTCTTGCTATTGTTTTTCTGCATTTTATAGAGCACATTAATTATACCCTGCATTTTTTTTGTATAGCTCTTAATGATTATCAATCTATTCCCTTCCCCATGTTTATGCAGCTGTCACTGACAGGACTGGACCTACTAACCTAGTGTGCCTACATTTCTGTTAATATCCCATGGCAACTTGTCTTGAACTTAATGAGTTCTTGTCTTAGTCCTCAGCATTTTCCTTTCCTTGCGTCCCTTGGAGCCATCTCAGCTGTGGCTTTTGTTTTAGATTAGGCTGAGAGCACTTGTATTTTGGTATCATGAGCCCTTTTGCCTGTCATAACAGGATCAACTTGTAATTTAAATTCAGTTTCTGCTTGGACACCAGGCAAGGAGGGTGGGGCCTAAGCATTAGCGCCAATGGGATAATGAGAAGCTGAGAGCAGGGTTTGGGTGAAGGCCAGACCCCTGGGGCAGGTGTCAGGCAATGGTGTGCAGGAGCTGGCTTGTATGGGCTCAAGGGAACTGACTGCTATGTTTTCAGGAATTTTGTAGACTTACAATCAAATAAATTAGGTGGAAGACAAAAGCCAAACATGTTCAAAATGCGTTACTCCCTAGTTATTTTTTTTCCACATTTGACAATGGTTCTGATTTCATTTGAATCTACTGTATGTATATGGTGGAAACGCGATGTAATAATGTGCCTGTCTCTTCCTACCTCTGTGGTCAGTGGTGTCTCGTGGCTAGATTTAAATCAACTGTGGTGATGGTATTTAACCATGGAGATCGGCAAGTGCTACAAATCAGCAGAATTGAGTACCAGCATATCAGCAAATCAAGATCTCTTTGGGAGGAGAGAAGGGAGAGCCAGAGATCTAGTGAGGTGGGAGATGGAAACAACAAAGCAGGAGGAAGCGGGGTGAACAGATCTTAGGATGAGTGAATTTGAGAGGCCGCTGAGGCTGATGGAGCAGACGGAGAAGAAAGACCCCGGAACATACTGGGAAATCCAGAACTGATAAGAAGAGGCCCTTTGAAAGATTTCCTAGCACTAGGCCTGTGGGAGCACCTCCACTGGTTTTAAAGCTCAGTCACACTTTTAAGAGAAATTTTGTCTAATCAATGTTGCTATCTATCACATCTCAAAAGTTGCATCTCTGAGCTTTGTTTTTCATATCTGCAAAACAAGATGAATACTGTTTCTTCTTCAAGAGTGCTTTTGTGCTACTACATATTTTAAAAAAAAAGGAAGGGAGGAAGGAAGGAAGGGAGGAAGGGAGGAAGGAAGGGAGGGAGGGAGGAAAGAAGGGAGGAAGGAAAGAAGGAAGGAAGGAAGGAAGGAAGGAAGGGAGGGAGGGAGGGAGGGAGGGAGGGAGGGAGGGAGGGAGGGAGGGAGGGAGGGAGGGAGGGAGGGAGATTGGAAACTCAAATACCGTAATGATGGAGGAACATCCTCTTTGAGACTTTCCTGGGATCTAGTTTTGAATGACGAGATATGAGAGCGAATTAATTCCCTCTACATAATGTTTGGAGCACTTACTTCTGAGGACCCAATATATGCTTAAAAACTAAATCTGTTTGGGGTCTTAGTTTTTCTGATTATCCATGTACTTGATTTTTCTTTAAAAATGTTATAGTAGTTTTGGGATGTAAATGGAAGAAGGAGGTAGAAGGTACTAAATAAAACTGAGCATGACTGCTTTTCCTTTTTCCTGTAAAAATTTCTTTCATTACTGATTAGAGACTGTAGGTTTGCCATCCATTGCCTAACATTTCTTCTGTTACTTGCACCATTATATTCTGGTGAGATGCACAGCTCCTCACAAATGCAAAATATTTCTTTTTGCCAAAATAGAAATATACTTCTATGAATCAGGCATCTTAGTCTGTTTGGTTTACTGGTGTACCGTAAGTGCCTAGAACAGTGACTGGCATATGGAAGATGCTCTAACAATGTTTGTTGAATGGATAAATCTAGGTATTGTGACATTAAAATGAGAATGTCAAAGATTGACTTAAATGGTCTTCATTTTAGTTGTCTTTTTATTATTTTTATCAGTTTCAGAATAAAAACTGATAAGAAATGATATTATTACCAATATTATTTTATTAATGTCTCTTCTCTCTTCTGTGTTTCTTAGGGCTTCTTCATCTTGGTATTTGGAACAATGCTGGATCCGAAGGTACTATAAATTCTTCTTGTTTTTTTTTTTTTTGCTGCATTAACCATACTTGGCTCTGAAATGCTATTTTGTAAAGTCCACCTATTGAAGGTCTTTCACATCAGTCATTTGTGCAGACACTTGAATAGGACATCACTGTTCTTTATGATACAAGTAATATCAGCCATCTTTCAAGCTCTTATGGGGCTAAGCATTTTGTGTACATTAGCTCTAATATATTTATTTATTTATTTATTTATTTATTTGTTTATTTATTTGAGAGAGAAGAAGGGAGAGAATGAGAGAAGCAAAAATGGCAATATGTTCCTGTATGTGCCTGACCAGGGATTGAACCCACAACCTTTGCATAAGATGGTGATGTTCTGACCAATTGAGCTATCTGGCCAGGGCAAACATTTGTTCTAGTTCTTAAAACAATCTTTGGTATTCTTATTTTCCATTTTAAGGATGAAGAAACAGACTCAGTGTGATTAAGTAACTTGCACATAATCTCTACAGAAACCCACTCTAACTAGTTGAAGCAGAAAGGGAATTTATTAAATTTCATGATATTATTTTTGAGAAGATCTCTTTTTGGCTTGGAGGCATGGAAGCTATACACCAAAATAGTCCCCAAATCACAGCACAGAACTGCTCCACATGTGATAACTTCCCTGCTTTGCTGGCCACGGAAGCACAGCTTACCAAGACAATGTCAAACAGTGGGTGCTAAGCTAGAGTTGCTGCTATGCTGCCTCCAAGATTACCTTCAGCTTGCCTATAGGGGCCCACTGGCATCTGCTTTTTGAGTTGTCATATCTGATTGGCTAAGTCCAGGTTCATGGCTGCATCTTAGTTGCAAGGGAGGCTGGAAAAGTGAGTTCCCGGCTTTTAGCTTGAAGAGCAATAGACTTAAAGAATGGAATTCTCATACAGAGAGTAGGTATCAATAGTAGGTGGTGAAAACAAAATCTAAACAAGTGAACCAATCACTGAATGTTTACTTGGCTTCAAAAATCACTCTCATTGTACTATAGTATCTCTTTGAATGAGAAAAGCAAATAATCATCTCAGAGAACACCTTCACTGCAGAATTCAATTAACTAGTTAATTAATTAATTTGACTATCAATGCTATTCTAATTATTTAATATACAAAGTATGTAAAAAAAAGACATTTCACAATCGCCTTTTTATTTTCTTATGAGGATACCATAACCTGATAAAAATTATTCAGAGGTGAAAGTTAGAGTCTTTTAGTCTTGGAATTTCTATGTACTAGCTTCACGCCACTGGGGAGTTTCTGAACTTTCATGAACCTCAAATCCCTTAAGTGGAATGCTGAGATAATGAAGCTTTTCCTGCCTTTTCTGCTAGATTATGGTAAAAAATGTAAGCAAGTTTGCAAGTGAAAACACATAGGAAGCATTTAAGTTATTATGTAGTTGTATATCATATTATTGTGGTGTGTTTTTTGTGTTTGTTTGTTTGTTTTTTCATTTTTCCGAAGCTGGAAACGGGGAGGCAGTCAGACAGACTCCCGCATGCACCCGACCAGGATCCACCCGGCATGCCCACCAGGTGGCGATGCTCTGTCCCTCTGGGGTGTCGCTCTGTTGCATCCAGAGCCATTCTAGCACCTGAGGCAGAGGCCACAGAGCCATCCCCAGCGCCCGGGCCATCCTTGCTCCAATGGAGCCTCGCTGCAGGAGGGGAAAAGAGACAGAGAGGAAGGAGAGGGGGAGGGGTGGAGAAGCAGATGGGCGCTTCTCCTGTGTGCCCCAGCCGAGAATCGAACCCGGGACTCCTGCATGCCAGGCCGACACTCTACCGCTGAGCCAACCAGCCAGGGCTTATTATTGTGTTTTTATTAATCTAATACCACAGCTAGTATTTGTAGCCTGAGCATCATGAGCAACATTACTATTTATTAATGTACCAGTGTTAGGTGTTGTAAGATGTGCAAAAATTCTAAGACATGGAAACTTCCATCAAGATCAAAATCTCTTACCTTAAAAATTATAATACAAAAGGTAAATACTGAAAGGTGTTATGATTAAATGACAAAAAGTTGTACAGGAGTCCCCCCACATCCATGGGGAACACTTTCCAAGACACTCAATGGATACCCGAAACCATGTAGAATATCGAACCTTATTTACACTCTATTTTTTTTCTACATATAATTTTTATGGCAATATTTTATTTATAAATTAAAAACAGTAAGAGATTAATAATAAAAATCAATAATAAAATAGGACAATTATAACAATATACCTCAATAAAAGTTATGTCAATGTGGTTTCTCTCTCAAAATACCTATTGTACTGTCCTTATCTTTTCACCTAAAGAAAGCACTTCACAGCTTCTCTTTTGCATAAGCAGACTGCCAGCATCACTACTCTTGCCTCCCGGGGCCATTATGAAGTAATATAAGGGCTACTTGAACACAAGCACTGTGATACTGTGACAGACAATCTGATAACTGACATGATTATTAAGTGACTAATGGGTGAGTAGTGGATAGAGCATAGAGACACTGGAAAAAGGGATGATTCACATCCTAGGTGGACAAAACTGAACGGTGGAAGATTTCATTACAATACTACTCAGAACAGGACACAACTGAAAACTTAGACATTGTTTATTTCTGCAACTTGAATATTTTCAGACCCTGGTTGACTGTGGATAACTGAAAATATAAAATACAGAACGATGGATAAGAGGTACCACCATATGTAACAGTAGTTTTTAAACTTTTGAGGTCAATAAAAACCAGTGAGCACATATCCCCAGATGTGTGTATTATTAATTTCCAAAGTATATATTGTACGCATTATGAAAGATAGAGTTTAAAAAAAGATGAGAGGAAATATATGTAAATAGAGGCTCCAGTATGTCTTTACATATTGCAATGGACCTTGAGTGCACAGACCCCCACACCAGCAAGTGCTCCTTTCTCTTTGCATCCTGTCTGTGACAAAGAACACTGCATTTCAGGCAAGGGTGAAGTCACTCTGTGCTAGAGGACTTAGGCAGACACTAACTGTGAAGACAAGACTTTTATAAGCCCTTGGAAGGTCAATAACATTTTATATAACAGAAGGAAGGAAGGAGTAGAAATAAGAAAAGAGTGCTCGTATCACCTCCCCTGCCACAGTATTAGCCAGACCTGAGCATGTGCGACGTTCTTATAAGCATTTAATTCTTAATTTTTTTTTGTTAACTATCCAGATAAGAGAAGCCTTAAAGAATCGAGTAACCTCTACAAAATGGATCTCCAGAGTATCAGAGGTAAAGACTTTATATTTATGTTTGCACCTAAAAACTTGACGAGGTAACAATGCTGGTGTTTCTGGTTTACAGAGTGCTGCTAAAACTAACCCTTCACACTTTGTGGTATGGAGTTTTCACAAGTGCTTCTTTGAGCTGTTCAAATCTTTCTGATGCACAGCCAGAGAGATGAAAATCAACCTAAATGCGTTCAGGGAACAACAAAGTGGCAGGCAGGACCTGGAGGGGCGAATCTCAACCCATGCTGCAGGAGAGCAAGGGGTGACACAGAAAAATGAGAGAAGAGAAGAAGTTTCCAGTTCCCATGGCAGCCCACTTGTTCTTTATGACTCCAACTAGTTGAACCAAAGTGTGAAAATTCCGGAGAGACAAATTCTTATTCTACATGACACACTCAACAGTTCAAATGCTGTAGAAATATTGACCTGAAACCTATGTACTCTTATTGATCAATGTCACCCTATGAAATTTAATTTTATACATAAAATTAAGGGGGAGGAGAACTATCTTAGATAGTTCTCAGAGTGTGCGCCAGGGCACACTGGTGCACCCTAGAAGATTTCCAGGTGCGCCCTATGGTATTCCAGAGAAATATGTGCCTGTTGGGGACCAAAAAACCAACAGGGTTTTTGGAGTTTAGATTTTTGGGGGACAGAGGTGTGGGGAATTGGCTGTAAGCTGACAGTCTGCCCAACCCCCCACCTCACTTGCCTGATTAGGTTGCAAAAGGCTGTTAAGCTGTGGTGCTGGATTGTTTACACTACCCTCCATGTTCCCCAGAAAGACTGGAGGCAAGTTTCTTCTATCCTTTGTTTGGTGTCAAATTAAGATGATATGTATGGTGGGGGTTTTCTGCACTCAACACAATTAAGAGTAAAAAGAGAGGAATTCTTCAATGTATTGATGAGAAAATGAGGTTTGCCTTTCAAATATATGCCCAAACATTGAAGAAATCACTAGGACACATCAGGCTCATGTTTCTCATAAACACAAGGATGAAAAAACTTAACACATTTGCGCTGGGACCTGCCAAATCTACTAAATCTTACTAAGAATGTATCTACATATATAAAAAGATAACTCTTTTGTCGTTTTTAAATTTTTTAACCCCTTTTTTATGAATTCTAAAAAGTATAACTCAAAAAATGTAACACAAAAACATTTTTAATGTCAGAATAAATTTAATTTTGTCGTATTTATTTCATTTAATTACCATAAAAGCATGCTTGAACTTTATATTTTTTTCTTTGATATTTGACTTAATTATTATAACATATTTCTCAGAAATTTGTATATAGTGCACCTACAATTATTTGTAGGATTTTAAATGCATCCCGACTTAAAAATGTTTGAGAACCACTGATCTAATAGCTTGATTTTCAAGAGAGGCCACCAACCATAGTTACTGGAGCTGTAAAAGAAGGTTAGGGGGCCTGACCTGTGGTGGCGCAGTGGATAAAGCGTCGACCTGGAAATGCTGAGGTCGCCGGTTCGAAACCCTGGGCTTGCCTGGTCAAGGCACATATGGGAGTTGATGCTTCCAGCTCCTCCCCCCTGTCTCTCTCTCCTCTCTCTCTGTCTCTCTCTCCTCTCTAAAATAAAAAAAATAAAAAAAATAAAAAAAGAAGGTTAGGGGCCTGTCCAGTCATTGGATAATATGCATGCCCTTTTGTTTATCCTCAATTCCTATAATTTAGGAACCATATAGTAATGTTATGCAAGGTGTGACTCATCAGCTGGTCCAAGTGAGGAGAAAACAAAACAAAAAAAATTTTAATGGTGGTAAAAGGGGATTTGGGGTCTGCCCAGGGAACATACCCAGAAACAAGAGAAGAGACCATCTAGAGCAGGGGTCCCCAAACTACGGCCCGCGGGCCGCATGCGGCCCCCTGAGGCCATTTATCCGGCCCCCGCCGCACTTCTGGAAGGGGCACCTCTTTCATTGGTGGTCAGTGAGAGGAGCATAGTTCCCATTGAAATACTGGTCAGTTTGTTGATTTAAATTTACTTGTTCTTTATTTTAAATATTGTATTTGTTCTCATTTTGATTTTTTACTTTAAAATAAGATATGTGCAGTGTGCATAGGGATTTGTTCATAGTTTTTTTTATAGTCTGGCCCTCCAATGGTCTGAGGGACAGTGAACTGGCCCCCTGCGTAAAAAGTTTGGGGACCCCTGATCTAGAGTCTCCCATGCCACAGCTGGTGGGATCCACGTGGGCCAGCATGCACTGGTGTCGCAGGAGGGTTGCACGGAAAAGGGGAGAGTCATTGAGGAACTGGGCACCCTCTGGCCTGGGTAACAGCATTGCTCTCTCTCTAGAATCTTTGCCATTCCCTTCCCTCTCTGTGCTTTCCTTCACCCTCGTCTTCTCTTCTTCGGCTTCCCCTTTTCCTCACTCTCACCAAAGCTTTGTTCTCACTCCCAGTCCCTGGTCTTCATACCTGGGAGATTGCTGACACCTCAACATCTTTTACTCATGAAAAATAAACAAAAACAAAAACAAGAAAGAACAACACCCCCACCCACCCACCCCTGCCAACCTCACCATCTTTTTCTGAGAAGAAAGCAGTGGTTCTAAAGCAATGGTACATAACCCTGGCTAAACATCAAAACCAATCAGAAAGCTTCAAACAATGTTGCCTGCGCCCCACCCTGGAGGTCTAACTGAGTTGGTCTGCAGTGCAGCTAGGGGTTTGGGTGATTCTAATGTAGTCAAGATTGAGAGCCACTCATCTAAGCCTTCCGTAAGTGCTTAGCATTGTAAACACATGTTGTTTTTTTCAAAGTAGCCTACCTGGTGTAAATATTCCCCACTACATCCCTCTGGTCTGCCACTGTGCTCTCAGGGAAGAGGGACAACTCTTCCAGTAAGTCTCCTTTCCTCATATGTTTTCGGTATTGATCCATTCAGCCTCCACAGGGAAATTCTGTTCTTCAGTGCTTTGGAAAAATAGTCATTTTTTTTAAAGGTATGTCAAAATCATACCCAGAACTTCACTATCAATTTTTGACTGTCTGACTTGGTGGTTTCAGTGTTGGCCACACCTTAGAAACACCTAGAGAGCTTTTTTGAAACACCAGTATCCTGGCCTCACCCAAGAATTATTTAACCAGAATGTCTTGTGGGGAGGGCTAGTCATTTTTTTAAGCTCCCCTGCAATTCTAAGTGCTAAGCAAATTTATCCTAACTTCTTGTAACCCTTCCTTCACTCTGTCCACTAGTTTCCAGTCACTGCATGTCACTTTTTTTTATTTTTTTATTTTACTAGGGTGACATCAATAAATCAGGGTACATATGCTCAAAGAAAACATGACCAGGTTATCTTGTCGATCAATTATGTTGCATACCCATCACCCAAAGTCAGATTGTCCTCTGTCACCTTCTATCTAGTTTTCTTTGTGCCCCTCCCCCTCCCCCTTCCCACCCCCCCCCCCCCAACCACCTTTATCAGACCTACTCAGAACAGGCGGGCTTCCTTTGTTTCCTCCTCTCCTGCTTTGCAGGCCTCTGGCCCCTAGGTGGCAGTCCTCTCCAGTCCACATGGAACTCTTCCCCCTGGTGACACCTGCCTGGAGAGAGTCCATCCGCCCCAGGCTCCCAAACCCGGGATGATCATTGTGCTTGTCTGTGTTCGTTTATATTCAATATGATGGGATCCTTTATGCTCATGTGGTAATAACTCTACCAGTGAATTAATGAACCATTACCCGTCTTAGGCCACACACACCCCAGACACAGGGGACTTTCCGCTCAGGTTCATCACAGGGGGATGACTATGGCATTGAGGATTTCAGCAGGCCAGCTGAGAAGGAGAGATTTGTGGGAGAGGAGACATTTTAGAGTTTATTTCTCAATCCACTCCACTCAACTGCCAACTTTCACTCCCCCCCCCCCCCAAACCAGAGGCTTCTCTCTGAGAGGGAGCCAGGCTGGTCCAGGGAGGGGCATCTCTTCTGCCAGCCTGTCCCTCTGTCGTCAGGGATTCTAACAACAACAGAGAAGAGGGAGAAAGTGAAATGATAAAGTAGATTCCTGTAGGTCAGAGTTCTCCGCGTGGTTTGTCTAACTGTGATCATTGAAAACAGAATAATAACAAGTGAATTTACACTTTTGTCTTCAACAGAACCTTTCTTCTGAATACTCTTGTCACCCCACCAAAGGGCCAAGCTAATAAAACCAGGCTACACTCCTATCATGGGAGGTGAGTGCTTAGCCAGGGGGTCCTCAAATATACACCATATGTCTGACATTTATTTATTTTTTTTAAAAAATCATAATTTGATGAATTCTGATTAGAAATTATTTGGTCTTGATCAAAAAGAAATCCATTCTCATCTAGCTAAGGTCAGAGATATGCTCACACTTCTCATTCTTGCATGGCTGAGATTTGGCTTGTTCCTGTGAAACGATCAGGCCTGTCTGAGAATGCCCACAGAATAGTGTGGGCGTATCTAAGAGGAGTGTAAGCAGAGGTGCCAGCTCCATGCACCTGCTTCCTCCCCACCCCCTCGCTGTTTCCCCAGACCTCGGACATTCTCTATTATAGCAGCAATATCCCCAGACTTCTCACTGTGGGAAATCTTTCCCCTCCTGTCAAAGGATCAAGGAATTACGATAAACACTATCTCTGTGAGGCTTCGGGGATAATACACAAGTGAACTTACATTTGAAGATAGTGATTGAGAGATAGGAAGAGACAGAGAGACACACAGTTAGAGAAGGGAGCCACAGGGAAAACAGAAATAGAGATACTTACCAAGTGAGAGGCACCACTCATTGCTGAAAGAGAGCCATCCAGATACAAGACAGGTGCAAAGGGTCTCCCAACCTCTGTCCCTGTGTTTTTCTAGCTCTTGAGTGAGATGACCAGACAGAAAGACAGAGACACCCACATTCACAGTCAGAGAGATGCAAAGAGAAGCCAAGGTTGCAGAGAGAGACCCAGAGAAATACAGAAGGAAACAGAGAGACCATCATGCAGACTGAGATTCACACAAGGACACATAGAGAAAGACAGAGATGTAGAGAGAGGCGCTCAGATGTGCAGAGAGAGCCCACCAGTCCCACCCCAATGCGCCCGGGTTCCAGCAGCCTCTGCGGCTGAGACCTTCTGCAGCATCCCAGAACCTTGCACCCAAAAAAAAGTATTTCCCAAGAGGAAAAGAAGTAGTCCAGCACTTGTAGGCTATGACAACACTATTCCATGGATTCTGGAAGGATTTAAAGGGAGACTCTCCATTTGCCAAGGAGGCTCTGCCCAAAGGGACTTACTGTCCCAGAAAGAGTGAACCTATAATGCAGTTGTTGTAAGGCTTTTGGGTCTTGCTGCCTGTACATTAAAAGTGTGATTTTCTGTTCTTGACAAGGTCATCCATTCCGGGAATGGCAGAACCCCCAGGAGAAGTGTGTGTGTTCCTGTCTTCTTGCCTCTGGGGAGTCCAAAGGAAGCCTCCCCGGGCTGTGGTGCTGATGGAGGAGGGCGTGACCTGCAGAGAAGATGGAAGGTCCTCTGCCTACTTCTGTGCTGCTGACCACTTCTCCCTCATTAACTGTCAACATATGTGTGCCATCCTAGGCATCCACCAAGGAGCAGAGGGACAAATGGGCCCGAGCAGGACCTTAGTCTCGTTGGGGCCTCCAGCTCTAGGTGGTGGGCCAAGTTCATCTTCAGGAACAGCACTCTGGCTCGTCTTGGCAAAGGTGGCCTGGGATGTCACCTGGCTGGATTCTGTGGCTTGCTAAGGGAGGGGCCCTCATGAATAGTCACCATCAGTTGGGCAGATTCTAAGTAGGTCATTGCTGGCTCTTTGTACAAAAGGAGTCCTGTTGTTAGCATATTTCACCCCTCCAAATTGAAATTGATTTACATGGTCAACCTGCCTTGGGCTTCGATGCAATGTTTTTGGCTATGAACCAAAAAATGAAATGGGTAGAGCTTCTGAATCAGGAAGATGCTCATTTTAAGTTATATAGAGTAAAGCCTGGCATGATGGGTCACAGCTGATCAAGGCTTGAGCCAGATGCAGAAACCCAAGTCCGCAGACTCCCAGTCCTGGAGTTTCTCCAAAGATAAGGAGCCACTGAGAGAGTCTGTCTACCCTGTCAATGTATAATGAACCCTCACCAACAAGATGTTTGTTTGAAACCTGGGATGAGGATGGAGAAATATCATGTCTCAAGTAGAAAGCTGTTCCTTTTCTTAATCTCATATGTAAACAAATTCAAAGCAGGAGATATGTAATGAGAGCTCAGTACTACAAATAGAAGTCCTTTTAGAGAAAAAGAAAAGCTTCTTTATAAAGCAAGCATACAGGTGGATGCTTCAGAAGAAAATCAGTGAATAAAGGAAAAGAGGACAATTAGTAGCCCCCAATTATCCTACCAAGATGCCTGCGTAAGTGTTGTTACATTACAAATGGAAACATGGGTATCAATTTGTGAATGAGTGGGGTCTCTCTCTCTCTCTCTCTCTCTCACACACACACACACATACAAATACACAATTAAAACTTTTCTCTAAGTAGAAACATTAGGGAAAACAAAAATATAATAAAGAGGTCAATCAGGAGGTAGAAAAAACACACCAACATGGAGAATGAGTCATCTTTCAAGTGGCATTGCTGATGTTGGGACAATTACCCCTTTCTCAAATGAAGTCAGATAGTGGTTTGAACTTGACATTTCCCGGTATGTCTGTAGGGTCTCTTCAAGGGAAGGGTGTGGGACAGGTACGGTGCTCGTTTCTCAATGCAGAGGTTTCAGTAGAAAGAAATGCAAAGAGAAAGAAAAGTCAAGTACCCAGATTCAATACATTAAAGTGAGGAGAGAATCTTATGAAGACAAACAGTTTCATGAGTATACATCTGGAGCTTTAGAAAAGACTGGGCTTGACTTTCATTTTACTCTGAGCATGAGAGAAAGAGAGGATGGGGAGGGGAGAGAGAAATGGAGAGAGAGAGAGAGAGAGACAGAGTGCTTTTATCTGCACTGTGCATTAAGCAGTTACATCTAGCATGAAAATACACTGTACTCCAGTGTACTCACACCATGCAATAAAATGACAGGAAAAACACTCTACCTAGGGATTCTTACTACCCAAGAGAGGCCCAAGGATGCTAAGAGAGAAATTCCAGAATTTTCTGGAAATCCACCGAACAAGCTTTGTCCTCTCTCTGCAGCCCACAACCCAGCCTTCCCCATCCTAAAAGATGTCAGTAAACCTGGATTACGTTGACTGCGGAGACCCTATGGAAACACAACTCAGTGTCCTGTTCACACCTCACCACGGAAATGACTTGGTCAGGTGGATCAAGGAAAATCACTGCTAATCGTATCTAAGGCAGATGTGTGCTTAGAACACTTAATACATGATCATCTTTGGCAGTTATCTAAATTCCTTAGACTTAAATTTTCTCATCTATAAATTGAGGAAACAAGAGTGTAGTTCATACAGTTGTTATAAAGCAGTGGTCTCCAACCTTTTTTTGGGCCACGGACTGGTTTAATGTCAGAAAATATTTTCACAGACCGGCATTTAGGGTGGGATGGATAAATGTATCATGTGACCAAGACAAGCATCAAGAGTGAGTCTTAGATGGAGGGAATCTGGTCATTTTTTTAAAAATAAAATATTGTTCAGACTTAAATATAAATAAAACGGAAATAATGTAAGTTATTTATTCTTTCTCTGCGGACTGGTACCAAATGGCCCACAGACCGGTACTGGTCCGCGGCCCGGGGGTTGAGGACCACTGTTATAAAGGATTAAATGAATAGTTGTAGGTAAACAGTAGAATAGTACTTGGCAAATAATAATTGGCTATTAAAACATTAGCTGTTTTCATTAGAGTACCTGTGAATACACACACACACACACACACACACACACACAGCTATTACCATGGATGTAAACACTTTCATGAGAGTTAGTCCAATGATTTCTAAATAAGAGAGTTGAGCATTTGATTGGGTTTGTTCAGCATCATGGGTATCAGCCTGCAAAATCTGTGGAGCTTGCCCTTGGACGATCCTTTCATTCAATGTCACCCTGCTTGTAATTCATAGTTCCTTGCCTAAAAGGAGTGCACATCATGGGTTTTACTCAGGGCTCTGTGTCTGAGCTCTGCTTCACTCTTTGCCTGATCAGTTCAACCAGAAGTGCTGGTTCTCCCCACCCAATTTCCTGTAATATTTACAATCTGTGCCATTTACTTCATATTTAGTATTTATTGTTACATTGTTTAATTTGAGTCTTTTTGTGTGCATATGTTCCCTAGATAAGACTGTAAACCTTTTGGGACAGGATTTCTCATGTTTATTGCTATGTTACTTTTGTATGCCCAAATGTGCCTTGCACATAGAATATGTTCAATAAAGTCCTTTGATTACACAACCAAAGGTTTGATGATACTGGTTCTTCCAATTCCCAAGTGATCTGGTACTCAACCTGCAACCTCAATGGAGCTGACCTATTTCCACAAACACCACCTCCTTGATCTTCCTTACTGTTAAAGATGTAACAAACTGCCTTTCAGTTATTCCTCTTTGTTGTCAACATTTCCCCTGGTAATATTTTAAAGGAGGTGTGCATTACATAGGGGCCACAAAGATACTTAAATAGAAGACTAGGACAAAAATGAGCAGGACTGTTTGGCGGTGAGAAGGACAATTCAAACTGTCTGCTGTGGCTGAAGTCAGGTCACGTGACATTTCCTGCAAGTGGAGACTGCCTTCTGGTCTGAATTCCCCATGGCCTTGGCCCCAGGTAGAAGCTCAGTAAGAACTCCTTGGCCCAGTCACTGAAAATTAAAATAAAATTCTCTTTGGTGCTAAGGTAGGGATTAGATTAAGATTTACTGATTAATTTCCTAGCCATTTCCTCCAAGTTTAACATCAGTCTGAGCAAAAACATAATAGCCTTTAGAATTCATTAGCAACAGAGGCACAACCTTGCATTTTATTCCCCCTGGTTCTAATTATACCAGTGCAGTAGGTGCAACACAGCGAGTTGTGATCGTAGGAGATAAAGGTGAGAAATTAAAGGACAAACGGGTGACTCACTTTAATGGACATGCTTCAGACAAGAGAAACCTGTAATTTCTCTTAGGCGAGTTTGACGGACCCATCGTGGAGTGAATCACAGACTTACACAAGCCTTGGAACCCCAGGCAGTGTTACAGTCTCAGGTTGGCCTCTCACAATACACAGCTGGGTTTCACGGGGCCTCCTGGATTTTCCCTTCAAAACACGAAGAAGGACCACAGCCGCTGAAGGGGGACTGTGGGAGGTGCCAGGACGGGCACACGTGATGGTGGGGCACGGTGGATGGAACAGCGTGGATCTTCCTGCTGGGCTGCTAGATCTCTTGGATGCCGTGAGTACACACACCATGCCAACACCTCTTCCTACTGAAGACAGGATTGTTTTAGCTCCTATTCTGGAACGGGGAAAATGTGCGATTTAGGGTGGTATTTGCTGAAATGCTTGATTATGTAGGAACCTTTCCTAACGCTATTTAGAAATTGATTAGCTCAAGGTTGGGGTATTTCCTGCCTCCTTTACATGTGTTTGTCTCTAAAAAGTCATTTGTCTGGCTCTGACTCTTCACTCCTAAGAGAGAAAATGCAAAAT
Source organism: Saccopteryx bilineata (assembly GCF_036850765.1). Taxonomy (NCBI): domain Eukaryota; kingdom Metazoa; phylum Chordata; class Mammalia; order Chiroptera; family Emballonuridae; genus Saccopteryx; species Saccopteryx bilineata. Next base: position 26,492,396 of record NC_089490.1, on the reverse strand, counting down.
ACCTTGTCAGACAATTAGACCGGCTGTTCTTCGATTGTCCCCTTGCTTGACAAATTGGATGCACGAACTTGCTTTCAGTTCTCTTCCTTCGGGCTGAATGTAAAGCTAGATTTTTAAAAAATAAAGCATTCTTCAATAGTGTCTTCTGCTCGTGAGGCTGACAAAGCTGTTCTTATATCAACTTACAAGGAAACATTTCCCCCCAGTTAAAAGATGCTGAGGCCTTTTGGCAAAGGCATCTCTTTCATTTTGAGAGGTCATTAGCACGGAACTTGATAGTTTTTGTTTCTTATACTCTGGGGAGAGTTGTGAGAGAGCAGAATCGTTGCATCACAAGGTGCGATTTTGTGTGTGTGTGTCAGCACCCCAGGGAGCTTCCTTCAAGAAGCACAGCAATAATCCAGTATGTCAATTTCTTTAAAATCATCACAGTATCAACATAGTTGATAAGATGCTGAATGCCCCCCAGCTCGGAAATGATGTAACTCTTCAAACTTGGCAGAATTTGAATCGACACAGCCATTCTCTGAAAAGATACTGAGCTGCACAGAGATCGGCTGGAAGCCATCTGCAATAGCCGAGGATAAAATGGGTTTGATTCTAATAGGTCTTTTATCTCTCTCTTTCCCCCAAGGCTCTTTAGGAAACAGCTCATTCCTGGGCAGGGAGAAGTGGTAAGAGTGACTGCTTTCATTCTGTTATTGAGGCAGAGAAACGCAGCAACAGCTCGTTTAGCCATCTGACCATATAACCAGAGCTGTAATTATGCTAGTGGAGTAGACGGGGCACAAGGTTATGAAAGGTTATGAAATTAGGCTGCAGGGAACAAACACACACACACACACACACACACACACACACACACACACACACACACACCGCAAAATGTGGGTCACCTAACTCTTAGGTTCCTCATTCTCCGCTGAACCTTTCGGAAATGGTCCACCCATCAATGGGACTGGCCGAGGGGTATGAGGCGCGTTGCCACTTTAGAAGGTTAGCAAGCAACTGAGAATACGCCCTCCCTGTCATCTTAAGGGAGGTTCAATGGAGAGAAACACTTTGGGGAAGTGTCCACTTGGTTCACAGGAAATCCCAGCCGGCTCACTTAAGGGTGATTTGCATGAAGAGTTTTGAGAGCTCACACCTTCCCAGGTGTTCCTCCCTCCCTGGCTATAGTTATGGTTCCTAGGCTGTACCTTTTTTAAAATTTCTTTTGACAGCCCTGATGCCAGCTCTCACTCAGCGTGTCCAGACAGTCAGGGTGCCTCAGGCTGCGTGAGTCACCTCTACAACTCCATGTGAAATAAGCTCCAGGACCCAAGCTGACTAATTGTATTTTTGAATTTTGGCTCATTCAGAAACTCAGCTCGAAGTATACAAGAAAGATGGGACCAATAAAAGCTGCTTGCCCTGCCAAGCCCAGGGCAAACACCTCGCTTCTGGCATGACATTGCTTCTTTTTTTTTTTTTTCTGAAGTTGGAAACGGGGAGGCAGTCAGACAAACTCCCACATGCGCCCGACCGGGATCCACCCGGCATGCCCACCAGGGGGCGATGCTCTGCCCATCTGGGGGCATTGCTCTGCCGCAACCAGAGCCATTCTAGCACCTGAGGCAAAGGCCACAGAGCCATTCCCAGCGCCCAGGCCAACTTTGCTCCAATGAAGCCTTGGCTGCAGGAGGGGAAGAGAGAGACAGAGAGGAAGGAGAGGAGGAGAGGTGGAGAAGCAGATGGGCACTTCTCCTGTGTGCCCTGGCCAGGAATCGAACCCGGGACTCCTGCACGCCAGGCCGACGCTCTACCACTGAGCCAACTGGCCAGGGCCGACATTGCTTCTTGCTGAACTAGATGGGTTCTTACAATCCTTTCCAACATGAGGCTCCAGGTCCAACAAAAATGAGGTCCATAGGAGGCTGGGAGCATTCCTACTTCAAATATCACATTCCAAAATTAGCGAGAGTTGCAAGTATGCTCCAGTGCCCGTTTGAGATAGAAACGTTGCTTCGTGACAAAATCTTGAGAAGCTGGCATCCTTGTCTGCAGGGGCCATTCATTCATTCATTGTTCCATTTGTCCACAAACGTATACAGAGTGTTTATGTACCTTATTCTCTGTTGGGCGCTAGGGACCCAGAAACTTCTCTCCGTGTCCACATCCTGACCAATGGTAACAGGATTTATTTGTGTTGTTGTTTCTGTTCCACTAGGTGCAGCCCAATTTCTCTTAGGCTTGGGGGCTAAAGTACTAAGTGTGGTGCTCTGTTAAGCTCCTGTCATTATAGCTGAGTCACAGCAGTGGTGTGAAAGCCACCCAATTGCTGGATTCCTGGGCAGGTATAGCCTAAGACATGTTTCTTCTGGGATCATTGTATCTAGTTCTAGTTCCTTTTAAGCCTCTGAGGCCAACAAATACTATTTTCTCTCTGTCTTCCATTCAGCAGCCGAGAATGCTGTCTATTATCAAGTGGGAACAGGAGTGGACAGTGGTGGGTAATCACCCTTTCATAAGGACGCGCAGAGAGAGGCGGGACATGGGAAGGAGGAATCTGGGACATTACTTTCATAGGTCCTAAGAAGCTGTCGTTCCAGGTTGCGTGTGGCTTTTATTTCTGAGATGTCATCTTTCAGACACTTTGGGAAGAAGATGTGGAGCTGTCCTGATTGGGTGACTAGTATAGAAACTGGTAGGAACTTCTTTATAAAGGTCTGATAACTCTACATAGGAAATTACCGCAGATAGTCCCAGGCAGGAATTCTTTGGTATCTTGTTTTCTCTTCCTCTTTTTTATTTTTCATTTCTGCATCTGTCTTCCCTTCCCCGGTGATCATTCCAAACTTCTAATCGCTGTGCTACCAGTGTTACCTCCCCTCCCCTCCCTGAGTGGCGAGTTTCAGAATAATTCTGACTCGTTTCACAAATTAAAGACGACCTGTCCACTGCCTCTTTCTTTTAGGATTGGATAAAGACAGGACCACTACTCTCTGATACACGACTTTGGGTCCGGTGTGAGTAACTTAAAGGAGCTCCTAGGAAAGTATCAGCACAGGGACTCAGTGTGGTAGGTGCCCGGTTCACGCATATGGAGGCTGAGTCCGGCTTGGCCCACACTTTGCACTCCTAGATGACATGGGTCCTGGAACAGCAACCTCAAGTTACTGCAAAGCACTTTAGATGATTAAGTACATTTGATAAAACCTGGGTCAAACACAGGTGTTGTGCATGTGTGTGGGAGCGGTGGGGGAGGTGGTAATGATAAGGTTGGTACAGATTGTTTTCCAAACTGATCTGACCTTGTTTTCCAAACTGATCTGACCTTGTTTTCCAAATTGACTGGACTTTGGGACCCCTTGAGACCAGAGTTCCACAGAAACCCTCCTCAGGACCCAATATGTTGGGCAAATATTTATACAATAGACACAAACTCTGTATTGTCTTCCTACTGAGTGAAGCAGGCAGACTGACTGAAGTCATAGAACACTGAAGTCACTGTGTATCAATGTTCTCAGTGCTAAATTTTTCTTCTATTTTTTATTTATTTAAGTTTGGTGCCTGCTTCAAACTGTTGGCAACCCAATGGTGGGTCTCAGGCGTAAACATGCATATCTCAGCACTGTTCTATCGGGATTGCTGCTTACTATTCTTATTTGCCCCTGCTGAGTACAAGGATATTGATTGACTGATTTTTAATATGCAAAATGTATTTTACTAATGTACATTGGGAGGGGGGTGTCTGTAAAAATATGAGACCCTAGGATTGTGATTTAAATAGCCAGTGACAATTGTGAACAGTGCTTTTCTGCCACCAAGCCTGAGGGATTTATGGAAATAAAGATTTCATGAAGACACACAATTTTTTTTGATCCCCTCTCCTTTCTCCCTGTCTCTGTCTTCCCCTTCCGCAGCTAAGGCTCCACTGGAGCAAAGTTGGCCCGGGCACTGAGGACGGCTCCCTGGCCTCCTAGAACAGCTCCAGCCACAACAGAGTGATGCCCCAGATGGGTTGATGATCACCCCCTGGTGGGCATGCCGGGCGGATCCCACTCAGGCACATGGGAGAGTCTATCTATCTGCCTCCCACATCTCACTTCAGAAAAACACACACACAAAAAAAAGACACACAATTTTTTGATAAATTGTAGAAGCACAAGTAACTAAATGGTAAAGAGGTAATTTGAACATAATGTACATAGAACAACTGTGGATTCTCCATATAGGAAAGGACTCGACCGTGACCTCAGCCAGTCCCCACTCAGCCTCAGAGCTGGCCTCTGATGGCCAGCTGTGTCCTGCTGATATTCTTTGGAACAAGCTGCATTTTTCTCGTCACATGTAACTTAATGTTTTCAGCTTTTGTGCCCCTGTTTTTTTCTTTTCCTCACTATCTCAAGACATAAGTTACCATGTGCAGGCACTGGGTTAAGTATTGGAGAGGTACTTTATTTGTATTTGCAGACATTTTTCAGTCTGGACTTACGCAAAACTCAACGCTCTCTTGAATTGCTAAGTCTTTGTCAATGATGAATCTAAGAAAATATGTTTCCTCCATTCTGTTCTATAAACTACCCATCTCTGAGGCTGAATTATGCTGGCAATACTTCTTAAAAAAAATGCCATTCTGAGTCCTTAAGCTCTGCTCATTGTCTGCTCCACAGAGCACTCTGGCTTTTGGCCTCAGCCAGTGTCTGAGTCTGAGGGGAGCACTTCCATTAAGTTCTTCTGGGTAGAAAGAGAAACCCCAATTGGGGCTAACTTGGAAATATCTATCCATCTGGCCCAAGCTTGCCAATTAACCTGGGCAAAAATAAGAATGTTATAGCTCCTCCTGGGTAACATCATAAACATTCTCTACCTCCCCCCACACATGTTTACAATAACTGAAGGAAATTTACTGTACAATTATCGTACAAATAGTATGTGGGTTACATACAGCAGACTATAATAATATAAATGATCAAGTAGAAAATTAATTAACTGAAACTCTCTAAAAGCCAAATGTGCCCAGTTCAAAGTTTGTGTTTGTTATGGTCATGCTTATGATTTTTATTGCATATATATTTCTGCTAGTAATTTTTTTAGTTTATATGAATACATGAAATGTATTATTATTTCATAATGCTCTACAAAGAACATAATGATCTCCATAAAATGCCATGATTACTAGACACTTTACTTGAATACCTTTAGGAGCTGTGCACTTAGAGGCCCCAGTGCTGGTTGGGGAAACATTTTTAGGCTCCATAATTTCACACTGCCTTCATCACATCACTGTGTCAACTGTCTGACTTTCTTCCAGTAAGATTGGTTTAAGCAAAGTTTCTTTCTATATTGGAAACTTACAGAGTAAAAGTGGCCCTTTTCTACAACACCTTAGATAGCAGGTTTTATTACTTATAAATGCCTGTCTTTGGCTCACCTGTATCCATTTACCTGAGCATTTAAAACCATCTTCCCCAGGTAGGAGAGAATTGCATTTACCCTCAGTCATCAGTCCTATTATTTGGTCCAGACTGTAGGTATCTTTTCTTCCTGATATATGTATCTGGGAAAGGAGATTTCAGCAGACTTGTAAAGAATAGCAAAGAAGCCTGAGTGGTGGTGGTGCAATGGATAGAGCATTGACCTGGTATGCTGAGGTCCCAAGTTCAAAACTCCGAGGTCATGGGCTTGAGAGCAGGCTCGCCAGCAGGAGCACAGGGTAGTTGGCTTGAGAACGGGATCATCGACATTACCCCATGGTCGCTGGCTTGAGCCCAGGGTCACTGGCTTCAATAAGTGGGTCACTGGTTCAGCTGGAGTCCCTGGTTAAGGCACATTTGAGAAGCAATCAATGAACAACTAAAGTCACACAACTCTGAGTTGATGCTTCTCATCACTCTCCCTACCTCTCTCTCTCTCTCTCTTGCTAAAAAAAAAAAAAAATAGCAAGGAAAAGGTTATAAATGACCACTTTCCTGAAAAAAATGAGCAGTATTCAACCTGATAATAAAATGAATCTTGTAGTCCAAATTTGTGTTTTTTAAAATACGATCCATTGGAGAATTGTGAATTCAATTTAATTTTGTGAATTATATTTAGTGTGTGACAATTAATTTTTAAGAGTATGAGATAGAACAGAGTAAAATACAAATAAAGATCATTAACATGTCAGAGTGTCCATGATTACTTGTAGGTAGGAAGAATCAGTACTTATAAAAAGTTTTTTTAAATGCACAAATTGGATGTTTTTCAATTTATATATGGGTACCTATATACATATATTTTTCAGTATACACTGAGTCACCCTATAAGATATGTTTCTTATTGTGTCATAATAGAAAATATTTGAAAAACATAGGTAATACAGATGAGACACGTGGATACGTTTAAGACAACCTATACTGGTTCTTCTGGTACTTCTTTATGTGATTATCAATTAAAAAGTTATCTGAACAATCTTAACACTGCAAATCACTTAGGGTGCCCATCCACCAATTTGCTGCATCCATGAGAACTTCTTTCCACCCACTCTGTAAGATCATGAATTCTGCACACATATTCCAACACCTATGCAAATGTATTACCACACTTTTCCTGTTATTCCGCCATGTTCACTTTCCCCTGCTCAGACTTGCTCTACAAGATGGTGGTATAAACCAAACCACTTTCCCCCTGTGCAATGGTTAAGAACACAGAGATGATTTGGAAACCTCCCTATAAGTGCCTGTGTCTCGCCATCTCAGCTGAAGGCTCACTGGAGTCATGAAAACCCATCTAAGGTTTGACTCAACCCTGGAAATGTTTGAGCCCAGTTCAGTGGGTTTTGTCTGCTCCTGGTCCACACATTGTCTTGTGAGCTTAACTAGATCATAGTAAATTCACGTTCATTTGACCATAAGGGAATTTCTGTTTGCTGAAGGCTGGGTGTCTCCCAGGCCTGTTCATGAGCTACATATGCCAATGGTCTCTCTTCTCACTATTAGTTTGACTTTTCTGTTTCCCGCTGGATGCCCATTACAGAAAGGACAGCAGCTTCTAGTTCTGTCGCCCCAGCAACTGATGGATATGTTCCTGGCCAACACAAGGCACTTGATAAACATTGGTTGGTAAAAGGAATGATCATCCTACATTTTATGAAATAGATGAGAAAATAGGCTCGGTAAGGGGCAAATAATTCATCCATGGCAGAGAAAACATTGCAACTTAGCTCTTGCTGATTCTAAAAGTCATGATACTTTCGTTTTGCTGCATCTGCACCACCAGAAAATTCACTCTAAGGAAATTTCTTCCCCGTAAGGGATCTTAATTGCCACTATCTTAAAAAAACATGTGTGATGACAAAGATTATAATGATGTTGATAAATTTCAACTGTTGTAAAGATACTTTCTTGGAAATTTGGTTTTGAAAGGTGGAAATTAAAAGAAAAAGGTGGCCCTGGCTGGTTGGTTCAGTGGTAGAGTGTTGGCCTGGCGTGCAGGAGTCCCGGGTTTGATTCCTGGCCAGGGCACACAGGAGAAGTGCCTATTTGCTTCTCCACCCCTCCCCCTCTCCTTCCTCTCTGTCTCTCTCTTTCCCTCCTGCAGCCAAGGCTCCATTGGAGCAAAGTTGGCCCGGGCACTGAGGATGGCTCTATGGCCTCTGCCTCAGGCACTAGAATGGCTCTGTTTGCATCAGAGCAATGCCCCAGACGGGCAGAGCATCATCCCCTGATGGGCATGCCGGGTGGATCGCAGTCGGGTGCATGCGGGAGTCTGTCTGACTGCCTCCCCGTTTACAGCTTCAGAAAAATGCAAAAAAAGAAAGAAAGAAAGAAAGAAAGAAAGAAAGAAAGAAAGAAAGAAAGAAAGAAAGAAAGAAAGAAAGAAAGAAAGAAAGAAAGAAAGAAAAAGGCAAGAAACAGAGCTGTGGTGAAAGAATAGAGAGTTATCTTCCAGTGCCTCCACTTGTTCTGTATCGTAGTGCATCCACCTAATAAGAGGGAGTCTTAATGCTTGTCTAGTAACAAACAATAGTGATATTTATTTCATTATAAGTTACTTGATTCCATATGCCTAAAGAGATAGTATACTGCCAAATAGTGAGTCTCACCTTGGGACAATTTTTCCCCCTAGGGTGCAGTTGGCAATGTCTGGAGAGATTTTTGGCTATTACAACTAGAGAGGGGGATGCTCCTGGCAACAAGTAGGTAGATGCCAGGGATATTATTGTAAATATCCTATTATTTACAGGACATCCCCCAACAACAAAGAATTATCTAACCTCGAATGTCAGTAGTGCCATCACTGAGAGATCCTGCTTTAGAAATTAAGAATTCCTCTCCATTCAAACCATCTGGGTTGAACTTTTAGCTCTACCATTTTTTATTTGAGTGATCTTGGCTCATAGTTGCTCAAGTCTTTGGACCTTAGTTTCTCCATTGGTAAAATAAAGACAGTAATGGTGCTGATATTACATGATTAAATTACTTTGATTCTCAAAAAGTATTTAGAACAATTACTGGCAATTTCTTGATAAATGTTACTTGCTATTAAAGAAACTTGTGAATTCAATAAGAATTGATGCTTTGTTAAACAGACATTTTTCCTGGTACTTCCATTATTATTGTGTGCTGTTTGTAGACAGGTACACAGTTAACAGACAGTCTGCTTTTTTTTTTTTTTTTTACATTTTTAGTGGTTTGAATAGAGATGTTGGTGTCCTTTTCTGGGGTAGGTTGTTGGTATAAACATCTCAGAGTACCCAGTGGAGTCACTGAGTGGTAGGTTAGTCTGTTAAGCAGTACGTTAGTTGTGTGGCATTGTGACCTTCAGCTAGGTCCTCCTTGATTCTCTATTGCAGGTGAAGATCCTAATGTGTGAAAATGAAGTCCCAGCCATTCGTGATTTGCTGCTTAATGTTATTTCTGTCCACAGAATGTTCTCGTTATAGAACCAAGATCCACAGAAAAGTAAGTACAGTAGAATGCTCTCACTATAGATCCAAGAGCTACATAAAAGTAAGTTAGATCCATTCTAATGTGTTCCCATGAGAAAACTAGCAGTTCTCCTAGATGACTTGATTTATGACAAATAATAAGTCATGTTAAAGATATTTTTAAATGACTGCTACTTTACTTTTGCTCATAGTTGTTTTCCAAAGTCAAGAACAAAGAAAGTTGAGTGGTGGCCAGGACTTGTAACAGTATAGATGCAAGGTGCAACAGGGCACAACATCATAGTAGAAAAGTCACTGCAAACCCAAACCGCAGTGAACACACTGAGAGGAAGAAGTATAGTCATGAGCCTCAGAATGCCTCGGATACATTCTGAGAAATGCAATGTTAGGTGATTATGTCATGTGTGAACCTCACAGAGTGTACTTATACAACCTAGACGGTATGGCCTACTACACTCCTAGGCTCTATGGTATATAACTGTCACATACATGGTCCATCACTGACCGAAACATCGTTAGGTAGCACTTGACTGTCCTAGCCTGGCAGATGAGCAGTTTAGGTTCAGACCTGAACTTTGAATCTTGTTTGTTACACAAGTTGCTTTATTTTTATGTTTTAATTTTCTAATCTACGACATTAAGGGTGTTTATTTTTTCTTTTAGATAATCTTTATAATCCTTTATAGCTACAAAAGAGTTTGTGATTCTATTATTGCAACCTAATACTCATTTCTAGTATCAGTTTATTTCTTCTTTTCTAAGGATATATAGTATCTGGTGCACTATACAGGGTAGCTTTACAGTTGTTCATATAAAAAATAATACAGTAATTAATAAACAATGATAGAAGAATAAACTATTTCCCATGCTCACAACTGTAAACCATCTTTTGCCTCACCCTGTATTAGGTACATTGTACAGTTACAGTTATGATAGGCAGAGAACAGCTTAGAGCCATAATTATCATCTCTGTGATCTCTCTGGATACTTAAACTTTCCAAAGAGGTACCCAAGCCACTGACCTGACCTTCAGTGATTGCCATCCAGCTTGTAGCCCTCCTGGGAGGGCAGTACAATACACAGTCTGTGCTCACATCCCTGCTTCCTTCAACAAGTTTCTGCTATATCGACACATGGACCTGCTGCATTTCTCTTCCCAGTCCTGCACTTATTTTCTCTTCCTATCCACGTGGAGCCTCTACATTGAGGTGAGAGAGGAGAGTTCCATAGTAAAGAGGACCTTTGGGAATTTATGTTTTACAGGATGGAGATAAATTTCAGCATCCTGAAGAGAAACCCACGACTGGAAAGATACAAGGTATGTGGCTTCAGGACAGTCTTCTTCCATTTGGACACATGGCAAGCATGTCCCCAGAACACAATTTTTTTTCAGTCAAATAAAAGTCACTAGTAAGGTCTCAGTGTTTACCAGTGTTAATGGATTCTCTTGCAATTATACCATCACTCATGGCACAGTCAATAAAGCAAGTGAACAAACATTTACATGTTCTAAAGTACTAGATGAGTGTTCATTTTAAAACCCACAAGGGAAATCTATTTGAACTAATGAGCTAATGAGAGGCAGAAGGGAAAAGATGACAGAATTCATTCATTGCTTCATTCAGAGGCATTTTGGGGTTGCTCAAATGTATGTAATGTTTTGGTACTGAAAGGTAGGTTGAAATGATGTCAGATAAATGTTGTGCTGGTAAGATCGGTCACACTTAAGAAGTGAGAGACAAACCGTGTCAGTAATCATTCATTGTAAGGTAGTGAAATCATGTGATTCTCACCCACATAGTAGAATAACTGGATTCTGCACATACATGGCCAAGTATATTTTTGGCGGAAGATAAATCTCTTCTTAGATATGGAATTGAGAAAGGAAAGAAAAAAGAAGGAAGATAACTTTATTGAGCATTTATGGTCAAAGTGCTGCACAAGATGCTGTCTCATTTAATGTTTGTAACAATGCCACGGTATCATCTTAAAATTATATGGATGAAGAAATTGAGAAACGCTCAGCATAAATAACTTGTCAAATTGACCTACTGGGTAAGTGGCAAACAAAGATGAAAACTCACTCTTTTTCTGTGAATGAAATCTCTATAGAGCTATCCAAGCCATAAATATGGATACATCCCTTAACTCATAGGCAAATAAATGGTCACCATATCATATTGATGTCAACACCATAATAGTTCTTAGCATATTTACTTCTTTCTGTTCCTCTGCCACTATCCAGGGCAATTTTTCCTGGAGCTACTTCAACAGCTTCATTCCTGGGCTTCTTGCCTCAGGTCAATTCACTCTACCCATGGGCCAAAGTAAGCCTGCCACCAGATTTTTTAAATAAAGCTTTATTGAAACACAATCATGCCCATTTATTTGTATATTGTCTTTGATGCATTTTCATGTTACAAAGATAGAGTTAAGTTACTACAAAATAGTTACCACAGAGACTGTATGTCCCACAGTTTCAAAAAGATTTGCTCTCTGGCAGCCCTGGCTGGTTGGCTCAGTGGTAGAGTGTCTGCCCTGTGTGTGGAAGTTCCAGGTTCAATTCCTAGTCAGGACACACAGAAGAAGTGCCCATCTGCTTCTCCACCCCTCCCCTTCTCACTTCTCTCTGTCTCTGTCTCTTTCTCTCTCTCTTTCCCCTTCCCACAGCCACAGCTCATTTGAGTAAGTTGGCCCCACACTCTGAGAATGGCTCCATGGCCTCGTCACAGACACTAAAATAGCTCAGTTGGTTACTAAGCAAGGGAGCACCGGCCCCAGATAGGCAGAGCATCGCCCCATAGGGGGCTTACCAGAAGGATCCAGTCAGGGTGCATGCAGGAGTCTGCCTGTCTGCCTCCCTGCCTCTCACTTAATAATAATAATAATAATAATAATAATAATAATAATAAAAGATTTACTCTCTGGCTAGCATAGTCATATTTAACAAATAAAAATATAAGATATCTGGTTAAATTTAAATTTCAGAAAAATAATGAATAATAATGCATGGGCCATGCATACCCTAAAACACTATTCATTGAGCATTTTGGTAGCTCCTCATTATTTGTGGATTCTGCCTTTGTAAATTCTCCTACTCTTTGAAATCTGTTTGCAATCTCCAAATCAACACTCACAGTACTTTCAGGATCATTCACAGACATTCACAGAACAGAAAAACAAACAAACAAACAAACAAACAAAAAAACGAGCTGGCCGAAGTATAAGTTCCCAGCTGAGGCTGATGAAAGTGGTGCTCTGCCTTCCTGTTCCAGCTCTCTTGCTACACACAGTGTTCTTCTTTTCATGGCCTATTAGGTGCCACATGTTTTGCTCTTTGTTGGTGATCTTGCTGTTGAATACGGTCCCCAAGTGTAGAGCTGAAGTGTTGTCTAGTGTTGCTAACAGAGCAGTGATGTACCTTATGGAGAAAATACCTGTACTATATAAGCTTTGTTTATATGCTGTCATGAGTTATGACTCTACTGGCCATGAGTTCAATGTCAGTAAACCAACAATATATATTGCATAAACTGACTTTCAATAGCAATACTCGTAAAGCAAACATCCACTGATACTGATGTGTTGATGAAAATGTAAACCTAACCTTTCATTTCACTGAGGAGCAGTGGTTCAGTATCTGCTGATTCAGTGTTTGTGGTGGTGACTTCATAGAACATAACTACTGGAAATAATGAGAATTGCTGTATCTGAAAACAAAATTAATATTTAACTGAGCTTCTTGTATTTTATTTGACATTTATTTGGTCAATTACAGAAAAGTTTACAGACTCCTGATCTATACTACTGTTAGTGATTTTTCAAAAACTCGGAGCATATTACTCTAAGTGAAATAAGCCAGTCAGAGAAAGACAAGTACCATATGATTTCACTCATACATGGAATCTAATGAACAAAATAAACTAACAAACAATAGAAACAGACTCATAGATATGGAGAACAGACTGACAGCTGTCAGAGGAGTTGGGGGTTGAGGCTGAATGCAAAAACTAAATAGATTAAACAAAGAAAAAAGTTATAGACACACAAGACAATAGTGTGGGGATTGCAAGAAGGCAAAGGTGTAGAGCAGGGATCGGGAACCTATGGCTCGTGAGCCAGGTGTGGCTCTTTTGATAGCTGCATCTGGCTCGCAGACAGATCTTTAATAGAAATAATAATAACGTTAAAAATATAAAACATTCTCATGTATTACAATCCATTCATTTCCTACCGCTCATGTTCATGGTTGCAGGTGGCTGGAGCCAATCACAGCTGTCCTCCGGGACAACACCAAATTTTTGTTAGATAACATGTAATATACATGGGTCATTGTATGGCTCTCATGGAATTACATTTTAAAATATGTGGCGTTCATGGCTCTCTCAGCCAAAAACATTTCCCGATCCCTGGGGTAGAGGGAGGTATATGTGGGCTAAGGGGGTATAGTTTGTGATGCAAGGAGACTTAAGTTGAGGTGTTGGACACACAATTTAGTATACTAATAAAAGGGTGGACAAAAGTAGGTTTCCAGTTGTGAGTATGTGAAACACAGTTTATTCTTATGGTATTATTTATTAATTATTATAGTATTTTCCATATGAGCAACTATAAACCTCCTTTTGCCCAACCCTGGAGAACTATATACTTAAAAGCTATATAATTTATTAATCAGTGTCATCCAATAAATTCAATTAAACAATGTTACTCTTATTTCTGATCACTCCAAATTAGCACAGCACTCAAATCCCATCAGGACCTGACCACTGTGCCTTCCCCTCCTCTTCTCTGTCCACTCTCTCTTCAGATGCTCTGAACCAGCCTTTCTAAACGACCTGTGACCCCTCTTTCCACGTGCTGTTCACTGCCTGGACATTAGTTTCACAATCTGCCTGGAAGGTCTCTCTTGTCGTTGAGAACCCAGGTCAATGTCACCACCTCTGGAAGCCACCTCAAATCCCCAGGATGCATTTGATGCCCAACTCAAAGTGTGGAGCTGCTAATTAGACTTCTCTCTCTCTGTTTTCCATTTCAGAGAAATGCCAGGGGCCTTGTGTCACTTCATCCAACTGCAGCCAGCCTTGTGCTCAGCAGTTTCGTGGAGAAATAGGGTTTACATGTCATCAAAACCAGTGGCAGAAATCAACCGAGACATGTACAAGCCTCTCTGTGGAGATACTCTTTAAGGTGTTGCATTTGAATATTATTGGCTGTGGGAGCCAATCCCTCAGGTGGTGGGAGAGGCATTTTTAATGTGTTCTCTTCAATATGCCTGTAAGTCTCCGATCTGGACCCTGGAAAATCTACAGAGGAGTTGAATTTATTTCTTCTCCTTCCCTCCTTCCCCAGACTCAGGTGTCCCTCTTCTCCTCACTCTCTCTTCCCCCATTCAGAGTATTTCCTCAAAAACAGATCTGAAATTTATTTTATGATGGTAAATGCTTGGAAGTTAAAGTTTTAGCTATAAAGATGAATTTGAATGCCTCTTGTGCTAACCAATTAATCAACTAAATGTGCCTATGATCAAATTTATTTTGAATTCTTTTCTAATACTTTCAATCACTTGAACAAATGAAAGAAGAAACGTGTCACCTATGGGAATAGAAACCCAATGAATATTTTTTTAAAAATCTAAGTTTAAATTGAAATACCCTGTCTTCTGTTCTTTCACTTAAGCACCATGTCCACCTACTTCTCTCCAGTCCTGTGAGAGCACAGGATCTTGGTGTGATTTTGGAAAGGCACAGCCATGGTGTCTCTGTCACTTAGCATAGGTAGAAGTCCTTGCAACGCCAGTGGCATTCAAAAGCAAATTAAAGGAAGCAAATTATTGCTTTATCTCATCCAAAGTCATATTCCAGGAGACTCAAGGTAAACGTATAAGAAAATGAGCAAATAATTTATTCTAATTAGTGAATTCCATTTTTTTAAATTTTAATTCCTTTGTGTTCCATGTTTGACCAGTGAACCTCCACCATCACCAACCCCCTTGACCGTCCACATGACTCCTCTTAAATAATAATAATAATAATAATAATAATAATTAGACAAATGTTGTTTCTAAAATTCCTCCACATCTCCGAAAAAAAAAAAAAAAAACTGTCTTGTTATAATACTTGAGCTAAAGTCACAGTCCTGAAAGCAAATTCCAATAAGAAAAGTCAGACCCCAATCTCTGCGGGAATTTTGATAGAATCTCCTGCCTGTGTGCGACCCCATCTGACCCTCTCTGCCCTTCTCAGCATCTAAACTGCTTTTGGGGGCCATTCGCTTCTCTGTCTGTTGTCTCCATGCAGATCCTTTGTGCCCTTAACTCATTTAGTCTGATTCATGTTAGGTGCGTAATCATTTTTGAATAAAAGATTTTTTTTATATATATAAAAAAAACAACACAGGACTTGAACAGCGCGTCCCGCCTGTCCATCGCGGGGCCCTCGCTACCTCTGCACATCCTGGACTTCCGCGCTCCGGAGCCCACGCAGAGCGTAGTGCAAGGACTCCGCAAGAACTGTCCCCTGGACTACGCCTGCATAATTGATGTTGTGAAATCCTCAGAAGCCACATCAGGAAACATTGCATTTATTGTGGAGTTATTAAAAAATATTTCTACTGACTTGTCTGATAACGTTACCCAAGAGAAAATGAAGGTAGGTGTTCTTTGTTAATGCCATTAAAAAAACCAAAAACCTAACCATTATCCCCTGCTCCCAAATCTTGTACTTCAGCAGTTGCAAATATTATTCCTTTCAGGGTAGAAACTACAACCACCGCATAGTAAGCATAACAACAATAACAGCAATTCACTTCATTGTTTCACTTTGATTCATTCTGGTTCATGGAAGTTGTCAGGAAGTTAAAACATTTTTTTTACATCTGAAAAATATCACATATTAATGGCTGTGATCAAGTTCATACTCTAGTGTTTCTAAAATTTTACTTTAGAGCATAATTGTCCTGAAAAAATGTAAATGGCATTTCAATTTTTCAAAGGGAGATTCATAGCACAGCAGAGATTGGGACTCTTAGATTGAGATCAGCAGGCTTCCTCTGGCAGGACGTTGTAGAGCTTTTAATGTGTTCATGAACTTTGGCACTCTTATAAGAGTGGGGGAAATAGGGATACGGTATTTCTCAGACTTCAGTTATTAGAGAATCTGCCCCCAACCCCCTTCATTAAACAGTCATTAACATCTCACAGGGAACTTGGGTTATGCAGGCTGCCGTTTGGAAATGCTGCCCTGGGCATGTAATAAAGCAGAAAAGCTTTATCTGTGATGCATTTTCTTTCACTTTTAGCATCCTTTTACTTTTCTTCCCTGCAGGCTTACTAGTATGAGATTCAATAAACAGAAAATTTGAAGAGAAATATGTCAAATAAGATCAGACCATTGGGTTCAGAAATTTTGGAGTTTAGATATGGACTTTGTAAGATACTGTGTAGGTCAGGTCCCTAGGATAACACCTGCTTTTCTCCACTGCAGAGCTATAGCAAAGTGGCCAACCACATTCTTGATACAGGAACCATTTCAAATTGGGCTTTCATTCCTGACAAAAACGCCAGCTCGGACTTGCTGCAGTCAGTGAATTTGTTTGCTCGGAACCTGCACAACAACAACGCGTCTGAGGACATCGTGGATGAGCCCTTCATTCAGATGAAGGGGTTTCACATCAACCGCAGAACCTCCGAGACGAGTTTCCGGTTCTCCGGGATCGTGAACAATACAACAGAGAGTATCTTAGGAATGATTGAGATTCCCGAGCGCGAGCTGTGGAAGCTGCCACCAAACGCGTCCCAGGCCGTCAGCGTAGCTTTCCCCACCTTGGGGGCTGTTCTCGAAGAAGCCCACTTGCGAAATGTGAGTCTTCCCAGGCCAGTGAATGGTCTGGTCCTTTCGGTGATTTTACCAGAAAACTTACAGCAAGTCTTACTCACATTTGAGAAGATCAATAAATCCCGGAGTGCCAGGGCTCAGTGTGTGGGCTGGCACGCCAGGAGAAGGAGATGGGACAAGAACGCGTGTGAAACGACGCTGGATGTCACGAACAAAGTGAAATGCCGCTGTAACTACACCAACGCAGTCATGTCATTTTCCATTCTGATGTCTCCCAAATCTATAGATAACAAAATCCTGGACTACATCACATGCATTGGGCTCAGCATCTCCATCCTTAGCCTGGTGCTTTGCCTGCTCATTGAAGCCATGGTGTGGTCCCAGGTGGTTGTGACAGAGATCTCATACATGCGTCACGTGTGCATCGTGAACATAGCTGTGTCGCTCCTGGCCGCCAACGTGTGGTTCATCATCTCCTCTAACTTTAGCAAAAAGGCCCAGGACCACAACTGGTGTGTTGCGATGACATTTTTTAGCCACTTTTTCTACCTCTCTTTGTTTTTCTGGATGCTCTTCAAAGCACTGCTCATCATCTATGGGATATTGGTCGTTTTTCATAGGATGATGAAGTCTTGCATGATGGCCATAGGCTTTGCCGTTGGCTATGGATCCCCGTTGATCATTGCTGTCATCACTGTTGCTATCACCCTGCCAAAGAAAGGCTATGTGAGACATGATGCCTGTTGGCTTAACTGGGACAATACCAAAGCCCTTTTGGCATTCGCCATCCCCGCCTTGGTCATTGTGGCTGTGAATCTTATTGTAGTTTTCGTTGTTGCTATCAGCACTCAGAGGCCCTTGATTGGCAGTTCCAAGTCTCAAGATGTGACCATAATTAGGAGGATCAGTAAAAATGTTGCCATCCTCACCCCACTGCTGGGACTGACCTGGGGTTTTGGAATAGCCACCCTCATCGAAGGCACCTCCTTGATATTCCACATAATCTTTGCCCTGCTCAATGCTTTCCAAGTAAGTTCCAAGAGGGAGACTTATTTCATTATTTAATATTGTTACTTTATATTTCATGTATAAAATAGTATTATTTTATAATTTGTTATTCTGGTTCTCCAACCAACAAAAAAAAAAATGGCTATGGTTTTAAAACATAGAACACAAAATATTTCTTCCATTTCCCTCCATATCTTAAAGACCTTCAAATCAATAGGCATCTCTCACCTATTCATTATCAAGTTACATTTAACTGATCAGGCTGGCTGGGTGGAATTTCCTTCCTTATCTCCTCACTGATCTACCTAGATCCCTCCTAAAGTTTCAATGTGAGAAGAATTTAACCTGTACTTACAGAAGACTAGTCTTTGGTCAAGAATGGGTGAGGTTATATTCACATATCATACCTCAAAACAAGCACAATTTTTATCTTTTCTCAAAATGTTTGAGAACTCAGTGAAATGAGTTATTTTCCATGGTGTGCCACTCTCTTTGGGTGCTGACCGGTCAAAAGTTGTCATGCCTCTATTCCCTGTGACGGAACTGTAGAAATAGAAATAAACCTTGCCACGTTACCTGATCCTAAGTAAGTCATTTTCCTCTGGGCCTCAACCTTCTCATCCACAAGATAAGAAAGTAAATCTAATATGATCTCTTACTCTGTTTTCTTAACATACTAAATTGGCACAATTATCTCTTTAAGAGCTATTTTACTCCATCTTGGCTACTAAGCTTGCACACTTAGGAAACTGCCATTAGCCAGATTGCTTTTCATACCTATGGGTAACAGAAAATTTGACAAGTTTATATTCTTAATTATGTTTTTAATCAGGAGTTGCAAACTCTGGCCTGTTGCCCATTTTTGTAAATAGTTTTATTGGAATACAGCCATATTCATTCATTTACATCGTGCCTATGGCTGTTTGAGCTACAGTGGCAAAGCTGAGGTAGTTGTAACAGAGACTGTGTAGCCCACAAAGCCTAAAATATTTGTTCCCAGTATCTGCTTCTTTGATGCAAAAAGAAAATAACTTGACTAGTATTTAAATAAAATAAATATAATTGCATAATAAAGCAGCAAAGTATTCTTTTTAACACATCATTGCTACTTTATTTAAAAATCTGGTATAAAACATAAAGCAAGCTTTAAAGAAAAACCAACTCAGATGAATTATATATCTTATTCATAATTCTTTAGTACCCATGAAGAACATTTATTTCACTCTTTCCCTTGCAGTACTTTAAAGAGAAATGTTTGACTTAAGTGTTTGGTTTTGTTTGTTTTGTTTTAAATCAAAAGCTCTTGGACTCACATAAATGAGCTCTTCTCACACAACTCTTGAGAAGAGAAGAAAGATTTCCACCAATTACTCTGGTGACAAATCATCTCACCTTATTTTTACTTTGCAACTTAATTAAACCATAGAAAGTTTGGTGGTTTTGTTTAGATCATTTATTTTGCTCATTTCTTTTATTTTTTCTCATTTCTTGATAAAAAGAAAATACTAAAACTCTTGTGATTCACACTTTAAAATGTCATTCTTCTCTATCCACTGTGCCACCGCCTGGTCAGGTTCAAATGTCATCCTTCTCCTCAGCGTCTCTTCCCCATGAAACTGTCTAGAAAAACCCAGGCTTCCCTTTCCTCTCAGGGCAGGACACAGATTGTTCTTGGACCTCAACCTCTGCCATTGAAAAAGACTGCCTTCCAATTCCTGTGACTTTACAGGTGACCAAATATTCAAACTTGCAGAAACTTTGCCCTTCTGGGTTTCAGTAGTTTCTCTTTTACACAGAAACTTTGTCCACCAGCCCAAAGAACCTGGTGTGAAAGTCATCTAGAAACATTTCATTTTCTCAGGATAACTTCCATAGTTGATTCCATGATTTGAGTTACAAGATCCCATGACATGTCTTACTGTCGTCATGAGTAAGAAAAGTTACCTTAATACTTGGGAAGAAGTAAACAGATTTGATAAGGTGGAAAACTCTATCCTAGATCTGTCACCGTTTTATAAATATCAATAGCTCTCATGAAGACATGAAGCTGATCCTCTTCCTTTGAGGTACACTCAAGAAAATACACAGCAATATTGTTGTTGTTTTTATCTGAATCAATAGAGAGTGAAGTTTGTAATGTCTGAAAATGATCCTAGAATGTGTCTAAAAGAGTGGTATTAATATAACAGCTGTGGTATTGCCTACAAAACTGTGCCTCATACTTCTGTTGAATTTTAACACAGGGGTTTTTCATCTTGCTATTTGGAACCATTATGGACCACAAGGTAATTTGCATTTGTTCTAGTCATTATAGATGATTCCCAAGCGGCTGAGGGAAGCAGGGGGATGAAGCAGGTTTGATCAGAGAGCATGGTCCAGGGAAGTTGACTTTTGGGGGTGGTTCAGGGCATCAGCTATAAGGGGGGAAAGGAAAGAACTCTATTTTCTCATTTTCTGCACTTTATCAAGTCAACAGGAGACTCTATGTGAATACAGCTGGTGAAAAGAATTCAAACCATAACCGTAATTGTAATTTTAATCGTAAATCTCATGACAATTGCACCTTGACATTGAGTTTAGCGTTACCGTTTGCCAGCACGGTGCTAAGTCATCTGGTGCTACTTTTGCCAGTGTTTCTGAGTTTTAGGACATGGGTCTGGGCATTGGGGATATCGTCATTTCCTCACCAGCATTGCTTTTACAGATCAGAGAGGCTTTGAGGATGAGGATGTCTCCACTGAAGGGGCGATCAAGAGCAGCAGAGGTGAGCCTCTCCCTCCACGTCTCAATACTGGAGGGTCAGTGTCCTCATCAGAGTCATGCAGACAAATATTATAGCTCCGTATTCAGGATGTGTTAGCAAAGAGAATCATTAAAACAGCCTCATTCAGTCATTTCTTCATAAAACAAATACTGGAGTATCCTGCTAAAGCTTGGTGAGCAGAATATACCTCCCAAGAAAATTGTCCACATTGAAATTATTCCAACCTGGCATTTGGACCACTGAGATGGGACAACTTGGATCCAGGATCACAGAGTCATAAAATGCTAGTGGATAAAAGTGAGAGATGAGTTTTAAATGAGATTCTAGTTTATCTTACTCACTTCACAGTCAAGGAAACCAAGGCCCAGAGTACTAGAGATTTGCCCAAAGCCACCCAGCTCACCATGAGAATTAACATACTGCTTGTTCAGGACACTTTCAGTAAGCCATCTTCCCTTGGTTTGAAGCATCTGTGTATTTACAGATCTTGACAATGACTTTGTCCAAGCTGTTTGTCTTTTAAGATACCAACAAAAATTGCTAGCATTGCTATTTTAATTAGAAAGAAGTAATTTACTCAAATGACAGTTTCTCTGTAAGAACTACTTCCTTTAAAAAAAACAAATAAAAAACTTTCTTGACACATTAAGAATCAGCATTAATGGTTGGCTAGGAGTGAGTGTAACTTTCAACACTGGTCACCAATTTTATGATAGGCATTTTCTTCACCTTTTAACATTTCTGAAATTGAAATGTATGTTACAATCAATGGCATCTCACAGTTTCAATGGCAAGATTTTTTTTTCTTGGTGAAACATAAAAATAATGATGTAGCTTCCAGTGTTAGAGCCAGTGAAATATGATCCTTTAATTCTGTGTAGCTGTGTCAGTCAATGTAGGTCCTTCTCTTTCTGTCTTCCTTTTTACATGCTTTTCTCTAGACAGACACATACAAAAATATGAATATATCAATATGTGCATTGTTGTCAATGGAATTTCTCATTGACGTCACTGTTATTTTTGTTCCCATTTAGAATGCATCTTTAAGCCCAACTAATGGATCTAAATTAATGCACCGTTAAGGATGAGATGTGAGTATTAAAAACTCAAGGAGAAGTGTCACTTGCAAGTTGTGACAAACCACTCAGTGCACCTGTGAGCACGCTTTTCCCTACTCTGGGAT
The DNA here is from genome assembly GCF_036850765.1 of Saccopteryx bilineata. NCBI lineage: Eukaryota > Metazoa > Chordata > Mammalia > Chiroptera > Emballonuridae > Saccopteryx > Saccopteryx bilineata. The sequence continues at coordinate 26,470,695 of NC_089490.1, read as the reverse complement.
CCTGGTGTGAGGTGGGAAGGGTACAGGTGGACATACCTTTTAGAGAGCAGACACTTTCTTATTGCCCAGCACATATGTGAAAATATGCTTCACATCTTATTCAAAAGCTATGTCATCTCAGTTTACAGGACCAACTCTTAAGCACACTTCTCTCCTGTCCTCAGTGAGAAGATGCTGTCATCACACCTGCAACAGTGTGATGACAGGATACATCCTTGCCGTCCACAGTGCTCACACACCTATTTCCACCTGGGCAGTGAGTGGTAACACTTATAATGGCCCAATTCTTGAGAAGGAAGACTTAATTGATTGAAATCCCAAAGCAACAAGACTGTCTCTCCCTAATGAAGTTGGGGCCCAGAATTAATCCTAAGGGGGTGTGGGTGGAGTTGCAGCGAATTAGCTGTCTACGCACTGCCAACCCTTGAGGCATTTCTACACAAGGGAATTTCTACATCAAGGGAAAGCAGATGTGAGGCAGCCATGAAGAGGCAAACGAGCCACAAAATGGCAGCCAGAAGCGGGAGCGGTAATAGAGGACTCTGGGCAGGAACGATCAATCTTGGCATGGTTTTGTCTTGAAGAGTTTCCCAGCCTTTCTGCATGAATATTGATGGGTCACAGATTTTGTTTCTGAGCACCACCTGGCAGCAGGCACATCCTCTTTTACATTCCTTTCTTTTGTGAGTCATGGCCCATATATTCAGCAATGCGGTAAAACAAAGGCAAATCTTATGGAACTAAAACACCCAAAAAGGACTTCTTGTGTTACAAATCCTGCAAGCCTGATGTACTGGTGTCCCAGAGAGAGGCAAGGAGAGTATCACTGTACCATTCCTTAATTAGTCATTAACTGAGAGGTAGTTCAGATGACCTGTTAAAGTCAGCCTCTCCTTTAAGGTCCCAGCGTGAGCTGTTAGGGAGTTTATTAGACTCTCTCAGCCAGACGCCCTTCCTCCCAGGGATCGTATCTCCAGCCACTGCAGAGAAGAGAGGCATGGTTGCAGTCTTACGCCCCGCTAGTGGCCATAGTAAAAGTTGGAGGAGAGCAGTAGAAGCCAAGATCAGGGACTACACTACTTAGTAGAACTGGGCGGGTGGACAAGGCTTAGACCCACGAGGAGGAAGTGTAGAAAGGAGGTAGGAATTGCAATCACGGCTCTCCCCAAAGAAATCCATGGAATTTTTCCATTTCTGTGTTTGAACCTATGAGCTGGGGGATGAAGTGAGGATTGCATTGTTTCAGCATGTCCTCTTCCTGTGGCATGAGGACTGCAGAATTATCTCAGTACTTGGGGCTGTGCTTTCCACATCTGGATACACGTGGTGTCAGAGCAGTGCGAGTACAACAGCTGGCACTGAGGTAGAGCATGCTGGGACCCAACAAGTGTTAGAGGACAGGGACAGGAAGTTCACGCTCAGTGCTACGGGAATGGAGAGCTGGCGGCATAAAGGAGACCTTTCAGCACAGATCGGAAATGTTTAGAGCAGAATTACAGCTCAGCAACCCCGGGTGTATGGTTAGCACAAGGCAGGGGTGCGGTCCAGGGCAGGGATACCCCACAGGGAAAAGGTCATATATTGGGCCTTCAATCAGAATACAAAATCAAAGACTGACGGGGTCTCAGGAGGTGGGCAAAATTCCTGTGGCGAGAAACAGGGGTGGGGTCAGAACTGGACTTGCAAAAAATTGAGACCCCTGAATGAGATTGGAAGCTTCTCATATCCCAGAGAGCTCAGGTTGGACTGCTCATAGAAACACCATTGTGACAGGCTTGTCAGGAGGTCCCAGTGTCGGGGGAGGGCTGGAGAGGTGTGGAAACCAAACAGTTTGCTTCAGGTGTGGATTCTAATTGGGTGACCCATCTTGGGAGCTGGGGGTGGGGGTGGGGGCAACATTTTTTATGATGAGGCCACAGCTACATGGCACCCTCTGCTGTTCATATGATGGGTGGACCTCTAACATAACCCAGAGTTGGTTTCACCCAGAGTGATTTCAAGGTCATAGCTCAGTTTTCTAAAATCTCTACTACGTGTTTGTGAATGCCTGACATTCACCTAAAAGATCAGAGCTCTTCATCCCACCATGAAAAATAATAAGGGCACTTGAACAAATACCCAGAGAGAAGAAACACTGTTTTCTATGTGAAGTCATCAATTCAGAGCTGCAGGGGCGTTGCAGAGACCAGGCTTAGGTAGTGAAGGAGGGAGAGCAGGCTCTGAGCCCTGAGTCTGGGGTTGAGGAGCAGCAGCGTGGAGGAGGCATAGAGCACAGACCAATAGTGCTGGGAGAATAACCTTCCTCCTGTGTGACCTTGAAGAAGTTGCACAATGCCCCTGTGCCTCCATTCCCTCATCTGTAAAATAGGGCTAATCATAGTACACACCTCCCTGGATGGTTTCAGGATTCAATGAGCTAATACTGTACGTTGAAAACTTGCAGCGTAGTGCCTGGTTCTGATTACGTTATCAGTAAACACCAGCCATTATTTTTTCCATTAACCAGTGCTTCCACCGGTTTGCCTGGGCTTCCCCATTTCTCCTGGATGTTCCGTGGCCTGGCCTGACTTACACCCCGGGGCCAGTAGGGCTGGAAGGAGAAGAGACAGTTAGGCATCCTTGAGAGTGTTTATTTTCTTGCCTGGAGCAGCAACACCTAAGCTCTCAGTGTGGACATGTTTGCTGAAGGAAAGTTGAGGTTACAGATGGTGACTAGACTTGAAGGAAGTGGATATACTGACACTTTGACCTGCCCTTGACCTTCAAGAGCCTGGCGTCTTGGTCAACGTTGGCAAGATTAAGACTCAACCAGCAAGCTGATTTATGACCTCTCGAAAAGCCTGGGGCAGTTGAGCCTTGCCAGACTTAACCAGCTTTCACTCCCGAGGCGGGCTCTGTGCCTCGGTAGGCTCAGTCGTCCATCACTCTGCGTGGATCCTGGAGGTGCTGACAGATGGGGGTTAGATCGGTTTCAGGGTTCAGGCTGCAGGTGGGATTGGGAGGTGCGGTGGCAGGAGAAACACTGAGTCTACTTCAGAGTTAAGTAATTGCAGGTTTCCTAAAGAGAGGGATCAGAAGAGAAATGAGAGGACTTTTTTAAATGTGTTTATTATTTTAGTCTATTTTAGACCTTGAGTGAAATTAATTTTGCTCCTTGGACATTATTTTTCCCATTTGTGAAACAGGAAAAAAAATTTTGTAGGTGTTATTGTTATTATTATGTGTATATGTCTGTATAACTATTGTATATATAAGAATAATTCTGACTGTTGTTTTAAAAATAAAATGAAAATATTTACTTTCACAACTTGCTCATGTGTGCATTCATTCAAAATGGACATCACCATTGGTACCATGACATTCTTGGGTGTCAACACTGTTATCAATGTACCTGAACCCATTGACCAGACCCCCTTGAGGCCCAGGAATACAGTCCTATTGTGTACTGCTAAGGTGAGTACCTGGAAATACTTGAGAAAACCTACTGTCTTTCAGAGATGCTCAACAAAATTTCTACCACCAGTTTGGATTTATACAGAAAGCCAGTCAGTAGGGCTAAGGATGACTGTATGGGTGTGGGTACAGCAATTTGATCAAAGCAGAAATCATAAAAGCCATTTAGGCCTGACTAGGTGGTAGCACAATTGATAGAGTATCAACCTGAGATGCTGACGACTCAGGTTCAAAGTCCCGAGGTTGCTGGCTTGAGCACAGGCTCATCATCTTGAGCGCAGGGTCACTGGCTTGAGTGTGGGATCATAGGCATGATCCCATGGTCACTGGCTTGAGCCCAAAGGTCGCTGGCTTGTGCAAGGGGTCACCGGCTCGCCTGGAATCCCCTGGTCAAGGAACATACAAGAGTTGGTGCTTCTCATCTCTCTCCCTTCCTATCTATTTCAGTCTCTCTCTCCTGGAAAAAAACAAGCAAACAAAAAAGCCAGTTAGTTACCTCTTTTTATGAAACACACAAACAAACTATTGTGTTCTTCTCTGCACGGCTGCTTTCAAAGCCATGAATACTGATAGTTTAGAAACAAGAGATGGATTAGTTTCAAACCATATAGTAATTATCCAAGTGATAAAAATTTCCAGTCAATTGGAAATTATGCTTTTCTCTTAAAATTAAATTAAATTGTCATAATGAGAGACATGAATCTAACTTCAAGATTTATAACATTTCCTAAGCATTAATTTATCAACCCACATCCCCTTCCTGACTCCTGACTCAAAAAAACCCAACTTTTATTCCTCTCAATGCAAGGTCTAGAAATTCCAGAGCATCGTGCATTTCCAAGGCAAATAATTGCCTCTAGTTTAGTATATTTCTTTGGTACTGTAAAAAGTTTAAATTAACAATTTACTAATATTGATAGCATTTAATCTTCTTTCTTTTCCATATTTTTCTAAGTACTTTATTGTTTCACTGCATATTAAAAGGAATATGGTGCTGAGTTAAGTCAGTCCTGCTGTAATGGGACATACGCATTGTAAAGTCAGTGGCCACGGCCACCATCACAGCCGCCTGATCCATGCAGGTTCGTATTGGATTCGGACAGTTGGTAATGGAGTCAAAAACTGGTGGGCCATCATTTTTAATCCTAGCTTGCACCTGGCGAGCAAGTACAACACACACTGGGCTCCAAAACCCACTCATTCAGTGCTCACAAAGCTACTGACTTATCCAAGTTTCCTAGAATCAAAGGTTTCTAGCTCTCCAGACTTATTCACCTCTGTTCCCCATCTCCTTCTCTCTGCACAAACTCTGCACTAACTGGCTTTTCCTTCAGCACTCTGCCATCTTGGCTGCTTCTCCAGGCCTCTTCCATATGGCCTTTCTCTGCTCTGCTCTCTAATGCTAATTTCAGGAACCGAAAGAACAAGCTCCTGGTCTGCCCTCATTTTATAGTGTAGAAATCAAAACCTTTTAATCCAATATACAAAATAGGGAAGTCTCTAATACAAAGTCACTTATCTGAGGCATGATGGGATTGTACCACCCCACATCAAAAAGAGTGGGAAAGGCTTAGTCCTAAAACCAAGCCCCAGGCTACAAGGATCCTGCCTGCCCACAGCCCGCCCCCAACACACATTGACATCACCTGGGCAACGGCTTCCATGTGGGTAGCGCCATCTTTAACAAAGTGAGCATAATATATTTTATCTGCCCAACATTGTAAAGCCAGAAGGCACGGCCACGGCCACTATCACAGCAGCCCAGCCCATGCAGGTTCGCATTGGATTCGGACAGTCGGTAAAGAAACAACGGAGCCACAAACTGGTGGGCCATAGTCTTTAATTCTAGCTTGCACCCGGCAGGCAAGTAAAAATACACACTGGGCTCCAAAACCCAGTCACATCCAGTGCTCACAAAGCTACTGACTTATCTGAGTTTCCTAGAATCAAAGGTTTCTAGCTCACCAGACTTATTCACCTCTGTTCCCCATCTCCTTCCTTATCCCAGATACAAACTCTACACAAACTGGCATCTCACTCAGCACTCCGCCATCTTGGCTGCTTCTCCTGGCCTCCTCCACGTGGCCTCCTTCCGCTGCTGGCTCTACTCTCTCATGCTAATCATCCCAGGAACCAAGAGGCCAAACTCTCATTCCGTCCCCATTTTATAGTGTAGAAATCCAAACCCTTAATCCAATATACAAAACAGGGAAGTCTCTAATACAAAGTCACCCTCTGAGGCATGATAGGATTGTACCGCCCTACATCAAAAAGGGTAGAAAAGGCTTAATCCCAAAACCAAGCCCCAGGCTAAAGGATTCTGCCTGCCTTTAGCCCACACCAACACACATTAATATCACCTGGGTGACGGCCTCCTCCTGTTATCTTTAACAAACTGAGCATAATACATTTTATCTGCCCAACTAACATGTATTTCCAAAAATTAACATGTGGTGCAAAATAGGCAATAAAAACCATAGCATGTATGGAAGACATTGGATTAAGGCTATAACATGCCAGGCATGAACCGTAAGCAGAAATGTCTTAGCCCTGGAGCAACTCAGCTTGAAGACAAATTTTCTCTTAGAAATTTTTCTTTCCTGGTAATTCTCATCTTGGATACAACTCCGTGACTCAATGGTTGTTCTCCCACTGGGAAATCCATTTTTCACCTGCATTACGTGGTCAGGTGATATTTTATCATCTCTTTCCACCCTCCCACATCCAATTCATTCCATTAAGAGGTGTGGCTGAAAGTTTGCATTACAAATAGCAGGGGTGGCTTGTAATTGGTATTTGTTTCCCAGCGCTACTCTCCAAGAGGTAATAATCTGCTCAGGGAGTGAAGAATTGGTTTCCAGAGATACAGGACCTTAGGAAACCAGTCAATCAAGAAGTGACACCACTTAAAGAGACAAACAGAAGAAAGCGTATGTCCTGCCCCTTCCCCACAACTTCCTCTGGGAGGGAGCCCGATTTAAGATTTAAAACCATTTGGTGCAGGATATGAGGAGCCAGTGAAAGGAAAAATTTTAGCTGATAAAGTGAATAATTTTGAAACTCATTAAATAGGAAAAAAACAAGTAATAAAAGATGTTGGTAAGACAGCGAACAGAACCTTTTTTTTTGCAGGCACACAAATAGGCTATGAAAGTCAGGAAGTGCAAAGAGTGAACGTCTCAGCCTTAGGGCCGGAAGGATCTAAGATAAGATAGGTACGGATTGAGGCTTGGCTCTGGGATGCCCCTCATTCATAAGCAGTGTGGGACAGTAGAAAGAAGACAGATTTTGGAGGGAGGCAGTTGTGCGTCTCAATTCTCTCATGGTTGAGTTGGATAAGTTGTTTAGTCCCTAGGAGTCTCCTACTTTGCACATCCATAAAAATGGTAATATTAACCACACTTTATGGTGCTGCGGTAAGTGAAGGAGACGATATCTGTGAAAGCATCTGCCGCAGTTTCTAACACAGGGTAGATGCTGCAGAAATGTGAGTTCCCTTCCCCCATCCCTCTGTTTGTCTAAGGATGGCAGTGTGCGTACATCGCCTTTTTTTTTTAAGGTGTTTTTGGTTCTGTGCTGCAAGAGGGCTGGTGGCATCACAACAAGACACATGGAATCAAGGAGTGACGTATTACGACTCCCATTAGGCTCATGAGCAAGACTTAGAAGTGGCCTTAAAATGTCCTAAAAAAAAAAAATGTCCTTCCCATAGGTTGTCCTGGTCATGGGGTTGACAAGGACACAGGATTTCAGAGCAAGAGATCTGCTTCAGAAATAAAAAATAAAACCAAATCTGGATCAGGGTGCAAGAAGAGAGCAAACAATTCTACGTGAGGTAGCAATGATTTCAGCGTAACAAATCATGGACGAGATAAATTCCATTCTCCAGTGACTTTAGTCACTTAATTTCACAATCCAAAACAAGTTTCATGCAAGATTAGTGACATCTAATCTTCCATGTATGCTAAACTCGGTAAAATTGTACAAAGAGTTCTAAGGGGAGTGATATTCTTACACTGATATTACAGTTAGGATAAACCGTTGAGATAGGTAACATGAGCTGTATATTGAGTCATTCAATATTTCTAACTCGGTTTTGTATCAATAAAATGGAAATAAAAGCATGAGTCCTTCTCACAGGTTGTTATAGGGCTGAGTTATGTTCCCTAAAATTCATATGTTGATGTCTTTTCATATGTTGTTGTCTTATCCACTGTATCTGCCTATGTATGTGACTGTAGTTAAATAAAAGGCCTTTTTAATTCTAATAAAGTTAACCTGAGGTCCTGAGAGTGGGTGTAATCCAATATGACTGGTGTCCTTGTAAGAAGAGGACATTATGACACATACTATCCAAATGAAAGATCAAGTGAAGACATAGGGAGAAGATGACTATCTATAAACCAAGGAGAGGGGCCTCAAAAGGAACAACCCATGACACCTTGACCTCAGACCTCCAGACTTCAGAGTAGTGAGAAAATGAATTTCTGTTGCTTAAGCCCCCAAGCCTGTGACATGAGAACATTATAAAATTCATAGCAAAATTGAGAGGAAAGTACAGGCATTTCTCACATACACTCTGCCTGCACACATGCATCACCTTCCTTATTATCAACATCCCCACAAGTGTGGGACTTTTTTTGCAACTGATGAAGCTACACTGACACATCATTATCACCCGAAGTCCACAGTTTACATTAGGGTTCACTCTTGGTGTTGTACATTCTATGGGTTTGGACAAATGTACAATGACATATATCCATCATTGTAGTATCATGCAGAATATGACCTAATACTATAACAATATACCAATAATAAGAAAGATTTCATTTAAGTCAAATCTAACGTAAATATTTATTGAATCTGACTCTTTGCAAAGAACACCAGAACAGTTAGCAGAGTAGAGGTAGACAAATAAGATGTGATAGCATACTGCAAAGAGTATGCTGTGAAAATGGGTCACCAATTTATATTTTCAAGGCAACCATCTTCAAGAAGCCATTGTAGTAGATGTTGTAATACACTGTTGAGACTCTCCCTTCAGGACCAGGACACTCATTTCTCCAGCCACTAGCAGGGTTGCTGGCTGATGGCTCACAGCTAATTACTCCCTAAGAATTGCCCTCCAAGGACTAAAGGGAGTCGCCTCTCCCCAGGTTATGCTAGAGTCAGCTTTTGTCTAAAGATGGCATGACGCTGTACATTTAGACCCAGCACCCCTGCCTACACTTAGAACATTTCTGAAGGACCACCCCAGCTCCAGAGTTTCTCTTGCAAATGCATCACCGTTCAATCCTCTGCCCTTTCCTGCTTGTCTTGGTCCCTCACAGTGTGCCTAGGAGTACTCCCCCAATAAACTTTATGCAAGCAAATCTCCATCTCACAGTCTGTTTCCCAGCTCCTGTGACCATTGATATCGTTCACTGTCTGCTATTTTTAGTGATACACCAATGCTGTTCTTTGTTCAGAGTAAGTGGAAGAAATTGACAGTCTGAGTGTTCTACATGAAGGGAACTTTGATGAAAACTTTCTAACATCTAATGATGTATTGTGCCCTACAGAAGTATCATTTAAAGATAGATAGATAGATAGATAGATAGATAGATAGATATAGATATAGATATATAGCCACATAGCAGCCAAAGCAATAGTATCTAAATATTTCAAGTTACTCAAGTATTATTAGAGAACTGCCAATGAGTTACCTTTCAGGTTGCTAGGACCTTGTAAGGAGAAAGCACAGCCCCTGACCTTGATTAGTTGCCACACAAGATGATTACACTTTGAGGAGTAATTTTTACCTGAGGGGTGAGCAACCAGTTTCTGAGGGAACTCAGAGATCAGCAGGCCAGCATTCTTGCTGTTTATAGTGACTACATAGTAAAGAAAAACAAGAAAAAGTCCAGGCTCAGGGAGCGGCTTTGAACTCGAAGAGCACCTGAGTGCTACTAGCCATGTGACCTGAGGGAAGTCATAGCCATTGCATCCACCCATTTCCTCCCTTGACAACTGTGGACCAAGAGGAAAGAAGGTTGGCTGCAATCACGAGCCTCTAATTCTTTGACCTATGGTTGTTAGAAGCTCACAGAGTAGAACAGTGAAAGGATGCTCCACCCACTTCTCTTTCTCATGATCTGTTCTATGTGCAAACGTACTCCCAGGGGGAAGCCAGAATTGGTAAACTGGGCAGGACCACAAACCTGAGATCTGCAAGGACAGACAGCTTTTGTCCTTATGGACTAAACCCACATGTCCTGCTTGATTTGTTTCCTCTCTAATCTTGACTCTCAATATCCAAAGAGAAATCAAAGAACTGTTCTTCAAATATAAGCAATATTTCTCTGTAGATCTTAGGGCAGTGGCTCAACCTACAGGCTCCCGGTTTCCTACTTAAGTGATGATTATGGTCAGTGGAGTCACCTCTCACTCAGGCTCCGTGTCAGCCCTCGCCATCCAGTCTCTGTGCTATGATACCAAAGCCATTTACTTATCAGCTCAGCTCTGCCCACCTCTGAGCTAATTCCAACCATTTTGAAAAGTACGATCAGAGCTTCATATGCTCCCAAGATTAGGACATGGGATTTGTAGCCATCAATGGGTTAGGGGTGGTGAAGATGAGACCTGAGTCCTGGGTGTTTTTAGCCTGTTACTATTTCCTTTACCTCAAGTGCCAGGTTTACCAAACGTCTGTTGTGATGTAACTAGTATCTTGTTCTGACGTCCACCGTGTAGGAGCAGAGTCCAGACTCCCTCTCTGTACCATGTCATTCTCAGGAGCTGTTCCATGTCCTGGCTAGGGCCCTGTTCCATTGGTTAGCTCCTTGGGAAGGACTGTCACTGCTTATGCATGTTTGCCTGCTGCACCCTGTGCCATATGTTCACTCGCTGCTTAGACAGTGCTCGCTTGTGACCTAGGTCAAGTACTCGTTATCCAGCCCAGACTTGCTTCCTCTCCTTCCCCATGAACTTCTTCTCCTGAAAGCTCAGAATACATCAGGAAGAGCCTCTTCCATCAGTTCTGCGTCATTAATAAGTATTGTTTCTAATACTTCTTTTATTTATTTTTCTCTTGCCCTACTGTTATTATACTATATCATTATCTGATATGATATAAGATAATCCACATCCTACTGCTAGTACCCAGCACTTCCACTGATGGGAGTGCACTAGAGAAGTTCCCCAAAGTAACAAGTTCTCCCCAGTAGGGTTTTGTTAAACAGAAACAGGAATATTTATGATTTTATCTCCTTAACAGTGTACATAGCAGGGGTCACCAATATGTACATAATGGACCTATTTAGACCTCAGTGTTTTTTCCCAGCTGAAGTCATGTAAAGCCAGGAGGCACGGCCAGGGCCACCATCACAGCAGCCGCCTGGCCCATGCAGGTTCGCATTGGATTCGGACAGTCGGTAAAGAAACCATGGAGCCAAAAACTGGTGGGCCATAGCCTTTAATCCTACCTTGCACCCAGCGGGCAAGTAAAAATACACACTGAGCTCCAAAACCCAGTCACACTCAGTGCTCACAAAGCCACTGACTTATCCGAGTTTCCTAGAATCAAAGGTTTCTAGCTCACCAGACTTATTCTCCTCAGTTCCCCATCTCTCCTTCCTTATCCCAAATACAAACTCTACACAAACTGGCATCTCACTCAGCACTCCACCATCTTGGCTGCTTCTCCTGGCCTCCTCCACGTGGCCTTTCTCTGCTCTCCTCTGCTCTCTCTTCTAATACTAGTCTCAGGAACCAAGCATCCAAGCTCCCACTTCGTCCCCATTTTATAGTGTAGCAATCCAAACTCTTAATCCAATATACAAAACAGGGAAGTCTCTAATACAAAGTCACTTCTCTGAGGCATGATTGGATTGTACCGCCCTACATCAAAAAGGGTGGGAAAGGCTTAATCCCAAAACCAAGCCCCAGGCTACAAGGATTTTCAACACACATTAATATCACCTGGGCTACCGCCTCACGTGGGCAGCGTAATCTTTAACAAAGTGAGCATAATACATTTTATCTGCCCAACAAGTCACTTGATCTTAAATTTTAGGATTCCCTGCCTTACAGAGCAGGACTGATTCTGAACTTAATCGACAGGAAATATAAAGCTTCTGTATTTGGTGTGAGCTTGATGATTCAATAGCTCAGTAAACTTTTCATTTTTTTATTTATTTATTTTTATTTTTATTTTTTGATCAAGTGCCTCAGCTGTTGCTACTGGCTTCTGCTTTTCTCCGGGAGCCTCCTACTTTCCATTTGACACCAGCACTGGTAATATCCCTGTGCCCTGCGTTGATAAACTTCTCTGATTTTAGGTCCACATAAGCCTGGGTGTAAAGCCAGGAGCCACCATCGTGGCCATTCACATGCAGGTTCGCATTGGATTCAGACAGTCGGTAAAGAAACAACGGAGCCAAAAACTGATGGGCTTTAATTCTAGCTTGCACCCGGTGGGCAAGTAAAAATACACACTGGGCTCCAAAACCCACTCACATTCAGTGCTCACAAAGCCACTGACTTATCCGAGTTTCCTAGAATCAAAGGTTTCTAGCTCACCAGCCTTATCCTCCTCAGTTCCCCATCCCCTTCCTTATTCCAGATACAAACACTACACAAATTGGCATCTCACTCAGCACTCCGCCATCTTGGCTGCTTTTCCTGGCCTCCTCCACGTGGCCTCCTTCCGCTGCTGGCTCTACTCTCTCTGCTCTCTCATGCTAATCTCAGGAACCAAGAGAGCAAACTCTCATTCTGCCCCCATTTTATATTGTAGCTTCACAACCTCTAATCCAATATACAAAATAGGGAAGTCTCTAATACAAAGTCACTTCTCTGAGGCATAATTGGATTGTACCACCCCACATCAAAAAGGGTGGGAAAGGCTTAATCCCAAAACCAAGCCCCAGGCTACAAGGATTCTCAACACACATCAATATCACCTGGGCGACGGCCTCACGTGGGCAGCGCCATTTTTAACAAAGTGAGCATAATACATTTTATCTGCCCAACACTGGGTATCCACCTCGCTCCAGTCTTTCTCTTTTCTTTTGGGATTGATTCTCAGACACTCCCTGATTTTAGTCCATGTTTTCTCTCAGACACCTGAGACCATGTTCTGCCCACTTACTCAGAAATACCTCTCACCTTCTGGAACTCCCTCGTGCCCAATATTTGCTTAAACAGCCATCTCTTTCCTGGTTCAGTATTTCTAAATACATTTATTGATTTAACATTTGTTGAGCATCTACACTAAAGGCTTATAATTCTTAACAAAACCCAGTTCCTGTCTTCAAGGAGCTTATAGTTTACCCAAGGAGAGAGATGATTAAACAGGAAATGGTAGTAGGAGAAAACTGTGAACAGTGTTATCTAAGTAGGCCCATCTTATCTTCACAGGAACCTATGAGGGAGATATTATTATTTCCATTTTATAGATGTGAAGAGTGAGATTAAGGCAGTAGGTAGCTTGGCCCTGATCACACAGACAAAAAGGAGCAGTTTTGGTTTAGAATACAGTTTAGCTTGACTTCGTTGTATAATTCATCTTCACCTTCTGCTATGATGAGTCTATGTACACTGTCCATTGATACACAAAAATAACCTGCTGAATTTTGGTTGGAATTACTTTAACTTTACAGATAATTAATAACTTTGCAAGATTGTATCTTCTAAGTCATTAGCATAGTTTATCCTTCCCTGTTAATTTTTTGATCCACGATTTGTTACATTCTCTACATGATTTGTAGTTTTCTAGGCAGGCATTTTTCCATTATTTTCATTATATTTATCCTCAGGTATTTTTTTTAATAAAGTATTTTTGATATTATTTTAAAAATATAAATTTCTAATTGTTTATTGATGTTATGGAGAAATAAAAAATAATCTTTGTGTATTATACGTATATCCAGCAATCTTGCTACATTTATTTATATTTCAAACAGCTCATCTGTAGATATTTTCCTATGTATACAATCTAGTTACATGTAAATAAAGACAGCACCTTTTTTAATGTTTAAATCTTTTATTTATTTATTTTCTTATATCATATCATTATTTGAATAAATGAAGGATAATAAAGGTGTCATAATATACACTTTTCTCTGACTAATTTCACAAGTTTCTGTTGTCTCTACTATACTGAAGCTTGCTCAGCAGTGGCCCTTACGTAGCAAGTTAGAAGTGGGTGGCACTCAGAGCTGTTAAGAGCTGGATCTATAAAGCTGCGTGAGAGCTACTCTCTATGACTCATTTATTAGTAAGGGTTTCATCCTATTCTCCCTAGCTCATAGTTAGCACTGTTTTGTATTTGTGCCTTTTTTTTTTTTTTAGTAAGAGACAGACAGACAGACAGACACAGCAGGAAGGGAGAGCGATGAGAGAACCATTGATTCTTTGTTGCAATACCTTAGTCATTCATTGATTGCTTTCTCATATGTGCCTTGACCAGGGATCTCAGCAGAGCTAGAGACCTCTTGTTCCAGCCAGTGACCTTTGGTTCAAGTCAGTGACCTTTGGGCTCAAACCAGCAACCATCATAGACATGACCCCACACTTAAGCCAGTGATCTCAGGGTTTCGAACCAGGCTGGAGAACTGAGTCATGGTTGACTTTGGGTAGATCTAATGCTTATCTTATTCCTCTCCCAATTCAGAGAGCTGCACTGTCATTAATCTTAATAAAGATGGTAGTCCTTTTATCTGTGGGTTTGCTTTCTATGGTTTCAGTTACCTATGATAAACCATGGCTTGAAAATATTAAATGGAAAATTTTAGAAATCATCAATTTGTAAAGTTTAAATTGCTGCTGTTCTGAGTAGCAATGACATTTCATGCTTTCCCTCTGGTATATGAATCATCCTTCTGTCCACCCTGTCCACACTATACATGCTCCCCACCTGTTAGTGTCTCAGTAGCCATCTCTGTTATTATATTGACTGTCATGGCACCTCAATGTTGGTGTTCAAGTCATTCTTATTTTACTTAATAATGCCACCAAAGTGCAATAGTGCTGATGCTTGTGATTTGGGCATGACAAAGAGAATCTGAAAAGTGCTTCCTTTAAGTGAAAAGGTGAGTATGTATAGGAAAAGTCATAATATGTGTAGGGTTTGGTACAATCTGAGGTTTCAGGGATCCACTGGAGGTGCTGAAAGTATCCTCTGCAGATAACGGGGGACCACTGCTCTTTTCTTGAGCTTATCTTTGACTGGGCATCAAATGCTGATACTTCATCCTAAATGGTAATTCTAATACTCACATTTCAGTTTTTACTTATTCCTTAGTATTACTGGGGTAATCATGGAATGCATAGAATTAAGACTCTCATATATAAGGATCTTTACTTCCGATTTTTAATTTTGTGGGCATTAGACAGGTACCAACCAAAGAAAGTTTGACCTCATGGCTGATATTTATTTGCAGTAGAAATATATAAAAAAATGCACATAAACATTAACATCTCTTTCCATGAAGAAGAGAGTAAACTTTATAGAAAAAAATTGGGGGCTAATTGGTGACTCAAAAATCAGGTTTTTAACTAGAACAAAGTTTTCTTCTGCACTTTTCACTTAGCATGCCAATGTGATTGCTTAGTTTTGAATAAAATATGGTGATTATGTATGATTTGATAGTTCTATTTATATAGATGTCTATTAAATATCTACATCTCATAGAAATATTGTTTCATCATATAGTCAAGTGTATAAAAAAGTTTTTTAAAACATTTCAACTTAATTTTTTTGCTTTGCCTTAAGCAAAAAATTATTATTTATTATATAAATAATATACAATTATGGTACTTTTATGTACTACATAAATAATATAAAATATATAATAAATTTGTTATAGTTTATATATAATATGTATATAATATATATTATATACATATTATATATATATATTTATATACATATAATATAGATGTAAAGTCCATTCAAAGTAAACTCATACTTTCTAGGTCAATTTCTGTTCAGAATATATCCCCCTTATTCCATTGACACTCTAATCTTTCCACAATTATATTTAAATTTTAAGAACTTCCACAAGATTCATGTTTTGACAGAACAGAGACCTTGACTCCCTGGGCATGCCTATCATCTATTGACATCTATTGTGTACCATCTAGCGCCTGGGCACAGTTATCACTTCATGTTGGCATCTGCTGAGATTACTCTGAGTATATTTATTTGGTTGTTGGCCATATGGCTTGTCCCACTTTCTTTCTCCTAACTTCCCCACCCTTTTCTCAGGCCTGTGAAAAGGATTTAGCTGCCATCCCATGGCTCTTTGAAGTCAGACAGAACATAGCAAGGCTGCCTTATTCCTCTCTTCTGATAACCTCATAGCCACTTTCACTCTACGTTGCTTGCCAGCATTGCATAGAGAATGTTTGTGAATCTTCCACTTTCCAAAATTCTAGGTAGGAGGGCAGACAAATTTTTCTTTTCTTGGACGCCAAACTTATCATCTGTTTTCTCTTTACCCTCTCTGCCTAATGAAGACAGAGGACCTGTCTCAGGCACCCTCAATAAGAAATGAGCTTCCTGCTTCTTCTGTTCTCTCTGCATAGCCCTTAAGAGACTCTTTATCTCTTCTGCGAATGGCAAAACCCATTTTGAAATTTGGAAAAAATTCTTAAAGTACTATTTTAAGTCTTTTTGTCTTATATTCACAGACTAAGTTTTTCAAAATTAAGGAGCTATGAATTTGATATTTGATTTCATAGTAATGATTCTAGCTCTCAGTGATGTCCATTTCAAGTCTATAAACCCAAATGGTATGAGGAAAAAAAGTTATAAAGTTAAAAGGGGTTTGAGGGGTTTGTGTGTGAAAAATATTGATTAATGATTCACTTATCTAAATATCTATTCACCCCTTTATCCACTGATTGTCTGAATACTCCAGAAAAAAATGTTGAAGATTGTAAAGCCAGTAGGCAGGGCTGCCATCACAGCTGCCCGGCCCATACAGGTTCGCATTGGATTCGGACAGTCAGTAAAGAAACAACGGAGTCAAAAACTGATGGGCCATCATCTTTAATCTTAGCTTGCACCCAGCGGGCAAGTAAAAACACACACTGGGCTCCAAAACCCACTCACATTCAGTGCTCACAAAGCTACTGACTTATCCAAGTTTCCTAGAATCAAAGGTTTCTAGCTCACCAGACTTATTCACCTCTGTTTCCCATCTCCTTCCTTCTCCCTGCACAAACTCTGCACAAACTGGCTTCTCACTCAACACTCCACCATCTTGGCTGCTTCTCCTGGCCTCCTCCATGTGGCCTTTCTCTGCTCTCCTCTCTGCTCTCTCCTCTAATGCTAATCTCAAGAACCAAGAGAGCAATCCCATTCTGCCCCCATTTTATGGTGTAGAAATCCAGACCTTTAATCCAATATACAAAATAGGGAAGTCTCTAATACAAAGTCACTTTCTGAGGCATGATTGGATTGTACCACCCCACATCAAAAAGGGTGGGAAAGGCTTAATCCCAAAACCAAGCCCCAGGCTACAAGGATTCTGCCTGCCCATAGCACACAGAGACACACATTAATATCACCTGGGCAATGGCCTCCACGTGGGCAGCGCCATCTTTAACAAAGTGAGCATAATACATTTTATCTGCCCAACAAAGATACTATTTGACTTGGGCATGACAGGGCAAAATATTAAAAATCAAGCCATTTTAGAAGTTTAAGAACATATGGTGTTGGGCAGATAAAATGTATTATGCTCACTTTGTTAAAGAGGCCATTGCCCAGGTGATATTAATGTGTGTTGGGGTGGGCTAAAGGCAGGCAGAATCCTTGTAGCCTGGGGCTTGGTTTTGGGATTAAGCCTTTCCTACCCTTTTTGATGTAGGGCGGTACAATCCAATCATGCCTCAGAGAAGTGACTTTGTATTAGAGACTTCCCTGTTTTGTATATTGGATTAAGAGTTTGGATTGCTACACTATAAAATGGGGACGAAGTGGGAGCTTGGGTTCTTGGTTCCTGAAACTAGTATTAGAAGTGAGAGCAGAGGAGAGCAGAGAAAGGCCACGTGGAGGAGGCCAGGAGAAGCAGCCAAGATGGTGGAGTGCTGAGTGAGATGCCAGTTTGTGTAGAGTTTGTATCTGGGATAAGGAAAGGAGATGGGGAACAGAGGTGAATAAGTCTGGTGAGCTAGAAACCTTTGATTCTAGGAAACTCGGATAAGTCAGTAGCTTTGTGAGCACTGAATGTGACTGGGTTTTGGAGCCCAGTGTGTATTTTTACTTGCCTGCCGGGTGCAAAGCTAGAATTAAAGACTATGGCCCACCAGTTTTTGGCTCCGCTGTTTCTTTGCCGACTGTCCGAATCCAATGCGAACCTGCATGGGCCGGAAGGCTGCTCTGATGGTGGCTCTGGCCCTGGCTTCTGGCTTTACATATGGTCACTTTGTTAGGCAGAATAAGAACCCTGAGCCATATATGTCCTATTTCCTGTCCCTGAGATTGCAACGGAGCCAAAAACTGATGGGCTGTCATCTTTAATCCTAGCTTGCACCGGCGGGCAAGTAAAAACACACACTGGGCTCCAAAACCCACTCACATTCAGTGCTCACAAAGCCACTGACTTATCCGAGTTTCCTAGAATCAAAGGTTTCTAGCTCACCAGCCTTATCCTCCTCAGTTCCCCATCTCCTTCCTTATCCCAGATACAAACTCTGCAAAAACTGGCATCTCACTCAGCACTCTGCCATCTTGGCTGCTTTTCCTGGCCTCCTCCACGTGGCCTCCTTCCACTGCTGGCTCTACTCTCTCTGTTCTCTCATGCTAATCTCAGGAACCAAGAGCACAAGCTCCCGTTTTGTCCCCATTTTATAGTGTAGAAATCCAAAACTCTAATCCAATATACGAAATAGGGAAGTCTCTAATACAAAGTCACTTCTCTGAGGCATGATTGGATTGTAACACCCCACATAAAAAAGGGTGGGAAAGGCTTAAACCCAAAACCAAACCCCAGGCTACAAGGATTCTCAACACACATTAATATCACCTGGGCGACGGCCTCCCCCGTCTTTAACAAAGTGAGCATAATACATTTTATCTGCCCAACAGTTACCTAGCAAGGGGGAATTAAAGTTGCAGATAAATTTAAATTTGTTAATCAGCTGAGCTGAGATAGGAAGATTATCTTGTATTATCCAGGTGGGGTAATGCAATCACAAGTGTTCCCATAGGTAGAAAAGAGAAGTAAGATTCAGAAATTTAAAGATGTTACACTGCTGTAGAGCCAGAAGCCACGGACACTATCACAGCAGCCCGGCCCATGCAGGTTCGCATTGGATTCGGACAGTCGGTAAAGAACCAATGGAGCCAAAAACAGATAGGCCATTTTCTTTAATTCTAGCTTGTACCCGGCGGGCAAGTAAAAATACACACTGGGCTCCAAAACCCACTCACATTCAGTGCTCACAAAGCCATTGACTTATCTGAGTTTCCTAGAATCAAAGGTTTCTAGCTCACAAGCCTTATTCTCCTCAGTTCCCCATCTCCTTCCTTCTCCCTGCATAAACTGCACACAAACTATCATCTCACTCAACACTCCACCATCTTGGCTGCTTCTCCTGGCCACATGGCCTCTTTCCGCTGCTCTCTGCTCTGCTCTCTCATGCTAATCATCCCAGGAACCAAAAGAGCAAACTCCTGTTCTGCCCCCATTTTATAGTGTAGATTCAAAACCTTTAATCCAATATACAAAATAGGGAAGTCTCTAATACAAAGTCACTTCTGAGGCATGATTGGATTGTACCGCCCCACATTAAAAAGGGTGGGAAAGGCTTAATCCCAAAACCAAGCCCCAGGCTACAAGGATTCTGCCTGCCTTTAGCCTACCCCAACACACATTAATATCACCTGGGCGATGACCTCCACGTGGGCAGCGTCATCTTTAACAAAGTGAGCATAATATATTTTATCTGCCCAACAACTGCTGACTTTGAAGATGAAAGGAGGGGCTACAAGCAAAGGAATACAGTCTCTAAGAGCTGGAAAAACCAAGGGATCTTATTCTTCATTAGAGCCACTAGAAAAAATGTAGCCCTGCTGATAACTTGATTTTAATGCAGTGAGACCCACTTTAAACTTCTGACCTGCAGATCTATAAGATAATACATTGTATTGTTTTAAGACAATAAATTAGTAGTGATTTGTAATAGCAGTGATAAAAACTAATATTGTAGCTACAACCATACAGTCAGAAATAATTCACTGGCAAATTAGTTTAAAAATTAGCAAACTAATAATGCAGACAATTGGTAAATTATACACTTAGATGCCACCTAGTGGCTGAAATCTTACAGTAATTGACTTGTAATGATATCAGTTTATAGCTACCCCACAAAAGAATAGAAGTACTATACTCTAAGCATGGCCCCATACTTACTGTTTATGATCAAATTGTTTTTATTAAATATTAAAGTGATTAATTTAGATTAACATACAATACATTGGAAAACAAACTCAATTTGTAAACATTCAGGAATAAAGCATTTTACTGCAAAGACAGGTGACAGAAAGTAGGCAGCTAGTGAGACCTGCCTATAAGGTAAAAATAGACATGAATTAGGCCCTGACTGGGTAGCTCAGTTGGTTAGAGCATTGTACCCATATGCCAAGATTGTGGGTTTGATCCCTATCAGGGCACATATAAGAATCAACCAGTGAATGCATAAATAAGTGGAACAAATCAACGTTTGTTTGTTATTATTTTCAATTTATCTCCTTTCTCTCTTCCTCTCTCTCTCTAAAATCAATCAACAAATAAAAATTTTTTTAAAGTACAAGAATGAATATTGTTCAGTAAAATATATAACAAAGGGCAGTGTTTGTATATAGTGTGGAGACTTTTGTGTAAGAAAGAAATAAAAGTTAGAGTTAATACATGCATTTGTTTATTAAAAAGTATACATCCACAGGAAGGATAAAGCTGAGAGTGGGAAATATGGTTTCTGATCGCAGCAGGGCAGGTTGGGGGGTGAGGGAAGGATTGGACTTGATAGGCATGTTTATTAGTTTTATATGGCTGCTGCAACAAATTACAAATTTAGTGGTTTAAAACAACACTGGTTTATTATTTGACAATTCTGGGTTCACAGTTCTCTAATGGATCTTACTGAGCTCAAATCAAGATGCAGTCAGGGCTGGGTTCTTTCCTGGGGGCTCTAGAATATAATAGAATTCCTTGCCTTTTCCAACTTCTTAAGCCTGCCCATGTTCCCACACACTCTTCTTCCATTGTCAAAGCCGGCACAATGGGTTGTGTTCTCTTCCTATGGGGTCACTTTGACCTGTTTTTCTGCAGCCAAATCTCCCTCTTTCACTCGTTTAACTCCCTCTTCTACCTTTAAGGAAACTTATGGTTGTATTGAGCCCAACAAAATAGTGCAAGATAATCTCTCCACATTAAAATCCTCAATCACATCTGCAAAGTCTCTGTTTGCATGTGTAAAGCCAGTAGACGCGGTAACCATCACAGCTGCCTGGCCCATGCAGGGTCGCATTGGATTCGGATTGATGGTAATGAAACAATGGAGCCAAGAACTGATGGGCCATTAGCTTTAATCCTAGCTTGCACCTGGCGGGCAAGAAATACACACAGTGGGAAAACACTTCCTTTTCCATTCAGGGCTCTCAAAGTCTCTGACTTATGCAAGTTTCCTAGAATCAAAGGTTCCTAGCTCACCAGCCTTATTCACCTCTGTTCCCCATCTCCTTCTCTCTGCACAAACTGACTTCTCCTTTATCACTCAGTCATTTTGGCATCTTCTCCTCTCCTCCATGTGGTCTTTCTTTACTCTCCTCTAGCATGGGTTCCTCTGCTCTATTTTATAGTGTAGAAATCAAAAAACCTTTAATCCAATATACAAACAAGGAAGTCTCTGATACAAAGTCACTTATCTGAGTCATAATGGGATTCCTCATGAGAGTGCATGACCCCACATCATGCAATGGTCAAGGGTGTGGAAAAAAGCTTAGTCTTAAAACTAAGCCTTAGGCTATAATGACACTGCCTGCTTACAGCCTGTCCCCCACACCCAATGCAAACTATAAGTGAGAAGACATATATATCATATTTACAAACTTATTTGACCAACAGCATGAAAGGCAGTATATTCGCAGGTTGTGAGGACTATGATATGAACATCTTTTGGTGTATGTGCAGGAAGTGGGGGGAGTACTTTTATGCCTCCCACAGTATGGACATTATATTATAATGCTTTAACATCTTTTTTAAGATGGCCATAGAGTAGGCAGACACTCCAACTCCCACTTCCCAGAACCAAGGTGGATTACAACTTAAATATGAGAACACTTATCATGAAAGACAAACTTTGGACTAAACTAAGAGGATTCTATAGCCAAGGACCACCAAAAAACCCATACTGAGACTG
The DNA here is from genome assembly GCF_036850765.1 of Saccopteryx bilineata. Lineage (NCBI taxonomy): Eukaryota > Metazoa > Chordata > Mammalia > Chiroptera > Emballonuridae > Saccopteryx > Saccopteryx bilineata. The sequence continues at coordinate 26,448,828 of NC_089490.1, read as the reverse complement.
GTAGGAAAGGCGGAGACATGGAAAGGGCTGTCCCGCTCCCAGAAGTGAGCAGCAGCTGAAAGGGACTTCACGATGGGAGGGCTGTCCAGCAAGTTGGAGGTTCTTATCCTCAAAACCGGAATCCCAGCCTAGAGCCCTGGAGCCCTGAAGGGGCTTATGGACTATATTTGGCTGAGAAAAAAACCTACACACAGTTTGAGAGAAGGAGGCAGGACCCTCAGACCCAGGCTATGTATTAAAGAAACTACATGGAGATCCTCACTCACAGCCACTTTCCTGGAGCTCCAGAAGCAGAGAGCACTGGGAGGACTGGAGTTGCCAGGGGAGAGAGTGGTCTTGGAAGCACAGGGGAAACACTTTGAGAGAAGGATATCCTAACACCTGGGCTGAGTCACTTCCCAAATCTAAAGTGAACATTTTTCCTGGCAACAGCATCACCAGCAAAGGAAAAAAAGTGCCCCGTCCACTGGAGGCTCCCTTACCCTAGCTAGAACAAAGGTACTTAGAGCCAGGTGCCATGTTAGAGACACAAATAGGGAGTCAGAAGTCTAAGTAACACCACTACCCGCACTGCTGAGTGCTCGCCTGGGGCAGGCAGGCTGGAGACAACAGGGCAAAGCTGTGGAAGTTCCAGTGAGCACGTGCAAGTCAGCCCATGGAGCCCGGAACTGCTGCTGCCTCTGCAGTGGTACAGGCTTACACACAGTCTTGCTCGCTGAGTGGGCCCACCTTTGGTGGGGGTGGAGACATGAGTGTCGGCGGAGAGGATATGCGCAGACACACGTGAGCCCATCAGTGAGGGCAGAAGTCAGGGTGGCAGCTGAGGGGTCTGGGCCTGTGTGCAAAACTACCTGGGGTGTGGGCATGCCCTCAGGGGCAACAAAACCTGGGGAAGCCCCAGAAGTGGTCTGAGTGGGTGTGCACGGCTCCACCTGCTGGCATGAAAGCCGGGGCAGACGCCCAAGCCCATGAGCAAAAGTTCCCGTAGCACAGACTGGCCCTCAGAGCCAGCAAAGGCTGGGGTGGCCACGGAAGCAGTCCAAATGGGTGCGCATGGGCATGCGCGGGCATGCGCGGGCATGCGCAAGCCCAACCAGGGAAGAAGCAGCTGCAAAGATGGACTGGCACCAGCAACACCTGAGCCCAAATACCCCAGGCAGTGGCGGTGGTCTGGTAGACAGACCACTCAACAGGAGCACAGGAGCCACACCCCTTGTACCCCTGTGAATACACCCTACTGAGTGCTGAAAAAGAAGAATAAAACAAAATAAAATAAAATAAGTAATAAAAATATCTGGATAGAATGACACCTGAGGCTAAGGAGTAGGCCACATATAATACCATACCTAATCACTGAATTACAGTACTGAGCCCAATAAGTAGCCAACAATAAGAAGCAACAGAAAGTGGATTTTAGGGTAACTTGAGTTTTTAAAAGGAACTTCTCCCAGGCCAAGAGTAGATAAAAGCAAGCCTAAGAGTGCAGCTGATATTTACAATGGCACCTGGACCCAGCAGAGGCAGTGATAAGATCTGGATATCCTATAGCTCCCAAAAGGTGGATAAGAACCAGTCATAGGCAGTGACCCCCATTGATCTGCGCCAGGCCCCAGCCAGGGAGGTCCAGGGCAACACAGACAAAATGGAAAGAAAGAGAAGAGCAACTCAAATTAATCAACAAGAGAAACACCCAGAAAATGAACTGAGTGAGATGGAAGTAAGTAAACTACCAGATGCAGAGTTTAAAATAATGGTTATTAGAATGCTGAAAGCTCTTAGAACAACAATGGATGGACACTGAGCACATAAATAAAGACATAACAAGCATCAAAAAGGACAATTAAATAATAAAGACGAAACAGTCAGAAATGATAAAAACAATATCAGAAATGAAGACTACACTAGAATCAATTAAAAGTAGGCTGGATGAAGCTGAGAATTGAATCAGCAATTTAGAAGACAAGATAAATGAAAACATGGAAGCGGAGTAGCAAAAAAAATAAGAGGCTGAAAAAAGTCTGAGGAAACTCTAAGAAAGCTCTGTGACAACATATAAAGAAATAACATCTGCATCATAGGTGTTCCTGAAGAAGAGTAAGAACAAGGGATAGAGACTTTGTTCAATGAAATCATAGCTGAAAACTGTCCTAAATTGATGCAGAAAAAAGTCACACAAGTTCAAGAAGCACAGAGAATTCCATTAAAGAGAAAAACCAAAGAAATCTACACCATGCCCTGGTCAGTTGGCTGAGCGGTAGAGTGTCGGCCCGGCGTGCAGGAGTCCCGGGTTCGATTCCCAGCCAAGGCACACAGGAGAGGTGCCCATTTGCTTCTCCACCCCTACCCCTCTCCTTCCTCTCTGCCTCTCTCTTCCCCTCCCGCAGCGAGGCTCCATTGGAGCAAAGATGGCCTGGGCGCTGGGGATGGCTCTGTGGCCTCTGCCTCAGGTGTTACAATGGCTCTGGATGCAACAGAGCGACGTCCCAGAGGGGCAAAGCATCACCCCCTGGTGGGCATGCCGGGTGGATCCTGGTCGGGCGCATGCGGGAGTCTGTCTGACTGCCTCCCCATTTCCAGCTTCGGAAAAATGAAAAAAAAAAAAAGAAATCTACACCAAGACATATAATTAAAATACCAAAGCTAAGAGATAAAGAGAAAATATTAAAAGCAACTAGAAAAAAAGGCTATCACCTACAAAGGATCCCCCAAAAGAATGACATCCAACTTCTCAACAGAAACACTTGAGGCCAGAAGAGAATGGCAAGAAACATTCAATGTAATGCAGAACAAGAGCCTACAACCAAGACTACTTTATCCAGCAAGGATATCATTTAAAATTGAAGGAGAAATAAAAAGCTTTCCAGATAAAAAGAAAAAAAACCTCAAGGAATTCACTACAACCAAACCAATGCTACAGGAAATGCTAAGGGATCTGTTGTAAACACATCAAAGGGGAAAAAGAATATAGCAAAAGAGGAATATAGTTTTAAAGAATAAAATGGCAATAAACAACTACATATCAATAATAACTTTAAATGTAAATAGATTAAATGATTTGATCAAAAGACATAGGGTAGCTGTGTGGATAAGAAAACAGGACCCATACATATGCTGTCTACAAGAGACACACCTTAAAACAAAAGATGCACATAGGTTGAAGGTAAAAGGATGGAAAAAAACATTTCATGCAAATGGAAATAAAAAGAAGCTGGGGTAGCAATACTTATATCAGACAAAATGGACTTTAAAACAAAGAACATAGTAAGAGATAAAGAAGGCCACTAAATAATGATAAAGGGAGCAATCCAAAAGGAAGATATAACCGTTATAAATATCTATGCACCTAATATAGGAGCACCTAAATATTTATATATAAATCAGACTTTGATAGATATAAAGGGCAAGATAAACAGCAATATTATAATAGTATGGGATTTCAATACCTCACTAACATCACTAGAGAGATCCTCAAGAAAGAAAATTAGCAAAGAAACAGCAGACTTAAAGGACACACTAGATCAATTCGATTTAATAGATATCTTCAGAACCTTTCACCCTAAAGCAGCAGAATATACATTCTTTTCAAGTGCTCATGGTACATTCTCTAGGATAGACCACATGTTAGGACACAAAAGCAGTCTCAACAAATTTAAAAAAGATTGAAATCATATCAAGCATTTTCTCTGATCAAAATGGCATGAAACTAGAAATCAACCATAAGAGAAAAGCTGAAAAATACTCAACCACTGGAAACTAAATAGCATGTTATTAAATAATGAATAGTTTAACAATGAGATCAAAGAAAAAATAAAAAATTCCTAGAAATGAATGATAATGAGCATACAACAACTCAGAGTTTATGGGACAAGGCAAAAGCAGTACTGAGAAGGAAGTTTATAGCACTACAAGCATACATTAAGAAGCTAGAAAAAGTTCACATAAACAACTTAACTCTGCATCTCAAAGAAGTAGAAAAAGAATAGCAAGTAAAGCCCAGAGGTAGTAGAAGGAAGGAAATAATAAAGATGGGAGCAGAAATAAATGACATAGAGGCTAAAGAAACAATACTGAGGATCAATAAAACCAAGATTTTGTTCTTTGAAAGGGTAAACAAGATTCATGAACCTTTAACCAGACTCACCAAGAAAAAAAGAGAGAGGACTCAAATAAAAAATATTAGAAATGAGAGTGGAGAAATAACAACTGACACAACAGAAATACAAAATATTGTAAGAAAATATGATGAGGAACTGTATGCCAAAAAATTAAACAACCCAGGTGAAATGGACAAATTTCTTTAAACATATACTCTTTCAAAAATCAATCTGGAAGAATCAGAAAACCTAAACAGGCCGATTACAACAAATGAGATCAAAACAGTTATTAAAGAACTCCCAACAAACAAAAGCCCTGGGCCAGATGGCTTCACATGTGAATTCTACCAAATATTCAAAGAAGAACTAACTCCTATCTTTCTCAAGCTATTTCAAAATATTCAAGAGGAAGGAAAATTTCTAAACTCCTTTTATGAGACGAGCATAATTCTGATTCCAAAACCAAGCTAAGACAACACAAAGAAAGAAAATTATACGCCAATATCCCTGATGAATTTAGATGCTAAAATCCTCAACAAAATATTAGCAAACCAGATCCAGCAATACGTGAAAAAATCATACATCATGATCAAGTGGGGTTTATTCTGGAGAGGCAAGGATGGTACAATATTCATAAATCAATTAATGTGGTTCATTACATAAACAAAAGGAAGGAGAAAAACCACATGATAATTTCAATAGATGCAGAAAAAGTATTTGATAAAATCCAGCATTCATTTATGATCAAAACTCTCAGCAAAGTGGGAATACAGAAAACATACCTCAACACGATAAAGGTCATCTATGACAAACCCACAGCGAACATCATAATCAATGGGAAAAAATTAAAAACAATCTCCTTAAGATCAGAAACAAGGCAGGGGTGCCCCCTTTCACCACCCTTATTTAACACAGTACTGAAAGTTCTAGCCACAGCAATCAGACAAGAAGAAGAAATAAAAGGCATCCAAGTTGAAAAAGAAGAAGTAAAACTATCATTATTTGCAGTTGATATAATACTGTATATAGAAAACCCTAAAGTCTCAGTCATAAAACTACTGGACCTGATAAATCAATGCAGCAATGTGGCAGGATATAAAATTAATACACAGAAATCAGATGCATTTTTATAGACCAACAATGAAGTGTCAGAAATAGAGAAATTAAGAAAACAATCCATTTTACTATTGCAACAACACCAAAAAAATAAAGTTCCTAGGAGTAAATTTAACCAAGGAGATTAAAGACTTGTACTAGGAAAATTATAAAACATTGATAAATCAAGGAAGATACAAACAAGTGGAAGCATATACCATGTTCATGGATAGAAAGAATAAACATCATCAAAATGTCTATACTACCCAAAGCAATTTATAAATTCAATGCAATACCAATTAAAATACCAATGACATACTTCACAGATATAGAACACATGTTCCAAAAATTTATATGGAACCCAAAAAGTACACGAATAGCCTCAGCAATCTTGAAAAAGAAAAGTAAAGTGGGAGATATGACACTTCCTAATATCAAGTTTTACTACAAGGCCATTGTATTCAAAACAGCTTGGTAGTGGTATAAGAACAGGCATATAGATCAATGGAACAGAATAGAGAACCCAGAAATAAACCCACACCTTTATTGACAATTGATATTTAACAACGAAGGTAAGAGCATACAATGAAGTAAAGACAGTCTCTTTAACAAATGGTGTTAGGAAAATTGGACAGCTACCTGCAAAAAAATGAAACTAGACCACCAACTTACACCAGTCACAAAAGGAAACTCAAAATGGATAAAAGACTTAAATGTAAGTAGTGAAACCATAAGCATCTTAGAAGAACACATAGGCAGTAAGCTCTCTGACATCTCTCGCAGGAATATATTTTTATATGCCGATTTATCTCCATGGATAAACAAATAAAAAACAGGATAAACAAATGAGACTATATCAAACTAAAAAGCTTTTGTACAGCTAATGACAATATGAACAGAATAAAAAGACAAACCACACAATGGGAGAACATATTCAACAATACGTGTGATAAGGGGTTAATAACCAAAATTTATAAAGAACTTGTAAAACTCAACACCAGAAAGATAAATAATCCAATCAAAAAATGGGCAAAGGAAATGAATAGACATTTCTCCAGAGAGGACATACAGATGGCCAATAGACAGATGAAAAAATGTTCAACATCACTAATCATTAGAGAAATGCAAATTAAAACCACAATAAGATATCACCTCACACCAGTCAGAATGGCGCTCATCAACAAAACAACACAGAATAAGTGCTGGAGAGGATGTGGAGAAAAGGGGACCCTCCTGCACTGCTAGTGGGAATGCAGACTGGTGCAGCCACTGTGGAAAACAGTATGGAGATTTCTCAAAAAATTAAAAATGGAACTGCCTTTAGACCCAGCCATCCTACTTTTAGGAATATATCCCAAGAACCCATATCACTGATTCAAAAAAAGAAATGCACCCCCATGTTTATGGCAGCATTGTTCACAGTAGCAAAGATCTGGAAACAGCCCAAGTGTCCATCAGTGGACGAGTGGATTAAAAAGCAATGGTACATAGATACAATGAAATACTATGGGGTAATGAAAAATAAGAAAATCTTACCTTTTGCAATAACATGGATGGACCTGGAAACTATTATGTTAAGTGAAATAAGCCAGGCAAAGAAAGAAAAATATCATATGATCTCACTCATTTGAGGAATTCAAGAAATAATGTGAACTGAGGAATGAAATTGAGATAGAGGAGGGATCAAAGGGGCCAGAGGAAAAGAGGACAGAGGGAAAGGGGATGATAGGATGGGAAAAATCTGAAGGGAAGTGGGGAGGGCAATTTTGGGATGAGGGTTAGGGAGATGTTGAGGGAAATACAGGGGAGGGGGGATGCATTTGGGGCAAAACTAGAATCTATGTAAACACAATAAATTAAATTTTAAAAAATAATTATTTAAAAATTAAAAAATGTTTTAACTTTTAAATATATAAATGTTTTATGTATAAAAAATAACAAATAAAAATACAGAAAAGAAGGCAAGTATGAAAAGAATATATGGAAGTCCCATTTTACCTGATTAAATGTACCTAATCTTTATTAAAATGTAGGAGGTGGTGCTGTTATGCACAGGAAACTGAATAACTTTGCTGTTAATAATTTAATTATAAAGCCAGTTGATGGCAGAATTATAATTCAGAGTCAATCTTTTATGACTCTAGAATATTTCTCAAGGTTGTTTAATTCAACTAGCATTTAGAACCCAAATATACAATCTTTCCCTTATTTCAGTGCTGTCCACGGTCAGTTGTAATCCTCACACAAATCTTTCTTCTCTTCAATCTGTTTGCTATATTAACAAATTAGTGAAATCTTTTGTACTGACAAATTGTTCTGAAATGTCTTTTTCATATTGTTTTAGCAGCTTCTCACAGTTGGGAAACATTAGTGCGAGTTGCACATGTAAAACTTCTCAGAATTGTCACCTGGTAACCAGGCGTCGGGGCTGGCTTTACCTAACAGCAGCTCTGGTGGCAGGTAGGAAACCAGAGTCAATGAACGTAGAGCTGACTGGTGTGAAAGTCGTTTACTGGGTGCTTCCGCTTTCTCAAAGATACAGAACAAAGGCCAATGGCAGAAAGTGAGAATGAGGGAGTAGATGTGGGAATTTGGGAGGAGAGAACATGTCACTTTGGAAAGTGAGGTATCCTTTGACTGCAGGGCAGCAAAAAGAGGCCACCTGATTTATGGTCATAAATTTAAAGAGGATGTAGGCAGAGAAGCCCATGAATTGTGGTTTGCCAAACATGTGGGAGTAAGGGAGAGAGAGGGATTTTTATTCACTAAAAGGTGAATGCCAATTGTTAGTATGGAATTTCAGGCTGGTAAGGATAACAAAACCATCAAGACGATGAGGAACAAGAAAGAGACTGAGAATTCAGAATCAATGGTTGTAGGTATCAGGGCCAGTGGAAGGATAGTTGGCTCAGTGCATTAGAGGGCAGAGGATGAGCTGTACACACCTGTGGTTATGGAGGGAGTGCAGCTCTGTAAATGATGGTAAGGGTGAGGTCTTAGGTTCTGACCATGGGGGGGGGGCTCAGGTGATAGAATTCTCAACTAAAAGTATCATATATTGAAGTTACTAAGGATTAAGACCAAAGTGAGTGAATAATGGTGAACTAACAGTCCCCTTGAAAAATGAGTAGGAATGTCAATAGATGACAGTTACAATGAGGTCTAGAATTAAGGTGAGGAAAGAATGGCCTGAAAGCAGCATGGAAGGTGATGGGGGGCAAGGAGAACGTTTTCTCCCTTCAAGGTCCAGGGGGAAATAGCCACTACCAGAGATGGTTGCAGGATACCCAGTGTTTCCTGAGGACCAGGTTTCTGTCGGAATAAAACAATGAGAAAACATTTGGAGAAGAGGGTAACAGTAAGGAGGATTTGTCCTCTAATACTTGCTGTGAATCTAAACAGTGCAGGGGGAAGATCTCAGGATTGGGAGGAGGTGAAAGGCATGGAGGGGATTGGGGATATGCAGAGACTATGAAACTACTATGTGAGAGATGAGGGTGACTCCGGGTTTGGGGCTTTTGGGGGTAATTCTCATAAACAGGGATCAAGTGAGTAGTGTGGCCCCAAGGGAAGGAGTGGGGGTAGGTTTTTAGTAGAGGGATGTTCTACTCTGTAGAACCACTCTGTAGAAGGTGGGTTGCTGGCATCCTGTTTCTATCCTCAATGGTGGGGTTGGAGGTAGAGAAAGACATGTTCTCAGACAAAGCACGTCAGCTCTCCTTTTCTCCGCTAGGGCTTTGGGCATTCCCCCAAGGGTGTCTATCTGTCTGACCCCCATCCAGATGTCCTGGAAGATTTCTGGAGATGAAGGTGTAATATAAATTACACTTCTCTTCACCTATAATTATCAGGCTTGAAGGTTTCGTCTTGTTTTCAGAACAATAAAGTGAATTTTAAAGAGCAGAAGGACAGGAAACAGTTAACTTCCCTTAAAGAGAGGGTAAATGTAGGATGGTACCTGCAAACATGGTGAAAGTTTGCCTGACCTGTGGTAGCACAGTGGGATAGAGCGTCGACCTGGAACACTGAGGTTGCCGGTTCGAGACCTTGGGCTTGCCGGTCAAGACACATATGGGAGTTAATGCTTCCAGCTCCTCCCCCTTCTCTCTCTCTCCCCTCTAAAAATCAATAAATAAAAAATATTTAAAAAAAAAAACATGGTGAAAGTTTACATTACAGCCATGGGAAGCATTCAGAGGCATTGAGAACGGTGGGATCCTAAGTCCTTTCTCATCAGGTGATGGCAGCACCCCAGCACTGTGCAGGCTGCTGCAGAACATGGAACATGGGAGCAGAACAGAGTCTGCCCTTGAAGCAGACTCAGTTAGAAAGCGATGGAAAGCGTTATATCGTATATAAAGCCAGTGCTATTCTCAAGAACATAGGCCACCCAATAAAAATTGTTGAAATTTGTTTTTTTTATTATCTTTTTTGTGTGTGTGACATAGAGAGAGAGAGAGAGACAGGTAGGAACAGACAGATAGGAAGGGAGAGAGATGAGAAGCATCAATTCTTCATTGTGGCACCTTAGTTGTTCATTGATTGCTTTCTCATATGTGCCTTGACCGTGGGCCTTTGGCAGACTGAGTGACCCCTTGCTTAAGCCAGCGACCTTGGGTCCGAGCTGGTGAGCCTATGCTCAAACCAGATGAGCCTGCGCTCAAGCTGGTGATCTCGGGGTTTCAAACATGGGTTCCATTGCGCCACCGCCAGTTCAGGCTCTTTCTTATTTATCTTGACTTTATTTATTTGACTTTCAAAACATATCAGCAAATCAAAAGCCAAAAACAGAATTAAAAAAATAACAACAGAGATTGATTTCTGTTTCCTTGTATTGTTTTCCTTAGCCATTATGGATTTTTAAATTTATTACTATGCAAAGTACACAAGAACTGGCAGCCAGAAATGCTAATGTACCATAAACAAAGGTTTTTTCTCTTCTTAAGATGAAAATGTTAAAAACTGTGTAGTTTTAGTTTATATTTTCATTTTTATAGAATTAAAATGTTAAAAAGTAATAGATCAGGGATTTCAGTGCATTGATTTCTAAATTAATATGGCCTACTTCGTCTCTCTTGTGACTTTTTTCTCTTCCACTTAGGTCTTCCCTGCACCACCATCTCTCTGATACCAATCATATTGCTTAAGCACTGTCAATATAGGGAATCATATGAGTGGGTTGTCTAGAGACGTTTGTCCTATTTTAAGAACACATTAAAATCTGCCTCCATTGGCAGTGTCTGACTCTTTAACTTAGAAGAGAGAAAATATTAATAGGATTCAACTTTGCTGGTTTAACAGGTCGAGTTGGTCTGTGATGTCCATGGGGACGCTTGAGGACAAGCCGATTACCATTGAGATGTGTGGAAACAGGATCAATAGTGTTCGGTCACGGAGGAAGATTAGCAGAAGTCAAGGGAGCCTCTTACAGAGGCTGTGCGGCTGTGACCCAGGCCTGGCCAGCGCTTGGCAGACGACTGAGAAAGTCTAATTCTGCTGACGATGACTCATTTTACACTATTGGCACACCTTCGTTCTCCACGTTCCATTTTAGGAACAGTATAACTTGCCCAGCCAAAAACTGCCTAATTTAAATCTCGATTCTTCCCTGCGTGAATAAAAATGATTCAAAAAGTGAGAATACAATATTCTCACGAAGCCAGTGATTGTCTCATTTTTTTCATAGAGTCTCTTCTCAGAACTGAGTCTGTGTGTACAGAAGAAACACGAGTACTTGCGAATTGAGTTTGGGTAGCAAGAGGGAGAAGAGGGTCCCAGAGGACAAGGGATCAGATTCTACATTTTTCTCTTGTATGAGGATACGATGTAGGTTACTTTAAAATGTACGGTCAAAGTTTTGAAAGAAGAGAGAATTGCTGCCCTTGTAACATAATTATACTATTGATAATAAACAGAAATAGAGAGCGTGCATATGTGTATAGGTAAGCCTTGGTGATATTGTGGGTTAGGTTTGAGACCACTGTAATAAAGCAAATAGCACAATGAAGTGAATCACATAGATATTTGGTTAGTGTGTGTAAAACGTACGTTTACACTATACTATAGTCTATTGTGCAATAACATTCTATCTTTAAAAAATGTACAGACCTTAATTAAAAATACTTTATTGCTAAAAAATGCTAACCATCCTTTGAGCCTTCAGCGAATGATGGTAGAATTGCTTGAAACAGGGTTACACATATCTTCAATTTGTAAAAGTTGAAGTGCAGTAAAGCAAAGAACAACAAAACAACATATGTCTACACATGTGCGTGTGCACGTGCACACACACACACACACACACTTTAATTTTCTATGTTTAACTCCTATCCCCCATCCATTTCCTGTCCTCTGGGACTGAACCATTCCCCAGTATCCAATGGCTTTAGTATTTTTTGATGAAATGAGTAAGATTGATCCACTGTTTATGTCTGAGATCTACTTTGTTCCTTTATTATTTATTTAATATCCACAGACTAGGGGCTAAAAAGAACACTCCACAAGCATGGTGTATGAAGTGAGGAACAAGTAACACTAAGTAGTTAGAGAATTCACAAGACATCACTTATTCCAGCATCCAACAAACTTTGGTGTTTACAATAATAGCTTTGTACCACCTAGAATGTAATAGCGAATGTTTATTTTTTATAGTTCAATCCAGTTTGAAGCTGCTTTGATATAAATTATTTCCATTCGACCCCCAAAAATACCTTGTTTGATAACTATTGTGTAAAATTTGCTATAGTGATGGGTCCAATATCAAGCAATCCCACAAATCATGTATGTTGACTCATAAGCTAAAGAGAGGTTAAATTATATAACACACAAACCAAAAATTTCAATCATAAAAGGATTGAAATCTTTGAAATAGTGAGAATGTAAAGTAAGTGCCTTTAATTATCCATAAGAGTTATATATGTGAAACACATCATTTCCTCAGTTAATGATATTTTTAAATAGCCTGTAATTTCTAATGTGAGGATTATTATTTCTTGATTCCTTTTATTTCATTTTATTTTATTTTTAAAGTTAAGCTATTTGAGACTTTTTTTTTAATATAGGCATTTATGGCTATAAACTTCCCTCTGAGAACTGCTTTTGCTGCATCCTGTTTGCTGTTCAGTATTGTTTGTCATAGTCCTGTGGGTCCTGTGATGGAAGCCTTGTTTGTTATCAGAGTTGAGTGATTTGGAGGCCTGTCTCTTAGGTGGAAGATGTATAAATTAGGGTGACAGACATGTGGACAAGCTCCTTCTATGGGGATACTAGCAATTTAGTTTTTCTGTTAGATTAATCAGAAGGGAAAGGGTGGTAGAAGTGACTACTATCTTCCCTTGGGCATTGGTAAGATCACAGCCAGCCCCTAGATGTGTGCTCATTAGAAGCTGGGCCCTCAGGCAGCAGCTTGTAAATTGTGCTATCAAACTACTTCCAGGGAAAGAGTAGGAGGCTGGTATCTGCCTACACTCTGTGCTCAGCACCCAGAGGCATAGCCTCTGCCAGTACACGGATGTAAACTCATTAAGAACTGCTTATCTATTTGTTAACTACAGTCCTGTAGGTTTCAGGAAAGCAAGCCTCACTGGATATCAGAACCAGACAATCCAGAGGCCCAGTCTTTAGGCAGCAGCTAAAAGCTGCTGGGGTGTCAGGCTTGGGGGTAACCTTCTTCCAGAGAGGTGTTGGGGACCTTGCTTTATTGTTGGGATAAGCCTCTTTGATTCTTTTCAAATTAGCTGTTTCCTGTTATGTGTTAGAAGATCCTTTTTTCATTAAGAATCTGTTTCCATATTGATGTGGTAGGGGTTAACAACATAGTGTTAACATTTCTTTTTAATTATTATAAACATAATACATGTTCATTATAGAAAAATTGGAAAAGATTTATTTGTTTGAAAAATAAAAATTAATCATCTAGACTCATTCTCTACATTTTATTGTATTTTTATTAATTTTCATTTCCTTCCTATGCAGACAATTAAAAAATGTAGCAAGGATGTACTACACATATAAATTGTGTATTATTATTTTTCTTATTATTTCATAATTATTTTTCTATGCCATTAACATTGCTTTGAAAATATTTTAAATTGCTCTGTATCATACATAATTTATATGCTATATAATTTATGTAGCCATACAGATATCATTGAACATTTATGCTATTTCCAATTTTTTTTTATAAACATGAATAATACCAGGATGAGTCGTGTCCAAACTTTTTACTATTTCTTTAGGATAGAGCCCTTGCTGTAGTATGGATGGATCTAATGATGCAAAGATTTTCAGTGTGTTAACATACTTGCCAATTGCTTTTCAAAGGACTTAACCCCCTGCTGTGTAGTGTGCTATACCACCCAGTGTGCAGTTATTGGAGTGGAATTAGTGTTGAAAGATGTATTGCTGCTGTAACAAGTTACCACCAATTCGGTAGGTAGAGGAGCACACATGTGTTATCATATAGTTTGGATATTGGAGATCCTAAAATTAAGGTGTTAGCAAGACCACATTTCTTCTGGATGCTCTAGGGGAGAATTGTGTCCTTGACCTTTCTGAAATCTAGAGGCTGCCTTCATCTCTTGGCTGGTGGCCCCTTCTTTCATTTTCAAAGCCTATTGTGTAGCATTTTAACTCTTTCTTCCTTTGATCCCTGCTTCTACCTGCACAGTTCCTCTCTGATCCTCCTGTCTCCTTCTTCTAAGAAGTTTTGTGATACACTGGTTTCTCCTGGATAATCCAGGCTACTCTTTCAAAGATCCTTAAAAATGTCTGCAAAGACTTTGTTCCAAAGTAGGGTAGCATATTCACAGGTTCTTGGGATTACAATACTGGCATCTTTGGGAAGACATTAAGCCATTACACAGCCCACCACAGAAGGGAAAACAAATTTGACTTTCTAATCTAACATGAAGATTGCAGAAGTATTGCCAATTAGTTTTCTGATTGTCATGTCCTGCTAATTCAGAAAAACAGTTTTCATCAAGATTTTTACATGGTGGAAAAATAAAGAAAAATGGTGCCAAGACCAGCTCAGCCATGGGCGTGCATGAAAGGAAGACGCTGCAGGACTTAAGAAAAAACATATATAAGACACAACATAGATAAAAAGATGGGTACAGGAGACTCCCAACCTCTAAGACTGAGAGCACTGAGGATCCCAAGATTCAGGGGGTTCTTGAAACATGTCTGAAGTCAAACAGCTGGAAGATGGCCTTTGTGCCTGACTTCTAAGCCCATTACCTCTGTCATTGTTGTTGTTAATTTGTTTTTGGTTATATTATCTTGAATTTAAAAATTAATGTTGCATTTATAAAATCATCACATTATATACCTTAAACTTATACAATGTTATATATCAATTATATCTCAATAAAAGTGAAAAACCTTTAATGACATTAATACCAAAAGGAATAGCAAGCTCCTGGCATGAAATAATTAGTTGCTAAATTTAAACCTCACTACTCATATATAAGTGGCCTATTTCCATGCCAGTCTTATCAACACAGTGCAGGAACCACTGTGGGAGGATGCCCAGGCCCCTAGCTTTCCTGCACCTGGGCTAAAGTGGCACTTTGGTGGCTTTGGTAACAGTATTTATTTTGACCCATTTATCTTTAGGAAACAAATAAAGATCTATGCAGACATTTAAATTTCTAGAAGAAACATGTGTTAGTGCAAAGCAAATTTTAGTGGGGTTCGTGTGTGAGGAAAAAGAGAGGGTTTTTTTTTAATCTTTTTTTTCTTTATTCATTTTTAGAGAGGAGAGAGAGAGGGAGAGAGAGAGACAGAGAGAGAGAAGGGGGGAGGAGCTGGAAGCATCAACTCCCATAAGTGACTTGACCAGGCAAGCCCAGGGTTTCAAACCGACGACCTCAGCATTTCCAGGTCAACGCGTTATCCACTGAACCACCACAGGTCAGGCTAGAGAGGGTTTTATAAATACTTTTTATGTCATTAGTTATTTCTGAAAAGGTTTAATGTAGATGAGCAGGCTAGGGAGCATCATTTTGGAAAACCTTATAGAGGTCTTATAAGGACAATCAACCCACTCCTATTCCTTTAAGGATTAAAGATATAAATCAATCGCTGCCCATTACTTTAGTAAGTGTGTTTTAGAGAAAATACATGACTAATTATCACCTGTGTTTTGGACCAGATGAAATTATTGAGTTTTATATCTGACTTTGTGGGTCTATGATTTGGTATAATTATGTCTCTTTGCAGTAAGCTGTTCTTGCTAATATTAATTCATACTATCTATATTAATCTTGCTATTATAAATGATATAATGATTTATATTACACTTTGGAAAAAATCCAGCTTGCATTCAATATATGTGTCTAGAGCACTAAAAAACAACTTCTGCATCCCCCCTCACATATGACAGTTTTTAGCCAGGTTACTAACTATGTATCAAGATGACAACCAAAAATTTAAGAGAAGGGTTAGTGCCTTTCAGAGAATGGAGCATAGGTTGGAGCATCTTATCATTTTACTTGATGCAGTTATCAATACTTTTATCTGCTTGATTTTTTTCAGGTAGCAATCCACGTTGACTTGTATGCATTCATAGAAGGTTTTATGGAAAGCCAAGAAAGCAGGAAAGAGAGCATTGATTCAATAATGAAGTGGACTAAGTATCTACTGTTTAAGGAACATGGAATTACTGCTCTAATTGTAGGCTCATAAATGCCTTTGATGAGAGGTTACAAAGTTGGCTTTTGAATCTTAGTCAATTTTGAGGTCATTAAAAAAGGCATTACACACTGTCAATAGGTGTCCTTGCTTTTATACTCTGCAAGGAATGACTGAGAAAAGAAATTTACAAAAGTTGTAGATTCCTACAAAGGTTGGTTGTGGAGCAAATAGTACCATAATTAGTAGAAATGGCTGCATGCTATTAGCAGAGAGATGTTCAGAATTGCCCCCTTAGATATTTCTATCATACCAAACAGCACTGATCATGCCATTTTACAAACAGCAACACTACTACTATTTATCATTTTCTTGATAGTTTTGTATAAATTGGGAGTATCCAAAAAATATTTGGGACACTCATATGATATTCCCACATTCTTTACTGGAATACCAATTACTAACAATTTAATTTTCTGATGCAAAGTCAACAGCAATGCATCTTGCCTCCACTTTGATTTTTTTCCTGTTATTTCACTAGAAATTGTTTTGGTGTATCCTGTGATATGTTGATAAGCACACTTTTATTCCACTTCTTGGTAACTCTTCTTTATAAGATGTCCAATTTCATCAGTCTACCTATGATGGATGACTGACTATTCAGTGAACTACAGTCTGACCCTCTCCTTTTCATCCAATATTCACATCCCAAGAGCAGTGAAGAGTGAATAAGAGACACAGAGGACTAGTAGACCATAGCACTGGCACCCTCCCTGTACAGAAGACCAGTGTGACCAGGACAGGACTCTCCATAGTTTCAATTAAGACTTCTACTTACCCTGGTGAATATAAAATGAATGAATGAATGAATGAATGAATCCAAGAGGAAGCATCAGTGTTGTGGTTGACCATATTCATTAACTTGTAATATTAGTTACAACTTAAGATAAGACAGAATATGGAGAATGGTTTATTGAAAAGCAGAGCTAATAGATTATGTTATAAGATATTGGTGATAGGGAAAGCAGGCAAATTTAAGATTTAACTTATTCATTGAAATTTTTTTATTATTATTATTTTTGCTAATGACCATGCTATTTCACAAAGATTTTTTTTTTTTTTTTTTCTGAAGCTGGAAACAGGGAGAGATAGACAGACTCCTGCATGCGCCCGACCGGGATCCACCCGGCACGCCCACCAGGGGCAATGCTCTGCCCACCAGGGGGCGATGCTCTGCCCCTCCGGGGGGTCGCTCTGCCGCGACCAGAGCCACTCTAGCGCCTGGGGCAGAGGCCAAGGAGCCATCCCCAGCGCCTGGGCCATCCTTGCTCCAATGGAGCCTTGGCTGCGGGAGGGGAAGAGAGAGACAGAGAGGAAGGGGGGGGGGGTGGAGAAGCAAATGGGCGCTTCTCCTATATGCCCTGGCTGGAATCGAACTTGGGTCCCCCGCACGCCAGGCCGACGCTCTACTGCTGAGCCAACCGGCCAGGGCCTCACAAAGAATTTGAAATAACATAAAGGAGGAAGAAAATAAAATAAAAATATAAATTAAAAAATAATTTAGGAGCCCTGACTAGGTAGCTCAGTTCATTAGAGCATCATCCAGATACACCAAGGTTGTGGGTTCAATACTTGGTCAGAACACATTCAAGGACTAACCAAGGAATGTATAATAAGTGAAACAACAAATCAATGTTTCTCTTTCTAGCTCTCTCTTTACTTTCTGCTTTCGCTAAAATCAATGAAAAAGTAAAAAAGTTTTTTAAAAATTAGAAAGAATATGTATGAATAGCAAGGTCAGATGAAAGAAAATTTAGAAAATGGAGTCATCTGTGTTCTTTACCATCCTGAAGTTACAAGGAGAAAAAAAAAAGTGTTGTTTGGTTCTTCCTACAAAGATTTCCAGTGCACGAATGGAAGCCTAGGACTCTGGGGAAGTTTACTGTAACTCACTCTCCTCTCTCTAGTAAGCCAATTTAAGCTGTTCTCTTTAAATAAATATAGCATTTTGATGGCTCCTTGCTTGTTATCCTTTTTATTTATAATACTGAACTTTCTGATTACTGCAAGTGATATATTTTTAGCATCCAATTAAAAGTTTAGACTACTAGGGTCTTTGTAGAACACAGTTCTTCTAAATCAACCAACTGAGGGACAATATTCACACTTTCTTGGTCTTCGCAAAACAAGTACTGAATGTGCAAATATAAAAGAAAGTGTCAGTTTCTATAATGGCTTGTTCTCTATCCTATTTCTGCATGCATTGAACCCAAATGAACCTGAATGGTTCATTATTTTTCTAAAAGTAGTTTCTATTTGATTTTTTAAAACAGAAAAAAAGAAATAAAACAAAAAGAAAAAAAGAAAATCTTTTTCTGCTATCCACCGATTCTTCCAGAAGTGAAAGAAAATATGTTTTATCTATTTATGAATTAGAATAGTTATTTTGTTAATTATATCTTACAAAGCAAATCCCATTATTATATTTAAGTGGTAGAAAGTTCTGTTATTTTGTATATAAATACTGAATGATCATTTCAAAAGTTTTACAAGTATGAATGAGAAATTAAGGTGAGCCTTAAAAAGGTATAATTATATTATTCATTATATAATAGTCTTTCAATATTTTCTTTGTAATTTAGAAATATCATTAAGTAAGATCTTTCTATTTTTTTTTCTTTTTTTAGAAAGAGAGGAAGGCAAGGAGTGAGAAAGAGACAGGAACATTGAGCTGCTCCTGTATGTGCTCTGACCTAGGAATTAAACCTGCAACCTCTGTCCTCCACAAGGATGTTCCAACCAACTGAGCTATCTATCCAGGGCTTAATTTTTATTGTCTTATTTTATAGAGACCGTGAGAGAAAGGAGAGAGAGCGAAAAAGGAAGGGAAACACTTGTTGTTCCACTCATTCATGCATTCTTTGATTGTTCCTGTGTGTGCCCTGACCAGGGATCGAACCCACAACCCTGTTGTTTTTTGACAATACTCTTAACTTACTGAGCTAACTGGTCAGGGCCAAGATCTCAATTTTTAAGCTAAAAAAAGCATGCTTTTTTGTTGTTATTGTTTTGTTTTGAGAGACAGAGAGACAAAGAGGAAGGGAGAGAGATGAGAAGTATTAACTCGTAGTTGCAGCACTTTAGTTGTTCATTGATTGCTTTCTCGTATGTGCCTTGACCCAGGGGCTTCAACTGAGCTAGTGACCCTATACTCAAGCCAATGGTGATGGACTTCAAGCCAGTGACCTCTGGGCTCAAACCAGTGTCTTTGGGGTCATGTCTATGATCCCATGTTCAAGCTGGTAACTCTGAACTCAAGCCGGTGACCTTGGGGTTTTAAACCTGGGTTTTCAGCTTCTAATGCTCTATTCACTGCACCACCACCATTGGGTCAGGCCAAAAAAAAACAACCATGTTTTAAAAAATGTTTAAAATATAGTCTAATAATTGTAAGTAAAATAATATCTAAATGACCTCTAAGATCCTTTCATATAATATTTATGTTTTAAATGTATTCCATTTACATATGTGTAGGTATATGTATGATTTTGAGTTCCATGTTTATATGCAACATTTATTTCTTTCATGTTGCTTGACACAGATTTTGGATACATTTACAATTCTTCTTGATGGTTACTGAGTAGGTACTTATCCTAATTATAATTAAATAAATTTTGTGTAGTGACCATGAACTTCCATTAAAATGGAAACTTTATGAAAGCAGGATTAAACTTGATATATATATATATATTTTTAATAGATAATGTTACCTCTCTAGTCATATGGACACTTATATTACATAGAAAATGCTACCATCTTTTAATCTGTTGATATTTTCCTACACAAAATTCTAATGTTTGGCCTCTCTTTTGACACTTAACTCTTACTTTCTACAGCCTTTCATTATCTTTCCAAGTAGACTGTAACTACAATGAATCCTGGAACTTGAGTCTACTAAATCCACAAGCAGAGATTTTGTCTTGTGGCAAGTCTGAGCCCACGCACAAGACATGAGTGGCACGGGAAGAAAATCAGATACAAATGAAGGAAGTCAATGTTCTTTGCATTGCTATTGCCCCCCTTCACCCCTCTGTCATTTAAGCATCTTTTCATTACTTTTCTCATTACAGCATCTTTTCTGAAGAGACACACGATTTTTAAGATTTGTAAAAGAGATCACACACCTCCAAGAAAGACAAATTTGACTTCTGAGTCCAGGCATTTGAAAATAAAGTAATTTATCTCCAGGTGAAGGGTAGGTGGATAAATGGGAGATCCGCTGAGGCACGATTTATGATGAGAATCTTTTCAAAAATGAGATCATACAGATAGTCAAAATATGGAAAAATTTAAGTATCTATCATAGGATGAAGGGATAAAGAAGATGTTGTATTTTCATACAATGGAATATTATTCAGCCATGAGAAAGAAAGACATCTTTTTATAACATCATGGATAGACATTGAGGGCCCTATTCTAAATGAAATAAACCAGGCAGAGACAGATACTAAATAGTATCTATCACTTATTTGGGGAATTAAAAAAAAAAAGTCAAACTCATGGAAACAGAGTCTAAAAATTATTTGTGAGCTTCCTTTTTTTCTATCTTAGTGCTCTTTCTGAAGCATTTATATTAGGTAATTGAAGAGAGTATATTTTCATAAAAATTAGGCTAAGAAAACAAACGATTAATAAAAAGCATTTGGATTTCATTCTTGACCATATAAAGATTAATCTGTGACTTTGAAATCTGAAAAGAAAAAAGCAAGTGTCTGGTGTCTTAAAGTACATTCAGCCAACAGCACTATTCTAGTTTCTGATCAATTATAAAGGCTAAGTAGCTGCTGCTGGGTTTTTAATCACCAATAAGTTAAGCTTCCAAAAATTGCATCTCTTCTCCTCATTCAATAAGATGAGATTATTTTTTCCAGTGATGTGATTGGTCCTTTCAACAGAGGGGTGGAGAAAAGAGGACAGTCTAGCAAATGAACACCTTTCACTTGATAATGACTAAAACCAGCTAAAGTGCAGAGCAACTAGAGTGTTGCTTTGGGGAAAACCAATAGGAAGACATCGCAAGGGCTGAGCAATTCTAAGAAAACCAGGAAAAGAAACTTCCTTTTCTGGCAGGCCCTTATAAACTGGTGAGTTTTAACAAGGGGATAAAATAACTAAGAAACAACAAAATCTAAGATCTTGTCTGAAAAATAGTCTTTGATTGGCATGGTCAGTTAAAGTGAATTGTGATGATAGCCAAGGCATGATTCGTGGGGACAAGACAATGATTCTTAATTTCCTCTTAGGGGTTTGCCTATATTTTTTTATAGTTATAAGAACTAAGATCAAGTTAGAGTCATTCTGTCATCTTTATTCTGAATACCACTATGTAATTGATGATGTTAACTGTATTTTTTTTCTCCTGTTGAGTTTAAGCCAAAAATCTATGTTTATCAACTAATGTTTATCAACTCATGTGTAAAAGGCATCTCAGAAACAGAATTTCAGATCAGGTTAAAACAAGGGAGGTGCCCAGCAGTAGCATAATGAAAGACTGTAAAATTACAGTTTCTGGTCTGTCTGAAGTGACCGTGTCTAACCTCTTTGTTTCTTCCAGTTTTTATTTTTTCAAACCTTGTGTGATATTGTTTATCTCCTTTCGAGGAAGAATGAATAGATTCTATTGTTAATAATTCTGTTTGTATTTTATGTTGACCGTTATGAGTGTAACTTCATAAGCATTAATTACAGCTAACAGGACCTGTTGAGATGTATGATGTCAAAGCAAGAGCATTCAGATTAGGGGATATCTGACTGTGTTTTTCAAACCTATTTTATTTTGTCTAACTTTCTGTTTACAGTAGAATTTGAGGGTTGGAGGAGGAAATAAATTGTCCACAGGAACACGGTAGACAAAGAGTATTCCCAACTTGAGAAGAATTTGCAGGCCCTGTGTTCTGTAATGATGCTGATTGGAATCTGAAGTTCTAGTTTCATCTCTGGGGTTTAAACTGTCCTGGAGACTCTCCAGCTAATTTCCAGGCCAGGTGCTACCTTGATTATCTATAGAGTTGTGGGCTATTTGATTGCTCCTTTTGAAAGGGCTTTTAGGAGTATGGGAGGTCCCCTGGGAGAGGAATAGAAGAATGAACTCTATGCCAAAACTTGGCAACATTGTGTGCTGCTTGAATTGGAGGGACCTCGTGTTCTGAGATAGAAAAATATTGAGGGCTGGCAATTAAAAGAGTGATTATTGTATGAAATTTGATCTGCATCCTTTTTGCCTGGAGGAGTAGATTGGAGAGAATGTGGTATAAATTAATTTAAAACTTATTACTCAGAAGTTCAGAAGAGGAGAGGTGGTTGAAATAAGAGTTACATGACAGTTGACACTTAAAAAAGTAATAATCAAAATTTAAGACTATTAAATCAAACGTCTCAATTGCTTACCATTTTTCCGTTATCTTTAAACTTGTCAATTTGCTTCAAGCTGAACTGCTTAGGAATAAGTTGACACAAAAGTTGTTATTCTCAACAGACAATTCTGCCCCTTTACATGGCTTAGAAGATATTGAGTTGAATTGATTGCTTTCTTGCTAGCTTGGTTCTGTAGAGGAAAATACTGGGGTTTTTTTCCTTTTTTCCCTCTTTTCTCCTCCCATTATTCATTTCTTTTTCCTGTCATATTCTAGTAAAGTGGGCCCCCGCCAAAAAAAAGTACTACTGTTTTATTTCTTCTCAAGCATCATATTGACCCATGGCAGAAAACCTTGAAGAGTGGATGCGCATTTCTGTTTGACAGACAACCTCAGCTGATCATGTTTTCTTTGTGGCTGGGAGCGTTTCCCCTGTAGGGAAGGCAAGCCTCTCATTAGCACTAAGAAATAGATAAAGGTCACTCCTCTGGGTACCAGGATCAGTGCGTGTTTCAACTCCCAAACTATTTATTTTATTTCTTGATTGCTGCTTTTTCAATATGCTTACAGGTTCCTTTTTAATATATCTATATCTATATATCTATAGATATAGATATTTTTATACCTATTCATATCTATTTCTATATCTCTTTATATATATATACTATATTTTTAAATACACCATAGTAATCCAGATCCACTAGCCTACTGATTTGATTTATAATATATTAATATGGAGATTATTACTGCTTGATGCACTTTAAACCCCTATAGCTGCTGACACAGAAAAAAATATCATAAAGTTTTGGCTTATGTTTATTGAATTTACAGAACACTAAGATACTTGATGAGTAAGAAGAGGCACAATTACTGTTGATAAAATCCCCATTGTGTCACCTGGGGCTGACACACGTCCAAGGCAGTACTGAGCATGGCACGTGATCAGGAGGAGCACAGAAGTGAGCTACTACATATTGGTGAGATTTCAGGGCCATGAAGAGTCTTTTGCAGAAAAACGTTCTATCTCAGCACCTGTGAGGACTCCATAAATGGCAAAGCCCTGAGGGAAGGAACTCAGGAACTCATGGACTCATTAGGGGCCTGACACATAGTGTGGGGTCACTACATATTTACACAAATGAATGAATGAATGGATGGATGTAAAATTTCACTAATGTTATAAGTAATCTGTAAGAAATCTTTTATTAAAATGTAGAAATAAATATAAAAGTAATATAATGCTACATAATTAGAAAATGGATGTATCAAATAATACTCCAATAAGGAATAAAGAAAAAAAAACTCCTAACATCACTAACATAACTATACTATCACTCTTCCTAATGTAAAAATTTAAACCCTTATTTTTTATATATCTATATATGTATTTCTATATGTTTCTTTCTCTTTAAAAAATGTCTCCTAACCAAAAAAAAAAAAAAGTCTCCTAACACTAAAAATTAGATTTTTGTCCCACCAAATACATTATGAACATCCTACTATGGCAACAAAACAAAAGATTTTTTTTTCACAGAAGAATATGACAGGAAAGAAATGGTGGTAGGCAGAATGGCATGAGACACCCTTTCCACCCTTAACACTCCCTCACCCCTGGGCTCAAACGGGGAAAGCAGAGCTGGAAGTTCAAGAGAGGAGAGACTGGGACAAAGGAACAGAAGAAAAGGACACTCCCTGGTCTTTAACAACATCCTTCCTGCTCACAGTGGTGGGCCCAGGCTGGCTGTCATCAAGGTTGAATTGCATGGAAGTGTGGTCCTTAGTTCTTGCCCCCTTGCCATAAAATACTAGCTTAAGCCAGTGTCTCAAATTTCTGAAATTGATGTCAAAATGAATGTAACCGGAGACCCTTTCTCCTGCAGGCTTAATGTGGGCAATCCAAGAAGACAGTGGTAAAAATGGGCACTCACTTCACCAAGACTTATAAGCCATCCATAGGACTTCTACATATTTTAAAAACTGCATTTCCTTGCTTACATTTTTATCAGGCTTAACCCTAAGAAATTTTACCCCCAGAGGTTGAATAGTTCAATTCTTGCTACTCATCTTTCTTTGGCTTCCTTTCTCTAGTTCTTGGATGCTCCTTTGTTACCTTTCTGGGCATCCCATGGCTTTCCATGCTCTTTCAAGGATGCTCCTGGATCACATTGTTTCCAGCTTCTTTTTCTGTCCCATAATTGATACAACCTGTATCACACTTATTTTCAGCTCCACTGGCTGCTGCTAGGTATCAAGTAACTAATTTCATAAACTCCTTCATGTGAAAGTTTTCATGGGTGCTGATAGATTCAAATCTTTTGTTCTCAGATAACAATAAATTTGGGGGCAAGGATCCTTGGTGCCCAAAATGGTAGAAGTTTCAGAGGCCAGAGCAGGCCAGGGAGAAAGCTCATGTCGAGCAGAACACCATCAGACCCTTTGCATAGATAGGTGTCCACAGAGTCCAGGCATTCTGCTAACCCCTGCCTTGCCTGACCTGTGGCAGTGCAGTGGATAAAGCTTCGACCTGGAAATGCTGAGGTCGCCGGTTCGAAACCCTGGGCTTGCCTGGTCTAGGCACATATGGGAGTTGATGCTTCCAGCTCCTCCCCCCTTCTCTCTCTCTGTTTCTCTCTCTCTCTCTCTCTCTCTCTCTCTCTCCCCCCTCTCTAAAAATGAATAAATAAAATTTTTTAAAAAGTATTTAACTCCTGTCTTAAACCAGGGAAGATGTAAAGTGTCAAAAAGAAAATGTGTTACTTAACATTTTTGGAGCTAATTCTCAGACTGGATAAAGTTGAACTGTTTTCGACTGTCATCCTTGGTACTAATTTATTGTGTTTATTTCCTCTTAGGAAGTGACACTCTGTCATTCTTTCCTGCTAACTAGCCATTTTGTAAGCCCATTCAGTTCAGACGTGTGAGAGCCTGGGTCTGGCTGTGCCTCAGATTACTTCTTAACGTTTATTGTGGAGTGATAGGGATACTGTTTTCAAATTAATCCCAGTCACTCAAAAATATTTACAACTTTTCTGGGTGGTGAGGGTGGGGATGTTTTTAGATTGTTCTGTAATAAGCTGTTATGAGAATAGTTGTAAGTATTTTTCATGGTAAAAAAGATCATTAATTAGCACATGTGAAGGTAGTAAAGTATATTTTGTTGCTTAAAAGGATGATGCTAATGTGAGTAATGTGAATAATCATGTATAATTTACCCCAAGAGGTTTACTTTATGTCTTTACATAGAATCATAAATTGAGGAAGGATCTTTAAAAAAAAACATTTATTTTATTCTTCACTTGTAGACATGTTGTTTCTCTTGCGACACCCTCCACATCTTTTCTGAGATATTACACTCTTTAAAGAAGCATTGCTGGTGACATGCAGTATTTTTCCCAAAACTTTATTTCAGTTTAAAGTTATTTACTCTAGGTGCAATATACTTTTCGAATTCCCAAGCATGAATATGTTATTTAAAGTGCTGATTGTTTAACGCAATTTCACTAAAGCAGCATTTCTGTAGCTATGATTTCCCTTTGAGCACTAGTACTTCTGAGATACTATGAAGGTAAAGAAAGTTTCGATGGTAACAAAATTTGGCAAATTCCACATACTATGAGATCCTCTTGAAAATGATCTTTTTTGTAGCTATCACCATCTCTGAATGTCTTCTCCAAGCCAGGGTTTATAAAGAACAACAAGGACATGATCAACAGCTAACATAAAAAGCAAAACTAACCCTGGCCGGTTGGCTCAGAGGTAGAGTGTCGGCCTGGCGTGCGGGGACCCAGGTTCGATTCCAGGCCAGGGCACATAGGAGAAGCACCCATTTGCTTCTCCACCCCCCGCCCTCCTTCCTCTCTGTCTCTCTCTTCCCCTCCCGCAGCCGAGGCTCCATTGGAGCAAAGATGGCCCAGGCGCTGGGGATGGCTCCTTGGCCTCTGCCCCAGGTGCTAGAGTGGCTCTGGTCGCGGCAGAGCGACACCCCGGAGGGGCAGAGCATCGCCCCCTGGTGGGCAGAGCGTCGCCTCTGGTGGGCGTGCCGGGTGGATCCTGGTCGGGCGCATGCGGGAGTCTGTCTGACTGTCTCTCCCCGTTTCCAGCTTCAGAAAAAAAAAAAAAAAAGCAAAACTAAGTGCACGGGAGATTCAGAGATCCAGCTCATTGGGAATTATTGGTTTTGACTGTTGGATGCTATCCCAGGGACTGGGGGACGAGGTGACGGGTGTCCTAAGCACCTGAGAAAATAGAATGGGACACTAGGTACCATAGGCAGTTTTCAAACAAAGGAGATAAAAGGGGAAAAATAATAATCAAACAACCTTTTTTTTTTCCTTACATAGGTGCAGTAACTCAGGTTCACTCAGTAGTGAAAAAGGAATTCCCTAGAACAGATCTCTGAACAAACAGGATCATGGCTGTTTATAATTCTTTATTCTAGTTAGTTAAAGTTAGTGTCATTCTATAGAAACCCTTGTAGTGGACACATTGCTACATCCTGCTTTAATCCTACTCAGATGAGGCAACACCACCACCACAAAGTAATGATATTGATCCCATAGTCGATGCTCTATCTCTACACATTGGTCCCTCCTCCATTTTTCTTTAGGACTAGAAGTTATTCTGTGCATGTCTAGGTAAACAAAAGAAAGAATTAAGTAAATTAAGCATGATTAAGTGACCCTCAGAGTATGTTGGGGAGTGGAGAGAAGAGGGGATCTTCTATTAAATGGCTTTTGATGGAGCCAGATCCATCTTCTGAAAGGTCTTTGGACAGTAGCCTGAAGGCCAAGTGGAGCTAGAATAGACTAGGAGGAAAAGGAGCAGACAGTACATGCAGGGGAACAACACTTGTAAAGTGTGGAGCTGAAAAGGAGCCTTTAGTGTGTGGGAAAAAGTAAAGAGTTCCCAACTGCCCGTGTGTGTGTGTGTGTGTGTGTGTGTGTGTGTGTGTGTGTGTGTGACAGAGACAGAGAGAGAGACAGAGACAGACAGACAGGAAGAGAGAAATGAGAAACATTAAATCTTCATTGGTGCACCTTAGTTGTTCATTGATTGATTTCTCATATGTGCCTTGACTGGGGGGCTACTGCAGACCCAGTGACCCCTTGCTCAAGCCAGCAACATTGGGCTCAAGCTGGTGAGTTGTGCTCAAACCAGATAAGTCCACTCTCAAGCTGGCAACCTTGGGGTTTCAAACCTGGGTCCTCTGCATTCCAGTCTGATGCTCTATCCATTGCGCCACTTCCTGGTCAGGCCCAACTGCCTTTTTTATTTAGGGTTTTCTACTGATGTCACTCACTCTGCCTCAGGAAACTACCTACATCATGTTTTTGAAAAGAATTGGAGGCCCTGACCAGTTGGCTCAGTGGTAGAGCATCAACCTGGCATGTGGAAGTTCCGGATTCAATTCCTGGTCAGGGCACACAATAGAAGTGACCATCTGCTTCTCCACCCCTCCCTCTACTATCTTCCCCTCCTACAGCCATGCCTTGAATGGACAGAGCAAAGTTGGCTTGGGCGCTGAGGATGGCTCCATGACCTCACACCCAGTGCTAAAATAGCTCGGTTGCCAAGCAACGGAGTAGCAGCCCAGATAGGCAGAGCATTCCCTGGTAGGGGGTTTGCCAGGTGGATCCAGGCTGGGACACATACAAGAGTCTGCCTCTACTTCTCTGCCTCTCACTTAATTAAAAAAAAAAAGAATTGGAAATACCTTCCCCCAAATATCATATTTTATTGTCAAGCTATTTTTATAGCACAAATGTTGATCAGAAATTCTAGAAACAAAATAAACCTATATATGATATGTCAAAAGCAACTCATGCCAGGCATCCTAGGTTCCATAGAATAGAACCCCATTTTACCCAGCCAAGGTGGCTATCACTCTCACCATAAGAACTCTATTCCAACAAAACCAGTCTTTTTCCATCCCTTACATACTTTAGGTTCATTTTTGCCTCCAAATGTTTGCTCATGTTATTCCCGCACTGAAAACGCCCTCCCCAATTCTCACTGTCTATTAAAGCTCAGCTAAAGTTTTTCAGCATCACTATCAATACCAACATACTGGGTCTTACTCTGGAGCTCCTTTGGGACCTTCAGATCTAGAAAAACATTTCCTTTTTAAATATATTAAGCGCATACACATGCAATCTACTTAATTTCTCAGATCATAAATATTTATGTTGTGCATAGAACACAATTATTTTCTTGCTTTTAAAAAATTATTGCCTAAATCAAATAAGACAGCATTTTGTTGTTTTACATTCTTGTTTTATTACCATATTTCCCCATGTATAAGACGCACATTTGGGGGGAAAATTTAGGGGTCTAAAAACTGGGTGCGTCTTATACAGTGGTTGTAGTTTTTTTTTTTACTTGCATTTCCTGCTTTTTCACACTTGTTTTTGGGCTCATTGTTGAAGACAATGATTCGTCATCAGACACAGATGAGGACAAGCTAATGGATGGGAGTTTTGACAGTGATAAGGAGTTGTATGAATTTTATGATGAATAAAACTTGAGTTCAATAACTTTATATGGAGGACCCGGGTTCGATTCCTGGCCAGGGCACATAGGAGAAGCGCCCATTTGCTTCTCCACCCCTCCGCCGCGCTTTCCTCTCTGTCTCTCTCTTCCCCTCCCGCAGCCAAGGCTCCATTGGAGCAAAGATGGCCCGGGCGCTGGGGATGGCTCCTTGGCCTCTGCCTCAGGCGCTAGAGTGGCTCTGGTCGCAATATGGCGACGCCCAGGATGGGCAGAGCATCGCCCCCTGGTGGGCAGAGCGTCGCCCCTGGTGGGCGTGCCGGGTGGATCCCGGTCGGGCGCATGCGGGAGTCTGTCTGACTGTCTCTCCCTGTTTCCAGCTTCAGAAAAATGAAAAAAACAAAAAAACTTTATATAATACTTTTTTAAAAATAATTTCAGGCCCCAAACTTAAGGTGCATCTTCTACATGGGAGCATCTTATACATGGGGAAATACGGTACTTTCTGATCATTAGTTGCATCTTTTTTTTTTTGTCTGAAACAAAGATTATACTCCTTAAGTCTAGGTAGCATGACACATATTTCTTATCTCATCAGAGTTGGATTAATAGTAGGTGCTCAATAAAATAGTTCAATTGTTACACAAGAATACATTTATTTAGCATAGGACCCCGAGGAAATTTGTCATACAATTGCTATGCCTTCATGGATGGGCAAGTATGGGAAGACCAAGTGTCCCATAGTAAACAGATAGACTTCACATTTACAATGTGCTTTCGAATCCACTATCCTATTGCTTCTACAACAAAGATGAGTGTTGAGTAAAAACATTAATGCCCATATTACAGATGAAATCATTGTAGTTCAGAAAATTGAAATAATCTGCTCCAGATCAGATGGTGGGTGTCATAGCTGGACTCAAAGCCTCACCGTATGATTCTGAATCTAAAGTAGAGGGCAGGACTGGACAGCCAGTGAGCAGGGGAAATCTGTGGGGAGGAGAGAATTTACCAGGAGGGTCAATCCAAAGGGAACAAGGAGTTCTGAAGATAAAGTTGGACTTGGGGCAGGTCTTAGAATGAGGTGGGATTGGCAGCCAGAGGTTTCTCCTGGAAGCTTCACTTTCTACAGCTCCCAGGAAGAAAAATTTTGAATGACCACTAACCGGATGACTGTCCTCAAGCTGAATGTGGAGGTGGACAGGATCTTCAGCCACCTTGGCACTAAGAAGGTCAGGAGTGGGTTAATAAGTTGTATTTCAGCTGTAAATTGGCAGTTAGCAATGGGTTAAATTGGTGTCTTTTGGAGAAGTTAAATAATATTCGTTGATCAGCCTGTTAACCAATTACGAGGCTTACAACTCCAAGTTCCACTTGCAGGGTGAGAGGTTCTACCCCACATCACTTCCTAGAGGGCTGAACAGTGACATCTAGTGGTTTGTTTTGAAGTAAGCAAGTTCAAAACACGTCGAAAGGCCCACATTCCTATTTCTCCCACTTTCCAAACAAATAATAGCAATCATTTTAAAGCAAGTTATGACATCAGCAGCATGCTTTATCTCAGGAATAACACAGCACTCCAACTTTCAGTATTGGGCGTTTTGTGTGACATGTTTGCACAAGACCCATCAAACACTGTAAAATTTTGAAAATCCAAATTTAATAGAACCAGTACAAAGACTTGTGTGTTTGGGAGTTCCTCGTTACTCAAGATTTCATCCTGGAAAGAGGAAATTTAGACAGTGGACTTCAAGAGGTGGCAGTGGGAAATAATGAACTTGAAATTCAATTCTTCCTGTGGATGAATTGTGAATTATAACCAAGGTTGAATTATTTTCTAAACGGTCCTTTGAAAGATATCCTTGAAAATCCAGCTCTTAACTTCACTTAGTGAAGTTTCTACGTCTCTTTGTACTTCATACCCTAATAACCAACATGATTTCTTCTCTTAAATATTTTATATATTTATATTTTAAAAATGGATGGAGTTATCTGTTTGTCTATCTACCTATTGTATACTCCATACAGTACTGTCTCTGAGCTCAGGTCTTTACAAAAACTGCTAAGAAGCGGTATAATGGGTAGGATTTGGTCTTCCCCTTCCTAGTCACTTGGATAATCTGCATACCAAATAATTAAATACTGGTCTATGTGGATCATTAAAGAAAAATGTTAAAATGTTCTTCAGTTACTAACTAGACAATCATGCATGACTCTAAGAACTTGTTTTTCATTTTACAACAGCTGCCATGGTTATGAGATGGTTCAGGCTGACTTATTCAGGTTTTCTGAGATCTCTATCAACTTCCTTTTCAGACTCTCGGTCACTTGAGAACAGAATGGCGCTAAACCATACTGTCCTGCCCAAGGACGAGGATCTGCCACACTACCTTCGAGATGAGGATCCCTTTGCTTCCAAACTTTCCTGGGAAGCGGATTTGGTGGCTGGCTTTTATTTAACAATAATCGGTAAGCTTCCTTAATTTTTCTATGCAAAAGCTGCAAGTGGAAATTCATGGGCTATCATGCTGAGTTTGCACAAAGATTCCAAGACTCATGCGGATATTCTGAGCGGAGTTGAAAAGTAGGAGGAAAGCAGAAGATGGGTTGAACTCTCTATTCTCTTTATTGGTAGGAATAAATATTCCCTTGATAATTCAAATAATTTTATGAAAAAATGATTTATCTTGAGATTAAATTGTATTTTCATTGCTTGGGTAGGAAGATTGTCTTCTGAATTACAAAATTAATGATAATGGGCTCTTATTTAAATAGAGTGCTTTTGCTTGTTAAAAAATGTTTTGATATAATCAAAGTATTATACGCTTGGAATGGACCCTCACAATCACTTAGTTCATCCTCCTCTGTTTACAACAGAGGAAAGCTGGGGCCATGCTGTGATGGCGATGGACTCACTAGAGTCACCCTGTGATAGCATCACTAAGTAATTTTGGTGAAAGTTGGAAAGATGTATTGGTGATCAATGAAAATCAGCCTAGCATCAAAAGATTTTTGTGTATAAAGTCCACATCGGCTTCCAGACTATAATATCAAATGCAGTAGACCCATGTGGATCCTGAGCACCGGAACTGTGACTTTTCCAAACTGACATGTACTATAGTGTAAATAAATACACACCAGATACTGACGGCTTAGAGCTAGAAAAATAATGTACAATCGCTCATTAATATTTTTAAATGACATGTCCTACCAATAACATTTTGGAGATATTAGGTTAAATAAATATTAAAATTAATTTAGTAGTATTTTTACTTTATTTAATGTGGGTATCATAAAAATAATTTAAATAATATGTGGCTCATTTTTCTGGTTTGCATTATATTTCTATTGGACAGCACCAGTCTAGGCATTGAGTATTCAACCATAATACTTTTCTGAAATTTAAAACTGTTGTTTTAAATTTGGGTAACCAGTGTACAGGTGGGTTATGTCTTTAGGTGTGTCTGCCTTTAATCTTTTCAGACGCTGGGTCAAGCTTTCTCTCTCTCCTATCTCTCTTTTTTTCCCTCCCTTCTCCTTCCCACCTGCCTCTTACTGACTCCCTCTCTCTCTTTCTCTCTCATCTACTTATTACTGGATAAAAATTTTTATTTAACCTCCTGAAATTAGCAAACTCATTTGAAAACCCTGGAGACCCCTCTATGGTCACGGCAGGAGACAAAAGAAATAAAAATTAATCAGAAATTCTGCTGCAAAGGAATTTCCTGGGTTCTTGGCTTTATTATAAGTTGTTATGAAATGTATTTAAATTCTACATTTTATAAATGGACTCTTACATACTTTCAAACATGAATGGATACTGAATGCCCATTATTCATTACTATTTAAGTTACTTGGAAAACAGCAGTGAATAAAATGGACAAACTCTCTGCCTGCACGGAGACTATATGGTAGTACAATCCACATTCCATTTTTATCAAGCACAAGTACTTCCAATGATCCGAGAAGACAGAAAACTAGACATCTTGTAAATTTAATTGGTCTCAATCAGTTGCAAGGAATGAACTTAAAAGTAGCATCATTAACCTGAAAAATTTCCCCAGGCAGTACAAGATAAGGAGGGAATGCTGTCCATTTCCCACCTTAGGGCATGAGGGATCCAGGGAAGAGAGGCAAGTAGGGCAGTGGTGGGGGGATCTAGAGGATTTCTCAGCTGATGCACCTGAGGTTGAAGCTAGAAAAAGAAGTCCAAAAAGAGTACTCAATGGGGTCATCAAGTTACTCAGGGAGCTGGGGATGGAGCCAAAGACATGGTCCAGAACAGTCATTAAGTCAAGTCAGAGTTGACCGGAGGGTCCTGGACTCATCCTAGACCCAGGTCTTGGGTTTGGTCTTGGACCTGGTTTTCACCCCCTTGTAGGACAAGTTTAAGGGATGTTCCCAGGTTCCTTTAAAGAAATGGGAGTAGAATGACATCTTCTTGGTGTGTTATGTTAAATACTAGAAGTCTTAGGGAAAACTAGACAATGAAAAGATAAAACTGAAATGGAGGAGGAATAAATTAGAGACCCTCTTTTAGTATATATAAATACTTCGTTTATTAACAGTCGGTATGTAAGAATTTATATCTGTGTATTCATAGAAAGATTCAGGATTTTGATCATCTAAAAATGTCCCCCCTTTAGTCTCTACCTTCTTAATCTTATTTTTCTTTAACCATCCTTAAAAAAAAGTTTTCATTCTCTTGATATCACCACCTGACCCCTACAGCTAAGATTTCCTGTAGGAATAACCTACATGCAACTCATAGAAAGTTGACTATTTATGGGTCATGCTTCGGGCACTGGGTGAAGCCTTATGAATCAGAGTTATAAAGAAAATGTTAAGAAAGGAAAAGTAAAAAAAATCAATATTCTCAAAAGAAATGTAGAAAAACAAAGGGTGTGTAAATGAGCTTTGTGTATTAAATGCACATGCACAGTTATTTCAGTCTTCCTGTATACCAAGCGGATATCATCTGTCTATAATTTTTCAAGCCATCTTTTACATTTTAATTTCCCAGTGTGTCTTGTTAGCTGGTTTCTTTTAATGAGACATAGGTTTCACTTTAGTTGGTTTCCTCTAGAGCTCCATAATCTCTTCTATGTTTCTTCTCTTCTGTCTTAAGAAATATAAGGAGAGTTTCGGGAACCATTAGGCAGCAGTCCTCCAGGGATTCGGAACTTCCCAAGAGCACAGTGCAGTTTCCTGGTGGTTTCATACCATCCAGCTGAAACACACATTTCTTCCCTTGCCCCCTCACCACCCCCCAACCGTGAGTTGTAGTGGAGAAGTAGAAAGTAAAATAGAAAACTCTGGGTTTCTCCTGTTAATACTCTCCTTATTCCTTACTACTAAAGGCAGCTGTACCAGATTCTCATTTATACACAGCTACACTATGAAGCAAGAATTCCTGAAGAAAATCTACTCTACATGTTAAGCTATGGAAGTAGGTGTATTCTTTTCTTAAAGTCAGTAGGGATTGGGTCTTTTTGGATTTAAACTGGGTCTGTAAGAACTTGACAACAGTTTCACTGGAATGCCAAAGCCAATCAGTCATTAACAAAAGGATATAAACACGTGGGAACACATTTCTACCACTGTTGGCAAGTTGGTGGGTTGAGGGTCACTTTCTCTCCCTTTGGTGGGAGGAGAAAGCCCATACTACCAATTGTCACCTACTGTCCCTTGATACCTACCTAGTCCAGTGGCAGCTGCAGACACCCAGTGTCCGTGTGTCCTCCGAGGCAGTGGTCCTGGGACATGCCTCCAGGAGATGCCCCTTTCCTTGCTGGGGGTTATGCCAACTTTTTTCTGGCCTCCGCCTCTCCTGGATCCCTTAGGAGTCCACAGTGAGAGTGAAAGCACCTAGTTTTGTTTGGGTCACTTCATCGTCAGGATTTATGAAGAGCCAAGGGTTGGCGCTTCTTATCAGAGGGAGGGAGTTCTATAAAGCCAATAGTCCATACAAGTGCCTGAGGAAACACTTCACCCAGGGATCAGTACCAGAACTGACCATCAGGATGCCCATACTCTCCTAGCTTCACTGGGAAGTTAATGGTTCCTTTTTCTGGGTAAGTTCAGTTTGATAATCCCTGGTTCCTCTTCCCTTTGGAGGCAACCCATCCCTCGCCTGTCACTCAACTCATGCTTTGTATTTCATCTTTTTAA
Source organism: Saccopteryx bilineata (assembly GCF_036850765.1). Classification (NCBI taxonomy): domain Eukaryota; kingdom Metazoa; phylum Chordata; class Mammalia; order Chiroptera; family Emballonuridae; genus Saccopteryx; species Saccopteryx bilineata. Next base: position 26,413,934 of record NC_089490.1, on the reverse strand, counting down.
TTTAGATTTTTTACGTAGACTCCTCTCAGGACCCTCCAAATCTATGGTGTCCATTTTTGAAATTAAGAAGTGTTTTATATTCGAGTGAACTCTAAATCCTAGTTTTAACAATGGGGATTTATATTTTTCTTTGTAGGGATTCTGTCCACAGCTGGAAACGGGTACGTCCTTTATATGTCATCTAGACGAAAGAAGAAATTGAGACCTGCGGAAATAATGACTATCAATCTGGCAGTCTGTGATCTTGGGATTTCAGGTAACACAATCTCGCTGTTTCTTCTCTGGGAGTTTGAATTACGTCCCCCGTCTAAAGTCCTCGTGGACTCAGACATCACTTTCTACCCCCACCTTCTTTTGCTCCTCCCTTCACAAGTCAGGTTCACAGTTTGTGATAAGTCAGCCAAGTGTTGTCTGGCTAAAGCAATCATTCCTTTCACCTTTATTGAGTCCTTCCTATGTGCCAGTCCTGTTAGATGCTGACGGTGCTATTTGGAGTAATACAGGATACCTTAGACACCTCCACATGGACTGGGGCTTAATGATTCAGAAAACAGAAACTTACAGGGAGGCTCTGGGTCACTGTTTTGAGCTCCACGACACTCCCTTTTCCCTTATGGAAATTTGTGAAAATAAGCATCAATGAGGTAAGGTCTGAAGGTCAATGAGTGAAGACAGGCTGGCAGGTGAGTAGGGGGAGAAGGAAAAACTGCCTTGTTAATGACACATTGAAGTGGCTTCGGGACTGACTGCAGGGTGGGCTGCTTCCAGGTCACTGGTTTTTGAGCTCGGCTGCAGAAAACAGTCACCAAGGGAACTTAAAAAAAAAAAAATACTCATGGTTGGGTTTCATACCCAGTGATTTTTATTTCATTGGTTGAGAATGTCACTTGGATATCAGGATATGTAAAATTAGGATTTCCAGATGTGTTTAATGTGAAGCCAAAAAATTTTGGTCTCTGGAAACCCATCATGTAGAAGTTAGAATAATTTTTTTTTCATTGCAATTCATTTTTACAAATATCACTTCCCTTTTCTTCCATCTATAAAATTCAGTGCTTGCCTGGATGCATTCAAATATGCATCAGGAGCCCGCATCCTGCTCTTTGGCATAGGGTTTACTTTATGAGAGTTGAGGAAATTGCATTTGAACAACGCACATCTACTCCTCTTTCTGTTGAAATCCTTTTTAACAGTTTCCCATCTACAGGATCCCCTTTTAAAATATTTTCTGACATTTGTTTCTTTCTTCACAAGGGGGTATTTCTGCTACTGCCAATCTCTAAAAGCAAGGCTCAATAATAATAAGCCTCTCCCTACTGAGTCACTATTTATCACACAGCAGTGATGTGTTGCCCACTTACTGAGAGTTTGGATGGTGTGGGTTATTTGGAAAGGCTTTACTCAGTCGGAACAGACTTAAATAGCATGAACTCTTATGGGAAATACACATGCACATTAAGAGGAGCATGACATGTCAGGCCCCTTTCTGCAAAAATAGTCAAGGTGAACCCCAGGGAATTTTCGAGGCTGTAAAATGGCTGCCATTTTTGCTATTGCCACGCGGTGGCGGTGTCCCATCATGAATGACAGCTATCCTGGTCAGCTCACCCTGCTGACCCCTGAAGGTTCTCTCTCTGGTACTGAAGGTGAAAAACTTGAATGAAAACTGCTATTTCAGCCACATCTTTCACCATTGAATCCTATCCGACTGATGCTGAAGGCTGAATGAGACTTGGCTTGAATAAAAATGTCCTTAATTGGTTGGATACACTGAAAATGTTTTCAACTAAGCAAATCTGCTCGAGAATTGCGCAAAGCACCTCAATAGTCTGCATATGTCTTTAGAGTAATTCACCAGAAAACATCTTCCATGTGATCGCTTTCTCTGATTCACACAGATCATTTGTTCAACTTCTGAGTACTATCTCCAGTACACTTTCCCCTTCTAATAAACCTTAAAATTTTTTTATGTCTGCAATATTTTTTCTTGGTCCATTATATTCCAATATAAGCTGCTTGAACAAGCACACTGTAGAGACCAGCCGTCTATATATCTATACAAGTAATATTGGCTGTTTAAGTACCAATGGCTCACAATTGTGTATCTGTATTAGAATCCCCTGCGGAGCTAAAAAAAAAAAAGAATAATAATAATAATAATAATAATATTAATGCCTGGGCTTACTCCAGATAAATTTATAAATTCAATCAGGCTATCTAGGGATTGGAGTCCTGGACATAGATATTTAAAATCAATAAAAAACAATGCAAAGCAAAACAATTCCTTCAGTGATTCAGAACCAGCCCGGTTCATTACCATCCTACTAACCAAAGAAGGGCGAGACATTGAACATGACATTGCAAAGGTTCATCAAAAGCTCGGCTCCAGAAGGAAGCTAAAAATAGCTTTTGTTAATGGGTTCCAGGCACATCAGACACCAAATTCACTCCGTCTGGGTCACTTTCACTTGCCTTTTACTGCCCTTAGTACCCACCCCGCAGACACTTAGCTCAGGCTTTGAATGTACTGTTCACTCTGCCTAGAATGTTTTCCCTCTAGGGAAACATTTTTTTGAGTTCTTTTCCACTGATTTAGGCATCTGCCTCAGTGTCACATTCTCAGTGACTTCTTCCCTGATCTCCTATGTACAACAACAATTTCTGTCCATCCCCCATCCCCCGTTTTATTTTTCTTCACAGCACTAGTCATACCTATCATTCTATCACAATGTATCTGATACTACAGATTAGTTGGGGGTTGTTTGGTCTGCTCTCTCTACTAATAGAGGAATCTGTGAATCTTGATCTTTACTTTGTTCTCTAGCACCTTGCTCTGTGTTACACAAGAGGCACTGAATAGTTACTCATTAAATGCAAGCCTTTGATACTTAGTTTTCTCACTGAGGATGAGGTTAGACTCACTTGAATTAGAAAGCTCTAATATGAGGGTAACAGTCTAGCAAAATAGAATGTATCCAGCTGTCTAGGCACTAGAGGAGATGTGTGCCCAGCTTACAGAAGACGCTTGAGAAATATGTGTTAACTGAGTAAATTAACAGGAACTTTTGTATACCTTTGTATACCTGAGAAGGGGCACACCCAGGAGGGGTGGGCCAGGCCAGATCTACAAGCTGTGAATATGGGTTACTTGGCTTCCCTCGTGCAATAGGCAAGAGAATCTTCTTTTGATAGATACATCAGATGGAAACTTTGAAGAGCTTCCTGAGTACATTCCCTTCCAATAGGATGAAGGTTGAATACAGGACTAAATAGGGAGTGTGCAAGATGTGAATTAAAGTACAGATGCTCCTCCACATACAATGCTCCTCCATCCCACATTGAAAATATCCTAAGGCAGCCCTGGCTGATTAGCTCGGTTGGTTAGAGCATTGTCCCAAAGTGCAGAGGTTGCCAGTTTGATTCCTGGTCAGGGTAGGTACAGGAACAGCTCAATGCTCCTGTTTCTTTCTCTCTCTCTTTCTCTCTTGCTGAAATCAATTATTTTTTAATTAAAAAAAGGAAAATATTCTAAGTCAAAAATGCATTTAATACACTAACCTACCGAATATCATAGCTTAGTCTATCCAGCCTACCTTAAATGTGCTCAGAAAACTCACATTAGCCTAGAGGTGAGCAAAATCATCTAACAAAAATGCTTATTTTATAATAAAAGTGTTAAATATCATGTAATTTATTATACATATCACTTTCACACCATCGTAAAGTCTAAAAATGATTAAGTCATACCATCGTAAGTTGGGGACCCTCTGTAGAAGAATATTTTCTAGAACGTAAACAACGACAACAACAAAACAAATGAAGGCCAAAGGAGCAAGTACTTTAAATCCCAGAAATCTGGATCTGATGGTACACAAATTGAACGTAACACTGACTGAAATAGCTCTCTCTTATCTGAATAAGATGTAATTCCGGCCCTGGCCAGTTGGCTCAGTGGTAGAGCGTCAACCTGGTGTGCAGGAGTCCCAGGTTCGATTCCCGGCCAGGGCACACAGGAGAAGCGCCCATCTGCTTCTCCACCCTTTCCCCTCTCCTTCCTCTCTGTCTCTCTCTTCCCCTCCTGCAGCCAAGGCTCCATTGGAGCAAAGTTGGCCCGGGCGCTGAGGATGGCTCTATGGCCTCCATCTCAGGTGCTAGAATGGCTCTGGTTGCAACAAAGCAATGCCCCCTGGTGGGCATGCCAGGTGGATCCCGGTCTGGCACAGGTGGGAGTCTGTCTGACTGCCTCCCTGTTTCCAACTTCAGAAAAATACAAAAAAAAAGAGAGAGAGAAAGAGAGAGATGTAATTCAACAATGAGTTGAGGTGGGCGGGCGAATGTTAATGGGAGGGAACGGCCCTTGACCACTGCTTGGCGCTCTAGTTGTAGGCAAGCCGTTCACCATCATCTCTTGCTTCTGTCACCGCTGGGTGTTTGGCTGGATTGGCTGCCGCTGGTATGGATGGGCTGGGTTCTTCTTTGGATGTGGAAGTCTTATCACTATGACTGCTGTCAGCCTTGATCGGTACCTGAAAATCTGCTACCTATCATATGGTAAGTAAGAAGGTTTCTTACTTGCTGATAGTCCGAGCTAGGTGGCTTGTCAGAGCTGTCCGTATTTACCCATTGGTAATAAACACATTATTAATTAACCTCATTAGCACTCAAGAGTATTTCTACTGGTAACTTAACTTTTCCTAACATTCTGTTTTAGGGCTTGAATCTGTGTAAGTGTAGGTTTCCTATAAAACGACTTTCATAGGAGTGTTTGGTGTTTGCTTTTAAAAGTATCATTTCCTCATATAAAATGTGAAAACAAAGGAAATAAAATGCATTGGAAGGACGTTAGGCCCATGATGTTTAGCTGGCCCCCACATAGTGAGTGTGATGTATGAAAAGATGTCTGTGATATTCCCTTAGCACTCAGGCTCCCAGGGTTTCAGAGATGAGGAATTCCAACGGTCTGCCTCTAGGTTAAGGAGCCCTGTAGCTGTGTCTGCAAGAAAGAACACAGGCACGGACGCTTCACTCCACATTCTGTGGGTGGCACTGGGAGGAAGGGAGAAAGATGAGTGACTAAGAGAACTGATGAGGCATGAGCCAGCCATAAACCAGTTTTCAGGGATTAGAGATATTTTTAGTGTTGAAGCTATTCTATATGTTAAAATAAAATTTTTTTAACTTTTACTTCTTGGGGTTCTGGGATGCATTTAGGCCCTTAAGTTTAATACTGAGAACCAAGTGCAACCAAGAAGTCATGTTGATTCCCTCTGGATAAAGCTGCTTTGTCTGTCAATCTGTCAATCAAGAGTGATTGTGTTGGATGTGAGGGCGATCTGGCTGCGACATCTGTCACCCCACTGATCGCCAGGGTTGATTCGGCTGATCTGGCTGGCTTGGCGGGTGTCCCCTTCCTCCCTTACTGCTCCATGTGCATCCCTCCTGAAGCTGCGCACTCGGTCGAAGAGGACGACCTTCCCCGCTAGAGGAGAGGACCGTTCTTCGGTCAAGGGTATACGAGTAGCTGCGCTCCCCTGCTAGAACCTCCAAACAAGTCTCAAGCTCCATTTGTAGGAGAATGTAGAGTAGTCAAGCTTCCAAGACTCCAGACACATCCAAGTGAGGCGCTGCATGTGGCAGTCTGCCTTTAGAAAAAAAAAAAAAAAAGAGTGATTGTGTTCAAGGGAACAAAGCATGACCTGGAGCCTGAGGTGGGAAAGATCAATTAACTGGAACTCAATGTGGTGCAGTTTTCCTTTATATTTGAAAAAGTTTACGGCTCCTAAATCCAAGGAAACCATGCACAGGAAAGGGGAGGGCCGTGATCTGCCATCTTCACAATCCAGCAGTAGTTCTTCTTTTTTTTTTTTTAACTTTGTTTCTCTTTTTCTAAACAGTTAAAAATACTTCCAACAGAAATAGCTTGACTCAAAATTTCCAATAAGGTAAAAAACAACACACAATTATGCATATTCTAAATGACTTTAAAGTCAAATTCTTTCTATAAACTTGTTTTTGGTCATATCTAATAGAATTCAAATATACTAATAGATTTTATACAGAAGAAAGCAAAAAGGTAAATTTCTCAAGAATATTTAAAGGATTCAAAAACTTCATGCTTCTGCTTTTTATATATTTTCTTAAACTTAGGCTTTGTGTCAATCAAAGAGATGCTACTCTTCATCCACAGAATGATTACAGGGCATAACTTCTGATTATATTTTCCAGCTTCTTCTAAAGTTGAACTTCAATAGGATGGTTTCATTTGACACACTATTAAACCTTCCACGCAGTGTCTTAGAATGTTGGAATTAGAGGATCACTTGAGGACATGTAGCCCTTCCTCCCATGTAATGTGATAAACTGTTTTAAGGCATCCCTGACAAACAGCCACTTGCCCTCTTCTTGAATAATTCCAGTGAATTCCAGTGACCAGTGATGGGGAGCTTACTACTGCACAAGGCAGCCCATTCTCTGATTGGTCTGCTGTCACTGTTACAATGTTATTCCTTATATTAAGACAAAACTGCCTCCCAGTAACCTCCACCCATTGGTCCTAGTTCTGACTTCTGGAGCAACACAGAACCAACCTACTAATCTACTCCCTCCTGTACTTGACAGCCTTTCACCATACTCGAATGTAAGTATAAAACACCTCACCAAGTAACCCTAACCATAAATGCTTGTAAGTATGCCTATGAATATTCCCGTGAATATATGTGCTCATCCGTGCCAATGTTTTCTTCACTATAAAGGATAACCAAGAGCTGACATATATTGATGCTACATAACTGCTATCCTTATCTCATTGGGCTCAAGAAATTTTCAGATGATAATAGAAAATGGCATGTATTTGAAAAATAGAGACAACAGAGTATATAAACAATCTGTTATATTTCTTGTTAGCTAAATGAGATGAACCCAAGAGTAAAAATATAATGTTAATGTAGTTCTTTGTAGCTTGCAAAACAGGCTTTGCATTATTTCATTAAACACTTATCAAAACCTATAAGCGATTTCATTTAACTCATCAGAACACCAACATTAAGAAAGGTCACATCAAGAAGGTCAAAAGGCCCGGCTGACTTCCCAAACCTCACATAGCACCAAGCAGAGTAGCCCTTGTGTCTATGCCAAAGAAGTCATTTTGTTGTTGTTCCTGTTGTTTTATATTTTTGACATTTCTTCTCTGCTACTGTAAAACTAAGGCAGGAAAGAGTCACTTCTCCAGCCCTTTTGGGTTGAGGTGATAGTAGGCTGTGGAAATAAGTTCCCCTGTAGGCTGAAGCACTAGATTAGGCCAACCTGTCATTGGTGGTTGTGTTGAACTTTGGAAAATGATCACTAGAGCTTTACAGCTTTTCTAGATGACTGCACTATGTCTTTCTCCTGGAATCCTCCTTGGGTTAATGGACACTGGTGCTGAAAAGGGGAGCTCATTTTTGTTGTTGTTTGTTTGTTTTGTTTTGTTTTCCTGAAAATGTTTTCACAGAATTACTTTTGCAGAACATTATATCTAGATTCTCTCCCTCTTCCTCTAGGGCTGTGTGAGTGTGGCTGTTGTACTATTAATGTTCGCATATTCAAAACCTGCTCTCACCAAGCAGAGTCAACCACTTCAATGTCATGCTGTACAGTCACAATCGTGGCCCACCAACACTCCTTTGGACAAGGGCTTACGAAGACAAATGAAATGAGAGACACAAAAGCTTTGAAGGAGAGGGAACACACTTTAAAGACACAAGCAATGTCTTATCATTTCTCACTTCCCTTCGAGATCTAATTCTACCTTGGCTACCTCACTAACATATGCCTTCTTGAGCTCAGTCTACCAGTAGGTTGCCTGCATGGATAGGACTTCAAAGTTCATTCTGGATGCTTTCCCAAGATCCTCCACGGTCTTTAGCACCCTTTTATCTTTTTAATGTTCCCTTCCCCCAGCTTTTGTCCCTTCCCCCATTCCAAGGCGTCCCAGATGCTCAGAGATAACCTTCCCTATGAAAACACTTCCCATTTTATTCTCTTGGCAAAAGGCCCCGCTCTGGAACTTTCCTCTCTTCCCCCCACTCTCCCTCAGGGCAGTTATCTGACCACTTCTTGCAGAAGCCAATGGAATAACTCTGTGGATGTGGAAATTGACATATTGAGGGGAGGTATCTGGGTGGAGGGCAGATTATATCTTGGTAATTCTTTTCTTCCGCCTCCAGGGGTTTGGCTGAAAAGGAAGCACACCTACATCTGCCTGGCCGTCATCTGGGCCTATGCTTCCTTCTGGACCACCATGCCCTTGGTAGGTCTAGGGGACTACGTACCTGAACCCTTCGGAACCTCGTGCTCCCTGGACTGGTGGCTGGCCCAGGCGTCAGTAGGGGGTCAGATCTTCATCCTGAACATTCTCTTCTTCTGCCTCTTACTCCCAACGGCTGTGATTGTGTTCTCCTACGTGAAGATCATTGCCAAGGTTAAGTCCTCTTCCAAAGAAGTAGCTCATTTTGACAGTCGGATCCATGGCAGCCACATGCTGGAAATGAAACTAACCAAGGTAACTGCAGTGACCATTTACACTACAGAGCTGTTTTCTAATCATTTGTAAAACTTCAAAAGTCAAAAAGAGTAAGGAATGATGGAGACTGGCAGAACTTAGCATCTCTACTGTTTCTGTACTTCTGAACATTCTTATTATTTGTCTAAGCTTTTGTGGTTTCTCTTTTCTCTGTCTCAGTCTCTGTCTCTCATTTACACACACACACACACACATGCACATACAACAATTCTAATATCTACCAAATTTGCACAGTGCTTATACCAGAGGCTTATTCTCTCTGGCAAAGAGAATATTACTGGTTCCTATAAGTTATTTTTGTAATAAGAATAAATTTTATGGATTATAAAATGCCTCACAGTATTGACTGCTTTAAGTGGACTTTGGTGAGTATGATTACGAACATTCTGACCTCTTGCGTTATTTATAGAGTAAGAGCTAACCATGTCTTCTTTTCTACAAAAAAATTTAACCATGAAGCAAAGTCTGCAGGTATTAGTTCCTTAGTAAATGTTAGTTTCAGAGTTGGCAGCAATTTAGATGTTGTGGCATAAGAAAAACAAACAAACAAACAGGCACTTTGTCAACAAACTAGGGTTTTAATTTAATCTCTGACACTTGCCAGGTTTGTGACCCTGAGCTGGATACCTTTAAATCTCTATTTCTTCACTTGTATAACAGATATAGTGACATCTATCTCATTGTGTTGTGGTGGAGATTGAGTGAGATAAAGTATGTCATCCTGTCATCTGGTGTAGAGAAGGTGTTAAATAAACCATAACTCCTCTTTTTCCTCACAATTTCAAGGAGTTCTGGTCGAGTCTAAGGCAGTGGTCTTCATACTTTCATCCTGTCTTACCCTTATGTTGAAAATACTTTTCAGCTCATACCATCAATATAAATGACATCCAGGAAATATAAAACTGTGTATTTAATTATTAGCATACCTAACTTTTTACCTTATATTTTAAAGGTAAAAATAAATGTAGATGAAAGTTCTAGTCATTCCTTCTGCTATCCCAGTCAATCATGTTGATCGATATCCCACCTTCAGCCTTCATCACAGCCTACTTTAAAGACCATAGGTCTCAGGGTCTTCTAGTTCCCTTACAAGTTCCTTCTTGACCAGAGGTGGCTTCCTAATAAACCGGGGCTTTTATCTCAGTAATACTCCCCTTTCCAAATTGCTGATATTTGAAAGTTGTGCTAAGATCTCTCGGTTGCACAGTGTGAACTAGAGAGTTTTTTTTTTTAATTAGTATGTGGTTGACTTTAATGCAATATTATATCAGTTTCAAGAATACACAGGAATGATTCAACATTTATCTTCTTTATAAGATCGTGACAATGAGTCTTGTGGCTGTCTGTCACCATACAGAGTTATTACAGTAATACTGACTATTTCCCCTATGCTATACATTACATCCCCATGACTTACCATGTCTTTATAACTGGAGGTTTGTACCTTTCCTTCCTCTTCACCTTTGGTACCCGTTCCCTACTGTACTGCCCTCTGGAAGTCATCAGTGTGTTCCAGTTGACTTTTGCTCCCTAAACTGCACATGCGGAGTAAGAGGAAGTTCGAGAGAAGTTTGCATCACTCTAAGTCTATGCCAGTAACCTAAGTATAGAGCTGTTCTTCATGGACAAAAATACAGAATCAGGAATCATAATCTCTTTGTATCTTATAATTAGCTATAAAGTAGGAAAAATATTTTTATAAAATATAGGATCATGAATTAATTTATTTTCAGCTCTTTCTTGAGCTCCTTGCTGTGATTTTTTTTTAAAAAGAAATTTAATCCAAATAAATTAATCCAAATTAAATGTGAGTTATACTTAATCCTATTTTATTCTATAGCAAGCACTGTTCTAGGAACTGGGTGAATACAACAACGATAATTTTTCTTTACAATAGTTTATGGAAGTATGCCCAAGAAAACAACGTGATGTCTACCACACTGGTATGTGGACTTCCGTTGACCTTGCAGCCCTGTCATTTGGCATACTGTGAAGTCGCTGAGAGGTCATATGGCTTTCTCTCTCTTCCTATCATTCCCCCAATGTTATCGGCCTTGAGACATTTTAATGCTCTTTCCTTGTGAATCTAGATCCTCATACCCATGAGAGATCCTTCTCTAGTTTCTCTGAGTCTGTTTCTCATTCTCTCTCCTGTTTGTTGAATTGCTTGACTTGAATCACTTACAGCTAGATTTTATGAATACACTATAATCTCAGGGGTTTTTTGTGTTCTTGATGGTGGGTAGGTTGTTTAGTCAGTGCTTCTAAAGCTCATTATTTACATGAGGTGAAGCTCAGCACACATCATTTAATTTGATTTATTATCGTTCTCTTTGCTCTGGACTGTATAGATTAAATACTCAGACTCACCCAGACCAGATCAACCAAAGATATGTTGTATAGACATGTATGTGTATTTTATTTTATATGTATTTTCTGCTAAATGATACTATATTATAGTTATCTATATTATACTATTATATATTATTTCTATATATCATTTACTTATATAAAACTTATATTGAAATAACCTAAATATATAATGTTTCTAATTATTAACATTTGTGCAAAAGAATTTAAGTCCAAATTGAACCCACATTGAAAAACTAACACAACTTTCCACGGTGCCATCTTCTGTACTAAGTCACTACTTAATTCTGACCTCGATTTTCTGTGTTAAGCAAGAACAGCTAGCCAGAGCCTCATGCTGGGGTTTATCATCGTCTTTTCCCTCCATTCAGCTACCTCTCGGGACTGGCAAGTTGCCTGTTCCCTTGGTGCTTTTGATCTTCTGAACAGCCTGGTCTAAAGGCTTATTACTTAAAGGCCGCCTCCCAGGGTTCTGCGATCCAAATCATTTACTTTTTTGTGCACTCTAATTATGTCTAGGTGGGTTATTACCTGGGCCCGCATTTTGCCAGTCTGGCCTTGTCAACTTAAAAATCGATGTTTTATTTATAACTCTTTCTCCACATTGTAGCTTCCCTCTAATTTATTTAAAAATGTAGTTTTGCTAGACTTTTGTATCAGGCTGAAATTTTACAGGTTACAGAATTTGCAGAGGTGTGCAAACCCTCCCCCCCCAAAAAAAATACCTTAAATAAACAAAAAGAAAAACAAAACACACTCTTTATGTTTATTTTTTGTGACTCAGTGTAATCTCATTATTATTATTATTTATTTTTGCTTGCATTTGACCTTGTAAAACAATGTTAAATAATCAGGATAAGTTAAGTTGAATCAAGGTTTTGCTTTTCTTCTCACAGCTATGTTCTAGGAAGGTAAGGTCTTAATAATTCTATGGTGCCAGTGAGTAGGGGCTCCTCGTCTGGTTATTTATTGACCCTTGTATTACTGAGATATTTAAAGTTCCCTTTTGTCTTAGTCATCAGTTGTCATGGATCACTGTGCCTCCTTCCTGCCCCGAGTGTAAAACCTCTTCGGGTCCATCAGCAATTCCAGCTACTGCCCCATCCTTAGACTACAAACCCTCTAGTGGCTAATGGGAACTTGGATAAGACCCTGGAAAGTGAGGCTTATGTTTTCTACTATCCTATCCCCAAAGTAGAAAGGTTCTATTGCTTCTCCTTCCCTGCCCGCTCATTCCTGCCTATCCCCCCTGCTTAGCTCAGAGGAATAGTTCAGGACGGCTTCTCGAGGTCAGTTACCAGCTCCTCTGATGTCCTCCCTCACCTTCTGGCTGTGGGCTGTATACCCAGTCCACAGTGGGAACACTGGCTCCTATATCCACCAGCTCCCTTAAACTGTTCACACAATACACTTAGTGCCCTGAGTCCCTCACGCCTCTGGCTATGGTCACTCGAAGTCATTTTAATCCCACTCAAGACCCTTTCTCTTGTCTATTTTGTCTCTTGCAAGTTTCAAATTTCTTTTTTGAAACTCAAAAGCTGAGAAATGAATGTTTTACTTCTTTGAGTATTTCAACTTGTAAAAACCTTCACACGAAGCCTGAACCCTCTTGCTGCTGCTTTAATGAGGGAGGGATGGTGGAACCTCAAGAAAGAAATAAAAGAAGTATAGATTACTTTTTCCATTTTGATTATGCCAATACTTCATATTTATCCTTTAACAGACATACATCATCTATAATATTTCAGACCTGTAATTAGTATTCAGTTCCTATAAGCACCTGGCTTTCTCTTAATTTTGCTATTTCCACCAAAGCCTCCCACCAGTTTAAGTTCCTCATATGCCAGCAGAGCATGTGCCCACTTACTGTACTGAATCTCACGTTTGTTGCTTTTTTCTTTTTTTCTTTTTTCTTTTTGCAAGACAGTAACTGGCTGAGGGCAAGAACTGTTAGCTCTGCCCCCCATTGCCTAGTGCCTGCTAGATGCTTAGTCAAGATTGCTGTAATGAACACATAACTGAATAAACGAAGTTAGCCTAATTACCTTGATGAGTGTTAAGCGGTCCCTTGACCCCTGGCTTAAGTGCCTCTTTCCCTTTCATACCTGAGGAGGCATTTTGTTTTGCTTTGTTCTTTCACGGTGATTGTGAAGTCTTTTTAAAACTCGTCAGCATAAATGTCTGCCTCCCTCGGATGATTCCTCTCCTTTATTGCTCACCGAGTGTTATTTATCATTGAGGATTCAGATTCAGGGAAACCTATGTGAATTCTCGGGATGGTTTGTGAGAAATCTACACTGGATTTCTTTATTGTTAATTAACTTATTTCCTCTGTTTCTTCTTAGCTTAAACATCACTTCCCAGAGAAGCATTCCTCAAATTGAATTATTCTTATTATATTGTTTTAATGTTGCCTTTGTATTTCCTTCTTGCAACTTGTCACAATATATAATTAACTGACAATTACATACTTATTTTTTGTGATTATTTGCTCAATGTCTGGTTTTACCAATAGTAATAAGGCCCATGGGGTTAACAACCATCTAGTTTAGTTTACTTTGGGGCTAGTTTTGCTGCTAGCCTGCTGAGAAGTCTCACATAGGTGACACTTTTTATTTATTTTGCCTGCCAGCGGCTGAACCCCTTCCTGTGTCTAGACTTTTTGTACTGAGAAATTTCCATTTTGTGTCTTGCCTGAGGCATGTGGGGGAAGGGGAAGCAAAGATTGTCCCTCAATTTAAAGATACAGAAAGACCAGTTATTAATTTTCCAAGATTTCCTTGCAGTTAGAATGCAGCTATGACCGCAGGCTCCAGCCATATCAGCCTGTTTCAGGAACTAGTGACACCAGATAAAGGGCAGAGAGACTGCTCCCAGTCAGTGGGTTCTACATCAGAACTGGTTTAGGTCATAGCTTTGGCTATCATTTCTGTCAGCTTGACCTCAAATCTTTATTTATTTATTTATTTATTTATTTATTTATTTATTTATTTATTTATTTTGAGAGGGGCAGGAAGCAAGAGAGAGAGAGAGAGAGAGAGAGAGAGAGAGAGAGAGAGGAACATCAAGCTGCTCCTGTACGTACCCTGCAGGAAATCAAACGGACAACCTCTGTCCTCCAGGACAGAGCTCCAACCAACCGAGCTATCTGGCCAGGGCTTAATTTTTATTGATTTTTAGATAGACAGAGAGAGGAAAGGAAAGAGATGGGAGAGGGAAGGGAAGCATTCATTTGTTGTTCCACTCATTCATGCATTCTTTGGCTGCTTTCCTGTGTGTCTTGATTGGGGATCGAACCCACAACCTTTTCATTTTGTGACAATGCTCTTAACAGTCTGAGCTAACTGGCCAGGACCACGGCCTCAATCTTAATCCCACATTCCCAGTGAGGCTGTGTTCTAACCAGTACATTCTTTTTTGGTCTTACTTAACCAAAGTCCTTTTCTGTTGCTTGCAACTCAGAATTTTGACTGATTCACCATGAGCCAAACACTTTATCTCTCTAGGCCAAGGGTCCCCAAACTTTTTACACAGGGGGCCAGTTCACTGACCCTCAGACCGTTGGAGGGCCGGACTATAAAAAAAAAACAATGAACAAATCCCTATGCTCACTGCACATATCTTATTTTAAAGTAAAAAAACAAAACGGGAACAAATAAAATATTTAAAATAAAGAACAAGTAAATGTAAACCAACAAACTGACCAGTATTTCAATGGGAACTATGGGCCTGCTTTTGGTTAATGAGATGGTCAATGTGCTCCTCTCACTGACCACCAATGAAAGAGATGCCCCTTCCGGAAGTGTGGCGGGGGTCGGATAAATGGCCTCAAGGGACCGCATGCGACCAGCGGGCTGTAGCAGGGGCTCTAGGCTTTAGTTTTCTCATCTGTGAAAAGAGGCGTTGGGAAGAAAATTAAATGATAATTGTTACCTTCTAAAATTCTGGGGTTCTATGACAATGGCTGGTTTGGATTGTTTCAAGGTCTGTGCTAATAGCTCTTATTTCTAAAACCACCTGGCCTCTCCACCTGAGTTTCGCCCTCCCCTAGTAGCAGCATCCTCACCTCAAAGGCCTTGACTCATCTGCAATGAACAATGAATTTTCTCTTGTTTTGTTGAACCAGATACTTATAAATTTGTATTTTCTATTCTTATTGCCAGCCATTGCCTAGTTGGGGAATACTGTGTTCAATTTTAGACCAAAACTCTAAAACGCAGATGCATGGAGTGACATGACCTAATTTACATCCTTTCCTTTCAAACACAGCTTTAGCTTGTTTATAGAGTAGTGGTATTTTAAGATTTGAGAAAATTGCAACTGAGAAGTGCAGAATTCTTCTTCTGCTTCTCTTTTTTTAAAGTATGAATTCATGTTTTCTTGTTGGATCCCCACCAGTGCTAACATATGGCAGACACACAGAAGCTCAGAAGAGCTTTTTCTGTATAAGTGTGTGAAGGAGGGTCTGGGACCGTGGGCTTTAGTTGTCATTCTGTGATCGTAGAGACAGAAGGAAGAGACTCAAGCTAGATGTTCTTAGAGTTGTTTATTACTTAATTTCTTAAAGGTAGTGGGCAAGATGAATATCACCACCCTGGCTTTTATGTAGATGAGGGTACTGGGAGCCAAAGGAGGTAAGTCATGACTGTCGAGTTCTCTTCCTTCCTCCAAGCCAAAGGTTGGATCACTCAATGACAGGCTGCCCGCATGAGGAAGGCAGTCGTCTTACAACTGGCATTTACTATCGCATTACTATCTTTTCATATCGTATTTCTCTCCAGTTGGGAGAAATCTATAAACTTGCTAGCTAGACCCCAAGAGAGAAAAACCAAATCTCATTATTCTTATTCTCCTGTCAGTTGTGCGCTTCCCTGAAGCCAGCAGGGACGCTCCCCCTCCCTAGTCTCTCTGCACGGATGTGACTCTCTCTTCTTGTGACCTTCTCTCACTCCAGATAGTGAAGGACATACTTTTAATATACTTTTGTAATGTGATTCGGTCTTGTTATTGGTGGGGAATGAGTTCCATCTCTTTGGTCTTTCTGTTAAGCCTTGACTTCCACATCCATTTCATGTCCTCTTCTCATCTGTTTTATTATTTAAGGTGGCATCCAGCTTAAACGTTGGCTGAAATCTTATTCTTATCTGGGCAATGGAGCCTTGTGGAAGGAACTGAAATGGTGGTTCTTAGAGAGTCAGGGGTTCTGTCTCCGTCACATTGGCCGGTGGAGCTGAAGCACCATTGAAATCAAAACCCCAGAGTATCTCTGTGTCAGTGACTGACCCCAATTCTACACCACCCTAGCACACAGAGAAGACAGAGCCTTCCTTCCTGGACATCATATCTGCTGGACGGGTTCAGGTGGATTGGGTTCAAAGGCAGAGACTTATATCACTTGGAGAATTGACTTTCAATTCTATAGTTCTATTACTGCTATAATTGGTTTATTCACTGGACTTGACCTGTCAATATTAATCATGCGATGCATGACGCAGCCTGGGCTGCAGCTGAAGCCTGCCACTATCCCTTGGTCTTCTGCAGCAAGATGTATTTGAAATGAACTGGGTTGCAGATGTGTGAGTCTTTTGCAGAAGCTAAACACGTATTCTGTGAATTTCCTTTTACACACACACACACACACACACACACAAATTAAAGAAAGAAAGAAAAACCTGCCTAATTTCAAAATTTAAAGTTTTACTGCTTTTCTGCTGAACCAAAAGAAAGTGAAACAATTAGAAATCAAACAACTTAGAAAAAGTAGACAGGCACAGGTGCCTATGTTAGAACCAGTTTAAGGATGTATGGAGAGAAATTCTGGAAACCAGAAATGAGTGTGCACTTAGAAATGAGGAAAGGGAAAAAGACTGAGGAAATGATTAAGCACGTTTCAAGTTGAGTAGAAAGTTCTGGGAAAATTGAGTACCACATGAATGTTTTAGAATTTTTTTCTAGAGTATATTTTAAAATAGTTTTATTATTTTAATGTTTAGTATTTTGTGAAATATATATATTCTTTCCCAAGTGAGAGGAGAGAAGACAGAGAAACAGACTCCCACATGCCCCCCAAATGTGATCCACTTAGCAACCCCCATCTGGGGCCAATGCTCTTCCCATCTGGAGTGGTGCTTGCAACCAAGCTATTTTTAGCACCTGAGGCAGAGGCTTCATAGAGCCATTCTCAGTGCCCAGGCAATGCACTTGCATCAATTGAGTCATGGTGGTGGGAGGAGAAGAGAGAAAGAGAGGGGGGGGGTGGGGAGGAGTGGAGAAGCAGATGGTCCTTCTCCTGTATGCCCTGACATGGAATCAAACTTGGGACATCCACACTCCAGGATGACACTCTACCACTGAGCCAACTGGCCAGGGCTGTGGAATATATTTTAACATGATAAAGTTGTAAGTAACAAATGTGCTTCATTTTAACTTTGTATTCACTTCAAAAACTTAAGTAAATTTAACTTCTTTTAAATCTAGGATTCTGTCACTCTCTGCTTTACAATTGTTTTCTAGTCATTCCATTTAAAGTATTTAGCTTTATTCCAATCTCAAAAAAACCCACAACTGATTTATTTGCAATGTGTTCAAAAACTGCAGTATATTTCTCATTTGTCCTTTCAAAAAGGATCACATAGTGCAAATATTTTAGGTCCTTGCTGTTGCCCATTGCACACTCCCATAAAGAGTAGAAAGTTTGTAAAATGGGGAAAATATTATGGGCTATGTGCTAATCTACTGTCTGTCAGTGACTTTGGCAGCAACACAGAAAACAGCTTTTGAGATCCTGTGAAATCATCATATGACTCACCCAAGGAGAACGGATGGGGCTCTGTTGAGTTCCCAGACATCTGCTAAAGCAAGCTTTACTTATCTAGTTATTGTTTATTTGGGGATTGAGAAAAAAATACCCTGAGTGTGAGCCTGGAGGCCTCCATTTCATCTACAAACAAAATTCACACAGACTGAACCAAATACAATCTCTGCTGGGTAATCTCATACAGAAAAATAGAAAAGTACACAAGCGGGAAACTTGCGTGTGCGCGGTATGCCTCGTTTATGACTGTGGAGCACAGGGGAGGGTTTTCGCTCAGGACCTTAAATCAAGGTGGCAAGACCCTCCGGGCAGGCTCCGGATGTGCAGGAGGTCTGAGCTAAGTTGATTCATCTCCTTGTTTATTTTTATTTATTTTTTATTTTTTTATTTATTTTATTTTTTTCTGAAGCTGGAAACAGGGAGAGACAGACAGACAGACTCCCGCATGCGCCCGACCGGGATCCACCGGCACGCCCACCAGGGGGCGACGCTCTGCCCACCAGGGGGCGATGCTCTGCCCCTCCGGGGCGTCGCTCTTTTGCGACCAGAGCCACTCTAGCGCCTGGGGCAGAGGCCAAGGAGCCATCCCCAGCGCCCGGGCCATCTTTGCTCCAATGGAGCCTTGGCTGTGGGAGGGGAAGAGAGAGACAGAGAGGAAGGAGGGGGGGAGGGGTGGAGAAGCAAATGGGCGCTTCTCCTGTGTGCCCTGGCCGGGAATCAAACCCGTGACTTCTGCAGGCCAGGCCGACGCTCTACCACTGAGCCAACCGGCCAGGGCTTCCTTGTTTTTTTTTGTTTTTTTTTTTGTTTTTTTTTGCAAAATGGAGTGAAATAAATACTGTCAGGTTTTGTTTCGTTTTCCTTTCTCTGCTGCGCTTAAATTTTAGAGATGAACCTTGAACTTTTGGGGTGGAATTTTAGAACCTGAGACTGAGAGGAGATTCGCCATGCTTCTTTTCTGACACATGGCGGGGAGGGGGGGGCGGTTCCCCGGGCAAACACACTGCTGACCAGGGGTTCATTGGTCAAGCAGATCGAGGGGTATGGACCATTCCCTGCATACAATACTTTGCTCCCACAAAAGCATATTGTAGTCCAAATGCACAAAAATGACTTTGCTGTAAGGAAACATATCCATTTGGATTTCTAAACTAAAAAAGGGTGCACAAACGTTGTCGCTTTTACTTTATTAATAAAACATTTCTTTTCTCATT
Source organism: Saccopteryx bilineata (assembly GCF_036850765.1). Classification (NCBI taxonomy): domain Eukaryota; kingdom Metazoa; phylum Chordata; class Mammalia; order Chiroptera; family Emballonuridae; genus Saccopteryx; species Saccopteryx bilineata. Next base: position 26,394,976 of record NC_089490.1, on the reverse strand, counting down.
ACTCATCACTGATCTTCCATACTAGTTTTTTATGACCTTGATGTGGGGGGTTGTTGTTTTACTTCTTTTTTTTAATTGAGTTAATTTATTGTGTTTACATAGATTCTAGTGTTGCCCCAAATGCACCCTCCCTCGCCCGTATTCCCCTCAACATCCCACTTGCCCCCTCCCCATAGAACCCTCCTCGCTTCCCCTCAGGTTTATCCCATGTTCTCATCCCCGTTCCCTCTGCCCTCTTTTCCTCTGGTCCCTTTGATCTCTCCTCTGTCTCAGTTTCGTTCCTCAGTTCACTTTGTTCATTGGATTCCTCAAGTAAGTGAGGTCATATGATATTTTTCTTTCTCTGCTTGGCTTATTTCACTTAACATAATAGTTTCCAGGTCCATCCATGTTGTCGCAAAAGGTAAGATTTTCTTCTTTTTCATGACCCCACAGTATTCCATTGTATACATGTACCATCAGTGATGAGGGAAAGGAGTGACCCGTAGTCTTAGATAGCTTCATCCTTACCCTGGATGAATCTTTAACTTCACATCTTCCCAGGGTTTTAGGGAATTCAAAGGAAAACCAGGTGTCTACTATACAGAGGACTGGTTTGAAAATAGATAGTTTCATTATAGCAGATCCTTGAATAATGTTTTTTTGTTCAATGTCATTTTATTATAATGTTGATGGATGCCATAGGAACTTAACTCTTACAAACACCAATTAGCCTATGGTAAAAATTGGTTTTGTTTTAAGTTGTTTAGCTTCAAGTTGCAGATCTTATTGACAATGTCAAGTGAGAACTTAAAGTATTTATCTTACAGAAAGAATATTCAAGAAGATAACAGTGTAAGGGTGCTTTGAAGTTAGTGTACTTTCTCTCAACCAGGGCTTGAAATAGCTCAAGTTTAAAATGAAAACCCAAGCTTGGACTTCATTTGCCAATGCCAGTACTCTAAGACCCCTCTTAATCCTTGTGTAGACTGTTGCTTACACAAACCTGCTAAGAGTAAAAATTCTATCTGGGCAGGGAAAGTGTCTGTTTCATTCACTGCTTTATCCTCAACACAAACTATATAAAGGATGCTCAGTGATACTTGTTGATTGATGAATAAACAATGACCTTTCTACTTCCTGGTTTTCTCCTCCTCTGTTTCATTTTAAAGGTTAATCTTCCTAAAGATGGCTCTCGTTATGTCTCCGGCTCAGAAACTTTCTAGTTTCTCAAAGCATATGGAATCAAGTGCAAGCTCAGTTATTTGTTATACAAAACCCTGAACACATGCGCATTATTCTTTTTCCAGCCTTCTCTTCCTTTGTCACTTTCTCATATACGCCAAAGCGAATTGCTCACCGGTTCCTGCACAAACCTCCCACGTACCTGCCTAGGCCTTTGCTCATGCTGGTCTCACCATTCTTCCTTTATTTCCACTCGCAACCAACGTGCAGGTGATGTGCTACATTCCTCAGGAAACTTAACGTGTCCCCCAGCGTGTAATCCTGTCCTCCTGCCACTCAGAGCCTTGTCCTGCAGTTTTTGTATTCCAGAGGGGATCAGCTCAGGCACAGGCTCTCCTGGTGCCCGCACAGCACTTGCTAGCGTCTTGTACAAAGCACTTTCTAAAATGGGTTTGCTGCATTCAAGTGCCATGACCTGTCAGGGCAGGTAGACAGCAACGGGGCACTAAGTAGGACTGCGTCACTAAAGGGACTGAATTGCAGATGGTGAGAGACCGGGGAGGATGTTTCAAACTCTATTTCCAGTCATTCTTTGGTCGGAAAGTTAAGAGGCCTCTAAAGTAAATATAATTTAGCGAGAGAGAAAAGTGCTGGCTGGAAAAGTCTCCTCTTATACCACTGCGTCACTTTGGTTCAAGCTCGATATTCTCTTTTACTTTGTAGCTAGTGGATTTCCAGAAGCTAAACCTCACATTTAAGAAAAGCTTGAGCCAAAGAAATAACATTTAATGGAAATCTCTGAAGAAGGTTTATATTAGAATTTCAAACAAGGCCAGAGGTACTAAGGTTCCTGAGGCCACTAGGAGGTGACTTAAAATTTCATCAAGGTGAACATATTTTCCATCTAGTGTTTAAGCAAATGTGGTCTGAGAAGTCTGGAAATTGCAGGAGCACCAACGCCGTTTTTGGCATGCTTTCTGTCCCAATACAGGCACAATTTGACAGTGTTTGTAGGGTTACACTTTGGGCCTGAGGGTACATTCAGATTTTGGAGTGGAGAATAAATGATGTGTGGTAAGTGGGATAAAGAATTGTAATAACATCTTCTGACCTATCATCTCAGAAGTTCATATGAGATCATTCCAACAGAGAAGACAAACGAAAAGATAATAGACGTTCTTGTGTGTAAATAGGCTCCGTGCCTTTCGCCCACGCCCATCATTTCACCCGGTGTCTTGATTTTGTACTCTGTTGCTTTCCCCCACCAGGTTGCCATGTTGATCTGTGCGGGCTTCCTGCTGGCCTGGATCCCTTACGCCGTGGTCTCTGTGTGGTCAGCTTTTGGAAAGCCAGACTCCATCCCCATACAACTCTCTGTGGTGCCCACCCTACTGGCAAAATCAGCAGCAATGTACAACCCCATCATTTACCAGGTCATCGATTACAGGTTTGCCTGCTGCCAAACTGGGGCTTTGAGAGCAACCAAGAAGAAATCTTTGGAAGACTTCAGGTAAAATTTCAGAAGTCAGACCTGAGTGAGACTTCTTTGTTTCAGAATGACATGGGGTTCAAGCCACTGTGATATGCTGCTTCTTAGGGTTAGTGCTTCTCACTTAGGAGTAGTGTAAGAAGGGTTTTATTTTCTGTTCTGTTCACTTGTCCTGAAATCAAGTAATGAGATATGTAGGGGCTGATGATATGAGTAGAGAATAAGAAAAGTAATGCTGTATTTATTTATTTTTTATTTATTTATTTATTTATTTATTTATTTATTTATTTATTCATTCAGTGAGAGGAAGGGAGGCAGAGAGACAAACTCCCACATGTTCCCTAACCAGTATTCAACCAGCAAGCTCACTAGGGGGTGATACCCAGTCCATCTAGGGCGTTGCTCCATTGCTCAGCATCCAAGCTCTTCTTAGTGCCTGAGGCAGAGGCCATGCAGCCATCGTTAGTTCCTGAGGCCAACTCACTCCAACCGAGCTATGGCTACAGCAGGGGGAGAGAGAGAACCAGAGAGAAGAGAGAGGGGAGGGGTGGAGAAGCAGATGGATACCTCTTCTGTATGCCTTGACTGGGAAGCCAACCCAGGACATCTACATGCATGGCTGACACTCTACCACTTAGCCAACCAGCTAGGGCCAGTAATGCTATTTAAAAAAAATTATTTAAAATTTTTCAATAACAGTTTATATTCTGTGTAAATCTATGTTAGTTTCGGATGTACAGTATAGTGGTTAGAAAATCATGTACCTAACAGAGTGCCTCCCTAATGTTTCAGATACCCACCTGGTCCTGTACATAGTTATCACGATATTATTGAATATATTCCCTATGCTATAATCTACATCTCTGTGACTCTTCTGTAACTACCAGTTCATACTGCTTAACCCCTTCACCATTTTCTGTTTCTGACTGTAAAGCAACTAGAATATGAATCTATGTTCATTTGAACAACCATTCGGTATCACTCCTCTTAATCAAGGACCAAACCCATTTAACTCCACATGGCATTGAACCAAAATTAAGTGCTCACAACATAAAAAGGTTCTCCCTTTTGGGATATGTCTGCCATGAGCTAAGAGTCTAAGATTTGGGCAGGCAGAGGGAGGAAAGAAGGGAGATGACAACTTTACTATCTGCCAGGTTCTTTCATATTTTCACAAGAGCCCCCTGTTATTCCTTCTCTTATCTTTGTCAGATAGAGAAACTGAGGTTCAAGTAAGGTTAAGGTTAAGTGTGCTGCCCTTGTTCACACAGCCAGGAAGGAGCAGAGCAGGGATTCACATGCAGGTCTGCTGGGTCTCAAAACTCGTTCTCATTTATCAACGCTGTTTCGGCTACACGGCGAACAAGGGAGTGAGGGGACCCAGCACCATTTTTCCTAAGAGCTCAGGGTAGGTGAAGAGTTGAGAACAATGGGTGGTCTCCTGTGTCCACTCGGGGCCAGTCTCAGCAGTAGGACGTGGACCAGGTCCCTGAATTCATGGTCTGAGGCGAGGGCTGTTGAGAAGGCATCGAGTTCACTAAGCCCACTTTCTTCTTAGTCACTTGAGGTGTAGTTATTTTTTAAAACTGTTTTTCCTCAAGTGGGTAGAAAACAGAAGGGGGGAAAAAGGTGGAACTAGCTATGAGAAGACGTGGGTTATTATCTTGGTCTTTCACTGCAATTAAGTGACCAATCTTTGAATCTTTTGTTTCCTCACCATGTAGGTACAGGATCAAATGAAAAAGACAATTTTTTTAAGAGCATAAATAAAATGCGGTCTTGTCATTGTTGCTATGGTAACGGGGAAGAGACACACAATTTGGAGATAGAAAACCAGCGTTTAAGATCAATTTTGCTATTTACAATAGATCTATACTTTGGGACAAGTGAACTAATTAGAGCCCAGGATTGGGATGAGCTGATGGCCATATTCATCTTCCTAAATTGTAAGAATTACACAGAATGCATGTGTGTAAAGGGTTAGGTAACAATTGTTACTTTTCCCCCACATTGCTAGTGGTTAATGCCTTCTCTGTTGAATTGAAACAATTCAAATGCTAAACCACAATGCAGCTATTTTGGAAGTAATAACACTTTGCCCTTATCAACTATTAATACTCTCTCATGAATACAGGTAGAGAGAATACTTTTAATGGGGCAGTTATGAGAGAAAATAATGGGGCACTTCTTTCTCTAAAGGAGATGGGAATTTGACAGGAACGGCCGAAGGCAAATCTCACCTCCCTCATAATTGTGTCTCATACTGACTCTGTTCTGCACATTCACTCACAAGTGTGAGCAGTACATAAATATTCAACACTCAACAATGAAAAGGGAGAAATTTAGTTGGAAGAAAGTGACTTCAGGCTACAAACCTTAGGAGAAATCAGCCAGGAAAGATCAGTCAGTTGACCTGCTCCCATTAGCCATGTATACGAACTACGGTCATGGCTTTGCCAGGAGAAGGGGCCGTTTCCTTACTCCAGAGTTACAGCTTCTGGTGGAGAGAGTAGACAGTCACGCTGGAGCAAGGAGCCCCTAGGTTCTAGAAGTTGGCACATCTTCAGAGAGGGAAGACTAAAAGAGATATGATGAGTTGCAGATTTTAGAAGGATCTGCTGCAGACAACAGCACAAGAGTCAGAAGTGGCCACCAGAGGCTCCTTTATAACTTTCCAAAGAAGAAAAAGAGAATCTTGTTTATCTTTGTTGTTATTAAGAAGCTCAAAAAGTGGGTAACACGGAGTCCCGTAGAGTGAGGTGAAGTGATATGAAGCTAGTGTAGAATGGGTGACGTATTACCAGAACAATTAAATCAAATTACTCTGAATTAATTGATATCTGTGTTCTTTCTTTTCCGGGCTTCTGAGATTTTTTTTTTTTTGGTATTTTTCTGACGCTGGAAACGAGGAGAGACAGTTAGACAGACTGCCACATGCGCCCGACCAGGATCCACCGGCACGCCCACCAGGGGGCAACGCTCTGCCCACCAGGGGGCGATGCTCTGCCCCTCCGGGGCGTCGCTCTGTTGCAACCAGAGCCACTCTAGCGCCTGGGGCAGAGGCCAAGGAGCCATCCCCAGTGCCCGGGCCATCTTTGCTCCAATGGAGCCTCGCTGCGGGAGAGGAAGAGAGAGACAGAGAGGAAGGAGAGGGGGAGGGGTGGTGAAGCAGATGGGCGCCTCTACTGTGTGCCCCGGCCGGGAATCGAACCCGGGACCCCTGCACGCCAGGCTGACGCTCTACCACTGAGCAAACCGGCCAGGGCCATGTATTTGTTTTTAATGAAGGACCCTCTTGGGAAATAGTCATTTCAAATAAAAGAGCTAATATGATAAATATAAGTGTGGAAATAAGTTTTGAGTAACTGTATTAGGTCATTAAAAGTTAATTCATATTCTTCCCCAACCCACAAGTTGAGTCCCTTGAGATTTTGGTAGAAGCTGATAAAGTAAAGGAAAGAATGTGTCTAAGAACCATTTGGAAATGTTACTATTTGCCCCCGCCCCCCATCATACACACAGGTTATTCGTGTGTAGTCTCCTGTATTTTGTAAATCGTTTTTCTTCACCTTGCTGTGTGTAAGAAACACCTGGAAAACTGAAAAACTACTGCAGCCCAGGCCACATCTGCAGAGAGTTGGCCTCAGTTGGTCATGACAAAGGCTAAGTGACAGTTGTTTGACTTTGGAACTCTCCCAGGTAATTCTCATTTATAGGCACTGATGAAAGCCAGTGAGCCAGCACCTGGAAAGAGAAACATTAGCAGTGCATCTCATGGACTCATAGGCCTGTCACCTGCCTACATAGATGCTAGTGGTCACCAATTGACAATGACAGGTGAACCAGATGCTCGGCCAATCTTAGATGGAATGTAAAAGTTCAAAAGACACTGCTGGTAGAGACTGAAAACATTTTACATTCCTAAGACCCTCATAAAGATAAAGAACAAAGCCCTAAATCCGTGTTGCTATTGTAATCAGACTTCCCCTGATCACTTTTGTACTGATACTGTCTTTGCAAAGAATGATCTTTTTCCTAAGTAAGTCACAGGAAACCAACTGAGTGGTACATAGGTATGCAGTGACTTCTTTCCTAGATGACAACAAAATCAGTAGGGCACAGGAAATGTGCCAGGAATAAGTGGCTTGTTTTTGGAAAGCCCTACCCCAGGGACGTTTTGACTTAGGAAATTCTAAATTGAATTATTACTTTTTAATTTTCTAAGTCACCTCTTGTGGATATAATATTCATGGCAGTCAAATTTGGCATGATATACATACATATGTGTGTGTGTGTGTAAATAAAATGCATATTAAACAGCATTCTCTTTCTCTATCTAGGCTGCACACTATAACCACTGTCAGGGAGTCTTCTGCCGTGCTGGAAATCCAACAAGAGGTATGAAGACGGACACAGCATGATTCATGGACACAGTTATCCACTTATTTGCCTCTTCACTGCTGTTAATGTTTGATTGCCAACACACTTTTCTCTTTATTATATTTTTATATTTTGTACACTTTTCCTTTTTTTCTGTAACTGAGGATTTACTGGGTAAATTCCAATGGTCAAAAGGCATCTAGATTATAGGATGCTACTCTAAGGAATATGACTAGGAAGAGTCTCTCTGGAATTCTCTTTTTATTATTTTAAACCCTATTCTAAGGCCAAACAGTATTCAGTCGTAGATATTAAGAAAAGTGAGGAAAAGTTTTATTTTTTAGGGTATTACTTAATTTCATTGCATGATCGTTGTTATTTCTTGATGTGAGGCTGAGAGGCAGTTTCTGGGGTTCACTAAGGTGGTTGGTCATTGAGACCCTGTGCTGGACCCCAACTTTGACTGGTAGATGTTTTGATGCTCACAGCCATTCTCTTCTCATGTAGACAGAAGGTCCAGCCTAATGGTTGAATTCCACAAAGTTGTCTTATAGGGAAATTAGTTTTGCCTTAAATCCCTAAAAGCTCTCTTGTGTCTCAGGATTTGAGGATGAAATAATTCCCATTGGTGATCATTTTACCCACATGAGTTTTTCACATTAAGTTCTGCATATAGATATAGTGGGTGTAATTGGCCATTACCAACTATACTTATTGGAGAAACAAATTTAGAAATAGTAACCACATATGGTATGTGTTTTTTCTTTTGTTTGTCACCTTCATTCTTTCTTCTCTTTGTTCTTTGTTTCAACAACTATGTGGTGAGGTTTCCAGGCAAAGAGCTATAGATAAGAACGAGATGGTATAATTTCATAGGCAGATGATCCCTATACTTTGGGAGCTAATGAAAGGGCAGCATGTAGATACTAGGTCCACTAGGTCTAAATTTGTCTTCAAGTCAATGTTCACCTGAACTTCTTTCCTCATCCAAGGAATAGGGCCATCTGTTTTGCATTGTTTTAACTCAAACCCTAGGCAGGTGTTCTCCATGCTGTCCCTCTTCGTCCACCTCCCCCTTCTGCTATGAATCTAAGCCCCGCTCACCAATTCTGACCCTACCTTTCTGACAACAGCTAGTGAGAGAAATGAGAAAGAGAAGAGAGAGGTCCCACTGATAATCTCTCCAATCCTTGCACTCAAGTATTTATAGAGAATGTGATACTCCTCTAAGGTTCAGCCCTTGGTACATGGCGCCCACAGTTTCTTTGTCATTTCTGTTTTCTCCAGAGTTAGGAGGGGGTGAAGAATGAATCGATGTCTGGCAATGGTTTAAGAGTAGGGATAAGTAACTGTGTGTATAAAAACAGACTTGATGATTAAAGCAACAGGAGGGGCAGTTCTGCCAGGGGCTTGGAGCTTCTTACTACAGTCTGGAGAAAAAAAAAAAGGCAGAATTGCATGAAAATAGAGAGGCAGGTGACTTTTAGGCAGAGTGTACAGTATAGAAGTGTGAAAACATGTGAGGCCACAGGTGGAGACAAAGGTGTAGAGCACAGAGTCTCTGCCTAAGTCAGCACCCTAGCAGAGTGCCCTACGGCAAGCCTATGGAATGGGGATGGTCACAACAGTTCATTTACAGAATCACTGTGTATACAGACCTTATATACATATAAGTCACTTAGCACCGTGACTGAGGAAGCACCCCTATGTATCAACTGTCACTATAATTACTCTTACAGTGGGTGCTGGTGGCCAGAATTAGGGCTGAAAATAATGGCCAGGCAAGGCCAGATGAGACACAGTGGCTTATTTATGCTGTTCTATGCATTTTGCCTTGGATGTCATGGAGAGACCCTGAAGGATTTTAGGCAGAAGAAAGAAATGATGAGATTTGTAATTTTTAGAAGGACTAATCAGATGGTAGTGTGGAGGGTGGATTGTCCTGGGGCAGGGGGTGGGGTTTCAAGGTTAGAGGTTGGGAGACCAGTTCGTTGGCTTCTTCTTGAAATTACAATCATGAGGGTCTAGAGATTAAGGAACAGTAACAGAAATGGAGATGAGAATATCGGTTTAAAATATTTTCAGAAGTAGGAGATCTTGGCCATTGATTATACGTGAGATGGAGGTGTCAAGGGTGACGAGGGGGCATCTGCTTAGGAAATAGTGAGGATAACGATGTCAACAGAGGCAGGGCAGTGTGATGGGGCAGACAGTTCACTGTATCTTGGACTTGTCAAACACAGAGTGTCTAAAACACAGGTGAAGCTATTTAAAATAGGTCGTTAAAAATAACTAAATTGTATCCAATGATACAAGAGTGATAGAGTTTGGGAGGTAAGCAAGTAGGAAAAGGTTATTAAAGAAGACATTGCCATTTTAGAAGACCTGAAGAAAATGAAGTGTAGAAGTTCTTGTTTGTTAGTTTCACTGTGTTTTATTTCTTGAGGACATGATTATGGAAGTGACCGATGGAAAGAAGAGGAAGTAGGAAGGAACCTTCAGAGCAGTGTTACTTTGTCTAGAAAGTGGAGTTTAACAAACATTGTGTGGAAGTCCCTGAAAGTAGACCACATCCTGTCTTATTAGCTGCTTAACTAGAATGTGTTCTTTAGCATATCTTTAGAAAGCATGTATAAGAAAGGACTAGAATGGTATGGGATATTGTAGGGAGTAGAGTTTAAATACTAGGAGCTTTGGAGGAAATCCAAAAATTAACTTCAGTTTCCAATTTTAAAAATATGACTTCAGAAGTGATCCTCCATGCTCTGGTTCTGCACTTTTGGATACTATTTTGGGAGCTGGGGGGTACCAGAATTGTTACCTGAATTAACAGGAAAGGCGAGAGCTGGTACTTCAGACAGATGGAGAATGAAAAGCTTGGTCCTTGAGAGTGGCTTGCATCCACCAGGCTGTCCTTGTCCAGGGGCTTCCAATGATTTGAAAAATCTCTGTGTGCTCCTCAAACACTGCTACAAATTTAAGTTTCTTTTATCTTAAAAAAAAAAAAAAGTATTGTATGGCCAGTAGTTGCCACCATTGTGGCCATTCATATGCAGGTTCCCATTAGATTCGGACAGACAGTAAAGAAACAGTGGAGCCAAAAAATGGTGGGCCCTCCTTTTATTCAAGACTTACACCGGCCGACGAGCAAACACTCAGGACTCCAAAGCCACTGACACGTTGTCTGGTTCCACAACCGGGAGAATCTTCTTCAGTTTTTCCTAGAATCAAAGGCCTCACCAGTCTCAGGGGAGCTCACAAAAGCCCCTCACCTCTCTGGTTCCCCATCTGCACATCTTCCCCTCTCTGTTCACTCTGCACAAACGCTGCAAAAGCATGGCTTCCCCCACCTCCAGCACAAGACAATAATGGCCTTCCCAAGCAGGAAGGTTATTTGGAATTTCACAGATCACATACCTGGTGCTGTCCAGCGCCATTTTTTTTTAACACTAAAAGTGAGCAAACTGAAAACATACAAATTTTTCAAACTCATTTGCCCAGCAGGTATATTACACTTGGTGTGCTGGTACGGTTGTGAGAGAGATAGACTTCGAAACCTTGAGCAGACACAGCGCCATGCCCCTTCAGGTTCTCATAGAGGGCTCAGTGCCTGACACGGGAAGAACACTCGGAAATTGAATGGCTGAAATCAAAAGAGTAGCTGCTAGGGTATGATTCAAGAGGGATTTAGAAGAAAGTGATAGAGTATTAAATAGGGAAGGTAAAATCCTAGATCCCTGATTTATTCTGTATTTTACATTCACTTGCTTCTATTGACCTCCATTTAAGTATGACCTGTCTTATTAATGAACAAATGAATATATAAATTTGTGAAACGGGGATTAAGAATAAAAATGCCCTATTAACTTGAAAGGTTGGATTTCAGAACCATAATAAAATCCAAATATATTTTGATTTTTTCCATGTAGAGTGAAGCAATCGGAATATATTTTATAGTAAAACGCAGTTATGTGAGTCTTAGAAATGCAATTGTCTCAGGATTCAAGCATTAGACTTATTTGAACTAAAATGGTAATGAGGATTTTTGTCTCATTTTTTTCCCCTTGAAAAGTATATTTCCACCTTTAATGAGCTCTAGAAATATGGATCCCAACTCCACTAATGGGAATGCTTCTCCATTAAGTTAGGACAAATGAGGGAGGAACAAGAAGAAGAGAGAGAGGAAGAGATGAGAGGAAGCTGAGAAATAATGAGGGAATCACTGATGTCTGCATAACAACGTGTCTTAAAGACTGCAGAAATGTCTGAGGATGTTTTTTACAGAGTAAAGATGTGTGACCTTACAGAAGAAAAGGTTAGTGAAGGTAGCTTCAGCCTGTGAGTCAATAACTAGTTTTTTAGGAAGAGAGGCTGGCCTATTACCAAGAAGACCAAAGAGTTGACCTTTCGGTACTCCTCTTGTGGAAAAAAGGCAGATGAGAAGAAATGTAAAAGCTATAGGGGATTTGGTAAGAAAATATATTGGAGGGCAATCCCAATCTCAAACCATCAGCCTCCAACACATAGTAAAACCATTGGTAACCACTGTGGCCTTGAATGATTTTTTTTAAAAATTGTACAACTTTACCATATGTGTTTATTAGGTTATGGAACTCTGTGGAGTATATTCTGAAAATAGTTTTATCTAAGAGATTTAAATCACAACAAACACTGGCTTTTAAAGTACTTTTCTCAATTCTTTGAATGTTTTTTCCAACAAATGAGATACTATAATAATTATATGTAGGTACCCTCCCAGTTTGATCATAGACTATATGTATATATACATGTATACTACAGATATATGGTATCTTCATATGTATGACAGGCCTAAAACAGACAGATGTACATTATATACATTACATGAAACATATTTGAGAGCAAAACTCATTTCAAATTGTATATGTTATACATACATATTTTGCATTATTATTGGTCTTGTTATATTTTGGTTAAAACAGTTAAATATATGTAGGCAAATATGGTATACAACCATTCAGCTTGTAGTATACCCTGTTCTCAGGAGATACAAAAAAAGGGAAGGATGTGCTCTCAGTTCTTTAAGACTTTAGGGGTTTGGGCAAAATCTTGACCTCTATCTATAGTGTAAATGATTTTATTTATTTATTTATTTATTTATTTATTTATTTATTTAATAAAGTGAGAGGCAGGGAGGTAGAGAGACAGACTCCTGCATGCGTCCCAACAGGGATCTATCCACCCCCACCCCCTCCGGGGCTAATGTTTTGTCCATCTGGGGCCTCTGCTCTGTTGCTCAGCAACCAAGTTATTTTAGCACCTGAGGCAAGGCCTTGGAGCCATCCTCAGCACCAAGGGCGAACTTGCTCTTTTGAGCCATAGCTGCAGGAGGGAGAAAGAGAGAAAGACAGATAGAGAGAGAGAAGGGGAGTGGGAGGGTAGAGAAGCAGATGATAGCTTCTCCTGTGTGCCATGACCAGGAATCGAACCTTGGACTTCCACACATCAGACTAATGCTCTATTGCTGAGCCAACCAGCCAGGACCTAAATGGCTTTTAATAGAAATAAATTTTTATATAGGGATTTACAGATACCAATAGGGTTTACTTTGATGGGATACTTTAAGAAATTGCAAAATGTCAGAACAGATCCTGGGAATTGATTTGCATATTTGCCTCTATGCCCCAGATGAGAGAAATACGGGGCTTCTGCCAAGTCCTCTAGAGCGGAATTCATTCTTGGAACATGATCCCCTATAACCTCTAGCTGTTTGAATGCTTGGTTTAAGCAAAGGAAAGTTCATGAATCTATATTCTTCACCAAGATACAATAGAATTGAGCTGGCCTTGTGATTCAGGGCACCGGAAACTACACATTTTCTCCCAAACTAAGACAAGGGCATCAGAGAGGCAGCTCAGTGTAGAAGTGCAGAGTAGTTGCTGAGTTAGCCAGACTTGATCTCAAACTCAGGCTCTGTCACTTACCAATTATGCTGGCGTGGATGAATTACTTGATCATTCAGTCCCCAGTTGCCCTAGCTGTGAAATGCTACAACCTTACTTCATTAGGATTTGTTGTGAGTAATTTGAACACAGTTTATAAGTTTCCTAGGACAGTCCTAGCTCTTTGAAAGTACCATAAATGGAAACTATCATTATCATCTTATTAGAAAAACCATATAATTATTTCAAGTGAGTTCTGTGAACTCTTCTTTAAAGGTGATAGGAGAGTGGCCTGACCTGTGATGGCGCAGTGGATAAAGCGTCGACCTGGAAATGCTGAGGTCGCCGGTTTGAAACCCTGGGCTTGCCTGGTCAAGGCACATATGAGAGTTGATGCTTCCAGCTCATCCCCACCCTCTCTCTCTCTCTCTCTCTCTCTCCTCTCTCTCTCCCTCTCTGTCTCTTTCTCTCTCCTCTCTAAAATGAAGTTAAAAAAATTAAAGGTGATAGGAGAGTATTCTTCAAGAAGCCTGGTCATTATAGATCTGGGAGATGTCCAAGCTATTTGAGAAGGTGAGAAATGAGATGCTAAGTTTCTGTGGGAGGGGCCACTTAGATGTCTCTGCCACAGGGAGCTGCCAGTGATAGGAACTGGCACCTTGAATAGAGGCTTGCCTCTTCAGGCCACAGCTGAGGATAGCAGGTAGTACCTGAGACCAGAAGAAGAGGGGTTTGCTGTGTTCCAGTGGGAGTTTTCCTGGGAGGAGAGGGAGCCAGAGTACCTTGTCTATTTAGTTCTAATGGAAAGATCAAGATGGTAGCGTTTTGTAGACAGTTTGCTGCAATGAGAACCCTACAATATCCCATCGTGGATCTTTGTGAGGATGGAGGCAGAATCAAATTATCTTTGGGGTTCAAGCTAGTTATAGAAATTCTCCAATCATTACCTAGCCTTCTGGTTCCTAGTTAAAGAGTGTGAGAAATTTCTATTTTGAAGACTTATCTAGGATTTTTTAACCTTCTCCTGTCTCTGTATGGTGTTGTATATGTTGTGATCTAAATCCTTGTTGCCAGGAGTGTGGTCTTGAGACCTACATCCTGTGTATGTCTTTGAAGCTGGTTGAATACACAGAACTTGAGCCTCAACCCTGAGTTACTGAAACTGAATCTGCAGTTTCACAAGGTCATTTGCATGTCCACTAAAGTTGATTAAGTCAGTGGTTATGTTAAGACTAATGTAGGTATGTATCTTTTCCCAAATGGATGTGGTAACAAGCAGAACTTGTCTAAGTAATAGCACCCCAGCCAATGGATAGCTGGCATAGGAGCAGGGAATTGGTAACTTGAAAGTACCCTTGGGTATATATGGGATATACTGTATATGTATTCCAAACAAACTAAGACAGTCCCTACATACAATTACTGTAGTGTCTCCTATAGTATCTCATCTCTCTGGCACGGTCAAAGAAACAAGATTTGCAGTAATTGAGCAAAGTTCTTTAAAGTCTGAGTTGGGTTTTTTTTAATGAGAAGAACACTCTCTAACCTGTGTTCAACACTCAACAAACGTCTAGTAGGGCACAGGGAAGACCTCTGATGGACGGGTTCCCGTGGAATGCTGGGGCCAGGGCCCAGCCTCCACCCTGAGATACGAGGGGAGGGGACTGTTGGCAAAACAGCACATTCCTCACGTACAGCGGTATTGGTGGGGAATGACTACTCAGAGGTAACTTGTTCAGAAAGGAGGATATTTTTGCAGGATACAAAGAATTACACTTTTGTAAGTATTCTTTATTTTGAAAGGGTCATCCATTTGTAACACCCACCCTCCCCACATCACACACGGGCCCAAATGAACAAAATCTAATTTAGTGAGAGAGAAAGAAAAGCATCTGATCCATTTTGAGAAATAAGTCAAAGTTGGCAGCAAGCATGTGAGATTTATCCAAAATGCCTAGGATTAAATCCGAAGCTACACATTTTGACATTTCATCCATGGAGAAGCAAAGCCATTTACGAGTCCAGACTCTTTAAAAGCTTGAAAGCATTGAAGTGAGGAAAAGCATCGTGACAGCAAGTCAGTCTCAGCACCCCCAGGGAATGGAGAAGCCGGCTCCCATCTCTAAATACAGCACCAGCCCCAAACATTGTATAGATGCTTTCAAGCTAGTGTTTTGCAGTCAGTTGCTACCAGCGGGAAATTGGCAAGGCATTCAACTCAAAGATAATCTAATTCTGCAGATAAGCCTGAATGCGGGACGGAAGGAGGTCTCTTACTAAAAGGTGAAAGATTTATGCGATCTGAAGGGAAACCAGAGTATGGGAAGAGGACCTTAGTGTAGGAACGGTGTGAAACGAGACACTTTCCAAAGATGATACCTTTCTGAAGAAGGGGAAGATGCCCCAAGGAGCCAGAAACCTCTGCCCACCTCTTCTGAGACTGTTCCTGTTATTGTTAGCTGAGCCAGCTGGGCTGGCACCGTGAGGAGCCTGCAGGGGAGGCAGTGGACCGGGAGCAAGAGAGTCCTGGAAATAGCGGTCAGGTCAGCCTGGCAGTCAGGAGACCAGGTAAGCGCTGTAAGAAGCAACCAGCTCAAAGTAGTTTCTGGCAAAGAGTCAAAGTCCAGGAAGTGTATTCTTTAGACCTAGATCCTGGGTACTTCTTTGGAGTTGTTTAGGTACACAGATGTTGGGCCTCCACCCTGACCAACTGACCTAGAATCTGCAGTTTAACAAGGTGATTTGCATGCCCATTAAATTTGGTGGAGTCAATGGTTAATTTAAGACTAATGTGGTTAACCAGAACTCACCTGAGTAATAGCATCCCAGCCAATGGGCAGCTGGTGTAAGGAGCAGGAGGCTGGGTGGAGTGGGTAAGGCAGAAATGAGAGGGAAAATGGAGGGACCCTGAGAGAGTGGGGCAGCAAGGGCGTTTCCTGTCTCTTGCTGGGTTGAAGCAGCTACTTCTGGGCCGGGCCTGGCAGGTGGACACAGCCACAGGGAGGATCCAATAAGTCGGCACTATGTGAGGAGAGTAGAATAGTGACTTCTTCTTGGGAAATGCTACAAAAAATATTTGCTTGCAAAAGCGGATAGAAAAAAGAGGCAGACATAGCTTTTAAAATTTCTATTTAAAATGTATTTATTTATATCTAGCTCTTGGATAAAATACCAGAGGTTGTTAAATCATTGCATTCACAATTTAGCAGCACAAGCGCTTCAATCAGAATATTTCGCTGTTGCCTTGCCCCTTGGTCACCCTAAATTTCCTAGATTGTGTCATCAATGCCATGACTTGCTAATCAGAAATACCTGAATAATTCTGAAGGTTTTATTTATACAGGGGTCCTCAGGTTACAACAAAGTTCTGTTCCTACGACAGTGAGGTAACCCGAAGTCTGGTGTAAGTCGAAACATACCCTAGCCTAACACAAACAGAACACTTGAGCTTTTAACAGTCCAAAAGGTAAGCATAGTGGGTGATGCCCACTCCCTCACTCATAGGCCACGTCACGGCATATTCCTCCACTATGTGCAACCAAACTAGTTCACCCACA
This sequence comes from Saccopteryx bilineata, assembly GCF_036850765.1. Lineage (NCBI taxonomy): Eukaryota > Metazoa > Chordata > Mammalia > Chiroptera > Emballonuridae > Saccopteryx > Saccopteryx bilineata. The sequence goes on along the minus strand of NC_089490.1, from coordinate 26,378,465 downwards.
TAGTCTGTAAGTACGACACTAACAGCATAAGCCAAAACACTCGTGTTTCAACTTTCTTAAGTTTTTAGAGGAATGAGTGTTGTAAACTAGTAACGTCATATATAGAGATTGTCGTAACCCGAGGACCCCTGTATATGTTTATGCTACAAGTACAAATGTGATCCTGGAGAGAAGAAAAGGAATAATTTATTCCATATTCAGCAGTTTAGTGATTTGATTTCATTCAGTGTCATCTCGATTCAATTTAGCATGATTATTAAGATAGTTTATAATTTTTTTTATTAGGTGGGTGGCAGAGAGACAAACTCCTGCTAGCACCCAGACCAGAATCCACCCAGCAAGTGGGTGATGCTCTGCCCATCCAAGGCCATTGCTTTGTTGCTTGGCAACTGAGCTATTTTTAGCACCTGAGGTGAGACTATGGAGCCATCGACAGTGCTCAGGGCCAACTCGCTCGAACGATTTGAGCCATGGCTGCGGGAGGGGAAGAGAGGGAGATAGAGAGAAAGAGAGAGGAGGTATGGAGAAGCAGGTGTTCACTTCTCCTGTGTGCCCTGACCAGGAATTGAATTTGGGACTTGCACACACTGGGCCGACACTCTACTGCTGAGCCAACTGGCCAGGGCTAGTTTATCATTTAACATCAATGATTTTGCAATGAACAAAATTATTCACATCAGTCAGGCAGCTTCTACTGGTGCATGTTTCCTATTATACTGTCTTTCAAGGTTTTTCAAATTAAGTTTTGTGTTTCAGAATGATTGAAATTACAGGTGAGCTATATCCCAGGAAATAACTGTATACTGGTTTTACTTCTGATGATTAATGTAAATGAGGAGTAGTGGGAAGTCATCTGAGATCATGAGTCTCAGACTCCACCTCATTTTGTATTTATTCCACTTAATACTAATAGGTAAGTTGTATTCTCATAATAGGGGAAGTCACACAATTAAAAGATTGTATAAATGTTTCAAATTTGAGTCATTTTCCAGGAAATACATTTCTCCAAGAAAAATAATAACAGCTAAAATAATATTAAGTTTAACCTGTGCAAGTATTGCTCTAGTATAGAGGTCAGCAAACTCTAGTCCTCGGGTGAAATTAGGCCCACTGCCTCTTTTTGTAAATAAAGTTTTATTAGAACACAGTCACACTCATTGTTTACACATTGTCTTTGGCTGCTTCCCCTTTTGAGTAGTTAAGAAAGAGACTGGCTAGCAGATCCTAAAATATATAATTTTGGTACATTTATCAAGAGTTTGCCAAAATCTCCCCTACATGTCTAACAAGTCTAGGGGATATTCTTCATCTCCCAATAGGAAACTGAGACACAGAGAACGTATGCAACCCGCTCAAATTCACACAGCTTGTCACTGGGAGAGCTGGTATTCCATCTCTCTCTGGCTGCCTTCAAAGCCTGTGCCTCTTTCTATTTTAAGGGTTGACAGAGATCTCTTCTGTATTTATATTTTCTCCTTCCTCTTGCTTAGTTTTTTATAATAAATTTACTCTCTCACCTGACTTACAAGTAGAATGGTGAATTAAGCACTGATTTCTATTCCGTTTATGTTGTGAGGGGACCAGTTTGGTGGATATGTTTTGAGGTGATGCTGGTGAGAGGAACTTCAGGGAAATATTATTTAACAAGTGCTCCCTATAAGGAGTCCAGGCAAAAAACAATGCATGCTCCTCATATGAAGAGAGGTCATAGTCAGGTGGAAAAGCAGATGAGTTAAGAGATGGTTTCCATTCACTGGAGGGAGTGCTTTGGTAGATGTCACACAGGGAGCTTAAGAGCACGCAAGGTCTCTCCTAAACCAGATTGGTGTGGGAAGGGGCTGGGGCCCAGGACACTCCTAAAGAGGGAATCCCTGATGGAACTTGGTCAGAAGAAATTGCTGGGAAGGTCTTCCAAACCAGAGAGGGCTTTGTCAGGAAGGCCACATCATATGCCTTGGCCCGGTGTGTTAGGAAGGCACTGAGAACTGGGATAGGATCCCTGGAAGAGGTCAATTTCTGAAAGCCTTTGAACATCATGACTTAATGGCCAATGGCTTTCTTCGGTTTCAGTCAACTGTGGGAAACTATGTGTTCTTAGTATGTAAAAATTGTTTTCAGATTTCCATTCTGGACCATATACTTGAGGTCAGTGTAGTTCTCATTCTCACCAAAATGTGGCACTTGGAGCACCTGTATCAGAGCTAAATGAGATGGTTGTTTAAAATAGAAATCACTGGGTCTCTCTTCACACCTCCTATGTTTCATTTGCCATGGAGTGGTACCTATTTAAACCTGTGTGATGTTTAAATCTGGTGGTATTTTTTTTTAATCTATATTTAAATAAACATCCCAGGTGACTCTTACACATTCCACAGTTTAGAACCATTGAAGAATGGTGTTAAGAAGCAGTAGGGAGAAACAAATTCATCTAGGTGAGAGCTCATTGGGGGTCTAAGCCTGGGCTTCAGAAAGAGGAAGGATTTTAGAGGCATTTTGGAAATAAAAATAGACAAGAGTTGGTAATTAGTTAGATATGGGTAGTGGGTAGCAAAAGAAAAGGAAATACCCGTCCTGCTTTAAAAAGTTCCAGCTTCAGTTATAGAAGTAAGCTAGAGAATATTTCTCTCCCAACGAAAACTGCTGCTTCTCATGCCTTCTCTCCCAGATTACATCAGAAAGTCGCTGCGTAACTTCCGTGTGTTGTTACTCTGGGAGTGAACATTCAGTGCCCTAGAAACTCAAAACTGTGCTCAGAGGAATTGGTAGAAATGTATATTTATGGAAACAAAGATGCTAATATATAATAATGTGTTATATTTTCTAAATTTTCAAGCCAAATGGGAAAAATGTCTGGCAAGAAGAGCACTTTGGTTCAATTAACAAGTCTGTTCTATAGACAGATTGGCCACTGGAGAGCTAATGAAGACTTGTTTATGAGCCAATATCATATTAAATTTTTTCTATGAGAAAATGTTATTTTGGTTAATTGTTTTTATCATTGCACACTTCTGTTGATCAGGCCCTCCGAATGAAATCCTTGGACTTTCCAAATCCACAAGCTGATCTGTCATAGATAACCCAGAAGTGGGCTAAGAGGTCACTCCCACGGATTTGGTGGAGACACTTTTGAGGATACAGTTTTCACTGCCTGTTCTGAATAGCACCAGAGGCTAGCACAAAACCCTGTTGTGATTCCAGCAAAGATCCAAGCAAAATGCTTACTGGATATAAGTAAGGGAGATATTACAACTGGGTTCTGTCTCTGGTTAGCTGCGTGACCTTGGCCCAGGATGTGATTGAGCAGTGATGTTAACTAAGATAGGAATTTAATCCTCAAAGAGCTTATTTTCTAACAGGGAAGATAGTCAGGGCATGGATATATGGTTAGGCTTCAAGGAGAAAGTACAACTTGACAAAAAATTAAAAGATAGATTACATTTTCAAGCATAGGAGGAAGTGGAGGGGCTGGCCCCTTCAGAGGCATGAATGACTTGAGAATATAGAACAGTTTGTACTGAATGAATCAAAAAGTGTATAGAAGAAAATTAGACCCTACAGAAGAATAGGATAACATCTTAGAAGGCTTTAGAGGTTAGTCTTAGGAGGTTGCATTTCATTCTAAGTAATACATAGGAGTAAAAACAAGGACGTGAGTTGGGATACTGTTGCAGGTTGATAGAAAGAAAAGGCGGTCTGAACTAGAATAGTGGCCTTTAGACTACCCAGGAACAAGCGAGATGAGATACATCTGGAAAGTTCAAATCTATAGGACTAATTACATCTGGAAAATATGAGAAAGGAATTCACAGAGAAACTGTACTCAACAACAATGACTATCCCAATCCCTGTCCTTCTGGTGTATGTATGTGTGGTATGATTAGAGTCTAAATTTAATTTTAGAATTTGTCCATTTACAGGCCATTTGTTTCTCCCTGAAGCTCATTTTTCTTCTTCCCTACAATGTGAATAACAAAGTTACTGGTTGTGCAGAGTTCCTCTAAGGTGCTCACACAAGTGTCTGGCACCCACAAGGAAGGGAGCTCACGAATGTCAGTTCTCTAACCTCCCACCCCCACCCTGTATACCCCGTCAGGTGGAAAGTAATTAACAAGGAGTATCAAAATAAGGAGACCTCCTAGGAATAGTTAAGGTAAAAAATGCTAGCTGAAATATCCCATTCTAGTCTAACAGCAGAGTTACCAGCTCTAGCATTAAACACCTGAACCTTCAACACCCTCCAATGTACACCTCAGTCTAGTGAGTAAGAGACTCGCTTTCTACAGTGTGGGGCTTGTGAAAGCTGGTCTGGACACAGTGCTGGGTAAAAGAATATCAGGCTGTGCCTCCATCTGGGCCAGCTTCACCCCACTGTCTGTCATTTGACTTGTTCTCTTACAGATGAGGGGCTGGGCAGAAGTGAGTGTGGATTGGTGAAAAACTATTTTTATATAATTGACAAAGGATTCTTCTAGGAAGGGTCACTAGATTAGGGAGTAAGGGTTTCCTGATAGGAAGGGTCACTAGATTAGGGAGGAAGGGTTTCCTGATGCCTTTGCCATGGTATTTGAGCACGTCTCTGCAGTTTCAAGCCAACTCTAGTTCTTGGCTTTCTATATCCAGAAGGTGCCTGCTCATTACAGCTCAAGTAGATCATTGCCCTATCCCAGATGCAGGTACCCGATGTAGGTCCTATGTAGGCAGAAATTGTCCCATTCATGCAAGTGAATTATTTTCTCCTCTATTTTTTTCTTGCTTAAGGATCTTGGGAATGTCCCTTTTAGAAGTCTTTGGAGAGCAAGAAGTCAAATCAGGGTAACCTGAATCAATTTTTTTGTACAGAGAAGAATGGAAATCCATTATTACTATAACTCAGGAGAATAGCTTCCTCCTATTTCTTTTTTGTTATTTGGACTATACAGTAGAAACAAAATAAGAAGAGTTACCTTCATTTAAAGGGTGATTCTTAGACAAAGAAGAAGGTCATTATGCATGACCAGAGGGAGAGTGAAAACAGGAAATTTAGAGGATAGAAATAGATTTAAGCACCTTATAAATTTTGAGTGGATAGTAAACACATAAGAAATGAATAAACACAGTTTACTCAGAGATTGTATAATGGTCTCCTTAGGAAATGACTAATGCACGAACACAAATCTTGGTGACAGGTGGGTTAGCTATCTGTGACCTTTCTAAAGATTAAGTGAACAATAATAGGATTTTGTTACTGTTCCAAAGGGAGTATAAGTCATTAAATACGTGATGCAAATGTGCAAGTACCTTAAATTGGGCATAATTAAAAATATGGAGGTATGTTTAAAATAATGGCATTTAGAACAAGAAAGAAGCTAGGAAGAATTTGCCTAAGGAGCCAAGAAAGTAATATTTATTTGGTGACTTCATTGGTATCAGTAGGATGAACCTCTTATGATAATAAACTGGGCACTTTGGCAAGTGAAATAAGTGTTAGGCCAACTGCAAGTCCCTTGGATTCCCTGGCAGCTGGGAACTTTGGCATTCTTCGTTGAAACTAGGATGTGCATGAGTCTTCAAGTCCGGCCGACTCCTTATTGCAGCAGCTCAATTGAATGTCTGATGTATCCTCTACCCTGTTACCAGGAAAAACAATTCCGTTCTTCCTCCTGCCAAACCTCTGGCTAGTTTTAACTGTATTAGCATTCTGGTAAGTGTAGGAGAGAAACATTAAGCCAGCTGGGTTTTCCTTGACTGCTATCACTACAGGTGACCTCTTCAGGTTCAAGTGTGTGAAGAACTTCATGCCCAAGATAGTGAGAAAAGCAGTTAATTTATCTTTGCTTGAGTGGGTCTGTGAAACTCAAGTGATTAGCCACTACTTTTAGAATTTGTATGTGTGTGTGTACGTGTGTGTATGTGTTTTTTCTGGTTTGCTTAATATCTTTTCATAAATTTTTAATGAAATTTTTCAAACACATGCAAAGGAGAAAGAACAGTCCAATGAACTCCTATGTATCAATTACTCAGTTTCAACAATGATCAGACATGCTTATCTCATTGCATGTATGTCAACTTCCTTCTCTACCCTCCCCTCTAATTATTTTAAAACAAATAACACCCTGTGAGTTCACAACAATTTTATGACTGTCTGTTATGTGAGAATAAGATTTTCCAAAATAGAATCCACATAAACCCTGTTCTGCAAAGCTAGATGTCACACAGGGAGCTGTAAGAGCATGCAAGGTCTCTCCTAAACCAGATTGGTGTGGGAAGGGGCTGGGGCCCAGGACACTCCCAAAGAGGGAATCTCTGATAGAACTTGGTCAGAAGAAATTGCTGGGAAGGTCTTCCAAACCAGAGAGGGCTTTGTCAGGAAGGACACATCATATGCCATGGCCCGGTGCTGAGAACTGGGATAGGAACCCTGGAAGAGGTCAATTCCTGAAAGCCTTTGAATATCATGACTTAATGGCCAATGGCTTTCTTCAGTTTCAGTCAACTGTGGGAAACTATGTGTTCTTAGTATATAAAAATATGTTTTTATATACTAAGTATATAAAAGTATATAAAACTGCAATTATGAGTGGTTCTCAACAGATGCTTTGAGTAAATACTAGACACCATCTCTCCTTTGTGAAGAGTTGCCCTGTACATTAACACATGGATGGTTCTGAGAAGTCTACTTCTTAGAACTGATTTATTTATTGATTTTAGACAGAGAGAGAGAGAGAGAGAGAGAGATCAATTTGTTGTTCTACTTATTTATGCATTCATTGGTTGATTCTTATATATTCCCTGACTGGGGATTAAACCCACAGCCTTGGTGTATCAGGATGACACTCTAACCAACTGAGCTACCCAGCCAAGGCTCCTTAGAACTCATGTAAACCAGTACTTTTCAGACTTAACTGGGCCTAGAACTCTATTTCCAAGAGATCTTATTTATATCATATGGAAAAAATATTAAGATAATATTTATAATATTTATTAGGCATTTCCAATATGCCAAGTTTTCTGTAAAATATATATTAGATCCATTATTACCTCATTAATCCTTCTAACAATCTGCTGAGATAGGATTTACATATGAATATGTTGCCCCATTTTGGTTGAAGAAATGGAAACTCAGAATATGAAGTAACTTGATAAAGGTCACATAGCAGTTCAGAGACAGGGGTAGCATCTATGCCCACTATGTGGGCATAAATATCTGTATCTATGTGACACCAGAGCCTGAGCTAGCTCTCAACCACCATTCTCTACATTTAGAAAGGAGGTGTTGGATATATGTGGATCTGAGCATCCTCTAGTGGCATTGATATAATAATAGTGTATTCTTTCAGTGACATGGAAAACAAAGGTACAACACACTTTGTAAGAGTCCCTAAGCTAATGATTTTGTTTTAATAATATTTTTCTATTTCCATTGTGCTGTATACTTTGTAGATTATTCTCACATCTATTGTTTTAGATTAACTCCCTAATGCCTTGAAAAAAGGATAAGAACCACATTATTTCTATCGAGCCAACAAGGCACAGAGAAGGTACAAGTCTTGCCCAAGGTCACAAGTTCATTACAGAGCTGGAATTAGAATGGAAGTATTGATACCCAGTGTACCAGTGTATTTTATTTTGATTCCACTGTAAATATTGCCTTGACAAATGGTCTATCCCCTAACTCCTGGCTTGTTCTGGTTGAGGTAAACTGGAAGGCAAAAGAAAGGGAGGTGGGGAGACTCCCTTAATCCAGAATTACTTGATAGTAGAGATTCCACAAGTGATAATGTTCAAAATATTCTAGAGACAAAATCCGATGACTCCTTTAGCATCTAAACCATGTTTTCCTTATTTTAGAGCAGTAGGGAAGTATCTAAAGATTTAATTTTTATAGTACAAGCTATGAATACCCATCATATTTCTTTGTTTCTTTAGAGTTTAGGGCAAACTCTGCCAGTGCTCGTTGAGATTCCAGCCCACCCCACTCCTGAACCAGTTTTGGAAGCTCTGGTCTATGACCCCATCAGTGATGAGGGGGGCTAAGTGGAACCACACCATGGTTCCTAGAGGAGGTGTCCGTGATTTAGCCAGGAAAAGCAATGAGCAACTATTTATCATCTGCCTTACTTTCCTTGTCAAGGTGAAAGCAGTTCCCCCTAAAATACATGTTTATACATGGTATATTCTCTCCTGGCACAAATTTATGCAGAAAACTAAAAATTACACGATTATTTTTAAATATATCATGGGAAGAGGGACAGTTGTGCCATAACTTCACAGAATCAAGCACCAGAATTATTTGAGCTTTACTGAGGTGAAACGCCCCTGATCAACTGGGCATTTATTCTGGCTCAGACACTCATGCTTGGAGATAGGGAACATTTGGCTGTGCGGCTGCTAATAATGAACATTATCACTTCATTCAAGTAGGTCAAGGTAAGCAAATGTGACAGGTTTCTTTCCACATGCTACAATTACCAAGGGCAGTTCAGTAGTGCTGAGCTCTGTCTATATACTGAACTATAAAATTATGTAATAAACAATCATTCATTTCAGGCAATTAGATACATGTGTCTAGAGGAGAGATTACAGAGTAAAGCACTGTGATCATTATTTACTCTATTCCCTCTCATAGTTAAGAAAAGGATATATTTAAAACTTATAGAAATGTGAAGGCACTATAACATAACAAAAAGGGCACTGGTCCTTGGATTGGACAGCCAGGGTTAAGAAATTAATTGTACTTCTGACCACACGGCCTTGGGAAATAAGTTAATTTCTTTGAGCCTTGGTTTGCCTTTTTCAAAATGAAGATGATGGTAATAAACTTCTAAAATGTTTTCCTGGAGATAAAATAATATGCTAGATGGACCTGCAATGTCCTAAACAAATTATTAACAATAATGATTTTTAAAATGGGAGCAAGAGCCTGACCTGTGGTGGCGCAGTGGATAAAGCATCGACCTGGAAATGCTGAGGTCGCTGGTTCAAAACCCTGGGCTTGCCTGGTCAAGGCACATATGGGAGTTGATGCTTCCAGCTCCTCCCCCCTTCTCTCTCTCTGTCTCTCTGTCTCTCTCCCTCTCTCCTCTCTAAAAAATGAATAAATAAAAATAAAAAATAAAGAATAAAAAAAAAATAAAATAAAATGGGAGCAAGAAAGCCCCAGTAGAAAGGCAGAAACAAATAACAGAGAGCCCTGTAGGAGGGGGTGTTGGTGGGTGTGCAAGCAGGACACCTGCTCCCCTGAAGCAGGAGCGTGTCAAGCTGCCTCTGGGCTCATGGGAGCAAGGAGGGTCAGCCAGCCCCAGAGCAATGATCGGGAACAGAAGAGCCAATCGCAGACTAGGCATCAGCCTAAGAGCTACCGTAAGTAATGACCTTGAAATCTGTGACAATGGGAAGAAAAGTACTTTTTTTCCCCTCTCCTGGTTTGGCCACCTGGTGTCTTGTTGCAGGTGTGTGTCACGATAGTCAATGGCTGTTGTGATGAGACAGTGTAAATCTTGTTTATTTTTCTGGTTGGATTAATTAGGCTGTGATGACCGAGAATAAAAACTGCCCATGTCACCGTTCCTAGGGAGTTCCCCCTAATACCAAGCTTCCAAATCTATGAGAGTTTCACACACTCGCTTGCCCTAGAAAGTCAGTCAGCCTTGCCTGTTTCAGGGCTGGAGGGCCTGGAGGCAGAGAGCCAGCGCCAAGCATGCGCAGAAAGCACAGGGAGCCAGCGCCAGGATGAGAGGAACCTTTGTGACACAAGGTTCTTTCAAGTGCGTTACCTGCTGGAACTTCACTGAGTGTTTTGTAAAATACCTGGAGCAGGGCCGTTAGTTCACAAAGAGAGTCCCAGTACGGAAGAAGGGGGGGGCCTTAAAACATAGCAAGGGTTTGTAGAAGTGTCTGGGATATGCTGAGGGTGACTTTCTGAGGGATTTGTGGAGATCTGATCAAAGAAATGAGAAGGTCTGTGGTAATTGCTTTCTAATTAAGCAAGTAGGGTATCTTTCCAAATTAAAAAGGGATGATGCCTCCCTGGAAATCGCACGGGGCACACAAGGTTAGCAGTGGGAGAATGCATCTCTTCATTTGGAGGGCAGGTGAAAAGGGCAGGTCAGTGGAAGGTGAATTAGTTGACATTGTGGGAAATTTCATCTTGAGGCAGAAAGAGGTGGGTATAAGGCCCCTGTGGCCTTAGGATAGGGTCTAGCAGTTCTAGGACAGTCCCTGTCTTGTTGTCCTCAGACTATTCGCGGTGAATTTGCCATTGGAGACTCTCCATTGCTAGATCCCCAAAGGGGAATTTCCAGTTAATTTTTAGAGCAAGCCTTGTATAGATTACAAATATTTTGAGTGATAAGTTGAAATGTTGAAAATTATTATTTTCTCTGTTAATTAAGTCTTTCTCTTATGTTATTATGTCAAAATGACAGAAAGTGTAGACAGATTTTAGTTTATCTTAAAGGGAACACAAACAAAAAATACTAAGGAGAATTTTTTAAAGTTTTTTTTTTTTTTTGTATTTTAAAATTAAAATAGTAATGCCCTGTCATTGAAACAATTGGAACAATATTGCAGGAAGATGTGTGAAAGCAAAGATAAGGATCAGCTTTCCTCCAATGTTAACACTGAGATGTTAACAGTGTGATAGCGATTCTTATTCATGAATATGCAAAAGAACTGAAAAAGACAAAATCTTAGCACTAGAAAATATCAAAAGCATGAGACTTTTCAGCAACGTCAGAGACAACCTTCTTTTCAGTTGAGTCTTATTAAGAAAGATGCTAGTCTTTTGGTCTAGACACTAAGCTTTAGATCTAGAATTAGGTAGAGGTTTCAAAAAACAGAGATCTGAGAGAAGCAGACCCAGAAGTTATTTCTAGAACATCAGCCCTGAGCAGAATCTTAGATGCTAGACTGCTCCCCTCAACCCTTATCCTCCATTTCCCAAACCGAGCTTCTGATGACATGGCAACTGGTGACTGTCATTTATCCTTAGAAGAGCTCTCATCACCAAAATGCATTTAATATACATCATTTTGGGCATCGTAGTTTGTTGTGAAAGTTAGACAATCAAACTAAAGAGATATGCTCCCGACTCTCTGAGCGCAGAGAGAACCCAAGGGCCTAGGGAGAAAGGAACAAGTTAAATAAGCAGCAGAATGAACCAAACACTTGATGCATTTGCTCTGTGGGGTTTGCATTCTGTGGAATGGTGACCGAGGAGGAAATGGAGTGGATACATGTTTGGACAAGATGGGTCTGGAGAAGAGCAGCTGCCTAGATTGCAAACATGCTGCTACCTCTGCCTAGTGAGTATAACATGGGATCTTCTGGAATGAAGAGTAATTTTCCCCTGCAGAGAGAAAATTCTGCCTAGATCTAATGGAGCATAATCCCATTGTGCCTGAGTTATCTCTCTGGGGCATTTGACTTGCAGTGCATTATTCAATTTGTAGGATAATAAATACCATTATAGCTACACAATGGATTTGTCCACTCCATGGGAGAATTTGAAAAAAACAACCCATCTGTCTGTCTACCTATCTATCTATAATCCTATTTATGTATGTGTATAAATCTTTATATACATATGTATATATGCCTGCATACAATAGGCCTATTTCTCGTCCAAAAATTTTTGTAAGGACTTGTGCTGAGTAATAATTGCATTATTTCTGGCATTCTTTGAAGTGGGAAGATAGTGTATTTCTTACTCTTGTGATAATTGGTTTTATTTACCGAAAGCTTAGCAGTAATTTCTTTGCTTAGACATTTTACACATTTCTTAGTGGGACACGATACAATGGGTCATTCTGGTTGTAAATTCAACTGGGTTTGGATAGTACTCTTAGCACTCTCTCTGCTTTTTATCCTTAGGATATATCTGAAGTTACTTAAGGCAAGCATTAAATTTGCTGCTTCATAAGAAATCAAACAACTCTTCATCTCCACCCCAGTGTCCATTGCTAAGATGTGTGTAAATAAATAGGTAAATGAGAGTCTTGACTCAGAGAACATGGCTCAAAGATTGTAGTGTCCATATTGTTCTGCCCTCTGTAAATGGGCATGAAATCTGTTGAATAGATTAAAATTAATGGATATGTTGCATCTCAGAAATGCTGTTTCCTAGACAGATCAGGTACAAATTTATTAGTGCTCATGAACTAACAGAGGGTGTTATGGTAATCATGATGCATCAGACTATATCTGAGGCCAAATACCCTACACTGTTAAGCAGAGTTTCAGAAAAGCCATCAAGTTCTAGTAATTGTTTGAAGTAAAAAAAAAAAATTAATGTGTTATTTGTATTAATCTTTTAAGCTCGAGATGATACATGGCATATGCTAGACACAGTGATGTTATTGAAGTTCAGCTATCAGTATGTTACATATGGTATATTGTTAAATACTCACTCTTCAGTCTTCCTAGATGACTGACAAACAATGATCCCTGATAGGAAGGTCATTCTAAGCAACAAGAAGGCGACAGGTAGCTTAAGCTTTTCATTCATTGTGATAGCAGTTGAGCTTCTTGATGCATTTATTATTGTAAAAATGTCCTTGAAATCACCAATTATTTCTTCCTGTAGCTGGTTAGAAATTCTGACTCTTTATCTGGGAAGCCTCTAGCAGCAGATCTATCAAGTCAACAAGTACAAAGTGTTTGTAAGTACTCTCTATGAGAATATACAGAAAATGTTTTAGCTTCTGATTCATTATCTCCAGCCCAGTTGTGTGTTGAACTGAAGGGTTCATTTGGCTACCTTGCTAAGAAAAATGGATTAGTTCTTTTCATCTCTGTCAGAGTCTTTTTACCCACACATTTAAAATAAATTTTTCCTCTTTTCTTTTTAAGCCACAAGCTGTGTTATTCAAATGCATTTTTTTCAATAAAGAAAATATATTGCGTGACATTGTGAATCATTTGGACTTTGTTGATATTGTTGATTTCAAATCTAAAGATTCAGCAGCACAGCGGGTAATGAATGAGAAGCTTTGACAGAACTAAAATAAGGGTACATTACATTAAAGGGACCAACCAAGTCGCACAATTCAGAAACTCTCTATTTGCTCATTATGGTGATTTGTGTAGACTTCTCCATAACCACAAGGTTTTAGCAAAAATGCTAAATTATGTGTCTGCTGGTTGGAAAGATTTCTAAACATTTAGTAGCACAGGGAATTATCCAAGCAACTGAGAACATCTCTAAGTTATATCCTGATTACCTTGTCTAAACAAAAGCAAACCCCCCAGGGTCATCCTCTAAAAATTGAAAGAAAAAATAAATGTTCTCTTATAACCTTTCTGCTTTCATCTTAGGAGGCAGCAGTGTCTGGTTAGAAATGCTGGTTCTCCGGCCCTGGCTGGTTGGCTCAGTGGTAGAGCGTCGGCTTGGTGTGCGGGAGTCCTGGATTCGATTCCCGGCCAGGGCACACAGGAGAAGCGCCCATTTGCTTCTCCACCCCTCCCCCTCTCCTTCCTCTCTGTCTCTCTCTTCCCCTCCTGCAGCCAAGGCTCCATTGGAGCAAAGTTGGCCCGGGCGCTGAGGATGGCTCTGTGGCCTCTGCCTCAGGTGCTAAAATGGCTCTGATTGCGGCAGAGCGACACCCCAGATGGGCAGAGCATTGCCCCCTGGTAGGCATGCCGGGTGGATCCTGGTCGGGCTCATGCGGGAGTCTGTCTGACTGCCTCCCCATTTCCAACCTCAGAAAAATGAAAGAAAAAAAAAGAAATTCTGGTTCTCCAATGGACTGTGAGTAAGGCAGTCATTGTGTATTGCAATATTGGCCCCCAAATTTAGAGAGACACACTGTCCAATAAGCTCAATACCACAGCAAACAATTCAATCCTATAATCTGGGCATTTATGAAAAACAAATACACACACAAAAACAGGAAATAATATTGAAAAGAAGAAGAAAAAAGAGAAGAGAGCATTTGTGTGTGTGCATGTGTATGTATGTGTATGAGAGAGAGAGAGAGCAATAGGATGGATTAACATAGACAGATGGAAATGGGCTTTTATGTAGCGACAACCACATTTCAAGACCTTTTAAAACATTAAAGGTAAAGGAATGGTTTTGCAGCTATAAAGTAGTCATGGGGATGTGCAGTTCAGCATAGGAAATATAGTCAGTGGGATTGTGATAGCCGTGTATGGTGCCGGGTGGGTACAGGCGGTTTCAGCGGGACCACTTTGTAAAGTGTATGATTGTCTAACCACTATGATATAGAGCTGAAACTAACACAGAAAAATATTACATGTAAACTGTAATTGAAAAAAAATAAAAGATGTTTTTAAATAAAAATAAAATGTTCTAGAATAAAGCTACTGATAAGTTTTATTAAAGCAAAGTCTATGCTATGCTGCAGTAATGACACACATGCACAAAATACCCCAAATGTCGGTAGTTTAACACAATAAAAATGTATTGCTTGTCATCTCATGGTTTGATGCCAACGGGCAGAGGCACTCTGCTCCATGCAGTCCTTCAGGGCCAGGCTCCTCCCATTCCGTGAAGGGTCTGTCTTCAGCCAGCAGTCTTCAAGCTCACCGTGGAAGAAAGAAGTGAGAATGGACCGGCCAGAGGTGATATTTTATAGGTCACTCCAGGAAGTGTTAATGCCTCACTTCCATACCCTTTCCATTGGCCAAAACTGAGTCATGGGGCCCAACTGCATCAAGGTATGGGACAATGAGACTTCCGGTGTGCCCAAGAGGAACGTTAAATGGTCTTGCTGAACACAGGGCACAAGTGGTGATGGCTGTTTTGTTTTATTGGTCAGCGCCAGTGAAGATATCAACTCTTTTTTTTTTTTTTTTTTTTTTTTTTCATTTTTCTGAAGCTGGAAACAGGGAGAGACAGTCAGACAGACTCCCGCATGCGCCCGACCGGGATCCACCCGGCACGCCCACCAGGGGCGGTGCTCTGCCCCCCAGGGGGCGATGCTCTGCCCATCCTGGGCGTCGCCATATTGCGACCAGTGCCACTCTAGCGCCTGGGGCAGAGGCCACAGAGCCATGCCCAGCGCCCGGGCCATCTTTGCTCCAATGGAGCCTTGGCTGCGGGAGGGGAAGAAAGAGACAGAGAGGAAAGCGCGGCGGAGGGGTGGAGAAGCAAATGGGCGCTTCTCCTATGTGCCCTGGCCGGGAATCGAACCCGGGTCCTCCGCACGCTAGGCCGACGCTCTACTGCTGAGCCAACCGGCCAGGGCTAAGATATCAACTCTTAATATTACTGCAAGTCCCTTTAAGTCCTCAAGAAAATGTACTGGAGAATAAATAATGTTATCCATATTGTAGGCCTATAGATATAGAGTCATCAATTTGTCTTACAACACCTCCCTTACAGCACCTAAAGTAGAGACTACAAATAATAGTGGTTCATGTAAGCCACAAGTTTACTTCTGGTGCTGCTATGATGGCTGGATTCACTCTGATCAGGGACCCAGGCTCTCTCTATCTTGTGTCATTCTCAATGGGTCGTATTTGTGACCATGACCTCGATGGCTGCCCTCATTCAGAAAAGTGTGAGATGGGAAATACTGCATCACAGAGTCATAGCCTTACCAAATCTAACTATAAACTTAATATCTCAAAAATAGCCCTATTTATGATCTTATAGTTCTGCAGATCAACAATCCAAAATGGGTTAAAAGCGAGGGATCAGCAGGGGTTGCATTCCTTTATAGAAGCTGTGGGGGAGAATGTTTTCTGGCTTTTTCAGCTTCTTGAGGCTGACCACAGTCCTCGTCCCATGGACCTCATTATGCTCCATGTTCAAAGCCAGCAATGGATGGTGAGTCTTTCTCATGATGCTGTCTCTATAGATCTGGTGCTCCTGTCTTTTCTCTTTCCCATTTAATCCTCTCATGATATTGGGCCCAGCTGAATAGTTCAGGATCATTGTTTTATCTGAAAGTCGGCTTGATGATTAACAAGCTTAATTCCATCAGTGATGTTAACCCCCTTCCCACTCCCCCGCCCGCCATATAACGTAACATATTCATTGGTTCAGGATATTGAGAATGGGGTGGAGGGGTCATTACTCTCCTTATCACAGATACCAGCATAGAAAATTGGCAGGTGCATTTTAAGTAATAGGTAGTTACTTTATTTAGTTTATTTACTCATTTATTTATTTAGGAAATATGAATTGTGTGCCTGCTGGGAATTTGGCAGTGAGCCAGGTCCTAATGATAAAAGTATGGAAAAACAAAACAAAACAAACTAGCAAACAAGCAAAACCAACCCTGTTTCCTTTCTGTATAAGCCTTCGAATCTGCCAGGGGAAGCAGTGAGCAAGTCTGCAGCACAGGTTGGAACTACGGGGGCAGCACTGGCATGACAGGGGCACAAAGGAGCAGCCTCCAACCTCAGCAGGGGCAGGGGGCAACCTGGAAAGTAAGTCTAGGGGTGGAAGTCTGGAGTGAAAGAGGAGGATGTACCAGTAAAAGAAAATATAATTATATAAGTGATTGATGAGTCTGTGCAAAAATAACTAAAAATAACAGCTCAGAATGGTGGCAAATGCGAACAGAATTTGGGAGATGGGAGAAGGAGGAGCACAAGCTGCGAATGGACCTTGAGGCCACACCGTGGGCTTTGTAAGTGCTTGTGAAGCGTTGGCACTTTACTTGATACTAATGGAAAACCATTCAAGATTCAGAGGGTCTAGCTTGACCCGGTGGAGGCGCAGTGGATAGAGCATCCACCTGGGAAGCTGAGGACCCAGGTTTGAAACCGTGAGGCCATTGACTTGAGCACAGGCTCACCAGCTTGACCATGGGGTTACCGGCTTGTTCAAGGAGTCACCGGCTTGACTGGAGCCCCCTACTCAAGGCACAGATGAGAAAGCAATCACTGAACAACTAAAGTGCTACAACTATGAGCTAATGCTTCTCATCTTTCTCCCTCCTTGATTGGCCCTGTCTATCTGTCTCTCTCACTAAAAAAATAAAATAAGTAAAAAAACCCCAAAACTCAGAGGGTCTATGCAAGGTCATTGACTAGAGCAGGGCCAGGAGAAGGGTGGTAGAACTAGAAATAGGAATAGAAAGGTAGGTTTGAGGAATGCTTAAAAATTTTGAGGGAACCAGAGGACTAATGATATACACGTATAAAGGAGAGAACAGAGTCAATGACTCAGAGACATTGTCCTTGGTGACTAAACAAAAAGAAAATGAGTTTGAAGTGAGCTGATATGTGTGAACTGTGGAGGATCCCAAAAGATGATCAGAAACATTTAGCTGTCCACAAAAGGAATTTTGACACACTTTGACAGATCCTAAATGAAAATACTAGCTAAAAAAAAAAAAAAAACAGAACTAGTTAGAAGATGACGGAAGACAATGTGACTTTGGGCGATGGGAATGCAGCATAATCAAATGTCAAAATAACCTGGAGATGTTTTCTCTGAACATATGTACCCTGATTTATCAATGTCACCCCATTAAAATTAATTTAAAAAAAGAAAAAAAACAACTGCCCCCCAAAAACAGCATCTACATCATGGGGTTAAATGTGAAGATTAAATGAAACAGCATAAGAAAGTGTTTAATGAAGCACCTAGCACATAGTACATATTCAACATGTATTAGATATTATTGCTATTAATGTCACTGTTATGATTTCTCCTTATATAGACTATGTATATGTATGTAAATAAATTATATGTATCACAGTCCTATAACATTAAAGACAAAATAATGCTTGAAAAAAAAAATAGAACTATCTGTAGCCAAATTGCCACCTGCTTGTATTTGCATTCTAAAATATAAGTAACATAGATTTTATGTCATGTGAAGATCAAGTTGAAGGTGAACTAGAATAACAAGCTTCCCTTATAAAAAGACCCAAGCATTTTCTCTCTTTCGTCCCATGTCCAATCTAAGTATTTAGTGTTGGGGAAATTACTTCACCTCACTAGGCAAAGTGACAGGGGGTGTCTTATGGAAATCTATTTACAGGGGTACATCTTTAGCCGCGTAAATGTATAGCAGCCGCACACCTGCGCTGGAGGACTTCCCACCTTCAGAATTCATTATGCTGCAGGTTCCTCTTGGTGAGAACTTTCTCTGATTAAGAAGCACGATAGAGGCAGGAGAACGAAGCAATTCTCTTCTCATGCCCTAAACAAGTCATACTTAACATTTCTTCAAGGTCAAGTTCAATTGAAAATAGGACAGGGTGATAGCTCCTTAAATTTGTACTAATAACTGGGTGTTCTCAGAAGAGGCCTTCTTGGCAGGAGAGCAAAGTTAACTTATCAAAGCACTTGAGAAAGCAAAATTGCCTGCCAGAGAGCGAATCCAAAAGTTTCAGGGCCCATAATAACTAGATTTCTCTTTCTTTTCTACTAATAAGAATGAGCCTGATGCATGAACAGCGATGCCTTTGTTAAGTCGGCTCTTGGATGCAAAGCACAACGTTCTCCCTAGGATTTTGTTCGTAATTATATTTTAGGTGTTACCTTCCAACTGGCTTTAGAACATGTTAGAAAAATTATGATAGGAGCCAATGCCCTTCATCACAGTTGTGATTTTTTTTTGAGTGATGCTTTGCAGCACGTATTAAAACACCAAATGGCTCTTCCACTAACTTCCCTCAATTCACCCTTCATTCTTTTCTGTGATTTGTTATTCAAAACCTCAGATATCTGAAAAGCTGATCTTGGTTGCGTGTGGATTCAAGAGCCTGTAGATATATTCACTTTAACTCATTGATGTTCAATAGGGACTCATTTTACAGCTGGTACCAAATCTCAAACTAAGAAGACAGGCTTGGATGAAAGCTGTGGGTCTAAGCCTCATCTTTGTCTCTTTCTGGCTGTGTCACCTTGTCAAGTTAACCTCTCTGAAACTCAACTTCTTAACTAGGAAAATAAGAGTAAGAATAGCATTTACCTCCTGGTGTGTTTGTGAAGATTAAATGAGATAAAATGTGAAAAGCATTTCCCCCAGTGGTTGGCACTTAACTCTAAACAGGACATAGTTATTTGTTATTTCATCATGAGCTATGAGGCAACAAAAATTGCAAAGAGACACTGAAGCTTTGAAAGAAATATTTGAAGGTTTTCTTTTGCCTTTATAACCCCTGATTGTTCTATAATTTGGAACCAAATGTCTTTGGACAAAAGATTCACCATTAAATTCTCTTAATGCATTGATAGAAAATGTATATGTAAAGAGAAAGCCATGAAAAATAAGGGATATAGATGGGAAAATGATGTGGAAGAAGTTTTAGGATGTTCAAAGAGAGCACAGAGAAAAGCCTTTTTGGCTTTGAATGGCTGAACTAATTAGATCTGGAGACAGATCCACAGAACAAGGTGGGAACAATAGAAGAGCCATAACTCTGACATAATCTGAGCAAAGGTCCACGTGTAAAGGGGCCCAATGGGTCAGCATTATCCTTCAAAAGTAAGTGATGAAAGAGGAGAAATGGAAGATCAGTGTTCCTGGAGTCCTACTTCTTTCAATGCCCTATCTGGACCCTATTTTCCGGCCCAGGAGGCTTTCCCCCTCACACGGAATCCTCACACCAGAGCTCTCCCCCATCTTCCCTCAGCAGGCTCTTGAACACTTGAGATGTAATTTGATACTTCATTGCATCTTAACATTTATCTCAGGTTTCTTTGATTTGGGTGATTGGCATGCCAATGTATGAGTCTATGCTTCTCCTCATGGGCTGGAGCATATAAATATTCCCCCAAACCTTCATTGCCCATTTATGTTGCTTTATGTGTAGTGGAATGCAGAGGCACGTTTCACTTTCCATGGGAGTAATTCAGGCTCAGAGAGCATAAGGCTTCTGGAAAGCCCACACATCTACGCCTTCCCTGTCATGTGCTACTGACTGGATGCTCATCTCCCACTAATGTGTACACGCCCAGACTAACCCAACCCCCAGTCTCCTCCCTCCACTGGCCCATGTTTCGCTGAGTTCTTTGTATTTTCAAATGGTTTCCTGAATGCTCCCTCCACATCCTTGCCTTTCCTTTACCCTGGCTTTTCTGTGATGACAGTGTGGCGCTCTCAAATGAAGACTCATTTCTCTCCCACAGCTTAGAAACCTCAAGCTCAGGTGTAGGTATATGTCTGAGTCTCAGTTGCTGCTTGTAAGCCATTTCTCTTTTTTCCTACATCAAAACAAATAAACGAATAAAAACAATAAATCCGAAACCCAGCTTCTTTGCAATTTGGTGCATTTAACTGATCTATCATCTTCCTTATCCTTGCTGCTGACTACTGGCCTCCTTCCTCAGTGCTCCTTCCCCTGAAGACTTCCACTTCTGACTTTTTATCTCTCTCTCCACCTCTAGTCCTGTCATTATTGATGCTCACTATAAGAGCCATATCATTGAATTAGTCAATACTCTGAGCTGTCAGTTCTTTAATAGTCATACATCGAATCATCTTTTCCTCCACCCCACCTCCCAATCCTTGCCATCAATACTTCCAAACCCCACACTTCTGGCAGCAGAATCATTCATGTTACATTGCGGGACAAAGCTGGTTAAGCATGATCTGGTCTTTAAAGAGCTTTGTAGCTGGAGGTCAGGCACAACTTTTCAGTGATTTGTTTGAACTCCAGACTTAAGATCAAATAGGAACAGACATATCGTTGGATGCCAGAGAGATTTTGGTGACTACAAAGTCACAACACCTCATGGCCTGGTACTATTTAAGTCCCAGCTCATACCAGAAATTAAATGTGTACTTGAAGAAAAGAGTAAAATTCTACATTGACATAAAGCTTCTGTCATCTAGTGACCTGACATCCTAGGGTAGATATTAAGTTCCATTATAGGCCCTGGTCTGTTGGCTCAGTGGTAGAATGCTAGCCCAGCATGTGAAAGTCTCGAGCTCAATTCCCAGTCAGGGCACACAAGAGAGGCAACCATCTGCTTTTCTACCCCCCCTCCCCCTTCTCTTTCTCTCTCTCTTCTCCTCCCACAGCCATGGCTTGATTGACTTGAGTGTTGAAAATGACTCTAAGCCTCCACCTCAGGTGCTAAAAACAGCTCAGTTATGAACTTGGCTCCAGATAGGCAGAGTTCAGCCCCAGACACAGGTTGCCAGTTGGATCCTGGTCAGGGTGCATGTGGGAGTCTGTCTTTCTATTTTCCTTCCTCTGATTTGGAAGAGAAGAAGAAGAGAAAAGTTTCATTATAGAAAATTACAGAAAGTTATACTTCCTGCACACCAATGCTGTGAGATGAGATGGTGAGATTTGTACTGCCTTCTTCACTTTTTCACTTTTTAAAAATGATGTCATACTTTCCTCTCTTCTCACTTTTCATGTCATCTTTTTTCTCCTTCTGCAGACTCTTCACTGAGGAAATTTAAGCCTACAGAGAAACTCCCTTGTATTTTGAGCCATATCTACATTTGCAGATTTCTGTGCACCATTTGCAACCACTCCCCCACATTTAGAATGTGTGAAATGCCCTATTTTCTTCTCAACAATATGACTCTGGAGTGGAACACCCTCTTTTGGAGCATCATCTGCTTCTCTTCTCTACTGGAGATTCCCCATCAGCAAAAAACTTGGTATTATTTTTCCTTCCTTCCCAGATTCCACACCACCCTGAGCTACCACCTCACTTCTCTGCTCTTAGTCACAGCCAAAGGTTTTGAAAGGGTTGTCTCCTATGACTATTGCCCCTTCCTCTGTATATCTCTACATATCTGTATATATCTACATACTCAATCTTGAAGTGTTTCCCTTTTTCCTCTCTTGCATAGGGTCTCTAATTGCATGACACAGGACTTTGGGTTCTATGGTATCCTACTGGTCCTCTTGGGTCCTTGCTGTATAAGTGGTTGGTCTGGTTCACTCTTGGAATAGTGACTGCACTGGTATCAATTGTCCCATCTGACACTGACTGCTGAAGGCTGTGGCCCTGGCCACTTGCTACCCATAGTGAATATTCTGTCATTTTGCCCAGTATCTAGGTCCCCCCAGTCCCTTGGCTCCTCTAATGTCTCTTCTTTGCATCCCCAGGCACTCAGGAGCTCTGGTCTCTGCACATTTTATGCATGCTAGGCAGAACAAGGAACTCACGACTCCAGACATTTCTGTGGGCTGCTCTATTATAGTATTTGAACCAATCATGCCAGCAAGCTCTTCCCAAGGTTTCCAAGTAGAGCAGAGGAAAGTTTCTTGGACTTTCAGTTTTTTCTAAGCCTAAAACAAAAATACCTTTTCCAACTGGAATTTTGGAAGAGAGTATGGAAGGCAGGACACACATTTCCCGTGACCTTCCTCTTACCTTTGCTTCTCTTGAGTTCCAATTTAACCTAGAAAAAAACAGTCTTTTCTTGCTTCTCACTTTCTGGGTAGGTATTTCTCCTTTGTCATAATTCCCACTTGAGAACATTATCATGGCTTTGCCTTGAGGGTAAAAAGTATTGACTGGAAACTATGTCAGAAAAACTTTTCTTCTGCCAGTTTTGGTTTTGATACAAATGGAGCAGAATAGGTTGTAACTCTAGATCACTAATGTTTTTAAAAAAAATTAAATACACATATCAAGTACACAAGGGTGGGCAAAAGTAAGTTTGCAGTTGTGAGTACACAAGACATAGTTTAACTGTTGTAGTATTATTTACTAATTATTCTGTTATTTCCATAAACCTATTTTTGCCCTACCCACTATCATTCCTCTTATAAATTTTTAACTGGAATCAAAATATATACTGAATTATTTTAAGGAAAAGAAGATTTTAAGTAAGTGAAACTTATTCCAGAAAACAAGAGAAGACATGAACTATGGAGATAGCCAATGAAAAGTTTCTAAATAATGTAATGAATATGCAAATCATTTATGTTCTAGTTCTGTAAGTTCTATCTCCTTGATAATAGGCAAGCCACTTAACTCCTTTGAGCCTACTAATGTAATTTATGGAAAATAAAATATTACCTTGAAATCCTCCAGAGTGTTTTCCAATCCTGGTATTCTGCTTTGTGTGATTTTAGATATTAGAGTGTAATAGTGTTCTGTTTGTCATTTCTTTTAGGACTAATCTTTTTTTTTTTTTTCATTTTTCTGAAGCTGGAAACAGGGAGAGACAGTCAGACAGACTCCCGCATGCGCCCGACCGGGATCCACCCGGCACGCCCACCATGGGGCGACGCTCTGCCCACCAGGGGGCGATGCTCTGCCCATCCTGGGCGTCGCCATGTTGCGACCAGAGCCACTCTAGCGCCTGAGGCAGAGGCCACAGAGCCATCCCCAGCGCCCGGGCCATCTTTGCTCCAATGGAGCCTCGGCTGCAGGAGGGGAAGAGAGAGACAGAGAGGAAAGCGCGGCGGAGGGGTGGAGAAGCAAATGGGCGCTTCTCCTGTGTGCCCTGGCCGGGAATCGAACCCGGGTCCTCCGCACGCTAGGCCGACGCTCTACCGCTGAGCCAACCGGCCAGGGCTTCTAGGACTAATCTTGGCTCTTGCTAGCATCCTCTGGTTTGGTTTGAGGGGTATAATAGAAAGATTAAGTTGAAGAAAAACAAATTCAAACTGAGTTTTTGGAATTATTTAAATTATTACTCATTGCAACAACTGATTAATATTATACCTTCTGATAAATAATGGACAATAAAGTCAGTTAATTTGTAGTTTTATCAACCTCAACTTCCATGTTTCTGAAAGACAGTGATAACAGGATTTTCACTTATGACTTCAAGGTACTAAAGAAAGCTTGCTCTATAGTTAGTAGAGTGCTGATGTTAAAGGAAGGTTATTATCTCCTAACTCTTTGGTAGTATAAAGAGAATTGATTGTATTAAGGCCCTGGCTGGATAGCTAAGCTGCTTAGAGCATCATCTGGATACACCAAGGTTGTGGGTTTGATCCCTTGGCAGGGCACATACAAGAGTCAACCAATAAATGCATAAATAAGTGAAACAACAAACTAATACTTCTCTCTCTTTCTCAAATCAATAAATTTTAAAAAATCAAAAAAGTTGTCAATTTCAAGGGATAAAAAAGTTCAATATACCTCATTTCCTTAAGATTAAGGCTAGAATGAACAAAGGGAGAAAAAATAGAAGGCAATTAATCATATAGGTCCAAGTTCAATGATCAAAAGGAATAGATTTTCCAAGTAATAAAAAATTTTATAAGCCTTTTCTCAAGAATGGAAGTAGCAATAATCATAACAATGGCAATGTCTTACTCAATACTTATGTGATAAAGTATGTATTAAGAGTTTCACATTAATTACTTAAAAAAACATGAACATAAATAAGAATGTATGAAATTAATATTTGATTAATTAATAAATGTATAAACAAATGGTAGATAGTGATCTCTCAGTTCATATTAGTTGAATTAGCACATACTTACTTTAGAAGGTTAGAAAATGAAGGCAATGAGAAATTAAATATCTCTCCCAAGATCATACTGAAGTAGGTAAATGGCAGATGTAAGATTTGAAATGAGTCCCCTTCCAAACTCAATGCATTTAATCCCTAAACTGTATCTCATAGTGACATACTGCAGTGATGTAAAAGAATTAAAATTGGAAATATGGAAATGAGAAATACTCTAAATAAAACTTTATTAAGTAAATTTTTAGTGTTATTCTGTAGCATATGATGAAGCAAACACACATTTCTTCTGAATATTATTTATAACCTTCAATTGCCTTCTAAGATGGGTGAGCTCTGGTAGTTTGAAGGTGTTATTTAGGTCTGTGATTGGGTTAGAATTGAAAATTGGGAGGGTATTGCAGGGAGATTAAAAAAAAAGACTGAGCGGTGGCACAATGGATAGACCATCAGCCTGGGATGCTGAGGACTGAGGTTTGAAACCCTGGGATCTCCACTTGAGCACGGGCTCATTTGGCTTGAGTGAGGAGTCACCATCTTGAGCACAGGGTCACCAGTTTGAGTGTGGGATCATAAACATGACCCCATGGTTGCTGGCTTGAAACCAAAGGTCACGGGCTTGATGCCCAAGGTTGCTGGCTTGAACCCAAGGTCATTGGTTTGAGCAAGGGGTCACTGGCTTGACTGGAACCCACTGATCAAGGCACATATAAGAAGCCAATCAATGAACAACTAAGGTGCCTCAATGAAGAGTTGATGCTTTTCATCTCTCTCCCTTCCTATCTGTCTGTCTCTTTCTGTCCCTCTCTCTCTCTCTCTCTTTCTCTTTTCTCTCTCTATCTTGCTTTAAAAAAAAGCATAATAAATAAATAAAACAAAAGATCAAATGGAGTGGGAGAGTAGTAAAGGGTAAATGGAGTCAAATATATGGTGATGGAAGATGATTTGAGTTTGGGTGGTAGACCCACAATGCAATGCACAGATCATGTATCATAGAAATGTATACTTGAAACATATAATCTTAGTAACCAATGTCATCCCAATAATAATTTAAGAAAACTTGTGAGAGAAGACCAGAATTTGGGATGGGAGCCTACTTGGAGAATGGCTGAGAAAGAAAACTCCAGGTGGACAGCACTAACACTCAGGACTTGGAAAAAGAGACATACTACTCATAGCTTCCCTGAGTTATGAGTTACAGGATTTGAGCATAAACTGTCTTCATCTCAGTACTATAGCACTTGCTACTGTTTTAGGTCTATACTGTTTTTTCTTCTGGGGAATGAAAGATGTGCTGACTCTGCTCAGATCAGCCTGAGTGAGAACAAAGGGTGCATGCAGGGGCAGTGGCCACACAGGTGTAGTTTGCTTTCCTTTGACTGACAGGGGATGGCCCACCAGATTCTCCCATAGCCTGCCTGATGGAGTCCCTTCAGACCACACAATTTCCTTATTTTCCAATCTCAGCTCCCAAAGAAAACTTGTGTTGCTGGGGCAGTCCTCTCCACCAGGTGGCGGCAGGGTGGTGTTGGTCAGGGGTATAATCAGAGTCAAGGGCTACACAGAGCTTATTATAATGAGACTCGCACAACCATCAGTTTCCTGGACTGTCCCTGTGAGAAGAGTCACAAACTCTACATCTTCTGGTAAGACTGTTTCTCTTTCCTTATATCTTTGCTCAGAACTGTAGACAAATTTTATGTCTCAGTCTCCTTTGGTACCTGACCCTCTGCTAGGCTCCAGGGAGAATATCAAACAAGACAGAATATATGGTCTAGCTGAGAAACGTTTTCTGTGAAGTCTGATTCACTCTTGCTCTTCACTTCCAATCACATAGAATTGAACACTCTCTCTTCTGTGCTCTCCCATACTTTCCACAGACTTTGGCCAAATAATATGTCATTCCTTTTAGCACTTTTAGAAACCGTGTTAGACCCTCCTGACAACACGTATGCTACTTAGGGCTAAATGTTCATCTCGCCTGACCTGTGGTGGTTCAGTGGATAAAGCGTCGACCTGGAAATGCTGAGGTCGCTGGTTTGAAACCCTGGGCTTGCCTGGTCAAGGCACATATGGGAGTTGATGCTTCCTGCTCCTCCCTCCTTCTCTCTCTCTGTCTCTCCCTCTCCTCTATAAAATGAATAAATAAAAAAATAATAAATGTTCATCTCTCCAGTGCTTATCCCACAACCCATTTTGAAGAAGGTGCTCAATTAATGGTTGCTGCGTATAGAAACCTGAACGCAAAACTGAACAAATAATTCAGTACAGCAGCTCCACAGACCAGGAAAGGAACCAGCAGTCCTGGAAGCCAGTGTCCGGTGGCTGTAGTGTGTCTCCACATTCTGCAGCCCACTCGTGGCCAGGAGAGGCTGCAGGGTGGCTGTGACGGGAACACCGTAAATTGCATTAGAGCGCCTTAGGCTATGCAGCCTGTAATGACATGACATATGTACATCAGCGCTGATTAAAACCACACTGAGAGATCAAATTTCAGGAAGCAGCAATAAAAAAGTAAAAGAACATTGAATTCTAGGTACATAATTATAAAAATCTAATTTGTTGGACAACTTGCCAAATATAGCATGGTTTGCAAAGAGTCAGGATCGGTACAGAGGTCTGGGAGACTCAGAGAAAGCTAACCTGCCGTCCACTCTGGGCAAGGTCTCCTAAGGTGCTTTTCAAATGTGAGATAGAAGATGACTTCATCTGCTATCATGGGACAGATACTTCAGAATCCCTTTCTGTGTTTCAGAAGTGGCAGGCACGATGTGTCACAACCGTTTCTGTGAAAAGGATGGGGAAGATCACCTACAGTAGTCCATTAAAGAGAACTAGTTGAATGCACCGTCATTTAGTAAACATACAATAAAAATAGAAGTTGAGATTTTTCTATTGCTCATTTTCTCCTAGAGGTTATGAAAAATTTGTTCCAATCATGAATTAACATCCCAAATATAAAAGAATGGAGAGGATATACCAGAAACATTGGCTGCCCGAGTGAATGACTGGCTTGCTCCTGAGAGAGCTCCGGGTACTGAAATTGCTCTTGGATCAGTCTTGGAAGGACATGACATAGTGTCTGAGTCAGGAATGCTGGCAATGAATAGCTTCTCTCCCGTGACTGGCGTTGGCTTGTCAAGAAATTAGGGGAGCTAACTGCAATATGGCTACCCAGGGCTTTTCCTGCTTATTCTCTTCCTATCACTAAATCGCAGGGAAGTAGGATCTCAGAGGCCAATCAATAAGAAAGATAGCCAAAGAGCATCTGATAGTAGTAGTGCTCCACGTGTGTCATAACAAACTAACAGTGTGATTTGGCCACTGAGACAGATAACATGACTGTCGGCAACATGTACGAGATAAGAAAAGTTCTCTCTCACTGTGCAGCAATCAGACTGCAGCTGAAGCTCCCTGTCCAGTTCTGAGCAAGGTGCTTCCAGAGACACCGGTGAGTGGGAGCATATTCAAATAGAGAAACTGGCAAAAGAGGATAGGCACAGCATGGCATCCGAACAGTAGCTGAAGGAGCCGGAGATTCTATTTCCTCTTATTTTTCTGGAAGGTGATAGTCCTCAAGGGAACAAGAAAAATCTCATCAGATATTTGAGGATCTGTATATGAAAGCTGAGCTAAACTTATTCTGAATGGGCCACAGGGTGGACATAGATATCAGATCAATATAAAAGAGGAGCTTTCTAACAATTAGCTGAAGGTGGAAGGTTTTGCCTCACAAGGGAGGGAGCCAGCTATGTAAGATGTGTGGGAGCAGAAGCAAGGTATTTGTAGAAAGGGCTTCAGCTTTGGGTAGGAAGTTAGAATGCCATAAATACTGGGCCATGGGGAGTGCCAGCTCACTCGGGAAAGAGGTCTCCATTTCCGGCATAGTTCTGAGTTCTGTCTGTACAAGTTAAGATACGACGGTTTTCATTTGCTAAATTTGCAGAGGCTATACGTGTAGTAACAAGAGAAAGAAGAGAGGGACCTCAGACATCATCAATGCAATTTTCTCATTTACTAGACAAGGCTAACTCTTGTCACTCGGTCATTTAAAGACAAAGATAAAGGAGAATTTCTGGGGGTTTTTGTTTGTTCATTTGTTTGTTTTTAACTTACCAGTGTTTTCCAGATTTTTCTAGGAGCTTCAGAGGCTGGAATCAGAGTGGTGAGAGTAAGGGTGTCCTGGCCCCTTCGAGCTGCCATGCTTGCTCATCTGCTCTACACAGGCAGTTTTGCATTGATCTTTGCTCAGAGAAAGAACTCCACAGCTAAAAATTCAGAGGCTCCAGTTTATACCAAATAGCGAATCCTCTCTCTCCTGCAGTTCCCATAGTAGATATAATGAAACTCACTCCCCGCCTCTTAAAACGCCATCAGCTGCTGTTTTGAGCACCTCTCACCATAAGCACCCAACTGAGAGTGAACAAATTGTATATATTTGGGGATTTACTGGCTCAGATCTATTATTTTCCTCCTGACTTGTTCTGCCACCGTGTGTCACTGCTCTGTTTTTCCTAAGCCACGCCTTATTTCTATGACTGTATTTATCTAACTGCTTCTAATCTTTTCTCTCACTATGAATCCTTCCAATGTGTCCCAAGCTTTTTTGAGATAGAAAATGGCCAATTTGCTCATTTCAGTAGTAAATAAAAACTATGTTCATCTCTCACTATCATACTGCATGTCACCTCAAATAGCACTGGCCAATCTATTTCTTATAAATCCTATCAGTGCATTCTCAGCTTGCTTTCCTGAACTCTGTTGGCTTAACTTTTTTTTTTTTTTATGTTTCTCCTAACCCTGTGCTCAAACCCAGGTTTGTGATGAATTAATTTCCCTGTGTGCTTCTTGTCAGATTCCTTTGGGGTCTTGAAAGTTTGCGTCTTTCCCATCTCTGTGCCTGTATGTCTTGACTTTCTTCCTTCGTGACATTTAGGAACACTGACTGCTCTATTATTAGTTGTACACTTGGTTCATCATTGTTCTGAATCAATAATGAAGATGTAAAGCAACGCGGGACTCGAGGGGCTGCAGATGACACCTCCCTTCAGCAAGATTCATTTCTATTCATGGGCTGATTCTGTCAGCCTTCCAACCTTGGGAATGTGAAGAGCTTAAGCAATTTGCAAGTAAGATTTTTGACATATTATGTTTTCTGAAAGTCTGACTACATGGGCATATTGCTTATATATTCATTTCCTCTTCTGCCTGATTAGAATGATTTTTATCAATGCATGGCCTTCACAGTTCTTCTTCTTTTTATTTTTTAATTGATTTTAGAATGAGAGGAAGAGAAAGAGAGGAAAAGATTGATTTGTTGTTCCATTTATTTTTGTATTCATTGGTTGCTTCTTGTATGTGCCCTGACTGGGGAATTGAACCTGTAACCGTATCAGGACAATGTTCTAACCAACTGAGCTATATCCAGCCAGGGCAACTCATAGCTCTTTTTCAAGAATGCTTCGATATTTGTTGATTTTTGTCTTTACTACTAGATTCACATTTTCACCAAACTTTAACTGCTACTTTACCAAATAGCAATTATCGGGATCTTTTTGCCCAATAGGCTACACCATCCCTCAGAGGTAGAACAAAGGAACTTTCTTTTTCTTTTTTTTTGACAGAGAGAGGGAGAATATCATAGAGAGGGATAGATAGGGACAGACAGACAGAAAGGGAGAGAGATGAAAAGCATCAATTTTTCGTTGTGGCACCTCAGTTGTTCAATGATTGCTTTCTCATATGTGCCTTGACAGTGGAGCGGCAGCAGACTGAATAACCCCTTACTCAAGCCAGTGACTTTGGGCTCAAGCTGGTGAGCTTCGCTCAAACCAGATGAGCCCACGCTCAAGCTGGAGACCTTGGGGTCTCAAACCTTGGTACTCCACATCCCAGTCCGATGCTCTATCCACTGTGCTACTGCCTAGTCAGGCAGGAACTCCCATTTTTGCTACCCCCTGCAAAGGTGTTAATTACCAAATGTATACCTAAACTGTTAATGTTTACCACTGTGGATTCTAGTTTCATCTTTCCTAGAGACTTTTGTATCTCGTTGGAGAACTCCTAAGAGTGGTCTGCTTTCAAGATCAAAGGAATGAAAGTACAATGATACATCACCCTGAAACTGGTATTTTGGGGGATGGTTTTCTTGCTTATCAATCTTACATTTTATCTCATACAATCGGCACCCAACAAATTGGCAACACAAACCTTAGGGCAGAAAAATTTGGACTAAAAGCTAAATCTGCTAATATTTTTCCTTTTCCTTATCTTAGTGGGGAGTTTGGCAATGGCGCTACCCCTGTGAGTGAGTTAGTGTCTTTCCTTACTTGCTCTTGACTATCAGGATTTTGAGATTCAGTGATTATATCTCTGAATATAGTACTTTAATTTTTTTCCCATTTGGGGCTTGGATGGAATGTTTAAGACTTACAAGATGTAGAATTTGATGGCATTGTGGGAAGGCTCATGCTCAGGAAATCAGGCCGTGCTTTCTCCAGGTTAGGAGTAGAGAGAGAGAGTGTGGTCTGAGTGAACAAGCCTTCACTGATCAGCATAGACCTCCTAGTTTTAGCTTGTCTAATGATATTCAGATATGCATAAGAGTTTGGATTATTTCTCCCCAGTAACAAGAATTGAAAATGCTCCAAATCCAGATGTGTTGGCTGTAAACATAGAAAAAGAGAGAAAACATGGACAATATTTTTGGCATTTTCATAATATGCCTCCAAAGCAGGAAAAAGGCACACAATTCACTTTCTTTGACAAAACTTTAATTAGAAAACCAGACTCCTCTGATTATAAAAATTACACAAGCTGATAAATCTTGGTAAGTTATATAGAGAATAATTTTATGAACATTTTATACCTAATAAAAAAGTTAAAATAATTAACAGCATTCATAAGATTAATTTTGTTTTCACACAGTTTTCTAATATAAAAAAAGCATATAGTCATCAACCTTTATATAAATCCATACATGTTTGTAATAGCTTTTCATAATGGGAAGGGATAATGTTCATATTTAAATAATGATATTAATAATAGGCAATGAATCAAAACTGCCCAAAGCTGAAGCATGATAAAATTTATGATCAGAGTTGCTGAGGAAACTTTTGAATCTTCTGGATTCAGCAAAAATTGATCTTTTGGAAAAAAAACCTAGACCCAACAATTCATATTGTGAGAGTGTTGCCCTACTTGAAAAGAATATTCCGTACGATCAGTGTTGCTCTACATGTTTTCCGAAGAATCACTTTTCCTTTTCTTTCAACAGTTTTATACCAGAGTGATGATAACCATGTGCTGGTGTATTGTGCTATCTACAGAAAGTGGAGTCAGATAAACAGTAAACCGGAAATCAGACTAGTAAAAACAGATGCATATTGACAAAACAGTTTTCCACTGAACACACAATTTCCTGTAGCGGCTAACTACAGGACACTTGTCCCAGAACACTACATCGTTTAAAAAATAGCTTCCTTCTTAAAACTTTTACCCTGGAGCAAGGCAGCATCAGAGCCACTTCCTGACAGTTGACTTTTGGCAAGATAAAAGAATACCTCTTGTGTCCAAACAGGAAATGAAGTGATCATATGTAGTATTTATACTTCTTCATTGCATTTTAATTTTTTTCCCCATATTTCATTGGAACGCTGACCCAATTTCGTACCATTGCCAAACCATTTTAATCTATAGTGTTTCAGTTCAAAGTGCTGCTGTGTCTTGGCAATAGTATTCACATATAAACGCTCTAAATTCTAATTTTCATTTAGAGAATGGCAATAAAACTGTTGTGAAGCAAATCGTCTTGTAAAGGTGGCACGGGATTGAGCCCACAGATATTAAACACGTGGATGGTTGTCATTATATATTCTTTCACAAGCGGGTATAGCATACTATATAATTAGGACTAATTCGATATCAGTACTTTGGAGACTAAGGGTATACATTTAAGGAAGATATTCATTTCATATCTCAAACTCAGATCCAAACACAAACATTTTTTTAAATATTTCAGTTGATTTAGCTTGTAAGCTAGAGTGACAGAACCAGACCATCTATGCACATTTTAACTTGAGTATTGTCCATGCTGTCTCTTGTTGTACCTTCCCTAGGATGTGTTTTTCTATAAATTATATACCAAGTGAGAGCCCTGAATGAATACCGCAGTGTATATATAGGAGGTGGAAGGTTCTCAGATAGAAGTATACTCGATTTTGTAGCAGGTACACTCAATTTTAAATTGAGTTAGACTTAAGAAGACAATCTGATTTTATTTTTAATATTTATGATCTTGCTCTGTCAATAAATTCTTTATGGAGGACAAAGTAATTGTGTGAGGGAGAAAAACTGTATTGATTCTGCTTACCTTAACTTCAAGATTCAAGTAGATAAAAATACATATAAATAGCTATTTCAGTTCAGAACAAGGCAGAGATGAAACCATTAATGGAAATAAAAGCTATCACATCAACTATTATGCCAAGCAACTATCACCTGCAAAACTTAAAGAAATTTGCAGATGCTGAAACCTATGTGATATGATTAATAAACCATTTCCTGCTAGACTAAATGACATTATTTTGGAGAAATTCTCATTTGGATAACCAAAGGCATA
This sequence comes from Saccopteryx bilineata, assembly GCF_036850765.1. Classification (NCBI taxonomy): domain Eukaryota; kingdom Metazoa; phylum Chordata; class Mammalia; order Chiroptera; family Emballonuridae; genus Saccopteryx; species Saccopteryx bilineata. The sequence continues at coordinate 26,345,540 of NC_089490.1, read as the reverse complement.
TAACCAAAAGCAGTAAGACATTTGAAAAAGCAACAAGACTCCACTCTACTCACCATCCCAGTCAGAGTCTCTGTGGATGGAACTAAATAATAAATCTGCTGATATTAAACAAACACAAATAAGTTCTATACTAACAAAAATTTAGATGATGAGAAATATCTACCAGAAAGGGAACCGATTACAGCAAATAACACAACTGTGCAGAAAATGTTTTCTGTATTTCTTCCCGAATTGATAAATTTAAACTACAAAATTTCTCTTTAATTTTTTTTAGCCATAGGAGGACTAGTTAATGATCTTATAGAACCTGTGATTTAAATATGAGCATCTGTTTTTGAGGCTGATTAATGAATCATTTATGTGAGTTTGGAAGCAGCAGGTAGAATACCAAGAAATAACTCATTATGTGGGAAGAAGGAAATGTTCCTGAGCATCAGATGATATATTTCCCTTCTGTTTATATCTGGCTGGCTGTGGGTGATCATGTACATAATCCTAAAATTCTGGCTGAAAATGGCTTGGGATGGTATCTTTGTGCTCCTTAGCTGAGCAGAAGTAGAGCAATTGCTGTGATAACCTTTCACTTATTCAACTGTATTCCTCTTCCGTTTTTCCACTGACAAGCTAGGATATGAACAACATTCCTGCTGTGTCAAAAACAACCGTGGCTCCCATTAAAACTAACGCTACTGATAAATATTTAAGAACATAAAAGGCTAAATGTCAACATTATCAGGCAAGGAATTCATGGGCGAAATACTTTCAGATTTATTAAGAAGTCTACCTTGAATTACTTAGTAGACAATGAGATGCATCTAATGGCTTCAAATTTATAATTGAAACACTTGGAGCTTTCAAGGTCCTCCTGAAATTGGTCCACACTATGCTTTTAATTTCCTCCCTCCCTCCCTTCTTTCCTTCCTCCCTCCCTTCCTTCCTTCCTCCCTCCTTTCCTTTCTTTCACCCTCCCTCCCTCCCTCCCTCCTTTTTTCCTTCCTTCCTTCCTTCCTTCCTTCCTTCCTTCCTTCCTTCCTTCCTTCCTTCCTTCCTTCCTTCCTTCCTTCCATCCTTGCATCTTTTCTTCCTTCCCAAAATACTTATTGAATGCCTCATTTGTGCCTGTTACTATTCTAGGGTACTGGGTTTACAGCAGTTTATAGAACAGAAAAAAGTTCTCTGTCTCCATAGAGCAGAGATCTACTGGGACAGAGACACAATAAACAAATATCATGACAAAGAAGCAAGAAACCTGACTATATTTTTAAATAGTTATGAAGGCCATTCTAATGATGTGATATTTAAATAGAACCCCCCCAAAAGTGAAGAATACTTATGGCTATATGGGGAAAAGGAGCAATCAAGGTGGTGAGCGTAGCAAGCACAAAGACCCATGGGGGTGGGACATGCTTGGTTGAGAGAGGACAACGTGGATGAGGACACAGATTGGGCAGGGCTTCCCTCTGTCATGCCTCTTGCACCAGCATTAACAGCTTTGGATAACTGCAACCTTTGCTTAAGAAGATCCAATGCATTTTTAAGGCCTTCCTGAAGTTGCATTTCATTTTTTTTTTTTTTTGAGAGAAGGGAGACAGACAGATTTGGGCATGCATCTCAAGCTACCGGGATCTACCCCGCAACCCCTGTCTGGGGCTGATGCTCGAACCAATTGGGCCACTGGCTATGGGAGAGGAAGAGGAAGAGAAAGGGCAAAGGGAGGGGGAGAGAAGCAGATGGTCGCTTCTCTTGTGTGCCCTGATCCGGGATCAAACCTGGGATGACATATGCCAGGCTGACGCTCTATTCACTGAGCAAACATGCCAGGGCCAGTTGCATTTCCTTTATGTCGGGTTTCCCTTTAATGCCAACAGGCTCTGATACTCTGATTCTCTTGATGCTAAAGTATGAACCATTCAAGATATCATCAACCATTTTCTGTGTTTGACCACTCATTACTGTTTCCTCTTTTAGCATCTCCAAATAGATTTCAAGCAACTAAAGTAGAAACCACATACTACATTTTCTCTGCTCCTTATAATGCATAAGACTGAGTTCTAGGTAAATAAATGAAAGAAATATATAAAATTATGTTTCATTAGGGAAAAACAAAGAAACTTGCACTCAAAATAAGAAATTTAAGAATGTTGCCTTCAAAAACAAAAACAGTAGTTTGGAACTCAGTTGATACCTTCTGATCTGTCTGATGATTTATGTCAATTTTCATCTTAATCTAAAGATTTTTTATTTAGATTCTTTTTTCCTTCCCTGCATAAAATGAGTCTCTTTTTTCTTTTTTATAATAGTATTAATACCCATTCCCCTTAATGTCTGCCTTCATTTATGCTTTTTTTTTCTCTGAATTTATACCTTCAGTTTCCCATGATACTGTTACTTAGCAGGATCAGAACTCTCCATGGAGCAGAGGATTTTAAACACATCAGAGAGGAAAGCAAAGGGTAAAATCTAGTAAGCCTCTAGTTTATTTGAACCATTTCCTTGTGGTTCATCTACTGAAGCAGGGTAACTAGGTTATGAATGAGCAAAAGGAATAAATACTTTCATAAAAGTTAATATTTCTTCTCCAATATGGCCTTTATAATATTTAGACTTGGCATAACTTTATCCACACTTTTCATCAGTTCAGAAGATAGTGTAGTCCATCGGAGGAGTCAGTATTGATGTGCCCCATGCAAATTAAAAGTAGAAGAGAAGAAGGTGCCACGTATGCCTCTCACATCTTTGTTTGGTGGAATATGTCAATCTCAGGGCAGTGTTTGAGGTCTCACGATCCTTCCGTTGTGGAAATGGATAAACATTAGGACCCTAATATGGAAAAGGAACAAAATTGTTTTTCCTCCACCCATAGATGAACTCCTCTTCCCCAAGTTAGTCATGATTTTTCCTTTCTTTAAGCCGTCCTTTTGAATATGTTTCGGTCATTGCCACACCAAATAAACAAGAGAGGAGGTGGCAACAAGGCAGAAAATGACTCCTTCTTTGCTGATATAATTTCATAAAACAATTTTTCCTTTTTGTGTTTGAGGTTTTTTTCTTTTCTTATCTGTGTCTTAATTCTTCCCTGATTGGTCTATTTCTCAGTATTTCTTCCTTTGGGTCAAATGATGAGTTCTGGAAGTTATTTACATTTCTATTTTCTAGCTTGTTTTAGTGTAGTAATACCCCGCAAAAGGGTTGATACCTCATGGTTTTAACAATGCAATACCAGTGCATTGTTAATTAACACTGATCCGATAGCTTGCCTGTCCTTGCCTTTCTACCATTTTGTCCAAAACACATCTAGCACTCACTGATATGCCTTTCCAACAAACAAAAATATAACATAATAACTGCTATTTATTATGCAAACACATATTAGCTAAATTTTTGAACAACATTTAGATTCGGTTAACAGCAGGCAAATAATTCTGTTCTTGCCAACATTTCATAACAATTGTTTCAGTTAAAACACATTGTTACTTTCATCTTTTTGTAAGACAGTAAGATGTTCCTCAGAATTACGTGAACATGGCTTTGTCCGTAGCATAGCACTTGGTCTATTACTTGGCACACTGTAATTACTTAATAAATGTTTGCTGGAAGATGAGTGAATGAATGATACCGCTGATTCATTATGCCATTTTACTTTCATAGTTTCCAGGTAACTGCGAATATTTCCACTTGTTGAAAGATTTATTCCTACCAAGAATTATTCTCTATTTACATTGGCAACTTAGAGTTGTAGCTATTATTAAAAAAATAGACAAACAGAGAAAGTGTGCTGTAAGTATTTAGATAAAATCCATAAAGAAAAACTATTGGCACATTTGGTAAGGACTCTTTGGCCTCTAGACACATTTTGGGTGTGACTCTAAGTTTCAGCAAATTCTCTTCTCTACCTGTATAACCAGCATGGCCTTTTACATCATGTAAATCTAGTAATGGTAAATTAAAAAAAAAAGAATTCTAGGTTTGGAAATTACTGCTTTTGCTAGACTATGCCTTAAAAAATATCCCTAGTCTGGTATTCATCATATTTCAATAGCTGCAACATTGAGACCAAAGATCTGCGTGTAGATTTTCAACACTCTGTACTTTTCTTATTGCCCGTTTTTTTTTTTTTGCTTTGTAAACTTCTCAGAGAAATAACCTTACTCATGTTTCATTTATGACCAAAATTTCCCAAGTATCTTAGAATGCTATAGCATTTTTCAAAAGGATGAAAAAGAAAATGTCAACCTATTTTTTTTTTTCAGACCCTTTTGGCAATTTTTTTCCCTCCATATTTTAGTCTTTTAGTCTAGTTCAGCTTGCTTTGCATTTATTTCCTTCCTATTTTAGGAACTATTCCTGGAAATAAAGAAAAAAATCAGCTCTGTAGTGTTTTTAACAAAAACTAGAATCTCAATTAATTTACTCATGTTGATGAGTCATTTTCCCTCAAATATTCTACTTTCTGTGAGGACATAAATCACTTGATTAGTTAGACAGCAGCAATATTATTTAGGAAATGAGAAGTAATTTCTATATAGGCCTGTTTATACTGTTTCCTTTAGAAATTTAATAAATATTCATCTGCACATTGGTAGTAAAGATGTCCTCTAAAAAAACATTTCTTAAAGTTTGCTCCATGGAAAATGAGCTCTTTAAGATGCTCCATGAACATGGTGTCCCACGGTCAAATATATTTGGAAAATATAATATTCTCTTTACCCCACTGAGAAAGTGATTATATACATCCAGGATAATTTGAACAATTATTTTGCCAGTATTGAAGCTGTTTAGAGTAGTTCCTCTTGATGAGACAGAAAGAAAAAGATCTTCAAATGGTCTGGGCTTTGTACCTAATATTTTCACCTTAGAGTTAATGTTTGTCAATATTCTTTTTATGTTTTATCTGACACTAATCATGATCCCAAATGCAGAGGCAGATCAATATTTTGAAGGGCCTGAAGTATATAAGATTTGGGAGTTCCTTTGTAAAACAAAAACATAAAATTATTTTACTTTTGCAAATTGTTATATAAATCTTTGACAGTGTGAACACACTGCATTGGAACAACTCATGTAAGCAAATCACCATCAGGTCCCCTTGGAAAATAACATTAGAATTTAATATAATATTATGTTATAAAATTGTTTCAGTTTCATCCCTTCTGGTTCTTCTCTGAGACCACGTGACACAAACCTACATTCTTAGAGTTGACAGATTCAGCAAATAAGCTACCGGATGCCCAGGTAAATCTGAATTTCAAATAAAAAACAATTTTTTTTTTAGTATAAGTACGTCCCATGTATTGCATCAATCTAACAGAATTATATCCACTATTTATCTGAAATTCAAACTTAACTGATATCCTACATTTTACCTGGCAACCTATGTATTCTAGTCACAGATGAGTTAACACCTCTCCCTCACCCTCCCAAAAATTTCTTCTATTGGGACTTCTCTGAAAATGATCTATTCTTTCATATTCCTGCCTTGGTTCAATATTTCCTATATATTCTCCACGAGAAGATCCTCTTGGGGAATGTTTGTTACAAGTACAGGTTCTTGAGGCACACACTAGTGAATTTAGCAGATTTCCTGGTGGGTTTATGAACAGGCAAACCTGGCAAGCATGGCTCCAATTCAGGCAATTTCATTTCTTCAGCCTGAATGCCCTTATGTATTTTATCCAGCCTTCCAGGCTTAGTGATGAGCTGTCCCTCATACACCCCTTTCCTGGGCAGATTTAACCCAACCACTCTCAGAACGTCTACTGCTGCCACAGCTTCTATGGCAACAGTTCACACGGAGGCAGCAAGTAGCATTAGCATCACCTAAAAACTTGGTTAGAAATATAAATTTTCAGGTCCCATTCCAGACCTACGAAATCAGTAATTCCAGAGGTAGGGCCAGCAAGCCTTGTTGTAATGAGCCTTTCAGGTGATTTTGAGGCACACTCAAGTTGAGAGGGAATCCTTTCTACTAATGCCCGTTACTCCTGTTATAGTTGTGTGTAGCTGTTTCACCTTTGGTTTGTTGGCCTCAATGCTTTGAGAGGTAGCCGCTCCATTGGGCTTTGCTTTGTACTCACTCTCAGTGCTTGCTGAATGAAAGATTTGGCGAGTAAATAAATGAGTGAGTGGATAATTATGGAGTTTTTGCAGTAAGCTATCCAGTAACAGCTGCAACCTAAAGGGTATACACCCTAAAGCTCATACATGACCGAGTTGCTCTGGGATTCTATTGTGTGGCTTCAAAAGCTAAATGTTTGTACATTTTCTCATGTGGATTATTCTCTCTGATCATTTTAATGCTAATATGAAAAAGTATATCTCTATAAAGGTGACATGTTTGAAAGGAAATTATTCTATAGGAAGAATTATTCCCTATTAAATTAAATCCCATCTACTGAATTATGTAACTGCTACACGTAAGGATATGTTGTGAGAATTACATTTTATGTATATACCCATCATTAACCAATGCTGATGCTTAAACGTGACAAGACTTGAACTTTATAATGGAATAAAAGTATGTGCCTTACACAAAACTTTGAAAGAAGGTGATCAAGACCAGCTCTCTAATTAGAGGAGGAACAGTGATCTTGTTTCTAAGCATAAGTTATCGAAAATATTAAGTTCTCTTAAATGCAAACAAATTTCAAGAATTATTTGTTAGTTACATTGATGTTTTCATCATCTAGCTATTGTGGATTATTTAGGTATGATGCATATATACAGATGATAGCATATAACTGAGCAATCAAACATGGAGAAAAAGCACGAAGGATCTAATGTACCTATTTATTTTCCTAAAACTTTTGTTTCTTCCTCTTTAAATCATCTTTTTTTTTACTCTATTGAAATGATGTCAGTATGATGAACCAATTAAATCAATTTTTCTCCCAAACTAGATATGTGAAGAACCAAATTAACTGTTCTGTAAAGAATTATTTCCTGAATCCTGTAAAAACAGCTCATTTTGCATATCAAAACCACAAGAACATGACTATTAAAATATGAATTAGAGTATTCCAGTGAATAGATGATTCACAGAGTGCATCGCTGGTTACTGCAATGCCCTATCAAAGCCAGTAGTATAGTCAATGGTAGAGTATTTTGCTGATGCTTTGGACACTCAAAGTCTTAGGTGCCCAGGCTGCATTAAGGATGTAGATTATGTGCTAGAGTATTGATCACACTCATTTCTTCCTTTTGATTTTCAGTGTTATAACCCTATTTCATGCCATTATCAGTTATCCTTGGTGAGTATAATATCCTTCTAACCATTTCTTTATTTTTTGATTCTGGTTTCCCATCTTCAAACTATTTTATACTTATATTATTGCAGACTAATATTTCTATATCCTGACGCTAATAATATTTTTAAGTATACCAAAGTCAATCAAAGCAAATATGAATTCTTCAGTATGATATTTATAGGTCCCTATACCAAACTTTCTGCTTGTACAAAATTCTACTCCATACTGGAAACATGTACTCAAGTTAAATTGTGTTCATTTATTCAAGAACACATTATGTGCTTTTGTTTCTATATGACTTTGCAAAGGCTGTTCACATTACATGGGATGCCCAGGCCAAAAATCTAACACCATCTTCAGTGTTCTTTAATACACTATATTTCTGCCAGGTTTGGCCCTACTGGAAGAATCTCTCTGCCCTCTAGGTACTCCTTTGGGGAATTTACAAGGTCTTGCTTGTATCATAGTTATAGATGTTACAGATGCCCTTGTCTTATGACTTTAATATTTTCAATCAACATAAGAACTTTATCAATATTTATTGGATTGAATTTGTTGACTCAGTCATCTAAGCCACTGGCTTTGAAATTTGGCTCCTTATTGAACTCACTGGAGGAACTTACAAAAATACTAAGATCAGAGTCCCACTAGTGGAGATACTAACTAATTTAATTGGTCTGGCATACAGTTTGGGTATTGACTTTAAAAATCTTTGTAAGTCATTCAGATATGTGGAAAATTTTGAGGACCAATAGTTCTGCTAATTTTGAGATTACTTGAAATGTCTTTTGGAGTGTGTGTCTTGGCCATGGTCTCCCATGGCTACTTGGCTGGTGGATTTATGTCCATCCCAACTCTGTGAAAAGATAAACTCTTGAACCAGCACTAATATGTGGCTTCTCCATACAACTCTAATCTTAACTTTAACTCCAAGCAACATTATTAAGAAATGCCTATCTCAGGTTTAAAGGTTAAAATATATACCTCCAAACTTCCTCATAATCCTGCTTGCTGGTTTTGGGGAGCACCAATTATTACTATAATTAAGACTAATTATAAAAAGAGTTTATTACATAAATTGATTAGTTTAAAACTATGTACACATATATCCCACTGTGATTTCCAAAAAAAGTAAAAGTGACTCTTAAACATATGAATTAAAAAATAGTTTCAAGCATTTTGACTAACGTGTTGTCCTAAATTTTGCATTTAGAAAAGGGCAGGTGAAAAATCTATTAACTTATTTTCATCCCATGTAATTTACATTTGTACCTTTCTATATAGGCATATTTCATATTTATTTATGATGAAAAGATGGTGTGTTGTACCAGAGGGACAAGTACTTGTTGACAACATTTTTCTCTCATAAAATAATATATAAGGCAAGAATAATAATACCTACTCTATTAGGCAGGTATTATTTGAATTGTTGCCAAACCTAATAATATTAACTGAGATGATTAGTTTGAGTATATTAGTTTGAGTTGATTTCCTGGAAGATTTGGATTCCAGTTGATCCATATCAGTCTCTTGCTCTTGCACATTGAGGAATACCAGATGTACATGAGGTGATCAGATGAACATAGGCATCTGAGACAGATTATGGAGAATCAAACTCATACCCTAAAATGACTCTTGCAAATACGATATTCTAAGCAATTAAGATTTAAATCTAAGTGTTGTTGTTGAGTTTTTGGATCCTTTACTTACCAGATAAAACACAGAAAAGAGGATAGTGATGTTTATATTGTGCAGATTTTTCACTACACTCAAGTACAAGAATATATCTCAGAACAAGCTTTCTCCTCAAGACCCCACTTCTAACTCAAAAAAAGTTCCCATATCATGTGATCCTTACTTTACAATATTCCACCTATAATCACCCTCCTTTGGGTTCATCTTTAACAGCCTTCATCTTGGACAACCTGCTCTCCAGTCTGCTTGTTCTTGGGCATTCCATTTTATTCCAGACTATGGTGCCCACCCCCTCATCTCTCCCTATTAGAAACTTATCCAAGCTTCAATGGGGATCATTTCATGGTGCCTTCCTTCCTTGACTTTCTTGAACATCCCAGCCAGAAGTTTTCTCAGTAGATCATAGATGCCTTCAAGAAAAGGGTTTTGAATATTGTTATTTTCTCAAGGCCTAGCACTAATATAGATGCTCCTAAATTTTTGCTGGGTAAATGAGCATAATCCCAGGAAATAAACATATGCTCCAAGAACCTATCCACGATAAATCTTGACACTAAAATACAACTTAATTTCTAATATTATTTCTTTATGGGTTAATAGCCAACAAACCTTTGGAAATAAAGATATGTCAACATTATTTGACCCCTTCCAATATGCTTATTAAAAAAAAAATAACTAAGCTGCAAAACAGAAACCAAATAAAACTAAAAATTTATTTAAGTTGTTTATTTTACTCTTCAAAAGTTTTGCTTTTTTAAAAACAAATTTCTTACTGACCTTTTCTTTTAAAAAATCATCCCTTTGGTAATTTTCTTTATGTTAAATCACATTCCCTTTTATTTCACTAATAATATATGTAAAGCTCTAAGCTCTAGTATTTCAATTTATTGAGAAGGACAGTTAGTTTTAACATGTTTAAAATTTATTCTTTATATGGGACCTTATTTCTGTGTAATTCATTATCATTATCAAGGAAAATTTCTTAAAAAAACAAAACTAAAAATATCTACCTACAGGTCATCACATTTAAGATTATTAAATAACTCACTTTTCATTAGGTCATAGGCAGACAAGTCAGAGTCAAGAAAATTCTTTCATTTATTTCTTCATTAAATAGATAATTAGTAAGTCTACTAAGCAGATAGACCTGCGCTATATACTGTTTGCTATGTTAGCTGCCATTATTAAAAGCAGTAGGGAATTTCAGCTTGGTGCTCATATAAATAACAATGAGTAATCCTTTTCTCAAACTTCAGTGCTTGCAAATATGTTCACCTGTCCAGTTTAATTTTCTAAGTTCTTCACATCTTTCTAGCTATGCTCGTTCTTACCTAAATGACAAACATATTTTCATTACTCTAAGGACAATTAAATTAAACATAAAAAACCCTCAAACATATTTAAACAAAGAACAAAATATATTAATGATTAAATTGTTAAATTTAGACAAGAAATGGCTATCCAAAGATTTTCATACAAAATTATGAGCATCCTTGTTTAAAAAAATATAAAAACTATATAAAATTAAAAGTTTTAGACAGAGTTTTCTATTTAGTCATGTAAATGTTGTCAATAATTAAGATAATTTTGAAATGACAAAACCTCCCAAAGTCGATTGTGGGTTATTAAATTGTTTCACTATAAGTTTGGCATCCAGTGCTTTTAAATCCTGTGAATGTTGGTTATTTGTGTTCGTAGTGTAATTGCCACTTCATTATTCAAGGGAATACAGTGGGCTTGGGTCCTCAAAGATGTAATATTCTTGGTTTCAGTGATTGGAATTGGTGATGACAGTTCATGATTAATTTCGTCTAGACTTGGAACGGTTTCGCGTGCAGACTAAGGATGTGCTTTGTGCGTAAGCCTGTGTACTGCTCCGGAGCCACCAGCCTATGACTGTCTCCACCTCTATAACTCACCTGCTAAAAAATCATTGGTTCAAACACTTTTACAGTTAATGTTCCTACAGTAATACAATGTAATGCAGTGAGAAGCTTTAAGCAGAGAGTTTTTTTTTTCAACTAATTAAAAATAAATTTCTATAGACTTGAAGTTAGTACAATTATTAGGGTCTAAAAGGGCCATCTAAGTATTTCAGTAACACTTCAGTAATGTATATGTTATAAAGTTATTTGTGAACTTAGAAATTAATAAGCATATGTCTCAGGAATGCCAAGATATTTCAAATTTGCCTTATCTTAACCATGTAAGACTAATTGATATCTATTTTCATGATATTACTTTTAATGCTTATATTCTCAAATTTTTAAAGGAAAACATTTATCACTTTTAGAACTTGTGATTCAATAAAGGATTTAAGAAGTATAGGTTGCTATTTTACATCGTAATATCATGAGATGTTATGTTTAAGAAGTTTAGTTCCTAGCTTAGAAGAATTCCTGTAGGAGAGGAGGCCCAAAGATTCCCCCAAGGTTAGATGAAGTGGTCATGCATTAGGGCATTCCGAGGGACATTTTATATTAACAATAAGAAATGAAGGAGAGTACAGTGAATCGATGGACAGCCCAGCTGGCAGCATACGGGATAGTGATTTAGAAAGAATTGGTAGTAAACACACCCTAGAAAATAAAGAGTAAAAACACTTGTGTCATTTATTTCTATTTTAATATACTATTCCTGATTACAACTAATGGAACTAGAAACTTTTGTTGCTGTTAAAATAAAAAGGTCAAAAGTATTGTAAATAACTTTGCCTAGTAGCATTTTAGCAAATATCTAAGATGATGTTTTTTTTTTTAAGATACATTTATTTATTTATTTATTCATTTTTAGAGAGGAGAGAGAGAGAGAGAGAGAGAGAGGAGAGAGAGACAGAGAGAGAGAGAGAGAAAGGGGAGGAGCTGGAAGCATCAACTCCCATATGTGCCTTGACCAGGCAAGCCCAGGGTTTCAAACCAGCGACCTCAGCATTTCCAGGTCGACGCTTTATCCACTGCGCCACCACAGGTCAGGCTAAGATGATGTTTTTGTAAGTAACTAAGACAATTCATTGGTATTTTTCTTAAGGTTTTTAGCTTTATGCTTTAGATCATAAATTTCTTAAACAGAGTAATCCTGAGGGATTTAACAAAAATTATTATATCTCTGTGTATCCAAAATAGGAAACTAATAATGAAATAAACATGGAAATATTTGTACCATAATTCTCCTTGATTGAGTTATAAGATTAATATAATTATTAAATGTATCTTGACATGTGCAGATCTATGAGGAATAATTTACTTACTTTTATTATAGTTAGAAAAAGCTGGTATATAAATTGTTTCTTTTTTACTTATAGAGAATGGAGGCAAATTTTGGTAATAAACCAAATACAGGCAATTTGGAGATTTTTATGAAGTATTCATATGAGAATATTTGCTTTCTAGAAAGATCTGAAATAGACACAAGGGTGTTTCCCTATTTTGAAGATATTTTGATTTGAAAATATTACAAGTAATTTTTTTGATATTGAAATTTTTGCTCAAAATTCTTTAAGCTTTCCTCAATAAGTAGCTTTAGTTTTGGAGCCCAGAATACAGTTACAAAACAGAAAGCTATAAAGGGTTTATTAGTTTATTTGCACTTTTTTGGTGTGATAACATAAGCCTGTTTTCCTGAATGAGATGTGATCAGAACCAATATGTCACTGAATATTAAAAAAAAATCATGTTCTTGGAGCGAAAGACATTGGAAAATGGTGGTTTGCTATTGAATTGTATTGATAAGACACCGAAGTATCATAATTTCATACTTTTATCATTCTTTTTTTATTTTATTAGAGAAATGATCACTTCGCTTAGCCAGGATTCAGAGTAAGTGGGCTTTTGTTTTAGGAAAGAAATTAAAGTATGCAATTTTAACTTTCATTTCTACAGGTTGTCAGCGTGGGTGAAGAGAGTTTCTTTCTGGTAGTTTTCTTTTCACTACTAAAGAGCCAAAAATTAATGAATGGGACTACATCAGACTAAGAAGTTTTTGCTCAGCAAGAGAAACTGATAACAAAATAAACAGAAAGCCAACTAAATGGGAAATGATATTTTCAAACAACAGCTCAGATAAGGGCCTAATATCCAAAATATACAAAGAACTCATAAAACTCAACAACAAACAAACAAACAATCCCATAAAAAAATGGGAAGAGGATATGAACAGACACTTCTCTCAGGAAGAAATACAAATGGCCAACAGATATATGAAAAGATGCTCATCTTCTTTAGCTATTAGATAAATGCAAATCAAAATGGCAATGAGATACCACCTCACACCTGTTCGATTAGCTATTATTAGCAAGACAGGTAATGGCAAATGTTGGAGAGGCTGTGGAGAAAAAGGAACCCTCATACACTGTTGGTGGGAATGTAAAGTAGTACAACCATTATGGAAGAAAGTATGGTGGTTCCTCAAAAAACTGAAAATAGAACTACCTTATGACCCAGCAATCCCTCTACTGGGTATATACCCCCAAAACTCAGAAACATTGATACGTAAAGACACATGCAGCCCCATGTTTATTGCAGCATTGTTCACAGTGGCCAGGACATGGAAACAACCAAAAATCCCGTCAATAGATGACTGGATAAAGAAGATGTGGCACATATACACTATGGAATACTACTCAGCCATAAGAAATGATGACATCGGAACATTTACAGCAAAATGGTGGGATCTTGATAACATGATACGAAGCGAAATAAGTAAATCAGAAAAAACCAGGAACTGCATTATTCCATACATAGGTGGGACATAAAAGTGAAACTGAGAGACATTGATAAAAGTGTGGTGGTTACGGGGGGGAGGGGGGAATGGGAGAGGGAAAGGGGGAGGGGGAGGGGCACAGAGAGAACAAGATAGAGGGTGACGGAGGACAATCTGACTTTGGGTGATGGGTATGCAACATGATTGAACGACAAGATACCCTGGACTTGTTATCTTTGAATATTTGTATCCTGATTTATTGATGTCACCCCATTAAAAAAATAAAATTATTAAAAAAAAAAAAAAAAAAGCCCTGCCTTTCAGAACTCCAGTTCAGCCACCAATAATAGTAATGACATCCAGCAGAAAACAAAACCTAAGTACAATGCCAAATACTGGGAACTTTGTTTCTTTCTGTTTGCTTAGAGTATATAAGCAAAGGGCATTGAATTTTTCCTCCATGGATAAGAAGTTCGCTTGTAATTTTTACTGAAGTTATTCACAGATTTCTAGATTACTGCGCAACTCACCAGGTAGATCACTAACCCAAAGTCAATGTCAGGTTAATTCTCTTTCTGAACCAAGTTTTGTGCTCTGAGATGTCTGTAGAGAGACAATCAAGCAACTGCCCTGAGAGATTTCATATTAATGAATGTTATATATACCAGAATGCACAGATAGGACTGCACATATGGGTATGTCTTTTACATTTAGCCTGACCTAAATTTACAAAGTAAAAGAGCATCAAGGAAAGGTGATAAATCATATTGCTTTGAAGCTTTAATATATTGCCATTTAGTCAAAGGCTGCATGCCATTTTGTCTTTAAATACCCTTATGAGGTAGCTAGAGAGATCTCTGCCCTTTACAACCTGTGACAGATTCCCTAATTAAGAGCAAGAAAGTCTATTGCTAAAAAAATATGCGTAACTAACAAGAAAGTATAATAAAGTTGTTACTTAAACTCTGCTAAACTTGGGGATATTTGCATTGATGGATTTAAGATATACTTTATCAATACCCAGCAATTTTATGTTTGAGAAGAAAAGATACCAGAATTTCTTGACTTTACCTCAAAATAAATGCTATACACTACAGCAGGGCTCACAGGAATATGAGTTTGGTCTTCTCCAGCTCTCTTCTTGAGGCTACCAATAGCCAGCAAATCAACCAAACAGAATGATGGAAGATATTTCAGTTTCAGGGGGAGATTCTTTTGGCCGTCTTACATTAGATAATTTAAATTCTTCCCACAACATACTGTAGACTGCTGCTGCCCAAATGCAAGGTGATAAATTTATACAGGACTGGAGAGGTACAGCCTTACAATATCTCCACTTCTTTTACCCATGGGAGTCCCTCTTAGTTACTCCTAGGGAATTCTTCAGTGAACTCTTCCGAAGCTGTTACTTCTCCACTAGTTTGACAGAGCCCTGTGGGTAATATGGTTGCTCTAATAACCATGAAAACAGAGGAAAAATAAACCATTTTGGTCCTTGTCTGGCCATGACATTAACCATGTGGGAAGCCAGGACACAGTTAAAAATGATTTTTAGAAATCCAGTTCAGATAAGTATTAATATGTGACATGAAACAAAGGCCACACATCACCAGTAGATGTTTTTACTCCTCTGCTTCTAATATTTCCTTCTGATTTTTAAGACCTCATAATTAGCATGACTTATGAAAACATTCTTAGGAAAAACTGTAACTGGGAAAATAGTAGGGACTGACTTTCTGTAAGTTATAAAAGTATAATTTTAGCAATGATTTTTTTATAAAATGTATTACATTCAAATTATGTGCCTTATAGACAGGCTCTCAGATTAGGGTATAAGCTCATTTAATTTTGACAATATCTTTAGAGGTATACAAGAGATATGATGTCATCTGTAGGCTAGTTATCTGTGATATTTTAGTATATGGTTTCTGATCTTATATATTCCTCTCTGAATTGATTTTCATTTTATAAGTAAATAGTTTTTCTACCAGCAACAGATTCTTATTAAGTACAGAGGAAACATCAACAAAGTATTCATTATGTCTCAAGGATGTACAAAATCAGATCAATGCCAATAGCCACCTTGGAAATGAATAATGCTTATCTGGGAGCTTACCTGAGGCTTTTCTTTCAAGGACTATCCCTAACAGACCACTTCCACACAGAAAATGATCTATGGTTCATGCTTGCTAGCTTATGCTTGGAAATTCAGGAGCAATTTCTCAACAGAAATCAGGTTATGAATCTGACAAATGAGAAGAAAATCTTCAAGTGGGATATATTTGCATGTAATTAATTTGCTAGCAGTTAAGAATCTACAGTTTTGAGGCACCATGCAATGCTCTGTGCTGTATCCTAAACTGTAAAATATGTGGAAATTTCCCACCTGCTCCATCACATCTACATACAGACATCCTAATTTCTAAGCATGTAGACTCAATTCTCAATTCAACATCCTTTCAATCTTATTCCAAATGTTGCCTGACCCACCTCCCCAGAACTTTAAATGCAGAACATTATCTCTTGCCTTTCTAACTAAAACATGATGGTGAATCAAATCTTGGCTATTTAACAGAAACAAAAGTAAATTATTGCTATTATACCTATATATAGCCCCTCCCATGCTGGACCTGATGCAGAGAGACTTTGTTGCTTTTATTTATGATTTTTCTGCTTTCTTTTGGGTAAATGTATTTATTTGTAGTCATGATTTTGGAGATAAACCAGTAAAAAAATTAATTCATTTTCTCCTACACGATGTATTGGCAGATCATTGCTTATAAGGGGTTGTTGTAAATGTCTGCACCACAGTGATGATGCTGAGTATTATATTTAGATTCAAGATGGAGAGATTTCAAGATTCAGCTATAGATGGGCTTTGAATCAATGTCATAAAATTTGTCACAAAATTATTTTGTGACATAGAAGGAGCAAAATGTCTCTTTTTTTTTTTTAAAGGAATATGTGTTTCTACATCCCTTTTGGAATACATTACAGTTTTCAGGTTCACATATCATAAAATTATCAATACCATTCACAAAAATCAACAAAAGAGACTAAACAGAGAGATTCCTCTAGAAAGACATTAAGTAAGTTATTGAGTTTTTCAATCCAAAGGAGACAACATCTAAAGACCAGTTGTAGGCAATGTATTCTCAGAATCACCATGAAATTAGCAAATGCAGGAGATCAAAGTATGTTTAATTACTGACTGACACAGAATCTAGTATGTCCTTTACCTGGAAGCCAAATTGAACCTCTAGGTTTTTCCAGAGGACATTCTAGAAGAGGTTGCTGCCTTAGACATCCAATGAAGGCATTATTTAAATTGTTCCCCTCAGGATGAATTTTCTAGGGAATTTAGGTCCTGGAGACCAAAACCTACAAGGCATTTATTACTAGGTGATAGGAGAATTTCAATAAAAGTTGCAATAACCACGAAAATAGTGTCTTTAAAAATCTATGTACTACTAGTAATAAAGCATGCATAGTGCCAGGCATTCGTAACTATTTGGTCATAAAAAATATGTGACTGCTATTATGACATTTGCAGTCAACTTATAAAAATACATGTAATCTGAATGGCAATAGTTAAGTCCTAGCTCTATCCACAGGCCTAGAAGAATTAGTCTATTATGGGAAGTATCATGGGTAATTACAAAATGGACCAAGTTCTCACTCTCTTGAAATCAACATTCAGGAATGGCTATTAAAGCATCACAGGAGCTTCATTTGTCATAATTCTTCTAAGCTCACAAGGTAAAACCAAGTTCTGTGGAAATAAATAGGAATTAAATGGGAAAGGATCACCCACATTATACAACCACAGTGGAGAGTAATTCTCTCATAGAATATTCATGCACAAATTTCAAAGAGGTTCACTGTCCCTGGAAGAATTCATGAGATGACCTTTAAGTACACTCTTCATTTAAAAAAAAAATCAGCATGGTTAAAGTTAGCAAAGAAGTTAAGAATTTAATTTTAGCCAAATCTCTTTCTACAATTTAAATGGCCATCTCTTTGAAGCTTTATTAACCATCATGGAGAGTAAGCTCTTATGACCTCTCTAATTCAAATATAAATTGTGGTGGTAGAAAAACAAGTCCACATTCCAGTTTAAATTCAGAAAAGCTGTGGGTTTTGCAAACTTGCAATCTCTTACTATAAGGAAAAAACACGTTCCGACAAAATAAAATATTCTACATATCTGAGACGTTTCCTGCAGGTTTCTTCTCTTCTAGGAGTTGATTGACCATCGTCTAGCAGTAGATAAGTTCTTAACTTGAACGCCATCAGTATTGCACAAATGGACAAACGAGGAGTAAACCTGAAAAGCCAGGGAGAGTTGCGCACAAGCTATTGAAAAAGGCAGAGGTTGGGTGTTAACCTGCAAATCATGATCTCATATTTTACAATGCATTTTGGTACTTGGTACATGAAATTCACATATATATATATATATTTGTTTCAGAGTGAGGTTGGGAGGTCAGGGTGATGCTCAGTTCAATTATTCCTGAGCTTAAATTACTTCCTGGGACTGAGTTAGGGTGTTTTGAGTGGTATATTAACTCTTCCAAAACAAGTCATTCCATTTCAATTAATTATTGCTACTGTTCTCTAAAGAGTGCCATGATGTCCCAGAAAAGATAATGTCACTTCCAAAATTCCATACCTCTAGTCACTTGTGCAATGAGAAGTTCATATTTATTTTAGCCACTCTAAGCCTTGAAATAATACCCCCCCACAAAAACTGTTTTACCCCTTCCAAAGAGACAACTATGTAGATGGAGGAGTATGCATTTGGCAAATGGCATATTTGTTTTTTGTTTTTCTACAAATCAGCTGGCCAACTCTATTTGCACGTGAAACAGTGTAAAGTAATTAAGAGAAAAATGACCCAAGTAAGCAAGCTTTTTAAAAATTGGTAAATGCTTCGGAGTATGGCATGTCTTGGCAAGAACTAGAGTGATATGACTGTTATGGGATATCTCTAGTGATTACTTCACATCTTTTGAAAGGGATGTGAAACAAATCTTCTCAAATGATGAAGAATCCTTCTCACCCCCAAGAAAAAACCCAACTCCTCAGAAACTTCTACTTCAGCTATGAGATCATGGTCTGCATATCTATAGTGCCAAAAACCAGTTTATTCTAGCAGAGCGGTTCAGGAGGTAAAAGGCTAGGGTTATCTGTGACATGACTTTCCAAATAATGCAAGAACAATAACCCTATGTTTATGGCAATTATTTCCCATACTTCATCTGTTGTTATTGTGCCCAGATGAACACAACTGAAAAGACATAGATCATTTCTAATAGAAACTTAATTACCTCAAGGTAGGACAAAACAAACTCCATTGAACAAAACAAAATTTGGTTAAATGTTTTTATATTAGAGACAGTTCTCCCTTCCCTTAATATGTGGTAAATTATTTATAAAAAGTAATGCTTGGTTTGTTGCTTTTTACTTCTTTTATCTATAAGTTACATTTCCAAAGTCTACATCTACTGTAACTCTTGTCTAAACTTAACTGAGTCCAGGAATTGGCTTTTTTATTTCATTTTAGATTTTAATATTTTAAATTCAATTAAAATATACAGCCAAAGTTGGTGGGAAACAGTAGCTTTCTTCCAGAAAAAAAAAAAGCTTACTAGCGGATTTTATAATCATTGGACATTTGTTCAGTCCTATCTGAAAATTAATTTATTCTACTACTTAGCATGGGAAAAGGCATTTCCTATGTAATTTTCCCAGTAGTTTTCTGTGATAAGAAGCACAGCATCAATCCAAGTAAGCACCCCACAGACTGAGTCTATCCTCTGGGGAGCAGTTTTAAACTTTAGCTCAATGAAAACATTTAACCCCAATACATTTTTTAAGAGAGAATTCTGCAGCAGTTACAAGTAATATGCCACCTGTGAAGGGCTACAATTACCCTTGGGCCAACTGAGGAGCGGTTTTCAAGTACAAGAACAATGATAGCACAAGAAGATACAAAATGATATTGCAGTAGTTATAGTGACCACTACGATAGTGACTGTGGCCTGGGTCAATGCTTCAAATATCAATGCAAGGAACACAATAGACTTTATAGGATTTGAATATTTTCTTTACAATAAGAGCCAGTTGATGGCACATGATGAGCGATGGTGGTCCATTTACTCTATTTCATTCTACAACAGATTTCCTAGTTATGTCTCCTTTCTTCTATATTCCATAGCAGTATATCTTCACCATCTAAAATGAGAACACTATAACTATTGAATACTCCAGCTCACATACAAACACACACATATACATACACACAAACACAAAGACACGTGCACACACTTGTGTGCCTTTATACACATATGTATAAACACTATGTGTCAAGTGCTCACTTGCGGTGAGTGAGCTAGCTGAAAGCAGCCAAATCAGCCTCCTCAAATACAGAGAACCATTAAAAATCAATGAAATGCCATATCAACTATTAAACATTGTTCATGTGGTAATTAATTCAAATGCCTTTTGTGTTTTTTACTAAGTCATCCAAAACAAGATCTCAAAGACTGACAACATGATAGGTACAATCTAATAGATTTACAGTCTTTTTATTTTGCTTAACACAGTTGAAACACTTGAGTTGATTTTGAATGGCCATGAATGCTCCTATGTTCGGCTAAGGCTGATTTGACTTTCTAGGGAAAGGCCAGCCTGTCTGCAAGTGGACATCTCCCTCCACATAAATGTCAATGTACACTACAGACAAATCTAACTATATGTATATATAACATATATACATATATATGTACACATAAAATGGGTTGGGAAGTCCTTTGGTTTAGACGGGATTATATATGTACTTCCCAAGTGCATAGGTTTCCTTTGACCAACCTATTCATAAAACAAATACGAAAAGTGTCATGGCAATTTTGACATTTTCTATGTCTTTTTTCCCTATTCGGAGGCCCCCTTTCTTCTCTTCTCCATCTGTCCTAAGCATTTTATTTTTTGAAAGCTGTTGATTCTTTTGGCCTTCTAACACTTCACTGATTCATCCATTCCATGAAAGAGCTCTAAGATCACATCCAGAAACTTATCATTAGTGGAGAACAAGATTGCAAAAAACTTTCCCCTCTTCTTTGATCCCCTCTCCCCCCCACCCAGGAGCAAACACCGTGGTGTGTCATGAATAATACACTCTTGATCTGACTTGCCTCGTTACCCCTGGCCAGCCCAAGCAGCTGAGGTCTGAGCTGTACTCGCCCTGCATCGTTGTGCAATACTGGGAAAGACAAACTATCCATTAGTCTGCACCCTTCAGACTGTGGTGACGTGATCAGGATTCTCTTGAATTTCTATGCATTCAATTTCTTCTCTCTCCTTTCGTTTGGCACGCTTCTTTTTCTTGTGGTGCTTTTTGGAAGGGGGGAAAAAGGTTAGGAACACAGGTAAGATAACAAAACAGTGCAGAAGTGTGCAACCCCCGGTGAGCAGCAAGCATTTGAACAGTGTGAAGGTCAGGTTCGAAGGCACAAAGAGGAGGGGGACCAACCCAATAAGAAAAGAAGTAACGTTTTGCAAAATGGCTGTCCCATGCTCTTGCAGGGAGCTTTTTATACACTGTGTTCGGGTGTGCTCGGTCGCTAATACAAATGTATAAAGCAGCGGTGCACAGTGGTCAATGGCGAAGTTCAAAGTGTAGATAAGGCACAAGATAGAGATGCAATCCATGTCGACGTTCCATAACGTCATTAAGCCCAGAACGCCCAGCTCAATTGAGGTGACACTAAGAATTATCCAGAAGTTCCCCAGAGGGTGGATCACTAGGAAAAAAGTCAGGATTAACACCAGGAGAACACCGAAGCCTGCAATCAGAACAGGCACGATGACGGACAGGCCGTAATGGTCCATGAACACAAAGGAGGGGTTGAACACTATGAATCGGATGCTCTTTGAGAGGGACAGGGGCCTCAGCTTTTCCAACACTTCTATGACTTCTCTCTGCTTGTCCCTGGTAGTCCTGGCCACCAGATACAAGCGAGAAGCGATGATGTTGTTTTCATCCCCGGCCTTGGAGAAGATGATGTCGTTTCGAAAATGCTGGAATTCTGGCTTTTTTAAAAATGAACTCTGCAGGACACTGATAAAGTCGCTCTTGTTATTGGCACTGATGTTGCCGCCTTTCAGGAACTGGTAGTACTGCTCCACCCAGGACATCGCCGTGAACCCACTGCACAGTCTCCGCAGATCCTCCTGGACGCTGCTGTTCCAGTACTCGAGGGGCTCGTAGACGTAGAATCCTATCACGGGGCTGTAGTTGCTGAAGTATTTCTGCTGAACCATGGCGTAGGAGACGCTTGGGGAATCACTGGCTAGTAGATTGATGATGTTGGCTCGGTCGCTGATCTGCAGGCACCCCATGAAGGAGAAGGAGGCGTAAATGAGATAGAGGATGACAACGAATGGCTTCACGTAGATGTTGGTTATCCACTCGTTGTAATGTTCACGGAGGAAGTGCTGGATGAAGTGGTGCTGGTAGGGGTTTGTCTCGTGATGGGACGTCTGCTGATGTCCATCGCTCATCACCGTCTGGAACCACACGGGCTTGCGCTCCAGGTACTCCGCGGAAGGAATTTTACAGCAGAAGATGCTGTGATAGCGGTTTTGTTCTAGTTGGCCAGCGAAGACCAGACAGGAGCCAAAGAAAGAAAAAATGTAAAAGTAGTTTAACAGAATGGACACACACATGTTCTGACAGAAGACCTTGACAGCCTCTATGTTTGTGAATGGGCTGGCACCCATGCCAAAGGTAATGAGGTACAGGGAGCTGGTCATGGTATAGGTGACCATCACATCAGAATAGGCATCTGCTACCCTGTCTTTGAAGGGCAAATTTTCTCTGGTTCTCCGCCATCCAGACAGAAGCTCAAATACTCCTTTTGTTCCATGACCTAATTTAAGAAAAGAAGAAAAAGAATAATTGTTTTTATTTTCTCCTATGGTTCAAGCGAATTTCTGATAAGTTGTCTATGCTAAACAATACCTTATACTCTAATCCTCATATCAGGGTCTCAAAGTTTGAGTTATATGACAGGACATATGTGCTCCATGTCTCCATTTTTTTTTTTTTTAAATTATTTTTATTTATTTATTCATTTTAGAGGAGAGAGAGAGAGAGAGAGAGAGAGAGAGAGAGAGAGAAGGGGGGAGGAGCAGGAAGCTTCAACTCCCATATGTGCCTTGACCAGGCAAGCCCAGGGTTTTGAACCGGCAACCTCAGCATTCCAGGTCGACGCTTTTATCCACTGCGCCACCACAGGTCAGCCCATGTCTCCATTTTAAGAAAGCCCAGACTTCTTGGTAAATGTTGGGAAAAAGGAAATATTTATCTGTTTATTAATTTGACAAGTTGTAGTATAATGTGACATTAGCGCTACACATGTCTCCTTACATGGATTATAAATTGTCGAGGGCACTGGCTGTTATTTGTGAAGCTTCAGATGCCCCTCAACACCAATTTAGTGCTTCATCAACTGATGTATTGACTTATAGTCCATAACCTCCATTTCTAGCTGATTTACATGGTGATTTAGAAAATTATAAAATAATTTTAAACATTTAAAAATGGCTTTAAATTGATTTTACAATGTTAATAATCTGCTTAGTGGCCAAATGGCTTAGAAACTGATTCCTATAGAGTTGGTTAACATTGGATGTGAGTTTGACTGGTGGTGGTGCAGAAGATAGAGCGTCGACCTGGGATGCTGGGGTTTCAGGTTCGAAACCCTGAGATCACTGGCTTCAGTGCAGGCTCACCAGCTTAGGCACAGGATAATCGACATGATCCCAAGGTCACTGGTTTAACTCAAAGGTTGCTGGCTTGAAGCCCAAGGTCACTGGCTTGAGGAAGGGGTCACTGGCTCAGCTTGAGCCCCCCCAGTTGAGGCACGTACGTATGAGAAGCAATTATGAACAATTAAAGTGACACAACTATGAGTAAATGTTTCTTGTCTCTCTACTTTTCTCTCTGGAAAAAAAATTGGATATGAGTAAAAATAAATCTTCTACTGGGTTACATGAAAGACTGGGCAAGACCTTCAGGTTAAGAGATCACAGCAAGCATTTCTTCTGGGTTCTTCACAGAGCTTTTATTGACAGAAGGGTATGCTGACAAAATGTTTGACTTTTTGTAACCAACTTCTATGTACACTTTGACAAGAGTAAATAGACAAAATGTTTAGCAAACAAATACCACGTGAACACCTACTATGTGCCAGAAACTGTTAGATACCGAGATCTTTTATTTAAGTAACTTGATAGCCCTTAAAATACTGTTACTTGTTTTTTTAAAAAAAACAAGATCAGAAATCATAGTTATTATACAATACCTGCAAATTCTCTTCTCTTCACTTGCCTGAATTAGCTATGTCAAGTACTATCCACAATAAATATTTGATAACTAACTGAGTGGAAATCTTCATAGATATGTCTTGCTATTGTAGCTATTACAGTATATATACAAAGCTTTTCCATGAATAGATAAAAACTGTGCTTTAGCTGTTCTCCAAGAAATCTATTAGACAAAAATGTGGCACAAAGGTATAAAATGAACTAGTTTAAGAAAACCTGGACAATGGACTTTGTGTGGCACCTAGATATTGGAGTTCTGGGTTATAGACCCAATTTACTTAATTGTGCTTTAACATATTGTCACAGCTGGGTCTTACTATTATCACTGACTTTGTGTTGTTGATAAAGTTTGCTAACTGGCCTACATAATTCTTTTCCTTCTTTATCATTTTTATTTGGGACTACATTGTACATAATTTCTTATCTTACCTTTCAACTAAGGGTTGTTCATATAACATATTTCTGGATGATGTGATGTAACTGAAAGTCATTTAAGTGTTCTTGGATAGGAAGACTTAACATCATTAAAATGTCCATACCACCCAAAGCAATCCATAGATTCAACACAATTCCTATCAAGATATCAATGGTATATTTCACAGAGCTATAACAAATATTCCAAAAATTTATATGGGACAACAAAAACATGCTGAATAGCTACATTGATCTTGAGGAGGAAAAAGTCGGAAGAAGCACATTACCTGATATCACACTATACTACAAGATCATAGTAATCACAACAGCATGGCACTAACATAAAAACAGACATATAGATCAATGGAGTAGAATAAGAGTCCAGAAATAAACCCATACTTTTATAATTAATATCTGACAAAGGAGGCAAGAACCCACAAAGGGATAAAGATAGTCTACTCAATAAATGATGTTGGAAAAATTGAACAAATATGTGCAAAAAATAAAACTGGCCCACCTTCTAACACAAAATACAGTAAACTCAAAATAGATTAAAGACTTAGATGTTGGACTCGAAACCATATAGATGGTTAAATATAGGACATGTCTAGTAGCAATATTTTGTCTGATATATCACCTCAAACAAGGTAAACAAAAGAAAAAATAAACAAATGGGACCACATCAAATTAAAGTTTTTACACAGGAAAGGAAATAATTAAAAAAGTAAAAAGACAACCCCCTGAATGGGAAAACATATTCACTGATGCATCTGATAAGAGGTTAATGTCCAAAATTTACAAGGAACTTATAAAACTCAACACTAAAAACAAACAAACAAAACCCCCCCAAATAATCCAATTAAAAAAGGGCAAAGAACCTGAATAGATGCTTCTCCAAAGAGGACATACAGATGGTCAATAGACACATGAAAAGATGCTCAATGTCACTAATCATTAGAGAAATGCAAATTCAAACCACAACCAGGTACTACCTCACATCTGCAGAATGACTATCATCAATAAATCAATAATCAATTTTTGGTGAGGATGTGGAGAAAAGGGAACCCTCATCCACTGTTGGTGGGAATGCAGACTGGTGCAGCCACTGTGAAAAGCAGTATGGCGTTATCTCAAAAACTTAAAAATGGAACTACCTTATAACCCAGTAATTCCAATTCTGGGAATATACCCAAAGAAACCCCCCCAAAAAAACTAATTCAAAAGAATATATGCACTCCTATGTCCATTGCAGTGTTATTTACAATAGCCAAGATTTGGAAACAGCTCAAGTGCCCATTAGAACATGAGTGAATAAGAAAGCGGTGGTACATTTACATAATGGAATACTACTCAGTGGTAAAAAAAAAAAGGAAATCTTCTTTTTTGTGACAGCATGGATGGACCTGGAGGTTATTATGCTAAGTGAAATAAGCCAGGAAGAGAAAGACAAGTACCATAGTTTTCACTTATATGTGGAATCTAATGATCAAAATACACTAACAAACAAAAAAGGAACAGACTCATAAATATGGAGAACAGACTGACAGCTGTCAGAGGGGTGGGGGGACTGAGAGAAAAGGTGAAGGGATTCAGCAGAGAAATAAGTTATAGACTGAGAAAACAGTGTGGGGATTGCAGGAGGGAGGGGGTGGGAAGTTGGGGGAGGGTGGAGGGAGATAGATGGTGATGGAGGGAGACTAGACTTGGGGTGGTGAACACACAATACAGATGGGGTATTACAGAATTGTACACCTGAAACCTGAATACTACTACTACTACTAATAATAAAAGGGTGCTTATCAGAAAACTAGGAGGAAGTTTGTCCTAAAAGACATCATGGCACCACCAAGAGCCCTGGCCTACCTTCCTTTTGAATTTTAATTAATGAAAATCAAATCTCCATTGTCTATGTCATTTTAAGTAAGGCTGTTTTATGAAGATGAACCTAGTCCTAACCAACAATTATGGGGATTTAAGGCTTTTTGCTTTATAGTGAGACTATGGAATGTACAGGTTTAAGTGTATATAATGCTGATTGTGTGTGTTTGTGTGTGTGTGTGTGTGTGTGTGACAGAGACAGAGAGAGACAGCAAGAGGGACAGATAGGGACGAACAGACAGGAAGGGAGAGCTATGAGAAGCATAAAATCTTTGTTGTGGCACCTTAGTTGTTCATTAATTGCTAGCCAGCGACCTTGGGTTTAAGCTGGTGAGCATCGCTCAAACAGATGATGAGCACACGTTTAAGCTGGCAACCTCTGGGTTTCGAACCTGAGTCCTCTGCATCCCAGTCCAATGCGCTATCCACTGCACCACTGCCAGGTCAGGCAATGATTTTTGATTTTAAAGACACATTGGCCCACCTACACTGGGAGTTATTATTAACCTTTAATTATTATTGCATTGGAGATTTTCTTATTCCAAATATAACACCTATTTAATCTCCAAAATGTTCTTTTCTGGTCCTCCCATCAGGAAAGATCTTTTAACCTAACGAGTAGAATGGCACTTAGGTATAAGGTAAGGTTTGTTTGTTTTTTTGATAATGATCTATTTCTTCTTACATTTAGTTACTAGCCCAACATATATTTACACTGAATTAAGGCTAATGCTTCTTTTTTTCTTTACAGAGACAGAGAGAGAGTCAGAGAGAGGGATAGACAGGGACAGACAGACAGGAATAGAGGGAGATGAGAAGCATCAATCATCAGTTTTTCATGCGCAGTGCGACACCTTAGTTGTTCATTGATTACTTTCTCATATGTGCCTTGACCATGGGCCTTCAGCAGACTGAGTAATCCCTTGCTCGAGCCAGCAACCTTGGGTCCAAGCTGGTGAACTTTGCTGAAACCAGATGAGCCCGCGCTCAAGCTGGCGACCTCGGGGTTTTGAACCTGGGTCCTCCGCATCCCAGTCCGACACTCTATCCACTGCACCACCGCCTGGTCAAGCAAGGTTAATGCTTCTTAACATCAATTGTTCAGTTCTACCTTCTGCAAGACTCCCAGACCAAACAGGATACTTCTTCCTTTATTCCCTTGACAAAAATGTAATTTTAGGAAATAAGTTAAAGTAATTATTTAGTTAGAGCACTTCTTCTGAAATGAGGAGTCTTTCTACCTTTGTAGCCCCAAGGGGAGAAAAGACTACATGGGACTATTGCTAAATCTGGCTGGCCTTTGCTGGTGGTCACTTTTATGGAATATTAGGTACACTCTGCAGGCCATAGTGTTGCTTATATAATACGAAGGGCTATAATGTAGAAAGATGTACTAAACTATATTAGCTTAAGTAGTCAAATTAAGTGTGATAAAAGACTGGAAACACAATTTCAAAACTTTATTTTATCTCATTTATAGATTTAGGTATTTTACAAGGTATTCCTATCACTATTCACTCATTTGATTCTCACTGTAATTGAGCTACATCCTAACAGTTCTGATTTCTTACCTGCTTAACTCAGGGTAATCTCTCTCCCCATGTTAGTTTTATCTTCTTAGTTTTGTTCATCCTATTTTCTCTGCCATGTAACACCTTCTCTTTATTGCTGGTCATTTAATTGAAATTCTACCCATTGGACAGTTAAGGGTCAGCTCAATTCTTATCTTTGCCAAGAAGCTATCTCTGACAATTCCAGACAAACTGATTTTTTTTCTGTTCCCTAAATTTATACTGTGCCAATTATTTACTTGTTTTGACACCCAACCATGTGCTGTTTTGCTCGTGAACAAAATGACTTTCTCAAGATATGTTCCTTCTCTTGGTTAAATTGCAAATTCTTCAAGGTTGGAGAATGCACTTTATGTTAATTTTATGCTCTGCAGAACATCTGGCAAAGTGATAGATGCCCAGAAAACACCCACTAATCTCCCATTGAACTTAATCTACTGTAATTCTTGATTCTAGATGGGTTCAGAAAAAAACCCGTTAATTATTCTTAATGATAAAAATAATTACTCAAAACATCTTTACACATCTATTAATTGTGTCAAAAAGAGTTTATAAAAGTTAATTTATTTTCCAATTATTGTTGACATACAATATTAGTTTCAGTTGTACAACATAGTGATTAGACATTTATATATGTTCTGAAGTTATGATCTAGGTACATCTAATACCCATTGGACACTATACAGCGTTATGAAAATATTATTGACTCTATTCCCTATGCTGTACTTTATCTTCCCATGACTGTTTTAGTAAATAGCAATTTGTACTTGTTAGTCCCTTTTACTTTTTTCACCACCTCCCCTTACTTCCTTCACATCTGGTGACTATCAATTTGTTTTCTGTATTTATAAATTTGTCTACTTTGTTTGTGTATTTTGTTTTTTAAGATATGGATGAGTAATATTTCATTGTATATACAGGAATGGGCAAAAGTAGATCTACGTTTGTAATACAAATAAATAATACAAGAATAAACTGCATTTTGCCTGCACACAATTATAAACCTACTTCTGCCTGCCTCTGAATGAACCTCTCTTCTTTATCTATTAATTCAATTCAACCCAATATATATTTATTTAGAGTTTGTTACATGAGGATCTGCTAGTCAATATATTAAACATAAAGGTAAACAAGAAACACAATCTTTTTCAAGATGTCAGTCTTAAAGTTCATTATTACTTGAGTAATTCTGAGACAGTTCATATCTTCTAATAAATATAATGTTTAGATACTATCCTGGACAATGTATGATGTTCAGAAGCATTCCTGGTCACTACCCCCTATACCAGTAATACACTCTATCACTGTGACAATTTGAAAGATCTTCAGACATTGCCAAATTCTGCTGTCTGAAGGACCAGTTGCACTTGATTGAGAATTTTTGGTTTATTCAAAGTGAAAAGAAATAATATGCACACATACATACACACATCATACACATATTTAATCACCTTTTCCTGATTATAAAAACAGGACATATTTATCTATCCTTTTATCCATCCAATTAGATAACTGCTTAAATAATTAATTCACAGAACTGGGGTCCTACCAAGAACAAATTAGTATTTGGGATAACTCTTGTCACTCTATCTAGTGGCCTATCAACCATAAAGAGCCCTTTTCCTAACTCTGAAATATTTTCTTGTTGTTTTTTTTTTTTTTTCACTTTGGTTTCCATTCTGAGGCTGGAACTGTTTTTTGAACATCTGCTCAGTTGAAAGAAGCCCTAACTCTCCATTTAGCTTTTCTAACAAGGTTGTAGTCACTATTTTTCTACCTTTACTAAAAGTCCTTTTCTAACTCAAACAATTAGAAATCAAGATATTGATATCTACCCAAAGACAGGTGGACCACCATCTCAGATGATCATGCATGAACCAAATACATGTGTGGATTGCCTCAGTGAACCATTACCTGAACTAATAATTGGAGTATGTTAGTTCTTGGTACCCAGTTCTGACTGTTCTTTGCTTCTGTTTAATTTTCCCCACTCAAATCCTTAACCCTTACTGTAGGCTCAACTTGTCTTATGACCAACTACATTCAAGTTTCTGAAGAATGAGGGAAACATATATGTAAGCAGTTAACTGACACTTAAGAAAGAATTGCATTCTTGTTGAGTAGAGAGACATATGCTGCATGACCAGGAGGTGGCACAGTGGATAGTGTCATAC
Source organism: Saccopteryx bilineata (assembly GCF_036850765.1). NCBI lineage: Eukaryota > Metazoa > Chordata > Mammalia > Chiroptera > Emballonuridae > Saccopteryx > Saccopteryx bilineata. The sequence continues at coordinate 26,315,474 of NC_089490.1, read as the reverse complement.
TGAGACATGGAGGTTTGAAATTCCGAGGTCATTGGCTTGAGAGTGGGGTCATTGACTTGAACGTGGGATCATAAACATGACCCCATTCTTGCTGGCTTGAGTCCCAAAATCACTGGCTTAAATCCCAAGGTCGCTGGCTTGAACCCAAGGTCACTGGCTCCGGCAAGGGGTCACTCACTTTGCTGTAGGCCCCCTGTCAAGGCACATATGAGAAAGCAATCAATGAACAACTAAGGAGCTGCAACAAAGAATTGATGCTTCTCATCTTTCTCCCTTCCTGTCTGTCTGTCCCTATCTGTCCCTCTCTCTGTCTGTCTCACACACACACACACACACACACACACACACACACACACACACACAGTAGAGATGCATGTTGTGTACTGTGAAAATACAATTGATTCTTTCTGAGGGATCAGAAAACACTCCAAAAGATTTTAGTGAAGTAATGTCAATCTAGAATAATCTGATGGACTAACAAAAAGACACAAAAACCTGTAAATTAAGAGTTGGTAGTTGTGTTTCCAATGTTTATAACTGTGATTTTTTTTCTCTCAGGAGAGATTAGTTTGATGTTACAACAGAGTAAGCTGTTGTCCAAAATATGTGTTTTATTTAATGCTTCAAAAGATGGCTGCCAAATTTTGATTATGGTTCCCTTTCACTGTTTTATTAATTTGCAAACTATATTAGAATAATACAATATGTATTTCACCTGGGATGTTACTGGATAACTAATATTTTCCTTTGGCAAATTTCATGAAGTAAAAGAGAGAAAATGATTGGGACAGAATAAAAACTGGGAGAATATTCAAAGGCAGAAACAAACAGAAACAAAAGACTTGTGTGCGTATGTGCACATATTGGATGTTCCAATGTTGGGAAAACCAGGCATGTTGTTGAGGAGACTTCTTTGTAAATGAAAGCAAATGGAAGCATTATGCAATAAAAAGAAACGTGGTAACATAACTTACTTAACAATAATTGAATACGTTCTGCTATCTGAAATTGAGACACAAGACAATGAAAGAGTCTGTGGATTTGTCCAGCTGTGGTGGTCCAGCCAGAACAAATATTTTAAATGACCAAAATTAAAAAAGAACGTTTTTGTTACCAACAAAACTGATTTCAGTCCTATGTGAACTGAACATCTTCGAACTGATTACAATTCCATTCGAGCCTCAAGTAATCTCTGTACAGCAAATAAAGTTGACTTCTGAAATAAGAATGGGTCTATTTTGAGAACTGATTTCAACCCCCCTGTAACCACATTTCTCTTAAGTCCTGCTCTTCCAGTGTAAACTTCCACACTGTGATGGTACCTTATGCACTGTAGGAAAGCTCTCTGATGACATGGATTAGCTTAAAGTGACTCCTTTCATAGCAATGTGTATTTTCTGGAAATCTGATACAAATATTACAGTTGCCATTTTGATCCCAAATCTGATTTCTCTAAAACTTAGAATTCCAAAAAAAGAAACAAAACAGTTTTTAACAAGGATCAAATTCTATCAGAAATAACTGTAACTGACTTAATTAGTGTCTCCCTACTGGGCTCCTCTTTTATATATTGCATTAATAAGCACCATCTGTGGGCTGCCAGTTCTTTGTAATAAGCTGAGTTTGAATTCTCTCCATTTAACTCAAGAAGATGTACTAGTTAGTTGGTCTGCCTTTTCCCTTGACATGTTAATCCCAAAGCGTGACATGAGAGTAGGACACCTGCATAAGAGACATAGAAACAGAGATTATGACCTGCTCCAGGGAAAATGTTCTACTTTATTTTAGGACTTATTTCTGCCTTGGTTAGCTATGCTTTTAATAATCGTGTTTGTGGGAATCACAGAGGCTCAGGTGAAAAAGAGCATTTTGACTTTCGATTGGTCTCTTAAGGTATACGACTTCCCAATGCCAACCAAATGAATAAATAATGAGTGAAAAGATCAAGTCCCAGTCGACAGAACCGGTGAAGCAGCTCAAAACATCTGGATATTGAATCTGCAGATTGTTATTGTTAACTTGTTTGGCATTTTATGGGATCCTTAGCCTCCTTCTCATTAGTGGGTGTATTCCTATATAGACTTTTAAAAATACTCCTCAAACATGATCTCTTTTCTAACACCTTCCCCATGCCTTCTTCAAAGAGGAGTCTCTCTTTTGTGTTCCAGGGCATACCACAGTGCTTACTGCCACACCCAGCTGAAGCTGTCCACTGGTGGGCCTGTCTTTTGTGTAAGTCTATAAGGTTCTCACTGGCTAGGGCCGGTACTTGTCTTGATCATATTTGAGTCTAAATTATTTGGCATGTTACCGGTGCTTAATAAATATATGTGATACTGAATTGGCCACAATCTGAGTTTAGTTTTAAAGATATTTATAATTTTTCTTGAAATGATTCTTAAAAGCCCTTTATTCAGCATAACATTTTGTGAAATAGATACAGTAGTTTGCCACATTTTAGTGAGAAAGACGTTTGCTGGGTGTTACTCAGTGATTCTGTCCACAGAGGTGGTGATATATATCATTGATGTCCAGTTGCGAAATTAGCATGTAATTCATTCATTTGACTGGCTCAGTATTACCAGTGTCTGTAGGAAATGCAATATGAAATTAAAGAACTTGCTCTAAGTTGCTATTTGGCAGAGTTTAAACGGGCCCATAAAGCACTCATGCTACCTAAAATATGATAAACTTTTTAGAATTTTCTAATCCGCATGATGTCTAACCTAAAGGTGATAAATAGTGTATATTTGTAGAATGACTGCTTTTAATTAACTCTCATCTAGAATAAATAGGTGACTATCAAGCTCTGTTCATAATGGACAGCCAAAGCTTTTGCCTCTTGGTTCCTACAGAGCTCAATAAAACATAGGGTAGGAAGTTACTCAACAGAATTTTCCAAGCTGCTCTTGCTAGGTGCATTTGATGGGTTTGCCTGGTAATATGTGTTGGTGTTGTGCAATGAGGAACAGTGTAGCTTCATATTACCCTGTGTATATGCACACACATATACATACATACATACACACAGATACTCACACACACATATAGAGAGAGAGAGAAAAAAAAAGAGGAGAGAGAGCAGAAATAGAAATAGAGAAAGCAGATGGGGTTATTTTAAAACCCACCATTACAATAAAAGATTTAATACTCAAAGTGGGCACAACTAGGTAAGTAACTCCATTTAATATTGTTTAGTAGAACATTCCTCAGAGCCAGATAGCTTGAGCTTGAGTATAAGTCCTAGGTCTCCCACTTCCTAGCTCTGTAATCATGGGCAGGATGTTTTTGGAAGCTCTCTATGTCTGTTTCCTCAAAGGATTGTGATGAGTTTTAGATAAGTGGACACATGCATTTAGTATCCAGTGAGGACTATATTGAATGGGAAAGCTCAGTGCTGGCAACTGCAGGATTTTTATCATGGAGAACGCTTCAAATCATTTGACTTTGAATGCTTCCTTCTGCATGCAGCTTGGTTACTGCTGTCTTTTCCACCACAGTTGCACAGACTTTAGGGGGAACTCGGGGCTCTCTTTCCACCTGTCCTAGCTGCAGGGCCTCGGTGCTGCCAAGAGCAGAAGCCAGGGCCAGCCATGTGACGGGGGGCTGCCATGATATCCTGTGTCTCCCTCTCCCTGGGATTCCCATTCAGAGGAAAAAACAAATGTCAGGAGCTTTCCATTTTCTTCTCAATACTTTCTGTGTCTTTTAAGTTTCATAAATTAAATGTACACTATTATTTTCCATTTTAAAAATATTATTAAATTTATTGGGGTGACATTGATTAATAAAATTATATAGGTTTCAAGGGCACATATCATCTGTATATTGCATTGTGTGCTCACCACCCACAGTCAAATCATCTTCTGTCACCATATATTTGGCCCCCTTTACTACCTGCCCTTCCCTCTGGTAACCACCATATTCTTGACAGTGTCTATGAGTTTCAGTTTTATATCCCATAAATGAGTGAAATCATGTGGTTCTTAGCCTTTGCTGACTGATTTATTTCACTTAACATAATATTCTCAAGGTCCATCATGTTGTTGCAAATAACAGTATTCATCTTGTGGATGAATAGTATACCATGGTATATGAGTACACATCTTCTTTTTCTAAACATTTATCAGAGGATGCTTTGGTTGTGTCCATGTCTTAGACACCATAAAAAATGCCACAATAAACAAAAGGGTACATATATCTTTGAGAATAAATGTTTTTTAGTTTTTTGGATAGATACAGAAGAGGGATTTTTGGGTCATGTGGTAGCTCTATTCTTAAATTTTTGAGAAATCATCATACTGTTTTCTATAGTGGCTGTACCAGTTTACATTCCCACCAGCGGTAAATGAGGGTTCCTTTTTATACACAATCTCTTCAACATTTGTTATTACCTGTCTTGTTGATAACAGGCAATCTAACAAGCATGAGATGGTATCTCATTGTAGTCTTGATATGCATTTCTGTAATAGCTAGGGAAGTTGAACATCTTTTCTTATATCTGTTGGTGATTTGTATGTCTTCTTGAAAGAAGTGTCTGCTCAGGTCCTCTGCCCATTTTTAAATTTTATTGTTTGTTTCATGTTCAGTTGTATGTATTCTTTTTATATTTTGGGTATTAACCCTTTGTCAGAGCTGTTGTTTACAAATATTATCTCCCATTCAGATGATTGTTTTTTGTTTTGTTGCTAAGTTTTTTGTTGTTGTTGTTATTGTTGTTTTTACTGTGCAAAAGCTTTTTAGTTTGATATAGTCCCATTCATTTATTTTGGCCTTTACCTCCCTTGCCTTTGGGGTCAAATTCATAAAATGTTCTCTAAAAGCAATGTCCATATGTTTAGTACCTATATTTCTTTTATGTGATTTATTGTTTCAGATCTTATATAAATATTTAGGTCTTTGACCCATTCTGAATTTTTGTATATGAAGACAAAATGTAATTTAGTTTTATTTTTTTACATGTGGTTTTCCAATTTTCCCAGTACCATTTGTTGAAGAGGCTTTCTTTTCTGTATTGTGTATTTTTGTTTTCTTTGCCAATATACATGTAGTTTTATTTCTGGGATTTTGATTCTGTTCCATTGGTATGTGTGTCTGTTTTTCTCCCAATACCATGCTGTTTTGATTATCATAGCTCTGTAGTATAATTTAGTGTATCACAGGTATTGTGATACCTCCGACTTTATTCTTATTTCTCAGGATTCCTTTGGCTATTTGGGACCTTCTGTGGTTTCATACAAATATGATGGCTTTTTTTGTTTTATTTCTTTAAAAAATGACATTGGGATTTTGATTAGGGTTGCATTAAATCTACATATTTCTTTGGGTGATGTGGTCATTTTAACTAATATACTTTTTTTTCGAGAAAGAAAAAAGCAATTGCAACAGTTGGGCGCTGTCAAGTAGCCGTTGATATTTGCAGAAGCTGGTCTGGCACTCATAGCTCGGCTTAATGTTGTCCTGTTGACCACAGTCTGGCAGAACAACATCAGACAAGACCACTCTATGACTGGGAAAGATTGAGATATAGGACCACTTTATAATTATGACTGGGTACAAACAAAGCAAAAGCATTGTGTAAAACATAAAATGGACCAAATATCCTTTTATCAAGAATGATAAGAGTGCTTCCTGCTTCCTTAGCAATCACAGTTTAGTCTTGGTTCGGTGTTCTCACATTCTAGGTATAAAAATTATTAAGGTAATTGATTATAGAATTACACTATTTTCTTGACAGCAACCAATCATTCTGCATTGAGCCCTCTGCCAAATTAACTAACACTTGCAAAAATCATATAATACATCCATTCTAATACCTTCTTCTGGAAATTCTTCATAATCCCAATAATATGTGTTCTTCCTCATTGTGATGAGTCAACAAACCTAAACTTGTTCAACTATAGTAGTGTTTCTTGTCATCTTTGGCTAGAAGGCATAGGCATTTTATTATAAATATATATTTTGAAAAACAAAATAAAATAAAACTTTTGTTATTATTATTGATTCTTTAATTTGATTTCTTTGAGTGTAAGAGTTAGAACAGGAGTACTGTGTGAGAGTTAATTACTAGAGGATTTGAATTTACAGACCATGTCACCATAAAAGGAATAGCTTCCTGACAAAAATAATATTTTAGTTGCATCCTTACTAAAGAGAGAATGTCAGTTGGGCACATGGGAAGTGGTAAAATGTTATGAGAAAAGATAGCACAGGAGGAGGAACCAAGTAGAACTAACAAAGTCATTGTTTTAAGCAGAGAAGAGCAATGAATGAAAGAATGAGTCATTGGACAGAAAATCTTACAATTATCAAGAGACGTGGGTTAGTAGTTTACAAACTAAACACAAACATATGCTTTAAAAAATCATGATCAAGAATAAGAGATCACTCTGGACGGAAATGGCGCCGTGAGCAGCACGTCCGACAGATCTCCCCAAAATCTCAACAAATTTATCAACTAGAAACAGAGAAATTTATCCTCGGAGCATTCCGGAGTTCCACACACACTGAAAGCAAAAGGACTGTTGCTGAGGAGAGAGTACACCTGTGGTGAGTCAACCCACACATGCAGCTGCCCGCCCACACTCGGGGACGGCAGCCTGGGCGCTGGCGGCCGCCCCAGCATACCCTGAGAAACCACGCGTGCGCCCCGTGCTGCGGTCCCCGTCCACTGGTGTGCTGAGAAACCGCGCTCGCGCCCCGTGCCACGGTCCCCGTCCACTGGCATGCTGAGAAACCGCGCGCGCGCCCGCCCGCCCGTGCCATGGTCCCCGGCCACTGGTGTGCCAATAAACCGCGAGTGTGCGGGCGCCGCCCTCCCCCCCCCCCAGGGGCGCCAAGGCTGTTTTTCCTAGTCAGGAGATTCTCTCCGTGGGCGGGGCACCTCACCCAGCCATTCAAGCTAACAATCAAGCGCTGGGGGGAGGGGCGCGCAGACAGCCTGAAATACTTTCTGGAGCACAGCTGCAGATCCAATCACTGAAATTAGCTTAACCCACGAAATCTACGCACCCACGGGGCTCTAACTGATAAGATCTCTCCCAGTTCAGCGATCCAAGACAAGAGGCGTGATATTTTTCAGTGCCTTTCGCTAAAGGGGCGGGGGCAACTTCTGATTGACAGAGCCTCCATATTCAGGGATATACCTAACAAGAGGGACTTGGCAGATATTAAGATCCATAAAGCAAACAGCGACTAGTGCTTCTTCTTCCCAGCCAAAACAGGCTACCAAGTGTGGAAAGTCTGGGTTGAGTGGTCCAACTGAATGATAGGCGCTGAACAGTCACCTTGACAACAATTGACTCCCAGCCCCACCTGATTACGCTGGAGCCTTACCCAGAGCCTTGCGCTGAGTGAGGATAGAGTGGGGATTTCCCAGCTCTTTGAGCCTCTTACTCCCCAGACAGAAGCAGTGGCAGCCTCATAGCTGGATCACCAGGCTGCTAATTCAGGAAGGGGAGACTAGGAAAGAGACTCCAGGAAAGCAAACTCTCTCATTGTTGGACTTTGCAAATGCCAACAAGCCTTGACTACCAGCGAGACTAAAGCCAATTATATGACATGGCCATAGAATACCATCAACTGCAAATTCCTACCTAAGAGTGACACAGGGGCAGAACCTGGGGTACAGAGTCACCGACCAGGAAGAGGGGGAGAAAAGAAAAAAGGAAGAAGTTAACCTCTCAAAATCAAGAAAAATCCACAGACTTTATAACTTGTTCCACTAATTCTTTGTTGTTGTTGTTTCTTTCTTCTATCTTATTGCATTTATTATTATTTCTATTTCTTCCACCTCGGTCCTTTTACTCTCTGCCCATCTCATGCTACCCTTTTCTTGAACTACACTACCCATGAGTGTTACATTTTATTTCTTTTCTTCATCCTAACTCTCCTTTAGGGTTACACTCCAAAACCCTTAACTCTCACTCTCTCCCCTTTTGTTTTTTTTCCTTTCCTTTTTTTCTTCCTTCATTTCTCTCTTACTGTTATTTTTTCCTTTCTATTCATTTCTTCTTTTCTCCTTTTACTTTTCCTCCCATTTAAGCCTCAATCACAAACAAATTATTTAATTTGGGACTCAAGTTTTTAAGGGGTTTTTTTTGTTGTTGTTGTTCTTTTTTTTCTTCTTCTGCTTTTGTTCTTGGTTTTCCTCTATTTGTTTGTTTTTGTGGCATTTTGGGCACTTTTTAAATTGCTTTTTAACTCACTAGCATTCCTCCCAACCCAAAGTCTCCATTGTATTTAGTCTTCACTCCACTTAATACAACAGATTTTTACTTATTATTTTTATTTTTTTCTTTTTTAATTATTGTTTTTCTCTCCTTTTTTCTGTTTCCCTCTCATCCCTCTCATTATATCTCTTAGTCAACCATCACTTACAAGCAAATCATTTTATGCTTGTCTAAGATTTTCTCCCCCCCCCCTTTTTTTTTTTTTGTATTTAGTAGGTCCCTACTCCCTTTTTTGCCCCTTGAACTCTTCACCCCAAATTAGGCCCTCCATTATAGGCAGTTTTTGTTCCATTTAGCATAATATAATTCACAGGTCACCACGATATTTCCCTAAGGAGGTGAGAGGAGGGGAAGAGAAGAAAGAAAAAAGGGGGAAATAATAAATTATTACTTTTTTTTGTGGAGTGTTTTCCTTTTTTCTTTTTTTTTTCTTTTTTATTTTTTATTAATTCCAATTAACACTATCATCAAGACCACCTTCAGATGCCAATAAGAAAAAGGAAATCGAACATTATGGATACAAAAGACAGAGAGGTAACACAAATAGATGTGGAAAAATCTATGGAGAAAAGATTTAACATATTGGAAGCCTTGGAGCCAAATGACAGAGAATTTAAAATAGAAATCTTAAAAATACTCAGAGATATACAAGAAAACACAGAAAGGCAATTTAGGGAAATCAGAAAACAACTCAACGATCACAAAGAATATATTACCAAGGAAATTGAAACTATAAAAACAAATCAAACAGAAATGAAAAACTCAATTCAAGAGCTGAAAAATGAGGTAACAAGCTTAGCTAATAGAACAGCCCAGATAGAAGACAGGATCAGTAAAATAGAAGACAAGCAACTTGAGGCACAACAGAGAGAAGAAGAAAGAGACTCAAAAATAATAAAAAACGAGAAAGCCCTACAGGAATTGTCTGACTCCATCAGAAAGAATAACATAAGAATAATAGGTATATCAGAGGGAGAAGAGAAAGAAAATGGAATGGAGAATATACTCAAACAAATAATAGATGAGAACTTCCCAAGCCTGTGGAAAGAATTAAAGCCTCAAATTCAAGAAGCAAACAGGACACCAAGTTTTCTTAACCCCAACAAACCCACTCCAAGGCACATCATAATGAAGATGACACAAACCAATGACAAAGAAAAAATTCTCAAGGCAGCCAGGGAAAAGAAGAATACAACATATAAAGGAAGGCCTATTAGATTATCATCAGATTTCTCAGCAGAAACTCTACAAGCTAGAAGAGAGTGGACCCCAATATTTAAAGCCCTGAAAGAGAGGAACTTTCAGCCAAGAATACTATACCCATCAAAGCTATCCTTCAAGTACGAAGGAGATATAAAAATATTCACAAATACAGAAAAGATGAGAGAATTTATCATCAGAAAGCCCCCACTCCAGGAAATACTAAAGGGGGTTTTCCAACCAGATTCAAAGAACAAAAGAAAACATAACCACAAGTAACAGCTCCACCAAGAAAACAATAAAACCAAACTTAAACTGTGACAACAAAAGGAAAAAAAAAAGGGGGGAGAAAGGATGAAGATTAACAGTAGCAAAGGACGATGAAGCGCAGAAATACTCACAAGAAAGGGTACTACAATGAATATGGTAGGTACCCTTTTCATTACTTAATGGTAACCACCCTTGAAAAAACCACCACAAAAACACTTGACTTAAAAAAGGTAGCAACAGAGGAAAGAAGTATGGAATACAAACAAACAAAAACAAACGATAGCAAAACAAAAAAGAAGAATCAAACAAGATACAAAACTAACAGAAAGCAATTTATAAAATGGCAATAGGGAACCCACAAGTGTCAATAATTACACTAAATGTAAATGGATTAAACTTACCAATAAAAAGACACAGAGTAGCAGAATGGATTAAAAAAGAAAATCCAACTATATGCTGCCTACAAGAAACTCATCTAAGCAACAAGGATAAAAACAAATTCAAAGTGAAAGGCTGGAAAACAATACTCCAAGCAAACAACACCCAAAAAAAAGCAGGTGTAGCGATACTCATATCTAATAATGCTGACTACAAGACAGAAAAAGTACTCAGAGACAAAAATGGACATTTCATAATGATTAAGGGGACACTGAATCAAGAAGACATAACAATCCTTAATATATATGCACCAAACCAAGGAGCACCAAAATATATAAGACAGCTACTTATTGACCTTAAAACAAAAACTGACAAAAATACAATCATACTTGGAGACCTCAATACACCGCTGACGGCTCTAGATCGGTCATCCAAACAGAGAATCAATAAAGATATAGTGGCCTTAAATGAAATACTAGAACAACTGGATATGATAGACATCTACAGGACACTTCATCCCAAAGTGACAGAGTATACATTTTTCTCTAGTGTACATGGAACATTCTCAAGAATTGACCATATGTTGGGCCACAAAGACAATATCAGCAAATTTTAAAAAATTGAAATTGTGCCAAGCATATTCTCTGATCATAAAGCCTTGAAACTAGAATTCAACTGTAAAAAAGAGGGGGGAAAACCCACAAAATTGTGGAAACTAAACAACATACTTCTAAAAAATGAATGGGTCAAAGAAGAAATAAGCGCAGAGATCAAAAGATATATACAGACAAATGAAAATGAAAATACGACATATCAGAATCTCTGGGATGCAGCAAAAGCTGTAATAAGAGGAAAGTTCATATCACTTCAGGCCTATATGAACAAGCAAGAGAGAGCCGAAGTAAACCACTTAACTTCACACCTTAAGGAACTAGAAAAAGAAGAACAAAGACAACCCAAAACCAGCCGAAGAAAGGAGATAATAAAAATCAGAGCAGAAATAAACGAAATAGAGAACAGAAAAACTATAGAAAAAATCAATAAAACAAGGAGCTGTTTCTTTGAAAAGATCAACAAAATCGACAAACCCTTGGCAAGACTCACCAAGGAAAAAAGACACAGGACTCAAATAAATAAAATCCAAAATGAAAGAGGAGAGATCACCACAGACATCATAGATATACAAAGAATTATTGTAGAATACTATGAAAAACTATATGCCACCAAATACAATAATCTAGAAGAAATGGATAAATTTCTAGAACAATACAACCTTCCTAGACTGAGTCATGAAGAAGCAGAAAGCCTAAACAGACCAATCAGCAGGGAGGAAATAGAAAAAACTATTAAAAACCTCCCCAAAAATAAAATTCCAGGCCCAGACGGTTATACTAGTGAATTCTATCAAACATTCAAAGAAGACTTGGTTCCTATTCTACTCAAAGTCTTCCAAAAAATTGAAGAAGAAGCAATACTTCCAAACACATTTTATGAGGCCAACATAATCCTCATACCAAAACCTGGCAAGGATGGCACAAAGAAAGAAAACTACAGACCAATATCTCTAATGAATACAGATGCTAAAATACTAAACAAAATACTGGCAAATCGAATACAACAACATATTAAAAAAATAATACATCATGATCAAGTGGGATTCATCCCAGAATCTCAAGGATGGTTCAACATACGTAAAACAGTTAACGTAATACACCATATCAACAAAGCAAAGAACAAAAACCACATGATCTTATCAATAGATGCAGAAAAGGCTTTCGATAAAATACAACACAATTTTATGTTTAAGACTCTCAACAAAATGGGTATAGAAGGAAAATATCTCAACATGATAAAGGCCATATATGATAAACCATCAGCCAACATCATATTAAATGGCGTAAAACTGAGGACTTTCCACCTTAAATCAGGAACACGACAGGGGTGTCCACTCTCTCCACTCTTATTTAACGTGGTGCTAGAAGTTCTGGCCAGAGCAATCAGACAAGACAAAGAAATAAAAGGCATCCATATCGGAAAAGAAGAAGTAAAGGTATCACTTTTTGCTGATGATATGATCCTATACATCGAAAACCCAAAGGACTCCACAAAAAGATTACTAGAAACAATAAACCAATACAGTAAGGTCGCAGGATACAAAATTAACATACAGAAGTCCATAGCCTTTCTATATGCCAACAATGAAATATTAGAAAATGAACTCAAAAAAATAATCCCCTTCACGATTGCAACAAAAAAAATAAAATACCTAGGAATAAACATAAAGAATGTAAAGGACCTATATAAAGAAAACTACAAGGCATTGCTAAGAGAAATAGAAAAAGACACAATGAGATGGAAAAATATTCCTTGTTCTTGGATAGGAAGAATAAATATAATTAAAATGGCCATATTACCCAAAGTAATATATAAATTTAATGCAATTCCCATCAAAATTCCTATGACATTTTTTAAAGAAATGGAACAAAAAATCATCAGATTTATATGGAACTATAAAAAACCCCGAATAGCCAAAACAATCCTAAGGAAAAAGAATGAAGCTGGGGGCATTACAATACCTGACTTTAAACTATATTATAGGGCCACAATAATCAAAACTGCATGGTATTGGCAGAAAAATAGACACTCAGACCAATGGAACAGAATAGAAAGCCCAGAAATAAAACCACATATATATGGTCAAATAATCTTTGATAAAGGGGCCAACAGCACAAAATGGAGAAAAGAAAGCCTCTTCAACAAATGGTGTTGGGAAAACTGGAAAGCCACATGCAAAAGAATGAAACTCGACTACAGCCTGTCCCCGTGTACTAAAATTAATTCAAAATGGATCAAAGACCTAAATATAAGATCTGAAACAATAAAGTACATAGAAGAAGACATAGGTACTAAACTCATGGATCTGGGTTTTAAAGAACATTTTATGAACTTGACTCCAATGGCAAGAGAAGTGAAAGCAAAGATAAATGAATGGGACTACATCAGAATTAAAAGTTTTTGCTCAGCAAGAGAAACTGATATCAAAATAAACAGACAGCCAACTAAATGGGAACTGATATTTTCAAACGACAGCTCAGATAAGGGCCTAATATCCAAAATTTACAAAGAACTCATAAAACTCAACAACAAACAAACAAACAATCCAATAAAAAAATGGGAAGAGGACATGAACAGACACTTCTCCCAGGAAGAAATACAAATGGCCAACAGATATATGAAAAGATGCTCAGCTTCATTAGTTATTAGAGAAATGCAGATCAAGACTAAAATGAGATACCACCTCACCCCTGTTTAGATTAGCTATTATCAACAAGACGGGTAATAACAAATGTTGGAGAGGCTGTGGAGAAAAAGGAACCCTCATACACTGTTGGTGGGAATGTAATGTAGTACAACCACTATGGAGGAAAGTATGGTGGTTCCTCAAAAAACTGCAAATAGAACTACCTTATGACCCAGCAATCCCTCTACTGGGTATATACCCCAAAACCTCAGAATCATTGATACGTAAAGACACATGTAGCCCCATGTTCATAGCAGCACTGTTCACAGTGGCCAAGACATGGAAACAACCAAAAAGCCCTTCAATAGAAGATTGGATAAAGAAGATGTGGCACATATACACTATGGAATACTACTCAGCCATAAGAAATGATGACATTAGATCATTTATAGCAAAATGGTGGGATCTTGATAACATTATATGGAGTGAAATAAGTAAATCAGAAAAAAACAAGAACTACATGATTCCATACATTGGTGGAACATAAAAACGAGACTAAGAGACATGGACAAGAGTGTGGTGGTTACCAGGGGTGGGGGGAGGGAGGACGCAGGAGGGAGGGAGGGAGAGATTTAGGGGGAGGGGGAGGGGCACAGAGAAAACTAGATAGAGGGTGAGAGAGGACAATCTGACTCTGGGCGAGGGGTATGCAACATAATTTAATGAGAAGATAACCTAGACATGTTTTCTCTGAATATATGTACCCTGAATTATTAATGTCATCCCATTAACATTAATAAAAATATATTAAAAAAAAAAGAATAAGAGATCATATTAAAAAGATAATAAACATAAGAACTTACATGAGCAAATATTAAGATTATCTTAATATTTATTGAGGTAAAGATATTAAAAGAACAAATATTAGAAGAATTAACTTAGTCATTTGAAAAAAATTTCCTAAATACCTCCCATTAGGAAAATATAGTAAAATGTTATCCCTTTGAAGTTAATAACTCCCATTTGTCCCACTTGAAAACCACATCACATCTATATGTCTGAACTCAGCAGTTCATTAATTATAAGCTTTGGGGCTCTTCAGTCCTATAAAGAGTAAAAGTGGTGATGACTTGGAATTTGTGTTAGCACTATGATCTCAAAAATACTTTTAAAATGTCTGATTCAATTATTAAGAGATACCTTTGAAATGGAAGGAATCTTAGCAAATTTAAATTATGCACAGTTTTGTTTTCTAATAAATATCATTCAAGAGAGAAATCTTCAAATTTAAAGCACAAATGCTTGATAAAAGCATAATGCTTCAAAGCGCAAGTTTTCTGGGAGCATCCTTGAATGCTCTGCTGCCTTTCTTACCAATGAAGTTGAAATAAAAACATCCCATGCCCTGGAATTCTCTCTGAACAGGATAGCCCGAAGCCCATGGAAATGCAATTAACCAAAAAGCTCAGGAACTGAATCATCTAATTATACCAATAGTCATTAAATTTATCAACCAGAAACTCCTTTTTGATTCAACTTTTATTGGTTAATTAACTTTATTGAATAAGATCATTCTAAAATACATTAGATTTGTATTTCTCTCCTGTACTATAGCAAACCCTAAAAAAGGAAGGAAAAGGAAGGAAGGAGGGAAGGAAGGAAGGAAGGAAGGAAGGAAGGAAGGAAGGAAGGAAGGAAGGAAGGAAGGGAGGGAGGAAAAAAAAGAAAAGGCAGCATGTGAGGCAGTAAAAAGAATATACTCGGGAATGGCAAATTTGGTTTCAGTTCTGGCTCTACCACTGTCTCATATGTGAGGTTGGAGATAAGTAATTTAACTTCTATGTGCCTCATTTTCCTAGTCTGCAAAACGGGGATAAAAATAGTATTTATTTTAAGGAACTAATTGAAGATGAAATAAGATAATAGTTATACTGTGCTTAGAGCAGTACTTGGCACAAAGAAACACTTGATTAATTAGCTCTTATTATTTATTGGATAATATACTTCCAAGTCATCATTTTTTTTCTGCACCAATAATCAGGAAGCAATATGATGTACTGGTTAAGGCATTGAGTTCTGGGGGGTTTATTCTTCCTTAATACTATTAGAAGTGTGATCTTGGGGAAACTAACAACTTCGTGGTTGGATTTGACAATCTATAAAAAAAAATCTGCTTCAAAGGATTGCTGTGTTAAAGGTAATTTAGGCCTGACCAGGCAGTGGCACAGTGGATTGAGCATTGGACTGGGATGCAGAGGACTCATGTTGAAACCATGAGGTTGCCGGCTTGAGTGTGGGCTCATCAGCTTGAGCACAGGTTCACTGACTTGAGCGTGGGATCACAGACATGACCCCATAGTCGCTAGCTTGAGCCCAAGCTCACTGGCTTGAGCCCAAGGTCACTGGCTTGAGCAAGGGGTCACTTGATCTGCTGTAGCCTGCCAGTCAAGGCACATATGAGAAAGCAATTAATGAACAACTAAGGTGCCACAACAAAGAATTGATGCCTCTCATCTCTCTCCTTTCCTGCCTGTCTGTCCTTATCTGTCCCTCTCTTTCTCTCTCTCTCTCTCTCTCTCATACACACTCTCTCTGTCTCTCTCGCTAAAAAAAAGTAACTAAGAAATATGAATCTTATAGAATGAATATCTGGCACACAGACTCCCTCAGATGTTTGGTATTACTGAATAATATTATATGGTTGTAGAAGTGTGGAGTTTGAGTTAAATATGTACCAAACCACCAAACCTAGAGCAAAGTTTAAAAGATTTCTTCTCTGATTATTATTTTGTGATTTGCCTTTTTTTTTTTTTTGGTGTTAGGTGTTAATTATTGGAAAATGCTGATTAATAAAGGGTTTCAGTTAATTGGATTCAACTAATTGCTGCATTCCTTACCTGTGTGTTCTTATTTAAAATAAGCTAATAGAATGGCTCTCATTTAGCAGAGAGAAGCTGGAAGGAAGCTTTCCAGCCACTAATTTATGTATTCTGCAACTCACAGAATGAACCAGAGTCACTCCCAGGAGGGGAGTGCAGCAAAGACACTAAGCAGCTGGCGGAATTACACCAGCACCAGGACAAAGAGACTTTTTTTCCAGAGGGTACTCTCAAAGTGGCAGAACTGGTAGTATTTGAATATATCCCTGATAAGTACTGTTGGGAAAATAAGTTTATAAAATTTCTGTTATTTGACTTTGCTCACTTTTATTGTTTAAAATGGCCGCTACTCATGTGATACCACTAATTACCTTTCTGCTTGGGAGGGGGCTTGGTTATGCTAATGTTTGCTGGAGGAGGAGTTTTGCGCCAAAATGTTTTAGGAAGAAGGAAGGAGGAGCTAGGAGGCCACGTTTTTGCAGAAGAGAGACCATGTTGTTGCAAGGGAAGCAGCCAAGATGGCGGGGTGTGAAGGAGAAGCCAGTTTGTGCAGAGTTGTGCAGAGATAAGCAGATGGGGAACAGAGGTGAGGGGCTTTGTGAGCTCTGCTGAACTGGTGGGGGCCTTTGATTCTAGGAATATCAGGAGGAAATCTGTAGCTTTGGGAGCCCTGAATGGAAAGGGAAATATTTTCCCACTGTGTGTATTAGCTCGCCTGCCAGAGTGAGGCTAGAATTAAAGGATGGCCCACTATTTCTTGGCTCCACAGTTTTATTACCATCTCTCTGAGTCTAAGGCGAATCTGCACCTGCCTGGCAGCTGTGATGGCCGTGGTTACTGGCCATACAAGTACTAATTTCCTTTATAGTTGAAAAGGCTCTTCCTCAAAATATTTTCCCCTTTCAGTAGCCTACAGCTTAGTTTAGCCTTATGGTTACATAAATTTCTAGAGGGAAGTTATGTCAGAAAATGCTAGATGTGAATTCCCAAAGACAAAAGATAGAGGACAGAGGGTGGGGCAAGAGAGCAGCCTGGCAGAAGAAACTGAGCATCGGCTCTCGTAGACACACTTCTGCGTTTCATTCTTGAACTTAACCAAGAAATGGCAGCTCACCCCGATAACACGCCAGGCTACCAAACATCGCTTCAGTAAATGGAAATTGTAGGAAAGTTATAACCTTCTGTGATCAATCGTACTCTTTCTCTTCATCTCAATAATCCTCATGGACCTGGTCCTGCCCATTTCCATTAGTCAAAAATTAATCAAGAAAAAACACAACATCACTAATCAGCAGGAAAATGTAAACCCAAACCAGAATGAGATATCATTTCACACATGCTAAAGTGGCTTTTATCAAAAAGACAAGAAGTGAAAACTGTTGGCAAGGATGTGGAGAAAAAGAGCCCTGTGCACTGTTGGTGATATGCCATATTTTTCGCTCCACAGGATGCACTTTTTTTCCCCCAAAGTGGAGAGGAAAATGCCTGTATGTCTTATGGATTGAATGTTCTTTTTTTTAGCTGTTGTGCATTCCTGGACAACTAGAAGAGTATTTGAACATTAAAGTCTCTTCTCATTTTTTAATAACAGCACTAATGGTTGTTAATACTGCTATTGAGTTCACATTGTTGATGTATTTTATTAAATATTTTAACACATCATTGGGTTCAGAATATGTTTTTTCTTACTTTCCTCCTTAAAATTCTAGGTGCGTCTTATGTCAAGTGGGTCTTATGGAGCGAAAAATATGGTAAGTTGGTGTAACCACTATGTAAAACCACATAGAGGTTCCCTCCCAAAAAAGTAAAAATAAAACTACCATATAAAACTACCATATGACCCAGGACTTCCACTACTGGGTATTTTTCCCAAGGGAACTAAGATGTTAACTCGAAAAGATATCTGTACCCCCATGGTCACTGCAGCATTATTTACTATAGCCAAGACACAGAAACAACCTAAGTGCCTGTTGATGGGTGAGTGATAAACGGCTAAAAAATACACACATATAATAGAATATGATTTAGCCACAAAAATAAAGGGAGGAAACCCTGCCATTTATGACAATATGGGAGGACTTGAGAGCATTATGCTAAGTGAAATAAGTGAGACAGAGAAAGATAGTATATAATCTCACTGATAAATGGAATCTAAAAACAAAACAAAAACCAAACTCAGGGACACAGAGAATCAATTGGTGGTTGCCAAAGATCAGGAATAAAGAATGGGCAAATGAGTAAGGCGATCAAAGAATTCAGAGTTGCAGTTATGAAATAAATGGTGATGTAATGCACATCATGGTAACTATAATGAATAGTACTGCACTGTGTAGTTGAATGTTGCTAAGAGAGTAAACCTTAAAAGTTCTCATCACAAGAAAAAATATTTTAACTGTGTAGTGATATTAACTAGATTTATTGTGGTGATCATTTTGCAGTATATGCAAATATTAAATTACTTTGTTGTGTACCTGAAACTGTATGTCATATGACAGTGTTGTTTGTTAATTATATCTCGATTAAAAAATGCTGAGAAACAGTCAGATGAAAACCCTCCCAGATAGCTATGACTATAGAACAACCAACTGGATTCTAGGGAATGATGATTTTTAGGCAACTGACTATCAAGGGAGTTCAGGCAAGTTATCTGTAGTTTTCTAATCCTTACAGCTACATGATAACTACAGCAATTTCAGCAATTACAAAATTTAAAAAAGAAGAGGTCCAAATTATTCATTTTGAACATATTTACTTATAATTAACTGACAACAATCCAAGGCATAGAAATGTTGAATAAAGAGCTAATAACAGAATGTCAGCAGCTTATACAGTTTATTATCTCTCTCATTCCTGAGCTTTCTCAAAGGGTAGACCGTGTTAACAGGGGCATTGGAATCTGCAATAAATTCGCACACCTCTCAAAGAAATTGATCAACTAGTCAGCAGATATTAGCTAAGCACGCACCGTATGCAAATCATGGTGCACCACGAGAGCACGCCCAGCCTTCCCCTGACATGTGCACTCTCCGTGTGTTCGAGTGCATGTCCTGCCCAGATTTTTCCCAAAACATTTGCAAAGTTTTCCTCTAGTTAACATTGAATTAGTTACTTGAAGTTTTTAATATTTGCTTTCAATTGTACTGTTTGGAATATATGCCAATTATTGTGGCACATACCCAGAATTCACATACTGGCGACAGTAGCCTGGTACCTTCCGTCTCTACGGGCCAAACATCTCATACTTTGTTTCTCTGATGACAACTACATAGTATATGACAATAGAAATTTTTGTTTGCTTTTTGTTACAGAGACAGAGAGAGAGAGAGAGAGAGAGTCAGAGAGAAGGATAGATAGGGACAGACAGACAGGAATGGAGAGAGATGAGAAGCATCAATCATCAGTTTTTCATTGTGACACCTTAGTTGTTCATTGATTTCTTTCTCATATGAGCCTTGACCACAGGCCTTCAGCAGACTGAGTAATCCCTTGCTCAAGCCAGCGACCTTGGGTCCAAGCTGATGAGCTTTGCTCAAGCCAGATGAACCCGCACTCAAGCACGTAACCTCGGGGTCTCAAACCTGGGTCCTCCGCATCCCAGTCAGACACCCTATCCACTGTGCCACTGCCTAGTCAGGCGACAACAGAAATGTTATACAGCAGTGAACTCACCTTGAAACCAAGGACCGTGTCTTCATTTTTTGTTTGTATTTCAGAACCTAGCAGTGTCATGGCGACTATAGAGGGTACTAAAGTAATATTTCTTGAGTCTTGTGCTGATAAACATTTTATAGCTAAATTTGCTAAGCTCAAAAATTGACTGAGGTATTCTGGGGAGTAGCAGATGATTAGGGAACACAGCAGAGGGATTCATATATACCCGTTATGAATTGTTACGTTCCTTCCCTCTTCTCGTGTATTTTAGTGGATGATGACAGTCTCTTTTCACCTGATGACTGGCTGATTTCTGCAACAGATGTGGGCAAGTCAGTCCTGTACAAAGTCTGTTCTCACTGGCGTAGAGGATCTCAATGGAAGACCTATTTCTCATGGGACAAAGTATCCTAAGAATACTTCTTAGATAAATTTGTAATGTCTGGAAATAAAGTAGTACATGAGAAAAGAGAGAGAGAGAGAGAGAGCAAGTCTGGCCTGACTTGTCAGAAGAGTTGCCCCCACTTTAGAATAATGCTAAGAAAAAAATGTTACTGTATGGAAATCTAGAAGTGAAAATTATTACATTATTTAATTTAAGGAGTTAGTCTTCCATGAAAATAGAAATACTCCTGGGAAGGTGCACCATGTGAACTTAATAGTTATTTCTTCCTTTGAGTGCATGAGTAGCCTTTTCTAAAATAAATGTTTGACAAAGTAGGCTGGGCACAAAGAAAGGACCCACTAATGAGGACATCAATACAAAATGGATTCTGAGGAACATCATTGCATGTGAATGTCATGAAATCTTCCTGAAGCAGACGTACAACACCCTCTGCCCCCATTTAATAATTAGGAAATGGAAATTGAGAAGAGCCAGGGACATGCAGAGTCTACAGAGTCCTTTTGGTGGTTGGGACCAGAATCTAAATGGACTGTAATCTTGAGGACAGTGGCTGTGTCTTGCTTTATTATATTACCATTCCCTAAGGCAGTATTTAGCACTCAGTAAATATTTATTGTGAAATTGAAGAATGGATGTGTGCCTCTGAGTTTCCAAGATTTCAGGTGCTCCAGTATTTGGGGGGGGGGAGGTCTTGTCCTTACTTTTCATATTTCTGTGAAGAAGGGACATCTACTCCACTCTCATCTGGATAGTGCTGGAGTGTATATTTCCATTCCTTTTTTGTTCTCTTTGACCACTCTTCCAAGCACTGGTGGTGACAGCTTGAAAGCACCGGTGACAACTGATCAATGAATGGGCTGGCTGCTATCCCTGCAAAACAATAAGCCGAACGGCATTTCTCTCTCCTGCACTACTTATGTAATGGGTGAGTAAGAAGGGTCAGAGCTTGTATTTGGCTCTGTCAACCCCTGCAGAAAGCACTCCTGGCCATGTTTCTTAAAGGAAGGCGGGTTATCCATCTCTTAACATTGGTCTCTGGCTCAGACTCTTCTGACAGTAACTGGATTTGCAAGGAAGTCTTTCATGCAATTGGCTGCTATAGCAATCTTAGGGGGATTGTCTTGAAGACCTAACTTCCCCTACAGGCAGGAAGGGGAAAAATCTAAATTTCATATTTGTTGGGTAGAGATCCCTGCATTGACCTCTGGTCCCATGTAAGGTCACCATTCCGCTTTATTCATGACTTTGGGAAATACCTTGCCTCCATTGATAAGGATGAAAATCTGACTCTCATTTAGCTTCTTGGGTATATATTCTTTGCTGTATAGAACCCAGCAGGGATGACCGAATGTCTTATTTCCAGACATTATTAGTGAGGTGATCAGAGAAAGAGCATCTCTGATTTAATAGTCTGGTGGTAGACATAGAATAGGCATGTCATAAACACAACATATTAAAGCTGCAATTTTCTTTTTCTATAATTATTTCATCCTTCCAAAACAAATTTTGCATTTTAAAATTGCTTTTTTTTTCACTATCATAACCCTGTGTCTAAATGTTTAGGTTAACTTCCGAATCTTTTTGCTTAATATTAATTTTTAAATATCTGCTTGACAAGTACCATTCCCATGATTACACTTGACCGTATGCACAGTAATTAGGAAAACTATTTTAACAAATCTGTGAAACATATAGTATGCCTAAGGAGTTTTCCTCATTGCACAAGAACGGAAGCATGAAGCATCAAAACAGTCTCCCCAGCAGTGCTGGAGATTCAGGGTCAGTGTAGTGTGCACAGCTACCATCAAAGCTCTTTTCAAGGACTCCTGTAAATAGAGTAATCACAAAGACCTGAGCAAAGCAGCAACAAATGTATCAGTTTGTTTGTGATAACACTAAATGGAAGGACACTGGAACCTGCTTCCCCCAACCTGATGTAAACACCCTTCCAGTTAAAGACAAGAGTCACTTCAGAAAGATATAACATCCCATGCAAGAGGAAGGAGGCCATGCCACTCTGGGGTAATAAAGAGGAATTCCAACAAGGGAAGGAAAGAAGGGAAGAAAGAGAAGAAAGAAGAGAAACAAGTTTGATTTTTAGGTCCCTACTGGTTTTGGGGGCCACTGAATGTCCGATTCTCCCTATTTCTCTAATCAGAGAGGATGCCACTCTTTTCTCTTGGAAGTGATATGGTGAAGAACTTATATGAATAAATGCAAGGCTCTTTCTTTCTTAGATTCTTCCTTGAGAGAGAAGACTAGAAGTATACACATGTGGCAAAGTATTTGCTTTTACAAGAGTTGAGAGAGAAAATGCTAAAGCAGAACGTCAAAGTAGAAACGGGTCTAGGAGGGACTTCCCCTTTCAGAGCAGGACTGTAAAATCATAGCCTGTATGCCACAAATCCTGGGATTCTCACAAGAATTTCTCCCATATAATATTATATATACCTGGTTAAATACCCTTTTATTGCTCTTCTATTGTTCTTCTCATTCCATGTATTTTGCTAACTCCACAAAGTAGTATTCTATGTCTCTTTGATCCCAAACACCCGAGCTTCCACTATACTATGATTATTATAGGTGCTTAAGAAATACTTTGGACAAATTTAATGAAATAATTCTCTTGACTGCAACCAAATATGATGGTATTTATGAAATGGCTGTGGAAACAGTAATACTCTGTTGGGTTTGAAACTTAACATGGGCTTAATGCACATTTCTTACAGATTTCTGAGTTTGAATTCATTTTATTGGGTAGAGAAAAAGAGTCCAGACAACAAACATTTGCTGCAATAACTTTGCATTGTGTCCTAGTGGGGTTTGCAAGTTAAATAGAAAAAAAAGATATGAAAGGGGAACCTTTTGTTTTTAATAACTTTATTGAGATACTGTATGTGCTATACCATTTACCCAATTTAAAGTGTATAGTTCAATGTTTAGTATTTAAAGAGTTGTGTAACCATCAACACAATTTTAGAACATTCTGTCACTCCCCAGAAAAATCCCTTATCAATTAGCAGTTACTGCTTATTCCCCATATTCATCTGCTAATCCATCAGTCTTTTATAACTTCTATCCTACTTTCTGTCTATATAGATTTGTCAATTTTCTGGACATTATGTAAATGGAATCATATAATATATATAGTTTTTTGAAACTGGCTTCTTTCACTTAGCATAACATTATCAAGGTTTATCCATGTTGAAGCCTGTATCAGTATTTCATTCCTTTTTATGACCAAATATTATTCCATTGTATGAATTTTATTTGGATAGTTTTTATTTTTTGGCTATTATGAATAATGCTGCTATGAACATCGGCATACAAGTTTTTTGTGTGGATATTTCTTTTCATTTCTCTTGGGTATACATCTATGAGGAGAACTGCTGGATCATATGATAACTCTACATTTAGTACTTTTAGGAATTGTCGGATTGTTTTCCAAAGCACTGTCCCACTTTCCACTTCTAACAGTGTACGAAAATTTCAAATTTTCCACAATTACATCAATGCTTGTTATCGTCTGCCTTTTTAATTTTAGCCATCTTAGTAGATATAATGTGCTCACTGAGGTTTTGATTTGCATTTATATAATGACTAATGATGTTGAGCACATTGCATACTTTTTGGTCATGTATTTATCTTAAGATCAGTATATATTCAATTTTTTGTTTACTTTTCTTTTAAAGCATTTGATGTATTTTATTTATTTATTTATTTTAGAGAGGAGGGAGGGAGAGAGAGAGAGAGAGACAGAGAGAGAGAGAAAGGAGGGAGGAGCAGGAAGCATCAACTCCCATATATGCCTTGACCAGACAAGTGCAGGGTTTTGAACCAGCAACCTCAGTGTTCCCAGGTCAACGCTTTTTCCACTGCACCACCAAAGGTCAGGCTTGTTTACTTTTTAATTGGGTTGTCTTTTTATTTTTAAGTTGTAATAGCTCTGTATATATTCTAGATACAGTCTCTTACCAGATATGTGGCTTACAAATATTTTCTTCTGTTCTTTTGTTATCTTTTCACTTTCTTTTTTTTTTTTTTTTAAATTTTTTTTTTTAGATTTTATTTATTCATTATAGAGAGGAGAGAGAGAGAGAGAAGGGGGGAGGAGCAGGAAGCATCAACTCCCATATGCACCTTGACCAGGCAAGCCCAGGGTTTTGAACCGGCAACCTCAGCGTTTCCAGGTTAACGCTTTATCCACTGCGCCACCACAGGTCAGGCGTCTTTTCACTTTCTTGATATCTTTTGAAGCCCGAAGTTTTCAGTGTTAAGAAAGCCCTATTTATTCACCTTTTTTTTTGTGGCTTCCACTTTGGGGCTGTGCTTACCCAGAGTTATTAGGAGTTACCGCTCTATATTTACTTTGAAGAGATTTATAGTTGTAGCTCTTCCATTTAGAGCTATGATCCATTTTGAGTTATATTTTACTTAGGGTGTGAGGAAAAAAATCTAACCTCATTCCTTTCCGTGGATATTCAATTGTCTTAGTATCATAGGTTGAAAAGACTATTCTTGCCCCATCCGATTACCTAGCGCTTTTGTCAAAAATCAATTGACCATAAATGTAGGAATTTATTTCATAAGTTTCCGTTCTATTTCACTGATTTCTCTGTCTATCCTTGTGTAAGTGCTACTGTGTCTGCATTACTGTAGCTTTATTGTAAGTCGTCTGGCCTATGAACATGGAACATCTTTCTATTTACACTGGTCTTATAAAAAAAATTCCAACAATGTTGTGTAGTTTTCAGACTACAATTTTAAACTTCTTTTGATACATTTATTCCTTGGGATTTTACTCTTTGAAATATTATTGCAAATACAGTTGATTTCTTAATTCTGTGTAATTTATTTTTTATATATTGATTTTGTATCTTGCAGCCTTACTGAATTAATTCTTACCATTTTGGGGAGGTAAATCTTGGAATGTTCTATAAGATCATATCACCACTAAATAGAGATATTTTGCTTTCCTCTTTCAATATGAATGTGTTTTCTTCATTTGGTTGCCTAACTGTCCTAGTTAGAAGTTCCAGTACAATATAGAATAGAAGTGGTGAGGGCAGACGTCCTGTTGTTCTTGGTCTTGGTGGAAAAGTGCTCACCATTAAGTATGATGTTAGCTGTGAGATTTTTATAGATGCTTTTTATCAGGTTAAAGAAATTTGCTTCTATTCTTAGTTTTTGGACATTTTATTAATTATAAAAGGATGTTGAAGTTTTTCAGATGCATTTTCCATATCTATCAGATAATCACGGAGTTTTTGACATTTATCCAATTGATATGGTATGTTGCATTAATGATTTTTAGATATTAAACCACCTTTGCATTTATAGGATAAATTCTACTTGACCAAGGTATATAATCGTTTTTATATGTTGTTGGATTTGGGTTTGCTAATATTTTATCAAGAAGATTTGTTTCTATTCATAAGAAATATTGGCCAATAGTGTTTTGTTGTTCGTTTGTTTTTTGTTTTTTGTCTTATGATGTCTTTGTCTGGTTTTGGAATCTGGCCAATACTGGCAGGCTAGGATAATTTTGAAAGTGTTCCTTTCTCTGTGCTTTAAATTTATTAAATATAAAAATTGTTCCTGCCTTTCATATCTTGCCAAGTAACCTCCTTCATTTTGTTTATAAATTACATATATCTAAACTTCCTCATCAGTCAGCACTTATGAAAGTACCTATGTGATTTGAACCAATTTATTCTCATCACCAAACAGTATTTATAATGCTCCCCTATGATTTCAACTAATTTAGGTTTCCCTTGGGGGAAGTCAGGAGGGAGATCAAGAGAGATGGTGTGTGTTGCACTAGTGCAGCAGTGAAGCGCAGGGAGGGAAGAAATGCCTGGAATACTTATCCTCTAAGGAGCAGAGAGCTAGGTTCGTAGACCAGAATAAAATTCCAGTATTTCACAGATTACTCTGATGATGATGATGAGGAGGAGGAGGAGGAGGAGGAAGAGGCTGATCATTATATTGTACCCTACCTTTTAGACTCTAGGAAAGAAATCTTCATGTTTAATATTCCAAATCTTCTTTCTTTTTTTTCTATTTCCCACCAGAAATTTCTTTCCTCCCTTCTTCCTTTCACTCCTCCTTCCTTCCTCTTTCTTTCTTTCCTTCCTTCTTTCTTTTCTTTTCTTTCTTTTTGTTTTTTTACAAATAAATTTGATACTAATTTGAGGGAACCTCAGTGTGGATAATCCATTGATGCCTTAAAAATAAAATGAGCAAGTTAGTAACTAAAATTAGGAGTAAGTGTTATTTTCTTAGCTCGTATTTCTGACTTACTATTATGAGAACACTGGAGAATTAAATATTTTAAAAATAAAAACAACCATAACAAACATTACAACAACAAAATAACCTACCTGCTTCTAGGTGAACTAACATCTTCTGGCTCCTCTCACAACGCTCGGCTTTACTGAAATGCTTTACTTTAAATGTTGTAAAATGATAGTCCTTTAATTCCTAAATATCTGATGCAGATCAATGTTTCTTTAAAAAATCAAGTTCAACGGGTTTTTATTTAATAACTAGTATGTTCTGGGTATTAGGAATTAGAGAGGAAAGAAGATTCAGATACATTTTATTGTGAGAGGTTTACGGTCCCATTGAGAGAACACGTGTATTTAAGAAACACTTAAATAAGAATCCAAGACACTTTAATCCAGGGAAACAGGTATGTGTTGTTTGCCTAAGGGGTTCGGGGCACTGCACTTCTCCCAGTGGTACAATGCTAAGAGCTGAGGGAAACAAACAAATAGGAAAGCTGCAAGGAAGGCAATCATGCTGGAACTCTAAAAGACTACGAAGATATGGATTGCTAAAGAAATGGGAAGCATCAGTGATGGTTGAAGATTAATTAGCAATGGTTTCCCTTCCATTTCAAACAAAGCATCCAATTTAAAAACTGTCAACTAATTTTCTTACTCCACTCTCCTTTTAATCACATAAAAAAATCTAATTCTAATCTTTCTTTTCTCCTTTGATGAGGTAATTGTTAAAGATGTCTTACCTTGAGCCAATTTCATATACTCTTAACTAAACCATGCACACTTGGGAATCTTAAAAGGCCTTGATGTCTTCCTTTGTTCTAAAGTACAAAGGAAACATATTCACATAGTGCTTTTCATTTAAAGTCATGGAAATCAATTAATATTCTTAGAGCTCTCTAAGAAAAGTTTCTCTGGCATTTTTATGACCCGTGGACTAAGGGTCTGGTCAGTGCATGTGTGCACATAAAAATACACAGGGAATTTGAGAGGAACTTCTCAATAACTAATTTCTGAGCTTGTGTTTAATTAAAAAACAAGACATATCTTCTTTTTGAGTTTTGCCACTTAATTTTCTTTCTTTCTCTCTAGTTCTATCTCATCATTGGAGAGAGTCAGCCCAAAAGAAAGGAGGTCATTCAAATACAAATTTTAGGCTTAATTTGAGCACAAAGATGAGCACAATGTATACAGACTTTTTCAGTTAAAAACTTGACTAGCTTTATTGAATACTATCAGGAAAAGAAAACATCTGTAATGGTATCTTGAGTCAGGCACTAAAAAGGGAGATGACTTATCCATTTTTCCTTTCATCTAAGACATACTTATAAAACATATACTATGTGCTAAGCACCATTATAGCCAATAGGAACACAGCAGTGATAGAGTCAGAAGAGGCTCCTGATCTCATGGGTTCAACATTCTAGTGAAGACAACAAATAATACATAAGATAAATAAACACAATGTGTAATGTGTTATATGGTGGTAAATTTGGAATCGCTTGAGCAGAAAAGGGTAATTAGGAGTGCCTGAGCAGGGAGATTTTAAATAGGGTTGCCAAGAAAGATCTTATCATAAAGATGACTGGCAAGTTGTCCAGAAAGAAGTGAAAAAGCTTACTGTGATGCCTTCAGAAGAAGTTTTCCAACCTTAAGTGGCAAAGGCACCAAGGCAGGAAGGTACTTGACATGTTCAAGGAGCACCCCAAGGCCAGTATGGCTAGAGGAGACTGCGGGAAGAGAGAATTGATAGGTGATGAACTCATAGAGAAAACAGGGAGGAACAGACAGAACCTGGAAGATCACAATGAGGACATCAGCTTTTATGTTAAGGTGGGAGGCCGCTGGACAAGATCACCTTGGTTGCTATAACGAAAACAAAAGGCAGGGGTACAAATGATAAATGATCAGGACCAGTTAGGAAGCATTTGCAATAATCCAGGCAATGTTAATGTGTTATCTAAAACTGTGTCTCTGATCACACAGAGCAAGGGTAGGCAAATTACAGCCTGTAGGACCACACCAGCTTGCTGCTTGTTTTGGAAATAAATTTTATTGACGCACAGACATGCTCATTTATTTACATATTGCATATGGCTGCTCTCCTCTACAACAGCTGATACCATATGGCTGACAAAGTCAGAACTATTTAGTATTTGATTCTTTTCAGAAAAAGTCTGCCCACCTCTGACTTAGAATCTCCTGGAAGGGAAATTATGGCATGAAAACTGCCTCCAGGATATGCAAACAGCACAGGCACAAACACTGTTCCTATTCATTATGTCTGTGCACTTTGAAGAAGGGGGAAGACATTATATCTGGATTTTAGTGAATAAGACAGTATGAAGATAAGATTAGTTTTTCAATAAGAGATAACAATGAATAGCATTCATTCGCTCAGTCAAGAAGTAGTGTTTGAAAATGACACTTATCCATCACAAAATTTAATGAGCTAAAGAGACATCAAATAAACATGTAAGTAAATATATAATTACAAAGCACTAAATTTGATGAAGGGAAGAATTGGGTTCAATGGACAGAACAACCAGGAACATACTTTCTAATAAGGGAGGTTAATGGAAATTCCATTTGTGTTAAGACCTGAAGGATGAGTGGGAGTGAAAGGTAGAGGAAGCATTTTATGTACAAGGAACAAGATGTACAAAGGGAGTAGATTGGATGGAGTAGAAGAACCAGGAAGAAAACAGACACACAGGCACAAGCACATGCCACACACATACACATACATTAAGGGCTGGACCGTGAACATTGATGAGGAAAGAGTCATGGAACAGGTTGGACATACAGACTAGATAGAAAATTACTGGGTTTTGTAGATCACGTAAAGAAGTTTTGATTTTATGGTAAATTTAATGGGGAGTAATTGAAGTACATAAGGGGAAAAGGTCCTAGGTTTTATTTAGCATACACAACTCTGTCCCCAAGAGGAGTACAGATTGAAGAATTGAAGTCTGGCAGCTAGTTAGGAGCTGATTTGCCACGGCTCAGGAGAGAATGATGACGGTGGTTTACACTAAGTTTCTGTGTATAGTTTAATTCAGCAGGCATTTATTGTATTTTTATTACAAATAAAATAATATTCTTGATTCTATGTTGGGAGGGCAAAGATAAATGGGTGACTGCCTTTGCCTTTTACAGACATACAACTCTGGAGGAGTAAAACTGTGTGCAAATATGTGTTATGTATAGTCAACTATGATTTTTAAATTCTGTAGAATGACCTATAAAGCACCATTAAATTCCCAGGTAAAGACAATTTCTACTGGCTTGATCCGTGAAAGAATCTTAGTCACCATTGTATCTCAGGACCTCACACATCATAGAGGCTTGGGAAATACTGGGAAAATGACATGAATCATGTCTCTGGATTCTTATCCTAGTCACTGTTTCCAAACACACTAATTTTAATAACTGAATTTGCCATTCTCAGCTCCTGTCTCCATTGCTTTGTTGCTTTCAGTTGGCCTGTTTCTTGGCACCAGACCTTCTCTATGCCAAAAACAGACAGCCTGCCAGGACCACTGTGCCCCTTCCTGTGCTAACTGCATGCTTATCCTTATTCTGTCTAGAGCCAGTTGGTTGTGTCTGGCTTCACAGTGTGAAAGGGAGCCAAGAATAAGTGAATATGCCAAATAAAGTTGAAATAGTTCATAGAAGTCCATGTTCCAACAAGTCTATCCTGTATTGTGGCCAAGAGTTATTTGATTCATTTTGGAGCTATATGAGGCTTGTAGGGTCCTGCATGTCTCTCTCACCTTGCACACACTATGTATTTAATTAATATTAGTTGAATCAAAATATACGAAGTAAGCTGTAATGAACTTTCAGTTAAACCAGTTCACTGCAGTCATCCCACACAGTGAAGACTATTCCAGGGTGTTTTCCTGCTGGACTCACTTCCACTTGTGGGATCTGTCTTCCCCAGCAAGAGCACAGTCAGGCAGAGAGGATACTGCAGACTTTAACCTCACCAAGAGATGGAGACTGAACTAGACCTGGGGCCATAGAAGATGACTCCTTGGGGGAGAGGACAGACTACTGATTAAACCCAAGTACTTGGAGCCTAGATTCTCCAATTCTTTCTCCTATCTTCAGGCTGTATGACTTTGGGAAAATTTCTTAACTTCTCAGAATCCTAATTTCTTAATTTCTTCATTTGTAGAAAGAGAATAATAAAAAATTCTGTATGGGATAAAGCCCTTCATGTACATTTTGACATGAGATCAGTGGTAGCTGTTGTGAAATCCCTGTGGTAATCGGGGTCATTTTTGAAAGTTTGAATATAAGGAGATTGGCAGTTTCCCATAGATGGCTCCTTTTCATCACTGCGTTAACTTTATAATAATGTGACCTTGACATTTTTGGACCCCACTTACAGAATTAAGGTGGGCTTTACTCTATTACTATCTATTTGTGCTATAATATTACTTACATGCAGAAACCTGATAGTCATTAAGTCAATCTAGAAAAGACATACAAAATTTCAACTCTGAAATATCTCCCCCCACTTTTGTTTTCTAAATCAGAACTACTTTCAACGGTGTACATGGTTATAATGCCTGTATTTTATTCTGTCCCTGTAGAACACCTCTAGACACAAACACACCTTCAAATCTAGAATGTAGTTACAGGTCTCCAGTAACCAAGCGGAACCAGTGGAAAGAGATTTTGGAAATGACTGTACCATTGAATTGAGAAACTTTTCTCAGTAGAGGACTGTTTCCCTCCCCATGGTGTCAATACAATTTCCTATGATTTTGTCAGCCAAATGGTCTTGCTGTTATTTTACATTAGTTTGTGTGTTCCCAAGAGCACAGCCATAGGAAAGAATGTGTTTTGTTAATGAATGTAAAAATTAATGTTGTTATTGAAGTAAGACTTCTGGTTTTGGACAAGATGAAGAAGACTCATTTCTTGTCCTATCTCCTGCTAAGTGTAATTATAAAAATCCTGGACATAATTCTGAAGACAAATGTAAGAAGACTCTGAAAGGTAGAGTGAAGATGGTTATACTAACTGGAGACCTTGGGACTTTGCAGTATGGAAATGAGTCTACTACACTTTCTTTCAGATTCCCACACATCCTAGGCTAGAGGCTAGAAGCCCTTAACTTTGAAGTGCCAGAAGACACAGGCAAAATATATATCCTTTCAAGATCTCTCTAAAATCCAAAGACCGGAAAATGGATGGTCCAGCAGGATAACAATACTTTTGAAAATATTCACCCAACACGAGCCAAACGTCATGGAAAAATCCATGCCTTCTTCCCTCACTTCCTTGTGGTGCTGGCGGAGATGGGGTGGGGAGCCTAGGCCTCCCAATTCCACGTGGGAGTATTATGTGGGGAGGCAGTGGGTGATCTCTGTTTGCCTGCAGTCGTGATGGTGTCAGCAGAGACTGTGGGGGAAACCTGGACTCCCTGACCCCGCCCCAAACTGCTGCCCTACCAATCAGAGAGACAGGAGGAGGTTGGAGAAAGATATTGGGAAAAAAGGGAGCTGGAGAAAGGATTTCTTTCATCCTACATATGGGCATATTCCTAGTAACACACACATGAACCTGATTAGAATTAATACTGCAAAAGGTTTAAGACAGAAATACAGTGGAGAACACTGTTGAGTTTTTATTCTGGCCTCTGAACAGCCCACACAGAGAGCAAACTGGAATACCACTGCAAAGGCTGTGAAGACTCAGTTGTCATCAGAATCACATCCTATCAAAGCAGGTCAGAACCTGCATGATGATTCTAAAGAGAAATTTCTATGAAAAGATTGGGATCCCGAATCTTAAAGCATGATGCCCCAAATTTTCAGTTACTGTTTGTTGGAGTGATTTCTGGACACACTGATGGCCATCAACCAATTCTCAGCACTCCCTGGGCCCCCACACTCTTTAGTTCTTGTTCATTTGACATGATCACTGAGTTTCTGCCTAGAGCTCAAAGCCCTGATTCTGGCCTCAGCTTCTGGGACATTGACTAACATTTCCAGAAGAGGTAGCTGACTCATGTTCCAGCAGTGAATAATCTCTTGTGACTGGATCAATTGAATAGAAATATAAAGCTGCCCCATTTGGGAGGTTGGGGTGCTCTTTGTACACAAGAGCTGGGTCAGTTTCCCTGATGCCTCTCTGCCAACCTAGTCTGACTGGGATTACTACATCTCTTCAAGAACCTATACACTTGAGACCTCACCATGGTTTCTGAAAACATTCTCTTAAGGAAATGTGTTGGTTTCTATCAGAAATAAAAATTTAGCTCACCAAATCTTTTATATATATATAAAATGCCAAGATTCTATAAGTTTAGCCACTTAGGACCCATATATTTCTTACTAACTTCAACTTCTGAAATACTCATTTTAATAAACCTTTTTTCCCTAAGAGTGAATGTAAAACTGTAGGTGGTTAATAATCTGTTTGAGGCAATTATAATATCTGAGTAATAAAATAATCATAGTGATGTACATAGCAAAAGCGTAATGGTTTCCTTATTTTCCAACTCTCTCTCAGGAATGCAACATGAATTGAATGTTAAACTACCTAGCAGGGAGCCCGGTGTGCACAGCAGGTACTATATACACTTACAGAAATTAAAATAATAAATTATGTTTTGAATGATTTGTTCATGCTAATGGCAGTTCAAATTCTACTTCAGTCATGATGGCCAAAAGTAGTCTAGAAGTAAACTATAACCCTGAGATTAGAAATTATCACTGTAGTTAGAGGCCATGACCTTGTGAGAAAATAGGTTAAACATCAGAGAGGATACATTTCAGACACTTGTAAATACATGACACATGTTTTGCAAAGCCAACCCCGTTCTATAATCTCAGGAAACATTTACTTAAATACTTTTGTTCACATCATCTGAAGCAGTATCAAATTCATATCTAACGGGGAAATATTGATAGAAAGGGATTGCTTACATAATGCTATTGTATTATAATTAAGAATTAAGGAACTATTTTTAATATATTTACATTAAACACAATAATAATATGTTGAAAATATTATTAGTATAACATATAACCTTAAAGATTTTGATATTTTCTACTGTTAAACTGTAGTATTCTTTGTTTAGAGGCCAAGGTTTTAAAACTAAGAAAATAGTTACTATATGCCAAATAATAAATATTTCTGTTACCCTCTAGCGTCTAATGATGATATGAGCTTATTGTTCAGACTCAATTACTATGCCATTTTTACTCTTTATTATTTCATCTCTAGGAGTCTTTGAAGTGAGTCAGGAATATAATTCCCCTCTTCTACAGATGATTAAACAAGCACTAACAATTAACTCATTGGGCCAAGAGGTTAACAATGGAGATGTAGATGGGTAATTGGACTCTGTAAATTTCACTCCTGCTAGGATCTGATATCTGTTGCCCTGTAACATGGGTGAATCCTGCACAAGTATCACATTAGAACACAAAACAGAAATGATTTTTCAGCATATAAGGGGAGACATCCTCCTCAAGTACAAAAATTGCTCCACCTTCTTCTGGCCAAGTGAGACTGAAGTAGTCACTGAACTTTTTGTTCACATCTAGAATTTTGCACTAGGTGGCACACTTTGCAGGCTTGGATACATATACACACACACAAACATAAACACGCACTCATTCCAAATTTTAGTCAGTCACCTGGAATTTGGTTGGGAAGCAGAAGTACATGTTTTACTCTGTTTAAAAGAGCTGTTTTGCCTTTCATGTTAATCAGGTTGTCATTTATTTGTGAAGTACCTCTTTATCTTTCTATGAAAGCATGTCTTCAATAGGAAACTAGATCCTAGAAGCTGAGAACAAAGGAAAATGAACAGCATCTGGTTTTCTGGTTCTAAACATTCGTGACATCCTCTTTAGGATGGGCTATTTCATGATCAACTCAGAAAATGACAACAAACAAAAAACTAAAAACAGAGGCACAGGGACTCATTCCTGGCTTCCCTTGGATTAAAAAAAATGGAGTTGCCAGTGACAAACTCACACCTACTTCTGTCACATCTACATTCAGTCACTGTCTAAGGACTTCAGCAGAACAGACCAACTGCAGACTCTCTCTCTCCCCACCATCACCAACTGCAGGTGAACGCAGACATCTTAATCCCACTGTTTCCTTTCTCCATTGTTCTGATTTCCCTCTGCAATCCACTTCATACTTCCATCTCTTCCCAATTTATTTTTTTCTTAGTTTTGACTTTTTAAGATTTTCTTAGCAAAGATTGTTTTTCCTTTCATCCTCCCTTTAATGCTTCTCTCCTAATATACGGCACTAAGACATTACCTGTTGTGATAAATAATTTATGTGTCAACTTGACTCGAATACAGGGGTCCCCAGATAGCTGGGAAAACATTATTTCTGGGTGTGTCTGTGTGAATATCTCTAGGAGACATTAGGATTTGACAGGACCACTTTCACCAAAGCAGACGGGCATCATATGATCCACTTAGGGTTTGAATAGAACACAAAGGCAAATTTACTCTCTCTTCTTGAACACTAAGACAATAATCTTCACCTGCCCTTAGAGGTCTAGGCTTCTGGATTTGGGGAATTTTGACTCAGAACAGAATTTACACAGATGGCCCTTCAATTACAGTATGGGGTCTTAGGATGAGGACTCAATCTCTCCACCAGCTTTCTTGGCTCTCCAGCTTGCAGAGAGCAGGCCACGGGACCTCTCAGCATCCAGAATCACGTGAGCCAATTACTAAAATATATGTCTTACAGATTCTATTAGTTCTGTTACATCTATCTATCTATCTTCTTCTTCTTCTTCTTCTTCTTCTTCTTCTTCTTCTTCTTCTTCTTCTTCTTCTTCCTCTTCTTCTTCATCATCATCATCATCATCTATATATCATCCATCCATCCATCTATCCATCCCCTATATCTAATATACATATGATTTTGTTTCTCTGGAGAACTCTGATTAATACACATGTCACAGACCCTTTATCTTACTTGCCTTGGGAAATGTCAGGTGCAGCACCTTAAGTTTATGTCTGCAGTGTTTTGGGAGGGCACTTTGAATAAGTTGCTATTAAAATTTAAATAAATGCTTTGTATTTTGCTGCTTTGGGGAGCTCATTAAGAGGTAATTAATATTTGTGAAACCTGACGAAAGGCACTGAATCCTGAGCAGGAGGCATTCCAATCTTGTCACTGTTCTCATTGCTCTTTACTGAATGTAGGAAGCACTGCCGTTTGTTCTTTCTTTCTTTTTTCTTTTTTTCTTTGGTTGTCCTTGTGAGAGAGAGAGATGGATGGGCAGGGACAGACAGACAGGAAGGGAGAGAGATGAGAAGCACCAACTTCGTACTTAGTTGTTCATTGATTGCCTTCTCATATGTGCCTTGACCATGGGGCTCCAGCTGAGCCTGTGACCCTTTGCTCAAGCCAGTATCCTTGGGCTCAAGCCAGTGATCTCGGGCTTCAAGCCAGCAATTTTTGGGTTCAAGCTAGTAACCACGAATTTATATCTACTATCCCACGCTCAAGCCAGTGACCCTGCAATCAAGCTAGTGAGCTCACGCTCAAGCTGGTGACCTCAGGGTTTCAAACCTGGGTTGTCAGTGTCTCAGGCCAATGCTCTATCCACTGCATCACTGCCTGGTCAGGCAGCACCTCTGTTCTTTTTAGGAACTTTCCATTTGCAGACATTGGTAGTATGTCATCTTGCCTATTAACTAATATTTTGGTGTTTTGCTTTAAATCCTTATTCACTCCATGATATTGAGGGTCAGTAGAGGAGACTCTCCTTCCTTGCTCATGCATGATGTCTGCTGCCATCAGGAGCTACTCAAAGCATCCTCCATAGGATGGCGAGTCCACCAGTTCAAACCTGTGTTCGCTGCCCTTCTGTAGTGTGGACTACCACAGCATTGTTTGTGAATATTTGTAGTCTTAAAAGCAAAGCTTTATTTTTCATTTTTTGGAGTGTTTACTTCCTTTTCTATTTTTTCCATAAATTATTTAAATCAAGATTTTTTTACTTGGAAACAACCTTTTAGAAAAAGCCTTTCAGTCTAAGTCAATTGCTTCTTCCTGCATGTTTCTATATAAATAATAAAGAGAATGTGTTCAAAAATACATGCTTTTAGCTGTACTAGAAATTCCTTTGGTTCTCTGAATCAAGATATCCTTGTGATAAATTCATCACCAGTCCACACCCTTTTCTACTTTCTGGTATGTCTGTATTCAGTCTTCATTTTCTCCTTGAGCATCCCTTTCCTAAATATCCTTTATTGTAAGAGATATGTAGTCTTCTCTTTGGTCAGAGATAATCATATGCTTCACAATGTTAAGTGGCTTTGAAAAAAGATAAGATCTTTATTGAGACTGGATAAAAGGACATGTTCTAAATGTTTTGAGTTAAAAATAAGCACCGATAGTGCAGTGTTCCAGGCACTGTTTGTTCTAGGCACAAGGGATACAGGAGGTATAGGCGGTAACAAAGTCCATCCACTGAAGAAGCTTATGTTCTAATAAAGGAGACAAATACTTAACAGCATCAAAAACTCTCTGAATGTATAAAGAAAAAGTCATTGAGTGATTAGTACTTGTGATGGTCACTTGCTCACTGCTCTGGGATCCATTCTAGCCCTTCCCTCTGGAAAATATATTTCCAAGTTTCCCTTGTTCTCTGGTTTGCACCTAGCTCTGGTCAAAGGGAGGTGCTAACAGGGGAGGAGAGGGCAAGAGAAAGAGAAAATCCAGGGTATTTCTCTTCCCTTCTGTTTCAGGTGGTGTACCACACAACAGCTGTGCCCCCTCTATATAAGCCACTGCCCCTCTCTGTAGAAGCCACTTGAGTATAAGCCTCACCCTCCCTCCAATGGTAATGCTTGGGGGCTCTGGTGTTACCATCTTCTCACTTTCTTCTTCTAGTTCTAAGGGTCATACCAGCTTCCAGTTCTTCCTAATCTTTGGGATGACTGTTTCAACAACTTCATTCCTGTTTTCTTCTTTTGGACCACTTAGTGTGGGCTCTTACTCCTGTATTGGACCCTGACTAACACAGTGCCAGGAAGTATAACTGATAAGAGAAGAGAGAGGAGAGGGGACGCTGTTTCCGACCAGGTGGCTGGGAAAGGTCTCTCAGGGAAGATGTTTTGGGAGAGACTCCAGATTAAATGAAGATATGAGCCGCAATTATGTCTCAGGGGAGAGTGTTCTGGGCTGAGAGCGTTGCAGTGTATGGAACTCAAGACGGGAACATGCTTGGCATGTGGGAGTAACAAGGAAAGACCATAATTCATAATTAGAGCATAATATGCAAAAGAAAGAACGACAGAGAAATAATATGTAGGGCTGTATGAAATCTGATAGAAGCAATGAGAATAATTGGAGAGAAGAGAAAATTGAACTGATGACTTCAAGATTTTAAGTCGAATCGACCAATGCATAGTGATGGCATTGGCTGAATTGGAAAAGACTTGATGAGGAGTAGACCTGGAGGAGGTTGCATGGGCGAGCAGGAATTGAAAGTCTGAGTTTGAAAAATATCCAAAAGGAAAAAAAGATAGACTAAGAATAAGCAGCTAAGGAAGTAGGAGGAAAATGAGAAGGATGTGGCATCCAAAAGGCTCACAGACAACAATATGGTGATTACCAGGGGAAAGGAGGCTGGAGGAGGTAGAGGAGGGTAAAGGGGGATAAAGACGATGGAAGGGCACTTGACTTGGGGTGGGGAACACACAGTACAATATATAGGTGATGTATATAGAATTGTACACCTGACACCTATATAATCAATCTTATTAATCACATTAAATTCAATTTAAAAATATCAGGGGAAGCAAGTCTTTCCAGGGGAGGACATGATCAATTGTTTCAAATGTTGCTCTGAGGTTGATAAAGAAGAGGATAGAGAACTGGCCATTAGATTTGTTAATGCACTCTAGCATGTGGTGATGAGGGTGGGACCTTGCCCATGGGAGAGAAAGCAGTAGTAAATCCGGGGACCCAGGGAGAAAGCTGAGTCTTTGCTCTACTGGAAAATAGACTTATCTCTTATCTGGAAAAGAAATAAATCCACACCGCCCTCAGTGGAGGATAAGTCTTTGGAATTAGAGAAACCTACCATGCCTTGTCTTGTAATTCTAGGCCAACATTTCTCAGCTGGGTAGATTATAGCATTCCGAGTGGGAACTTTCTGGCCTGTGTGTTACAGAACAGTTAGTGTCCTCGATCCTTCCTCCCTCTGCTCTGACTCTAAGTGCTCAGGTGGTTAAACTTACTGTGAAGCTTTCCTCGCCACCTGCTTTTCATTGCTGCCAACAGCGTTGCCCTTTCCTTAGTACAATGGATCACAGTGAACCTTTAAAAGGACAGCTCTGATTCATTCACACTAGGATGTGAATAATTGATCACTTTCCTTCGTGCCTTCTTGGAATGTTTTCTTTTTCAGAAACAATAGTTCAAGTGAATAAAAAAAATTAGTGACATTAATTTGGGTATAAATAAGAACTGCAGTAACATGAGGAAGATATTCTGAGGTAAAAGAAACTTGTCACTGGTCAGATAGCGTAATAAATTGAGTTTAAGTCATCATGATAGTAATAATTACTATCTGCAAGGCTTTGTTCCAAGTACAGCACAGAATGCAAAAAAGGAAGTTTGATGACATGTTTTCTTCTGGGGGTTGGTAATGGCGATGCCCAGAAACTCCTGGTTGCTCCACCCTTTGCCCTTTGCCCTTTGCCCTACATACCCTTTCAGATACTCGCCCTATTCCCGCTCCTCAACCTTCACCGTGTCTTCCCTCGCTGTTGCTCAGGATGACACACAGCCTCCCTTAAAAGTCAATTGCAGAAAAATCGCCTCTAGTTCTGGGTGACCAACACTGCTAAAAACTAAATTATCCTTCATTTTGTAGTTTGGATTTGTTCGAAGTTCAGGTTTCCGTCATTCTGTCTGGTCCCTGAGTCCGGTCCTGGCTGTCCGTCTTACTGATTGTGTCAGCTTGTGCTCCCCACTTAACTTTCTGTGCTTTGTTTCTTTCTTTCTTTTTTTTTTCATTTTTTATTTTTTTTTTGTAAAATAGAAATTCTAGAGTAGCACCTATGTCATGGGATTTTTATGAGGATTAAATAAGATGGCACTTTTAATGACTATGATAGAATGTAAAGCACTTAATAAATGTTAGTGATTGTCACCATTTAATGTG
The DNA here is from genome assembly GCF_036850765.1 of Saccopteryx bilineata. Classification (NCBI taxonomy): domain Eukaryota; kingdom Metazoa; phylum Chordata; class Mammalia; order Chiroptera; family Emballonuridae; genus Saccopteryx; species Saccopteryx bilineata. The sequence continues at coordinate 26,275,745 of NC_089490.1, read as the reverse complement.
ATCCGGGCTTTTAAACTTTTTTAACAAATTAATCCTTTTGAAATGGTCCTTCTGGGAAAAGGCCTTGTTCATATACAAGAACATGTTCACTAGACATCGCTAATCTTTGGCCCAGGTTATACAGTTCTTAAATTTCTTGAGGAGGCAGATAAGATGGTGCCTTATACCCAGCACCTGAAGATGGCACTCCCTAGGGTTGTAAATGGTGATAGCCTTGCCTGCAGGAAAATATTTGCTCAGAAACGAGTTATTAAATCAACAAACCCTATGATGTTTTTCAGAAAGTCTCAAAGCCAAAATAGACCTGTCATTTAGAAGCAGTGTTACTTGCCAAAAGCTCCCTCATTAATGGCCATCACATTCAAGGTGAATACATAAATAATCTCTTGTTTTAATTTTCACTTGGTCTCTGTCTACCGCTTGTTCTTATACCGCCCACGAGGCCGATTTCTGCATGGCCTTGGACGGACAGCAGCTTGCCTCTTTGCTCTCAGCCCCATTCCTTTGCATTCTGGTGGGTATTTTCCACGCTCTCTTGACAGCTGCCTTCATGCTCTGCTCTACCATGGGCACCAGTGGAGGAACAAAAGCCAGAAGGAAGGGGAGAAGTGGCTTTGCTTGTGGTTTCTGACAGATTTATTTATTTTTTGCCAGCAACAGAGTTGACAACAGTGGCTACAGAAATGACAGCTGTCGCAGTGGCTTCAGGCAGTGGCTTCAGCCCTGATCAAAGTGGCAATTCTGGTCGACCCAGACCAACTGTGACAGCATCTCCACAGAGACATCACGAAGGATGCGCCATGGCAACAGCCAACAGTAGCAGCCTCTCATCTCTGGGTGTCACGCCTGCCTGCTTTTTATTCTTCTAAGCCTTCCTTCTGCTTTTGATTTTCTAGTTCTTCCAGCATCGGTGTACCTAATCCTCTGCATTAAAATCCCCGTCTGAGATTTTTAGTTAGTTGCACTGGAGGTGATGTGAATGGGGAACATCTTCAATACGATAACATGTTTCTATTTAGAAAATGTTGCACACGTTTATCAAGAATTTGTGGACGTGGCCTTTAGCTGTATTTAAACTCTTATATTTTATCATCAGTAGCTATAACTTGGGATGCCAATATCTTGAAAATTTTCAAAAGAAAGCAAATAAATTTGTCCAGCAGTGAACTGAACCCCAAACGCAGCAAGCAGAATTTTGCAAAAAAAACAATGGCTTCACCAGGAAGCAATAATTAACTCAGCTCCTGTCTGTTTCAATAAGATTTCTTTTCTTTACTTGGCACAAGTAGATTTTATTATTACTTGAGGATCCTGGTGGTATATGTTCTGTGAACTTCATTTTATGGTGCTCCCCACAGGGATACTGTTTCTTATGATTTTCCCCACCAAGAAAAATCTGATTCTTCTAATGAGTACAAGTATTTCACACTACTTACTTTCTCTTCAGTCTGGCTGACTTATAATCTCAATTCTCATTTTCAAACACTGAAGCAATGTTCTGTTCATTTTTGGTTACAACATTTTTTCTTTCTCTCACTCTAGTAAAAATTCAGAGAAAGAGAAGAATCAAGAAAAAAGCTTTGCACTTTCATGGTGAACTAGTGCTTAATAAGATAAAATCATAAACTCATTGTGGAGAATATATTGAAATACCTTGGCCCTGGTTAGTTGGCTTTAGTGGATAGAGCATCAGTCAGATATGTGGACAACCTGGGTTCAATTCCCGGTCAGGGCACATAGGAGAAGCGACCATCTGCCTCTCTTGCCCTTCACCTCCTTCTCTCTCTTTCTTTCTCTCTCGCAGCTAGTGGCTTGATTAGTCTGAGTGTCGGCCTCAAGCACTAAGACTAGTTCAGTGAATTCAAGCATCAGCCCAGACAGGAGTTGTTGGGTGGATCCTAATTGAGGCGCATGCAAGAGTCTGTCTCACTATCTCCCTTCCTCTCAGTTGAAAAAGGAAGGAAGGAAGGAAGGAAGGAAGGAAGGAAGGAAGGAAGGAAGGAAGGAAGGAAGGAAGGAAGGAAGGAGAGAAAGAGGAAGGAAGGGAAGGGAAGGGAAGGGAAGGGAAGGGAAGGGAAGGGAAGGGAAGGGAAGGGAAGGGAAGGGAAGGGAAGGGAAGGGAAGGGAAGGAAATACAGACCAGACTGATGAAGACAAAATTAGAAGAAACTCCTTTGTAAAGCACTTTCCCATCAGTAGTGCACCCAGAGTTCAAGAATAAAGAATGCCCCAATTTCTTCTGTTACACTTCCAATTTTTAGGCTCCAGTTATTTTGAGTCTATAGCAGAGATTCAAACTTTAGCATGCTTTAGGTGGTTGAAACCACAGAGATTGTTAAAATGTAGCTCCTATTTCTCCTCCCAGACATTTTTCTTTAGATTGAGTTGGAGTTCAGAAACTTGTACAGGGACACAGGCAATCCTGATGTGCACCATCTCTGGGTCAGATTTTTAAATGTTCTGTATCTAGAATGCTGGTCCTTGATTATTTCAGAATATCCCCTATATATAAGTGTTAACACGATATTGATTTCTTTTTCTCTCCCACTTCTTCATAGCCAGTTTTATGGCTACGCCATGCCCAAAATATAGATAACAATAAGGAAATTTAGTTATTTTTTAAAATACATATGAATATCTGAATGTTTGGTATTGTGTACACAAAATATCTATGGATGACAAATCTTTTTATTTTTCTTCACCAGTACATCCCATGTTTGGTTCAGAAGTCATTGAAATACCTTCTTAGTGTCATTCTGATGGTTAATTTTATGTGTACTGTCACATGGGACGCCAAGATGTTTGGTTAAACATTATTCTGAGTGTGTCTGCGAGAATGATTCTAGAGGAGATTAACATTTAAGTTGGTAGACTGAGTATAGTAGATTGCTCTTCTCAAGGTGGGTGGACCTCATCCAATCAACTGGATGCCTGAATAGAACAAAAGGGAATATTCACTCTCTCTGCTTGACTGTTTTCAATCTGGAACATAAGTCTTCTGCATTTAGACAGGAACTTACACCATTGGCTCCCCTGGTTTCCAGGCATAAAGACTTGAACTAGAACCATGAGCGCTCTTGGGTTTCTAGCTTGCATATAGTGTGAGATCTTAGCCTCCAAAATCATGTGAAACAAGTACTTATTATTTCCCTATAGATAACATTGGTTCTGTTGCTCTGGTGAACCCTGACTAATGCAGTCACATAAACTAATAAGGGAAAGAAAGAAGAAAAAAGAAATGAATGAATACTGCACCAATCAGTCTAATGAAAGCATGGAAATGATTCATTATTTACCATAAAGTTCTTTTTTCCTCTCCTCTTTCATCAACCTTGTCAAAATTCCCCAAAGCTACTTCTTAAAGCTTTATTAAAATTCATTTCAGATTTGGGGCAATAAAATATGTCTGCCTAAGGTAGTGATTAACTGTCCACAATGAGAGGTCTACAGTGGTAATTCCAGGAAAAAGAAACCTAATTAAATGTCAGGGACTTTTTACCACCCTTCTGTTTAAAAAGTAAAACTATGAAGAGGGTTGCCTCGGGCTCTCCAAAATGCTTGTCAATGTGGATTGTAAAAACTGATGTTAAATCGTTAAGCTCTGACTTGTTTAAGAAAATGATATATTTAGCCCGTTGGCAATTCTTAATATTTGAGGTGTGTTGATTTATGTATTAGGTTTATACTGTAATATTTACTGTAATTGAAGCATAGTCAGATTTCTAGTATATGCCAAAATAGAAAAATTCTTCATGGAGATAACTTTGAAATGATGAAAATGCCTGGTTATAGAGGAGAGTAATCTGTTGGTATTGGGAGTCTTAAACAGCTTTCAGAGCGGCCTAATAACTACATCATTTCTAAATTAAAGTTGTAAAAAGTTTCCAGAAGTTTCTGAGTTGGTAGAATAAACTCACAGAATATATAAGGAAGATTCTTTATATCTATCTATCTATCTATCTACCTATCTATCTATCTATCTATGAAAACAAGCCAAAAAAGAATGAAAACTAAAAGGTACACACTAGAAGTTAGGCTACTCATAATGACATCCCATTTGTAATGAATTTGATAATAAGTTGTCATGCTTGGCATTTATAACTCCTATGTTTATTAGTAACAACTGGGACTTTTTCCATTGTCCCAGTATTGCTCTGTATTGGGAAGAAGCACAAAGTTTTTGAGAACACCCTTCACTGCCACAAAATCAGTAACACATCTAAAAGAAAGCACTGAGTGTCTAAATGTAAAAAAAGAAAGGGAGGGATCTGGGGGCAGGGAGAATTCCTTTACACATACCAGCTGGAAGCCTCGGAGCTGTTAAGTCTGAAGCCCATTCTAGCGCTGCCGCCCAGTGCCCACTGAGAGGCTTCTCGGGGTGTGACATGCGAGCATGCCCAGCAGCTGTCAGAGCGAGCAAAGAAGACTGGTGGCTGCCTCTGGTCCGCCAGTCCCGGAGTGCTGGAGGGCTGCTTGAGCTGCTCTCATCAATAAAATGACCAGGAACTGAGAGGTGTGTGGCTTGGGAGAACAGGGTAGTGGTATCCTCCTCTGTGTCGTTGTGGCTCTCTGAACAGGAAAAAGATCTTAGCAGTTCCTCTAGTTCCATTAAAGAAATGGGAAGGCTAATCGAGGAGGCAGGACACAGCCAATCAGACCATACACTGGCCAAACTAGGAACCTACAGGCTGTATAATGGAAGGGAGCCCCTAGGAGAACCTCTTCGAGGGAATCCTCAGCATCCATGGGGCGACTACTGAAACTGTAGATGCCTTCAGAGCAGGTGAGACCATTCTGAGTCAGAGAAGTTCATCTCACTACTCTTTATATGTAACCAGTCGCTTGAGAAGATCTGCCCGTCCCGTTTCCTCTACTCCATTCCCAGTTTTAGAAGAGCTAGACTACAAGAGGGAGCACAAGCAGGTGTCTCCGAACTAAACCTCCCACCCACCCCTCATATCCACAGACACACACACACAACCTCCAAGGGGTTAGAAGAAAAGGGCTTAGTTGTTGGCTAATGGAACAGAAAATTAAACACTGATAGTGAAACAGGCTAAATTGTAATATCTTAAATTGACTTGAAATTATAGAATCTGTCTAAAATGTTAGGGCTTATGTTGAAGGCAGTAACTGGAGAAAAAGAAAGTCATTCTGTATTTGTTTCCTCTTTCATTCACACCCCTCAGCACAGTTAAAGAAATTCTCTGATTTGAACACATCTGAATTGAAATAAAATCCAGTTGTGTGCCTTAAAATGACTCTCTGCACTAAAGCTACAAAACAAAGTTAACATACAGTGAACAATTCTACCTTTAAATCGTTATATTTTTTATAATTTATACTAATTTTTAAGTCCTACGACTTTTCTGTAAAAGAGTACTATGTTTTTAAAGAATTAGAATAAAAGAATTAGTCATTCCTTCTAATAAATTCCTATGCCAAAAAAGAAAGTATGGAAATTGCTCAAGGTCATGTGTTAAGCCTGGTTTAGGAATGCATCAGCGGTTGGCCTACGCAGTTCAATAACAAAAACCAGACTGATGAGAATGTATCAGTGAAACAGTCAAGCACGTTGACATATGCAAATTACACATAGTATCAAGTAGGCAGATGGTTAAGAACGCATGTGCTCTAAATTGTAGTGTGCTGGGCTTAAAAGATTTTCTTATTAGCATTCTATCTTTAAGGACCCCATAACTCTTTTAGAGCATCAACCAATATTGAAGAAAACACTTCATTTTACTCTGTACATATTCTTTTATAAATTTCCTCAAACTAATTACATTGAGCCATTTGCTGGAGAAACAGACTTAAAGACCCACCATGCCAAATAAATGTACAGTATGCCTATACGTTTTGAATATAGAGTTATGGGAAGTTTTGAAAGATTTTTCTTCAGGGATCTCATCTTAGTTTTTTGAAGATAGATGTACCTGAAATTTTATTTCTATTTGGTAGTGTTGACAGCACTTATAGAAAAAGAAATTAAAAGTATCCAAGTAGCACGATGGCAATATAGTTAAATGGTCATACCATTCAAAATGTACACAAAATAGAAAATTCCAAACCTTAATTGAGCAGCCTTGTATTTCAAAGAATAACTTTTAACTGAAGTTGCTGAAGCAGGGAAGACAAATAGTGACTGGGGATGGCTGGAGCTACAGAGATGATTTGCCAAGAGGAGACAGGAAAGACTGAGCGGGGAAAGAGCTTCACAGTGCAGCTTTCCAGCCTAGCCTCCCCCTAGAATTTGCCTTTTCCCTACAAAGTCTTCAGTGCCCTCCAATCCCAGCTGTGGAGGGCGTTCAGAGTCACTGGGAGTCGAGAAAGTTTATACTTGCAATCAGAAAGCCACTTTTTCAAATTTTCCACTTGCACAAACTAGTGAATTTCTAAAAAAGAAAAAGAACTAGTGAAATCAGTGGAATGACACAATTCCTTTGCATTTTACAGATTCAACCTGAAACCAGAGTTCTTTGCAATACGCCCAGTAGCTCTCAATCAGAGAGAACCGAGATCAGCTTGGGGAGATCCCTCAGCACGGGGTATAGGAGTAACAGACAAGAACCATGGCAACCAAATGCCCGAGAGGTTGAATCCAAACTAGGACAGAGACTGTCCTATACAATTTTTTTGCTAAGATATTACAGATAATTAAATGGAAAGGGATTGGTAGTTAATGTTAGAAGAGTTGCTCTTTTTGTACTTGGCTAGCTATAAATAAACTTAACTACTGCAAATACAGTAGAGGTCATTCCATACTGAAGGTTCAGTGCTTTTCAATGGAGTTCTTTTTTCCTTGAAAAATTGTAATTAAAAAAAAATCACTTCAATTATTATGGTAGAAATTTTTTATGACCTTTTTCAGTATATCATTTCTTCTTTTATAATAACAGCACTCTGAATTTTATTCTTGGCACATAGCTACACAGATTAAATTTGAATTTTTCATCCACTCTTGCAATAGGTGTGACTACATGACTAAATTCCAAGCAATGGAATAGAAGAGGAAGTAGGACAAGCAAGTTAGCATCGTGTGAGTTCTGTATATAACAGATTGTATCCTATTTCCCCCCCACTTGCTGTCTGGAATGTGGATGAGGTGTGAGCCATGGTGACATAGTTGGTTAGGGCAAATCCTTAGTACTGGCAGAGCAACAAGAGGGGATCTGAGAATCTGATGTATTAACCTTGGTCTGCTTAAATCTTATGTTGAAATTATTTACTTTTGAGAAAAAGAAGCTTCATGTTTAATCTTCATTATTTTGGGTCATACCCAAATACACGTCCAAATGAAATAGGTTATTTGTGCATTCATTCACTCACAAATCGATATTTTATGCATATCCTGTATCAGTCTAATGAAAGACCTAACAGTGAATAAAATATACCAGGTCACTGCTCTTAATAATGTGAGGGATTTCAGGAAATAAATAAATAAAATTATATTTAAGGTAATATCTCATAATTCTAAATGCTATAATTGAAATAGCTCACAGTAATCTATTAATGAGATATTAAATGCATAGGGAGGCTACTTTTAGTGAATTTATTATGGCAGCCTCAGAAGAGGTGACAAGTAAGATAAGGTCAGAATGATAAGAGTGACTTCAATATCTAAATATGTGGAAGAAGAGTATTCCAGCAGGGGGCCAACATGAGCCAAACCCCCAAGGGGAGTCAGAAAACAGTCAATAAGAGAACCTGTAGAAGCATTTAAGGGCAGAGAGATGCATAGTTATTTGATCATATATGATTTTGCACACAAGGCATAAAGTTTGCATTTTTATAGTCACAGTGGAGAGCTATTGGAAAGCTTTAAACTGAGTGGTGATATGCTCTGATTTTTAATGTATTTGAAAAGATGATTTATTGTTGTGCAAACAGGAAATAAGTGTGAAAAAATAAATAAATGATGCTATGTGTTCATCAAATTATGGTTTATTTTCCTCATAACCACACAAGAATGTGCATGGAATTGATATAGGTCACTTTAAGGCTGAAACCTTAAAATTTCTCTTTTGAATCTCCATGACTTGTCTCTTCCCTCATCTGCTGGTTGGATGCTGCACTTAGAGGTTTAAGTGATGATGAAGTCATTATGCAAAGAAACCTAGATCCTGAATGACTGTATGGAGCAGAGCCTCCCCGGCAGAAGTAATTCTTTATTATGGTGAGCTACTAGAGTTTGGGTATTGTGTGCTGAAGCAATCAGCCTAACCTGATGGATCAGACAACTGATGTGCTAGTGTGAACAAGCAGTAGTAGTGGTTTGGACAAAAGGTAGCTCTGGAGGTAGTAGTAGTGTGAAGAGATTGAGTTTGGGATATAATTAGAAAGTAAAGAAAACGGGACATACTGATGGATAGCACAAAAATAACAAGAATATGAGCCAAATTAGATGTGATTCTTTTGGATTTTAAATGGAACAACTGTTTGGTTTGTTTTTTCATTCAGTATGGAGTTTGGATGAGGTGAGTGTTTGGAGGGTAGGAGAAATCAAGTATTCTGTTCCAGCTAGGATACATTTTTAGATACTTAATCAGACATTGAAATAAAAATGTTGGATGTATAATTCTGATCCTAGACAAACAAGAAGGGCTAATAATAAATTTTGGAATCATCATCCAATAGATGATATGAATTCTACCAATGTTTGCATTCCTGATACTTGTCCATGGAACAAACTATTTCTCATAAGCCCATCTACTTCCACCAATGTCTTAAGAAGATCCATTAACTGCTTAAAAAGATACACGTACACACTCACTTTAGAGAGGAACATTGGAAAGATGTGTGCTTGGACAAGCAAGTTAGCATCGCGTGAAGAATTTGACCAAGGATAGACACATAGATTTTTATCTAAAATTCTGTTCCTAGGAGAATAGTGGCTACCACCCAAGTGTCAAGGAAATGAACAAGACAGGAGGCCTAGGAACCTCTTAAGTACAGCTAAATAGATTGTCCTGATTGTTTTTGAGATTGTAAGAAGAGAAAAGAAGAAAAAAATGACCACTGAAGTCTATTTCCATTTACCTCACTGTCAGCTTAGGTCACTGAGAAAGAATTCAGTCTGCTGCAAAAGTTAAACCAAGAAGCATTAAAAGAAACAAAACAGCAACTGGCTAACACTTGAAGAAAAAATATTGTTACTACTCTAAATTTAAAACAAGCTCTTTTGGAAAAAAATTATTTGTAGTTTCACTGCTTCAAGATAACTATTGTTAATGATTGCACTCTTCTATAAATTATTCATCAAATTTTATTTCTTCTGGGAGAGTTAATCTGGTAAGAGAAAGTGTCATCTGTCTGCTATTATTTACATTCCTGTAAAGAATAGTATATTATACATTTTCCTTTCTATCTGCTACCCAGTTATATTTAGCTTTTGTGATTAACTGGGCATATCCTTGCTCTTCGTTTTCAAATCAACTTTTGTCTGTATCAGAGACTACTATTTTCCTACCCAAATGTCCATTTTTCCTGTGAGAACCCCTATTTAGCTGTGCTTAAGGTTGCATGAAATCAGACATCTAGCCTCTCTTGTAGCTAGATATGGCTATCTGACTCAACTTGAGTTGATGGTATATTAGTGTAAAAACATTCTTGAAAATGTCTTTAAGAGGCAGTGGTATGGACATTTCTTCCATCATGATGCTTAAAACGTGGATGTAATGCAGAATCTCCATCTTAGACTACAAGACCAAGGACATCCTCTGCAGCTGGTTGCCTAGAAACACACTGGGTTCCAGGTGGCAGGTCATTCACTATGCCAGCCCTGGATTGTCGACCTCCAAACTTTTACGTAAGAGAAGAACAGATTTCTATTTTGTTTAAGTTGCTAGTTTTCAGATTTCTATCACTCTGAGCTAAGCCTAAATTTAATTGCTATAGGCACTTTTTCATTTTCAAATAAATGTTAGTTTTGAGAGACTCCCTGAATGCAAGGTCATCATCAGAAGAAATTATGAAATAAACTTATTTTTTTAAAAAAACTCCAAATTGGCCCTGGCCAGTTGGTTCAGCCGTAGAGTGTCAGCCCGTCGTGTGGAAGTCACAGGTTTGATTCCCAGCCAGGGCACACAGGAGAAGCACCCATCTGCTTCTTCCCCCTTCCCCCTCTCCTTCTTCTCTATCTCTCTCTTCCCCTCTCACAGCCAAGGCTCCATTGCAGCAAAGTTGGCCCTGGGTGCTGAGGATAGCTCCATGGCCTCTGCCTCAGGTGCTAGAATGGCTTCTGCTACAACGGAGCAATGCCCCAGATGGGCAGAGCATTGCCCCCTAGTGGGCATGCCAGGTCGATCCCGGTCGGGTGCATGCAGGAGTTTGTCTATCTGCCGCCCCCACTTCTCACTTCGAAGGAATACATAAAAACAACTCCAGATTGAATATCTTGACCTGATCCCTTCTTTTTCCTGTTTATGTTTCTATCCTACTCCTTCCCATTCTTCTCTTTCTTCACCACTACTTTCCCACTCTGTGCATGTGCGCTGCTCTCTTTCACCGGGGCCGCTGCTAGCCCCACGGGCCCCTTGGAAGGAATTAGAAAGTGGCCATCCTCAAGGAGGCTGCCCTTCCACTGATTCATAAGTTGTTAAGAAGACTGATTGGCCCTGGCCATTTGGCTCAGCGGTAGAGCGTCGACCTGGCGTGTGGGGGACCTGGGTTCAATTCCAGGCCAGGGCACACAGGAGAAGTGCCCATTTGCTTCTCCACCCCCTCCCCTCCTTCCTCTCTGTCTCTCTCTTCCCTTCCCTCAGCCAAGGCTCCATTGGAGCAAAGATGGCCTGGGCGCTGGGGATGGCTCCTTGGCTTCTGCCCCAGGCACTAGAGTGGCTCTGGTTGAGGCAGAGCAACGCCCCGGAGGGGCAGAGCATTGCCCCCTGGTGGACGTGCCGGGTGGATCCCGGTTGGGCGCATGCGGGAGTCTGTCTGACTGTCTCTCCCCGTTTCCAGCTTCAGAAAAACACACACACACACACACACACAAAGACTGATTATGGAAATCAGCAAAAGGTACCCCTTCTTCCAGATGGATCCACCCCACACAGAGCAGGTGGTTTGGCAGGCAGAACCTGGGCTGGCCAGCCCCTGACTAGCAGGTTCAGCTCATCCACAACAGATCTCTGATACAAAGGACTGTTTAAGAGCCCCCTTAGTTCACAGCACAGTCACTTGGACTCAATATCAAGTGGCATTCTTGTTACTGGTTTTTCAGAACACCCCCCCCCAAAAAAAAAGGACTTTCTTTGGTTATCTTACTCCCAATTAGATTATGGTTAAAAGTCCTACTGAGACTCATTTGTCACCGGGATATATCTCTAATTACTGGCACTGATTCTGTTAGCTCCTGTTACCTGTGATGGCCTATCTGAATCTGGCTATTTCTTTTGTTTTTCTGAGTCCTGAGTATATATTTGGTTCTTACCATCTCAACTCTTCACTTTCTTTTGTGCTACTGTCGCATAGATGGGTGCTAGCCAAGGATATAGAAGAAAGCAGATACCAACCAAATTAGCTGGAAAAATAATCAAATCTACTGACTCTTCCATCAGCCATTAGTTAAATATCTTTATCACAGAAGTAACATTTAAGAACATGTTTCAAATTTAAACTGTAAGGGAGAAACGTTGAAATATTTGATACATGAATTCCTCTATGTGCTTCAGGGAGTCCAGTCTTATTTTCTATACAAGCCTTCTTCCTCCTAATTTCTGGGACTTCATAGGATCCCCAAAATATACTATATTTTATGAGATATTCTAGTTGTTAGATTACTTTGCCCTCAAAGATAACCAGTGACTTCTTGTCTTTACCTAAGTAATAGTCTGAAACATTTTATGCCTTCTTTTTCCAGAGTGCTGGCATGTAACTGTAAACTTAACTTGCACAGAGCACAGTCTAACACAAACCAAAGCTAGACCTCTCTGTCATTGTCAGCCAGATCCCTCGGTGTTCGCAGTGGGACTCATGCTATTATTATTTTCCCTACTTGGCGTAACCATACAGTGTTGTTTCTGTACCCTTCCCTTGATTTTTCTTTTCTTTCCCTAAATGCAAAGGACATAGACGATGTCAAGTTTGAAATTGATGTTTCACATTAAAGATAATGGTGACTATAAAAATCATTGTAAATGGTATAGGCTCCTGTTAGGTTTTCCTCGTTTTATCTTTCATTTGCTGGTTGGAAAAATTGATTTTGAACAAGTGAGAATGCTTGATTGCAGAGTTAAAGAGATTGCCTGGAGTTAGCTCAGGGGAACAATGTAGCAGACACCTCAGCACTCTGGCACATGCTCCCTGTCCCAGCCAAGGGCAGTAATCTACTGTTCTCCTCTGACTTCCGAGTGACACTTCACAGTGCTGGGCTGAAGGCTAACAATGTGTGGATGGAGAGCAAAAATCTATCTCTGGACAGTCAGATAGCTCCCTGATATTGCCAGTTCTGATCGACACTGCCCTAGATAGTTCTACCTTCCTCGGCTCTGTCTCTTACTAAATCCTTTATTTCCTGACTGCTTTCTACAGGAAATACAATCTCTTGGTCAATATCACTAGCATCAGGGGTCGGGAACCTATGGCTTGCAAGCCAGATGTGGCTCTTTTGATGGCTGTATCTGGCTCACAGATAAATCTTTAAAAAAAAAAATAATAACGTTAAAAATATAAAACATTCTCATGTATTACAATCCATTCATTTCTTACCGCTCATGTTCATTGTTGCAGGTGGCTGGAGCCAATCACAGCTGTCCTCCAGGGTAACAACAATTTTTTTATTGGATAATACCTAATGTACACAGGTCATTGTATGGTTCTCACGGAATTACATTTTAAAATATGTGGTGTTCATGGCTCTCTCAGCCAAAAAGGTTCCTGACCCCTGCACTAGTTTGTTCTCTAAGCCCCATCCCATTCCTGAGCTACTGGCTCACCTACTCAGCCAGAGGGTTGGTCTGGGCCTCTCCTGGTCAGTACCTCCCTCTGCTGCCCAGTATGACGGAGCCCTGACTGTGTGGAAAGCCCAGAGAGGGGAGACTTACTTCGAGATAAGCATGAGAAAGAGGGAGAGAGAAGAAAAAGAATGTCTAATTGGCTGTTTCAGGTTATTATCAAAATGTAGCTGAAGACGGCTTTGACTCTGCGTGGCGCAGAGGCATTCAAAGTGAAGAAAGGCAGGTGGAGGGGTGTCAAGCTGGTGAATTCAGGAGTGCCTCTTTGCTGGCCACTTGCTTCTCAGCACCTTGGGCCGGTTTCCCAACCCCCTGGGTCTCGATTATCTTATTTTTAAAAATGAGAATCATGATATCTCCTTTGTAGACTTGTTAGGATGACAGGAGATAAGGTCTGTGACCCATTTAGCACAGCGCCTGGCCCTTGGCATGGATTCTGTAACTGGCAGCTTGAGAGAACAGGTTCAAACATCCTGGTCTTAGGCTCCCAGGAATTTTCATTGAGGTTTTGTTCAAAAGCTGCTGAGAGCAGATTGTTATATATTTTCAAGTACAGAGTACAAATGCAATCCTTTGCCTCTAAGTATTTCTTCTCTTCTTTTACTCACTTAATTCAAACCTCTGCTCTGGCCTCCTCAGAGAAATTCCCCGGATCACTTCCTGGAAAATGGCACTTCCCATCAGTTTCTCTCCTCCTGATGTACCTTTCTTTATATCACTTGTGACCAGACATTATACCATATACAGCAGTTTCTCACTTAACGTCATCTATAAGATCTTGGGAACTGTGACTTTTAAGGAAATGACAAAGAATGAAACCAATTTTATCACAGGCTAATTGAGATAAACAAGAATTAAGTTCCTAAGGCATATGTCTGGTCACATAAACACCACTAAACTTCTAAATAAAAATCCCACACACGTCTAATATTAGACACTAAAATAAATGTGAGCTACGGTATATGTACATGTAAGAAAGCTGAATAGAAACAGGTTAGATCATTATTTTCTGACCTGCTTATTCCAGATCAGGGTTGTGGATGGTCAGAACCCACCCCTGCAGTGCAGAGTGCCAGGCGGGGACTCACCCTGGACAGGACACCCTTCCTTTGCAGGGCCACCCACACCCACGCCCAGGCTTACTCATGTTAGGACAATTTAGACAGCCAATTTACTCCTGTGCACATTGTTAGGATGGGGAGGGAAACCCACGCAGACACGGGGAGAACATGCAAACTCCACACAGACAGCAGCCCCAGCTGCAAAGCAATTTCTTTATTTTCATCAGAGTTATAAAGAAATCGACATTGTTGGAGGACCTGCTGTATACATTTTTTGTTATTGTTAGAAGTGAACTCCTTCGGCAGTGTCTCCATGAACGAAGACACTTGCATTTATTGCCATATCTTTAGTACTTAGAAAAATGTCAGGCCTGAGCAGGCAGTACTGCAGTGGATAGAACATTGGACTGGGATGCGGAGGACCCAGTTTGAAACCCCGAGGTCACTGGCTTGAGTTTGGGCTCATCTGATTTGACCAAGGCTCACCAGCTTGAGCCCAAGGTCACTGGCTTGAGCAAGGGATCACTCGGTCTGCTGTAGCCTCCCAATCAAGGCACATATAAGAAAGCAATCAATGAACAACTAAGGAGACTAAGAATTGATGCTTCTCATCTCTCTCCCTTCCTGTCTGTCTGTCCCTGTCTGTCCCTCTCTCTGTCTCTGTCTCTGTCACACAAAAAGAAAAAGAAAAAAAAAAAGAAAAAATGTCAGAAATGAAGGCATTCAATAAGTATTTGTTGACTCAACTATGGTGAAGTATGCCCCACTTCATGTTCATCAATACATTGTTGTTACGGTGACTATCTGTGGCCACATACATACTCAGGTACAGATATGACTGGCAGGTGACTTTACTAATAGTTTCAGTTTTCTTGGTCCTAAAAGTTTTTCTCTAATATGTGGCACCCACTGATACAACAAACAAAGCAAAAAATTGTTCTTGCAGGACCAGACGAGTCCCTTTCAGACTTGCTGCAGCCCTGAAAGTGGGTCAGGAGTGTCACAGCTCCTGAATTTTTTCCAGTCTCATCTCTCAGAGCCCGTGTGGACATCCACAAGGAGGGGAGTTCACAGGAGTGTGTGAGTTTCCCACTGGCTTGCTTCTGGGCACCCTCCCCTTCCGGAGAACCTGTGCAGCTCTTCCCTCCTGTCCTGCCAGGGCCGCCCTGCTGTGCATTCTGTTCTCAGGCTGGGGACAATTAATCAGGGCTTGGTTCCTACCATGCTCCCAGTCCCACATGCCTTCCTCTTTAATTTCATGGGTCTTCACCTGAGCAAAGAACCGTCCCGAGGATTGGTTATGGGCTGTGTTTCTTGTACTAATGAGCAATTTGTTGAGCAGAGACCGTGGTCCCCCCGCCCACCCGGGCTGGCAGGAAAGGGCTGTGACAGTCTGCAGGTGACTTTTGTCCATTTTCTTCCTGCTTTCAAGCCCAGGAAACACCAAGCACCACACTGCATTCAGAAGTGCTCGACTTATCTATGTTATAAAAGGACATGTAAAGAATATTCTCACCTCAATATTGCAACTACAATTGTGTAGGATCTTTGACAGGGCATTGGGCTGAAAGTCATCACTGGAGCTGAGAAGGGAAGTTGAGTACTCTAGGGTGACACTGGCCAAAGAGCAGATTTCTCCCTTCCTTGATACTTAGAACCTCCTGTTTTTAAAATGAAGCCTATCAGTTATATATACATGTATGTATATATGTATGTATATAAAATGTTTTTTTCAAAGCACTTAATATACAATTATAGTATTCCAAAGGGATATGACTGCTTTTGAAAAAAAATGCCATTTAGTAATAAAAATTAGAAATATCTTTTTATTTCTTAATGATAGTATCTCGGATTTTCCTTAACTTCAATTCCATGGAGTTGAATGAGTTAGACTAGATTATCTATAACACTGTATATTTCTAGTCAAAGAGTGATTCTTAGAAAAACAGTATTAGTTTGGCCTGAGATCTTTTTAGAAATGCAAAGACTTGAACCCTATCCAAAATCTACTGAATCAGAACCTGCATTTTAATTTGCATCTATATGATTTGTATGCACATTACAGGTTAGAAAGCACTGGTCTTTACTGCTAATATTTTGAGATTCTATGATTACATTTCATAAATTAAATAATTCAACTATTACAAAAAAGGGCATGTAAAAAGAACATTGTACAAAGAATATATGGAAAGAAAACAGATTTGAATTTGGATTTTAGCTCCATCACTAACAATCCTTGGGAAATAACTTCAGTTTCCCAATTTGTAACATGGAGAAAATAACATCTGAGTTCAGGATAGAAGTGAGACTTAAAAATTATATATGTAAGCCCTGGCTTGTTGGCTCAGTGGTAGAGCATTGGCCAGCATGTGGAAGTCCCAGGTTCTATTCCCAGTCAGGGCACATAGGAGTGGCAACAATCTGCTTCTCCACCTCTAACCCTTCTCTCTCTCTCTCTCTCTCTCTCTCTCTCTCTCTCTCTCTCTCTCTCTCAATTGCCCTCCTGCAGCCATGGCTTGATTGGCTCAAGCGAATGGCCTCAGGCATTGAGGATGGCTCTATGGCCTCTGCCTCAGGCACTAAAAAATGGTTCCAGTTGCAATGGACCAATAGCCCCAGATGGGCAGAGTATCACCCTGTAGTGGGCTTGCTGGGTGAATCCTGGTTAGGGTGCATGCGGGAGTCTGTCTCTCTGTCTCCCCTCCTCTCACTAAAATTTTTTTTTAAGAAAAGGTATACATATAAAGCAGAATCATAAGCAATAACTGGCAGCAAAATCTGATAATTACAATTATCAGTTCATTCAAATCTATGCCTTTATGGGACTCTTGAAATACTCTCATTCAGAGTTCCTTTTATGGAAATCAAGTTGCATTGTCCAACCAGTTCCCTCAAGACTGCCTCTCAGTGAGTTACTGGGACCAGAGGGCCCTTTGCTTCCCAGAGGGGAGGCTACACCCAATTTAACTTCTTATAGAACCAGGGGACCCCATGTTCTGCAGCTGCTGGAAGCCATCACTTATTAGGAATACCCTAACTCAGCTACTTGGATCTTGTGATCCATAGGTTTATGTGCTCTCTAACCTCCCCTCATCCATTTCCTATTAAAAAGGGGGTACTGTAGGGTGGCAAGAGCTGCTCAGAAGCCAAGTAGTTTTTTGGGGGCCTTTTTGCAGGATGATATAATAACAGGGCACCATACACTACTGGTCCTTTTGTCCATGAGTTCCGGCTTGCTCCAAGTGATGTCTGCTCATTTACCTGAGCCCTTTGCCCAACAGTCTTTGGACAAAGAATAAAAAGTGACAATACCATCACCTTTTAATCAGAATGGTATATGAGGTTAGGATGTAGGGACCAGTAATGGATGGCGTGTAAAAACCAATGATCAGGAGAAGGAACACTCTACTAAAAAGTCAAAACCAGGGTCTCATTCCATGTTTACAGATCAGGCTCATCTCTTCCAGGACATTTTATAACCCTTGCCCTGATAGTTTTCATTTTTAAAATGAGAATACTAGATTAAATGTTACTTCCACTTCAAAAGTTGATGATTTTATAAAATCCTATGGACTAAGATGAAAAACCCAAAAATTTTGGTGAAAATTCAGATTTCATCATCACCTTTCCTATCATAAAATCTTAATTCACTCAGATTAAAAAGCTTCTAATTCTATTTTGGTTTTTGGTTTGTGTGTCATTTTTTATATAAACAAATTATATCCCATGTGAGGTTAAGGGGGATCCCCTCATTCAATGGTTGTATGTTTCTAGGGTATCACATCCCCCCGAGCACACCCACACTTGAAGGTTTCTGGGTGATTGAGTTTTAAAGAACTGCTCATATGGCAGTCAAGACAAGCCTATCCAATTCATTTTGAAAGGAGCATTCCTAATCTAAGATCAGCAAAAGATTTTTACTCCATACTTACCAAGGAATAGTTTGAACAACTGGATCTGACAATTATTTTCATAAATAGGAAAGTCATTGAGGAAAAAAAAACAAATCAAAAATGCTGAATTAAAGTAGATCTCAAGGCAGGGACCTAAGACTGGTGAGGAAATTCCAAAAACTTCTTTCTAAACTACTGAGGAAAGAAGTATAAAGTTACTTTTACCATTTTTTTAAATTTTTCGTTATTTTGATTAAATCATACCAATGGATAACAGGTCTACTATATAATTCACAGCTCCCATTTTAAGATTTCACCCCAAACAATATGATGTTCCTGTGTACTCCCAATCATGAAGAATTGACCCTTCTAGCTCTGCTATAGCACTATGATTTGCATATGCTATCATGGAAAGTTATGCATCACATCATATTGCATAGCAATTGATCTTATTGCATAGCAATTCCTATTGGCATTTCTGCTTACTCTACATGACTATGAGTTCCTGGAGGACAGGGACCATATTTTGACCATCTTTGTCCTCCCAGGGGCTCAAGCAGTTATTGTTCTATCTGATAATAAATGCGTTTCCAATATTGAGTGAACAAATTAACGTGCAATGCACTGATATAAGGAACTTATCATGGTGATTGAGGGGAGGAGTATTGCAAGCAATTTCCACTTTTGAGTGGAAATTTCTAAATGAAAATAAGACTTGAGTTGAAATCTAGTCACATCTTGGGTGTAGAGAATGTTTTTGAACATTAGGGCTCTAACTAGAGCGGCATGTAGAAAGAGGCTCTTGTTAAAATTATGAAATGGTATCGAGCAGTGAATTCTTATAGCTAGACAATTTTAATGTAGATTCCTATTGAATGCTATGTAAGCACCATGACATAGAGCATCTTCTTTATAAACAGTACAAAATGGGGGAAAAAATGGCAAAGCAAGTAAAGTAATCCACATCGAAAAGACAATTTACATATCAAAATGAAAATGCTCATTTGAACATTTTCAAATGTTCAATTTGAAAGTAGATTCAGGAAGTAGACTGAGCAGAAGTAAAAATATCTGCTTCAATAAACATTCAAATAGGTCACTAAATATCAAGAACCTAACTGCACTTAAATGGTGAGTGATTATTGTTATTATTTTTAAACTTCACATTTGTAATTAATAAACCTAGAATAAAGAGTGATTTATTCAAAAGAATGATTCTGCAGCAATTTATTGTTAATTCTTGCTCGCTGGAACAGACCAGCATGTTGAGTCCCTGCCTGTTTATAACTTTATCCCCTTTCACCTTGTAGTGGGTAGAACGGTCATAAACGCTGACAAATCACCACTGTGTTTTTTAACTTACGACACCCTAATGCCATATATGTTCATAAATGTGATATTGTGAATTTTCAGAGAGGAACTCCAGGCTGCTACAAAGGGGTGGTATCACTGCCTGCGAAGCGGGGTCCTGCACTCTCTGGCACTGTTTCATAGATGACGTATGGATGTTCAGAGTGTGCGGCTGTTGGCCACTGTAAAGCACCGTGACAGTCCTGCTTGCTGCTAGGTATTTGTGTGCTGTTGAGTGTGGCCCCTTTCTGGTCTCTTTCACTTCGTTTCACTGCTGGGAATGCCCCACACTCCTGACAGATGAGTAACTCCAAGGCCAAGCCCAGCAGAAGCAATGCCTCCTGCTCTTTGTTCTGTGGCATCTTAGATTCGCTTTTCCTGTGATAGAACGCATAGCCCTACCTAAGAAACTTGCTTTGATTCATTTCATCAAGCTCCCCTGCCCTGTGGTCAAAGCTGGGTCAGCGTCCTTAAATCAGATGTCAGAAACTAGCATGATTTTTCTCAGGTGGATGGAAAGGAGGAAAGGAGAGAAAAAAATGGGAAGAGAGGCAGCACACGGATACACGGATCGCAGCACAAAGACACTTTGAAAGGACGAAAAGACAGATGTTTTACAGACACACACTAATATGGTATATCCTGGCATTCCATTATATTAAATAATTCTAGAGAGCCATTTCAAACACATCCAGGTACCTGGATAAACATTTTGCTTTGCACACAGGTGTTTGGAACCTGATACAAAGTCTGCAATAGGCACATGGATTTTAAAAGCAGCATTGCCCCAAATAAAGTTCTTTTTAGTTTCTATAACATCTATCCTTAAAGCAAAACTAAAGCTATCACTCTTTACTCTACTATCTTATTTCTATGTATTCCCAGGAATCCATGAGATACACTAATAAAATTATTTTTAGGAGATATTCTTTGCAGAAAATCCCAAATGAAATATTCATAACAGATATGTATGCTTAGAGGGTATGCAGAGTCCTAGCAAAATTTATATTCCAAATGAGAGTATTTCACCAGCTCAGAAGTAGAATAAGTTAACAACTTCACCTAGGCAAGATCTTGGAAATTTTTTTGCTTTCATATTATGAACATCGGTATTATAGAGAAGTACGTACACCCACCAAGTGTACTATAAACTGGCTTTTCTTTTAGGTGCTGTAGGGGAAGCACAGGATACAGATGGCTCCAATATCCTGTTTGTCATTTAAAAACCCCCACAGAATTGTATCTAAATATGGATTTTCTATATTACTTTTGTTCCAATTGTTTAAAAATGGTTGCCTATTCAGAGATCTAGAGTGGCAAGTACTTGAGTCACTCAAGAAACAATCTGCTCAGGTTTGTATCATCCAGAAAATTTAGGCGAAAGCTGGTGCAATTTACATTTTTGTTTGTTTGTTTTGCTTCTAAGTACAATGATATCATGTTCCCTCTGTTACTAACGGAGCATGTCACTGAAGATAACTAACACATAATGGTGGGTCATGTGTGGTTGACTAAGCAGCCCTTCGAAAAGTATTTTAAGGAAAGAACCTGGCTTTTTGTCTGTTTTGGGACCCACCAGAGAGCTAGACATAACTGCTGTATAAATATGATAATGGAGGTATTATTATAATACTCTTATTCAGTAAGACAATACTCATTAGGACTCTTTCTTGTTATAACCTTCCTTCAAATGGGTAGATGTGAAATGTGCATGTCATTAGGATGCATTTCTTTTTTTTTTAATTATTTATTTATTTATTTATTCATTCATTTTTTAGAGAGGAGAGAGAGAGAGATAGAGAGGGAGAGAGAGGAGAGACAGAGAGAGAGAGAGAAGGTGAGGAGGAGCTGGAAGCATCAACTCCCATATGTGCCTTGACCAGGCAAGCCCAGGGTTTCAAACCGGCGACCTCAGCATTTCCAGGTCGACGCTTTATCCACTGTGCCACCACAGGTCAGGCAGGATGCATTTCTTATTATCAAAGGAAGAGAGTTCTGGCCCCAAAACACAAACAGCCATATGTCAAATATGTAGGAGTAAGAGCATTCGTATACATGAAAGCTGACCAGGGAGAACACGGATCGGGGTCAGAGTGAGTGTGAGGCGGGAAAGGCTAAGATTTTCTTTTACATAGAAGAGGAACTCCTGGAAGGAGGCGGGCCCTGGAACCATGGGCAAGGCAGGATGTGGTTCTGATGCCATGCCAGGGTGAGGCATGAATAGGATCGGCTCCTTTGTCCTCAGTCATTCCGGAAACGCTGTTATTCCTCCGCTGGAGGGGGCCGCACAGGACTTTTGAGAGAGTACTGTTTTTCTCTAAGTGTGAACAGATCACAGATGATGACCTCTAAACCACCTACCTTTGTCATCCCTGAACTAAGTTTCCCTCCGAGGGAAATTTGAAATCAGACCTGAGTCTCCTCTGATTGTTTTATAGCCTTCCACACTCCACCTTCCCAAGACCTCGATCTCTCTGCTAATACCTAGAAAAATACTTTTAAGATGTGTGTGCGCAGGCGCGCATGTGTGTGTGTGTGCGTGTGTGTGATACACAGATTTCATAATGGGGCTTAAATGAAGCTGAGATAACACTGTGGTGTGAACTGATCTGAGTGAAATTTAATTGGGTCTGTCAATCTGTAGACGCTAGG
Organism: Saccopteryx bilineata; assembly: GCF_036850765.1. Lineage (NCBI taxonomy): Eukaryota > Metazoa > Chordata > Mammalia > Chiroptera > Emballonuridae > Saccopteryx > Saccopteryx bilineata. The sequence continues at coordinate 26,253,836 of NC_089490.1, read as the reverse complement.
TAACAGGTCCTTCACAGTGTGGATACTGGGGAGTTAGGATTAGCAATTTTTATCAAGAAGTGCCAAAGGGACTAAGAACAAGAGCTGGGGGAGAGAGAGAAAGAGAGAGAGCTTTGAATATCTGATGATTTTACCTCGGGGAGTCCTTATTTCTCTCTGATTCAGCAAAACAGACAGTTGATGTGCATCATGGGATTTTTGTCAGGCCACTAAGAATGGCAGTATCCTGACGTTGCAAGATTTACAAAGCATATTTTGGTTTACTTGACACTGACTTTATATAAGACAGACAGCATCTCCCCTGGAAGGTTCATTAATCAGCTCCTGAGTTCCCTGAGTGCGAGATTTGAGGGTGTCCTACTTAGTCATCTCTAGTCACCGCCAACAAGGGGCTGCACGCCTGTCTAAAATGGGCACCAGTCTGACTCCAGTCAGCCACCTTGGTCTCCGTCACTCAGCAGCGTTTTGGTCTTACCACTATGCAGACAACCATCACCAGGGTCCAGAGAAAGTTATATATGTGCACCTGGCATTTTCTCTTTGATGAGTTTTTCCCATATTTATTATATAAAGAGCATTATTTCTAGATGGATGAACACGGTATTGAAGATGCACGGCTAAAGTCAAGTGTTTCAAGTGGCAGCTGAAAGGCTACTTAGAATTAAATGCATCAATAAATGAGCACATTCATAGTGCTAATTTCGGATGGAGGAAAACAGGTAATTTTGCAATCATTACTGCTTGAAGAGCAATGAAATGCCTCCTTTACTTATATAGTTAAAACGCTATTCACTTCTTTAAAAAAATTACTGAATTTATTAGGGTAACATTGGTTAATAAAACCATATAGCTTTCAAGTGTACAACTCTATAACACACCATCTGCATACTGCATCCCACATTCACCACCTAAAGGCAAGTTTCTTTCTACCACCATTTATACTCTTTTTGCCTTCTTCTGCCTCCCCCCACCCCCTTTCCCTCTGGTAATCACCATTCTGTTGTCTGTGTGTCTGTTTTAATTTTGTTGTTGGTTTGCTTTATCCTTTCACTCTTTTTACCTAGCCTCCTACCCCCTTCCTTCTGACAGCTGTCAACCTGTTCTTTGTATCTATGACTATTTCTATTTTGTTTGTTAGTTTATTCTGATCATTTGATTCCACCTGTACGTGAAATCATTTGGTATTTGTTTTTCTCTGACTGGCTTATTTCACTTGCATAATATTCTCCAGGTCCATCCATGCTGGGACAAAAGGTAATGGTTTCATTCTTTTTCATGGTTGAGTAGTATTCCCTTGTGTCAATGTACCACATCTTTCTTATCCACTCACCTAGTGATGGGCACTTGGGCTGCTTTCAGATCTTGGATACTGTAAATAACACTGCAATGAGCATAGGGGTGCATCTATTCTTTCGAATCATTGTTTTGGGTTTCTTTAGATATATTCACAGAAATGGAATTGCTGGGTTCTTACACTTAATCTCCAAGTGCTCCAAGTTTATAATGAAGAAACAATAAGTTCTCATTTTCATTTAGGTTTGAATAAATATACAGATTCCTCTTTGGCCTGAAACTGATAAAAAGTATCATTAGCATAATACTGGCATAACAGTAACAGGAATAACAATAATGCTCATCTCTAAGGGGCCAGGGAACTTTCCTAGGTAATGCTTCATGAATCCTCCCAAGATCCCTGTAGGGAAGGCAAAGGGAAGCTAATACCAGTGATTTTATTGGTGGGGAAATTGAGATCCAAAGGTGAAGTGATCCAGGGACCAAAGTGCTTCACAGGGACACACTGGACACTACAGCAGTCCATAAAATGCCACAAACCCTAAGGGTGGGTCTCACATTCCATGCAGCAGGGGGACCACTCCTATTTAGCCCTCTGGTATTCTCTACCCAGAATCTCCATCCTTTGAGAAACACTCCCTTGCTTGCCCGCCCTTACAGCTCTCTCCTCTAATCTCTCTATTGCAAAAGGTGTGAGGATGATGGTTAAGAACAACTCTTGGAACCAGGCTGACTGGGTGTCAAGGGTCATTATTCACCTTGCTAGCTATGGGGCCTCCCTAAGTGACCTCATAGTCTCCATTTCTTCATTTCTGAAAAGGGATTATGATCAAAGCCACAGCAGGGATTGTTGAGAGGATTCAATGTCGATATGTGTAAGGTACTTAGAACAGTGCCCAGCCCATGCTAAACTTTATATGCTGGTTAAGTTAAAAAAAAAAAAAAAGTCACTCAGCACTTTCTGCATTCCCTCACTTTTTATCTCCAATAGAAGTTTACTTGCATGCTTTTGCTCCTGGTGTTGTCTCTTTCTTGGAGGTGTTTCCCACGTAGACAACGCTTCTTCCTTCCGTGGCTGAGCCCACAGTGCCTAGATGTTCCTGGTAGAGCACTGCTTACATCGTATTGGAAGTCCAGCGAAATGAGGCCAAGTCACAGCAGGCCCCAGAGGTCCTTCACTCCCGCTGCCCCCTCCCTGCTTCCTCCTCCCTCTCCAGCCAGGTCACCTGCACCGACTTTTGGAATGCCTCCTCTCTACTCTCTACGTGCCCTCCCTGCTCTCCTCACCAGGTGTACTCTCTCTCCTCGACGCTGGCTTTCATTTCCTTGACTGCCAATTCTTAAGCTGACTGTTCCTAAACATATTTGCAGAGCTTTCTTTGGAGTTTCTGAATCATATTATCAATAGTTACCACAGTCTATTCACCTACATGTTCCGAAGGAATCAAAAACTCAGTGTGTTCCTGATTGCACTCAGTATGTTTCTTCCAAATCAAATCCCCTAGTAAAGATGTCACTCACCCTAGTGTTTCTTTGAGGATTCCCATGCTGAGAAATTACCTCTCATCTCATTCTCACCGTCAAAAACCAGCTCCCCTTAGCTAATCTCAGCAAAATCTTAGAGAAGCTGATTATCTTAGTTGACAGGATCCTATAATAGGGGCCCTTCGGAGTCCTCCTAAGAATGTCTTCTTATTAGTCAAAATAAATCTCCAATATTGAGATGTTACTGGGAGAGGCATTTTGTAGTTATTTCTCTTAAATTTTATAATGCAGTTTACTCCAGTAAGGTCCAGACTGGAAGGTTTGTTTGAGGATCTTTCTATTTATTATACATTATGAGTTAGAAACCAGAATTCCATCCTTTTCTTACATCTCTCGGCTTCCAAAGCTCCTTCCTACAGCTATAGTCTTGGAAGGGGCTCTGTTCTATTCCATTCCTTTCCAGGCCAAATATGGCTTGACTTTCAATATTTTCCATTTACTTTCAACTTTTGAATGGCAGCCTGTTCTCCTGAACACTTCTTCTGGAGGAGAGGAAGCCTGGCGGCTGTGAACCCAGAGCTGAAGTGCAGGGAGCCATAACCGGAAGGTGTTTGCTGACCCAATACCAGTGTTATTAGCCCTTCACACTCACTGGAATAGTGCACCTCTTTTTAGAAAACCACTCAATCATGTGAACGCAAAGGCACGAACATTTTCATCTTAACTGAATCTATTAGTAATAATTGTAATGTGTTTCCATGCTTGCTCTTAAAAATACAAGTTATGTAAAGTCACAAATAACAGACAAGGGGAAGAATTGTAGGAAAATAAGTCTGAATAATAGGTAGGGTCAGCTCACAAAATACATAGAGTGCGAAGAGGAGGAGCAGAAGCAAAAATCAGGTTTGGAGTTTTTCAGTGGCTGGAATGAAGGGATAAACACTAAGTTATGAGAATAAGATTAATGAGATACAGATGAATGGTACTCACATGATAAAAAGAACAACTTTTTTTTGGTGTGTTTGTTCTGACTTCTGAGAGAGAAAAACATTTTTAAAGAGTGTGTGGTATAATGGATTGAACTATGTCCAGAGCCATATTTTTCAATAAACCCCATGGTGAGTTTCATAGGCTGCTTCTGAAGATGGCCCTCAGTTCAGAAGGTGGCTCAAGGCCAGAGCAAAGCTGAAGAAGGGCAGAGTTTTCCAGGCCAGGCATTCCGGCACATGCACACAATTAGCTGTGTGTGTAAGGGTGGATTCAGAGCATGGGCTCTGGAAATAAATTGCCAAGGTTTGGAATTCGACTTTGCTGCTTCCTGACTGTGTGTCATTGAATAAATTATATCTCTGGTTCCGTGTAGTCATCGATTAAGTAAGGGTAATTATATAAGTTAGCTCGTGGTTTTTTTGTGGGTTTTTTTCCCCCCATGAGGATCAAATTAGTTGATATGTGTAAAGAGCTAAGAATAGCCTTGAGAAAAAAAATGTGTAGAATATCAGGAAGGAAGACTCCATACAATGTAAGATCTTCCCAATAAACACCATTTCCTGCTGTAGCTCTTCTGATCACCGTTAGGAGGTGAAAGTTTGAGATGACATTTTCTGACAAGGTCTTAGCCTGCAGAGATTCTGTATGGCTGATTAAAAGGGGAACCATATGCTCTGATAGTTAACCAAGTGGAAGTCTGCATTGACATCTGTAACATTAAGATCGGAGCCCAACTAAACACATGCCGAATGGAAGACCATCCCTCCATTATGAGCACACAGGCTACCTGGGGAGGAATGCAAATGTTTCTCAGGAAAGAGATCTGGGTCCACTAAGATACACACAGATCTTCAAGAGCCTGAACTCGGTGCAACAGAAGGAGATGGGCTGAAATAATTTTAATTTGGAGACTTCTTTCTTTAGGTGAGAGGAGGGGAGATAGGAAGGCAGACTCCTGCACGTGCCCCAATCGATATTCACCTGGCAACTACTGTCTGGGGCTGATGCTTCAGTACCAAGCTATTTTTAATACTTGACACTGATGTGCTTGCACCAACCAAGCCAGGGCCATGGTCGAACCAGTCAAGCCACTGACTGTGGGAAAGGAAGGAGAGAAGGTGGAGAGAAAGACAGGAGAAGCAGATGGTTTCTTCTCTTGTATGCTCTGCCTGGGAATCAAACCCAGGATGTCCATATGCCAGCCCAATGCTCGTACACAGAGCCACCAGTTAGGGCCAGTTTGGAGAAATTTTAATGTGAATGTAAATATTTAACCATGCTGACCGTATATCTATAAGAATCTAGAAAACACTGTAAGTGCCTGTGAGTTCCTACTGAACCCTGCAAGGTAAATTGGATTCAGCATAGCTCTAGATAACTGAGTTTTGGCTTGCTATACAGTATGATATGACCCAAGTCAGTTAAGTGTTGGAAAATCATGGTTTTAGCATTTGAGAAGTAATAAAAGTTCATTCTTTTAAAAGGCATCAGTATCAGTTACTTATGGAGACCAGTGCTCATTTATAGCTATATCTATTATATTATAGCTATATATACAAGAATAATGAAACTTCCCTTCCTCTTTGTTATAAAAAAATATTTACCTGATTATTATATTATTTTTCTAAATTGTTCACCATTTATATTGACTACCATGAATTATACAACAAATTATGAGGTTTTTGTTTTATTTTTTACAGAGACAGAGAGAGAGTCAGAGAGGGATAGATAGGGACAGACAGACAGGAACAAAGAGAGATGAGAAGCATCAATCATCAGTTTTTCATTGCGACACCTTAGTTGTTCATTGATTGCTTTCTCATATGTGCCTTGACCATGGGCCTTCAGCAGACTGAGTAATCCCTTGCTCGAGCCAGCAACCTTGGGTCCAAGCTGGTGAGCTTTGCTCAAACCAGATGAACCTGTGCTCAAGCTGGAGACCTCGGGGTCTCAAACCTGGGTCCTCCGTATCCCAGTCCAATGCTCTATCCACTGTGTCACCGCCTGGTCAGGTACAAATTATGACTTTTTCATAAAACATGTCAATTAAGCTGGCATGTTTCATTTGATTATTGCAGTAAACACTTAGGGTGTTGTCTTTATAAATTCTTTGTAGAATATAATGGTCATCAGCTCTTAACTTAAAATGTTTATGGGTACATTATGTATATGTACATTCATGGCATCAAATTCTTCATAAAATGATTACATTCAATACTATTACATATGCAAACTTTCTGGGTACTAAGCCAAGAAAAAAAGAAAGATTGATATAATGCTTGATTTCCAGCATATTTTAGAGATCTAAATCTAGTAACTTAATCTAGTAGCATAAAAATACATGTGTGACTTAGTTTGCTAAAGGACATAGGAACAATTAAACATAACCAGTATAACTTTTAGTTCACCTTTCAAAATTATTTCTTCTTAAATATTTTCCTTAGCCTTGGCCAGTTGGCTCAGTGGTAGAGCATCAGCCCAGTCTGTGAAGTCCCGGGTTCAATTCCCGGCCAGTGCACACAGGAGAAGCACCCATCTGCTTCTCCACTCTTCTCACTCTCCTTCCTCTCTCTCTCTCTCTTCCCCTCCCGCAGCCAAGGCTCCATTGGAGCAAAGTTGGCCCAGGCGCTGAGGACAGCTCCCTGGCCTCTGCCTCAGGCGCTAGAGTGGCTCCAGCCGCAACGCCCCAAATGGGCAGAGCATCGCCCATGTGTGACTTAGGTGGGCATGCCAGGTGGATCTTGGTCGGGCGCATGCGGGAGTCTGTCTCCCTGCCTCCCTGCTTCTAACTTCAGAAAAATACCAAAAAAAAGAAAAAAGTAATTTTCTTAAACACATTTTTAAATTGCACCTTCTTCATAAAGCATTTGGGACTGTATTGAAATGGATTTGCAGTTCTTCTCTTCATTATTTTTCCCCAAATCCCTAATGTTCACATTCATTCACTTCCTTCCTCATCATATTTTGATTCTGTTATTTTCATATTTTGTTGAGAGATAGCATTTGTATTTGATTCTAAAACCTACATTAATTTTAAATATATATATATTTTAAATAAAATTTTATATGTCTAAGTCTCTATAAAACAATTAAAACTAAGTTTCTAAGTGTTTATTTACCAGTGTCTAAAATTAAAGAAGTCTGTTCACGTAGCAAAGTAAATCCACTTAAAAATATTATATAACTGCTTGTGTAGTATTATTTACAATGAATATTTCATTTCTGGTAAGTTGTTTTGTGTGATAGTGTCATAAATTTAGATCTCAGATCCTTTTTTTAAATTAATTTTATTTTAGCTAGAGAGAAAGAGAAAGACAGAAATGTTCTTTTTTTTTTTTTACAGGGACAGAGAGAGAGTCAGAGAGGGATAGATAGGGACAGACAGACAGGAACAGAGAGAGATGAGAAGCATCAATCATCAGTTTTTCATTGTGACACCTTAGTTGTTCATTGATTGCTTTCTCATATGTGCCTTGACCGCTGGCCTTCAGCAGATCGAGTAACCTCTTGCTCGAGCCAGTGACCTTGGGTTCAAGCTGGTGGGCTTTACTCAAACCAGATGAGCCTGTGCTTAAGCTGGCGACCTTGGGGTCTCAAACCTGGGTCCTCTGCATCCCGGTCCAATGCTCTGTCCACTGCACCACTGCCTGGTCAGGTATATATCAGATCTTTTAAGGAATCATTTGGCCCTGGCCAGTTGGCTCAGCTTTAGAATGTCAGCCCAGCATGTAGAAGTCCTGGGTTCATTTCCCAGTCAGGGCACACAGGAGAAGCAACCATCTGCTTCTCTACCTCTCCCGCCCCCTTTTTTCCCCCCTCTCTTTCTTTATCTCTTTCTCTTCCCCCTCCTGCAGCCATAGCTTATTCGAGCAAGTTGGCCCTGGGTGCTGAGGATGGCACCATGGCCTTACCTCAGGCACTAAAATAGCTCAGTTGTCAAGCAACAGAGCACTGGCCCCAGATGGGCAGAGCATCGCCACATAGGGGATTTGCTGGGTGCATCCCAGTCTGGGCGCATGTGGGAGTCTGTCTCTCTGCCTCCCTGCTTCTCACTTAATAATAATAATAATAATAATAATAATAATAAAAGAATATTTTGTCATAGAAGTAAAGCCATTCTCTTTCATGTTGTGCACACATACTGCACACAGCCTACAGCATGAGGCTGTTCTTAGGTTAAATTCATAAATTATATTATGACATCAACTGTGAAGTATATCATTCCTGTGCTACTCTTCATTTGTAGCTTTAAATTCTATTTAGAGATTTGTTGTGGTGATGAGTCTCATTCAGGGAAGGAATGAGTATGTTGGATTCTATTAAGAGGAGGACATGCTGTGGGACACTTTGCATTGTTCAGACGTCTGCACAAACTCAAGTGGACCGACACCAGCTGCTGCACCCTGTGCTTTCTGTCATTTCTCGTTTACATCACCACCAAGACTATCTTCATATTCGCTCCCTCACATACCAAACCACATCAAGGGAGGCCTCAAACACTTTAAAAGCATTTTGAGATGAGTTCATCACAGCCGAAGCACTTGTATATCCTAGCTTATTTTTCATAGTTGACATTATATCTGATTTGCACTTAATCACGCCTTCAATTTTTTTCACTCATTCATTTATTGAACAAATATATCGATTGCTGATTAAGTACCAGACATTGTGTTAGGTATTAAGGCATAGCAACTGAAAAAGAAAAGTTCTCACTCTTATCAATATGACATTTAAATGAGGGAGACAGACAATAAGTAACTATATACAAAGCATATGATGTAAGATGATGGCTATTGTTATGGAGAAAATTAAAGCTAATGAAGCAGATGAGAAGAGTTAGAAGTGCCAGTGGCAGTGTGATTCAGAGGGAGTGTTTACCATTTTATTATATGGGTAATAAAGTGATATTTAAGCAGAGAGATGAGGGACATTGAGACATGTGACTGCTCAGGGGAAGGGCATTTCAGTAGGAGAAAAAAGTAAATGCAAAGGCCCTTAAGTATGTTCATAGTTGGAACATTGGAGGAATGAATAGCCAGGAGCTTTGGTGGAGCAAGTATGGAAAGAAGTCATAGAAGAGAAGGTCAGAGAGAAATGTAACCTCCAAGTAATTGAGGTCTTGTCCTGAATGAGAGGCAAAGTCCCTGGGTCATTTCAAGCAGAGGAGAGACTTGATCTGATTTACATTTAATAGCATTATTCAGGGCGATCTGGGGAGGAAACCTCAAATGGAACAAAAGAGCACAAGACACTAGGCTATTGCAGTGAACACACAGAAAAAGATAATGGCGTGGATGAAGGTAGTGGTGGCAGTGGTGATAAGAATGATGAGATTCTAGATATGTATTTTAACAGTAAATCCAACAGGATCTGATATAGGACGGTTATGTCCTGGTGTGCCTAGAACACTCCAGTTATGATGATGAAGAGTGCCCGCTTTCATTCTCAAAAGTATCTCAGTTCGGGTTAAATTATATGAGACACTGTTTATAAAGCACTTTATATGTCCCAAATATTTTCTCAAACATTGTCTCCAAAACTTTGATAAAAAGAGATTCTCTGTTGATAAATATAGAATCTGAAGCTAAAAAGGCTTTAGTGACTTGTGATCAGAGGCTGAGTAAGAGTTGTCTGGTGCAATAACGGGCCTGAGAGTCTGTATGTCTAACAATCTCTCAGGCGAGGCCAGTGCTGCTGGTTCAGCGACCACACCTGGAGAAATAGCAATCCAGTGAAGAAGGGGAAGGACTGACTTCAGATAGAACCAAGGGGAGGGCGGGGAGACTATGTAACTAACTACAGGTGCTGAAAGGTTGGTTGTTTATTAACTATGTGATTTTGGACCAGTTGATTACCTCTTTATATTTCTGTTTCTTCATCTATTAAGTAAGGCTAATAAATGTACCTACCTGTAGAGGTTGTTGGGAGAATAAATGAGTTAATAAATGTCCTAGTACGTAGGGAAGTACTGATGCCTGGCAACCACAAACAGAACACAACTGTAATTGCTATTTCTTTATGTCTTCCTGTTCTTTGTTTAAACGAGCTCTCCTGAAATCCCTCATCTTCCTTTGAAACGGATCTTTGTCCCACAGTTTGATGTAGAGCTCTATACTTTCCTTAATATTTAGAATTTTAAAATCTGACTCCCTATTACAAATAAAACTTGGTGATTTAGACATTAATTCTTTTAAACTGGCAATGCTGTAAAGAATAATGGCATAAAATGAAAGCACTGTCCTTACACAGACATAATCTATAATTATAATCATAACTGTTTTATTTCCGTAAAGGTCTTTACCTAGTGTAGAAATAGACTTGACCACAGCTCTTTCAGGATCTTTTTGCTTTAGAGTCCATGTGTGACCACAATGAAAATCATAAATAAAATTAGAAAGAAATATATGAAAACATTTCTACTCCATCTATAATATCATTATATAATCTCAGTGGACAATGTAACAATGGTAACTAGTCTACATATTGAGTTTAAATTACTCATATCATGTTTCCTGCATTATTCCCAATACAACGTATTTAGGAAGAAGTATAAGGTATTTGTTCAGCAAGCTAGGGGTCCCTGTTGATGTATTTTTCCCTCAGTGGATAAAATTTTAATATAAAATATGAGAAACAGAGAGAGAAACAATTAAACAAATTATTTCTTTTCATTTCCAAAGGGAGTTCCCCAGAGGCATTCAGCTGAATATTTTTCAACTATATATCATAAAACATTAGCCTTTCTGGGTCACTATACTGCATCTGAGCCATCTGAGTCTTAAATTAAAACCATAAACACTTAATGCATTAACTTCCATGCTTTTTAAAAGCTGGTGAAAACAGGGATTTTTCTTTGCCATTTTACTGTGCTTATTTATATGAAAAAGAGCAGTTTGAAAAACATGGCACAAAAGCAGTCACACAGAATAAGGGAAGAGAAAAACAAATGTGCATGTTTTCATTTTTGTCCCTTCTGTTTATTCAATCTTGCTTAGAATCAGACTCCTATGACTGTCTTTTCAATTAAAGAGGAAGAAATTGGCTGTCCAAGCTAATAACCAAGTCAATACTAAAATATGAAAGGTGGTTGTAAGTCTAATATCTCCTATAGTACCTGTTCTATTGCTATTCCATAACAGATAACTAATAAATATTGATTCTCTGAAACTGACTATAATGTATAGACCTTCATTATCTGGTCCGCCTAGTGAGCCACAATACCTTGTTTGGGAACAATCCTTCCTTGACTTCCAGTGTGCCTGTTGGCAACTTAGCATCATTGAACCTGTTTGATTCTCTCCTTGGAAAGCAGGAGCTATGTAAATGGGAACTCTGTTTCCCAGAATCTTTACTAGTGTTTCAATCAGAAACACGTTCAAGATATCTGAGAGGAGGAAAATAAAGCCAAAGGCATACTTATGTTCTTCCAGCAGAAGACCCATGTGCTTTGGCAGATGTGATAATAACCATTGTGGGGGCAGCTGGGAATGCTGCTGGTGTGTCCTGCAGGTTCTGATTTCCTGAAGGCTTCTTTGTCCTCATCTTTTAGCCCTTCTGATGATTTTGAAGCTCCTGATTCCCTATAGGGGAAATCTCTTCTGGGCAGGTGGCTTAGTAGGTAAAGCATCATCCTACCATACTGAAGTTGCAGTTTCAATTCCTGGTCAGAGCACATAGGAGATACAATCCATGGATATAACAACTAGGTGCAGCAATGAATTGATGCTTCTCTCTCTCTTTCTCTTCCTTCCCCTACCCCACTGTGTTTTTCTCTTTCAAATCAATGGGAAAAAATTTTTTTAATCTCTTCTAGCTTGAAATACACATTTTCTTGATGCAACCTATCTGATATCTTCAGATTAGAGAAAGGAGATAAATCAAGAGATGGAGGCTCATCACAGGAATCCATGTTCTGTAGGTAAGCAGAGGACATGGCCATAGAATCGTAAAGCTAATGTTATGCAGAGTCATACTTAGTGGGAGATAATTGAAACAGAATACAAACCAGCTGCTTGACCTTATAGAAGTTATTTGACCTCAGTTTTCTCATCTGCAAAATGTAGTTAATGACATTAATTACCTCATAGGATTATGTGCTTTAGTGCATTAATATTTGCAAAAGTCATAGGCTAAGGCAGGGGTAGTCAACCTTTTTATACCTACTGCCCACTTTTGTATCTCTGTTAGTAGTAACATTTTCTAACTGCCCACCGGTTCCACAGTAATGGTGATTTATAAAGTAGGGAAGTAACTTTATAAAATTTAAAAAGCAGAGTTACAGCAAGTTAAAGCATATAATAATAATTACTTACCAAGTACTTTATGTCGGATTTTCGCTGTTTGGCAGAATAAATCTTTATAAAACAACTTACTATAATTAAATCTATCTTTTTATTTATACTTTGGTTGCTCCACTACCATCCACAATGAAAGCTGGAGCGCCCACTAGGGGGCGGTAGGGACCAGGTTGACTACCACTGGGCTAAGGGATGGCACATGTTTCGTGCCATGTGATTTTTGTTACAGTAAAAGTTACTTAAAAAACACACACATCAACATTTTCTTAAAAGCAGACTCCTTAGGAAGTTAGATGCTAATTCCAAAGTTCAACACACTCCCAGAAGGCAGACATTTTGGAAATTGTGTTGATACATTGTCTAGTAGCCACATAATAAAACTGTAATTTCTGACCTTGACCTATTCTGCTTCCCAGTGTAAGATCCTCCAAAGCCCCGGAATCGCTAACAGTCCATTTCAGTTTTGGCTAAAAAAAAAAAGTTATGCAACTTGGTGATTCACCTTGTCCATGTGCTTTAGTTCTGAATAATTTAGGACTGTTCATACAAAACCAAGAGCAATCCTAAAGGAAGAAGCATTGCTACCCTCCGAAATGTCCACAACAGTGTTGCAAAAAAATCTGCTGCAGTTCATCCTAGACAATGGCACCGTCCCTGGCCTAAGCTTATAGCCTTTCAGAATAACTCTTGAAAAGACAGAGCTCTTTGGCTGACATATTTAAAGAAAAACAATTTCTCTGCTTTATAATAACCCATGAGTATGCGGGGATTGTCCTTCAAAAATTTTCAGGAGTAGCAGTGAGAACAGAGACAAACACAGCACAACACCAACAATAACAGAAACCCAAAATAATAACACAAAACAGCTTCAAGGACAGAAAATGTAAGCTGCAGGCTCACGATGGTCTTTCTCTAGTGCTGTTATCACAGCTGGTAAAGGTTGTCAAGGCTGCCCTGTTAGGCACAGACTTATATCTAAAAGTTCCAGTTGGGGGGAAATGTGATTGCAAAAGGCTGGGCTCCTGCCCTGGCTGGATGGCTCAGTTGGTTGGAGCATCGTTCTGAAGCCCAGGGGTTGCCAGGTTCGATCCCCTGGCGGGGCCCATACAGCCACAGATGGGTGTTCCTGTCTCTGTCTTTTCCCCTACCGCACCTCTCTCTAAAATCAATAAAATATACATTAGAGAAAGAAAAGAAAACTAAAACAAAACAGGGCTCCTGATGTCCTAATATTTGTCCCCGTATGCTTTTCCCGGGAGACATTATTCAGTTTTGCAAAATGAGACGCTCTTTTTGTTACTAGAAGATACCACCCAGGAGAGAAATGGGAAAAACAATCATTTGTCTTGTTTTTTTTTTTCTCTTAGGTGCAAAAACCTTCCCTCTTAATCCTTAGCATTTAGTAATTAATTGAGAGATTTAGTAAGAATATGCCAGATAACCTAAAAAACATTTTTCAGGTGTTTCTATTAACCTGGAACAAAAGTGTGCAGTAGTCATCCTGCAGTCTAAAGTCAACAGATGCTTGCAACTTGCAAATGGATTACTTTTCTCTAATGTGGAGATTCATGAGAGAAATGATCTATCTAGTTAATTAGTCCATTGCGATCCAGCTAAATACAGACATCAGGGTAGGCTTATCAGTTCATTGGGCTTCAAGCCAAATACAGTCTGCTGCTTGTTTTTGTAAATGAAATTTTATTGGAACAGAGCCAAGCTTATTTATTTATTTATATATTGACTATGGTTACTATCCCGGACAAAGACAGAACTAAGTACTTGGTAAAGAGAGGAGCAGAAAAACCTAAGACATTCAAAAGTTTATCCTTTAGAGAAGTTTGCCTCCTGCTGGTTTAGATTATTATAGTGGCACATCAGATGTCTGAACACCACTTCTGAAATTTTATCTTGTCAAACTTCTAGAATCATAAATATCTTAAAGTGTTATGTTTCTTTTTATTAATAGTAAATATTTTCTATAAATTTAAAAAAATGTTTGTGAGGTTAGCCTGACCAGGCAGTTGTGCAGTGCATAGATAGAAAGAACACTGGCCTGAGACATAGAGGACCCAGGTTTGAAGCACCAAGGTTGCCAGCTTGAGCACAGGCTCATCCAGCTTGAGCGCAATGTCACCAGCTTGAGTGTGAGATCATAGACATGAACCCATGGTTGCTGGCTTGAGCCCAAAGGTTGCTGGCTTGAAGCCCAAGGTTGCTGGCTTGAAGCCCATGGTTGCTGGCTTAAAGCCCAAGGTCACTGGCTTGAAGCCTGAGGTCACTGGCTTGAGCAAGGGGTCACTGGCTCAGCTGAAGCCCCCCAGTCAACGGACATATGAGAAAGCAATCAATGAACAACTAAGCTGCTGCAAAGACAAGTTGATAATTCTCATCTCTCCCTTCCTGTTTGTCTATTCTTGTCTGTTCCTCTTCTTCTTCCCCCCCTCTCTAAAATCAAAATAAATAAAATGATTGTAAGGGTAGACTAAAAGTCTCCTCCCCAAGAAATGATCAACCTTTCAACCTTTCAAAACAAATTTTAATTCTGCACATTATAAATTCATAAACGGAATGGCAGAGCTGAGTAGCAATAAATAAAATGAGAAAGTAGAGCTAAATTATCTTAAGCACCCTTCCAATTCCAATATCCCATAGCTCTATGTCTCTATCATAATAACTTCATGGATTAAAATGAAACACAGTGCTGCAGGTGGAGCAAACACGCAGCACTGTTTGTGGAAATAATTTAAGGACTGAGACACACCTGATTGTAACTGCACCATTAAAAATCCAAGTGTCCTAAATTTTACTTTGTAATGGTAAGGATAACTCCCAGCCAACAACATATTCAAAGAACTATAAAAAAAAAATCAATGAAAATACTTTGGTAGCATTCCTAATCCATCTCTCACATACATTAGATTCTACTAGGAGAATATGATGTAAAAAAAATGTCCTTGAAGAATAAAAGAAAAAAATTCGACAGCTGATCTGATGGCAATAATTATTTCTTCATGCTACCTGGTCTTAATGACCCATTAAGACACATGGTTAATTTTAATGTGGGTTTTTGAGAATGGGCTGGAAGACTTGCATTTCACTAACAAGTACAGTTCTACAAGTTAAAGACAGGAAGGAGAGGGAAGCAGAGGAGAATAGCCCTCAAGTCTTCTTTAGCAGCTGCAGTTACATTTATGCTTGCTAATTAAACTCAGGAGCATCTGTCTTGTCCGGTCATCCATTCCATAAATATTTATCAAATTCCTACTTTCTGCCAAGCACTGAGCTTGATGCAGGAAACACAACAGAGAATAAGGCAAACATGCTCCTCACTTCATAGTGTCTATGGTTAAGTGGGAGACGAGACGCACTGAGCAATTATACTAAAATATGATGTGCTAATGGGTGTTGGGAAATGTAGAGTCCTATAACAACATATGAGGCGCATGCGCCTTGGTCTAAGCTAGGGTATCAAGGGCCCTTTGTGTTAAGTCACCTCAGATTGGAAAAGAGGTGGCAATTTGCTGAGTCTTCTCTGCTCCTTTCTTTCTCTATATTGTCTTCTTTCCCCCTTCTCTGGTTTGCATCTACTCAAAGGCTGAAAAAGGAAATCGACCCAGGAGACATTTGAGAATGTGGTAAATGTAGGGTCGTGTATCCAGCAGGAATCATTGGTGCAAGTAGATGCTAAGCAGGTGATACAAATAAACTTGACAAACGTAAAGGTGAGAGTCCATTTACTTCTTTAAGGTAATGATGTACCGTTGGTGCTTGAATACACAGGCTTGGGGTACCGAAACTGCACAGTCAAAATCTGAGAGGAACTTTTGACTCTACCGTCGCCACTTTGCATCTGCAGACCCAGCTGCAGATGGAATATGTTTTCTGGGACTATGATGAAATGCTTGTTAAATCTTCTCACTCTATCCTTCAAGTTTCTTAATGCTTTTTTCATAAATTTTGTCTCTGTCTCTAAGCACAGTACTCTGAAATTTCTTCAACCCTCTATTCCTGTTCACCCTCTCTCCCTAGATCTCAAACACAGTGTTTCAATTTAGTTTAATTATTATAGTGATTTGTTTTATTTCTAGAAGCTCTATTTGGTTCTTTCTTAAATCTGCCTTGTCAATTTTGAAAATCTTGAACCTTTATATTCTTTTAACCTGCCCTTTTAATTGTTTTAAACATGTGTAGCATGTTATTTATTTCACTGAACAGGGCAAAGATCTGTTATCTCCAAGGTCTGATTCTGTAGTTTGTACCTTCTATAACTCTTGTCCACCATTGCTTGTGATCATGAGCTTTATTTGAAACTTTATTTTCTGAAATTATCTGAAATATATAATATATATTTTTAAAAGAGTAATTATATTTGTTTCTGAGCATAGCATTATAGGCAGGAATTCTCAAATTTCTTTGTGTTTTAACTCAGCACCAAAGGCAAAAAGAGTCATGCACCCCCTACTCTTTCTGTTCTACAGAATAAGTCTTCCCCAATTCAACCTAAAAAGATGTGCCCTTTGAGAGTACCACATCATGTGCGAGATCCCAATTCTGTCTGACTCCACTCAGGTGCCAGGCTTTCCTCCTGTGTTCCTCAGGCCTGACCCACTGAAACCCACACCTGGGCACGGGGGTCATCAGTTCCCCTTAGGGCATACGCTGACCTCAAGGCCCAGTGACATCTCTGGCTTTGAACTTCTCTGTTATTTGTCACCTCCGATTCTTTTTCTAATTTTACTATCAGCTCCACTTTGCTATATAAAAAAAAATTACAAAATGTTTTACCTAGTATTTTTAGATGTTAAGGCTGGGTATTTTCTCAAACATCTAAAAATGCCATATTTCTGAGTAAAGGAAATGGATCAGTACAATTTTCTTTCATACTCACTGTAGGGCAATATCTGAAGGAAATTACCATGACGCTAATAGTATTATTTCTCATGTTGGACTTTCCCCCCCTTATCTATGTGATTTATCTGCATATCTTGACTACACACTGCTTTGGTAATAAAGGAGGGAAAGGCTCATTTTCAATAAACACTAAATTCACTCTGAATTTCCTGATGGTGATTGTAACTCCAAACTTGCTGCTGTAGATGGCATCTTTGACAATTAAAAAAGAAAAGAAAAGAAACAAAGAAGAAAGAAAATGTGTTCAGATAGACAGAGAGACACTGGAGGAGATGAAAAAGTATCAAAGCAGTAAGAAAAAGAATTTAACAAAATCAAAGAGATGAAACAAGCGTGGAACCGTGAGCGTTCTTAGAACAAGCTCTGGGAGAGAAAACGGTGTGAGAAAGCAGCATCTGGGGATGCGGCAATGAGCAAAAGCAAAAGGCTGACTCTGCAGATCTGACACCAGCGTTCCTAGATCCTGGATGGGGACATCTGCTTCCGGGACCTCCAGAGTGGCTGGGCTTACTCCGGAGGGAGCTCGCGCATCTGCCGCCAGACCAAGGCGTGTGAGGAATGACTCAGGAAGCGCTGTTTTATGGTGGAAGTTTCTTTGTTCTGTTTTTTGTTCGGTTTTGCTTTTCAGCATTATAAAGACAAAATCCTTGGGGAAAATACATCTTGGGTTGGAAGACAGGTGGGGTGGGGTGAACAAAGGATTCTCAAACCAGAAAGGGGCTAAGTGTGGAAGAGGGTAAGGAAGAAGATGAGAGCACAGTCACAGGGGCGCTGTCTCTCCACTGTAGACTGGGGTCCCCCGGGCTCTGCCTGCCCCGGAGACGCGTCTCTCCAGGAAATAACTGTGCACATGTATCTTAGAGCCGGATTCTCCAGGCTCTCTGCCAGGTAGCTTTAAAATACAACTTTGGACCAGAGAGCTTAGGCCCCAGGAACGTGCTGCAGTTTCTGCTTTTGCTCGCCCATCAACCTTTTAAACAGACGTATTTTTGAGTGGCTGCTCTCCACCCGGCGGTGCTAAGCCTGGGACACAGTGTGGAAGATAAGAAGCGGTCCCATGATCCCTAGTATTAAGAAGCTTAAAGTCTATCTGGGAGAGATAGGAACCCAGCAAACACTGGAAAGCCTGTTTTGTTATAATTATGATAAGCACTATCACAGGAGACAAACCCCAACCTCACGGGGACAGATACCAGACCCTGGCTAGCCACTTGCCGTAATCTTAATTCACTCATAGGACGTTGCCCACTTATGAGGCAGTTTTTATGCTTTAGTCTCTAATGGTTTTTTCTTTTCTTTCTTATCATCTTTTCTCTTTTAATATGTTGTGTTATCTATTGCTCTATAGTTATCTAACAATGTATGCAGTGGCTTAAACCACCACACGTTAATTTTATCATCACTTCTGGGGGTCATGAGTCTGGCCCGGCATAGCTGACTTCTCTACCTCAGAATCCTGAGGCTACAGGCAAGGTGTTGGCTGGGGCTGAAGTCTCATCTTAAGGCTGACCTGGGGAAGGATCCACTTCTAAGGTCACATAGTTAGTTATTGGTCAGATTTAGTGCCTGGTGGTTGTAGGACTGACTGGGTCTCAGCTGGCAAGGCAGAATCTCTTGACTAGAAAGGTCACACACCTATGCAACATAATCATAGCAGGGCATCCGTCTACCCTTGTTGAATCCCACTGGTATAAAGCAAGCCACACGGCCAGTAACCACCCTAAAACAGAGAGAGCACACAAGAGCCCATTTAGTCAGAGTTGGGTAAGGCGGGGCTTTCTGTAGAGTTTGTCCATTATAGATATTGTTTTAGCTTACTTCATTTTGTTTGTGTGCATTTTAGCTTTAAAACAGGAAACAGAAAGCAGCAACCTAAGAGAGGGAGTTAGACCTGTCCTGCTTTTGCCATTTCTTGGCCTTTTGCCTGGATTTCTGTGCAATCCTGCTCACTGGTTTCTTACTTCAGTCCAGTTTTCCCTCTCAGTCAGTCTCCACACAGCAATCCTGATGCTTTCTCAACCTTGTCTATCTAAGTAAGGAGTAGCTCTGCTGTATCTTCCCAGTGGCTCCACCCAGCCCTGGGGATCGGGTCCACGCCCCAGCTCTTGCCTTGCTGATTCTTAGAACCTCATATTACTCTAGTTCCTTCCTCACCACTCTACCTTCTTTAATCTCACTCCACACATGCTCAATTCATTGCACTTTATGTATTCTCCAAAAAAATGATTGAGTCAGTACTCCAAGGAATCAGTAGTAAGTTAGCAAGTCAAAGACCTTCATTCTTGAAAATGAAATTTTGGTCAGGGAGACAGCAATAAACAAGTAAGTTAAGAAAGTAAATAAATAAGCCAACAAGTAACTCTGTTTCTTAGATCAGGAAAATTGTATGATGACAATGCACAGGCTAAGGGGATGACACGATAAGCTAGCCTCTGGTTTAATCAAACAATAGAGATTCAAGTATGTTGAGAATTCTGTATTACCATAGAAACAACATACAATGGTTGTGGTGGTGAAAATGATGACAATGTCAATGATAAAATATGTCCTCTAGAACAAAGGAGTCCGTCCACACCTTAACTTCTGGATAATGGATGTTCTGCTTGGAGTTTGTGACAGACTTGGCAACTGTATGTGTGTGTGTGTGTGTGTGTGTGTGTGTGTGTGTGTGTGTGTGTATATATATATATAAAGTATGACTGTGTAATTATGTGTGTTTGTTTTTATTTTGAAGGCCTTATCTTTCATCAGCATTTCCAATGGTTTGCATTTTTTTAAAAAGTTAAGAATTCTGCTTTTTAGGGGAAATAGTTTTGAAAAAATGTACTACCTGCATACTAATGTGAGATTATCTCTAAGTTTGGACGAGATTTTAATTAAGAAATCATCTTTATACCCTCCAGTACCCTAATTAAAATATGCATAAAATTACTCTTGTACTATATACATCTCAAAAAAATATTCCACTAGATTAAATACTCTGAGATATTTAATACCCTACAGAGAAGATTCTAGGATAAACACAAAATGGCATTATACTGATGTAGATTAAAATCTGGGTGGTCATTGAAATATTGGCATCAGAATGTAGAGCACAAAGCATATAAAATACAGTAACAGAGAAGCAGAATGAGGCCAAGTAAATCTTATCCAAAGTACTTTGCAGGCCCTGGCCGGTTGGCTCAATGGTAGAGCGTCGGCCTGGCGTGCAGGAGTCCCAGGTTCGATTCTCAGCCAGGGCACACAGGAGAGGCGCCCATCTGCTTCTCCACACCTCCCCCTCTCCTTCCTTTCTGTCTCTCTCTTCCCCTCCCGCAGCCAAGGCTCCATTGGAGCAAGAGATGGCCCGGGCGCTGGGAATGGCTCCTTGGCCTCTGCCCCAGGCGCTAGAGTGGCTCTGGTCAGGACAGAGCGACGCCCCGGATGGGCAGAGCATCACCCCCTGGTGGGCATGGCGGGTGGATCCCGGTCGGGCGCATGCGGGAGTCTGTCTGACTGCCTCCCGGTTTCCAGTTTCAGAAAAAAAAAAAATACAAAGTACTTTGCATGTAAAAGTGTGCCAATAAGAATAAGACTATTTGAGTTATATATTGATGTAACTAAGGACTATGAAATAATTTCCCAGGAAAACATGGCCCGCTTAAATGATGACATTACATAACATGCTATCTGGTCTAAATTGGAACCTCCCTTCAATTTTGAATGCTGTCTGCCAAAATGGATTGCAGGAGCAGGAGCTAAGCATTGTCGTATCTTCTAAGTGCATCATTTTCTCCCTCTCATTTCCTCAGGCAAAGACTGTTCATCCTAATTCAGTCTTTAAGACTAGTTCTACCTTTTAAAACCTCTTAAATGTTTCCTATTTTAACATCATCCTTTTCGCTTTGCTACTGAAGGATAACTGGTTTACTCGTGAATGAGAATAGTTTTAGAAAGACACAGAAAATTATCTTGGTTTTTTTAGTTGTGATGATTGAAACTTTTCACTTGTGCAATAAACATGTACTAAGAGCCTGTTCTGCCCTAAGCCTTGTGCTGTGTTTTGAAATAAAATATGACTAAGACACAAATCCTGTTTTCAGGGAGCCTGTGTCCAGTGAAAGAGAAAAATCAAAGAGTACACAAAAGTGAGACAGTTACCAGCAGAGGTAAATGTCAAGTAATACAGTATTAGTATCACTATAGTTTTAATAAGTGACAATATTAGAATTTTGTAGCATTAGATTGCTAGAGCATTAATATGACAGGTATCTAAAAATGGCCATAGCACTCTTTATGGTCCTACAGGTGTTTCTAGATCCTTGCCCCTCCTCCAGATTTAGAACCATCTCCCACTTTCTCACACCTTTTAGCTAAATTAAACTTTTGTTTAAATAATTTATGAAGCATGTGTCTTTTTGAAAAAAGACTTTTATTTTACTTTAATTTTTTTTGTTGAATTTATTGGGTTGATAATTTATGACTTTTATTCTAATTACAGTATAATGAAGTTTTTATGATATGTTAGCTTCATGATATATTAGTTCTTGACATCTGAGAATATATATCTAGATCTCTTTTTATGTTATTTCTGCTTCCATTCATATTATTTTTAGATAAGTGTAGTATTAAGATATATTCTTTTTGTCAAGAGAGATATCATTGTACATTTAAGAACTTCAGATTTTATTTTTAAATTAAATTTATTGAGGTGACATTGGTTAATAGGGTCATACAGATTTCAAATGTACATCTCTATGATACACGATCTGTTTATTGCACTGTGCGCCCACCACCCAAAGTCAAACCATCTTAAGAACTTAAGATTTTGGCCCTGGCCGGTGGCTCAGTGGATAGAGCAAAGGCTCAGCTTTTGTACGTCCTGGGTACAATTCCTGGTCAGGGAACATAGAAAATGTGACCATCTGCTTCTTCTCCTCTCTCTTCCCCTCCCACAGCCAGTGGCTCAATTGGTTAGAGTATGCATGGCCTGGGCACTGAGGATAGCTAGGTTGGCCAGGGCAACACCTAAACTTCAGGTGCTAAAAATAAGCTTGGTTGATCCAAGCATCATCCCCAGATAGGGGTTGCCAGGTGGATCCTAGTAGGGGTGCATGCGGAAGCCAGTCTCACTATTTCTCCTCCTCTCACTTAAAAAGAAAAAAGGGGATAAAAGGAGATTTTAAAGTGATTTTTCCATCTACTATCTGCTTGGGCTGATTACTAAAGAAAATACCAATTCTCATTTTAAAAGAATGAACAATTTAAAGAACTAGTTGTATTTTGGTACAGCTTTCTTGGAAGAGAGAATCACCTACAAACAATTTTACACAATTGCCCCCCTCTGGTATATAACATATAATTCAACAGAATCAGGGATAGGTATATGAACATTTTTTGTAGTATTATCTAGTATGATATTTAGACATAATTTAAATAAAAATTAGGAATTAATTCAGTAAATTACAGACCTTAAAGATACTAAAATGTGGCCTTAAATAAACAACTATGAAGAATCTATAGAATTAGGTACCTATATCAATAGCTTATATTAAGTGCTTATTATTTTCCAGTCTATTTGAGTACTTCATAAATATTATTCCATTAGATTCTCAAAACATCTTTATGAAGTAGGTAATGTTACTCTCCACATTATACAGAGAAGGCACATTATAAATGAGTTGGCCAGATCCAGGCAGTGACAGGGCAAGGATTTGAAGCCAGAGAGTATGATGCAGAAACCAAGTTCTTGCTCTGCTATGTAATATGCTATGCTGCGTGATTTTTGGTTTAAACTGTTACATACATGCATAAGTAAGGATTAAAAGATAATAAAACTTTTTTTAAATGATTATTTTGGGGTAGTGAGAATATGAATACTTTTCATCATTTTTCTAAATTTTTTATAACAGATTAAATGACTTTTAACCAGAAGAAAGAAAGAATTAAAGAATTTGTTGACTGAAAGTAAAAAGAAAGCATAGCTTCAGTCACGAAAAGCAAGTTATTACATAAAATGCAAATTCTCAAATCCCGCTTTGAGCCATTATTCAAGTTACATCTGTTTGCAGGTCAAATTTCCATTATTTATGAGACTGCACAGAAATATTATTGCTAAAGCTCTACGCTCTATTCCTGTTATGAAATTTCAGACCATGTAACATATGGTGCATCTCTGATAAAGTTTAATCTGGATTAGTAATTTATGTTTCCACCCCACTCTCTCCATTCCAAGAAATACTGTAAATGTATTTCTACCATCCATCTTTAAGACTAGCTCCATATACTCCAGTGTTAAGCAATTCTGTCCAGTGTGGGCTGGAAAAAACCAAATCTACATTGTTTTCCAAAAGTGTATGGTGTAGAAGTCTCAGTATTTGAGACAGTTCTCTTCCTACTAATAGAAAACTGGATGTCCTTCTATAACAAGAAAGTTAAAGGTGTCTTAAATCACTGTGGATTTTTTTTTTTTCAAATCAACTGACACTTGGCTAATAGCCATTTTAATTTGATGATAATATACATGTGTTAGTCAGGATAGACTAGATTATGTTGTAGTAACAAATCAATTTCAAAATCCCAGTGGCTTGGATTTCCCTTTTAGCCAAAATAGAGTCACAGAGACTAGATTTATCATCTCCCACTCTACCTGAAATAACCAAAACACCCAGACACATGGTATAAAACAATGGTTTCAAGACACTGTACATTAGACAATTTAAGACACTAATCCTTTAGAAATGGGCAAAAATTCAAGCAGAGATATGGAATGTCAAAATGACCAAAATCTAAATTCTAAAAACAAAAGCTATAATTTTTGAGATCACAAATATACTGTACATAATTAATGGAAGATTAGACTTTGCAATAATAAAGGGTTAGTAAATTCAAGACATAAAAATAGAAACTATCCACAATAAATTTAATTAAAAAAATATTAAAAACTAAACAGAAGTATCAGTGAGTAGTAGGCAACTGCAAACAGTAGGATGGATTTGGAATTAAAACCCCTAAATGGAAGAAGAAGAGCAAAATCACTGAAGAAAGATATTTTTCAGACTTGATAAAAACAATACATCCAAGAAGCTCAGGAACAAGAAACATGATGAAAATTACATGAAGGCACATCATCATCAAATTGTATAAAACCGGGCTTTGTTTAATACCAGATTTCCTTAAGAGCTGATCTTTCTTAAGAGAAGAGAAATTTTTTAAGAGGAGCCTGAGCAAAATGATACAGACAGAGGAACAAAGACAAAGATGACAGGAAATGTCTCAAGGGGTAAAAAAAGAAAAAAATGCAAGAAAGAAGACAGTGGAGTAACATCTTGAAAATACTGAAAGAAAAAAATGTCTGCTGATCCAAAATTCAATTATCTAGAAAAAAAAACCTTTTCAGCCTGATCAGGGGTGGCGCAGTGGATAGAGCATTGGACTTGGAGACAGAGGAGCCAGATTCAAAACCCTGAGTAGCTAGCTTGAGCATGGGCTCATCTGGCTTAAACACTGGGTTGCTGGCTTGAGTGAAGGATCATAACCATGACCCTGTGGTTTCTGGCTTGAGCCCAAAGGTTGCTGGCTTGAAGCCCAACATCACTGACTTGAACCCAAGGTTGCTGGCTTGAGCAAGGGGTCACTCGCTCTGCTGTAACCCCCAGTCAAGGCACATATGAGAAAGCAATCAATGAACAATTAAGGAGCCGCAATGAAGAATTGATGCTTTTCATCTCTCTCCCTTCCTGTCTGTCTGTCCCTATCTGTCCCTCTCTGTCTCTGTCACACAAAAAAAGAAAAGAAAAAAATACCTTTCAGAGATGAAAGCAAAATAAAAACTTCATGGAAAATGTTAAGGGAAATCCTTCAAAGGAAAAAATAGTTAACAGACGTAAATAAGGACCTATATATTAGAATGAAAGATGATGTAAATTTTGGTTATATGAGCAAATATAAAAGGCTTTTTATTTAATTATCTTGTAAAGTAATTGTTCAAAAATAATGGCAATGTAGCCTAGGATTTATAACATAAGTAAAACATATGACAGCTATAATATATGATAACAATGAAAAGGCTGAGGAGGGGAATAGAAGTATACTATTTTAAAAATATTATTCAGTTTGTGAAGTGGATAGTATCCCGAGAGGCAGACTCTGATGTAGAAGATGCAGCCTGATCTGTGGGGGTGCAGTAGATAAAGTCTCAGCCTGGACTGCTGAGGTCGCCAAAGCCCCGCACTGGCTCGGTCAAAGCACATGTGAGAAGCAACTACTACCAGTTGATGTTTTCTGCTCCTTCCCCCTTCTCTTTTTTCTCTTCTCTAAAACCAATAAATAAAATCATTTTTTAAAAGATGCATGCAATAAACTAGCACCACTTAAATAATAGTAAAGAAACACAAAAAGGTATAGCTAATGTTTGTATGTATGTGTGAGTATGTATGTGTATGTGTGTATGTATGTTACAGAGACAGAGAGAGGGACAGATAAGGACAGACAGACAGAAAGGGAGAGAGATGAGAAACATCAATTATTTGTTGGAGCTCCTTAGTTGATCATTGATTGCTTTCTCATATGTTCTTTGAGCAGGGGGCTAAAGCAGAGCGAGTGACCCCTTGCTCAAACTAGTGACCTTGGGCTTAACCCAGTGACGTTGGGCTTCAAGCCAGCGACCATGGGATCATGTCTATAATCCCACTCTCAAGCCAGAGATCCCACAATCAAGCTGGTGAGCCTACGTTCAAGCCAGCAACCTTGAGCTTTCAAACATGGGTTCTCTGTATCCCAGTTCGATGCTCTATCCACTGCTCCACTGCCTGGTCAAGCAAGTATAGTTAATAAGTTAACTAAGAAGATAAGATGGAATACAAAAAAACATTCCATACAAAGGAAGACAGAAAAGATATGGAAAAGGAACAAAGGGTAGAGAGACAAATGCTAGTCTTTCCTTGAATTTTCAAAATGACATAAAATATAAATGCTCTAAATGCCTCAGTTAAGACAGTGATTGTCATGTGGGATGAAAAAAGCAAGATTCAACTTACAATGTCCATAAGAAACTCACTTAAAATAGAAACACAAATCCGTTAATAGAAAAAAGATGTATCATGCTGACACTAGCCAAATGAAAGCTAGGATGACTGTGTTAATATTTAACCACATAAATTTTAATGTAAACAATACTGCCAGGGAAAATAAAGATCATTTCATAATTTTTGCTGGGTTAATATGTCAGAGGGACATAATGCTCCCAAATAGACAAAGCTTCAAAATGCATGAAATAAAAACTGAACGGCAAAGAGAGAGACAGATTCCCAATTACAGTCAGAGGTTTCAATACCCTTTCTCAATAATTGCTGGAATGCGTAGGTGAAAAAAATCAGTAAGCTAACAGATGACTGGAAAATGCTGTCAACCATCCTGACCTTGCTGAAATTTATGGAGCAGCCACCAGTGCAGAATGCATAGGGAACATTTATCAAGATGGACCATATTCTGGGCCATAAAACAAGTCTCAATAAATTTGAAAGACTTCAAGTCATGCAGAGTATGTTCTCTAACCAAAATATAATTAAATTAGAAATCAATAATAGAAAAATCTCTGGAGTATCTTAAAAACTTGGAAATTAAATAATGCATGTAACCCAAAGGCTTGCATAAAAATATTAGAATTTTGAACTGGATAAAAATTAAAAACACTACCAAAGTATATGCCACCAAATCAATATTTAGGGGAAAATTTATTGAATTAACTAAACACCTAGTCAGAAAAGATCTCAGATCAACAATCTCAGTCTCTACCATCAGAAACAAGAAAAAGATGAAATTAAACTTACAGTAAGCAGAAGAAATATAACTGTAGACAAGAGTACAATTCAACTAAATAGAAAATTTAAAACAAGTAGAAAAGTCAATAAAAGCAAAATATTGTTTGGAGAGACGACCCAGAAAACCAACTAACCTCTAGTTACACTTACAGGAAAGAGAAAAGACAAAAATCGAGCACTCTCAGGAGTGAGATGGGTGCATCACCACTGATTCTACAAGTATTTAAATAAGGCTATATTATTAATTTTTTTATGCCAATGAATCAGATAATTTAGATGAAATGAACAAATTTCTTGAAAGATACAAAATAAGTAAATCATTAAGAACTAAAGGCCTGCCAGGCTTACACGCCTCTGCTGTGAGGAAACAGGGACACTGGAAGGTGGGCTTCCCCCTCGCTCCTCTAAGGGAGGGTTCAGTCTCTTCCAGCCCTGCTCCAGCCACCTATGACCTAACCTTGCCCAGAAAGCTGGGGTTTGCCACTGGGAGCTGAAGGTGCCCAGGGCTCATTTGCACAAGGGCCACTTAACTATGTTTTGCCTGAATAGTCAGGTTTTTTATTCTTCCCTCAAAGATCTCTGTTGTGGGTGTTGATAGTCCTATTTTCCGCTGCTTTGCTTAATATATGGTGTTTCCTTTATCCCTCCTACCTCAATGCCCCACTCATATTTCAGGCTGGGACCTACTCCTAATTTAGAACTCTCTTTCTTCCTTTTGCCAACTTGTATTATGAATTTACCTTTGCCCCCCAGCTTAGTGTAGCCCAAGGTTCTCTTTACCATGCCACAGTCACAGAGCTCCAGGGAAAAGCAACCTGGTCTCAACTCTCCAGGCAGAGGAGAACGGAAGCTCCATATCCACGCATGCTGCAGATGGCTTTTTCCAGTCTACCTGAATCATTACCAGCTAGAAGCAGCGGTCATTGGGACTTGGACATGAGCTGCAAAGTATAGAATGGTGACAACAATTCCAGTGCCATGCGGACTTTTCCTGTGGGGAACTTTTCTGGACTCCTGCTCCCTGTGACAGCTCCTAACAGACTGAACTGTGGTTGGGTTGCATTTTTCAGGGATTGGGCATGGTGATGGGGCCAACTTGGACTTGGTGAACGTGTTAAGGACACTACTCTTTTATGGATTCTTGCTGTATTGGCCAAGAGTTTGCTTAAAGGCTTTTAATCACTGTAAAAAAAAATAGAGGACTGGATGAAGAAGATGGGGCACATATACACCATGGTATACTATTCAGCTAGGAGAAATGATGACATCGGATCACTTACAGCGGAATGGTGGAGTCTTGGTAGCATTGTGTGGGGTGAAATAAGCGAATCAGAAAAAAACAGGAACTGCTGGATTCCATACATTGGTGGGACATAAAAGCAAGACTAAGAGGCATGGACAGGAGTGTGGTGGTTACGGGGGGTGGGGGGAGGGAAGGAGGGAGACGGGGAGAGGGAGGGGTACAGAGAGAACTGGATGGAGGGTGGCGGAGGATGATCTCTCTTCGGGTGATGGGTATGCAACAGAACTAAATGACAAGATAACCTGGAAATGTTTTCTTTGAATGTATGTACCCTGATTTATTGATGTCACCCCATTAAAATAAAAATTTATTTATAGAAAAAAAGAACTATATGATTTCATACATAGATGGGACATAAAAATGAGACTCAGAGACATGGACAAGAATGTGATGGTAACAGGGGGGGGGAGGGGAGGGGCACAAAGAAAACCAGATAGAAGATGATGGAAGACAATTTGGGTGAGGGGTATGCAACATAATCAAATGTCAAAATAATCTGGAGATGTTTTCTCTGAACGTATGTACCCTGATTTATCAATGTTACCCCATTAAAATTAATAATAAATAAATAAATATAAATAAATAAATACAAAAAAAAATTTCCAGTGACTTAACAGCCAAGGTTTCCTTCTCATTCATGCTATATGTCCTTTGCAGATTAATGAGGACTTCACTCCACTTGATCACTTAGGCACTCAGGCTTTGGAAACCCTAAGAATTGAAAGCTTCCTTAAAGCACTAAGCAAAGCAAGAACAAGACTGTAAAATTACATAAGGGTTTCCATAGCCTCAGCCCAGAAGTGACACACAGAACCCTTTTGGGATTTAATTAGCCAGTCTACTCACATAGATCATTAGAGGGCTGAAAACTATATGGTGAATATAAATTTCTCTACCATAGACTTACAATAATATACCCAATTACTACTAGACAGATCTATATGTTTTTTTTTTCTTTTTAGAAAAAAAAAAGATTTTACAGTTCTCAATATCTCAAATGTATTTCCAAATTTATGCATACTCTATCTATCTTTTGATACCTATGACAGTGCTTTTAAAAGAATTTCACCTTGGGAATGAATGAATGGTTTAATCCTAACACAGTATGCCAACACCATACATCCTACATTGTGTTTAATAGTTCATTAGAGAGTTTGGGAGTTGCAATGACTTTGCAATAATTAGTAGAATATATTCCACTCTCACACTAAAGTTGGTTTGAAATGACATTTTTTTTCCTATGCAGTGTGTCATTGCCATGTTGGAGAGTACTGTGACGATTTAAAAACAGAGCAGAGGGTGGACTTTTTCTGGCGATGAACTCCTTTCTGGGGTATGGCAGTATCACAGCGATGACTGTCATCGCACATCGCTATTTCTAACAGAGTTCCTGCCAGTCCTTAGTTGGAAAGTATCTGGCCTTCATTACTGGTGAGGTTTGGCATGAGCGGCATCTACCCACCATTCTTCCTCTTACTATTTTGGGCCTTTTTTAATGGGGTATTAATGAGAAAATGTTTTAAATAAAAAAAATCCCCTGGTGTAATTTCCCTGCAGTCTGAGTGCTTCAATAAGCAAATCTAAATGCCCTGAACATGTGTTAAATTAGGTTGAATTTTAATTGAAACCCATTAGAGTATATTTGAGAATAAATAATTTTTCATGAAGACCAGTTATAAAGGCAAGATACCATTTGTAGGTATGCAGGCTTGAAATTACACTGGATAGCTCTCTTGTTTCACAAGTCTCAAAAAGCAAACTTGTACATTTTAAAGGCTCTGGAGAATGTATTTCCATATTACCTCCTTATAAAGGTCTCATAATGACCTAAAACATTGGAGAGGAAGCCCTTGTTTAAGAAGACCTTAATGATTTTAAGTAATAATGGAAGAAATTCAAAGGAAAGGGAACTAACATCTACTAGGGGTCTCTTTCTGTAAATAAATGCTAGTCATTATACTTATTTAAAAAGTGAAATTTAACATGTGATAGGAAAGCAAGAACTTTTGGTGTTAAGAAACTCCATAGTGTGCTAAGAAGCTCCCATCATGAAGTAAGTGCATTTTGTGGACTAAAGAGTAGAATAATATAACCTGCATGACATAATTCAGAATGAATAATGATACTGTTTCTTGATTTTGAAACGTTTGAGCATGTAGAATTTCGGAGTGGGAAATGTTTGGCTCTGTGTACACAAAGAAATGTAAAACAAACCAGTGGGTCCTATTTGTAAATATGTCCATCACCCTTGTGTCTCGTGAAGGAGTGCTTCCCAGTATCCCTTTGCAGACAGCAGCTTAAGAACCAAATGGAAATGGCCTCAGGCAGTACCTCTGTGATATTTTTGAGATGGTAGGAAGGTAGACAGAAAGAACTATTTTGAAAACGGAAGGAGAGAAGGAAAAAACTCTTCAATAATATGAACTAAAGTCTAAGACCTAGTCAGGAAAAACAAATAACCCCAGAGAGGGGAGTATGAGGTGAAAAAATAATACATGTTATGTTAACATACCCAACCAATTCGTTCCTAATAATGCTTTTTGTAGTTCTTGTTCTCATCTCCAGGGATTTTATTTATTTCTCTGTTAGGTTCCCTCTAGTAATTAACTTGCAGAGTGTCTACTGGTAAAAACACAAATACATTACGTAAACTTTATAACAATCTAAGCTGCTTGACTCTCAAGATTTGAATTCCATTTCATATTGTAACACTTCTTGCTTCATAAAACTTCATTGGATCTGGAGGAAAACAAAATAAGCCAAAGACAGGACTACACATGAAATTTATATAAAATGAAATAAACTAGGGCTACTGATCATTTATTCATCCCCTAGACTTCAGGATTTCAGGAGTACAGAGAGAGCCTGTATTGTTTCCACACACTGTATTTTCCCCTTGAATGCCCCTAATAGTGACCTGCTTATGGTAACAGAGGCAAAAACAGGCCATGAAATCTGACAAGGATGCACGTATTTGATGGGATCCATTTTTGCACTCATTGGTTCAGATAATATCTTTGAGCATCAATATAATCAGGCATCACAGCAGAAAATCTAAAAAAAATCACGTCATGATTGACTCACCCTTAAAAAGATTCTGTTTTAAAAAATTTATACTCACTACCTATCATAGATACACTTTTATGTAAAGTTGACAAATGCTACTTAAACTCAAGAATTAGCAAGCATAAATATTAAAGTTATACATTAAATACTTCCAATTAAAATTTGCCAGAGTTATTTCTTTTAAATAAAGTAAAAAATAATAAAATAAAGTTGTATAGCCATTAGAAGATCATTTTCAAGAATCTTAAAGAAGTTCCTGATAGGGCCTAACCTGTGGTGGCACAGTGGATAAAGTGTCGACCTGGAAATGCTGAGGTCGCCGGTTCGAAACCCTGGGCTTGCCTGGTCAAGGCACATATGGGAGTTGATGCCTCCAGCTCCTCCCCCCTTCTCTCTCTCTCTCTCTCTCTCTCTCTCTCTCTCTGTCTCTGTCTCTCCCTCTCCTCTCTAAAATGAATAAATAAATAAATAAAATTAAAAAAAAAAGTTCCTGATAGGTAATTTTGATTTTATCTCAAGCTAGGATACCTAACATTTCAGGGTATTTTAAATTCTCAGAAATGAGAATTCCCATGCAGATGGAAGAATATAATCTAATCCAATCTCCTTCCTTGAAATTTACCAATATTTACAGAAAATGAAAATGATGAAAACACTATTTATGCTCAATGAAACAAGAACATATCTACAACTCAAATATTAACTGTGACTTAAATACTGTCAGGGATAACCAAAAATAAATGAAGACACTGAGAAAGTGGACACACAACTCCTTTTAAAGTCTTGAGTAGGTCACATTGGCCCTAAAGGTAAAAACACAAAATGAATACATATAAGAATATTAATGTATTCAGATAATGAGATGAGAAGGAACTGCTCTCATAAAAGAGAAACTATATGCCCATAGCTACGTCCATTATCTATGACTTAGTTATAATATTCTAGCCTAACGGAAGTACCTGGTGAGAACGTGGGTAGGCAAAGAAGGAAACAGAGATTTCTAATATGGTCATTTGTTGCTTAATAATGGGGGCATGTTCTGAGAAATGATTCATTAGGTGATTTCATCACTATGCAAATGTCAGAGTCACTTTCACAAACCCAAAATGGTATAGCGTACTGCACACCTAGGCTATTTGGTATAACCTGCGGCTTCTAGGCTACAAGCCTGTATAACATGTTACTGTATAAAACAACATGAGATTAAATCAAGCACAACAGAATATGATGCAATCAAAAGACACAGTAAACAAGAGATGTCTAAGTTGGCTGCTAGTGTCATAAGGCATACTGTTTAACAAAAACTTATCTTTATAAGTGAAAAGAGAGAACTCTAAAATACTGATAATAAGTATAGTATAGTAAATACCTGAACAAGTGACACAGTCATTTATGTCATTATCAAATATAATGCACTGTACATAATTGCATGTGTTCTATTTTTATATGACTGGTGGCAAAGGTTTGTTTACACCAAGATCATTACAAACATGAGAGTAATATATTGCATAATTACGTTTTGCTTATGACATTACCAGGCAATGGGAATTTTTCAGGTCCATTATAACTGTATGGGACCACCATCCAATCTGTGGTCAGTTATTAACCGAAATGTCATTATTTGGACCATAACTGTAAAGCAAAATCATAAATGAACACATGCATTTATATGTGCTCCCTCCTAGAGCCCCACTAAATGGTATAGTTTTAAAACATGGATAAACTCTATTTTTCAAAAAGAGAATGGAAATAGATAACAATGATGGATAAAATGTTAACAAACAGGGGGAATGAAAAGCCTGTGGAAGAATGGTGATTAACTAAACATGGAGAAAGATGAAACCAGCATGCCTGAACAGAAGGTCCCAATGAAGGGGTAAGCTGTAGAAATTTTAGAAATATTCAGGAAGTGGAAGCAAGCTAGTATAGTAGCTCAGGAGGTAAGAGTGGGAGGTTTGGCTGAAAAGATGGGATCTGGTTGAAATCTTTATAAGAAACAGCCAGATTCCTGGGTAGGGCCAGGTTTATTCTCTGATACAATTATTAGAGGGGCTGTAACTTGCAAGACACTAGGTACAATGAAAGGTTGGAATGAGGACTTTCCTAAAACAGAAGGTTTTAGATAAAGCTCAATACTGAAGAGTGAGATTCCCAACGGGATTCCTTTGTTCTGCTCTGGGTAACAGATGTATCCCTGCTAGGAGGGAAATTGGATTGAGTTTTCTCTAGACCAGTGATTCTTCCATTATAGGTCCAGCATCAGCAACAGCAGCATTACCTGAAAATTTATTCCAAATACAAATTCTCAGGCTCTACCTATAAAATCAGAACATCTGAAGGTAGTGCCTAGCAAACTGTGCTTTAGTGAATCTGCCAGGTGATTCTGAGGCACTCAGGTTTGAATCCCTAACTCACATTTGGGAATCATTGCTCTTGGGTGCCAACCAGATCACTCTACTAGAGACATGCCAGCTGGCTCTACCCAAGCTTGCATACAGAGCTTCCAACATGCTTGTTAAACACCTGGCATGCAAGAGATCACAAGATATTTCAGGAGAGACTTGCAGAGGGAATACAGACACTCAAACATGAAAATGGACATGAAAGGGATGATATTGAAGAGAGCAGAAGAAAGCTTCAAAACTTATGAATGATGTCTTCAGAAAGTTAAGAAAAGAGATTGACTTTGTGAATCCAGGTAAACGATTTTAACAAGTAATAAACAATAGAAAGCAGGAAAGAACTCTTTGGAAATTGAAAGCATGATTGCTGAAATTTAAAAAGATACAACCTGTCTGGAACAGTTACTATACTTGTGAAAGTAATCCTAATTGAAGTGACCCACTTTGTACCCAGCACAAGAATGAAAATAAAAATAACTGCACTGATTCAGAACCTGAAATTTCGGAACAACAAGGCTTAAGGGGAGTAAAGAAAAGTTACATATGAAGCCTGTGGAATCAATAAGGCATGTGGTAACTGTAGCAACCACATTGTGAAACCTAGGAGACAGTAAAAAATGCCTCCAAATTTCAAAAGAAGTATCTAAGGAATGCCCAGCCAAAACCTCCTTAAAGTATAAGGATAGAATAAAAATGTTTTGAATATACAAAAGATGTGCCTCCCAATTCTCCTTTCTCAGAATATATGCCATATATACAATAAGACAGGAGATTTGGAAAATAAGGGCAAAATCATAAGACATAAAGGAAGGGATCATATCCAACCAGAGGTGAAAATAGCTCAGCTGACTTGGAGAGTAATCTTTTGACTGGCTCAAAGGAACAGAAAGCTCCAAAAGCAACTTCTCTAAGAGGACAAAATGGACCTAACCCAATACTTAAAGCATTTTGACAAGTGGGAAGTAAAACTAAGTTTGGGAAGAATTAGCAATATTAACATAGAAAAGCAAAACAATTTTACTAATTTGTAAAAAAAAAAAAAAAAAAAAAAATCTGTTTTGGGAGAGAAATTTAATCATGGCTCAGTTTTAAAAATGTTTACAGTTATGCTTGACCAGGTGGTGGTGCAGTGGATAGAGCGTCAAACTGGGACCCAGAAGACCCAGGTTCAAAACCTGGAGGTCGCTGGCTTGAACATGAGGTTGCTGGCTTGAGCATGGATCATAGACATGACCCCATGGTCACTGGCTTGAGCCCAGAGGTCACTCGCTGGCTTGAAGCCCAAGGTTGCTGGCTTGAGCAAGAAGTTACTCACTCTGCTGTAGCCCCTCCACCCCCGTCAGGGCACATATGCAAAAGCGATTAATGAACAACTAAGCCGCAATAAAGAACTGATGCTTCTCATCTCTCTCCCTTCCTGTCTGTCTGTCCCTATCTGTCCCTCTCTCTATCTCTCTCACTGTCTCTGTCAAACACACAGACACAAAATGTTTACAGTCCTATTAATATAAGCACTGACCATTGATTTAATAAAAATGATGATATAACCACAACTGAGAGAATGTGAGGAGAAAAGCCAGTGAGACAGAGCTGGTGTAAATGGGCTAAATCTTCATATTCCATAATAGGAAGTCAACTGATAACGTACACTTCTTAAATCAATAATGACACAGCAGAATAATCATGTATCGATTCAGCAAAAAGGGTGATGATGAGCCTGGACTCTATTTAAATGCAGAACTGAAACTAAACAACTCAGGGGACAATAGCTATAGTAAAACAAGTTATATAATAACTACTGAAGGTCAAGAGCTGGGGACGAGGGAACTATAAGGAAAACAAAGGGTGCTCATTTCCAATGTTTCATTATAGGGAAAAAATAAGGGTGGCCTTAAAAAGAGAAACAAGCATTTTACAAACTTAAATTCCTAATGTTTTAAGTCTTTTTCTCTTATCTTTAAAAATTCTAGAAAAGAATATTGCTTCTTATTTTTGAGTGTGTGTAAAAAAAAAAAAAATCAGCCCCCAAATTATTTTGCTTTTTTTAAAATTTAGAGTAAATAAAATGGAATTATTATAATAAAACATTGTGTAATATATTTTATATTTCAATCTATCTATCTTATCTATCTAAACAGCTATCTATCCTCCCCATTCATCCATCCATTGATCGTGTCTGCCTAAGTATGATACATTGAGCAACATGTGGATTGAAGTTTACCAGTTGTTAATGATTGTTCTGAGTGTTGAGACTTAGAATTACTTTTCACTCTTATCTTTGTACTATTTTTATTATTGGGCTACAAATATAATAATGACATCAGTATGAAAATATCTCTAATTTTGAAATTGAAGAGATCTCTTAATGAATTTTAGTACTTGGAAGTTAAAAGATGTCATTCCCTTTTATCATGCGTGTATATTATAATCTCTCATTACGTAAATTTAGTACTCTTACACTTAAACCACTTGTTTCATGTTGCTCATTTCCCCACTTGCTATTTTTTCTCCATGTAAACATCATTGCTATACATTTTATCTCTATGAATTAGAGAATTATGCTTAATTTATACCATTACTTATAATTCTTCATGTATTTCACATTTGAAATGAACATGGACAAAATGGTCATGTTTTTGCTCTGAATTTTTTCCAATAATTAATTTTCTTGCGCAAATATATAGATATATTTCTTGGAACATAAAGAAAGATATTGTAGAAGACTAAATTTTTGTTCATAGCAGAAGTTTTCTATTTTATTTGAAAAGATTTAAACGAATACCCAGATATCAAGGAAAAGAATCTTTTTTTTTTTTTTTTTTATGAAGCTGGAAACAGGGAGAGACAGTCAGACAGACTCCCGCATGCGCCCGACCGGGATCCACCCGGCACGCCCACCAGGGGCGATGCTCTGCCCACCAGGGGGCGATGCTCTGCCCATCCTGGGCGTCGCCATGTTGCGACCAGAGCCACTCTAGCGCCTGGGGCAGAGGCCACAGAGCCATCCCCAGCGCCCGGGCCATCTTTGCTCCAATGGAGCCTTGGCTGCGGGAGGGGAAGAGAGAGACAGAGAGGAAAGCGCGGTGGAGGGGTGGAGAAGCAAATGGGCGCTTCTCCTGTGTGCCCTGGCCGGGAATCGAACCCGGGTCCTCCGCACGCTAGGCCGACGAAAAGAATCTTTTTACCTACTTTTACTTATTGGAATCTAAGAAGAGAAGCACTACCTCTACCAATACTGACAGTACACTTGACAATGGTTGTAGCTGGTGATGTAATCAAAAGCACTATACAAACTATTTAACAAGTTAGTTGGGGGAGGCAGTTGGAATCAGCCAATCAGAGAAGAAGATATTGGAATTGTAGGCACTTGCTGGGGCAGGTATTAACCCTGCAGTAGCTGAACTGTGGGGAGAGGGAGAAGGGTCTACAGAGGAGCTAGGTGTCCGAGGATGGTGGTGGATATTTAGGAGGCTGAGAGCAGAAGCTTTATATCTATCAGTGTAGAAGTTGTTTTAGTAGTTTACCCACTCCCAGGGGTTAACTACTTCCAGCAGTGTAACCAAGAATGAAGACTAACCTTGGTTATAAATTCTTACATTTATAGAGTTAGAGTTCACATACAAATTCAATCCTAATGAACAAAAACAAAGTGAAAAATATCCTCTAAAGAGATCTAATAAGTCAGTGCTTAAAATCTCTATTTTTTGCTCTGGCCGGTTGGCTCAGTGGTAGAGCGTCAGCCTGGCGTGCAGAAGTTCCGGGTTCGATTCCCGGCCAGGGCACACAGGAGAAGTGCCCATCTGCTTCTCTACCCCTCCCCTTCTCCTTCCTCTCTGTCTCTCTCTTCCCCTCCCGCAGTAGAGGCTCCATTGGAGCAAAGATGGCCCGGGCGCTGGGGATGGCTCCTTGGCCTCTGCCCCAGGCTCTAGAGCGGCTCTGGTCGCAGCAGAGCGATGCCCCGGAGGGGCAGAGCATCGCCCCCTGGTGGGCAGAGCGTCGCCCCTGGTGGGCGTGCCGGGTGGATCCCGGTCGGGCACATGCGGGAGTCTGTCTGACTGTCTCTCCCCGTTTCCAGCTTCAGAAAAATACAAAAAAAAAAAAAAAAAAATCTCACTATTTTTTATCAATCACTTTGAGAAAGGCATTATCATCTTTCTTTTAAAAAATGAAAATACAGTGAGCTTGTTTTCTGAAAAGAAAACAAAAACAAAAGTTGGCTCCAATATGTATCCTATTTTAGCAGCAGGCAAATGGCTAACTCCTCCATGCATACTTTGCTCAAGAGCCAAAACACATTTTCTGATCTATGCCTTCTACTGTATTTTGTTCACTTAAAGAGCCAAATACATTTACTGTTATAAAAAACACACAAGACTTTAAGAGACAGAAGAGTTATAAGCATTCAGAGATAAAACCATATTTGATGATCTGTGTCAAGTAAGTAGAGACTCTGATTTTAGATATTCAGGATTTCTCAACCTTAACATCATTGACATTTTAGCTGGGTATTTCTTTGTTGTGGGGGCATTACATTGTGTGCAATGTAATATGTTGAACAATCCGACACTCTCTAGATATCAGTAACATTCTTCCTGTCTTGACAATCAAATGTCTCCAGAAATTGCTGAATATCACTTGGGGGGGGGTGTCAATATTGTCCTTGGTTGAAAACACTGCAATAATCTACGAAAAATATTTCATTTTAGAAAGCATAATGTTTTTATTTCCTGCTGATTGCTCTTTCTAATTGTGTTTAATGTAAGCTAATATTAACATTGATTTTTACTTGCTGACCACAAGTACAGGAAAGTAGGCCAATAAATGCAAATATATCAGCCAGAAACTAATCTATAATTTAGAATATTTCATGATAAATTACATTTTTATAATCAAATAATGACAGTATCATTCATTCCTTTAGTTTCCATTAACAAATCTTTATTTACTAGGCATCATTCCAGACACAGGGGACTCAGTGGTAAAGAACACACACACACACACACACACACACACACAGTTGAGTCTGTCATATCATAAAGCTTACATTCTGTTGCTGTACACAAATATTCCAGTAAAATGTGAAAATGCCCAATATGTTCTACTCAATCCTTGACTCTTATGTTTCACTGTATTCACAACAATTTGTTTTAAATGAGAGATGGGGAGGCTGGGAGGCATGGAGACAGTTTCCCGTGTGCATCCTGACCGGGATTCACCTAGTAAGCCCCCTTCAGGGCGATGCTCTGCCCATCTGGGGCTGCTGCCTCATTGCTTGGCAATTGAGCTATTTCAGCACCTGGGGTAGGCCATTAGAGCCATCTTCAGTGCCCAGGCTAAAATGCTCGAATCATTCAAGCTATGGCTATCGGAAGGGAGGAAAGAGAAAGACAGTGCGAAGGAGGAGGGAGAAGAGTGGAGAAGCAGATGGTCACTTCTCATGTGTGCCCCACCAGGAATCGAACCCGGGACTTCCACATGTCAGGCCAGTGTTCTAGTGCTGACCTAACTGGCCAAGGTCCTCATGAAAATTTTAAAATACTTTAAAGAAGTGTAGTTATTTTAGATCATGTCATTAAAGATACAATTGAGTGTTAAAACTTTTAAAAATCTAATCAACCTGGTGTGTGCAGAAGTCCTGGGTTCAATCCCCGGTCAGGGCATACATGACCTTCCCAGAGAAAAATGATGACCTCCTCTGAGCCTTCTCAGCTCCCTGTTCCCAGATGGGAAGTGAATTCTGCCTGGCTACAAGTCTGCTCAAATCTCAATGCATCAAACTTTCAGAAGTATTTCTATTATAAAAGTAGATAATTATAAATTGAAAGTTCAAATAATATATCCCAGTTTAAAATGAAAAAGAATATAAATTGTAAATAACAAAAGAAGACATTTATATGGATGACAAGGAGATTGAAAAAGTTCAGTATCTGATCCAGCAATTTCATTTTTGGTATTAATCCAAATACAATACAAAGAATGGGAAAAAAAATACTACTAGTTCAAAAAGTTATAAGCACCCCAATGTTCCTTGCAGTATTATTTACAAGAGTCAAGAAAAGGAAACAACCTAAATATCCATCATTGGATGAATGGATAAAAATGTTACAATTTTTAATCCCTCTACTGGGTATATACCCCAAAACTCAGAAACATTGATACGTAAAGACACATGCAGCCCCATGTTCATTGCAGCATTGTTCACAGTGGCCAGGACATGGAAACAACCAGAAAGCCGGTCAATAGATGACTGGATAAAGAAGATGTGGCACATATACACTATGGAATACTACTCAGCCATAAGAAATGATGACATCGGATCATTTACAGCAAAATGGTGGGATCTTGATAACATTATACAGAGTGAAATAAGTAAATCAGAAAAAAACCAGGAACTGCATTATTCCATACGTAGGTGGGACATAAAAGTGAGACTAAGAGACATTGATAAGAGTGTG
This sequence comes from Saccopteryx bilineata, assembly GCF_036850765.1. NCBI lineage: Eukaryota > Metazoa > Chordata > Mammalia > Chiroptera > Emballonuridae > Saccopteryx > Saccopteryx bilineata. The sequence goes on along the minus strand of NC_089490.1, from coordinate 26,213,834 downwards.
GTGGTTACGGTGGGAGGGGGGAGAGGGAGAGGGAAAGGGGGAGGGGGCGGGGCACAAAGAAAACTAGATAGAAGGTGACAGAGGACAATCTGACTTTGGGTGATGGGTATGCATCATAATTGAACAACAAGATAACCTTGGACATGTTATCTTTGAATATATGTATCCTGATTTACTGATGTCACCCCATTAAAAACAATTTTTTTAAAAATAAAAATAAAAAAAAGAAAATGTGGAATAGATATATGTACAATGAAAAATTATTCAATATAAAAAGGAAAGAAATCTTGCCATTTGTGACAATATGGATAGACCTTGAAGGATTATATACTAAGTGAAATAAGTCAGACAGATAAAGAGAAATACTCTATGATCTCATTTATATGTAAAATCTAAAAACAAAACAAAACAAAAAAAAACCAAAACACCCAAGGTCATAGATACAAGAAACAGATTGGTAGTTGCTACAGATGGGGCAAAGAGGAGTGAGCTAAACAGGTGAAGGGAGTCAAAAGGTTCAAACTTCTAGTAACAAAATTAAAAGGTCATGGGGATGTAACTATGCAGAGCAACTATGCTTAGTAATGCTGTATTGTATATTTGAAGGTTGCTAAGAAAGTAATCTTAAAAGTTCTCATCACAAGCAAATAAATCCTGTAACTAAGTATGGTAGTGAATATTAACTACACTTATTATAGTGATAATTTCTCAACATATACCAATACCAAACCATTATGTTGTACATCTGAAAATAATGCAATGTTGTATGTCAGGTTTACCTTAATTAAAAACTTATTAGTTCAGCCTCAATAATAAGGAACACAAATTAAAATAAAAAAAATTTCTTGCTTTTTAAGTTTTTATCAGTTATTAAGGTGAAATTATCCAGAATTGGTGAGTTTGAAGATTCAGACACTGACTGTCATACCCTGCTGAGAAGATAAATTAACATAACCTTGTTAAAAAGTAATTTCATAATGTTATTATAAGTGCACATATCCTTTGATAGCAATTTCACTTTTAGGAGTTTACCAAAAGGAAATAATTAAAGAGATGAATAAATTTATATGTCCAATATGGTTACATCAAGATTTTAATAACTGAAATAATAAGAATAATGATGATAATAATGATGATGATGACATTCATTGAGTGCTTACTATATGTCAGGCATTATTCTCAACTTTATGAGGTAGGCGTTCTTGTTAGTTCTATTTTATCGATAAAGAAACTAAGCTATAAAGAAGTTTTAGGTGAGTGTCCAAAGACTCACAGATACTAAATGGTTGAACCGAGATGCCAGCCCAGTCAACCCTGCTCTAGAATAGAGGCTGGCAGTATTGCCAAGCATCCATATGATGGAATGTTATACAGGCCTTAAAAAATTTTTATGTCCAGTGTGGGTAACTCATTTAGTTAGAACATAGTCCCATTACACCAAGGTTGCAAGTTTGATCCCCTGTCTGGGAACCTCCAAAAATAAGTGAAACAACAGGTTGAAGCTTCTCTCTCTAAAATCAATCAATAAACTTTTTAAAATGTTATATATCCAGTTGCATTGGAAAATATTTACTATATATTTTTTAATGGATAGAACAGGTTAGAAAAACAAGACTTATAGTCCAGGATCCGTTATGTTAGGATTTGAGTATACCTAGTATGGTAGGCAGACTTCTAAGGAGACTCCCAGTGATCACCACTTCTTGCTATTACATCCTTTTTTAATCCATACCTTGGAGTGTGAGCTGGACTTAGTGATCTGCGCTGTAATAATAATAAAAATCAGAGTAAAAATGATTTATGTCACGTCTGGGATCAGGTTACAGAAGTCTATGACTTCCATCTTGCTCACAGACTCCTTCGTGTGCTTCCATTAGGCATGCTGCTGTTTTGAAGAGTTCCATGTGACAAGGAACTGAGAGTCATCTTGAGCCAACTGCTAGTGACAAACTAGAACCTCAAAGTAACAGTCTGTGAGGAGCTGAACTTTCTCAGCAATCACTGAATGAGTCTGGGAGGGATACCGCCCTAATTGAAAGTTAATTACAGCCTAATGAAATCCTGAAACAGTGGTTCCTGCTAAAACCATATCCAGGCTCCTGACACCCAAAACTGTAAACAATGATTTAACTGTTAAGTCTTGGGGTAATTGTTAGGCAGCAACAGATAACTACAACATATATTTACAGATTTTTATGGCCATTATCTTTAGGCAATATAATTAAGATAATGGGAATGACTTCCTTTTAACTTTGCTTCCTTCCTACTTTGAAGTTTTTCTATAAACAGCATACTTATTTTATACCATAAAAACATACTGAAAGAGAAGAAAAAGTAAAAATAACTTAACCAAATGTGTATCTTTTAATTGATAATTTTAGAACTTCTATTCCCCCCTCAATAAACATGATGAGGGTAAGGTTGCTTTGTCCTTACAACTCCAGAACAATTGTTATCAAGTGACCTGGGAATATCTAAAATTACACTTTCCCTTAAGTTAATAATTTATTGATAGAACTAGAAACAGGGAAATTAGGAAAGGATTAAAGTTGGCCTTGTCACTTCCTCCTCCTTGCTTCTCCTCTTCCTCTTCCCTTTTTGATTCTTCTTCCTTTCCCTTTTTTCCTTCTCCTTGTTTTTTCTTCTTTTGAGTTTGTGTTTTGTAGAGTCCCATTATTTCTCTCAGAGGTTTGATGCCCTTATGCTCCTTACCATTAATCCTCATATTATCTCATCACTACTGCTATTACTGCTACTCACAGTTCTTACTCTACTGCCACTGTCACACCTGTTCACCACAGAGCGCTATGAATTCCTAAGAGGCAGTATGACCTAATGGTCAAGAGTGCTCTGCAAGAATGGAAGCCTTACTCTGTTCACTTAGTGTATATTCTGGAAAAGTAATTTGAGCTCTCCGTATCTCAATTCTGTCATATAAAAATGAGCATAATAACACTATCTACTTCATAGTTTATTTGAATATTAAATGACTTAAATCACCTAGAACAGTGGCACATCAAGGCTCAATAAATGTTAGCATTTATTATGGCCACTTATCCATATTCGTGATTGATAGGTTTCTAACCATGATAATAATAGCTATTAGTTATTTCATCTATCCTTTATGCCAGGTATTATGTTAAACACTTTACATATATTATCTCATTTATTCCACAAAATAACCCTATGAGATGGATGTTATTATACTAATGGTGATTAGACAAGCTGAGGCCAACGAAAGTTAGGTAACTCATCTGGCAATAAATAATGAAACAGCAAAGTCAGGATTCTCTACTGGAATTTTCCATGTTTCTTTAAGTATGGAGTGTGTAGCACAGGTGAAATGATTTTAGGGAGTACACGAACTCACGTCTCTTTGTTGTATCAATATTCTAATGCACTTGGAAATAAGCAGAATATTCTATTCATTTTAGGTTTCTTTTTCTTTTTTGTGTGACATAGACAGAGAGACAGAAAGGGAGAGAAGGGGACTGAGAGACAGGAAGGGAGAGACATGAGTAGCATCAATTCTTTGTTGCGGCTCCTTAGTCTCCTTAGTTGTTCACTGACTACTTTCCCATATGTGCCTTGAGTGGGGGACTGCAGCAGAGCGAGTGACCCCTTGCTCAAGCCAGTGGCCTTGAGTTCAAGCTAGTGACCATGGAGTCATGTCTATGATCCCATGCTCAAGCCAGCACAGCCCGCTCTCAAGATGGTGAGCCCACGCTCAAGCCGGATGAACCTGCGCTCAAGCTGACAACCTTGGGGTTTTGAACCTGGGTTCTCTGCTTCCCAGTCTGATGCTCTATCTACTGTGCCATCGCCTGGTCAGGCAAGTTTAGGTTTTCATAAAAATATTAATATTAAGTTTATGTACATAAAAAATAAACCTTTACGTGAATGACATTCAAAAACCTTATTATCTGAGAAAGAAGCATTTTTCCAAAGGTTATTACATAATGCTGTTTCTAGGACGTTCTACAATAGAAAAGGCAGAAATCAAATAAGTGCAAGATAGAATTTGAACAGTGGTTGCCTCTAAGGGTGAGGGTGAAGGTAGGGATTACTGGGAAGAAGTATGTTCTATATCTTGATGAGGGTATGGATTATACAGAATTTCCCCCTCAAAAGTCAGTGAACGGTGTAACTAAGATTTGAGCACTTATTGTATATAAATTTTACCTCAAAAGAAATAATAAACTCTAAGCAAAATTAAATGATAGTAAACAACAGGTGCATTGAAGTTGTGAGGGGTGAAGTATAAAATACATAAAATGCATAATCAGTGGGTAGAGGATGGGTAGATGAACAGCTGCATAATAAAGAGATGTAGTGAATGAAGGTCAATTGTGAAGTCTACATGGTAGGTATAATTCTTTCACTTTCTATGTGTGTTTTCAAATGTTTATAATAAAAATGTACAATCAAGTAAGTTCTTAAATAATATAACTTTGCTGGGTTTTTTTATTACCTGGCAAACAAATAATGTTAGATATCTAAGAACTTTGCCATTTCTAAATATGTACATATACTATATATGTACCTATATACATATGGAGATATCTTATTAAAATTGGATAAAAGCCTCTTCATGAAGAGAGCACTACAGGAACCTAAAATCTTTTAAGTTTTTATTTCCTATAAGTTCACAAAATCAATTACTATAATTAATATGTTTTCTTTGCTGAAGTTTTGTTGTCCAAAGAACAAATGCTCTTTCCTGGAAAGTAATACTGGTTTAAAAAAATAGTCTTATTTATACTAAGTTTTAAAATACTCTGTATTTTTATCACTCTTCAACGTGGATACATCAATACACCTGACTCTTCTAGGACCAGAATGAAACTGTTTCTTTATATTCAATTTATCCCATGCACAGAATCCAAAGTTTTCTACATAAATCAAACACATTTCTTATCAGGAAAAGAAAAATAATTCTTTTTTATGTATAAGAATATTAAAACATAAAGGGAGATTATTTTTTACAGCACTTAAATAGAATAAGGTTATACCTTACCCTTATTTACAATAAGGGTAAACCCATGACCTTTAAGCTACAAACCCACATTTTTATATTTATATGTTGGTATGCTACAATTTTTATTTGATCATGGAGAAATCTGGGCTAGACAAAAACACTGGGCTACATTGAGAGAAAAGAGCAATGAAATATTGGTGGAGAGAATATTAATAACTCAAGATACACAAATACCACCGCCTACTAGCAGAAAGCAATGGTTTGAAATGACTTCTGATGAAAGTGCAAGAAAAAAGTGCCAAAACAGGTCTGAGTTTGAAGAACAAGTAGACAAAAATCATGGCTATAGAAGAAAAATACAACTATCACATAGACAATGAAGACACCAAAATTGTTAAAAGGCTTTGTTTGCTTTGTTTATCTTGGTTCGCTCATCAGTGTAAATGGATACTGCAGCCAAGAAATCAAAAGCAGGCGGAGCCTCAGAAGGGCAAGGGAAGAATTGGGAAAGATAACCAAGAACAAAGTTGTGTCGTTAGAGACCAGAGGTCATCCATACCCTCATACTCCCACGTATTATGTACAGATGTGAATGTTGGAGCATGAGAAAAGCTGATGGAAAAAAAAGTGATTCGTCCGTAACATGTGTTGGAAGAGAGCTCGGTAGATACCCTGGAACACCAGGAAGGCAAACTCATGGGTCCTACAGCAAATCCAGTCTGAAACATCACTGGAGGCAAAACTGACCAAATTAAAGCTGTCTTATTTCAGGCACATCATGAAAAGGAAGAAGTTTTTTGGAAAAGACAATAATACAAGGTGAGGCAAAAGTAGGTTTACAGTTGTGAGTACACAGATCATTGTTTACTCTTGTATTATCATTTATTAATCATTGTATTATTTTTCAGATGAACAACTGTAATGTTATTTTGCCCCAGCCTGTACTGGCAAAGATAAAAAAAAAAAACAGCAGGAAAAGAAGAAGACCAAATATGAGGTGCATTGGCTCTATGAAAGAAGCCCCAGGCATGAGTCTATAGGAGCTGAGCAGGGCTGCTGAGGATAGGACATTGTGCATGTCACGCATTCAAAGGGTCTCTCCGAGTCAAAGCTGACTCAGAGGCAAGTAACACACATGGAAGAATTTGCTGCATGTTTTTCTTGTAGAGTTCCATTCAAAACTCCTTCATACTCATAATAATACTTCATAATACTTCATAATAATACTTTGTATTATTAATCCCATCTTTTCCATTCTTAGCACTCTTTTGTTCAAAACTGCTCATCTTAGTTAAAAAATTTTAAATTCCCTCTCTCCTTTAATGAGTTATTAAAGAACTGAGATTTTATTCTGTGAAAGATTACTTTAAGTTATTCTAAATCCTGTCTAATATCAATGACAATTACTGAATGCTTTTGGTCACTTAATGGAATGCTATCACATTTTTTTTTCTTTAAATATGTTCCTCAAAATAAACTGCTAAACTTTGTATGGAATGCTTATATAATTACAAAGTTTCTAAATAATTCTTCTAAGTAAAACTAATAGAAAGTTATGAAAATTTAAAATATTAAATCATTTCTTTAAATTTCATGTTAAAGCAGTAGTACTATCTGTATATTCCCCACTCTGAAAGTCAAGAGGTATATACAGTCCGTTCTCCTCCCTAATTTTCTTATTATATATATTTTACACATTTGAGATTTATAATAGTTGCATTCACTCTACATCGGTAATTCCCAGGATTGGTAACTTTGATTCTACATTTAAGTAGTTTTAACATGGTTTCCTGATTCTGAGTTTTAATTCAGATTCTTTTTTAATGACATTTTATAAAGGAGCTTCTATTTCAAGAAGGGGTTATGTTTGTTCTTTTCCCTGAGCAGGAGATCACCTATCTTTAGTATTTGTGCTTGAAAGAAAATTGAAATTATTATGAATATTTTATTTCTGTTCCATGTTTCTAGTTTTTTTCTTCAGAATTACAGCTTATCATTATGTGGATTCCTTTGTCTCCATCTTAATTATCGCTCTAATTGCTTTCCCATTTTGTTCTTTTTCATTTCTTTTGGTGTGATTTCCTCAAGTCTGTGCTTGATGTTTCTAAATGGGTTTTCACTCTCGTTTATTTTATATTCTGTTCCAATAATAGCTTTAATTTTTTTCCTTCATTTTTTTCTTCCTGAGTTCTGCCAACTTGTTTTTCTTCTTTTTGCTGTCTCTTCAGTTTTTTTTTTTTCTTGTTTGTTTGTTTTTGTCTATTTTTCACATTTTTTGTAATCACCAGCGAGGTCATGGTGTTTGTACTTTCTATGGAGCAGACTTGGAAGTTTCTCTTTTTCTGGGACAAATTACTCTTCTGGTAGAATTCCACTGTTGGCATCATGCTATACTCTATCCTCCTTCACTGTGTGCTGGCACATCACCGGTTACAGAACGGAGGCAATTCTGTTCAAAGCAAAGGCAGAGAGTGCGAGCAGCAGTGAGGTGGGTTCACCTGCAAGGATCGGTTTGAGCTGGATGTCGACTTAGACTCTGCCTCACGAAGTCCTCTGCGTCTTTGCTCTGGGTTCCGCATCTCCATCTAGATTCTGTCATTCCGGAGGTCAGGAGGGTTTGCTGAGACCCTCCTGAATGAGGGGCAGTCCACACTGCTCCCCTCCAGTCTTCCCCTAGGCTTTCTTTCATCAAGGAAAACTACTTATTTTTTTGCTCCACTTTCCTAACACTTTACATTAGACTGAGCTCTTATGGGACATGCCTTTGACTTTCCAAAGCGGGTCTCAGCTTCCACATCTCATTCCAATATTCGAAGGATGGTTTGAGCCCTTCTCGGGAATTGTGACATTAGCTGCCCAAAGATCTGCAGCCTACCATAACACCAATGAGCAGGATACGTGTCGAGTCTTTCATCCTCTCTCATTTTCTTTTCAATATAGCAGATATTGACAATATATGGATTAGGACTGTGACTACTTGTTTTCTTTCAGTGGTTTGTAAGAAGGAAGGGAACCTATTAAAAATGTCTGCGAAATATTTCAGATTATACTTTCAATCAGTTCTTACTTTTTCATATGTGTAAGAATTCAAACTTAATCTCCGTAAATGAAGGGATCACATAAGTCTTGCCTACCTCTTCGCCCCACTGTCTAGCATAGTGCCCAGCAGATAATAAATGCTCAATAAAAATGTTGAATGAAATAATTAATTAACTCAGAAATGTAGTGTAAACTGACTTTCAAACAAGATTATATTATCTTCAAGGGAATCCAATCCATATCAAGATCTATAACTTTAAGAATTTTAACAGGACTACAAAATAATATATATTGTGTGCATTGCAGCAGAGAGTAAATAAGCCCTAAATAACTTGAGAATGAAATTGAATTAAATAATTAATTAAATATAATAGAATTAACTTAATATAGTTAAATATACAGTGGTACCTTGAGATACGAACAGACTTGGTCTGTATTTTTGTTCGAGATTTGAGCGAAATTCCAAGATACGAGTCGTGATTCGGGAAGCTGCCGCTAGTTGGCGTGTTGACACACGGATCCAGTATCAGCAGTTTGATATACTAGTTGACTGACTTACGAGCTCAGTTACAGAACCAATTAAATTCATATCTCAGGGTACCACTGTATTAAATTAAATATTGAGACACATTTGGAATAATACCTATATAGTTTACATATTTCTCAAAGGTCAGGTAAAATAATGATGTAGACATCAAGTGTCATCTATTTTAATTACAGGCAAAGGCAAAAGTATTACTTTAGGGGTAAAATGGAAGACAGTGAACAGTTGTTTGGATACTAAAGTTTGTGAAGTACTTTTATTTTTTCTAGTTTCTGCAACAGAAAACAGTTTTAGCATAATAAAAGATGACTACAGGAAATTTTCATGATGTTTTATAATGCCAAATGTTGAATTTATGAAGGATTCAGAAAATATTTTTGAGTTTCAGAGGAGAAAGATTTAGTTTTTAGTGGTTTAAATATTTAGTTTTCCTACAGTTCAGACAGGCATCCTGAAAACAATTTAAAAACATAACATTAAAATAGTTTTTAAAAATATATATATATTTTTTTCTATTCAGGAAGACACATTTGGTATTTCAAGATATTAAGGGCAAATATCTGAGATTTCCAAGTTTTGTTTTTTATAGTGCAACCATATGAGAAGACTCAGTCTTTGTGTGTAATAGGATAAAATTTTGGTAAATGTCTAATGTTATTTTAATATATTAGGAAAATAGAAAGAAGATAGCAGATTACCAATAAACTCAGCAAGCTCTGCTTAATCTTAAAGGCTTATGAAGTACAAATATAAAAATCCTCTATATAGTATGGTAATCTAGGCTAACCTGTCATTCTAATTTCAGAACCAAGTAAAAAAGGGTAATTCTAGCTTTGCATTTATGAAATACAATGAATCATAAATATCAAACATTTGGCAGTAAACCAAATGGCATTTTTATCCAGTTCCTATGTAAATTCATGACAGTACCACATATGTTAAATTGAAACAAAAAGAATGAAGCATTTCCTTCCCTTTGTAATATAGTACATTTAATAGAAATGAGAGGCTTGTATAAATAATGATATAAATCATTAACAAATGCTTGGTTATAAATATATTTGCATCAGTAATGTTTCTATATAATTATATTTATAAGTTGATAGTTATCATTGACTACATAATTACTGAAAACTACAAAAAAAATTCAAGGATTCCCTATAATACCATAGATTAATTAAATCTTAAATATAATGTTTTAAGGGTAATTTCTCTAAATCTGATTCTTTTAAATAGAATCATGTCTATTTCAGATAAAAGTTCAGTGCAGAGAAATAGGTAGTTGAGAAATATCCACGGTACAAATATGGGCACAGTTTCAGAAGATATTTATCAATGATGAGGCATCAAAAAACAATAAATGTTAATAAATTATAAGTAGGATTTAGTTAGCAATTAAGGGACAGGTAATTTGTTATTACTCATACTTATGGTCTAAATAAAATAAATAGAAGTGAGGCATAAGTTAGGTTAGAGAAGTGTCAAAGGCAGGAAAAACAATTATAAAATTTATAATTTAGGATTTTTTAAGCATGTGTCTAAAGACAATTTTTATATTTGTATGAAAGATATGGATGTTCTCTATGAATTTAAAGTGAATACAGGGTTAACTCAGTTCTCTGCAATAAAATGCATAACATAGAAATTTCAAGCATAATCGTGACCATGCCAACACATTTCATTTACTTAAGAGAACTGGTTTTGACTCATAAAACATAATGGATCTCTTCACATAGTTCCTTGGAATTATTCTCAGAACCTAACTTCTTTTTGACGCCTCCCTTTCCTATGTACAGCTCCCACTCTCACGACCTCTTTAAGTTGAAATAATTGAATAACTATTATCAGGCTGATAAGACCACTTCTCCATGTCTTATATAAATATTAAAAAAGACCACACAGCATAAAATGAAGAGGATGCTGAAAACCTATATTGTAAATGAGACAAGGAGAAATATAAGGACACATGGAATTTTATGAAGTAACTAGCTAAAATGATGTAATATATTTGGATAGTAATAAAATTGTTTGCAGTAACAGAGGATCTGCACGGATAACAAGACACTGTATGAAAGCCATTTATTTAGTCAAAATAGGTTAGCATTCTAAAGTTAGAAATTTGTGATAAAAAAAGAGGAAGAGAAATTTATGATATAGCTTTCTCATTCAATTTCTTGTCTTAGAAGAAATCCTTTATTAAATAAAGGGTGAAAAAACTAGTTTTAATTAAATAAAAATTCATGCTGATTCAATTATCATTTGTGCTGTATATCTGTATTTGGATAATTCTTTATTGCTGTGCCCAATTTTTCACTGTTTGTTTAAGGTATAGAAAACCTAATATTTTGGCATAAATATTTTCATTCAAACACACTAATATTTTTAGCAATACCTATGGAGTGTCCATTGTGAGAAAAACTCATGGTAATATTAACTTATACTGGGGTGTTTGTTTGTTTTTTAATTTTGTTTACTTTTGTTTTGGCTTGTTTGTTTTTCAATATCTAAATGGTTTTTGAATCGAGGCCAAGCAGACCAGGCTCATGCTAAATTTCATTCTATATTGGACTAAGTAATTGTGTGTATGTATACATAGTTAATATTCTGATATGATATATTAATATATTATGTTAATATTATACATAATCTCTATTGGATAGAAAATATGTCTGAGTTTCTAAAGAAACTTTAGGCATTATTAGTTTTGTTTATAGAACTTTAATTAGTTTGATAATTAGCTATTTACAAAAACCCAGGCAGACAGTATGCTTGGAGGTGGGGAACTTAGGTCCAGAGCTCTTGTGTTTGTACCCTAGACCTGGCACATACTATCTAATGCAGGGGTCCCCAAACTTTTTACACAGGGGGCCAGTTCACTGTCCCTCAGACTGTTGGAGGGCCAGACTATAAAGAAAACTATGAACAAATCCCTATGCACACGGCACATATCTTATTTTATTTTATTTTATTTTATTTTATTTTATTTTTTAGAGAGAGGGGAGAGAGAGAGAGAGAGATTGAAAGGGGAGGAGCAGGAAGCATCAACTCCCATATGTGCCTTGACCAGGCAAGCCCAGGGTTTTGAACCGGCAACCTCAGTGTTCCAGTTTGACGCTTTATCCCACTGCGCCACCACAGGTCAGGCCACATATCTTATTTTAAAGTAAAAAAACAAAATGGGAACAAATACAATATTTAAAATAAAGAACAAGTAAATTTAAATCAACAAACTGACCACTATTTCAATGGGAACTATGGGCCTGCTTTTGGCTAATGAGATGGTCAATGTGCTCCTCTCACTGACCACCAATGAAAGAGGTGCGCCCCTTCCAGAAGTGTGGCGGGGGCTGGATAAATGGCCTTAGGGGGCCACATGTGGCCCACGGGGCCATAGTTTGGGGATTCCTGATCTAATGCAACCTTTAACCAATTACTAGAATTCCCTCTGTCTCCTTGTTCTTATCTAAAACAAAAGTTTGTATATAATAGACTATTGTGAGGACTAGATTAATTAAAACTGTGAAGTGTTGTCACTGGGGAATTCTAAGTGCTAGTTGTTATTAAATCTCCATTGTGAGTTTTCCTGGCTCTCTGACCACACAATTAGGCTGCAGAAGTGTCCTACATAGATAATATATATATATTTTAAAGAATTTATTTATTGATTTTAGAGAGAGGAGGGGGTAGGGATAGGAGTGGGAAGCATCAACTCATAGTGGTCGCTTCTTGTATGTGCCTTGACTGAGCAAGCCTGAGATTTTGAACTGACATCCTCGGCTTTCCAGGTCAACACTTTATCCAATGTGCCACCACAGTTCAAGTTGATGATGTATTTTTAATAGTTACATTTTAATGCTTTTGACAATGTATTTATTCTCTAATGTACAAATCCCCACCATTCCGGATTGTTTTATAACAGACTTTAGCACATATAAGTATTACTGGCCTCTACCTTGAGGTATTTGAGTTCAAAGTATTTGGATAAGGAGCTACATGTGCTGCTTTGAAGTGTTTCCCCTCACTTCACAAGATTCTTTGTATCATATCTTACTGTTAATGACAGTAAGATTGGACCTGCTTTGCCTAGTGGAGCTGTATTGTTTTCTGTTGATCCTGTCTAATCAAACTTGAACCCAGAGTACTCCAAAAAATTATATTTTTGAGTCATAAAGTCCAAAGATAAATTCAGTTTACTCAACTTGTATTTTAAAATATTTGGCTTCCACATTCAGCTTAAATATTTCACAATGGCAAACACTTTCTTTTCGGAAGAAAATGCCAGTGTTTCGAAGGAAAGATAATAATTGGTCAGCAGTAAAAGTAGGCTTGAAAATGTTTGTATTTGAATACTATCTATTAAATCAAAAATTAAAGATTTTGATAAAATTGTTGCCTATGAAATGATGTTAAGAGCAAAAGGTTAATATTAATATTAGGTACACAACAATAAGAAAAGGCTAAAATGATGACGGTTTAAAAGCAGGACCTAGAGCAATATGTAGCCATTACAGGGAAAACTGCAATTGCTTCTGTTTTCTGATATTATGAGATTGTGTTATTTGAATCAACCCTTTAACTGAAAATTTAAAAAAAAAGTGCTGGATAAAAAAGTAAACACAAAATACAGTAAGAAATCTCATCATTTGATCATCACTAAAGAGCTGCAACTTAATGGGAAACTTTAAGACTAAATTCTTGGGGAAAAATTTTATGTGGAGTGCTAAGAAGAATTTTACAGCAATTCCATTTTTCATTGTAAGTTGCTTTTTTTTCTTTTATAATACCAAACATAGGGACATCAGATCATTAGCCTCAAGGGGTGAGGAAGGACAGAAATCTAATTCCATGCGCTACTAAAAGTGAGAAGAATTAGAAACCTTGACTTGTTGCTCCATTTATTCATCCCTCAAAAAAAATAGAATGAATGAATGGAATACATAAACTGAAATATGAAAAAAAGAAGAAATATGAACAAAAAAGTCTGATGAAGCTATATTAATATCATAAAATAAACTTTAAAGATAAAAGCATTTTCAGAGATGGAAAACTCAGTTTATAATGATAAAATATTTAGTTTATGAAGAAGATATTATAGTATATATTTGCATCACATTATGACATCAGTAGTGAACTATGAAGGATAGCTAAGAGCTGATTATCTTAAAAGTCAAGATAATGGTTATTGCAAAAGGTGAAATGTTATTAGAAAGAGACATTCAAGAAGCTTTTGGAATGCTGGTGATGTTCTTTTTTTTAGTGAAAGAAGAGGAGATAGACAGACTCTCACATGCTCCCTGACAGGATCCAGCTGGCAACTTTAGCCTGGGGCCATTACTTGAATCAACCGAGCTATTTTTAGTGCCTGAGGCTGACAAACTCAGAACAACTGAGCTATCCTTAGTGCCAGGGGCCATTCTGGAATCAAACGAGCCAGTGGCTATGAGAGGGGAGGAGGAGAGAAGGGGAAGAGGGAGAGAGGGAGAGGAAGAGAAGCAGATGGTTGCTTCTCTTGTGTACCTCAACCAGAAATTGAATCTGGGACATTTATATGCCAGGCTGACTTTCTTTCTGTGACCCAACTGGCCAGGACTGATGTTCTACTTCTTAATCTGAACTTTATTCACACAAGTTTTAACATATAACTTAAAAATACTAGTATAACACAAGTTTTTTTAACATTTTCTGTATGTATGGAGATTCTTGAATTATTTAATACAAAAGAATACTGCACAATAACATACACACAGAGTCATCTCGTTTTGTTTTATATGTCTAAATATTTTATTTATCTCTAGATTAGTTAAAAGATATACATTAAATTTTTTATCAACAATTATCTCTGGATTGTCATTTTATATTTTCTTTTTCTTTCAGTGTATTCCTATAATATGCATTGTTTGTGTAATAAAGGAAAAATGAATTAAAATAGAACTACCTCTCAGGAATAGAAAATAAGGTTTCTAGAGAGAATAAAGGTTGGTCAAAGGATATATGTCAACCTTGACAATGGAAAATGAATAGCTTTATGGAAAGCAAGACACAGATACTCAATGAGAAGGAAATACTTGGAAAGCAGCAATACTGAAAAGGACTTCAGGATGAGTATGGACAGCAAATTAGATAGAAGCTTGCAGTGTTAGGTGCCAGGAATGAGAGCCAATGTTATTTATAGCTGCGAAAGCCCAGGCACCATGGCCCAAAACAAGGACAGGCAGCCTCTTATTATATATATTTTGGAAAATCTGACTGTAAGGCAATAATTTTACAGCAAACTACTTTTAGCTTAAATTAGGTACGAGGAGGAAAATAGCCACCATGACCTAAAAAATTATTATGGCGATATGGAATTCTCCACTGAGATAATTTCTCATTCTTGTTTTATAAAGGGCACAGCCTCTATTAATGGTAGCCCCAAGGTTTACCAAGGGTGATTGTAAAAACATGGATATTTGAAATTTTTTTTGTCAGAATCTTTCTCAAAATAAGAAATATCACAGTAGCCATTAAATGTATAAAAATAAGTCTGCATAGGAAGCTTGCATGTCCTCAGGAGTTCAATTTATTGAGAAAGAAAAGTACAGACATTATAAAAATAGGAGAATTGAATCCTGAAACAAGACTGACCTTTATAAGTAGATACAGTACACAATGTCCAAAGGACATTGTGCACTTAAGATGTCTGAAATGACAAGAATATGGCAACAAGTATCAAGTTGTCAGATGATAATTAAATCCAGATAAGCAATGGCTCCTAGATCAGAGTACCTAAGAGTTGGTTGGTGGAGAGTAGCATCCAGCGTTCTGGAAGAAAGTTGGTTGGCAAGAGTTAGGCAGAAACTTAAGGTAAATTGATGGATTTTATGGCAGGGCATCAAATTCAACAGGATATTGGGTGCTTTTTCTTTTTTGGAGGTGAGAGGAGAGGGGATAGTGAAGCAGACCACTGCACGTACCCTGACCAGGATCCACCTGGGAACCCCATCTGGGGCTAATGCTCTAATTCTGCCTATTTTTAGTGCCTGAGGCTAATGCACTCAGCCCTACCAAGCTATCCTCAGCATCCAAGTCCATGCTTGAACCAGTTGAGCCACTGGCTGTGGGAAGAGAAGAAGCAGAGAAGGGGGAGAAGTGAGGGGAGGAGCAGATGGTTACTTCTGGGGATCGAACTTGGGGCATCCATACGTCAGGCCGACACTCTATCCACTGAGTACTGGTCAGGGCCAGGGTGCTCTTTCTTATCTCTCAAGAGATAGAGAGGATGAACCGATATAAATATCTAACAATTAGTATACATGAAAAGACCTAATTGATAGGTCACTTACAGAGTTATGGGCAGAGCTATTAAAAACCACAAGGGCCTAACCAGGCGGTGGCACAGTGAATACACGTCCACCTGGGATGCTGAGGACCCAAGTCAAAACCCCCAAGTTGCTGGCTTGAGCAAGGGGTTAATGGCTCTTCTGGAGCCTCCCTTCCATTCAAGGCACATACGAGAAAGCAATCAATGAACAACTAAGGTGCCATAACTATCTGTCCCTCCCTTTCTCTCTCACTTAAAACACACACATACACACACACACACACACACACAACAACAACAAGGAATACTGCGGTATCCAGAGACTATCAAGACCAAGAAGCTGATACCAGTTTTAAGTCTAAAGGAATAAACGGAGAAAATAGTATCGCCAGGGGCTAGTAAGCACTGTAGATAAAGAGGAGTGGCTGCCTGTCAGAGGCTGACATTGTTGCCAGAGTAATAGTGTCAAAATAGGAAGGAAAAGAATGACAACGGTAAGCTTGACCTCTTTCTCTTCTGCCCTATTATCTGCTGGTGATACCCCTTATTGGCCAAGGTTGACCCCAAACCAGAAGACAAGGGAGTCTTGGTGATGGAGGCCATAAAATTCAGCCTTCCAGTGCAAAGATCACAGGAGTGATGGTAGAGAAAAAAATCTGTTGTTGATGTGGGGAATGCAAACAGAAAGTAACCTTCTCAAGTGTTATGCAAGGAACCCAAGGTGAAGCCCGGTTATACACAGTGCGCCAATGTGCCAGAGCTGTCCTTCATTCAGTCAACCCCAAAATAACTTCAAAATACATTCTAGATTGTGCAAGCCCCAATTCTAGTTGCTGAGGATACGGAAAGAGTCAGTTGATCCTTCTTAATGGAGACTTTACAGCTTAGAATGGAAGTGAAGATAGCATGTAAACAAGGATAGATAAAACAAGAAATCAGCCATTCTTGGGTTTGGAAGTCAATTAAAAAATGTCATAGAATCAAAGAAACTTAAACCTTGAAGATCAGAACAAGGGTGAGATAGAAGGAAATTTCTGGGAAAAAAAATCATGAGACAGGAAACAGCCTATGTATTTGGGCATATATATAGCAGTTCGGTCAGAGCAAGGAACTTGAAGGAGACTGAAGTTAAAAGCTACATGGCAACTAAGCCCATGGGTCCCCTTGGAGGAACGTTTCTCCCTTGGACAGTCTGCTCTAGAAGCACAGCAATGCTGAGCTGAGTAGACGGCATGTTTGGGGTGGGTGGGGTAATACAGGAAGGCTCACACAATGTGCCACTGCTATAGGGTTCTCATCTCCCAGGACAAGATGATGAAGAATAACCAGAATGAACCAAGGGATAAAAAGACTTGAATAAATAACGTACCAAAAAGAAATATCTCATCTAAAGCTCACAGGGGGAATAGAAGAGAAGAACCATCAGAAACACTAATTACTTAGTTCATTTACTAGCATAAGCAGTGGTGTTGATTCATCTTAGAGAAAAGCTAATCAACAAAAGAAGACGGCCAACAGAAAACAGTAAGGTCTAGAAATGTCAATGTCTGTATTGTGTATACAGAACTGTCCAGGGGAGAATTGCACTGAATCTGGGAGGCATGGGTGGGTGTTCTGGCAGCGTTCTTCGAGGGGAACAAGGAAATTCATCAGCTATCAATGTGTTCTAATTTATGCTCATCACAAAGCCTTCTGAGTGATACTTGGTCTTTTTTATATATCTTAAAAGAAGACGCTTAGTTAGGGGATATATGTAGACCACTTTTTGGAAAGGTTACCAGAACAAAGATTTTGACTGATGTATTATCTCTTGTCTCTTAATTAAAGGGCTTCTTTCATTGCGAATCTAGTTTTATCACTGTGCCTTTACAATTTCCTGACCTGTAAGACAGACGTTCTAACTTGGTATACAGTAAAATTACATACAATTCTACCCTTTGGAGTCTCTTAACAGCCCCAGTCAGTTGCCCCTGCCAACTGTGCAATCTCACTGCCTCTATCCTTTTAGATTTTTTGCATCTTAAAAAGAGGTAGACTTGTCTACAGAGAAACTTAAGGTTGTAGGTGAAAATCACACATCTAGAAACACTTCAATGAAATGATGACAGGATGTATGTGGATATAACTGTCTAACAAAGTAAAGCCACCCAGGCTATAAAATAAGCTTAGTTCATCTCAAGTTTACTTGTTACCTTTCATTATATTATGAACGAGGCACTGTAGAATGGTTGAGAACTCAGTTTTTAAATATATATTTTTTAACTCTCAGGAATTTTTCTTCAAACTAAATCTTTATAAAAATTGTCATGTAAAAATATGAATGTGGGCCCTGGCTGGTTAGCTGTTAGTGGAGAGCATTGTCCTGAAACAAGGTTGTAGGTTTGCTCCCCAATCAGGACACACACAGGAAGCCACCAGGGAGAGCATGACAGAGTGGAATAACAAATGAGTGCTTCCCCTCCCCTCTCTCTCTTCTTTTCCCTGTCTTTAAAAAAAAAAATAGAAAGAAAACTAAGCCCTGGCCAGATAGCTCAGCTGGTTGGAATATCATCCCAGAGCACAGGTTGCTGATTCAATTTTCTGGTCAGGCCACATACTGGAACAGATTGATGTTCCTGTCTCCCTCCCCCTGCCTCTCTCAAAAAAATAAATAAATAAAAATAAATAAATAAATAAATAAATAAGTGTGTGTGTGTGTGTGTGTGTGTGTGTATGAATGTGAAACGCATGGTCAGAAGCAGGAAGGAAAAATCCAGCGTTCTGTGGCTCAGTTCTTTTGAAGGCTCCTAGTACCCCAGCACATCCGAAGGAGCCTCCAGTTCGCTTTGAGAACAGCTAACAGAGTCAAGAAATCTACGAGGAAAAAATTAAGTAATACAGCCTCCTATCTTGGCTCTGGGGAGGCTTGAGAATAGTTCTGGGACAGGGTAGATGGCAAAACAGCTGCAATAGATAAAAGCTACAGGAACTATTAATAAAAAAGTAAGACTACCCCCTGTGGGATTTATAGCTTAAAACCAGCAGAGCACAGCTTGATCCAACATGGCGACTAATTTCACCTACTGGTAAGCCCTAGCCACATGATACACTCATTGGAATACATCAGCATGCTAAATGACACACCTGGTGATGCCATGGTGGGAAACGGAAAGCCCATTAAAGGACACCAAATGGCCCAGGGAGCTTTTCTGAGAAATCTCTAACCATCTTCCAGGGGAAGATCTTGAACAGGGGTCCCCAAACTACAGCCCGTGGGCTGCATGCAGCCCCCTGAGGCCATTTATCCGGCCCCCATCGCACTTCCGGAAGGGGCACCTCTTTCATTGGTGGTCAGTGAGAGGAGCACATTGACCATCTCATTAGCCAAAAGCAGGCCCATAGTTCCCATTGAAATAGTGGTCAGTTTGTTAATTTAAATTTACTTGTTCTTTATTTTAAATATTGTATTTGTTCCCATTTTGTTTTTTTACTTTAAAATAAGATATGTGCAGTGTGCATAGGGATTTGTTCATAGTTTTTTTTATAGTCCGGCCCTCCAACAGTCTGAGGGACAGTGAACTGTCCCCTGTGTAAAAAGTTTGGGGACCCCTGATCCCTTCCCCTTCTTGAATACCCACCCCTGATTAAATGAACCTCAATAAAGGAAACAAATTCCACTGATGGCGGCTTGTTCTGCTGTGGAGAACCCCGTTCTCTGTCTCCCTGTCTCACTAATAAACTCACCTTCACTTTAAACTCTATGATGGCTGGCATTTTAGTTATTTCCTGTGCAAAGGACCCACAATGGATTGAGGAACCTTGAGTCCCTGGACTCCCAGAATGCTTGCATAACACCTGGTGACTTTCTGTCCCTTATTTAAAAGAAACAGCAGCCCTCCTCACCTCTGGGCAAATCAGGAAGCCATTGTCATGGGAAAATGGCTATGGGAATGCTTCTAAATTACATGAGGCACCAAACAGAAGATTCAATATTAAGACTAAAGCCACATATTTGGAGATCCAAAATTCCTTTGTTACATAATCACTTTCAGTAACTTTGCTCAAAGCCATCATTCTAAAATTTTTAAGGGAACACACAAAATGTCATACACAGATTTATATACATTTCTAAAATATTAACCTTTATCTTTCCTGTGACCTAGTGAAATTACAAGTCATTCATTCAAGAAATAATTATTAAGAGCTTATTATTCATGACACATTGTGCCAACACAGTTAAATATATATAACTGCTTCAGCACTTGACCATGACAGAGGAAAGAAAGTCAAAGGTGATAGAATTATAGACTGAATTTGTCAATTTACTGTGATTATGGTAAACTCTCGCTATGTTTATCACAATCTCACCCAGATCTGCACGTTAGGAACACTTCACAGGTCTCTCTCATGTATATGTGATCTTGGTTGGTTTCCATTCAATGAAATTAACCATTAACCTGTTTCTTTCTCTCTCTCTCTCCTTTTTTTTTGTGTGCAAAAAAGTAGTTTAACTTAATAATTTACACAATTCTTTTCTGATAAAATTATCTCCTTGCCATTATTGTTTATACCATTAACTATTATGTTTCTCAAATACTATTAGTAAATATTCTTTTAATATTCTTTTTTTTTTTTTTTTTTTTTGCATTTTTCCGAAGCTGGAAACGGGGAGGCAGTCAGACAGACTCCCGCATGCGCCTGCCGGGGATCCACCCGGCATGTCCACCAGGGGGCGATACTCTGCCCATCTGGGGTGTTGCTCTGTTGCATCCAGAGCCATTCTAGTGCCTGAGGCAGAGGCCACAGAGCCATCCTCAGCACCCGGGCCATCTTTGCTTCAATGGAACCTTGGCTGTGGGAGGGGAAGAGAGAGACAGAGAGGAAAGAGAGGGGGAGGCGTGGAGAAGCAGATGGATGCTTCTCCTGTGTGCCCTGGCAGGAAATCGAACCTGGGACTCCTGCATTCCAGGCTGACGCTCTACCACTGAGCCAACCGGCCAGGGCCTTAGTAAATATTCTTAACTAATACTTTACTGCTTTATATTATTATATTATCTTATTATATTATCTATATTATTAAATGTAATATGTAAATGTTTAGGATGTTAAACTTAAAACAGAAACAATCATTGATAATATCACTGGCCCAGCTATATTTTTATTCCAATTTAAGCCAAGTAGTCAATGTGAGGAAGCAGTAGGAGAAATAGCAGCATCTTTTTTATATTAAGTTCAAACTCAGAGTTATAACTTCTCTAAGGACGCATAATATCTATAAGCCGAGGCTTGAATAATATGGTTTTGCCATGGCGTGAACATACAACTCTGACATATAATTACTTGATGCACACCGTACATAAACCAGTGTTCCAGGAAGGCAGGTGGGAATCTGTGCATAGGAATTCTTCAATTCTCAGAAGCTTAAGGCTGGCCTCTATGATCCTCAAATCAACATAGGATTGACTTTGTGTTTCCCTGCTAATTTCCTTTTTTGTTAGAAAAAGAATTGAATCCAAGAAATCAGTCTCCAGTTTTTAAATGATTTTTATCTAGATAGGACTTTTTTTCTTTTAAAAAACAACAGCATAAACCTTGATGCTTTTATACCTTTCAAGTTTCAAGAGTTTAAATTGCAACATTTACCTTGATACAGCATTTACCTTGATGGAGTACTGCAGAAAATCCCATTCTCGTTGGCAACTGCAGCTCTCCTGCATCGGTAATATTTTTTCTTGGGAGGTTCTGACATGACAGTCAAGTTGACTTCAATTAATGAGGATAAAGTTGCCTGTGATAGACATGCATTTCAGGAAGGCTTAAATGTCCATGCTAGAGGGTTGGTAGCACCTGGCATATTAATAGTTCTACCTTGTGCAAGATAAATTGATGCCTCTCTCATTTCCCCATCTGCTTAAGTATTCAAGCCTGATTCACAATCTGATTTAAGAGGTAAAAAGCAAGGGCAGAACATATTAGGCACCATATGGCTTATTTATAAATCTTTCCATCTTAAAAGTCTAAACTAGCACATCAGCTACTCCTGAGAGAAAAAAGATCACCAAAATGGGTCCATATGTTCTCACCCTGAGTAAAACTCTACTATGTAACAGTTTTTGCTCTCACTCCTAAACTCCAGCTACCCCTGGAAAAAGCTTATTGGCAATAAAAAGTGCAAAATTAGCGGTGGATTCCAAAAAAAAACACAGAATCTTAAGGACTCAGGACATATAATTACAACTAGTGTATAGTATTATACAATAAAAAGTACATAGTATTCAGTTCTACTTTAAATGCTTGGCAAAAATTCAACTTCTTACTTGGTACGCCAAGATCTCTTCCTTTGCCACCTCCTTCAAAGTCTACAAAAACCAGTTAGTGAAACAATGTCTTTACTAATTAAAAATGTCTTCCCCAGGAGGACCATTTCACATCTACAACGGAAGAACAGATCAATATAAGGAAATTAAAACTAAAGAATAACGTAAAAAATTAGGACATTAAAATATACAAGCTAAAAACAACCAAACATTTAGACTTTTCTTGCTCTAAGAGCCTTAACAGTCACAGACCATCCACAGGTCAGTATTATGCAAAATGTATACTATACACATTTTGTGCTAGACACTGAGAAAAATGCCACGTTAGACTCAGTTTCAGCCCCCAATGAGTCAAAAATCTAGGTGAGGTGGTATACAGCCCGAGTGTCAAATAGATGGCTCACTGATTAGAGAGTCAAGATGGAAGAGATGTTAAAGAACAATCAGTCCTACTTCCTCATCTTAAGAAAGAAAAAAACATGGGAGACACAGAAAGAGAAATCATCTAGTAGATAATAGAAAGAGACTGAATTGGACTCCAACTCTTGTTACTCCCAGTCTCTAAGCAAACGTATTTTCACACCATTGGAGGACCCTTTTTCAATGGAATAAATAACTTTATCATCAAAGGAAATAACTTTATCACCAAAAGTGTCTGTGATTAATGTGGCTGAGTAATAGCTTCAATTGAACATTTTTGATGTCATAATAAGGTCCTTCCTGTCCCAGCAATGAGGTTATTACAGGAAGGCTTTTAATGTGTTTAATGACCCTAAGTAATACGAACTCTGTGGCAAAACCAATTTATTGAGAAACATTTCCAATACAAGAACTTTAATGAATTATCAAGACTTAGAGGGCCCATTATATGCTAAACACACTGATAGTTTTTGCCTGGGGAAATGGAAGTGTCCAAGAATTAGTGTCTTATGTCCCTGGTTATTCTACTCCTTTCTAAATTGAGATACTGCCTCTAGAAGAACCAGGAGGAGCTGCTACCTAAGTTTCTGATGAGTTTTCTCCATCAATAAAACTCCACCTGTCTGTGTAATCTGCTTCAGATATTAGTCCAGAGGAGATTCTAGAGTGATTTTCTAAAATTTTTGACTGTGGCCCACATTAAAAAACACACCTTACATGTATATGTTAAACTGAAACAAAAAGTATGATACAATAATACTACACTAGTGCAACACCTTCTGGAATATGTCCTATTTCTTTTTCTTTTATCTTTTTTTATTGTGTTTAGAAAAATAATTTAATAGGTTATTCTTTTCCTTGAAGTGAAATATAAATGCGGACCATAGTACGTTAAATTGATCTAACAACTCTCTAATAGACGGTGACCCATCTGAGAAACACTGTAAGAGCACTTATTTATTAGTCCTACATATATTTATTGAGTGTCTACCCTAGGTCAAGTGCTATTGGAAGTATTTTGGGAGACCATGTTCAGAAGTAATGTTCAGCAGTCCCAGCTGAGATGGTCTTTCAGAAATACTAGATGCGGTACCCACCATGTGAGCAAAGACACCATCTTGGAAGGGGTTGATATTGCCATCATTAATCTAGCCATTCAACATTCAAGTCACCCTCAGTTATTTAAGGCATCTCAACTGAGGCTTCAGACATACATCACAGAGGTGGGGAGAGCTGACATTACTGTGACCTTACCAAATTACTCCCTCCCGCCCCCCAGAATGCATGAGCATAACGAAAGGGTTGCTGTTTTACACTACCAAGTTTCATGATGTTTGTTTTACAGGAATAGATAGTGCATAACAGACTCCAATTTAAAACAATTTCCTGATCCCATAAAGAATCATAATATTTTGTCCCAATCAGCTTTTTATTATGATGATGATGGGGGAATGAATCCTCATTTCCTTTACTGTTTGGCTTAGTTTATATAGAAAAGGCATTTCAACACTCCCTTGCAGTTAGCTGATGGGCAGCTGTCCAGTTCTGACCAATAGAATATGATGACAGGTAATAACAGAGAAGCCCAAAAGTGAGAACTTTGGCTTCAGTAATAGTAACTGTTAGTTGTAATGAATAGGTGATATGTGTAAGGTGAGGAGACAGTTCCTCTGCTTGCTAGTCTTCCCTAATGGCTCTCTGGCCTTTGCTTTGAAATGTAGCAAAAAGTTGACCATGGCAGGAATGCAAGGGGAAAATGTCTTACATCGGGGAGGGACCTGACCATCAGGGAAGTTTAAATCACAATAGTAGTTTGTAAAAGCTTAGCCACAGGATTTACTGTGAAAAGTCAAGGCCTATAAACTAATTAGAAACTCAGCCTGCCAATCTTTAACATTTACTTTGTATCCTAAGAAATAGGAAATATTTTCACAGATAATTCCCAGAGGCAGATTGTCCCAGAGGTGACAGGTCCAGCTGTTCCTGGGAGACACCTGCCCTGGTTGTCTTGGAGATTTACCAAGGACACCAGATAGGACCCTACTGAGTGGGCCTGTGTTACATCAAAAGGACTTGCAGAGGAGATGATGCATATTGTTATGCGTTAAATGCAAAGACTTTCCCCTTTTTTTTTCTTTTGCTCCTTAACTCTATAAAAATCACCAGCACCAGGATTGTGTTAAGGCAGTTCTTTTAGACAGTAATCATCTCTCTTCTAAAGTTGCTGCAATTTGATGACACACCGTATCCTCACTCTGTCCTATCTCTCTTTATTAACATTAAGAGTGGCAGATAACCCCCAATCCAGGTTTGTTTTCTAGTTACAGTAACTGTATCACTTTGGGTACTGTTGTAAGTAAGTATGATTTTTCTAATGGTTCTCCCTTTTGGACTAGGGGCACAAATTGAGAAGACAGAATTGCAGGATGGAGGTATGCTGGATCTCTAACTCTTTGTTCATAGAGAGATGCCAAAAAGGGCTTCCTTACCCACACCAAACTCCCCATACAAACATGAAATAAACCTTTGTGTGTTAGGCTAAGTAAATTGAAGGCATTATTTGTTATTGCAACATTGTCTAGCTGATCCTAACTAGTATAATTTTTATGATCTATTATTATTATTATTATTACTATTATTATTAAGTGACAAGATGGTATATAAAGAGACAGACTCCTGCATGCACCCTGACCAGATTCACCCAGCAACTCCCATCAAGGGCTGATGCTGGATTCAACTGAGCTATCCTCAGTGCCCAGGGCCAATGCTTGAACCAACAGAGCTATTGGCTGCAAAAGGGGGAGAGGGAGAGAAGAGGTAGAGGGAGGAGAACAGAAGCAGATGGTCACTTCTCATGTGTGCCCTGACCCAGGATCTAACCCAGGCCTTCTGCACACTGGGCCAATGCTCCATCCACTGAGCCAACTGGCCAGGGCCATGATTTATTATTATAGTCACTCTGATACACTATAAATCCTTCTTTTTTATTTTTCTGGGATTTTTTTTTTGTAGTCAAATTTATCTCAATGCCTACTCAACCCCTCCCTGAAGCAACTATACTATATAAGGCTGGGCAAGGAGTAAATAGGACTCATCGACCATGCTAACTGATTTCTTTTTTAAATTCATGTACACAGACTTCAATTCACCTCAGTGCTTCCTAGTTATTGTCTTGAGTTTTTTTTAAATTCATTCTCCAATTTTCCAAAGTGACTTTTTCAAAGTTCCATCACTTTCTTCAAATCACTACCTCCTTCCCCAAATTTATTCTCGTCTGAATACTTGCTTCATATTTTACTGACAAAGTTGAAGCCACAGAAAAGAATTTCCACATGCTCCCACCCCCACATGTGCCAATCTATCTGGGTCTGTCCGTATATTTTCTCTTCCTTTTGCGTAACTGTAGATGAGCTGCCCATGCTCTTATGTAAAGCCAATGATTCTACTTGAGCTCTGAATCCAGTCCTGTCTCTCCTATTCAATGATATTACTTCTTCAAGTTCCTTCTCTCCCTACTTTACTAAGAGGCTTTCTTTAAAGCACCTTCCCATCATCATACGATCATTGGTGTTTTCCTTTATTGCAAACCTCCTTGCAAATAATTATCTTTAGCCACTGTCTTCACTTGCTACCCTCCAAGTGTTCTTCAACTTCTTTAAATAACCCTCAGCACTCCTCCAAAGCAGATCTTGTCAAAGTCACCAATGACCTTCAAAATACTAAATACAAAACCAATTCTCACCTCTCATTGGACACAATTTCCACCTGTTCTGTTTCTGACCTGGACCAGTTCACCCCTCCTTAGGCAACCTGGTGGTCCCCACTCCCGGGAGATCACCATATTGATGCCGAACTTAGTGCAGTCAACTGATCGGCATAGCGCACTATAGCCCAGACTCCTGGGCTAAAGTGATCCTCCTGCCTCAGCCTCCCGAGTCACTGGGACTACAGGTGCGCCACCGGGCCCAGCTCATTGGACACAATTTCTAAGCAGCTTTTGGAACACTTGATCCTTTACTCCTTCATGAAACACCTTCTTTACTTAGCTGCTGGGACACTATTCTCTTGATTTTTTTTTTTTAATCTCACTGCCTGATTGTTCTTAGTGTCTTTATTTGAATCATGGTCATCTTCCCAATCTCTAGACTTTGGGATGGTCCCAGGATCAGATTTCAGAATTTTATGGTCCATTTGCATTTATCTTTCGAGTTGATCTTACCAGATTCCACGTCTTTCATTATTAACCGTGCTAGATGAATCCAAAATTCATGTTTTCGCTTCAATGTACAGATTTTATTCTGGACCTGATCTACATACTGTTTATAGAGTTAACTCCACATTTCTCAGTTGGATGCTTAAGAGGCATCTCTACCTTAACAGATACAAAACTAAACTCTAGAAATTTTTTCCACAATTTATTCCTCCCACAATCTTCTTATGACAGGAAGTGGTAACTGCTTTCTATTACTAATTCAGTCCTCAAAGCTTGGGGTCATCCTTGACTCTTCTTTTTATAACACATCACATCCAGTCCTTCAGCTAGTCCTGTCAGTTTCGTTTTCAAATATATATCCGAGCTTAATCCCTTTTAACGTCTGTCATTGCTCCCATGCTATTTCAAGGCACCATTATATCCCATGAAAATTTTGCAATAACTTTTATACAGTTACCCTGTAATCATTCTTGCTCTATTATAGACTAATTTCCATTTTTGCAGTGGAAGATGCTACAGAATAGCTACAAAGATGCTTTAATGTATAAGTCAGATCACATTCTCTTGTCTTTGTCTCAAAATGCTTTGGATACCTTTCTGTCTAAAACACTAAATTCAAGTTCTCAGGGCCCTACCTGACCTGACTCTATACTACCTCCCTAATCCCTTTTCATAATACTCAGACTATTCCTCACTCTGCTCCAGCCACACTCCTTTTCTTGCTTTCTTAACTTCACCAAGCAAGGCCCATCTCAAAGCCTTTGAATATATAGTTCTCTTTGTCAGGGAAACTCTTTTTTGAGGTTGCCACATGGCCCCTTCTTTGCTTCATTTAGTTCTCTGCTTCAATTTCCTCTTTTCCTGATTTTTACCTTTGTTTGGTTTTTTGTTTTTTGGGGTTTTTTTTTGGTTTTTTTTAGAGCGAGGGTGACATTAATTTGTTGTTCCACTTATTCTACTTATTTATGCATTCGTTGGTTCATTCTTGTATGTTCCCTGACCAGGAATTGTACCTGAAACCTTGACATCAAGATAATGCTCTAACCAACTGAGCTACCCAGCCAAGGCCTCAATTTTTTGTTAGAAAAGCTTTACTCTGACCACCTATGCTCCCTATCTATTATCCTATTTTAAAATTGATATCATTTATCAATAATATTACATAGCTTATATACATTTGCATATTGGCTGATGTCTCTTTTTGGAGGCCTAAAATGGAAAATCTATACAGGCAACAACTTGAACAATGCTATTGGACACCTGTTAATATAGATCCCAAAATATCTGGAACATAGTAGGTGCTCAATAACTTTTTTTTTTTTTTGTATTTTTCTGAAGCTGGAAACGGGGAGAGATAGACAGACTCCCGCATGCAACCAACCGGGATCCACCCAGCATGCCCACCAGGGGGCGATGCTCTGCCCCTCCGGGGCGTCGCTCTGTTGCGACCAGAGCCACTCAAGCGCCTGGGGCAGAGGCCAAGGAGCCATCCCCAGTGCCTGGGCCATCTTTGCTCCAATGGAGCCTCACTGCGGGAGGGGAAGAGAGAGACAGAGAGGAAGGAGAGGGGGAGGGGTGGAGAAGCAGATGGGCGCTTCTCCTGTGTGCCCTGGCTGGGAATCGAACCCTGGACTTCTGCACGCCAGGCCGACGCTCTACCACTGAGC
This sequence comes from Saccopteryx bilineata, assembly GCF_036850765.1. Lineage (NCBI taxonomy): Eukaryota > Metazoa > Chordata > Mammalia > Chiroptera > Emballonuridae > Saccopteryx > Saccopteryx bilineata. The sequence goes on along the minus strand of NC_089490.1, from coordinate 26,185,377 downwards.
CAACCAGCCAGGGCCTCAATAACTATTTTAATAAACTAATAAATACATGAGTATGAACCTCAGTTTTAAATGAAGAATAAAAGTTTCATATCTGGAAACTCTGAGTTCACGTAAAAAAAAAAAAAAAAAAAAAAACAAGTCATCTGCATATGTCCAGAGCCATCAAACTGACTAAATTAAGACTCCTGGAATATAAAACAAACTCAGGATGGACAGCAAAAATAGTAGAGAACCAAAGCTACTGATAATGTCCCTGGCAACTGGCCGCAGAGAACCAACAAGATACAGCAGAGACAGCTTGGCATTGGTGTGCAACATTAGCCCACATTTCTTCTTGGCAGGGAGAGAAGACCATCCACACAAAGCAAGTGTGGTCAAAAGAAAAAAAATGCTGACAACCGGTTTTAAATTAAAATAACGGCATTCTCATTGCTTTAAGTTTGTATAGAAAAAGGATATTAGGCTGGAGGTAAATGGGGCCATTTCAGGTGGTTTTCAAACTTGATTATAAGTCTGGGTTTCTCTTTCTGATATCTTTTCTACATAAAATACATATGCCTAAAAGCACTGTCTTTTCTAAACCTAAATTGGTAATATACTATTAGACAATCATAAATTACTTAGGGGGACACCAGAACAAAATATGAAAATTGGTACCAACTTTAAAAATGCAGGATATAGAGGTCTAATATATATGACTATGAAATGACATTGGGGATATTAAGTGGATGAATGGTCACACACACACAAAAAAAAACAGAAATAAAAAACCAGGGAGATGCAATATAGAAAGAAGTGAGGTGGTCAAGAACAGGATGACTCAGGAAGAGAAGAGCAGGCACAACAGACCCAGCTTTAGGGGTTGGTTCCAAGGAGGGTGAATGGTTTGAATTTCAGAGCACAATGGAGTAAATGCTCCCTGTCTCACAGCCACCTAATTCCAGCTTTAGCACCTTATTAACTGTGATTCTTTAAAGGACTAGTTTAACCCATGCTGTGTACCACTGAAAGTTACAGGTCTGTCACCTCAACTTATTGATGCTCAACATTCCATTCTACCTTTCTGCCTTCATGGAGACGTGAGTTTTGTGTTTCATAACTTTGTGTGTCTAAGGCTCTGCCTCTCTCCCTACACACACACACACGCATATACACACACACACACTTTACAAAGGAGTCTGGAGATGAGAGATTTGAGGATCATATATACTTTAAATGTTTTTATAAAGAAATGATCAAATTCTAACCTCAGTTGAGAATAAAATGAATACTATTTTAGGATCTTCAAAATATAAGACTAAAGAGTCCAAAGCTTTCATTTAATATATGAAGGATTCAGACAAATGGACAAATGACTACACATAATTGCCCACTAAAACATATGAAGACAGTGGAAAAGCTGAGAGGAAGACTCAGATTTCCTCACCCTGCAAAGTATTATTTGCTTCATTTTACTAGTTCTCAGTCGGCATCTTTACTTTACAAACAAACAAGACACACAAAAATGGAAACTCTCCCTTGACAAAGCAAATATTTTAAATAAGTATATATTTATAGATCTATTGTGATGTTTCAGAAAATAACAGAAGAGTTCCTTTTAGAATATTTTAAGAGTTTGAATTGCAGGAATACTGAAAGGAAACTATTCACCAGGTTTCATAAGTATGCATCTACACTGTCCAGGGTTGATTTATGATGTTACAGATCATTTAGAGAGGAGGAGAGTGTAAAAACTGTGTGTTTCAGTGTGTGATTTTTCTTTAAGGAATAGAAACATCACTCTGATTTTGTAGAGCCTGTGTTACAATTCAGCATCACTAGAGGCAAGTTTTCCCTTTATTTGTATGAAATATAAAATCTGATGTATTATAGAGTTTTCCTGAGAAAACTTTCCATTGACTAATTAGATTAACACAAATTGGAGAAAGACTCCAGGAAGCTTTAAGGTATCTAATTTGTCAGTCTTGAATGAGTCATGTTTCTTTTTGTTTATTTTTTAATTAAATTCCTTGGGGTGACATTAGTTAATAAGATTATATAGGTTTCAAGTGTACATCTCTATGATACGTGATCTGTATATTGCATCATGTGCCCACCATCCAAAGTCAAATTATCTTCCATCACCATATATTTGGCCTCCTCTATTACCACCCCACCTCCCTTCCTTCTAGTAACCACTACTGTTGTTTGTGTCTATGAATTTCAGTTTTATATCCCGCACATGAGTAAAATCGCATGGAATGAGTCATGTTTTATTTGTGATCCATGCTGTATAATTTTTATGAATCTTATAGTAGTATTTCAAGTCAAGAGACTGAGCTAAAAAAACATTAGCAAGTATAAGTGTTTCAAATCTAGACTCATCCTTATCACTGGTGAATTTTTTTTTCATATAGTTCTTTGGGAAAAATAAAACCACTTTTTATTAACAAGATGAGCATGCATTTAAAGATGACATGCAAAATCTAGGAAGACTTTTAATTTCTTGAAGCCAAGGGTTATTTCTATTCATCTTTTAATCCACACTACCTTAACCACTAAAACTCATTGATACTTACTGAGTTTTTACTATGCACTATTAGCTTTCTTATATTCTATTAAACTCAACAAACAATTCTTTAAAGATGATGCAATTATTATCTTCATTTAAACTGAGGCTCAGTGAGATGAACTAACTTAACAGAGCCACAATGAAGTTGAGTTTCCGGATAAAGAACTTTGGTCTCAGTACCTACCATATGAATCCATTTTTCAGTGTTGTTCTTGAAAATGTTTGTTAAGGTGCGGAAAAAGGGCCTGGGTCACCTAGATGACTTTGTGACCTGTGTCTTTTTCCTCTAGTACTAAAACTGTAATTTAGTGCTGATTCTAAGCAGGAGTAGAAAAACAATTACTTTATAGCTGACGCTCTCTTGCTCATGTCAGTTCACCATCTAGAGGCCATTTTTACATGTCATCCTCCAAATCACTCAATGTAGGGACTTATGTCCCATCTGACAGAACTCTTTTGCAGTTCCACAGTTATCCCCATTAACATCTCTTTTCTGATAAGCTCCATCCGCTTTGTTGTTGAGCTATCAGTCACTTCTCTTTCAAGATTCAGTCGCCTCTTTTGCAAATACACACACACACACACACACACACACACCTTTTTCTAGACCATTTATATAAGTCTGGGAGAAAAATTACAAAAGGGGATTATCTTGACTGAGGATACTCATTAATATTTTTCAACAGAGATGAAAAAAAAATTGCAGGACACATTTCTAAGTGGCAGCAGGAAGGTTTTAGTTTATATAGATGTGGGGGAGTATATTCCTGGCCAAAAACTTTGAAATGACATAGTAAAGTTTAATAAGGAAGTTCTTTGAGATGAGAACATCCGTGGTTCTCAGAATTTTCATCCTATGGTATTCACTCCTCAGCACCAGCAGCTTGAGGATGCCCATAAATATAAACTATAAAATTTTTGCTTGAAAATCTGGAAAGTTTTTGATCTCTTTAAATCTGTACTCTGGAATCCCTGACCTATAATTTTTGAAGCAGCTGAGCAGACAATTACAACATGGTGTAATTTCAAAATATTTTGACAGCATTCCATTTCCCGACCCAAATGAAAAAAAAAAAAATAGCTTGCTCAGCTCAAAACTTCCTGAACGGCACAATAAAGTGAAACAGACACCACCCCAAGTAAATGTCTACAAAATCACACAGACACACCAGTGCAAAATGAAAACAGATCTCCACCTGAGAATTCCAAGAAATGTACTACCTTGCCCCAAACCGGTAAGAATCCGATTACCACAAGGATGGATAGTTACCCATGGCGAAGAACGGGATTCCCAGCAGGGTGGAGTTGTACTTCCCATCAGTGATGAAGAAGATCCCTGCGGCCGTGACGATGGAGATGCACACAGTGAGCACCCCCAGGAGGCCCAGGAAGGGCTTGCTGCGCAAACAGTCCTTCATGGAGCTGGAGAGGGTGGCTGTGGTCAAGATCAGCACGAGGCTCACCAGGACCTTGCTCCTGGCCAAGATGCTGGTCTTATGAAAGTCTCTCCAGAGGCTAAAGGATGCTAAAGAGTAGAGCTGGAGGTCCTGGTGCTCCTCCTGGAGCTTCCTCATAAGCTTACAGAACTCATTCTCCCACTTCTCCCCTATGAGGTCCTGGGTGGCAGAGCCATAGGTCTGGAGGTAGTAGGTGATTTGAATGGCTCTGGCTGACTTGACCCGTTGGTCCTTGCTGTTTGGCACTTCCACTACCCCGCCCAGTTGGTGTCCAATAAAACTGTTTCTCCCATCCTTGAAAACAGAAAAAGGGGAGACTTAAGTTACCCGAGAGATGCACATTCCGCTAGAGCAGGCTTTTACTCTATATGAAAGAAGAGCACAGGAAGGCAGAGATAGGTGTTAGCAATTATGGAACTGATGTGGGTGGAGTGACATGTTAGGATTTGATATTCAACCTGTTGAAGCCACACGGGATACCATGCAAGATGATCAGGATTAGATAAGATGCAAAGAGTACTATGAAGCTCTACAAGTCTTGCCACATGCATAAGAAATGTACATAAATATTACTTTGATCTCATCCACACCCTCATTCCCACCATTTCCTTATGTAAAAAAATCTATTATAATGTCTGAATACAGGATCAAGTATGATGATTCAGTTGCAGCCAAAATTGAAGCGTGACATGACTCGACATTTCAAAAGTTAAACTAATTGTACATTTAATAAATGTATGTTAAAATTCCTAGAGTTAACACACACACAGTCACCGACACACACATAAACACACACAAACATTACAAAAATTCATACGCAACCTGTATATTCTGGGGCTACAACTGCACATCTCAGAACAAGTAAAAGAAGATATTGAGGTTTTTTACAATTAATTTTTATATTATTGAAAGATTTAAAAAATATGATGTGAGCACCTATTCACTCATTATAACTTCCTCTCCAAACACCTGCCTCAGTCTTAGACTGACCTTTTTCAACACAGAGAACAGGGATCAAACCCCTTAAATGAGACTGATAAGATTTCAGGTGGGGTTGCCAAAAGTCATCTCATTTCAGAGTTTCACATAAGGTAGAATAGATAAGATCATGAGAGCTGGATATTTATAAGAGAAGCAAACCTATCTATTTAGGACACTTCTGAGATGAACAGTGATTTGCCTAAACAGGTTCAGAACAGCAATTCTCAACTATGTGTCTTAACACTTAGAATGAAATCCCTGACAGCCATCACCAAATTTTAATCAACATTTTTTTTTCTTTAGCCATTCCATCATTCACTACGGTGCCAAAGGTTGTCAAAGGAACTACTGAACCCAATCTCAGGTTACACAGTGGAGTGTGTAGCATTGAATATGCCTGTAGGTACTTAGTGGAACACAGACACAAAGGTAAATTTATGTCATAAACAGACTGTGTGCATCTCATGGGGGCATAAAAGAGTAGAATCAGAAAAAGAAACAATTCTTTCTAGAAGAGCAGTGTGAAAGGGCAAGAAAGCAGTGTGATAGCCATGGTTGTCTTCACAGAACTGCGAGGTTTTATACATCAAGGTGACATGTGTAACAATTAATTTGGACTTGTTTAGTCCACAGACCTATATCTGAGGGTCTTGTTTGTATTTGTATTTTTAACATGCACCAGAAACAACACTAATGCTTGAGAGTGTGCGGCAAACACAAAAACAGTCTGAGAAATTTAGAGAGGACACATGCTGTCAGTAGAATCAAGTCGGATCATCAAGAATTGAGAGAGAGAAATTTCATAGTCATTCCACATACCCATATTTTCCCTACACGTTCAATAAAAACAATCTTTCTATTTAACTCAACCTAGGCAACTGAAAGTGAACAATATAGCTCTAAACAAGAACTTGAGTTTCTTTTTTTTTTTCCTTCACTTGGTTTAACTCCCACCTCCAAGTCATCATTTTTCCTTATAAGAATCAAACTAAAATTCCAGCTGTAGATTCACAAGGCTCTCTCCCCAGGAGACACTGGGGGTTCTCCAATGAACTATAACTGAAAAGATAGAAAAGTCTTGACAAAGGAGGGGGAACCCTGACCCGGCACCGAGATTGTCAAATATGGTTTTCAATCTCTCAGTCCAGGACACATTGCTCCTCAACTAGGCTTGTTTATTTTTGTTTTAAGCTTGGCATAATTTTAAAATCCACCCTTGTGTCTACTTCTTTGAAATCCCATTGGTGATACTGACTTGTGCTTTTGATTATTGGAAAGAGGGAGTATTTTAAGAGCTATATTTATTCACTGAAGAATACACACTTCCCAATGCCTTTACCCATTTCCATAGTAAAAAAGATTTTCTGTGATCTTTAGTGGCGGAACAAAGATTTATGCATCCCCGAGGCCTCATTTTTGGAGATTATAGTAGATCAAAGAGGGTCTTGATAATGTGTCTGGACAAAAAAGTAAAAATTTTAAAAGAGGCAAATATAGATTATTAAATAACTGATCTTCATTGATGGTGGCTAACTGCTCACCCCCCTTTTGAGGTTGTCTGGTTTTCATTTTTTACAAAAATTACTTCAAAAAGATACGCTTTCATTCCATTAGATCCAAGTCAATGTGACAAATAGAATGAGTGTCTCTGTCTTAATCTGCATTACTCTATGAACCAAAACAAAATAAGCAAGGTCTTTGGATGTCCTTGAATTGAAAGCTTTATTGAGTGGTCCACATCAGAGACAAGGCATTGGCCTAATCATCCTAATCAGTACAGTTCTGAGATATACACTTTAGTACATTATTTGTGAAGGGAAATTCTAGTATTTTGTCGTGGGTGATAAATTCTTCAGTTTTCCAAATTAACCAATTCATAGATGCCTCTATGCAGAAGAAACAAAGAAAGAATATAACATATATTGTAATTTTCCTCTGGACTTGAAAGATGTTTTGTGGGAATTAATGGAAAGAACGCAAAATAAAGTATTGTGTAACCTGGGTTGCTGTGTGTATCTCATACTAATTGGATGAGAATCTGTTGTCTGGTTTATTTCCCAAAGGGTTCAGTTTCCTTATCTATAAGATAAGCAGATATGACGTATATAAGTAAATGTTTATATAATATTGAAGACGTTTTTAGCTCTATTGTTCTATGAAAATACCATCTCTAAAGCTATTTTGAAGGGATCTAAATGTCAGATTCATATTATTATAACTAATAAAGCCATAAATTGATTATTTTTACATCTACTCCACTCACTAGGTAGAACTGTTTTGTTTAACTAAATGAGCAAACTTAGAGGCTCATAGAAGGTAAATCTCCCAGTCAAAGGGTTAAACACAGGGCTCCAACTAAACTGAGACAACCTCAAATCCAGTTCTTTCTAGACTCTTACGGGGGTGATTTCAGGACAGCCACATTGGCTTCCATTCCCCACTAAATGCTCTTTACCATGAAAACTGTTTTACAAGTAGAGCTCCTTTTTTTCAATATTTTCCTTTCCATTAAACCAACTGCCTATCATTTAACATGTGTTGATTCATTTTTCTCCTTTCCCAATAAAATACCTCCTATGCAAATTCTGAAATCCCTTTAAGTGCAGAAATCACTTTTATGTTTTAATGAAGATTAATCTTAAAATAAAAATATGACAAGATGGTAACAGATTACTTTCCTTGCTCTCCTGCTGCAGTATTTCACTGTATTGAACTGTCATCATTAAGATGAGATGAATGGAAGCTCCTAACTCGTGTCCCTGTGTCCACGTCTGCTCCTCCTCAGTGTGCTCTGCACATTAAAGCCAGAACAAATCTGCACAGTTTGAAATGTGATCACATGATATCTGCTCTTAAAACCTTTTACTGGGCCCTGGCCGGTTGGCTCAGTGGTAGAGCGTCGGCCTGGCGTGCAAGAGGTCCCGGGTTCGATTCCCGGCCAGAGCACACAGGAGAAGCGCCCATCTGCTTCTCCACCCCTCCCCTTCTCCTTCCTCTCTGTCTCTCTCTTCCCCTCCCGCAGCAAGGCTCCAATGGAGCAAAGATGGCCGGGGCACTGGGGATGGCTCCTTGGCCTCTGCCCCAGGCACTAGAGTGGCTCTGGTCGCAATAGAGCGACGCCCCGGAGGGGCAGAGCATCACCCCCTGGTGGGCAGAGCGTCGCCCCTGGTGGGCGTGCCAGGTGGGTCCCAGTCGGGCGCATGTGGGAGTCTGTCTGTCTGTCTCTCCCCGTTTCCAGCTTCGGAAAAATACAAAAAAAAAAAACAAAACAAAAAAAAAAACAAAAACAAACCTTTTACTGGCTTCCACTTGCACAAAGAATAAAATAATAACCCCTTACCAGGTCCACACACCCTACATGGCCCACTGATGGTTGAGCTCCATACCTCTTTTCTTACTACTCTTCCTTTCATGAACTCTGCTCCAGTTTGTCTGGCCTTTCTTCCTACTACTTGAATTATTTTTATCTCTTGGTCTTTGCACCAACCATCTTTTCTTCCTAGAATGCCTTTTTTCCAGTCATATATATGACCAGGCTATGCCCTCATGAAGATCTTAGCTTCAAAAGACTATTTGAATCACATGTTCTAAACTAGACACCTCCTTCTCAGCAATCACTCTATCATATGGTCCTATGGTCCTATTTGATCTTCTTGCTAACTATGTCTATCTGAAGTGATTTTTATGTCATCATTTAATCTGCCTTTTCTGCTTCCCCCACCGGAATGCATGCTCATTGAAACTGGCCCCTTTCCTATCTTGCTCACTGAAAACCTCCCTGTGCTTGGAACAAAGTCTGATTATAATAAACACTTCATAATATTTAACTCAGTGAGTTCAGTCCTAGGTGTGGTAACTAATCGTACATTATTTTTAGAGACTACTTCGCTAAGAAGAAGAGAAGTAAGAGACAGCTCAAAGTCTCTGACGACAGTAGGGCCTCAGGTGAAAAGAGGTGTACACAGAAGTTAGAAGTTGATAGAGAAGAAAACTAACTTTAACTTTTTTTTTAATCTGCTTAGTCTAGTGAAATATTTTCTCAAAATATACTTTCTCTTCTACTTCTACTGCAAACCAGTAATGTAGAGTAAGCTAGTCAATGGATGGGGGACTTAGTGAGTAGCTAGGAAAAGGACTTGTATGCACTTTGATTGAGGCAAAAAATAGTATGTTCAAGGACCTGAAGGAAGTGATGGGATTTGAGACCAGAGAAGAAAGCAGGGTTTCTTCCATCAGGGCCATGAAAGCTTTATTGAGTCGGAGTCAGTAGTCCTGTGGTAGGAAGCTACCGGAGGGTTTTAAACAGAGATATAACATGCTTTACTTGTGGGAACGCTCACTGGGATTATGATTCAGGGAGCTGGGGGACTCTAGAGGGAAAAACTCAGTTGGACAGGCCCTCCAGTATTTTTGGTTCTTGATGAAGCATCTACAAACTGTCAGCTGAGTCAGTCTCTGGCGAGTAAACTGTCCCAAGGTGAATAAATGGATTATAGGTCACGGTGCTACCTCACGGCCATGAAGCCTTTCATCCCGTTATCTCTCCAGGAGCAGTAATGCCATAAAAGAAACGAATCTTGGGCTGTTTAGGGCTTTGTTTTTTAGTATACAGTTATTACTCTGTAGCTCTTAAAATTACTCCCACCCAAACTACAGCTCTAGAGTGGTAAAGAAAATTAAACTCTCAGAGATAGAATCAAAGAATAAAATTCTTAAAGAGCTTCAAGAGGAAAGAGACATTAATTGTTAAAAACAATTGTACAGAAGGTAAATTACTCAATGATGCTTTGAAATTACAGGGGAGTAAGTTTCGTAGCTGCTCAATATATGTGCTAGGTTGACATTAAGGTATTTTCTGTGGCTGTAAAATAATGCGGAAACACAGCTCCTGTTCAAGAAAAGTATTAAAATTTCATTGATTTCTGATGAGGTAGTCTCTGCGAGGAAGTTGGAAACTTTTGGATGGTAAGTTGTCTTTTATATACTGAAAACACCTTCCTATGTTTAGTACATAGTGATATCTCTAAAGGAATTGTAAGGGGTTTTCTTGGGGGGGGGATTTTTTTCCCGTTTGCTTGTTTGTTTAAACAAAATTTTTCCTCATATATATTTCCTAACTTATTTTCTGTTTTATACTTAGTATCAAGAACAGGGGGTCCTTAGGTTATGACACAGTTTCATTCCTACAACAGTGACGTAACCCAAATTTTGGTGTAAATTAAATAACCCTAGCCTAACACAAACAGAACACTTGCCCTTTTAACAGTCCATACTGGTGTAGGTAAGTGTACTGGGGGAAGCCAAGACCCTCACTGATATGCCGTGTTACTGTGTATTCTTCCACCACACGCAACCAAACTAGTTCGCCCATGTAGTCCGTAAGCACCACAGTAATGGCGTAAGCTGAAACACTCACGTCTCAACTTTTTAAAGATTCTATGGGAGTAAGCATCATAAACTCAAAACGTTGTATATCGTAACCCAAGGACACCCTGAATACATACAAGACAGGTTTAAATAAAACCATTAACAATCTTGAATTTTCTTTCCACAGCTTCACATTTAAAGGAAACAAGCAAATATTGAGAAAGCAAGTTCCTACAAGATATTTAGTTAAAAAAGAAAAATGAGTCATTTTCAAAATGAAAGCTTTAAAGCATTAAAATGCTCTAATAAAGAATTAATGCAATTCCATATGCTTATTACTAAGCTAGGAGACTATAGCCGTATATTTCTTTTCATATTTTTTCAAAGAGGAAGTTTGAAAAATAAGGTTTCTGTGCTGTTGAAATGAAATAAGGACTTTAGCCAACCAGAATATAAAATATGTTTAACAAAGCACTCTAGCATAACAATTAACTGAGACTTGCTTGGAAATTTTAACACATTGGGAGGGCTCAGATCCAAGACTTAAGAACTTTACTTGCATTATCCTAAGAAACTCCTCCAGTCATTCCGTGAGGGAGTACTATAGTCTCAAGTCACCAATGAGGGCATAGAGGCTCACGGGAAACAGAGTTTGCCACCCCAAATATGCCTCTTTGGGATATTGATTATATTAAGCTGGTTATTTCTAAGGCCCAAGAGGCTCAGGAAGAACCTTTGACCTTCCCTCTAACTGCCTAAAAGAATTTAAAATATCAATAGAAGGCTTGTTTCAGAAAGGAGCTAGCACCATAGATAACTATACGGCTCACAAAAATTAGGGGATATTTCAAAATGAATATGAAACGATGGAATATCCCCTAATTTTTGTGAGCAGTATATATTTTGGGAAAAACTTAGCCAGGCCCTTTAGTCAAAATCCTTTCTATGTCACATTGTTTTAAGATGTCCCAACAAACATTTGTTTATTAAACATTAACCTTTTTGAACTTCCCATGAATTACCTTAGATTCCCTAGGAAGCCCCAGATCCCTCCTTTTCCTTAGTCCTGGATTATACACACACATACACACATGCACACACACACACACAGTAAGCCCTTGAATAATGTCATTATAGCCAATGTCATTTCATCATAACATTGACGAAAAAAAATCAATTCCTGGCTGGGGCCACTGTCGGTGTGGAGTCTGCATGTTCTCCAAGAACTTGGGTTTCCTGCCACATCCCAAAAATGTGCAAGTGAAGTGAGTTGGCCTGTCTAATGGTCCCAGTCTGAGTGAATGCGGTGTCTGTGAGTGACCCTCTGATGGACGAGCATCCTGTCCAGGGTGGCCCCATTTTGCTCCCTGAGCTTCTGGGGTGCTCTGCAGCCACCCATGATTCTGAACTAGAGTAAGTGGGTACAAAAATCATTATCTTACTTATTTTTATTAATTTTTTAAAATGTCTGTATTGCTTCTGACCTGCAGTCGCCCACAGGATAAAGCATCGACCTAGAATGTTGATGTCACAGGTTCGAAACCTTGGGCTTGCTTGGTAAAGGCATATAAAAGAAGCAACTACTATTAGTTGATGCTTCCTGCTCCATCCCCCCTTCCTCTCTCTAAAATCATTAAATATAATATACAATGTATCAAGTATCACTCACATTTACACAATGTTTAATATTAGAAATGTTTTAGGTCTTCATTTAGAAGTTTGGTGATGCTTTTGTGAGCAGAAATATGCCTTAGGAACCTAATTCCTGTTTATATCAATTAGCCTATAGTAAAATTGGTTTTAGTATACATATGTTATTTCACATAAAAGGCACAGTTTCCAAGAACCTATCAAGTTAAGTGAGTACTTAATGTACCTCATTTTGCCTTACTGCCTTTGGAATTCTTCATGCTTATGTAAATTCACTGGGTATATACATTAAATCTGATTTCCTTGTTAATCTGCCTTATGTCATTTAATTATTTGACCAGCCATAAGAACAAGAGGGAAAGGGGATGATTCCCCCTCCCCCACCAGGCCAAGTGAGAGGAAATAATGTAAGGTCATACAGCTCAGAAGTGGCATAACAGATCACCTGACTCCTGTTTCTGACTCCGATGCTCATTCTCTTAACACCACTGCACATTTGCTTGAATAATTTATGGATATACTTGAATGAAAGGAAGTATATAGCAGATATGTACACAGAGTTCAACTGCCTTACTTAGAATCCCAGCATCAGCACTGAAAGCTGTGGAAGACTCTTAAGCTCAGTTTTATGACTGGTTAAAATAAGAATCACATGACAGTGTGAGGATCAAGTGCGTTAATACATATAAAATCCTAAGAATAGTGCTCAGTGCCTGACCTGTGGTGGCACAGTGGATAAGGCCTCAACCTGGAATGCTGAGGTTGCCAGTTCAAAACCCCAGGCCTACTGTGTCAAGTCACATAGGAGAAGCCACAGCTAGTTGATGTTACCCACCCCACCCTTCCTCCTGTCTATCTCTCTCTCTTACTCTTTCCTCTCTCTAAAATCAATAAATAAAATCTTTAAAATAAAAAAGAATAGTGCTCAGAAAGTGTTGTATATTATTCTTACTAACATAAGTCATGAATTAAATATTTGAGACTGTTTATTCACTTAGCAATCTAAAATCATTCCACATTTCTTGGTAAACATCTGTAACAAGGCAATGGTTCTAATTTCCAGTAATGCAGGGCTACAGGGGACATGCTGCTTGACTTCTCTAAATGCCAACTCTTTTATTTCCTAAATAAAAAGCTTGTCTTACATTATCTCTAATGGTTTTAATATCTCTATATTTAATGATTCATCTGTGGGATAGTCATTAGATGCTACAGAGTAGGCTGGAGAAATCTTCCCTAAGGGGGAGAAAATTGAAATAAGGAAGAAGAAATGCAAGATGGCCCATGTTCATTTCCATAGAAACAAGATTGTCTCATTTTTGAACCTGGAACCAATAGCTTTTTCCTCTTTCTCCAAATATTTTCCAGGGGGAATTGTTATCAAATGGAAGAAGGTCAAGAACTAGTTCCATTTTGCCTAGATGTAAATCATCTCTTAAATAGCCCAGATGAATAAATTTATTTCTTATAAAATTGATTTTAGCTTCAATTCTTTATTTCATGGGTATCATCTCTGCTGCATTGGTTTACTTAAGATAAGTAGTTGTAATTTCTCTTTTACATATGCAAAATATTTATGCAAATTTATAAACAATGTGTAGAAACAGAGTTAGCATTTACATTAAATGTGAGGTATACAAAAATAAACTTTTGGTTTCTTTGTAATTTTTATTTGTGATCCTACCCCAAAATTTTTCATAAGAAGCAATATTACTATTTTATATCAGTCTTACACAAAGGAATTATCATAACCACTCATGAGCAAGTATTTTGTATCTATGAACATTATCTCTGATGCTGTTTACATAAAGGAAGATTATACCTCCTTGTAGGAGCATCTGAGGGATGCAGAAAGGTCCTATGCAGAAAGATTGAAAGTCCCCTCCCCCAGAACAGATTTCTGTTTGGGTTAAGAAACTTTCTCCAACAAAGACTCTCATTTGCAACCACATGCTACATAAGGCGTGTGTCACCAGGGCCATTAGTACCTCAGAGTGAAAACGTAGATCAGACTGACAAACCTACAGAGGCAAGCCTCGGAACAGATCTCAAAACATTCTCCCAGAAATGGGAAAGTTAGGGCAGATCAGAAGTTGAAGTACTGCAGGTATCCACATGGGGCACTCTCATGATGAGCTCTCGGGATTCTCTAGGACATGATACAGATGGAAACAGGCAAGAAGAGCAAGTTATTCATTTACTCAAGAAATACTTGATGAGTACTGTGATCTGTGTCTTTGTGTCTGCAGCTATTAAAGACAGAGTGGTGCACAGCTACAGTTCTTAACTTCAAAGAGCCTATAGCTCTGGTTGGAGAGGGGGCATGAAGGAAGATAAGTAAGCAGACAATCATTTAAAATATATATACCATGATACTGGTTAACATAAACTTTTTTTTTTTTTTTTTGTATTTTTCTGAAGCTGGAAACAGGGAGAGACAGTCAGACAGACTCCCGCATGCGCCCGACCGGGATCCACCCGGCACGCCCACCAGGGGCGATGCTCTGCCCACCAGGGGGCGATGCTCTACCCCTCCGGGGCGTCGCCATGTTGCGACCAGAGCCACTCTAGCGCCTGGGGCAGAGGCCAAGGAGCCATCCCCAGCGCCCGGGCCATCTTTGCTCCAATGGAGCCTCGGCTGCGGGAGGGGAAGAGAGAGACAGAGAGGAAGGAGAGGGGGAGGGGTGGAGAAGCAAATGGACGCTTCTCCTGTGTGCCCTGGCTGGGAATCAAACCCGGGATTTCTGCACGCCAGGCCGACACTCTACTGCTGAGCCAACCGGCCAGGGCAAGATACTGGTTAACATAAGATGTTAAGGAAGTACTAAGAAGAAATCACCTAGCCTAGCAGGGACTATGAGGACTTTCCAAAGAGGGTGACATCTTAGCTAAGACCTGAAGCATGGGTGACGATTATGGAAGTGCATATGGGAGATTCAGTTGGTGGACATGGGAAGAATGGTATTTGAAGCAAAGGGGGAACGCATGTCCATAGGCCTAGAAAGGAGCATCAGCATGTTGTGTCGGTGGAACTTCGAGAGTAACTGAAATATACAATGAGGGGCAGGAGCAGTGACGCAGAGATGGGCACCAGTAGTGAGTATGAAAATTCACTTATTCAAAAGCTCTCTTTGTCAGCAGTGAAAAAATAAACTTTAGGTGTGCGCTGAGGATAGAGATGAGCACTAGAGATGAGGCATGGGGTCCTTTTTCGCCTTCCTCATAGCATCGCCTAAGCCCAGACTTACACAGCTGATTGTATGAGCATCAAAAAAAGGATTTTCAGATCTTATGGAATGCATACTATTCTGAAAATCAATTTTCTCTACACCTGCACTTTTCCCAAAGCACGTCTTTTGGGGTGCTTAGGGATTTTTGGAGAGAAGCTTACTTCCTGGAATGCAGAGGTAGTGGAAGGTGACCTACTTCTTCTAAGCATTCCCATGAAGCCAATAAATTAAAACAGTATCTGTGTTTAGAGACTGGGAAGGCAAATTGTTAGTCTATGTGTAGCAAAGAAGATAAGAGCAAATAAATGAAAAATAAAGACTGTCCTGGAAAAATTTATATTTTTGTTATAGAAACAAAGCACAGAAATAATACGGTAAGTAAATAAATAAATATAGAAATATAGAAATAAATACAGCAGTGGCATATAGCACAACACAAAAGACACTGATGAAAGATCAAGATAATGCTGAGAGTTGCAAAATTATTTACCTATGGCATCATCTCAGCCATGTAAAAATAAATATGCACATGCAAATATTCAAAGGAAATCATCAAAAGATTAACATTGACTCTTTCTTGGTATAAAATGATAGGTTATGCCTGTTTTCTTGGTTAGTTAGTCTATTTTAAAAAAAAAAAAAACCATTGCCTCATCAACAAAAAATAAGGGAAATGAATGAAGAGTACATAGGAAAGGGAGGGATACAT
Source organism: Saccopteryx bilineata (assembly GCF_036850765.1). Taxonomy (NCBI): domain Eukaryota; kingdom Metazoa; phylum Chordata; class Mammalia; order Chiroptera; family Emballonuridae; genus Saccopteryx; species Saccopteryx bilineata. The sequence goes on along the minus strand of NC_089490.1, from coordinate 26,169,432 downwards.
TAGGTACAACTTCTAATCAAATTTCACTTAGGCACTTTGTAGAGGAGAGAGGGGCAAGAATGACAACTCCCTTACTTCCAGGCTTAAGTTCTCAGCAATCTCCCTTGTGGCATATAAATCAACTTGAGATACGCATTCTTCATGAAGGACTGTGGTTTTGTCCATTCATATGCAATAAATAATAATACTCTACTTATATAGGTAAATAACAGCATGTTCCTGGGATCTGGGGTAGGGTAAAGTGTTGACACAGGTTTCAGTCCGGAGCTGGTCTGACCTTGCACTTTGCTATGTGTTTTCTTTTCAAAGAAAAGATTTTGAGCCTGACCAGGCAGTGGCACAATGGATAGAGCATCGGCCTGGGATGCTGAGGACCCAGGTTTGAAACCCTGAGGTCACTAGCTTGAGCATAGGATCACAGACATGACCCCATGGTCGCTGGCTTGTGTCCAAAGGTTGCTGGCTTGAACCCCAAGGTCACTGGTTTGAGCAAGGGGTCACTGCCTCAGCTGCAGGGCTACCTCCCAACCCTCATCAAGGCTCGTATGAAAAAGCAACAAATGAACAACTAAGAGTTGATGTTTCTCATCTCTCTTCCATTTTGTCTGTCTGTATGTCTCTTTCTCTCTCGCTAAAAAAAAAAAAAAAAAAAAAAAAAAAAAAAGATTATGAGGATTTTTGTAGTACCTAATCACTTTTCCTATATTGAACTTGAGCTCCAAACTAGCTCTCAAGGCTCTTTTTAATTTTTGTCTTTGCATCTTTCCTTCCGATGCATTTTTAAACTTTGGTATGAAAGCAAAGTTCAAATTATTTGACCGAATGAACAAGTACTTTTTGTATGCATAAAATATAACTCTGATCAAAAGCTGGTTTATTTCTTTCCTGAATTGTCCAGATAATTTAACTGCAGAGGTCTAGATTATGAGGTTGATTAAAACTTCCAGGAAATATGTTGTTAATCTATGCAGTTTTGGAGATAGTGTTGCCATTTATGAACTCCATTTTTCTAATGTCTATTTTGCTTTGTTTTCCAAGATTGTATCAACTTTTCATTCAAAGAGGCCTCTTCTGATTATAGACACACACTGCCTTTTACCATTGCTATCTGTTTTATTGCTCCAACTAGACTTCAAGATTCTCTGAAGATAGGAAATGAAGGCTGTACCTTTTATAAGCTAAATGAAATACTTTGAGGCACATAACTCAAGGAAATGTAGAATTAATATTGTGAAAGGATGTGAAAAAAGTATAGCATTCACATGCAAATGTGGATAAAATTAGTGTCTTAATTCTTTGATAAAACAAAAGTGACACCCTATATCTCTACTGAAAATGAATCAGATCTGAATTTCTCATTGTCTTATATGAACCTTCTCCCTATCTTTCTTGCTTTCTCTCTTTTTATCTCTCTCTCCATCCTTTCATCTCTGACCTTTCTCCAGTTTCCTCTTCTTCCTCCACCCATTTTTGTTCTTCCTTTATTTGAAAGACAACAACCTCAAAGCCACAGCAATGGATAACTATTGAACTATGTCAGTAAAATGCTAGATAAAGAATACAACGCCTGCTTAAAACCATTTTATCTTCACTAAATTACCTTTTCTTTTTAATCCCTAAAAGGACAGACATGCTTTGAAACTATCATGTGTGATACACATTCTAATGAGATCCATGCAATTGTTCTTTACCACTACCAAGATATTCAGCCTCAGAAGATATTATAATAATTGAAAGCCTTTTGATAAGCCAGGAAAATAACTGCTCTCCTATCTTGCAGCCTCACATGGGAGTTAAATACTATTTCTCTCAGCACAAGAGATGAGGTTGTAAAAGCTCACCTTTGCAAGTGTGTTAACATTTTCTAGGTTGATTTTACGTGGTTTAGTCAAGTGCTGAACTCATCTTTGTATTAAACTATTATTTTTCTGTCTCTAGCAAAAGAACATCTGGGTGCTTTTGCAAGGTAAAATTTTAAAAATTAATAAAACTCTTAAGATCTACCCTAATGAAAATTAACTGAAAGTACATTTATTTATTTATTTATTTATTTATTTATTTATTTTTGCCTGATAATTTAATACTGCAAAAGATTATCTATAAATCTTTAAGAATTTAGAAAATAATTTTGCCTTGTTTCTTGAGAGTAAAAAGAAAGCCTATCTGGTTGTCTTTCTTGAAGGCTAATATTCAAGTGGTTTTTGTTTAATGCTAATATGAAGCTATCCTAAAATTAAAGGTATTATTAAATTATATATAGTTACGGTGAGTTTTAGCTTTAATAAGGCTGATTAAATTTCATTGTTTTATTATTTCAATTAGAAACAATTCATAGAACACTTACATGTGTTCTTACTTGACGCCTATGTGAGTTTTCTCTTTTTTTCGCTAGTAATATACATGAATTAAAATCGTTCATTTGATCACATATCCCCATTTTTGGTTCAGAACATATGGTAATCTTAATAAATTCAGTGACAGTAGACTACAGTGAGTAAAAGCATACTTGATGAATCATCCCACAAGGTTTTAAAATCTAAGTAAAATTGATTTACTTAGATTTTTATGCATTAGTGCAGAATATTAAGGTAGACAGCCTCATTATAGTGAAAGCAACCATCCCTGTGAATTTACGATTCCAAATAGGGCTGATTTAAAGAGGGTCACCCCGCATTCCAGCCTCTGGGAGTTTAATTGCCTCCTCTGCACAGACATGATCGCTGCTTTCCCACCCCCACATGAGCATCCCACTTCCCGGCAGTCCTGTTATCACATAAGTCTTATTTCATGGAGTTGGAAAGTAACCTAACGCTTCTAATCAAAACTGCAGTCCTCTTTTAGGTTGGTTCCAATTTACTTCTAAACATTTCAAAGTAGTGCCAAGTTTCAGCAGCCCAATTTTTCATAATGTTGACAATCAATATATTTTTTCTTCAACAAATCTCTACCTCTCTTTTCAAAAGACAAAACTTTCACCTATAGAGAATTCTTTCAAACCTGCTCTTAAAAAAGTGTTAAGAAATGGATTGAGATCTCCTCCCTATTCTTCAGAGGAAAGACCTACAGAGCCTGGTAGAGGTCACACGGCCTGGTTGCCATGGCGGTGATGTCAAAACCACTTTGGCATCACAGGCCATATGATGGGCAATACCAGTTGGTTTTAAAGTCTGGAGAACTTGAGTTTGAGTGTTAATTTGGCCACTGTGACTTTAGAAAAGTGACTTAGATTTCTGAACTTCTTTCTTTAATTCTGAAATGGAACTGTCCAGATCATACGCTTTATTATAAGAAATAAGTTTGATGGTATTTGAAGAAGGATGGCACCCTGTGTGTTACTTTGTAAGGGCCCTATTGAAAGTTGTTATCTAATTACAAAATAATGATTGATTCAACTATCTTAAAATGAAATAAAAACAAGCCATGGCCCTTGGCACCAAAAACGTTCCATCAACTCTCAGCCTATACCGCAAACACAAAAAAAAGTGTGCAGAGTGCCTAATTAAGGTAAACTTAGCCAATAGGAGAGATGAAAGATGCTAACCCTCTGTTCCAGTCATGGAGACCCACCCTTTGTACAACCTAGAGCTTGCTTCCAGTTCAGTGCAGTTTTAGGAGGGAGATCATAGCTGCTGTATTTAGGGGAAATCAAAAATTGCTGGTTCAGATTTCCTTTTAATATTGTCTACATAACTACCTAGACATGGGCTTTTTCTAACCTAAAAAACAATGCATTCTCAGAGCAAAGTTCTTCACCATAGGCTTCCCAGGATTCACCGGGCTTAGGAATTGAGTCAAGCCTGTGAGTCATCACTGTCCTCTGCTTTTAATGATCTGTTTGTTGGGCACCAAACAAGTGGGGCTTCTGGGGGTGACACATTTCATGCGGGAAACAGGGCCTGAGGCTTTGTGGCATTCTCACAGTCAGGGAAATGCTGGAAGTAAGACACAAACCTGCAGTTTTCACAATACAGAACCCGCCTCCCACCCCTGAAAGGTCCTGTAACTAAAAGCACCTGGTGAATCACTGAAGGAGCCTCACCAAGGGGCGCTATTACATCACCTGTCTTTAAATTTCACATATGAAATGCCAGATGAGGTGATTCTACACTTACATTGTTTCATCTGAGTTTTCTGACCATATTCTGATCACCCCACTGTATTATTCAGAGAAATAAAATTTTATGAAGATAATTTTTAAAAAACTTTGATTTTAACATATTTGTTTCAGTACCATACTTCCAACCTGTTATAGATATTAAATATTCTCTTATTCTATAACATATTACAGACCTCGCAGATGTTTGCTAAAGAATGCCAAGAATACTTTTTCTAGTGCAGTGTTAATATACATTTAATATATTTCATCTTTCCCATTGATAGCAAATGCTTTCAATCAAATGACTTGATTATTTTCAAGTGAAGGAAAAAATACAAGGTTAGAAATAGAAATACAAATAAGGTACACATTCATTACTTCTAACTTAACACACAAAACAAAGAACTAGTGTTTTAGAGCACCTGCTACAAAGCTATTTTGTGGGCACAAAAACATAAAATCTGGCCTGGCTAGTGGCTCAGTGGATAGAGCATTGGTCTGACATATGGATGTCCCAAGTTGGATTTCCGGTCAAGGCACATAGGAGATCATCTGCTTCTCATCCCCTTTCTCTCCCACTTCTCTCCCTCTTTCCCTCCTACAGCCAGTGGCTCAGCTGGTTTGAGCATATCCCTGGGCACTGAAGATACCTCAGTCTGAATGCATTGGCTCAGGTGCCAAAAATAGCTGAGTACACGAGCATTGGCCCCAGATAGGATTGCTGGGTGGATCTCAGTCTGGGTGCATGTGGGAGTCTGCCTCATTACCCCACCTCTTACCTAAGATAAAATGTATATATAAGCTGGTCTAGTGTCCTTATGAACATTTACTGTCACTATTTTACTGCAGCAGATTAATTCTGCATACTTTTGGAGCCGTCAGAGACTTCGAGGTGACTATGTCATGCCTATTCCTATGACTTAGGTGAGAGGCTCTCTTTTTACAGAGCTTATGTAAAGAAAATAATCTATCATCCCTCCTTTATATGGAGGTACTTTGTGGAAGCATGACTAACTTGGGAAGTAGGGGTCTGCTTTGACTGAAAGATCAGGGCTAAGTGAAATCACAGCAATCAGCTATGTAAGAGGTATTTGTAGAGATTTTGCATATTGCTATGTCAGTGCACTGTTAAAAACATCAATAGAAACACAAACATGGAAAACAACATTCCCTCACAATGGGCTGGCTGCATTGAAGCTGCTTGGACCACATTGGAGCTGTTTACAAGGAAATACTGACTGGCACTCAGGACTGAGCTAGCCAATTTGGAATAAAGAACAGTGACTCCCAACACACCCTCCAACAGCAGTCTGTTTGCTACTGCTCATCCAGAACAGAATGGAAAAGGATGAACCCAGGGAGACATCAGAAGGGACTTGCGTGCCATTCGAAAGAAACAGTTGCCACTGAAAATCTTTAACACAAGAAGTAACTTGATGAGACTTATGTGCTAGATGTTCCCTCTGGTAGCAATGTGGAGAATGGTCTGAGATGCGTGTGTGTATGTGTATGTGCACATGTGTGTTGAGATTTTATGACAATGTTGACTGGGCGATAGATAAGTAGGTTCACTTAGACATCTGGGTGAGAGATGATGAATCCTTACATTAAGCAAGTGGCAATAGAGAGAAGAGAAAATAAGTAAATAAAGGGATATTTAAGAATGACTGAATGTGAAGGATGAAGGCCAGAAAGGAGGAGATGATGACTCCAGAGTTGTTGCCTAAGAGCGTGGCGGTCAATAGTGGCACCCACGGAGCTGACAACCACGTTTGTGTGGGATTGAGGGAACAGGAGTTAAGTTCTATGCATTGTATTGAGTTTTAGGTACCTGAAACATCAAGGTAGGGATACTTACAAATGAGTAAAATCAGTAGATTGCTGAAGACAAGGACTAGAAATGGATACTTTAGAGGCATTACACAGTCAACAGACTGGCTAAAGCTATTCTTGTCCAGTGAAAGTAAACGTTGCGAGAAGACTAGACCCTTTGAGGGGGATCCACAGAAATAAGGAAAATAGGTCATAAACCTCCAGAAAAAGTAACACTATGTTGAAAAGCAGCAGCATTTCCTATAGAGTCTCTATGATGAAACATTTCACCATCCTTTGATGGGAAAAATATAGTACACAAAGGAGGAATTACAGTGGATGGCAACCCTTTCTTGACATTGTTTAATTATCCCAAAATAAAATTTCTTAGGGTATGAGCTTACAAAACACTCAAATGTTTTGATTTGTTGAAATGAAAGTGGTTCAGATCCAAAGAATAATATTCAGTTGAAATATTTTTCTTAGTGCCTTAATAGGAAATTAAGTCAAGAGATGTTGCATTTTGTTCAACCTATTGAGATGAAGAATTTGCCTTTTAATGAGAAATTTGCATTTCATTATAATGATGTGCCCTATGTCCTGGACTTGGTTATTCTCCCCAGAAGCAAGGAAGGACTTTTTTTGGATCATGTGCTCAATATATACTAATGACAGAATCCAGAAAATTTATCTCAGACCTTAAAATATATATATGTGTAGTTAAAAAGAAAACAAGTATGGAAAAAAAACATGCTCTCTTCTGGGTACTATATAAGGAAAATCTGCAGAGGTGACCTCCTGAATTTCCTGTTTCACAGCCAGGCATCTGAGCCGACAGAACTAGTCATGAAAAGAGTCCTTTCAGATTAGGTCATTGAATGTGCTAAGAATTATTTGTAAAGGCGAGTTTAATCATTCAGGGACACATGAGTCAGCAGGATATTTAAAGCAGGAAGTAGCAGTTTGGGGGCGTATGGGGGTGGAGAAGAGGTCCAAAATTCTAATTTAATTTGAAATAGTAACACTTTGAATAAATAGAATTTAAGTAATAAAAAAATTAACAAAGATGATCTATTTTTGAGAAATAGCATGTTGCATTAAAAATAAATTTAATAACTTAATATGTTTTCTGGTTATAATAAAATGATCATGTTTTTAAATTGGATTAAAATGATCATTAAAGTCTCAGTGTTTCTGAGGAAATTTCAGAATTCTCAATTTTCAGAAGTCAATGTATTTGCAAGAGAAAATTTTTTCTTTGGTAAACAAAATGTTAAAACTGACAAAAGTTTTTCAAGAAGCTTACACCAAGAGAAAGTTTCTCCTTTTAAAGTGTTTCTGATATTTTCTGGATGGCTCCTATGACATATACATAATTATTACATGGTATTTTCATTCGGTTAGTTTATCCCCTTCTTTACTGGAAACTCCTGGGAGGCAGACTAAGTATCTGCTTGTTGTTTGTTTGTTTGATTTTGCAATTGCCTACCTTATAGTATCTTCTCAAAAGCCACACATTCTGCATCCCCTCCCCCCCAAACAGGGGAACACATCTTCCTCAAAGAGTTGAACTTCATGACACTCTACTATTTTTGTATATTAAAATGTATAGGAAATGCATAATGTAACCATTTCTTTACTTTTCTTTTTAAAATCAGCTTTTTTTTTCTTACTGTCTTTGTGGTAGATGAATGACAATCTTTTCATTTTACAGAGATAAAATCATTAAAACCTGATTTTTCCTACTACATATACGGCAAATATCCCATTGAAACCCTTATTTGGGAGATGGCAACACATGAATTCACACTAACAGCTAAAACTCTATCATTTATACAGTAACAAAGTATGAAGACGAATTAGGTTACTTTGAATTAACAAAATTAACTCAGAAAATTATTTTCAGAATACATTTTTATTGACTAATTTTGGAGAGAGAAAGGAAAAGAGAAACATCAGTTTGTTGTTTCACTTATTTATACATGCATTGCTTTTGTTTCTTTGTTGTTTTTTTGTTTTTGAGAGACAAATGGTTTATTTGGTAACAAGGAGTAAAAGAATTCTTAGTTCCTTTTCTCTCTCTGGTGACTGAACTGTGATAGTGAAATGGATAGCAACATACAAGCATTTCCTTGCAGTCCACGATCTTTGGCAGAAATGCAAAGATGCCTGAGTTATGTGATTTGCAATGATCATTTTCTAGACAGAAGTGCCAGCTGTTGTGTTTTCTAAGTATCAGCAGTTGCTACATTTTCCTTCTTGTTTTCAGGTTTCGTGGCAGGAAACAGAAGTACTTCCTGGATGTGATTGGAGTCTGAGAAACATAAGGACTTGTTTGATGCCATGCCCCAGCCAGCTGTGCAGGGCAGCTGTATTCCAGGGCAGTGCAGAAGATTTCGTCTATGAACTTGGCCTAATTATTGCCAGCGGCCTTGGCCTTGGCCAGGTTCTTCAAAAAGCTGCCTCTTCCTCATAGGATCATTCAGCTCAGTGTAGGCATTTCATATTTCCTTCTCTGTGACAAAAAGTTCAAAGAGTTCAGTCAGACCCTCTTTAGAAAAGGTGCCTTTTTGCCTTTTTGCCAAAGGGTTCGTTATCAGGCTCATTGTCTTTGGGTGATGACAGATGAAGTAGGATTGATACTTCGCTTCCAGGAACTCCCCAACAACATATCACGGAGCTTGGTTGGCTGAGGCCCCAGGTGGAGCGCATTCCACAGCTTTGGCTACACAGCTATCATCAAGAATTTTGAAAGTTCCTTCCATTTCAAAGAGGTTAGTTTCTGGCATTTTCACCCCCAGGACTTTCTCAAGCTGTTCTACCAGGCTGGTTTTCCAGAAGGGTGGGGTAAAGCCTTCTGGGTCACCTGGATTGTAGGTGACCTTGTACCATCCCTGAAATAATCTCCTCTGTGATTTCCCTGAGATCACGATACTCTGCATAGGCCATGTAGAGCTCACAGGTGATGAACTCAAGATTGTGAGTCAGATCCATTCTTACATTCTGGAAGCAGCATCCAATTTCATAAACCGAGCCAATGCCACCTCATTGGTTTATTCTTTTATGTGCCCTGACCAAAAATCGAACCTATAACCGTGGGGTATTGGGACAATGCTCTAACCAACTGAGCTACTTGGCCAGGGCTCAGAAAATTTCACTCTCTTACAGTGGTTTTCAAAGTGTGTGCATGCACCAGCCGCATCAACATCACCTAGAAACTTGAGGCCCAGTAATGTGTGCTTTAATAAGCCCTCCGGTGAGACACACATGCTCAAGTCTGAGAACCACTGCCCTAGAAGGATTTCTCCCACCTGCGCTTGCAATGTCAGCTGAATGGTGATGAGTCACATTTCAGACCGTAAACATGCTTCAAAGTCTAATTTTTTATTTTTGGTTCCCAAGAAATTAAGTATGTGTATGTTAGCAGAGAGATGGCTAAAAGAAGGAAGCTAAGAGAAATATAATTTAGAGAAAAAGATTTTGCTAAGAAGACAGACTAGGATCATGAGCAGCCAGGAGAAAAAGGGAAAACACTACTTAAAGACGAGTTCTACTGAAGAAATGGAGCGGTCTCCGAACTTCAAGAAGTCTAGAAGCCTTTTATCACAAAGGAAGTATACACAGATTTGTGTCCTTGTCTTCTTTTTTAAAAAATCTCATTCTGATCAAGCTTGGGCTTAGTCAGGCATGCATTGTAAACTTCAGAAAGAAGACTTCAAGGGTTTAAAAGAAAAGTGGGCAGAATCTATGACATGTGACTTCATACCAGAGAAAGAAAGCTTAAAGTTTTGTGAAGTCTTAAAAATACCATTCCTACTATGCAAATAGAAATAATTTCAATGAGGAAGGAGAAAGGAAGAAACCTATTAAAAATGAGATGGCTCAGAATCTTCTTAACTTTTAAAAGGAGATGCATATAATAATAATAATAATAATAATAATAATAATAAAAGACAATTTAAAAGAACATTATGGATCTATAAGAATAACGTTCAGAAGGCTAAATGTAAAATAAGCCACTAAATACTAAGGGTAGGAAAGAAAAGTCCTTTTTGTTTGTTGTTAATGTTTGACTTGACTTGTTTTCCTTTGTTTGGACCAAGAAGATCAAAGAAATACTCCTACTGCTTTGGGCCCATAATGGAACTCTTGGTCACTGACCAATAAGAAAAAATAAAGAATTCAGCTCTACTTCATTTCTGTCTTCTCTTTCCATGAGGACAAAGAGGTAGAAAGAATATAGGTGAAAAGGGAAAGATGCTGAGGAAGGAACAGAAGACACTGTTCAATGATGCTTTTAAAGTACGTCTTCTGACCTGGGTGAAGTACCACCCTGCGTTCTAAGAGAACATGAGAAGGAGACTGAGCTGCCAACAGTGGTGTTGCTGGTGTAGCCACAGTGAACAGAGGGAGTCAGCAGCCTGGTCATGGCCAATGGTATCTGGGTTTACAATGAAAGAAAGTGATTTTCTCACACACATTGATAAAGAGCGATGTTGATTTGAGGACTGATATCTCAGGCAGTGGTGGGTGAGCAACTAATATAAAAAGATAAAGAGATGCTGGTTGGAGATTTTTTTAAATCATTTAAATAGAGGTGATAGACAGCTATATTAAAGAATTACAGAGCACCTAGTGTACCTGGACTCCACTTAGACAGCATCTGAAAAAGTTTCTTAAGGGCAATGACAGGATTTCCCCTTTTTCTCCTGGTTTGGAAGTAAACTGGTAGAACCACTCTGGGAAATCTTCACATTTCAAGTGACCCTGTAGTGGGATTCCTTTCTTAGCTAAGTGGCCTGGACTGATTGTGCACACATGTACTAAGAGACAGGTATACAGTTCTTCATAACTGTATTGTCTATAATGGCCCCAGAAAGCACATCACATATATGCTCATGAACCTTAGAATAAATTGTGAAATTAGAGCTCAGTAAAATTTTTATTTTTTAAATAAAAGGAGGCAGAAAGACAGACTCCTGCTTGCACCCAACTGGGATCCACCCAGCATGCCCACTAGGGGTGCAATGCTCTGCCCATCCTAGGCCATTGCTATGTTGCAATCGGAGTTATTCTTGCGCCTGAGGTGGGGGCCATGGAGCCATCTTCAGCACCAGGGCCAACTTTGCTCCAATGGAACCTTGGCTGCAGGATGTGAAGAGAGAGAGAGAGAGAGAGAGAGAGAGGAAGGAGAGGGGAAGGGTGGAGAAGCAGATGGGCTCTTCTCCTGTGTGCCCTGGCTGGAAATTGAACCCAGGACTTCCACATGCTGGGCCGAGGCTCTACTGCTGGGCCAACCAGCCAGGTCTCAGTGAAATATTTTAGTAGAAATACAAAGGAACTAACTAAAACTAAACTACTCAAGCAATCACACAAATATGATACTAATCTCAAGTGAGGTTAGTAAGGAATATATATCATGGAACTCCATTTATTAATGCTCAGAAATAGATGAAACAGAATCATAGACTTAGATTTAAAAAACTATAAAGAATAACAAAGGAAAGTGGTTATTATAACAGTCACACTTTCAGGGGTATGACTTAGAGGGGAGAAAAGGGACATGACAGGAAAAAGCTGCCACACGAATGCTGAACCACTGACAGTACTTTATGTCTGTTTTCTTTTTTTTTGTTTGTTTTTTGTGTTTTGTTTTTAGCAAGAGAGACAGACAGGAAGGGAGAGAGATGAGAAGCATCAGCTCATAGTTAGAGCACCTTAGTTATTCCCTAATTGCTTTCTCATATGTGCCTTGATCTGGAGAGGAAGTCTCCAACCAAGCCAAAGACCTCTTGCTCCAACCAGAGACCTTGGGCTCAAGCCAGCGACCATGGGGTCATGTGAATGATTCCACACTCAACCTGGTGACCCTACACTCAAGCTGGTGAGCCCATGTTCAAGCCAGCAACCTTCGAGTTTCAAACCTGGGTCCTCAGCATCCCAGGCCAATGCTCTACCCATTGCACCACCACCTGGTCAGGCTGATTTCTTTCTTTTTTTTTTTAAGTTTTTATTTATTGATTTTGGTGAAAGAAGAAGGGGGAGAGAGAGAGAGAGAGAGAGAGAGAGAGAGAGAGAGAGAGAGAGGAGCATTGATCTTTTCCTGTAGGTTCCCTGACCAAGGATCAAACCAGCAGCCTCTGTGCTGCAGGATGGCAATCTAACTAACTGAGCTATCCAGACAGGGTGATTTATGTTTTAACCCTGATGGAGTTTACATAGTATTTGCTTGTTAACAATCCCTTAAACAATATCTATATCTTTTATATACTTTTCTGTATGTATAGCATATTACAAGATCAAAATGCTAGAGAAGATATTTCTCATGATGGTGTTACTGTGGAGAAGGAAAAAAAAAACCATTTTACGTGATGATTTTGAATTAGTTGAATCTGTATTACTGAGCAAGGTACTTATTTAATCACTGATTCCAGACTAGGTTTGGGAGTGTTTCAGAGTGTGTTGAAGGGTTCTGTCTTCAACTCTGTTTGTTGCTTAAGTGGACATTTTTATCAGGGAGACAGATGAAAATACAAGATACAATAGGAGATTTAAAATTTATATGAAAATAGAATGAGCTCAGAGCTGGACAGTGTTTCCCAAAGTTTTGTATGCTTAAAAATCACGTGGGAATCTGGGAGAAACGTAGATTTTGATTAAGAGTGTCCAAACTGGGTGGGGCCGGGGACCCCGCAGTTCTTGCATGTTCCGGGTGATGGACGCCATGGATCAGTGGCTGCCACTTGGAGCAGCAAAAAAAAAAAACAATCAAATTTTAGTGCTTCTCAATCTTAAAAGTTAACGAAGCTATGGTTCTAATTCTTTTTTGTTTGTTTTTTTTATTTATTCATTTTTAGAGAGGAGAGGGAGAGACAGAGAGAGAGAAGGGGGGGAGAAGCTGGAAGCATCAACTCCCATATGTGCCTTGACCAGGCAAGCCCAGGGTTTCGAACCGGCAACCTCAGCATTTCCAGGTTGATGCTTTATCCATTGCGCCACCACAGGTCAGGCTATGGTTCTAATTCTTAATTTAAGTAGATGCGCGAGTCAGTGTCATGCTATAGGGACGATGCCACTCACAAGGTGATGAAGATGGTTTGTCAAGCTGAGCAGTCTGATTACCCTCTTTTTACATAGTCTCTCTTATATTGTTATCTACATTCCCACCTTTATTCACAAAGATTCTATTTTTTTTATAGTTCAATTTTATTGGGGTGACGTTGACTAAGATAATTACACAAGTTTCAGGTGTCCAATTCTACAACACATCTCTGTATCCTGTACTGGGTATTCATCCTTCCCACCCAAGTCAAGTCTTCATCCATCACCATTCATTCCCCCTCGACCCTCCTCACAACAATTCCATTTTCATCCATTCTGAAATGTAACAATGAGTCTTTCCTAAGTAATCATTCTAACTTTTTCCTTTTAACACTTGGAGCAACAGAAAGCATAATAATCACCATGGTCTCTCCATCAGTGGCAATGGCAGGGTAAGTTACTTTTTGTCTCAGAAAAGTCAGGAAGGAAGGCAAAAATATCAAATACATTTTGTTTTCTAGTTCTCATAATGAGTGAGTTATAATGATCAATTATAAATCTGAGGTCCAACAGGATGGTTCTAAATTAAGAACAATGAGTGTTTTATGAAAAAAATTTATAACATGGAAAAGAGTAGGTGTAGGGTAAGGAAGAAACAAAATAAAACCCATTTATTAAGTTTGCTGTATATACCAAATATATTGGTAAGTGTTCTGCCATGCTTTAACTCCCTCTACAACTCTGTGGAATGGGTACTGTTATTATTCACATTTTACAGAGAGAAGTCAAGTGGCTTGCCCAAAGCAACAGTTTAATAATAGATGGAGTCAAGATTAGAATCCAAGACAGTGCCCTTTTTAAAAGACTGGTTTCACTGCCTTATTTGCAGCTCCTTGAAAGAGGCAAAATATCATATTGATGAAAAACGGATGAGAAATATCATGCATTTTAGGTTATTTGGAAATATCTTAAAATTATATCTTTGTTATAGATAAAAGTCCATGTTCATGATCATGGCAAATATCCATTCAAAATGCAGTGTCAAATATCAACCCATTGCATGTAAATTACCCATTCTTTTGGATTACAATGAGATGAGCTTTGTTTTTAAAACTGGTTCTTGGAGATCTTAACAATGACAAGCTCAATTTAGTGAATAAACTAATGGATGCAGAATAGAGATGAAGTAGGCCTCTTTCTAATTAAACTCTCAATTTCCATAAGAGAATATCATCCCTGCTACTACCTCCTCTGGTATCCAAAAGTGTTCACTCCCATACTTGAAATGTAGGACATCAGCTCTTCAATTCCCTATCAAAGCATGTGACTTCGAACACTCTGAAATCCAACTCTTACCAAATGTTTAGCTAAATAAAGTAACACTTGGTAGTGACTGTCTACTCTAAAGGACACATTTCCCAGTGATTCTGTCAGATGTGCTAAAATCTCTCCTTGAGACCTATTAGAATACAAGAGGTCTACAAATGGAGCCCTCTTGGTTTAGTCCTCTTCACAGAACTTTCATCTTTAAACCTTTTAGCATTATGCTCTTAATTTTTACCTTAGCTTTCCGTAAGCCATTGTTACATACAATTTCTCTCTAGACCAGGGGTCAGGAACCTTTTTGGCTTAGAGAGTCATGAACGCCACATATTTTAAAATGTAATTCCATGAGAGCCATACAACTAGCCGTGTACGTTACACATTATCCAATAAAAATTTGGTGCTGTCCCGGAGGACAGCTGTGATTGGCTCCAGCCACCCACAACCATGAACATGAGCAGTAGGAAATGAATGGATTGTAATACATGAGAATGTTTTTTATTTTTAACATTATTTTTTTTATTAAACATATGTCTGTGAGACAGATGCAGCCATCAAAAGAGCCACATCTGGCTTGTGAGCCATAGGTTCCCAACCCCTGTTCTAGATTTACCAAAAATGTCACTAGGATTATTATCTAGTTTATCAAGCCTTTAGAGTTCAGTGATTGGACCTGGCTGGTTAGCTCAGTGGTAGAGAGTTGACCTGGTGTCACCAGGTCAACATTCTAGGTTTGATTCCCGGTCAGGGCACACAGGAGAAACAACATCTGCTTTTTTTCCACCCCCTTACTCTTTCCCTTCCCAAAGCCATGGCTCGATTGATTGGAGTGCATAGGCCCCGGGCACTAATGATGGCTGCATGGAGCCTCTGACTCAGGTGCTGAAAATAGCTCAGTTGAGAGCATGGCTGCAGATGGGCAGGGCAGCAGCTGAGATGGGGTTGCTGAGTGGATCCCCTTCAGGTGCATGCAGGGGAGTCTGTCTATCTCTCCTCTTCTCATCAGAAAAAAAAAAAAAAAAGAAGATTCAGTGACTGGAAAGACTGGTAGAATCATATCTTTCTTATTGAGAAGGTCATATTTTGTTTTGTTTTGTTTTTTTAGTTATATCTCTAAGCATCCAGAAAACTAATTGGAATTTGAAGTTGAAGCTTAGGAATAATTTGACCATAATTGCTAACATACATATAAGAATATCTTTATTCTTTTTCTTTTATTCTGTTTTCCTAATCTTTTTAAAAGCCATCTGAAATTATTTCTGAATATCTGTAATATTTGTAAGTAGTAAAATATCTCCAAGTGTTCAGACTGCTGTAAGAAAGAGCAGCACACTATAAAACTCCTTTCCTCATTGGTATAGTTTGAGACATGCACAGAAACATATTGATGGATTGATTAGAATCTTGGTGCTCAAGGTCAGACTGTAGGAACCAATCAGATTTGTCTGCTCTTAAACTTCACTGTCTGTGAATGGTATGGATACTAACGAAAGGACAATGATATGTTGTTAGGTAATAAACACTTTCTTCTCTTCTCTTCTTATTGATTGCATCCAAAAGAATAAAAACTTATCATTCTACTCTTTCTTTATTCTTTTTTGCTTACTATCACCATTCATGATGAGAAATTTTTAGCTTAAATCCAGACCCGTAATTAGGCCCCTTAAAATTTAGGCCCATAAATAGGGGCTTCCTACCTGGGAGTAAGAATGGCTCCACATAGCTTTCTATCAGGCAGTATGCAGAAAGGCAAATGCCGTGAACTTGGAGGCAGAAGACTTGTGTTCACGTCCATTCTCTCTTAGCTTTATGTCTTTGGAGAAATAACTTTATTCCAGAAACCTCAGTTATTTGATCTTGAAATGAGTTTACAAATGCAGATTCAGCTCAATACAATATAAATGTAAGCTCCAGTCTATATCTGGGCGAGAGGGTCTCTGCTCCTTGTAAAAACAAGTCCTTCACCAAGGCTAAAAGGTATGATAGAAACATCAGCTCAGTACTCTGACAGAGAAATGGAAATTGACCAAGATGAAAACATCCCTTTCCACCAAGTCACGGACCCAGTCCTGTGCTGGATGGAGGCTGCTTGCTGGACTGCTTTCTCAGGGACTTCCCCTGGCCACTGCACTGCAGTTTCTCCCTTCCTATTTCTCTCTCCTGCAGTTCTATTCTGTATTTCCTTAGTCAAAACATTAGGCAGACATCTGACACTGTGGAAAACTTAATAAATATTACATCAATCAATACAGTAATTAATCAGAAACAACTGCCAAAGAAATTCAGCATCACGAACATTTGCCTGTATTTTCCCATTCCCTCATTTTTACCCAAGGAACAGAGAGAGGTCTGAGAGAAAGATTGCCAATTTGCTGTCTATTCTGATTTGTGATGAATGTCAGTGGTGTTGGGTCTAGTTCCTAGCTAATACATCAAACATATTTGTTGGTTTTCTACTACTATGTACTGTACCATGGGAAAGTATTAGTGACTAAGTTAAAAATATGAGGAAATAAATATTAGAGTTGGAGAAAGTTAGAGGAACATAAGTATATATATATTTGAGCTAGAAGAAGGTGAAGAACAAGAAAGAGAGAAAAACAGAGAAGCAGGGGAAGGAGGAGAGAAAGAGAAACATCAATTCTTTGTTCCACTTCGTTGTGCCATTAAAGTATGATTTTGAAAGACCTTAAGGTAAGCCCTGTCCAGGTGACTCAGTAGATTGACCCGGCAGGTCAGAGATCATGGGTTCAAACCCTGGTCAGGGCACATATGAGAAACAATCAATAAGGACAAAATTAATTAGAACAATTAAGTGAAGCAATGAGTTGATGCTCCTCTCTCTCCCTTTTTCTCTCTCCCTCCCTTTCTTTCTAGTTGTCTCTTAAAGCAGTGGAAAAATTTAAAGAAAAAGTGTAAAGGCCTCAAGGTGTAAGTAAACACACATATCAAAGGTATTCACTGCCAGGGAGGTATGAGCATGCTTTTAATATAAATAAAAATGCACAAACACTTCTTGTTTTTAAATTTTCTTTCATTTCAATAAATTTCCATATCAATCCCAAGCCTTCCCAGAGTGGTTATCCAATAATTATGATTTTGTGATACAAACTGTTCTTGCCAGTATATAGAACAATAACCGTAATGTCCAGATGCCTCTCTGAAACACACACCTCACAGAGCTGCCAGGGGAATAGTATTCATTCCCTATCAGAGCACTTAATTATTTCTGTTGAGCTTTGAAGCAACATTTGCTGTTATTAAAAATCAGAAGGCTTGGCCCTGCACGGTTGGCTCAGTGGTAGAGTGTCAGCTTGGCGTGTGGTTGTCCCGGGTTCAATTCCCAGACAGAACACACAGGAGAAGTGCCCATCTGCTTCTCTACCCTTCCCCCTTTCCTTCCTCTATATCTCTCTCTTCCCCTCCTGCAGCCAAGACTCCACTGGAGCAGAGTTGGCTCATGCACTGGGGATGGCTTCATGGCCTCTACCTCAGGTGCTAGAATGGCTCTGGTTGCAACGGAGCAACACCCCAGATGGGCAGAGCATCACCCCCTAATGGGCATGCCGGGTGAATCCCAGTCAGGTACATGTGGAAATCTGTCTTTCTGTCTCCTCACTTCTCATTTGAGAAAAATACAAACAAACAAACAAAATCAGAAGGCCAGGACTGACATGTCAAGGTCTCTTTTCTCACATTTTTCACCTTAGTCTCAAAAGTTTTATCTCCAGCACACTTGCACTTTCTCTACATTTCTTCATTCTTAGATCAAGTCATTAGCATGATAACTTACATCCAGGTTTGTTATAAAGCAGGCTATAGAACAGCAAGGCACGGATATGATCTCCAACTTGAAATGTCATCACTCCTTAAATTCAAATGCTTGTGCTTGCTATTCTCACTACGTACAATGTCTAAGAATGCCACCAAAAATAGGTGCCAGGTTCATAACAATATTCAAGAATGAAAATTGTGCTTCCAGATGCCAAGTATTTATAAAAGTGAGGCTGTCTGCCTCCCCCAGGGGATAGAGCTTATCACATAGATGCACCGCTAACAGCTCCATGGAGCTCTGGTGGATCTAAAGGAAGAGAAGCTATTTAACCCAAAGGCACAAGAGGAGCTAGTTTCCAGGCTTAGAACCATGATGTAAAATCTAAACTAAACTGTCTCCAACACATGCGATTTAGATGCAAAGACTTGGGGATTTAAGGGGGAAAAGGAGGAAAAGAAAAAAGAGAACCTCCTTATCCCTGACTAAGTCTGAGTGCAGGGCTCAGTACATCTTACTTTATGAGGCCTTTTCCAAGGAGAGTTTAATGTTGCTGTTTTATGTGTTTTCATTAATATTTTTCATTTCTGTACATGAATCTTGCGGTATTTCCATGAAGGGAGCAATTTTGGACATGGGAGAGGAAGAATATGACATTTTTGTTCTCGCTGCTCCCGGAAGTTCTACACACCACGAAGATATTCTCCTGTCATAATGAACTATAACCTTTGCACCCAGACTTTTAGTGTCCGTAAGTTTTTCTAAATTGAGTGCAAGTTTTCAACACACTTGTCTAATTTCTTTTGTATATTGGAGTCTTTTGAGTCTACATGCAGTTCTACATGCTCCACTGTAAAGATTGGAGAGAAAAACATAAATATACAGCCAAAATTTGATGTGGAGATAGATGTCTGCTACTCAGCAGAGGAAAACGCTATTAATCATTTGAAAAAAAATAGCTTGATAAAACTTAAACTGGAGTTGGCAAACTACAGCCTACCAACCAAATTTGGCCCTTGTCAGTTTCTGTAAATAAAGTTTTATTGGCACCCAGCCACATTCATGTGTTTTCACATTGTCTAGCATTTGCAGAAAAGTTTATTGCCACCTGATTTAAAATGTGCAATATACTAGGTATCTGTACGTTACAATTTTATTTTCTCCCATGTTTTATTGTGCTTTGAATTCTTTTTCTTTGAAATGAGTAATATGAACTTTGGAAACAAAAGAACATAAGAATTTTGCGGTTTAAATTTTCAGATATTTTTGGCATGCCTTCCAAATGACAACATCCTCTGAATTCTGTCAAACAGCACCTTATTAACTGAAATACTGTCGGGTTTCAATACAATAGCATAACAACTGGAGGCTGCCATTCGAAACAGAATTTGCAAACAGGATTTATATGTTGGGGTTACTGCATCAATTTTTCAAAATACTATTCAATTTCACCCATTACAGAATATGCCACATTCCTTATTAAAAATGTAACTGCCACTTATTTCTCCTGACCTTTTACTACAGGATTTCCGTCTCTGCCACAATGGTTTATTGTCCATAGTCAACTCAGCACATCAATCCTCCATCAATTACAGGAGGAGAGAAGATTCTAAAGACTTCCTCTCTGGCTCCAGCCAGCCCTGCATGCAAATTGTCCAGGGAAGACAGCTGCATGCTGTATTTCTAAAAATACATTTTTGAAGGTGATAAATCTTACTAACAACCTTTAGACTCAGAAAGTTTTCCTTAGTCCTGATCTTTTACTAAAGTTGAATTCTATTCCCTCTTCTAAGACAGCAGAGGTGAGGAACACAGAATTCCTTCATTTTAAACATGCTTCTGTGGTAATATTTCAAAAGTTGTGATTTTGATTAGTCCAGCCATGCCTCCACTTATCGGAAATGGTTGCTTTCCATTTTTCTTATTCTTGAGATGCCAAGAGATCCTGGTGTCCCCACGTTAGGAATCTCCTACATTTAAATTGTATTTATTTTTTTTAAATGTGTTTCTTTCCTTTAGAGCATTAACACTAACATTCGCGTATTTTGGCATAGTCACTGAAAAGTGTTTCTCATTTCAGTCCTTCCAGTGATCTATAAGGTAATTTCTACCATTATCCCGTTTTCAATGGAAGAAGCCTAGGCTTAGGGAAATGGTCCTTTACCCAGAACCACACAGCTATCGCGCGAGGAGGTCAGGAAGCAATCAGAGATCCAGCGGACTGCAGAGATGGGGCCTCTGTCCGCTGCGCTCTCGGCAGAGGGGAGGGCAGGGGTGGGGTTTCTTGCCCCTTGGTTTCTTCAGGAGCCAGCACACGTTCTCCCATGTAGGAGAGCCTCGCTGAAATGTATGTCGAATAAATAAATGGCTGAATAGATTTTAAACAAGGGGTTTAAAAGCTATGTAGAAATGTAGCTTTATCTTTAGCAGTTGTTGTCATGGTTTAGCTGTGAGTAAGCCAGCCTCACCACTTCACAGTTTATTTGAACAAAGTCAGATATTTGCAGTCAAATGCTCTACCACTGAGCTATACCCCCTAAAAGTCAGATATTTGAAGAAAATAAAAAGTTAGAAAGTGAATACTTACACTGACAAATTAAATAATGTTAGGGAACACATAAATATGCCATTTGGAAGAACAAAAGGGGAAAATAAATAACTCCAAAATGTGTAATCTTGAAATGAGTTTCCTTTAAGTAATTTTCAAATGTCTTCCCTTATGATTAGGGCCTTTTTGTCCCCTATTATTAGGTCACTAATTCCGGATATACGCCCATGTTTAAATTTGTTTATCTCATTCATTCCTATCTGGAGCTGTTGCTTTCTAGAAATAAAAGAATTCAAGCCTGACCTGTGGTGGCGCAGTGGATAAAGCGTCGACCTGGAAATGCTGAGGTCGCAGGTTCGAAACCCTGGGCTTGCCTGGTCGAGGCACATATGGGAGTTGATGCTTCCTGCTCCTCCCCCCTTCTCTCTCTGTCTCTCTCTTCTCTCTGTCTCTCTCTTTTCTAAAATGAATAAATAAAATTTTTAAAAAATTAAAAAAAAAAAAAAAGAATTCAAGATGCAATTAGCTCTTTGGGAATCCCAGTCCCACAGGCATTTTGAATGAATTCTATCTCCCAAGTGTCCTCTGAATAAAAGGGTCAGTTATATTCCCCACACTGTGATTTCATTTTAAATTAAGCAAAAATACATTTAACTGATAGGATGGGTTGACTCTTTTCTACATCTTAAAATTAGTTAGAAACTAGTAGCTTCACTGTATTAACTATATATTATCTGTAAGAAAGCTTATTATGAACTTCTCTAGTAACTCCTAGTTTCCTTCCATGGTATGCTTCCAAACTTACCGATATTATAAATATATTGAAACAGCTTTTTCCATTGTTCTTCTGACTTTTAAAGGTCTGGCACCGTATTTAATAATACATATCTTAACATGCAGCATTGCGTCTGGTTTACGATACAAACTTGTCAACTTTCAAATGAAATAAAATGAGGTTTCCCAAGGAAGACATCTTTGAAACATAATAAAATGGAGGCCTGCTTGTATTAAATGCCCATCATTTGGGTATTAAAGTAAGAGGCTAATTAAGAAGCTGGAGTAGCTCAGGTAACATTGCTAACTTCCGAAGAAAACATCATGAAGGGGAAAAAAAGTGTGGAAGCTCCAAACAGCTCCCAAGGCACCCCTGCCAGAAACCGAATATTGCTTGGGGTGTCTGGGACTCATCGTCAGAGCTCGAATATTGGGTTGCCTGGCCCGTGGGCCCCATCACCAGAATGTTTTTCTTCTCTTTTGTTCTTATGAGATGAGGGAAGACTTTAATAAATGAATCCAAAATGAGATTTTGTTTATTAGAACTCGCCTGCTCTTCCTTTCTTGCTTGCTCTGATGACTATATCTTTTTCAATAGAACAGGCTCGTGACAAATCACAGCAGGTCAGTTTTCAGTTGGGAAATTCAATTGTTGTCAATCTGTGTACCCTGAGAAACTCCCCCCTGGATAAAGAACTAAGTTATCAGTTAGAGATTCATATTGCTTGATAACTGCAGTGGTTGCATGCAGACTTTTTCCATTACCTTTCACCTTTGTCTCCAGCTACTCTCAGTGAGGCTAACCTGAAACAACAAAGCCTGACCAAAGGCAAAATGGGAGGTCTGGTAGTTGTGACTGTTTATATCGTATGGAGTCAACCCCTCAAACAGTGTCGATTAAAATATAAAGCTCTCTGCAATCACTGAGCATTATAAGTTCTCATTTGAGTCCCACAATCCATGAAACTTGGTTGAACTGAGCATACACTGTGTCATATCTAAAGTATATTGTCTCATTAAGTTCTAAAAAACCAGGCATTCTGGTAAGAAAGTTTGCCACTTTCGGGGCCCAGAAATGAAAGTTCGAAGAGCAATGTTACCAGGAAAAGTGTTCATGAACTGCTTGGGAACACTGTTGTAGGAGCTGTGACTTCCAGAGGATTTACGTAGCTTCAAAGGTAGTAGGAGAACCCACGATGAGCTTGAGACAGGCACTAGGACAATTGGTGCAATAAATTGGCAAGTGGGGAAACAGAACCGAATGAGAAATCTGTATCATCAAGCGGCTGCCGAAATGTCATCTCTTTTCTAGAAACTGCCATTCAAAAGGTGGACCTTCCTTTCCATGACTACTTCCTGAGATCTAGGGAAAGTATTTTTTAGAAAGGTCAAAATATTTCGCATGGAAAATGAACAATATGAATGAGTGACAGAAGCATGACAATATTGAACATGTAGAATGGCCGATTTTGCTTAAAACAGTTTCAAAATATTTGTCCAAGGCAACCTAGCTTCCCCCTGTGTTATCAAAATGGGGAGCAATCAAGTTGGCAAACAATACTCTCTGCACAGCTTCCCTCGGAGCTGCGGAGGGTGGCTTCTGTGATTTAGTGTGCCTTTCCCCTCCTAGGTGCCAGGGACGAGGTTTTGCAATATTACCTCGAGGATTTAGCATCTCGGCTCGGCTGTTTCTGACTCTCTAAAACGAGGAAGATAAATTATTTAACATCCAGGAAGCACCAGCTGTGCCGTCTCCTAAATGATGAGCTTTCCCCACCGAGGGGATTTGCCATGGAAATAGGTTTCTAATCTAAAAGGGACTACAATTTTGACAAGTGAACAAGACTAGAGGGCAGCTCCTCAATGGAGAAGAGATATCCGTGGGCATTTCTCAGTGGAGAGCACTGGGCATCCTAGAAACGCTATAGAGACCGCAGCCCGGCGCCCTGCCAAGTGGACCGAGTGCTCCTGACACGAAAGGCACACACTTCAAGGCCACTAAAACAGAGCGCTTAGGGCATGCACTAGGAGGGGCCGAGGTTAGGTACAAAGACGATTATCCTCAGGAGGCAGGATGCTGCTGAACACCCTGCGATGAACAGGCCAGCTTCGCACAACAAAAAATTAGCAGGCGCAAAATGTCAACAGCGCTGAAGTTAAGAAACCCTGACGTAGAGAATTTACAAATACTCTTGAGTTCTCCTAAATTTGGCATACTTGGGGAATCTAATAAATAACTGTTTTTAAGAGGGCTTTCTATGACTTTAATTAGCTCACCTGAGCCAGTTCTAGAAAATCATCCCATGTGTTTAATAAAAATAAAAACGCTGATTTACCATGCACGTGGGAAGACTCTAAGACTGGCTCTTCTTTTGTCTCCACTGTTCTTTTCCTGCTGATTCCAACTCTTGTTTTGGCAACTACCTCAAATCCTACTTCATCCTAACAGCCTTAGGGAAAGATAACAGGTGATCTGTGGTTCTTCTGAACTCCTTTCTGTGGACAGCACCGTCTGCATCCGCCACTGGGCACTTCCTGCCTTATCCACTCACTGCACGTATGTACACGTCAACTGAGCTGTAAATGTCTTGCTGGTCAGGAGGCTATTTCACAGGGCTTCAGAAAGACACAATCAATTACTATCTCGCACATAATGAGAACTCTATAAATGTTTGTTCATCATATCTTCATATATTCTGGGCATCCTCAGAATGGTGGTTATTAAATAACATTAGAAGGCCTTTGGCTGCGAGATTTCTCTGGTCTAAATTTGGAATAGGAAGAGGTCGTTTTAAAATGACATCAAATATGTTTCTGTTTACAAAGGTTCCTATTCTACAAAGCCAGCATATGGACTTTGATTTCTGGCCTTTGTAACAACTGGGTATCAACATGACTTATTAGAAAAAGAAGAATTATTTCGGGTCATTTTGCATTGTTAATGGGAAAAAAAGAGAAATAATGGAATATTATAATAAAGAGAAATAGTTTTATAATAGAGAAGTGTCATTATATTAGTCAGGTTTATTAAGGCTTTAGAAGAGTATTCCAAGAAAAGAGACAGAAATTTGATGAATTAAATGAGGTGCACATAAATTATACTTAATAAAACTGCTTAAATTGCTTTGGAAAAAATGCTCTAAGGAATATACTTTTATTAGTTCTGGGTAAGGATGAACTTGATGATACCACTGTATCCTTTCCACTTTTAATCTTGAGTTTCCTATGAAAGCCATCAGGAATAACTTTAGAAATATTACATGCAACCAAACTAAAGATTGGAGGACCTGTGTGGTCAATGTGTGGTTAGTGGTTTCGGAGTAAAATGTAGGCACTGTAATAAGCATACTGGCTTCACTCCAGCCCAAGTGGGCTTGGACAAGTTACTTAACCATCTGGGCCTGAGTTTCCCCATTGAAAAAACAAAGATAGCATAAAATAGTGCGTCACTGGCTTATTGGTGAGGACCAGATGAGTCCCTGTTCCCAATAACACAGAAGCCTCAGTCCTGTCAGTGCACGTCACCATATGTGGCAGAACTCCCAGGCGTCCACATCAGACAAGCCTTCATCTGTCTTGCCTCCAAAAGAATTAGAAGACTTCTTAGCTTGCTGACTTATAATGTCTAAATTAAAACAAACAACAACAACAACAACAAAACCCAAGAGGATTGAAATAATTACTGAGATAAGAAAAGCAAAATAAAAGTGTTGCTGTCAGGCAGTCAGATAAAAATAACTAGATTTTCTATTCACGATGACTGAATACACTGGGCAATCATTTAATGCTGGGTTTCACTTTGCTAGTACAGATAATACTCATGAAAAAAAAGAAAAAAAGCACAGTTTTATTTTATGTTTCTGAACTTAGAGGCTTAGGGTCCTACAATTTGTACATAAACATTAGCGCTCAGAAGCATACATCAAACATCCTTTTGATCGCTAAACATGTAAGATACCTTTTCTTGAATATATGTACACATCTTGTTCTAGATAGATTTATTGTGATCTTTTGTTAAAGGTATAAACTGATTTGTTTAATGAGAATAAAAAAAGATGATTTATCACCCAAATGGGCACTAAATCAGAGACGTTTCTTAAACCAGACATTACCCAAAACAAAAGTAGGAAGAAAAGCTTTATTCTTTGTCCTTGTTAAAAATGCTCAGCCTCATAGCTGTGGCTGCTTCACAATTTATAAAAGATGTTGTATCATTGTATATATGCTTATTTTTTTGCTGGTTAAATAATCCCACAATTATCTTAACAGTTCCTGTACACTAGGGAAGAAAGGCTTGAGGGTAGGATCATTTTTGGGATCGTGGAAAGTTCCACTATCCAACAATTTTCTAGCCAGGTCTTGTGGGTGATTTATAACCTCATAATTTTTCATCTTGATATTTCTTGGTCCATACCCATAAAATTTTCCTGCTTTGTGTTCATTTTTTAAGTCTATAGCATTATTGGGATTTTATGCTGACTTCATAACCTTCAGAGTAATTGATCATAGCAAAATATTTCTCTGCTTAGGGAGAGCAGCTCTCCACTGACCTCAATTTTAATGAATACATTTTGAAAAAGAAAACATTTATTTCCAACTAAAATCAATGTCTCTGAAAGACTTCTCCCACCAATAAAGAGTGTTTGTTTTGTTATGGAGTCCTGAGAAGGCTGAATTAGATGTAGCACCAATTTTATATTATTC
Source organism: Saccopteryx bilineata (assembly GCF_036850765.1). Lineage (NCBI taxonomy): Eukaryota > Metazoa > Chordata > Mammalia > Chiroptera > Emballonuridae > Saccopteryx > Saccopteryx bilineata. Next base: position 26,143,362 of record NC_089490.1, on the reverse strand, counting down.
AGAGTCCTAAATTATTTTAAACTAACCTTTAAGATTCAAGCTACCCTCCTGGACTACCTTTTCATTTTCATGTCTTCCTCACTAGACTGCAGGTTTTCAAAAAGGAAGATCTGTAACTAATCTCTCTAACTCTAGTGCCTTGCCCAGTGTCTCTAACAATGTAAACATAGAATCCATCTGCTGGGTACAGTTATTCACTTGAGATAAGACAAATACATGGAGGAGAAGGTTTGGAGCATGGAAAACTCTTGTATATTTTTATAAAGAATACAACATATGTGTTTAAGATTCAGGTGACACATCAATTTCCCCAGCTTAAAAGTTTGCTAAAAGCACAAAGGCTGTGAGGTGGAGAACGAGGTCTCTGTGTGAGAGATTATTCAGCCAGAGAGGAGAAGGCCAGGAGAACATAATGACCATTTCCAAAGTCACAGGTAGAAGATGAGTCAAAAATGACAGCAATGACCAAGGTTCTCTTTCATTGACGGAAGAACAAACAGAATAGATTTAACGAATAATTTTCTTCTGGAGAGACACTAATCAGTGAGTAAATTATTGCAGTACTTTGTATATAACAGGGCTTTCTAAAGTTTGCAGATCAGATGACCTTCCAAAATCTCTCTCGATAAAGCCTTCGGAAAATATATACACCTAATAGGATGCTTCTATCAAACTCATTTAAGGTATGTCACAACTACTTAATATTTTTTAAAACAGTAAATAAAAGAGGAGTCAATTTCCTATTTAATATGGCTCTGCAAAATATAAGGAGAGTAGAGATTCAACTTTGTAAAATGTTTTTTACTTTTTTGCCAAAGATAACGTTTCACTATAAAGATGGTAATGGGGAGTGAAATTAGTGGCTTTCTTTTTGTTTTTTTGTTTTTGTTTTTGTTTTCTCTTTCCTTTGCATTTTTCTGAAGCTGGAAACGGAGAGGCAGTCAGACAGACTCCCGCATGCGCCCGACCGGGATCCACCCGGCACGCCCACCAGGGGGCGATGCTCTGCCCCTCCGGGGCGTCGCTCTGTCGCGACCAAAGCCACTCTAGCGCCTGGGGCAGAGGCCAAGGAGCCATCCGCAGCGCCCGAGCCATCTTTTGCTCCAATAGAGCCTCAGCTGCAGGAGGGGAAGAGAGAGACAAAGAGGAAGGAGAAGGGGAAGGGTGGAGAAGCAGATGGGTGCCTCTCCTGTGTGCCCTGGCCGGGAATCGAACCCGGGACTTCCGCATGCCAGGCCGACGCTCTACCACTGAGCCAACCAGCCAGGGCCAGTGGCTTTCTTTTTGTAACATCCTCTTTCCAGTTACCAATGGCCGGTGGTGCACATCGCACCATTAGGATTGACGAGGAGCACGTCCATTCACCTCACTATATCAAGTGATTTATAATTGCCATTAAAAAATAATAAGAGAGTGAGCATAAGATTTCTTAACCCACTGGGATGGTAATGGAAAAGTTTTCTACTGACCCATGAAGGGCACTCAGATTGTTATGGCTCCTAAGGTAGCTGAAATTACTTTAAATATTTATTGTACTTTAATGAACATACTTTTCCTTTAATTAAACATTGTTTAATATGGATTGACTTGCCACACTGATCTAGGGAAGCCAGGATCCATATATGAATGAATTAAAAGTCACAAACTAGCTAAAATTACTACTTAACCTTTCCTGAACTCATTATCTTTGGAAAAGTTTCATATTATTTTTACAGGTGAAAAGGCGGAAGGTGTGGGCATTGGTTGAAGAGTGAGTAAATTCTGGCTAAAGCTAAAACTGGGAGTATTTTTAAATTCTTTAACGTTCTTTTAATATTCACAACGTGATCATTAAAAAGCCATTCATTCAACACATATTTCTTTATCTCCTATGTGCTTCTCAAAAGGACGGGCTAGCAAAAGATAGCATTAACAAATTGGTTACAAATTAGCAAACACTGGCCACCTCAACCTCTGAAGGAATTTAGGTTATCCTGATGGAAATCAAAGAGCTACAACAATTTAATAAAAATTAAGTCTATTTCAAGTCCTCGTATTATACATACTTTTCGGAGTTATCATGAATTATTACCTTTGGCTCTATCACCATAATAATATTTACTATGTGCCGAACATTTTCTTTATTAATCTCCTTGCAGAAATGTGTTAGTAAGGATGCCTTTTAAAGTGTCAAGGGATATATCTTCCCAATGACTAGCAATCTAGGACATCTTTGAAGCATAGCGAATTGATGAAGACATCATATTTCTAGGCAGTCAGAACCAGATTAGGGAATTACAGAAAAGGGTGAGGTTGTTCATCTCAGCTACAGAGTTCCCATGGAGGCAGTTTACCTGGTGGGGCAACGGCAAGTGTTCGCCTCAGGGCAAATACTCCCTTCTCTGAGACCCCAGACTGAGCCTGCAGCTGAGACTCAGAAAAAGCAGATTATTCCCTTATCCTCTCAACCTACACAGTGCAAAGGAGCTACATGGGATGGGGGAAGCTCTTTCTGGTCTAAGATCCAAGGTCAGACGTCCAGGTTCTAAGGTCCAAGGTGTTTCTCGATCAGGTTATCCACTTAAATCATACAAAAAGCTTTTAAAAATACCAATGCTCGGGCCCTTTCCTTGGAAACGATGTTTCAATTGGTCTAGGAAGGGGCCCCAAGCATCACATAATTGTAAAGTTCTTGAAGTGTTTCTTCTGGGAATCACTGAGCTATATAGCAAGTGAAAAGCAGGGAAAATTACTTTGTAGTAGAATAAGCCGCAAAGTAGTTTTAGGAGCTGAATCTTGGATGTGGTTGTTAACAAAGCAATTTACAGCAGTTGAGAGTGGGTCTAAAAATAAATCGGGTCCTTCTAATTTCTATCCAAGCTCTTTCTTGGGACACCTGCTTCTCTGGAACTTGTTGACCTATATTTGTATCTTGATTTCATAAGTGCACATACTTATGAAAGTGACATTTTAGATCACATAAAAGACTTTTTTCTTTTCCTATGGCTTCTGTGGACCAGCCAGAATATTTTCTTTCTTCCTTATGCCTGTTGAAGATTATGAAAACCAGCCCCTTAAGCACTGCCCCAGAAGTACTCCAAAGATAACAATAGATGAACAGTTAAGTAAACTATGTGACAGTCACTTACTTTTATCATGGAATAAAATGATAATTATGAAAAAGCTTATGAACATATAAAAACAAACAGGATCAAAAAAGACATCCACTGTGTATTTTACAGTGAAAGATAAAAATAAATTGTTACAGTTTGGCGTTGGGGTTGTAAGTGATTTTTCAGTTGGCTTTCTAATCTTTCCTTGGTTATGATGCAGGATTTATAATAAAAGTAGCTACAATTCATTAAGAAACTACAAAGTGCCAGAAATTTTAAAAATGAGCAGACTGGATAATAATAATATTATTTTTTAACAAATAAAAGACAGGGACAAATGCATTAAGTAACATATCTGAAGTCACACAGACAGTAAATGAAGAAATTAAATTCAAACATAGGTTGTTTCTTTTTCAGTATCCTCTTAGTTATTATTTACAAATTTTAAAAGAGGGACTCAATGTGTAAGCAGTTCCCCTATCTCAATTCATTCAGAAATAAGACCTGCTACAATAAAAACATTTGTTGCTTTAGTCCAAATGGGCCAGATTGTTCATGCTTATAATTTTAACATCATCAATAAGGTTTCAGGATCCTAAACTGAGGAAAAGATAAGTGAGGATCTTTTAACAATTTAGTTATCAATTACCAAAAATATTCTTCAATCAAGAAGAAGACAAATAGAATCACATCAGTTTATAAACAATTGCTGAGATAAGTTAACTAAATTATCAATTTGAACACTGTTTAGTAAGAGACATGCTGATAAGATATGGTTAGTTAATTTAAAAAAAAAAAGTCTCACGTTTTTCAGTCCAGAAAAAAATTCAATTCCTTGAAAATTATTCCCCAAGGTAAAAATGGTTAAAAAGATGATATAAAAATAAAAGTCAGGTTGCTAAGCCAGTTTGATGTGCTATTCCCTTAGAGAGGCATGCTCTACCTATGAAAAGGGGTCAGAAACTAGTTCAGACCCTGGGCTTCTCGCTCCCCTGGGTGCTGAGGTGGGCTGCGTGTCTGTCTCCAGGGGCACTTGCGGGTGCCCCACTAGCCCTGTCCTCATGCTCCATTGCTCAGCTCTGCCTCCCACCCACCCAGGAGTCGGCCTGATGGAGGTCATTCCCCAAATTGGCTTGTGCAGGAAGCCCTGCTTCCTAGGAAAAGAGAAATGACAAATTTAACTGTTCCCACACTTCTTTAAGCTAAAAGTACGATTCCTGCCCTTAAAAGCTTTATAATCTTGAATGGAAATAAGACGGGTGCTAAATAGCACATCCACTTTATTAGCGCTGTCCTACAAATAGTTCATAGCATGCTGCATCTTTGTTTTTAATGCAACATTTCATGCATGAAAAGGGTAATAACCTGATCTGTCTACCGGTTCAGATTCTGGCTTGCCACTATTTCCACTGTTCTGCACCCGCTGTCTCTTCTCTTCTTCTCCTTCTGTCTTATTAAAGGAGAGCAAGAGTTCTCTTCTTCATTACCCAATTCCCTAGGATTTTTAAAACATTTTTAAAATTTTTATTTGTTTATTTTAGTGAAAGAGGGAGGAAGAGAGAGAGACCAAACACTGATCCGTTACCACATGTGCCTGGACCAGGGATCGAACCAGCAACCTCTGAGCTTCAGGCGGATGCTCCAACCAACCGAGCTATCCAGCCAAGGCTCAATTCCTTATATTTTAAGAAACTAATTTTAATCTCTACTGTTGCATCAATAAAAATGATAAAATCATTTCCTCTACATTTCTTAACCCTTAGCAGTTCTGCTTATGAAATTCTCAATCCTACTATATTCAAATGGCCAAAATGGGCAGTTAAATAAATAACCTTCTTTCCAATCTAATGATTTTTAAAAATCTAAATAATGATAGTTCCTTCATTACAAAAGAAAAAAAAAATTCTGGACCCATAGTGTTGACCTAAATTGTTCTATTTATAAAAAATGGTTGTCTTAGGCCAGGGGTCCCCAAACTTTTTACACAGGGGTCCAGTTCACTGTCCCTCAGACTGTTGGAGGGCCGGACTATAAAAAACACTATGAACAAATCCCTATGCACACTGCACATATCTTATCTTAAAGTAAAAAAACAAAATGGGAACAAATACAATATTTAAAATAAAGAACAAGTAAATTTAAATCAACAAACTGACCAGTATTTCATTGGGAACTATGGGCCTGCTTTTGGCTAATGAGATGGTCAATGTGCTCCTCTCACTGACCACCAATGAAAGAGGTGCCCCTTCCGGAAGTGCGGCGGGGGCCAGATAAATGGCCTCAGGGGGCCGCATGCAGCCCGCGGGCCGTAGTTTGGGGACCCCTGTCTGAGGCCCTGGCTGGGTGACTCAGTGGATAAACGTCATCCCAGCGCACTGAGGTCAGGGGTTCGATTTCCAGTCCGGGCACATACAAGAAACAATCAGTGAGTGCACAACTAAGTGGAGCAACTAAGTGGAATAGCGAGTTGATGCTTCCTTCTCTCCTTTTCTCTTTCTTTCTCTCTCTTTCTGTCTCAAATCAATGAAAAAAAAAATTTAAATGGATGTTTTAGTATAGATATGGTCTTGGCTAATATGGGCAGTTTCTTTGAAATATTTTAATTGAGATTTAACTGACATATAACATTGTTTTCAGTGTGCAACACAATGAATTAATAACTGTATATGCTGTGAAATGCTCACTACACTAAGTTTAGTTAACATTCCTCTCTTAAAGGCTTTAAGAGATACAATACAGTGTTGTTACTTAGAGTCACCATGCTGTACATTACGTCCCCCAGGTTCTATTTATCTTATAGTTTAATTTCTTTAAAGTTTTCTGTCTATAAATACTTTTCATCTTCTCATGGATAAGATATAAAAGACATTATTCCTAAATGGAATCTTTATCCAGTGTAGTCTTTGGATAAATTTTTCCATTTATTAATTCAATTTTCATGTTACTAGCAAATCAATACTTGGGACTATTAAAACCATAAATGTAACTTGGGTTTCCTAAGGCCAGAGTATGCAATGAGGGCATAATAAAAGGAACTTAAATTTCGCTTGCTTACATCCCCACTTGAATGAGACAGAGACTCTGGGGCTCTTGCGAATTTCCCCCCATGCATTTCTGGGAGTCCTTAGCATATCTTCTTTGTTTCCCAAGCAGACCTTTCGATCTCCCTTGCCAGCCCCCTGACCGGTGGTCGCTAGTGTTGGTGAGACCTGCAGCGGGTCCCAGGACACTCTGACGTCTGCCCCGAGATCTCAGATGTGATCCTGTGAGCTCTCAGAGTGCTCAGCTGTCAGATGAAGCTGAGTCTGAATTTTATAGATAATGCAATATTTAGGACATACTGACACTAAAAATGTATTCTTTGTCCAAAATTTAAATTTAATTGGGTGCCCTGTACTTTAAAAAAAAAAAATTATTGATTGATTTTTAGCCAGAGAGGAAGGGAGAGAGAGAAAGTGAAACATCGACCTGTTCCTGTATGTGCTTTGACCAGGGATCGAACCAGCAACTTCTGTGCTTCAGGCTGACACTCTAACCAACAGAGCTATCTGGCCAGGGCAGGTGCCTTGTATTTTTATTGGCTGTATCTGGCAGCCCTACCAAGTGCCCACACCATGATTTGTTCCCTGCAGCCTCATCTGAGTTGAAGTCACACGTGTGCTGTGTACAGGCAGGAAAGGTGTTTCTCTCTTTCTTTCCCTCTTCTGGTGGCAAGTTGTCGCGAAGCCCAAAGCTACGTTGCTTGTGTCTCAGGTATCTCAGGACTATTCAGGAAAACACTCTGTCACATCTTTCTGTGGCCATCCCTGTTTCAGGTCTAGGCACAGCCTGAGAATGACAGACTAAGATGGGGTGGGCTTCTTTCCTGCTCCCCTGCACCTTCCCCACGGTGCCCCACAGACCTCCGATTTCCCGGCTAGCTTCTCCCTGGCAGATCAGTGGACGCAATGAAGGCTACTAGCCTACTTGTTTGGTCGGCACATCCAGTTATATTTTAGCAATAACGTGACAAACCTATAATGAAAATTAAATTGTGATTAAGGGAATTGCCTTCATTCAAAGTACCTCCAAAGTGCATGGAAGTGTTCTCTACCTTGGGGAGCACTTAGCAAAGCTTCAGGGGAAAAGTGGCTTTTAAAGTCAGTTTTCAAGAGACATGTGGAGTTTGACAGTGTAAAAGAAATTCCAAGCCAGTGGAAAGTGTAAACGGAGGTAAGAAAACAGGAACGTTCAGGGTGGCTTTACTGGGGTTTGGTTGTAGCCTGAAACTGCAAAATGGCCAAGTGAGATTGGGGGCCTGGCTGAGGAAAGTTGTCAGTGGCCGTGGTCAAGAGTTTGCACTCTGTTCTCCAGACAATGGAAAGCCTTAGGATCTGGTTAGTGGAAAATATAACCAAGAAACGCACATGATCCTATTACACGGGCAAGGTTCCAAGTATGAGAAATTATGTGAGAGAAGTCAGATTATCACATAAATAGAATAAGTAACAAAGACCCAAAGGAAAGACGGTGAGAAAGAAAAGGAAAAGAAATTTGAAAAGGAGGCCTCAGCCTCCATTTTGGCAATCAATATAATCAAAAGAGAAGCTTTAAAAAATCCCCATACCTGTGCCACTTCCAGACTAATTAAATCGGACTCTCGTAGACGAGACCCATGAACAACAGCATTGTTAAAGCTCCCTCCTACCTCAGCCAAGGGGAGCACTCATGTTGTAGAACTGTGGTCCCTATACCGCAGCAGGAGATAGAAGAGTTTGGAGGGCTTGTTGGCCCCACCCCCTGAGTTTCAATAGTCCTGGACTGAGGTCTGAGAATTTACATTTCTAACCACTCGCCAGATGATGGGGCTGCTGTTGGTACAAGGACCACAGTTTGAGAAGGACTGCTCTCAGGACCTGGTAGTTAATTAGATATTACTTTGTACATATCTTGGCTGGGTTGGGGAGCAAGAAGGCATTAATCATGGGTGACTGGCTTCTGAGTACACGACAGAATAGAGATGCCATTAAAAGAGTTACAGAGATGGAAGCAAACAGATGTTTGAATGAGAATATTGAAAGACCAAACAATGAACAAGACGGTTTCATGGGGACAATTATAAATATGGGCATAGTAAGGGCACTGAGCCAGTAAGAAGACGAGGCCCATCAGAGACCTACAAGAAAAAATCAAATGTCACAGAAATGAAGAAGGGAGAAAGTAGTCCAGACTAGCTCCGTCAAGGCTCTAACAGAAATGAAACCTCCGTGATACTTCCAAACCCAGTGAACATCGAAACCAAAGTCCCACCCTTTCCCTATCAGCCCTTTACTGTCCTTACTTAGCAAAGAGACATCACATGCATATTGTTAACCATGGAGGCAGCTCAGACTTTTAGTACAAAAAGCAGAGAGATCTATGCCCCTCATACTGCATTTACTAAAGAAATAGCAACAACTACCATATGATAGATTTTCAGCTGTGAGGGTTGAAGCATAAAGAATTTTTCATCTAATTATGAATTCACAAGAAAGTCAATTAACCAATCTGAATAAGGGCAAGATATGCATGCTTCAGGAGTTAAACCACTAGCATTTCAGAATTGATGATGAACCCTGTGCTGTTCTAAGTGCTGTGTGCACTTCCTACTCAGAGGGCGGTGCATGGACCAGGGGCATCAGAATCACTCACTGATGATTAGGAGTTTGAGAAGCAGTGCTTCAGGTATCATAAAGAGAAGCACTGCTTCAGGTATCATAAACATTTCATCCACTCAATGCTAAGATGTAGGTCTGCGATGAAGGAACTAAATTACGGAGTTAAAATATCTGTGCAAAGTCATAGAGCTAACGGAGCCAAGCAAAGATATAAACCCAGAAAATGTAGATTCATAGACTCTGTTCTAACTGTGTTCCACCAACTCTCAAGGAAGCCTTACCAGAGCCCTTGGCACCCTCACCATCATCGTGCTTTAACATCCATCCACACTGGCTTTTAGTTGATGCATCCAAGGGACCACGTCTTCTCCATTGTACCCTTGCTTCTACCTTCACCCCATGCTTGAGGATTGTTAACTCCTTTCAGCTCAGCTCACAGTCACCTCTTCAGCAAAGTCATTTCTAACATCCCTACGTCTTGGTGTCCTGCCCTCACAGCACCACAAAGTGTTCCTCCAGGATAACCTATAATTATGAATTTTTATTTGTAATTATTTTTTGTATTTTTCTGAAGTTAGAAGTGGGGAGGCAGACAGACACACAGACTCCCGTATGCACCTGACCGGGATCCACCCGGCATGCCCACCGGCTGCTCCATTGGGCCAGGAGCCATTCTAGCACCCGAGGCAGAGGCCATGGAGTTGTCCTCTGTGCCAGGGTCAACTTTGTTCCCATGGAGTCTTGGCTGCAGGAGGGGAAGAGAGAGATAGACAGAAAGGAGAGGAGGAAGGGTGGAGAAGCAGATGGGCACTTCTCCTGTGTGCCCTGACCAGAACCGAACCCAACCCAAGACTTTCACATACCAGGCCGAAGCTCTACCGCTGAGCCAACCTTCCAGCACCACCTGTAATTATGAATTTCCACATGTGATTTTTGTCTTGTTCACTAGGCTCATGCTCCTGGAGAGCAAGCATCACATCTGTTTTGTTTCTTGCTGCCTCGCCACTGCCTAGAACACAGTAGACCCTTAAAATATTTACTCAAACAAACAAATGTGCATATGAATGGCTTCTGAATCTCATGGGTCTCTGGCCCACACCAGCGTGACCCGCTGTGGCAATCAGAAATGAACGTGCTCTCCTTCCATGTCATCAAGAGACCTGGGGAGGTGAGAGAACATCCAAAGGGAAGTGTAATCTTGGAGGCGGAACCCTAATAGCCAGTCAGTCCTCCATCTGCCACGCACACTGGGAGCTGCTTTCAGACCTTCCGCAGCTATGAGAACCCTTTCAACATGTCTCTGCTTTCCCAAACCCAGAGCCTGGACTGTGCCTTCCTTCCGTGGTGACAGCAAAGTTCCGGTGCCCCGGGGCAGCCTCTCCATGTTGGGAGGGTAGCTCTGGAGAGAAAACACTGGCTGTTCTAACACAAACCCTGTAACTGCACGGAGTCCATTCACTTTGAGAGCCGCTCATCAGGTAGTATTCAGAGGCTCTGAATTCCCCCAAATGACAGAGAATAAGCGTTGATTTCAATGAACGGCTCTGCTATAAAAATCCTGTCTAAGGAAAGCATGGATTGCAAGACCAATTTCAAAATACACACCACTGTAATAGTGTGTTTCTTTTCCCCAAATACTCTTTCGGCTCCTATGTATAGCTCCTATACCTACGTTCTCGTTATCGTAGTATTGACAGCAATAGTCTAACTCGGGTTTCAAGTTGCTACTACTGTGAAATAACTGCAGAGAGGCTTGAGAAAAACACTGCTGATTTTTTTTTCTTAAAGTGGTAGATTTCATTTCAACATTTTTGGAAAATTTCGAACAACAGTAATCAGCTGTAAGTTTAACCAGGTGACAGGCCCCATGAGAGATGATAGGGATGAAGGTTTCTCACTAGGGAACAGCTGTTTGGTACTTTTTCAGGTGTTTCCTCAGTGTTCTCTACCACAGGACTCAATGACAGGGCTGTGAGCTCAATCTCTCAGTTCTCATAGGGCGTTTTTGTTCTGAATCAACACGTTACTTTCAACTCAAGCCATGAGTGAGGAAGACTAAGGTCAACCTTTGTTTTAGACCTGGGCTTCTCAAGCTCACTGTCAAGTGCATCCGACTCACCTGGGGAGCCTGCTACAATGCAGATTCTGGTCAGCAGATCTGTGCTGAGGACTGGGGAGTTTTCATTTCTAACAAGCTCCCAGGAGCTGCTGCCGTTGCTGGTCCGTACACAACACTTTGAGAAGCAAGGTCTTAGAAAACGCAACGAAATTAGTTTTTGTGCCTTGTAATGCCACTTGGCATGCTTTTAAGTCAGAAGTATTGCCTAAATGCTTGTGTGGGCCGGGGCTGTGATGAATGTAACTCTGTCTAACTCACACTGGCAGAAACAATCAGAGAAATGAGTCACTCCCATGATTCCATGCTGGGGACTGAGTCAAGGAAAAAATAGACCTGCTGTCCAATCTAGAGCTGTCTCATGCAAATCTAGAGTCTTGGAATTTCCAGATATTCTCTTTAACAGTGTTCACATTGAGCATACCTAGACATGTCTCCATGCATCTGGGACAGCTTTGAACATATGCTGATCAACTTTAAATCTGAATTAAAAGCAACGTGGTCCAATCATTATGTAATAACTAATAGGTTAAAATAAAAAATATTCTGCAAAAAAGAATATGTTTTGAAAAGCACATCCTACCTTGTTTCAGTTATAATAATGTTTAAAGTAGAATAGATTAAGGAAAAAAATGAACATTTGACTTAATTATTGCTTAACATAGCAGAAGAGGCAAAGGAGTGCTTTAGGCAGGAGGTGGGGGTGACCTTAGTCCCTTCTGAACTTCCATCCTGCTGTTCCTCTGTCTCTTCCTTCTCCTCACCCCCTGCCAAGTCCTTGGAAATTTTGGGCCACTGAGGAAACCTCTATTAGCTCAGCTGATGGTAAGGAAATGAGAACAATGGAGAGAACCATTTATGATCCATTTTTTAAACCCTTCCTTAATTTTTGAATTTCAAAAATGGAAAGAAACATAAATACTTACAAAAATTATTTACTTTAGTGTAAGTAAGTTTTTGTTGAAACAAAGGAGCAGGATCTAGGTCCCAATACTAAGCAAGTCTTTTGCCTACTTGGGCACTCTGAAAAATTTAATAAACAAACTTCTCCTGTTACGGTGGCCAGGAAATATGTGTGCAACAATTTAGTTAGGAAACTATGATTAACACCCTTCAACAGCATAGTTCAAATCTAATCAAGAAAATCTAGTTTACTCCAGACAAAACATATTTTAAAATATATCCCTACATATACTGTAATGACACTACCACATGGTGGAATATTACAGAAGAATCCTAGAACTTGAAGCCCAGATTCTGGTCCAATGGCACATAATTGCTCTTTAAAGAACAGGGGTGAGAACTTTAGTCTCCTGATTATTTCTCAATATAGTCCTCATTGTATTATTATATCATCCCATGTTATCTCATCAATTCTTTTTTCCTGATGCCTATTTAAGGTAGAAATACTCCAGCTTGTCTGACACATACGCCCGTGGTTCAGAACCTTGGGTGACATTACATGATTCTCACTTTCAGTTAGCCTGGAGCATCTAGTTTGTTCTAAATTGATGCGATATTACATTAAAAGTGAAATCATTTGCCCGGGAGGAATTTGCTAAACTCTTGTGGCAGGTTCTACATTAGCTACGCAGTGGGGGTTTACCCGAACTGGAGGTTTCCCTCCCGTATTCATGAGTAAGGGAATGGAAGCCTCACCTCATCCTCATTAGGGCTGGTCTCTTGGACTGAGAATGGGGTTGGTGTGAAAGGGTATTTGTGGTCTTTTACATGGATTTCACACGACTTGGGATTTACAGCCCTCGTGCTTTCTTAGTACAAAGGGCTATTATTACCAACAATGGGGAAGGGTGTACTAGAACTAACGTGGTACTGTGGTTAAGAATATGAAGTTCAATACCACACTGACCTGGATTTAAATCCCTGCTTCAAAATGTACTACTTTGGGGACCTTATAGACATCACTTAACCTCTTGGTCTTTAGTTTTCTTACCTCTAAAATGTAAATAGCCCTGGTCAGGTAGCTCCGTTGGTTAGAGCACCGTCCTGATATGTCAAGGTTGTGAGTTCAATTCCCCCATCAGGGCACATACAAAATACAATGAATACATAAATAAATGGAATGACAAATTGGTGTTTCTCTCTCGCTCTCAAAAATCAATCAATAAATACAAATTTAAAATATATTTAAAATGGAAATAAAGACTCCCTCTGGCTCAGAATTGTTAACATGAATGACTTGTTGTGTATAAAACACCAACGTCACTAAAGACACAACCTAAGCATACAGTAAGCTGACCATGTTTTCCCTTATTAAGAGACAGAAATGAAAATGTAAGCCTACATCGAAATAGCAGAGAAGATCCTGTCATGAACGTTGTATGAGCTTTTAGAATAAATTAGGTAGCCTGACCTTTAGTGACACAGTGGATAAAGCATTGGCCTGGCCTGCTGAGGTCACCAGTTCAAAACCCTGGGCTTGCCCGGGTAGGGCACATATGAGAAGCAAATACTACGAGTTGATGCTTCCCGCTCCTCCCACTTTCTCTCTCTCTCTCTTCCTCTCTTCTCTCTAAAATCAATAAATAAATCCTTTTAAAAATAGAATAAATTAGGCAAAGAATTATATGGAAAAACTTTTCTTGGAAATCCCTAACTTCAGTCTTCAGTTTCCACATTGGCTTAAGTTGCCCTTCCATTGAGATCAGAACTAAACAACTAATGGCAACATCTTCCAGCTCTGGAAGATGTATTCCTCGTGTACCCAAAGAAATATTATATTTTGTTAAAAGTCAGGAAGTGTTGATTTGTTCCTATTCTTAAATGTGGTTCATTGAGACACACACACTCCACTTAAAAATGTGTCTACAGGTGTATTATTAATGAAATTTAATGAAAAGAACAGGCTGCCAGGAAATCAAATATGCACCATCCTTTTCTCACCATTCACCATCGACCACATTTGTCTGCTTCTCCTTTATTTAGTTTTTTACTGTGGCCAAAATAAAGACGTGGGGAAATATGGGAATTGTTCCTTTCTTAGAACAAGCCAGATGGAAAAGTGCGGTCATGATGACCTACCTAAGAGGCAACAAAATATTACCTGCAACCACCTGAGCCACTTGGATTACAGTAAAAATATTTCTTGGAGTCCAGAGTAGTCCTTGCTTAACAAATGTCTGTTTCATTTTAATCAAGAGTCTGGTTTCAACATGTTATATATATAACTGAAAAATTCAGTCCGGCCATTTATACGAAATGAATGTTTTAATAGGTGAAAGAAAAAAGGCTCTGAAATTATTGAGGTCAAAGAGTACTCTGTAGAAATTTGGAAAATGTAGAGAATACCTTTAAAATGACAGAATGCCACAGAGGGTTGAGAAGTGATGATGATTTTGCAATATGGCAGTATAAATGTATAAATGAATCAAGAGACTAATCATTGATGTGAATGAATACTATCTATATAGAACTAGGCAAGTTTGGGCTGGAAGAATGTGAGTCCGTACAGAAGGCATATAAGCATGGCCTTTGTGTCTAATTGAAGCTATAATAACAAAAAGACGGTAATGAGAGGCACAGTTTTAGAGTTCCTATTATATAGGTGTGGGGATTTCAGATTTTAGCCTCTATTCTGCACAGGTTTTGAAAATGTGTGTACATTTCATTTCTTCTGTAGTATTATTCTAAGCTGACTGCTGCTTTTTTTCATCCCGGTTTTATCTGAGCGTCTTTTTAGAATCTAATACCAGCAACTTTCTGTGTCCCTGCTCGTCTGGATCATTTTGTCAAGATAATCATGTTTATCAGCAGTTCTAAATCTTCCTGTGCTCAGAACTACTTGGGTGACTTAATAATATTCGGGAGATGCCCTTATGATTGTCACAACTGAAGTTTTGACCACTCCTTCCTGTCAATCAGTGTTTATACATCCTCAAACTATCTCTAAGCACGGACCTACTGGCTTCTTTCATGTCAGGAGGTTGCCAATTCTTACTCACACTATCCAGCCATTGCTATTTATTTTGCATTTTTTTCTTTAACTTCTGACTTTCTGCCGGCCAACAGCATCTTCCAGCACTAAAATTTTCCATATTGTCCTGAGTTGGAAAGATTAGTGATCCAAGATGACAGAGGAAAGCAAAATAAATTAGATAGCCAAAAAAATGTACGTATAAAAAATTTTCCCCAAATCTCAAACTTCAGCATGCAACAGCGGCATAAGAATGCTCATTGAATATCACTGTCACACAGCAATTAAAATTATTTTCAAGTAATATGTAATTCAAACAAAAGGCCATCTCACCTTGCTCTGTGCCAGGGCATTCTTAACCTGAAAGTCACTGGAGATCCTTTGATAGGATTTTAAGTACCCATAGTACTGCACAAATCACATTTTATACTACATTAGCTTATGTGAGACTACATCTGGATGCTTGAGAGTACCCATTGTTCTCAGAAGAGTCTTAAAAGATTCATTTACCCAAACATAGCTTAAGAACATCATTGATGTCATACAGAGGAAGTCAAGCCAATGCATTTGAGGAGACAATGGCATTAGAATATAGCAGAATAAGGTCTTTACAGTTTATAGAGCCAATTTATAATTCTGTTCTATTTATGGTTAAGTGGATGTTGGGAAATAAGTTTGTAAAATGTGATTTTTATGTTTGCTCCCTTTTATTGTTAAAAATGGCCACTGCCAAAGTATGTGATCTGCTAATTACCTTCCTGCTTGAGAAGAGTCATTGTTATGCTAATGTTTGCTGGAGCAGGGGTTTTTATGCCAAGAAAAGTTTGTGAGGAAGAAGGAGAGGAAAAAGAAGTCAAGATTAAAGGGAAGGAGAGAGAAGCCAGTTTATGCAGAGAGTAAGAAGCCATGTTGGCAGACGGGAAACCAGAGGTGACTTAGACTAGTAGGGGCCTGTGATTCTAGGAAAAACTGGAAAAGATTCTCCTGGTTGTGGAACCGGAGAATGTGTGAGTGGGTTTTGGTGCCCTGTGTGTATTTGCCTCACCGGCCAGTTGTGAGACTAGAGTAAAGGAATAGCCCACCATCCTCTGGCTCCGCTGTTTCTTTACCATCTGCCCGAATCTAACATAAATCTGCACCTGCCTGGCAGTGGCGATGGCCATGACTACTGGCCTTACAGTCAAATATTCTTACTACACTGACTTTCATAATCAATTACTCCATTCTTTATGATTAACCACTGAGTCCTTCCAAGATGTAGATTGACCAACCAATCAGGCAAAAAGTTTAGACAAAGCTCCTATTATGGGCCTAGGACAGTGTTGGCTCAATGGTGGACCCAAAGACTTGAGTCCCTACTTACAAGTCACTCTGGGTAGGAACAATGACTTTTACTTCTTTTAAGCCCCATGGGGAAAGACCTTGATTTTTGTGCCTCAAACTCTGTCACATGTGCTTAGAAGCGCACCTAGTAAATCGCAGAAGCATAACCAATGGTTATCATATGTGTGAATTAGAGACCTCAGTGTTCTGTACTATAAACGGCATGATGATATAGTCAGATAAACAAAACGTCCACAGTGGCTGATTGGACAAAGCTCTCACACTTGGACAGTACTGCTGAATAAAGGAAATAAGGGACCCAACTAAAAATGCATAGCAATAACTGCAAACAAGCCTTAATAGAAAAGACAAATTGAAGTTTAAATACAACAGAGTTTTAAACCTTTCTTTACGCCAGACGTCTGGCATAAAAAGAAACTCAGTTGGAAGGCTATAGTTTGAGAAGATCACTCTCCACCACATCCTTTCCTTTAGCAAGCAATAATGCCAATGTCAAAGGGTTCAGGAAACAAAAAGCATGCTGCACTACCACATATGTTGATCATATTTCCTTCAATAAGTGTGAAGCAGACAAGCCCTTACCTAGATTTCAAGCTGATGAAACATCTGTCCAGTTTATCTAAATCTCAGGAGGCTATTCAACTAAACAAGGGACTGCAACCCTGTCAGCCTCAGGATGCATTTAAATAAGGACATGTTAAAAGGAAGCAGGTGATGAGGTTTCCTGAACATAATCCCTAGTTTCTAAGTGCTTTAAACCTTCTTTCAGTTTAGGAGAAAAAGCCTTTTGATCTCAAAAATCCTACGAAAATTATTTTTTGTGTATAGATATTGATTATATCAGATAAATAGAACTATTAGGATTCCCTCCATGTTGACCATCCATTTATCCTTATGGAAGCACACACATACCCCCTCAATGCACATTAGAAGAAAGAAAATTCCTTCTTCTGGGAAACACCTGTCCTGTGAACTCTTGGTTGTGCAGCTGCTGAGCCCGCCCAGGGCTGAGCATACAAATGGTGCAGTGACTCTCCTGGAAGTCACATTTGTCCCGGAAACTTCAGTCACCTGGAGAATGCATGACTCCTTGGCTGCAGCAGGTCAGTCCTGACAGTGTAGGATGTTTCAAAATCTCATTTGAACAATACAGTTTAAATTGAGTGTTTAAACAGCACAACCTATTTAGTGCTGAAATAATCATTCTTTGGAATTTTTGCTGACTCTGGGCATTTTTTTCTTTTCTTTTGCTGTTATACTAATCTTGCCTTGGTTTGGATTTATTTTTTTATTATTATTAGAAGAAGAGAATAGGACTCAGTAAACTAGTATATCAATTAGCTGCACATTCCCATTTTCACACAGAGAAACAATTTCTGCTTCTTTTGCTATGCCAACGCACATACACACAATTCCTGGAATCACAAGTACATTCATACCCACTGCTCTCAGACACATTCATAGCGCACTGAGCCACAAACTCCGCACATGTCCGAATCAAGCCAGGCTGAAGATGCAAAGAGGTGGGTATGGCACCAGGTGGATGTGTCATCAGTAATAAGAAATACATAGAACCCCATAATGAAAAGAAATCCCCCATGTTGTTCAGGAATCCCCCTCCCCCCTTCCATTCACTGATTTATTAACCCTGAACAAAGATGTAATTGCAGGGTCTCAGAAACAACTTTTTTTTTCCTTTATTATTTTTTTTTTTCATTTTTTGGCATTTGTTTTGTTTGGCTTTGAATTTCTCAATATCAAGTCGTACCATTCATTGACAGTTTTCTTCACTCAGTTGCCCATCTTTTCCCCCCCAAAATGAAAGAAGCATCAGCTTCTGAGTCGTTAAGGATGAGACCACTGCATTTTCTTTGCTTGTTTAGGGCAAGAAATGAAGTGCTGCCTCTTTAATTGGCAGAAGCATGCAGGAGGAGCATACCTTTAATTTAGTGTTGGGATACCTCACTTGCACCCTGGCTGTTGTCTTATTGGAGACGGCAGCCTGCCTGAGATCCTCTAGCACTGAAATAATATCATCCAGCACGCATTTCTTATCCTGATTTCTCAACACACACAGATGGGAAAAAGTATAATTATAGCCCTTGTGGTTCACCTTCATTTCCAGCACGGCTCGGTGGGTCTGCAGGATCCCCTCAGCCTGGAGCAAAATATTGTCCCCGGGCGGGGAGAGGAGGATCACCCTGCCATACCTCCCAGGGGTGTGTAAGTCCGAATAGAGCTGGCTTTTGGACTGGTCCAGGGGGAAAAGGCTGCCGGCCAGGCTGCGCTCGATCTTGGCCAGGCTGTGGCTGGGAGCGACCAGGCGCTCCAGGTCGCCCTCGGGCTGGAAGCGTTTGAGCGCGCTGAGGCCGAAGGTGATGGTCAGGACTGCGGGCACGGTGAGGAAGAGGACCGGGTGCCGGCTCACGCACAAGCCCAGCCAGTGGCAGAACGACCGGAGCCCTCTGCGAAGCACCTGCCGCAGCAGCATCCTCCACCAGATCCAGCTTGCAGGCGCTCCCGGCCGTCTTAAAAAGCACATGTGACATGTGTAAGCAGCGTCAGGCTACTCCCCCACCCCCACCCCTCTCTAGCCTCCCGCCCCCTCGGGGCCAGCCCCCTCCCCACCGCCGCCGCCTCCCCAGCCTCCAGCGCGCTCACCCCGGACCACTCCGCCGGGTCTCTGCCCGGCCCCACCTCCATGCGCTCTACTACTCTCAAACACTGCAGCAAGTTGCAGCAAGGCGGGCAAATAGCGCCAGCGCGCGTGGGGGCGAGCGGCGGGCGCGGCGGGGGGCCCCGGCGGCCCACCCCCCCCGGCGGCCTCCCCGCGCCCTCGCCGCCGCCCGGGCTCCCCGCTCACCGCGTGAGCAGCGATCCCGCGCTCTAGCCCTTCATCTCGCTGCTGCAGTCCCCCGGCCTCCCTCGCTGGAGGTGGTTCCGTGCGGAGCGTCCCACAGATGTGGATTTCCTCTCGGTCCCGGTGGGGTTCGGGGCCGAACTGGAACCATGTGCCTCGGTGTTGTAAGAAGCAGACATGTGCCCCATCAGGAGCGGGCAGGGGAGGTGGGGGGGCGGTGAGCAGGGCGGGAGCTGGGCTGGGGGGGAGGAGGCAGCTAAGCTTTTCTTTTTTTTAAGATGCTGATAGTTATTTTTAGAGTTTTGTTTTCCCTCTTTCCTCCCCGCTGGAGTGAATGGAAGAGGAAATGGGTGAAGGTGCTGCCGGCCCATTGGAGCGGAGGCGATCAGAGCCCGGGAAAGGCTGGGCGGATGTGGGGGGAGGGAGCTCCTGGGGGCGGGCTGCCGTGTGGCCCCTGCTGGTGCCCTGTGCCCTCGGATTCTGCTTTTCGGCGGAAGAAAGGGTACAGAGAGGAGGATGCTGCGTTTTTAACACACCACAAAGCCTGCGAGGGATTTTCTGACAGCACCTTCCACGCTGTCATTCCACAGATAGTCGGCTGCAGCGAGGGCTGCCAGAGACCCCATCTGCCGGCGGCGGTGCGCTGGGCTCCAGGGATCCCTTCCTCACTCTGGCGACCGGAGAGGAGGCATTTGCCAATAGTAGTCGCTTGTGTGTGCGTGTGTGTGCGTGTGCGTGTGTGTGTGTGTGTGTGTGTGTGTGTTTTGAAGATCTACAGGCAATATGTGGTTTCTCATAAAATAAATTATTCACATCATGTGCTTTTGAAGTTTAGGACAGAAAAGTTCTTAAAAGCTAGTTTCGGTTTCCCAATTTCTCTTCCACCCTGCGCCACTGAATTCGGTTTCTAGCCATCTGATTTGTTCTGAGATGAAGCGGATGGAGAGGCTATCTAATATTGTCCTGTAAGTGGAATTCCAGGAAAAAAATACATTGTTTTTAGACACTCATCAAATAAATTTTGCCTGAATAAAGAGGGCTGCATGGATAGGGAGAAGTGCTTTGGAGTTGCTTGATGTGTAAAACAGTCATCCTCACCAATCCGGAAAGAAAACTCTTACCAGGTACAAGTCCTCCCTCAGCACACAGAAGCGTGAAGGTGAGAAACTCGCACCTGCAATGGATCAACTTCTTAAACCTGACTATTAATAAGTGTGTGTGTGTGTGAGAGAGAGAGAGAGAGATAGAGAGAGAGAGAGAGAGAGAGAGAGAGAGAGATCTTACCTATTAGATCTTTCACAAGTTCATGTTCTGGAAAGACTAGGAAGAAATCTTGAGGACAAATTCTGAAGTTTGATTGTGAACTGGAGACCAGCTTTCCAAAGTCTGTTCTTTCTGCATTGATGTCACAGAGAAGATTGAGTTTCAGGAGACGATTTGTTTACATTTTCTTAATGACAGTGAAAGGACTTGTACTTCATTAAATGGATAGAGATGCAAACAAAGCAAGGGACCCATTCTTTCGACAAATAGAGGCTTTTTATTTTTGCTGGTGGAATCTATTCTTCAGTTCCCTAGAGGCCAATGAGACAGCAGAGAGCCCAGAACCGCAGGCCATGCTTGTGGGCAGTAGTCTAAAGAGTGGTGTTGTACTTAAGGAAAAACTCTAGACTTTAAAAATTGAAAGTGAACTTAGTGACCATCAGTTTGAAATTCTACCAAGGCTTTGAAAATATCTCATTATTCTCTATCCAGCCCATACTGCAGAATTCTCCTTATGTAGGAACCTACTCATTTTTCTAGGAAGCCCACTCTATTTTTAGACAGCCCCTTCCTTCTGTTTAGCTGAACTCAATCTCCTTGCAATATTCATAGACCAGTCCTCCCTCTCCTTCAGAGGGGAAAGGCCCCTTTGCATAACTCTCAGACCTTCATGTCACTTCATATAATGTATTTAATTAGTGCAACATAATGGGAATTTGTTTCTTTTTTTAGCTCTATAGCAAAAAGGACATGTATTGTCTATTTTCTATACCCTCTTTGTTGTATTAAGCATGCTTGGTTATATCTTATACATGAAGTTTACTAAAAAATAATCTTTTTGCAAAACATATACTAATAGATTTTAGGAATGGACAGTTGAATAAATTCTGTAGTTCACTTTATAGATAAGGACATTGGGAACGGTAGAGGTTACATAAGACAAAAACCATACTTTTTCTGACTGGTGGTGGCACAGTGGACAGAGCATCCACCGAGAATGCTGAGGTCGGTTCAAAACCGCCCAAGTTTGCCAACGCCATGGTCGCCGGCTTGAGTGTGGGCTTGCCAACTTCAGCACAAAGGCCACTGGCTTGAGCACGGGGTAAAAAAAAATA
Organism: Saccopteryx bilineata; assembly: GCF_036850765.1. Classification (NCBI taxonomy): domain Eukaryota; kingdom Metazoa; phylum Chordata; class Mammalia; order Chiroptera; family Emballonuridae; genus Saccopteryx; species Saccopteryx bilineata. The sequence goes on along the minus strand of NC_089490.1, from coordinate 26,122,002 downwards.
CTCAGAGTTGTTTGCAAAAATGAGACCAGCATCCACAGTGTCCAAGCCTCTTGCTTCTCAACGCATTGCGTTGTCCCTGGCAGCATCGGACCTGACCCTCCCCTCTGTTTTCTGCAATGAACACATAGGTCAGAATTGTGTCCTCTCTCTATAGTGCTTCTATTTCCGACACCTCTCTTCCCAATGAATTCAATGGAATTAAAGAAGAATAAAGATAAAACCAGGTAACTGACTAAATACTATTATATATTTATAAAATGAACTACTCTGGTGTAAATGCAAATCATGTTGTAGAATTATATGACATCAAAATGCATCCACTAAATATTAAGTGAAAAAGTATGTTCGATATGAAACCACTTTGAAAAATACAAATAGACACTGGACAAAATAAAATATGCATTAAAATATTTCTTTTTATTGCTAGATTATGGGATAATGGGTGATTTAAAAATAATTTTTTATTGATTCTAGAGAGACAAAGAGGAAGGGATAGAGAGAGAAGGAGAGGGAGAAACATCCATTTGTTGTACAACTTTAGTTGTGCATTCACTGGTTGCCTCCTGAACGTGCCCTAACTGGGGTTCAAATCCACAACCTTGGTGTTTGGGGCCAATGCTTTAACCAACTGAGCCAACCAGCCAGAGCTGAGTTATTTCTTTTTAAATATAAAACCTTCTTAAATCTAGAAGTTTTACATTATAGAAAATTGTAAAGAGAGTACACAGAACACCCTTATATACCAAGTATTAATATATCACATTAAGATGGTATATTTGCTAAATTAATGAGCTGATGTTTATTCATTATTATTAAGTAAAGACCATACTTTATCCAGATGTCTTTAGTTTTTACTCCAAGGTTTCATTCAGGACAACACATTGCGTTTAGTCATCTAGTTTCCTTAGATTCCTCTTGGCTGTGACAGTTCCTCACCATCCCTATTTTGGGTGACCTTGACAGTTTTGAAGAGTAGTGAGCAGGTATTTTGAAGAATGTCTCTCAATTTGGAACTGTCTGATGTTTTTCTTATTATTAAGGTAGAAGTTCTACGGAGCAATAACACAGAGGTCAAGTGTCATTGTTATTCTGTCGTGTCAAGGGGACTGGTTTCAGTAGTAAGGACATCTCTTCTCTCACATAACAAGATGTCCAGAAGCACAGCAATTACAGAGCTGGTTAATTTGAGGTTCAAGGGTGTCATTAAGAATCCAGGTCCTCTTTCTCATTCTGCTTCGCCCACCCCAGGGCCAGAAGCTTTATGCTCTCATTGGCAACACATCCAAGGGAAACATGATCCTAAGGAAAAAGAAGCTGCCCTTTGCCGTGCATCTCTTCTAAAAGTGGAGTCCCCCACACACTTGCTCTGAGTGGCATCTCCCATGCGCATGTCTGAATCAATCACTGGTGAGAGCAATCATGGCACAGTAATTGGCTGAGACCAACCTGGGCTCATGCGGGGCCTGAGAATGCGGCCAGCCTCCTCTCTGAGCACATTGTCCTATGGGAATATTTGGGGGTTATATTTTGTTAATGTGTTTTGTTTAAACAAAAGGTTCTTTAGGAAAAAAAGTAGTGTGATGGCAGGAATGTATAGATGTTGGGCAGCTGACACTAACCTTGGTGCTGAATGTTTCTATACGGAGCAAATTAGTTTCTGGAGACCATGCTTTCTGAATGAAAAATAGAGCTATAACCTGAGCAACGTATCGATTTTCTAATTTGTAATTCATTTAGGTTAAATGCTTTATAATGGTACACAAAGGAAGTCCAGTGATATTTGATATTATAAAAATCACTTTAATTTCAATAGGATACAAATATGTATTATTCTTCTGGAAAATCCAGTATCTCTGATCACCATATCTATGTGGGGTGGAAATCATTGACCCAAGGAGTTTATATATGTGATCATCTTGACCTAATTAATGTTATGAAAAGTATAGATAGGATTTGCATTAATTGGTAACGTAAATTCTTATAAGGTTGTACATTAAATTTTGCTTGTATGTTCAGGCTCATCACCATGTCATTGTACCCTGAATGCTTAGAACCAAAAATAAATACCCTTTCCTTTTATTTTTTCTTTCTTTTCCAAGTGAGAAGAGTGGAGATGGAGAGATAGATTCCTACATGCAACCTGACTGGGATCCACCCAGCAACCTCCATCTGGGACCATGCTTACAACTGAACCATTTTTACCACCTGAGGCAGAGGCTCCACGGATCCATCCTCAGCACCCTTGGCAGATGTGCTCAAACCAATCAAGCCATGGTTGCCGGAGGAGAAGAGAAAGAGAGAGAGTGAAGGGGGAAGGAGAGAGGTGGAGAAGCAAATGGTCACTTCTCCTGTGTGCCCTGACCAGGAATCAAACCTGGGACATCCACACGCTGGACCGACGTTCTACCACTGAGCCAACTGGCCAGGGCCTACCATTTCCATTCTAATAGTAACATATCCACACTATATATTCAAAAAAAGCACAAAATAGTATAGACATTTATAAATTTATGCCATTTATAAATAAGTAATCAGTATATAAGAACTAGTATTTTCTTATGGTAGAACATGGTAAAAGTTCTAGACATTTCAGGTAATTAAGGTTCTGTTTAATTGTTCTGTTAGTTTCTCTTCCTGCTTACACTGAATCACCTTGCCTTAGATTTACATCTATAAATGAATACAAAGTAATAGAATAGAAGTAAGTGATCCTTAACTTGCCCTCCAGCTATGATTTTATGATCTTCTGGAACTTGAGTTCAGGGGGTTCATTTGCTTGCTTTGCTACATCTTATCAAACACCACCTCTGATTTTCTGCTCAAGCCTCAGCCTCCCTTTTCTGGTTTCTCTTCAGGCAGCATCTAAAGCACAGTCACTGAGCTTTGGGAGGGGCCGGTACACAAGGAAATGCAAGTTTCTGTATTGGTCTGGGAAATGAGAGAGGCTGGAAAAATACTTGGAATATTGAGGCCACAGGGGAATAGCTGGACGGAGGATGAAATACCGCCTGCCAAGGTACAGGATGGTGCAGACAGTCTTACTGAATCAGTGCACAGAGGTGACATGCTGCTCTGAACACATTTGATTTCCAATCATTTAAATAAACATTTTCTAATTTGGGAGGAAGTAGACCACACTATTAAAAATTTTTTTAAATTTAATTTTGTTTCGTCTTCTTAATTCCAAATGTAACAGGGATCAATCAGTCTATCTTGTAAAATATTGATTTCCTATATATCTTTTTCCTTCCCTCTCTCTTTTCCTTTTTCCCTTTCTTCCAATAGTAATTTGTTTTCCTGAAATGTTCCTTTGAAAGTCTTCTTCAAATTATTCTAAATATATATGCCTATATGCATGCTCTGGTCAGTTGGTTAGAATGTTGTCCCATTAGGCCAAGATTATGGTTTGATCTCTAGTCCAAAGCACATACAAGAATCAATCAATGAATGCATAAATAAGTGGAACTACAAATCAATGTTTCTCTCTCTCTCCTCTCTCCAATATATATATAAAATCTTTCTTCTGAATGAGCTCTGTGGTATATTGCTTTTATATTGTCACAAATTAACACATTTTCTAAAAGGTTGTGGTGACATTCAGGTTGGGTTGTTGGTTACCAAACTGAGTTTTGGGTGGTGTTTCTGCACTCAGAGAGAAGCCTTTTCCTGAAGCATGAGTGTTCACTAATTTCAAGTGTGACCATGAAGCTGTATCCTACTCCCTGACAAGGTCATTCTTCCAATTAGTTCCTGGAAAGACAATGAATTCTATCTTGCTGCTGGTGGAGTGGACCTTAGCATCAGATTCACCATGGAAGAGTTACTCTAATGGGAAAGCAAGGAGGAGGGTGCTGCCTCTTGTTAGAGCTCCACATGCTTTGCTTTGTCATAGAGATCACATTGAAATCATTATAAACAGCCACAGAAGATAACAACGCTCCCTGTCTCTGGTAACTGTGGTCCTTGCTCAGTAAGGTCAGGGAGAAAGAGAGAGAAGGACTGAGAAGGGGACATTTTGGGGAGAGAGGTGCACAGAGGGCGTGGGAAGAGGATTTTACGACCGACATGGTCTAGAATGACAATATATGGTGAGAACAAAAAGCAGATTTCAGTCAGTTTTATGATTTGTTTAAGTTTGCTCCAGCCAATGTTATCCCTGCCCAGCGCTGAGGTGGGGCGCTTCCAAGTCTCTGCCCTCTGCCCTCGGCCCCTTAAAAGGGGCCAAATCAGGTAGAGCTTTTATACCTTTTAAGTCACTGCCCCCGAGAGTTGCAACCGTGATTCCTGAGTAACTTTGCATTCTGCATGTGCAAGACTGCATTTTGCTGGAAAGAGGTCGGCGGATTTACAGTCAATCTAGAACCACAATCTGAAAGACCCCTGTTGACCTACTCAGATGATAGGAATCCCCTAACCATGACTTACTCCCTTCACAATGGCCTAGACACGGAGAGGAGAGAAATGAGAGAGCCTGCCTCCTGGCGCAGTAGAACCTGCAGTCGACTTGATAGCAAATTGAGTTTGCATGCTGGGGAAAACAGATTTCTTAGAAGAAATAGAATTGAAATGGCGTTAGACAACAGACAAATTCAGACTACCTCGAAGCATGTTTGACATTCAAAAACATGCTTGTCAGCTTGTCAAAGTGAGAAATTCCACTGTGACCTTTGCGAAATTTTCAGCATTTTAGCCAGAAAAAACAAGGTAAACAAAATAAGTCTATGTCTACATTGAAGAATGAAAAAGTTTCATATGACCATTCACCTATTATACATAAACAACAGCACATCTCCAGACAGCATGGAGACTACACGTCTGGAGATTTAGTTATCTTATATAGACACAGGCAAAAATCATTAGATGCTTAGAGAAACTGTGACGTGTCAAAGGTTCATAAGCAGCAAATGCGAAACCAATGAATCCTGAAAGTAGGAATTAGTAAAAATGTATTGTGCACACACTCAAAGGATGGCTTGCAAACTGGTAGCTTTTGAACCAAAACTTAGAATGAGGCTTTAAAAGGGGTCGAATCAGGTAGAGCTTTTATACCTTTTAAACAGAGAAACAATTATTTGTGAGAAATTGTCAGAAGAATTCTGGCTTAGGGTAGCAAATTACTGAAGAAGTGACAAAAATGTATTAATATAGCCTTCTGGGCCCTGAATTTCCTATCTCTGGGGTTAGGGATGCCTATTTTTCTCTCCAATGCAAGAAGGATACCTTCCATGTGGGAAATTTGTGTCTTGCCTTCAGGGAGAGTAAAGGAGGGTGAAAGTATCCTTACCACACCTGTTTGTTAATTAACTTTAATTCAAAATAATCTATATCTCTATCTATAATAACATATACTATTTATATTGATTATTCAATACATAATGGCATGGGTGTGGGGAGACCTGTCCTGAATTTTATAATTAGTCTTAAAAAAATAAGCTAAGTTTAGTCTGGTGTGTCGGCTCAGATAATTTATTTTTTAACCCTTACAAATCATTCTGTCTTTATTTAAAATTTTGATGTTTTGTTCATCATGGATTTTTAACATTAATTTTGATTTTTTTTAAATACAGCATTAAAATGTTATTTATCTTTTTTTTTAATTAGGGTGACACTGGTTAACATAAGTACACAGGTTCGGGCGCCAAATTCTACAACACATCTGTGTACGCCATGTCGTGTGTTTACCCCTGCCCAAGTCAAGTCCTCGTTCATCACCTTTATCCCCCTATACCCTCCTCCAGCTTCCCCACAGGGAATTTTCAAGGCTGGTCTTCATTTGTCCTCGATTTGAACAAATGAAACCTCTTTCTGTGAGCCCTCATCTTTGGCAAAGTGCCTCTCCTTTGCTGAGCTATAAAATTTAGTGCCGTCTCCATTCTACTGTATTGGAATGATCTGTGTCTCCTTCCTACATCGACTGCAGTCTTCACGAGGACGATGCCTATTAGCCTCTGGTCTTGTGCCCTCAGTGCTAGCAGGATGCCTGGCACATAATCACCACATAATAGCATGAGAGCCACTTAACTCATTCCAGAGTGGCTCTCCCAGTGCGAACGAAGGACAAAAGAAACTAAGGAAGGTGAAGAAAGTATAAATGTCACTAAGGATAACACACAAGAAATGACCTTAATCCAGAGGTTCAGTCCTTGTGGCGATGGCTTGGGTCTTTACTCCTGTTTGCTTTGTGTCCATTGTCCATTTCCCTTTGACTCCCAAGCATCTCTTTGTTTGGCCCGCCTAGATGCCCTGTCACCAGGCTCAGCTCTCCTGGTGTTATCAGATCGTCTGGATCTTGCCGTTCACCTTTCTCATTTCAGTGCTGGGAGTTTCTAAGAGCTGTTTCTCTTTTCTGGTGATGTCCAGGGTCTAAACACAGTTCATTATAGCCAGAGTGAAAATTCAAGGGCAGGAGTAGCAAAAGATGAGGCTGAAGGAATGAGCAGGAGCAAGAATATAAAAACTCTTGAAAACCAGCTTCACTCAACACACTGACCAAGGACTAAGTGAATAACCGAAGTGTACGAAACCCTCCCTTGCAAGCTGGAAAGGGTTGCTCCTTGCAGACAGTTTCCATTCGAGGGCAAGTTAAGGAGTTGGAGCAATGTGGAATTATAAACTGTTAGGAGAACAGCCTGGATTTTAGACGATAGCTCGGCCACAGTGCAGAGAATGAAGACTGTGTCCTTTGGGAGGCTAACACAATTTCATCCATGACAAGAGCAGCCTGTACCAGGGTAATAAGGGCAGAGATAGCGGGGAAAGAAAAGCTCTGTCAGTTCTTTACAAGTGAAAATAGATATAATTTGGTGTTGGGTTCTATGTGGATGTGTACACTAAAAACAGATAGTGTACCTCCTGCGTGTACTTGCAAAGCTAAGCCTAAAGACAATTACAGTGACATTTCCACTCTGTTCTGTGGGTGAGAACAAAACAACATACTAGATATCTAGACTCTGGACACAGACACATCTAGGTTCAAATTCCTTAAATCCCTCTTCTGCCACCAAGGTATGACCTTGGCCAAGTTATTTAAGCACTCTAATCTGTAACAGTGAAATAATAAACGCTTTTGTGTAGATTAAATGGAATATTGAATGAAAATAATTCAAACCATTAACAAAAATAGGATGCATATTAGATGGAGTTATACAAGAATTATTAGATGTGTTCTTGCCTTTACACTACTTATCAAAAATAAAAGGAAGTACAAAATTACTTGAAAGTAAAACGCACATACACTGACATGTTTAGACACTATGTGATTGTAGACACCAAAAATTATGGTTTGGAGAGAGAGGCTGAGAGTTAATGGCAGAAAAACTTAAGTATGTTAAATCTTTACTTATACTAAATATTTTGTTAGGTACTTTACATTTATTGTTGAATTATGTGACATAATATTATAACTCACAATTACTGATATGAGAACTAAGGCTCAGAGGGCTAGGAACTACCAGAATCTGCAATCAAGCCTGAGTACTCCAAAGACCATGGCTGAGTAGAAGAATTTTCTGTTCTTACCACATCATGGATATTCCCTTGTTAAAAAATATTGTCTATTTATTGACTTTTTCTTACTTTGCCTATATATGTATCCAGAGAAAATATTCTAGTGTTTATATCAGATCTACCTTAGGGGGAAAAGGAAGTAAAATACCTTTGCTTAAAGATTCCCCTTCTCTTGGTGGGAAGAAAGGGATTTCTACAACCACAGAATCCAGAAGTCTTCTCTTCAAGAAATGGGTGTAGGGGGAAGACATTAGAACATGAAACTCAAAAGGAAAAATATAAGCTGCAAAACATTGTTTTCAAGTCCTGTGAGATTTCATCCCATTTGTTTCATTCATTTAAGCTCTGGCCTGTTGGGTCATGGGGATCAACCTTAGTAATCAGCTCTGTTCTTAATCCTTCTCAGTCATTTCTGTTTTGTGATGTTTATTGATTTCCTGACGAAAGGTTAGCCTCCACCATGTATTTGTTTAAAGAATAAACTGTACATACACATGTGTATACAGAATTCTATATTTTTTATGCTTCTATTAAAGTAAAATGTAGAGTGTGTATATGCTATTGAGTCATCTCTGATTCCTGGTGACACTATGAGTGAGTGACACCCACAATGTCCTGTCCTCAACAGCTCTGCTCATCTCCTGTAGACTCCTGCCTGTGGCTTCTTTTATGCAGTCAATCACTTTATATTTGGTCTTCTTCTTTTTCTGGTGCCTTCCGTTTTTCCTGGCGTTACTGTCTTTCTCAAAGAACCCTTCCTTCTCTTGATGTGCCTGCAGTATACAGCTTCAGTTTTCTCTTTTTTGCTTCCAGGGTCATTCAGGCTGAATTTACTCTAAACCCCACTTGTTCCTCATTCTGGAAGTTCAGGATAGCTTTGGAGTTCTCCCCCAGAACCATCTTTCAAAGCCAAACACTACATAGACCTTATAATGAAAAGCAAGAATCTCTGCTCAGTGCCCTGACTGGGTAGCTCAGTTGATTAGAGCGTCATCCCAAAGTGCAGAGGTTGCCAGTTTAATCCCTTGTCAGTGCACATATGGGAACAGATCAGTGTTCATGTCTTTCTCTCTTTCCCTTCTCTTCTCACTAAAATCAATAAATACAATTTAAAAAAAAAATTAAAAGAAGGTGCCAGCTGGTTTGCTCAGTGGAAGAGCATCAGCCCAGCGTGTGTATGTCCTGGGTTCGATTCTGGTCAGGGCACACAAGAGAAGTGACCATCTGTTTCTCCACCCCTGCCCCCTTTTATCATTCACTTTCTCTCTTTTCCTCCCACAGCCATGACTTGATTCACTTGACCCCATCCGCCCCGGGTAATGAGGGTTGACTCCATGGAGCCACTACCTCAGATGCTGAAAATTAGCTTGGTTGTAAGCATTGGCTCCAAATGGGCAAAGCATCGACTCCCAGACACAGGTTGCTGGGTGGATTCTGGTTGGGGGACATGAAGGAGTCTGTCTCTCTATCTCCCCTCCTTTCACTTGGAAAAAAAAGAGGAGAAAAAATATTTTAAAAAATAGAAGAATCCCTACTCAACAACTTCTCACACCCTGTTTTTTTTTTTTTTTTTAATTTAGTGAGAAGTGAGGAGGCAGAGAAAGACTCCTGCTTGTGCTCTGATCCACCTGGCAAGGCCCCCTATGGGGTGGGTGGGATGCCCTGCCCATCTGGGAAACTGCTCTGTTGCTCAGCAACCAAGTTATTTTAGTGCCTAAGAGAAAGCCATGGAGTCATCCTCAGCACCTGGAGCCAACTTGCTCAAACTGTTTGAGCCATGGTTGTAGGAGGGAAAGAGAGAAAGAGATAAAGGGGAGAGGGGTGGAAAAGCAGATGTTCACTTCTCCTTTGTGCCCTAACTGGGAATCGAACTCAGGACTTCCACACACCAGGCCAACGCTTTATTGCTGAGCCAATCAGCCAGGGCCAACTTCTAACTCTCATTCCCACTACTATGGGACAACTTCTATAATTTTTAGCCCTTTCTATTTGAATACTTTTCCATATCTCTAGACAATATTTATAGACTTCTACTTCATGATTAATCACTGTTGAACAAAGTTGTTTTTTATTGCTTTCTTAATGTTCCCACAAAATTAAGTCAATCAGTTTTATAAAAATAACTTTAATTATACTTATCTCCTTAAAATGTAATAAATATACATTATTTAAAAACATTAGAATGTAATTAATGACAATAAAAATAGCTAGCATTTATATTTATTATAATTCTAGTACTGAGTGGAGTTAGTCTAATTTATTTAACCATTTGCTTCTTGGTATATACTTAGATTAGCTCCATATTTCCATCTTTATAAATGATGCTGAATAAACAAAAACTGTTGCTAAATTTGAGTACTTACATACTTAGTGTCCTAGAAATAAACTTTAGTAATAAAATTTCTGACACGTGTTTTCATTTGTTTTTTGTTGTTTTATTTTTTGAAACATATTGTTCGATTTTCTTCCGTAAAGTCAGAACCAATTAATTTTTTCACTAAAACAGGGTTTGTCAAACTTTTTCTATTTTGGGCTAGATAATAAACATTTTACCTCTATGTACCAAAAGCAAGACTTAGAAAATTAGACAGATACTTATATAAGAAGAAAAAAACATAAATTTTCATATGTTTCTAATAAAATAATAATAATAATAATTGAGTAAAATTTTGTAACATAGATCTGCTAATAATAAGAATGGAATTATTTTCAGGCAATACCAATTTGCTCAATTGGATCGGTGGCAGAATAATGATCCCATAAATATGTCTATATTCTGATACTTGGATCTTTGACTATGTATATAGCAAAAAAGAAGTTGTAGATATAATTGAAACTGCAGATGTTAATACAGGGATAGTTGGCTGCATTGTCCAGGTGGGACTAATCCAATCAAGTGAGCTCTTAAAGGCTGATGTTCTCCGGCTGAAGTAAGAGATACAACAGCAGGAAAAGCAGCCGTGATTAGAAGCATGAGAGGGACTTGATAACGTTTGATGGAGGGGCCACAAGGAAAATATGAGTATTAAGGAGTAAAGACTGGCTCTTGTCTGACAGTTAGCAAGTAAATGAGGACTCCAGTTCTACAATCATAAGGAACTAAGTTTGTGCAACAACCTGGATGAGCTAAAAGGTGGGATCAAATTGAAACCCTCCAGAGAGGACACTGCTTTGCTGACACCTTGATTTTGGCCCTGTGAGACTTGAAGCAAATAATCCATTTGGGTTATTCTTTAATTCAGACTTCTGATTTACAATCTATGAGATTTTAATGATTATTATTTTAAGCCACCAAATTGTGGTAATTTGTTATAACAGTGATAGAAAACTCACACATTGGGCATTCAAATTTAGTGTTCTCTATAATCAAAAGTGATCGCAAATGTCCATGTCCATTTCCCACTTTTGAAATGAGATTTTGTATACTTCTTCTATGAAATATCTTCTCACATAGCTTGGTATTACCAAATACTGATAAGAAATTTAAAAACATATGATTTTAATTTAATATAGTCATCTCTCGGATTATATATTTCTGTTAGATTCTCTTCTTGATATTTACCTTTTAACATGTCACTATGCAGCATATTAATCACTTCCAAATAAAGGTTAGATAGAAGCTCTTCAGCTGCAGTTAAATGAATTTTAAAGTATGAGAATTTTCCTTGCATTTTCTTCAAGAGTAGAATAATGCTACGGTAACTGTAGTTTTATTTCAGAAGTGTAAGTCAGCCCACTATCAATTCCTTCTACCAAGTTGTTTAAAATTGGAGATACAACTTACTGTTTTAACTTTGGAAGTATAGGACTTATAACAAATATTTACTTCTGATTTAAGCAATATTAGTTTGAAAATGACTATTCTGAAGTATACAGTTCTCTTATAAACACTCTTCTGCATTTTTTTAGCATGAGAGAAAGAGAGAGATGATGAGAGAGAGAGATTATAAAAGAGAGAGAGAGAGAGAGAGAGAGAGAGATATGATAACTCTTAGCTGTGGCTCCTTAGTTGTTCATTGATTGCTTTCTCATATGTGCCTTGACTGGAGATTTTCAGCTGAGTCAGTGACCCCTCACTCAAGCCAGCGACCTTGGGCTCAATCCAGTGACCTTTGGCCTCAAGCCAGGGACCATGGGGTCATGTCTATGATCCCACGCTCAAGCCAGGGACCTCAGGTTTTGAACCTGGGTCCTCAGTATCCCAGGCTGATGCTTTTATCACCACCTGGTCAGACATCTATGCCTTTCTTAATGTGCATTAAAAAACATTAGCAAGTCCACAGCAAAAACCAATTTCTTTTTTATTTTTTTATTTTATTTTTTTATGTTTTTGTATTTTTCTGAAGCTGGAAACGGGGAGAGACAGTCAGACAGACTCCCGCATGCACCCGACCGGGATCCACCCGGCACGCCCACCAGGGGCGATGCTCTGCCGAGACCAGAGCCACTCTAGCGCCTGGGGCAGAGGCCAAGGAGCCATCCCCAGCGCCCGGGCCATCTTTGCTCCAATGGAGCCTTGGCTGCAGGAGGGGAAGAGAGAGACAGAGAGGAAGGAGGGGGGGTGGAGAAGCAAATGGGCGCTTCTCCTATGTGCCCTGGCCGGGAATCGAACCCGGGTCCCCCGCAGGCCGACGCTCTACCGCTGAGCCAACCAGCCAGGGCCGCAAAAACCAATTTCAAAAGTGCTCAGTATTTGATAATGTTGGTTGAGAGAAGTTTTTTCATTTAGAAAAATTTATTCTTGGTGCTGAATTCAAAATCTCCCAACTGACAATGGTTAAGTCCACAAGAGTGAATCAAGAATACTGTTGACACTACTCTATCAATAACATCAGATGGATCCAAATACCTCAAGCAGAGAACCTTCTGATGACAAACACAATAAATAACCTCAGGTATTAAATACTTTACATCTCCACAAGCTCTGTGCAAAACTAATCCCTTTTCTGCTCTACATATATTTTTACAACCATTAATCATAACACATCTTAGCAGATTCCACTTCAGGTTGTACTGAAATAGTATTTTTTCAACTTCTTTGAAAATATTTTCACCTGTATTTGTTCTACACAGGTTATTCATAAATAATAAATCTTCAGTCACTTTAAACTCATCATTGACTTATCTAATAAGCTACAACTGACTAGTGTTGGTAACATTTTTTCACTTAGTAACAGCCAAGGAAAGCCACTCAAGATCATTTTCATTGTTTTTAAATTGACTATTGATGTTTCTCCCAGTCTTTTCAACTCTTTAAGAAATTATTTTTCTCAAGGAGTTGATAGTTTTCATTTTTTTCTCCGGCCACATTTCTTCAGTTGCTAAATTGACATTGGTAAGTAGATTTTCTTGCTTGGCTAATAAATGAGCTGCTAAAAAATTTAATTGCAACTTCACCTTGTCCTTTATTTTTCTGAAGAAATTCTTTTGTGATAAGATATTTAATATTTTCTATCTTTTCTGATTGTTGTTTTTCCTATGAGTTGGAGATGTGATGACTGCATAGTCCGGTAATATCAACTTTTATGTGTCACTGCTATAGTGTCATTGCTTAATAAAAAAAGATATTTTGCCACTTAATTTGGTAACAAAATAATTTACACCAATATATCATATTGTAATATTCAAACTCTACTTTTATCTTCTCTTATAATTTTGGCATGACAGGATACAGTAATAAAACAAATGTTATGGTAGTGATTTCATGGCACCAGAAATGTTGTAGAATTATAAGTGTCACTGTGATTTGTAGTGAACTAAGTAGCAGTGCAAAGCAAAGAGACTGTGTATAACATTGGTCTGTGTCACAACTACTCAACCCTGCTATTGAAGCATGAAAGAGCCATAGACAATGTGTAAACAGATGAGTGTGTCTGTGTTTTAATAAAACTTTAATTATGGACACTAACATTTAAATTTCATAGAATTTTAACATGTCACAAATCATTATTATTCTGATTTTACTTCGTCAATTTAAAAAGAAAAATCACATTCTTCTCTATTTTTTAAATGTATTAATTTTAGAGAGGGGGGGAAGAAAAAGAGAGAGAGAAAAATCAATTTGTTGTTCCACTTATCTATGCATTAATTTGTCGATTCTTGTATATGCTCTATCCAGCGGTCAAACCCATAACCTTGGACAATGCTCTAACCAAGTGAGCTACCCAAGCAGGGCAGGAAAAACCCATCTTTAACTTATAATCTCCACAAAAACTAATAGAAGTCTGGATGTGGCTATTGAGCTATAGTTTGAAGATCTCTGTACTAAAAAAATATTCTTCAATAAAAAAATCAAACTTCAAATAGAGTTAAATCACTAAATATTCACCGTATTTTCTTGATATAGGAAATAGTAAGAAAGAGTGGGGAGTATGAAGGTAAAAGAGGAGAGACATATACAATTCTTTCTCAGAGCTAATCAGCTTGTTAATAAACTAAAAGTTCTTTGTCTACAATGAATAGAGGACAGTAGAAAGATGTAAATAAAAAAAGCATTTGGATATTTCTCCCTTATCTGCTTTTATTACTTTAATGGAGGGAAAGAAAATGCTTCAGATTAAGAAAGTGAGAATGACTATGCATAAAACATTACACACATAAAAAGAAATAAAACATCCCCACCATGACTCTCTGACTACTCTGTACATATGTGTGTTTTGGTCAGTTAGTTACACAAGTGACAAAATTTGTCTTAGTATTTTTCTTATTCCTGTTCTTTTCTAAGAGTGCATATAAAGATTCTTTTACCTTTTTATTCTAATTATTGAAAAAAGGTAATAAGAAAAACCCCTTAAGCTTAATATTCTACATCATTAGTTATTTTTTATTTTCAAAATTATAGCATAAAAACAAGATTTTCATTCCAATGTAGGCTTTAAGCAGAAAAGAAGTGGCCTCATATTTAAAGCATTGAAATGGGACATAGGAAGGCTTCCTTCTGCCTATTTCCCTTCCATCATTTACCCACATACCCAGTCACCTCTCCTCCCTTCCCCTCTAAGCTTACCTTTGTCTTTGTAGTGATGTCATACAGCATTTGTTTCAGGACAGGACTAGCCCAGTCGAGAAAACTTGTGGAATGGGATTGGGTGTCCATCCCTGTAACCTTCCCTCAGTGCTTCACTCCTTTGGCCTATTTGATATCTTCAGAAACCCCTACACCCAGAGTCTGGTATTTAGTTTTTGTTTTCATCCCCTAGGAAATGCACTTAAACCAGTAACTTTATGCTTTTAAGTGATAAAATGAAAACCCTGATGAACGAAGCTGTGCTATGATAATACCACTTATTAATAAAGCAATTACAATGCCAATGAGGTTAATCATAATAATTAACATTTATGACACCCTTACTAAAGCCAAGACCTTTCCATATACTATTTATTTAATCCTCACAAAAGTCCTGGGTGAGCAGTGTTAATTGTTACAGGATTCTAAAGGCATTAATTGAGGCTCCAAGAAGATAAATAACTTTTAAGATCTCATAACCACTAGATGGCAGAGCCTGGATTCAAATCCAGATCTATCTCACTCCAAACCTACATATTGATTCTAAAGAGAAAGCTGATAAGGCAAATGAAAAAGATGTAACTTAAAAAGAATTATCCTGCTATTGTGTGATCTATCATTGCATTCATCTCTCAGTCATTAATGAGATGAGCAATCAAGACAAGGGACAGTTATAATGTCTGTGTATCTCTTCATTCAATGAAAATAAATGGTAGCCCCTGAAGCAGTTAAATCTTAGATAAAGTGTATAATTTACAGAACATATTGATATAAAAACAACTTCTAGGTTAAAATATTGATGTTATTGTATGATATATAACCCAGTTGGTTGCCATAATTTGAAAGTAAAACTAATAATTATATTATTACAAAATCAAAATTGCTTTTTAAATTGGCATGGTAGGCACAAGACTATCAACAAGAAATGCAGGATCATAGATAGAGTCCTTGTCATTTCTTATAAGAAATTTTATAGAAAACCATCCAGTGTTGGGTTGATCTGGTAAAACACAAAACAATACTATTTGCATTGTTTTAGAGGCCTCCATTGATAGAATTTTCATGTGTACCATTTGGAAAGGCGGGTTTCTTGCTCTAGCCAATACAGATTGATCTGCCTCATTTAGCCTAGTTCAGCTGCTTAATTAATGTGTTAACTTAACTTTTAAAAAACCTCAAGTTCAAAAATGGCCATGTAATGTGTAATTTAAATGTTTTGTTAGTTCATAAAAAGCAATTGACTTTTTGGACTCTGTAATGACTATCAGTCAATTGTATTAAAGATGACTATTGACTAGATCAAACAAAAGCAATGCATGAAATGAATACTCATAAGTCTACATTTGTGTAGATATGAATATGAGCTGTTGAAGATGACTAATTATTTCAAAGCAGAGATCAAAATCCAGTGAAGTACAACACATGCTCTAAGAATATCATTCAGTGTTTCAACTACTAAACAACTGTTGTTTAGTTTAGTGCAGAAGAAAGAAACATATTTCACAACATCAAATGTACCTGTTTTTTCTTCCAGCATGTAGGTTTTGCCCAAATCTTTGGTTTAAAGAGACATGGGTAACCATCACACATATGCAAACCTTCCAGTTGAAGACAGAGTTATACCAACAAGAGAGCAATAGTAGCAAAGGCCAGATAAGGTGGAAGTACCCAAAAGATTAGTAGTAATTAAATGATGTTTGAAGAATCATTTACAATGTACTTAATCTAGGATGAATATGGTTTTAAAAATGTTCTATCTTAACCCCAACAAACCTAATCCAAGGCATATCATAATGAAATTGACACAAACCAAAAGCAAAGAAAAAATTCTCAAGGCAGCCAGGGAAAAGAAGAATAAAACATATAAAGGAAGGCCCATTAGATTATCATCAGATTTCTCAGCAGAAACTCTACAAGCTAGAAGAGAGTGGACCCCAATATTTAAAGTCCTGAAAGAGAGAAACTTTCAGCCATGAATACTATACCCATCAAAGCTATCCTTCAAATATGAAGGAGAAATAAAAACATTCACAGATACAGAAAAGATGAGGGAATTTATCATCAGAAAACCCCCACTCCAGGAATTACTAAAGGGGGTTCTCCAATCAGATACAAAGAACAAAAAAAAAACCAGAGCCACAAGTAAAAGCTCCAAGAAGAACACAATAAAACCAAATTTAAACTGTGACAACAACAAAAAGAAAGAGGGGGAGAAGATGGAGATTAACAGTAGCAAAGGACGATGGAGTGCAAAAGTACTCACAAAATAGTTTGCTACAATGAACAGGGTAGGGACCCTTTTCATTACTCAAAGGTAACCACCATTGAAAAAACCACCACAGAAGCACATGAGATAAAAAAGATAGCAACAGAGGAAAGATGTATGGAATACAACCAAATAAAAACAAAAGATAGAAAAACGAAAGAGAAGGATCAAACAAGACACAAAACTAACAGAAAGCAAGATATAAAATGGCAATAGGGAACTCACACGTATCAATAATTACACTAAATGTAAACGGATTAAACTCACCAATAAAAAGGCACAGAGTAGCAGAATGGATTAAAAAAGAAAATCCAACTGTATGCTGCCTACAGGAAACTCATCTAAGTAACAAGGATAAAAACAAATTCAAAGTGAAAGGCTGGAAAACAATACTCCAAGCAAATAACATCCAAAAAAAAGCAGGTGTAGCAATACTCATATCGGATAATGCTGACTACAAGACAAGAAAAGTACTCAGAGATAAAAATGGCCATTTCATAATGGCTAAGGGGACACTGAATCAAGAAGACATAACAATTCTTAATATATATGCACCAAACCAAGGAGCACCAAAATATATAAGACAGCTACTTATTGACCTTAAAACAAAAACTGACAAAAATACAATCATACTTGGAGACCTCAATACACCGCTGACGGCTCTAGATCAGTCATCCAAACAGAGAATCAACAAAGACATAGTGGCCTTAAACAAAACCCTAGAGCACCTGGATATGATAGACATCTACAGGACATTTCATCCCAAAGTGACTGAGTATACATTTTTCTCCAGTGTACATGGATCATTCTCAAGAATTGACCATATGTTGGGCCACAAAAACAACATCAGCAAATTCAGAAAAATTGAAGTTGTACCAAGCATATTTTCTGATCATAAAGCCTTGAAACTAGAATTCAACTGCAAAAAAGAGGAAAAAAATCCCACAAAAATGTGGAAACTAAACAACATACTTTTAAAAAATGAATGGGTCAAAGAAGAAATAAGTGCAGAGATCAAAAGATTTATACAGACTAATGAAAATGACAATACGACATATCAGAATCTATGGGATGCAGCAAAAGCAGTGATAAGAGGGAAGTTCATATCACTTCAGGCCTATATGAACAAACAAGAGAGTGCCCAAGCGAACCACTTAACTTCCCACCTTAAGGAACTAGAAAAAGAAGAACAAAGACAACCAAAACCAGCCGAAGAAAGGAGATAATAAAAATCAGAGCAGAAATAAATGAATTAGAGAACAGAAAAACTATAGAAAAAATTAATAGAACAAGGAGCTGGTTCTTTGAAAAGATCAATAAAATTGACAAACCCTTGGAAAGACTTACCAAGGAAAAAAGAGAAAGAACTCATATAAACAAAATACAAAATGAAAGAGGAGAAATCACCACGGACACCGTAGATATACAAAGAATTATTGTAGAATACTATGAAAAACTTTATGCCACTAAATTCAACAACCTAGAAGAAATGGATAAATTCCTAGAACAATACAACCTTCCTAGACTGAGTCAAGAAGAAGCAGAAAGCCTAAACAGACCAATCAGTAGAGAAGAAATAGAAAAAACCATTAAAAACCTCCCCAAAAATAAAAGTCCAGGCCCTGACGGCTATACCAGCGAATTTTATCAAACATTCAAAGAAGACTTGGTTCCTATTCTACTCAAAGTCTTCCAAAAAATTGAAGAAGAAGCAATACTTCCAAACACATTTTATGAGGCCAACATAACCCTCATACCAAAACCAGGCAAGGATGGCACAAAAAAAGAAAACTACAGACCAATATCTCTAATGAATACAGATGCTAAAATACTAAACAAAATACTAGCAAATCGAATAAAACAACATATTAAAAAAATAATACATCATGATCAAGTGGGATTCATCCCAGAATCTCAAGGATGGTTCAACATACGTAAAACGGTTAACATAATACACCATATCAACAAAACAAAGAACAAAAACCACATGATCTTATCAATAGATGCAGAAAAGGCTTTCGATAAAATACAACACAATTTTATGTTTAAGACTCTCAACAAAATGGGTATAGAAGGAAAATATCTCAACATGATAAAGGCCATATATGATAAACCATCAGCTAACATCATATTAAATGGCACTAAACTGAAGACTTTCCCCCTTAAATCAGAAACAAGACAGGGTTGTCCACTCTCTCCACTCTTATTTAATGTGGTACTAGAGGTTCTCGCCACAGCAATCAGACAAGACAAAGAAATAAAAGGCATCCATATCGGAAAAGAAGAAGTAAAGGTATCACTTTTTGCAGATGATATGATCCTATACATCGAAAACCCCAAAAAATCCACAAAAAGACTACTAGAAACAATAAGCCAATACGGTAAGGTCACAGGATACAAAATTAACATTCAGAAGTCAATAGCTTTTCTATATGCCAACAATGAAACAACTGAGAAGGAACTCAAAAGAATAATCCCCTTCACGATTGCAACAAAAAAAATAAAATACTTAGGAATAAACATAACAAAGAATGTAAAGGATTTATATAATGAAAACTATCAACCATTGTTAAGGGAAATTGAAAAAGATATAATGAGATGGAAGAATATACCTTGTTCTTGGCTAGGAAGAATAAATATAATCAAGATGGCTATATTACCCAAAGCAATATACAAATTCAATGCAATTCCCATCAAACTTCCAATGACATTTTTTAAAGAAATAGAGCAAAAAATCATCAGATTTATATGGAACTATAAAAAACCCCGAATAGCCAAAGCAATCCTAAAGAAAAAGAATGAAGCTGGGGGCATTACAATACCTGACTTCAAACTCTATTATACGGCCACGACAATCAAAACAGCATGGTATTGGCAGAAAAATAGACACTCAGACCAATGGAACAGAATAGAAAGTCCAGAAATAAAACCACATATATATAGTCAAATAATTTTTGATAAAGGGGCCAACAACACACGATGGAGAAAAGAAAGCCTCTTCAATAAGTGGTGCTGGGAAAACTGGAAAGCCACATGCAAAAGAACGAAACTGGACTACAGTTTGTCCCCCTGTACTAAAATTAACTCAAAATGGATCAAAGATCTAAACATAAGACCTGAAACAATTAAGTACATAGAAGAAGACATAGGTACTCAACTCATGGACCTGGGTTTTAAAGAGCATTTTATGAATTTGACTCCAATGGCAAGAGAAGTAAAGGCAAAAATTAATGAATGGGACTACATCAGACTAAGAAGTTTTTGCTCAGCAAGAGAAACTGATAACAAAATAAACAGAAAGCCAACTAAATGGGAAATGATATTTTCAAACAACAGCTCAGATAAGGGCCTAATATCCAAAATATACAAAGAACTCATAAAACTCAACAACAAACAAACAAACAATCCCATAAAAAAATGGGAAGAGGATATGAACAGACACTTCTCCCAGGAAGAAATACAAATGGCCAACAGATATATGAAAAGATGCTCATCTTCTTTAGCTATTAGAGAAATGCAAATCAAAACAGCAATGAGATACCACCTCACACCTGTTCTATTAGCTATCTATTATTAGCAAGACAGGTAATAGCAAATGTTGGGGAGGCTGTGGAGAAAAAGGAACCCTCATACACTGTTGGTGGGAATGTAAAGTAGTACAACCATTATGGAAGAAAGTATGGTGGTTCCTCAAAAAACTGAAAATAGAACTACCTTATGACCCAGCAATCCCTCTACTGGGTATATACCCCAAAAACTCAGAAACATTGATACGTAAAGACACATGCAGCCCCATGGTTATTGCAGCATTGTTCACAGTGGCCAGGACATGGAAACAACCAAAAAGCCCATCAATAGATGACTGGATAAAGAAGATGTGGCACATATACACTATGGAATACTACTCAGCCATAAGAAATGATGACATCTGAACATTTACAGCAAAATGGTGGGATCTAGATAACATGATACGAAGCGAAATAAGTAAATCAGAAAAAACCAGGAACTGCATTATTCCATATGTAGGTGGCACATAAAAGTGAAACTAAGAGACATTGATAAGAGTGTGGTGGTTACGGGGGGGAGGGGGGAATGGGAGAGGGAAAGGGGGAGGGGGAGGGGCACAAAGAAAACAAGATAGAAGGTGACAGAGGACAATCTGACTTTGGGTGACGGGTATGCATCATAATTGAACGACAAGATACCCTGGTCTTGTTATCTTTGAATATATGTATCCTGATTTATTGATGTCACCCCATTAAAAAAATAAAATTATTTAAAAAAAAAAAAAAAAAAAAAAAGATTTGCTAGGACACTAAAAAAAAAAAAAATGTTCTAAATATTATTTATTTAATACTTTCCATAGTACTGGTCCCTGTGACTCTGTGAAGTTATAGTCACAAATGAAGTGGTGAAATGAGTATATAAAGCTGTCAACTGTCCCCATAGGATGAAGGAGAATCACAATTAGCTCTACCCACAGAGAACTTATTGCTTTAATAGATTTAATGATTAGTAGTAAAATATTACCATATTTAAATGTATTTAATGATATAGTGATCGGTAAGACAGCTAATAATCATATGATTGGAGTTCAATGATGAATATTTTGAAAGGAACATAGAGATTGTTGCTTTAGTTTTGGCACTTATTAGCATAACATCTATTGTTGAAATGTACACTTGTGTAAGGTTTCGCAAATTTTTTGTTCTTGAATTTGAATTTCCTTGGTCATCTCTCTCTCTCTCTTTCTCTTTTATAAAGTAGATGTCTAAATCAGCAGGGTGAGGAAAACCTTTTTCACTGGAACAGCACTCAATGAATTTTTTAGCTACATTAGAAATTCTTATTCCTAGTGTCATAAATTAAATTTTTCTCTTTTTTTTTTTATTAAGTGAGAGGTGGGGAGGCGGAGACAGACTCCCAATTGCACCCTGACCAGGATCCACCAAGCAAGCCCCCTGCCAGGGGATGCTCTGCCCGTCTGGGCCACTGCTCCCTTGCTCAGCAACTGAACTATTTTAGTGCATGAGGCAAGGCCATGGAGCCATCCTCAGCAGCCAGAGCCAACTTTGCTTGACCCATCCAAACCATGGCTGTGGGAGGGGAAAAGGGGTGTGTGTGAAGAAGCAGATGATCGCTTCCCTTGTGTTCCCTGACTGGAATTGAACCCAGGACTTCCACACACTGGGCTGATGCTCTACCACTGAGGTAATAAATTGCAATTTTTGGACCCATGTATGTTCCATTAGATGTCTCCCATGTTAATTTTGCCTTTTTTTTTTGTTCATATCTGACAATACCAATTTACTTTGCTGCTATTTTCATTTCTATTTGTTATCTTTCTTTAATATTGTCTATATGCTTTCTTTGATATATAAGTTTATTTTGGCTGAAGAGTCAATTTGATGTATCCTTTAATGTTTTATCACTATTTTTTGTCATTCTCAGAACTGTCTAATACAGTTAGTCTACTTTAATACTTTTTAGTACATTATTCTTTGATTTAGTTAATATTCAGAACCTCTCCTGTTATTGTAAAAATTACTATTATCTATTTAAAGTCAAAATAGGTAGTTTTGTGTTAATTAAAATTTTCAAACTTAGTTATAAACAATATTAAGTGCATGTGCATTCAGAAATGCACACAGCTCCTAGAAGCAATCACAACCTCCTACTATCATTTGTGCCAATATTTATAAATTAACAGAGTCGTTTTTATGAGATCAATGGATATATGACTGGAGGGAGAGTTACTCCCAGGGAAGCTTATAAAAACATGTTCCCCCATAGAAAATAGCTGTTAGCTGCTGAGCAAATTACAGGCTACTTAAATTGTCTCTAACCCTCACCATAACCCTGCCAAGCTGGTATTTTTAGTGTTATTTCACAGCCGGCTCATAAAGGTCATCCTATTTAATAATTATCAGTTCTAGAATTTGAATTGAGAGTTGTCCGATTAAAAAACCAATGATTTTTCTACAGTAGGCTACAAAAACACATCTCAGAAGAAGAAAATATAATTATTCCACAAGAAAATCAGGGCAGCAGAAGCCCTATATCTTGTCATCTTTCCAGGCACGGGTCTGGCCTCTCAATAAGGTAGACAAGAAGTCATACTGTAGAATGAACATTGGTAGCTAGGTGGAATCCAGAAATTTTCAAATCACTAAAAGAAGTCGTGTGTAATATTGATCAACTGTCCCACTTCAGCCTTAACTTTGCTTCATAAAGCCTTAACTTTGATTCACGGAAGTGATATCGCAATAGTATGTTAAGTCATCATTTCAACAGCACGCTTTCATTGTACTGAAATATGGTTAAATTTTTTCACAGCTTGAATTCACACCAAAATTTGCAGTTGCACATTTACTATATAAACAAGTGTCTAGCAAAACCACGTTTTCTACTAAAATTACCTGATAATTCTACATTAAGCAATTTCTGACAGTGTGTTAGAAAAACTTATCATGTCCTTCTAGGTTGAACATATCCAACAGCAAGTAAAATGTGGGCAAAATGAACATAATTTGGAATCAGTGACATAAGGGAAAATATGGATAAACAAAATATTTGTATTTTGACACATATTAGTTACTCTGATCTTCTAATTTTTTTTAATAATTTTATTTTTAATGGGGCGACATCAATAAATCAGGATACATATATTCAAAGATAACAAGTCCAGGGTTATCTTGTCATTCACTTATGTTGCATACCCATCACCCAAAGTCAGATTGTCTTCTGTCACCTTCTATATAGTTTTCTTTGTGCCCCTCACCGTCCCCCTTTCCCTCTTCCTCTTCCCCCTCCCCCCATAACCACCACACTCTTATCAATGTCTCTTAGTTTCACTTTTATGTCCCACCTACGTATGGAATAATGCAGTTCCTGTTTTTTTCTGATTTACTTATTTCACTCCGTATAATGTTATCAAGATCCCACCATTTTTCAGGGGTCGTCAAACTTTTTATAAAAACCACCCACTTTTGCAGTGCTGGTCAATCTGGTCCCTCCCGTGCAACCAAACAGCGCTGCGATTGGCCCATCATGAAACCTGGAATGCCCACTAGTGGGCGGTAGGGACCAGGTCTACCAGCACTCCAAAAGTGGGCGGTTTTTATAAAAAGTTTGATGACCCCTGCAATGATCCTATGTCATCATTTCTTATGGCTGAGTAGTATTCCATAGTGTATATGTGCCACATCTTCTTTCTCTAGTCATCTATTGCGGGCTTTTTGGTTGTTTCCATGTCCTGGCCACTGTGAACAATGCTGCAATGAACATGGGGCTGCATGTGTCTTTGCGTATCAATGTTTCTGAGCTTTTGGGGTATATACCCAGTAGAGGGATTGCTGGGTCATAAGATAGTTCTATTTTCAGTTTTTTGAGGAACCAACCACCATACTTTCTTCCATAATGGTTGTACTACTTTACATTCCCACCAACAGTGTATGAGGGTTCCTTTTTCTCCACAGCCTCTCCAACATTTGCTATTACCTGTCTTGTTAATAATAGCTAATCTAACAGGTGTGAGGTGGTATCTCATTGCAGTTTTGATTTGCATTTCTCTAATAACTAAAGAAAATGAGCATCTTTTCATATATCTGTTAGCCATTTGTATTTCTTCCTGGGAGAAGTGTCTGTTCATGTCCTCTTCCCATTTTTTTATTGGAGTTTGTTTGTTTGTTGTTGAGTTTTATGAGTTCTTTGTATATTTTGGATATTAGGCCCTTATCTGAGCTGTTGTTTGAAAATATCATTTCCCATTTAGTTGGCTATCTGTTTATTTTGTTATCAGTTTCTCTTGCTGAGCAAAAACTTCTTAGTCTGATGTAATCCCATTCATTAATTTTTGCCTTCACTTCTCTTCTCAAGTCAAATTCATAAAATGCTCTTTAAAACCCAGGTCCATGAGTTTAGTACCTATGTCTTCTGCTATGTACTTAATTGTTTCAGGTCTTATGTTTAGATCTTTGATCCATTTTGAGTTAATTATAGTACAGGGGGACAGACTGTAGTCCAGTTTCATTCTTTTCCATGTGACTTTCCAGTTTTCCCAGTACCATTTATTGAAGAGGCTTTCTTTTCTCCATTGTGTGTTGTTGGCCCCTTTATCAAAAATTATTTGACTATATATATATATATGGTTTTATTACTGGGTTTTCTATTCTGTTCCATTGGTCTGAGTGTCTATTTTTCTGCCAATACCATGCTGTTTTGATTTTCATGTCCCTATAATATAGTTTGAAGTCAGGTATTGTAATGCCCCCAGCTTCATTCTTTTTCTTTAGGATTGCTTTGGATATTCGGGGTTTTTTAAAGTTCCATATACATCTGATGATTTTTTGCTCCATTTCTTTAAAAAATGTCATTGGAATTTTTATGGGAATTGCATTAAATTTGTATATTGCTTTGGGTAGTATGGCCATCTTGATTATATTTATTCTTCCTAACCAAGAACAAGTTATATTCTGCCATCTCATTATATCTTTTTCAATTTCCCTTAACAATGGTTTATAGTTTTCATTATATAAGTCCTTTACATTCTTTGTTATGTTTATTCCTAAGTATTTTATTTTTCTTGTTGCAATCGTGAAGGGGATTATTCTTTTGAGTTCATTCTCAAATGTTTCATTGTTGGCATATAGAAAGGCTATTGACTTCTGTATGTTAATTTTGTATCCTGCGACCTTACCGTATTGGCTTATTGTTTCTAGTAGTCTTTTTGTGGATTTTTTGGGGTTTTCGATGTATAGGATCATATCATCTGCAAAAAGTGATACCTTTACTTCTTCTTTTTCAATATGGTTGCCTTCTATTTCTTTGTCTTGTCTGATTGCTCTGGCTAGAACTCCTAGTACCACATTAAATAAGAGTGGACAACCTTGTCTTGTTCCTGGTTTAAGGGGGAAAGCCTTCAGTTTAGTGCCATTTAATATGATGTTAGCTGATGGATTGTCATATATGGCCTTTATCATATTGAGATATTTTCCTTCTATACCCATTTTATTGAGAGTCTTAAACATAAAATTGTGTTGTATTTTATCAAAAGCCTTTTCTGCGTCTATTGATAAGATCATGTGGTTTTTGTTCTTTGTTTTGTTGATAGGGTGTATTACGTTTTACGTATGTTGAATCATCCTTGAGATTCTGGGATGAATCCTACTTGATCATGATGTATTATTTTTTAAATATGCTGTTGTATTCGATTTGCTAGTATTTTGTTTAGTATTTTAGCATCTGTATTCATTAGAGATATTGGTCTGTAGTTTCCTTTTTTTGTGCCATCCTTGCCTGGTTTTGGTATGAGGGTTATGTTGGCCTCATAAAATGTGTGTGGAAGTATTGCTTCTTCTTCAATTTTTTGGAAGACTTTGAGTAGAATAGGAACCAAGTCTTCTTTGAATGTTTGATAAAATTCACTGGTATAGCCGTCAGGGCCTGGACTTTTATTTTTGAGGAGGTTTTTAATGTTTTTTTTTCTATTTCTTCTCTAATAATAGGTCTATTTAGGCTTTCTGCTTCTTCTTGACTCAGTCTAGGAAGGTTGTATTGTTCTAGGAACTTATCCATTTCTTCTAGGTTGTTGAATTTAGTGGCATAAAGTTTTTCATAGTATTCTATAATAATTCTTTGTATATCTACGGTGTCCGTGGTGATTTCTCCTCTTTCATTTTGGATTTTGTTTATATGAGTTCTTTCTCTTTTTTCCTTGGTAAGTTTTGCCAAGGGTTTGTCAATTTTGTTGATCCTTTCAAAGAACCAGCTCCTTGTTCTATTAATTTTTTCTATAGTTTTTATGTTCTCTATTTCATTTATTTCTGCTCTGATTTTTATTATCTCCTTTCTTCGGCTGGTTTTGGTTGTCTTTGTTCTTCTTTTTCTAGTTCCTTAAGGTGGGAAGTTAAGTGGTTCGCTTGGGCTCTCTCTTGTTTGTTCATATATGCCTGAAGTGATATGAACTTCCCTCTTATCACTGCTTTTGCTGCATCCCATAGATTCTGATATGTTGTATGGTCATTTTCATTTGTCTGTATATATCTTTTGATCTCTGCACTTATTTCTTCTTTGACCCATTCATTTTTTAAAAGTGTGTTGTTTAGTTTCCACATTTTTGTGGGATTTTTTTCCTCTTTTTTGCAGTTGAATTCTAGTTTCAAGGCTTTATGATCAGAAAATATGCTTGGTACAACTTTGATTTTTCTGAATTTGCTGATGCTGTTTTTGTGGCCCAACATGTGGTCAATTCTTGAAAATGATCCATGTACATTGCAGAAAAATGTATACTCAGTCACTTTGGGATGAAATGTTCTGTAGATGTCTATCATATCCAGGTGCTCTAGTGTTTTGTTTAAGGCCACTATATCTTTGTTGATTCTCTGTTTGGATGACCGATCTAGAGCCGTCAGCGGTGTATTGAAGTCTCCAAGTATGATTGCATTTTTGTCAGTTTTTGTTTTAAGGTCAATAAGTAGCTGTCTTATATATTTTGGTGCTCCTTAGTTTGTTGCATGTATATTAAGAATTGTTATGTCTTCTTGATTCAGTACCCCCTTAGCCATTATGAAATGGCCATTTTTGTCTCTGAGTACTTTTGCTGTCTTGTAGTCAGCATTATCAGATATGAGTATTGCTACACCTGCTTTTTTTTAGATGTTATTTGCTTGGAGTATTGTTTTCCAGCCTTTCGCTTTGAATTTGTTTTTATCCTTGTTACTTAGATGAGTTTCCTGTAGGCAGCATACAGTTGGATTTATTTTTTAATCCATTCTGCTACTCTGTGCCTTTTAATTGGTGAGTTTCATCTGTTTAAATTTAGTGTAATTATTGACACTTGTGAGTTCCCTATTGCCATTTTATAGATTGCTTTCTGTTAGTTTTGTGTGTTGTTTGATCCTTCTCTTTCATTTTTCTATCTTTTGTTTTTATTTGGTTGTATTCCATACATCTTTCCTCTGTTGCTATCTTTTTTATCTCATGTGCTTCTGTGGTGGTTTTTTCAATGTTGGTTATCTTTAAGTAATGAAAAGGATTCCTACCCCGTTCATTGTAGTGCACTATTTTGTGAGTACTTTTGCACTCCATTGTCCTTTGCTATTGTTAATCTCCATCCTCTCTCCCCTTTGTTTTTGTTGTTGTCACAGTTTAAATGTGGTTTTATTGTGTTCTTCTTGAAGCTTTTACTTGTGGCTTTGTTTTTTTGTTGTTGTTGTTCTTTGTATCTGATTGGAGAACCCCCTTTAGTAATTCCTGGAGTGGGGGTTTTCTGATGATAAATTCCCTCATCTTTTCTGTATCTGTGAATGTTTTTATTTCTCCTTCATATTTGAAGGATAGCTTTGATGGGTATAGTATTCATGGCTGAAAGTTCCTCTCTTTCAGGACTTTAAATATTGGGGTCCACTCTCTTCTAGCTTGTAGAGTTTCTGCTGAGAAATCTGATGATAATCTAATGGGCCTTCCTTTATATGTTGTATTCTTCTTTTCCCTGGCTGCCTTGAGAATTTTTTCTTTGCCGTTGGTTTGTACCAATTTCATTATGATATGCCTTGGAGTAGGTTTGTTGGGGTTAAGAAAACTTGGAGTTCTGTTTGCTTCTTGAATTTGAGGCTTTAGTTCTTTCCACAGGCTTGGGAAGTTCTCATCTATTATTTGTTTGAGTATGTTCTCCATTCCATTTTCTCTCTCTTCTCCCTCTGATATACCTATTATTCTTATGTTATTCTTTCTGATGGAGTCAGATAATTCTTGTAGGGCTATCTCATTTTTTTTAAATTTTTGAGTCTTTTTCTTCACTCTGTTGTGCCTCAAGTTGCTTGTCTTCTATTTCACTAACCCTCTCTTCTATCTGACCTGTTCTATTAGCTAAGCTTGTTAACTAGTTTTTCAGCTTGTGAATTGAGTTTTTCATCTCTGATTTGTTTTTATAGTTTCAATTTACTTGGACATATATTCTTTGTGTTCGTTGAGTTGTTTTCTGAGCTCCCTAAAATTTCTTTCTGTGTTTTCTTGTATATCTCGGAGGATTTTTAGGATTTCTATCTTAAGTTCTCTGTCATTTAGCTCCAAGGTTTCCAATATATTAAATTTTTTTCTCCATAGATTTTTCCTCATCTAGCTGTGTTACCCCTCTTTCTTTTGTATCCATGATATTTGATTTTCTCTTCCTTAATGGCATCTGAGGGTGGTTTTGTTGATAGTATTAATGAGATTTAATAAAGAATAAAAAGTTAAAAAATAAAAAATCAAAGAGTTTTTTTTAAAAAAATTAATGAAATAAAAATAAAATAAAATAAAAATTAAAAAAAGGAAATTATTCTCCCCCTCCTTTTTTCTTCTCCTCTCCTCTCTCCTCTTTCTTGAGACTAAATAGAACAAACAATGCCTGTAATGGAAGGCCTGAATTGGGGAGAAGTAATAAAGGGGCAAAAAAAAAAAAGAAAAAAAAAAGCGGGTATGGACCCACAAAAAGAAAATAAGAAAAAAAATTGGGTCAAGAATAAAATGATTTGCTTTTAGGTATTGGTTGACTAAGAGTTATGATGAGAGGAATAAGAGGGAAATAGGAAAATGGGGGGACAAATTAAAAAATTACTATTGTATTTAGTGGAACAAGAACTAGATAAAATGGAGAACCAGTGATGGGAGCACTGCTAGTGTGTTAAAAAGGTGAAGTAAAAAAACCCCAAAATGCCACAAACATAAGTTTGAGTCCCAGATAAGATATTGTTCGGTATTGACGTTTGAATGAGAGGAGACGTAAAGTAGAAAGGAAGAAACTAATATAGAGGGAGAAAAGAAAGAGAGAGAGAGAGAAAAAAGATGGAACCACTAAAAGAAGAAAAAAGAAAAAAGAGGAAAGAGAGATTGAGATTTAAGGGTTTTGGAGTGCAACCCTCATAGAGAGAAAGGAAGAGGAAAGAAAAGATAATGGGAGATGTAACACTTATGGGTAGTGTAGTTCAAGGAGAGGAGAGAGTAAGATCAGCAGAGAGTTAAACAACCAAATTGGAGGAGGAAAAAAAAAAATCAAGAATGAAGATAAGAGAAACAAATGGACAAATATAATAAAATGGGATAGGTTATAGAGTCTGCGTATTATTCTTGATTTTGAGAGGTTATGTTCTTGCTTTTTCTTTTCTCTCCCTCTTCCTGGTCGGTGACTCTGTACCCTGGGTTCTGCCCCTTTGGCATGCTCAGGTAGAGGTTTGCAGTTGATAAGTCTCTATGATGATGTCATGTATTGTGCTTTAGTCTCGTTGGCAGTCAAGGCTCATTAGCATTTATAGGCTGTGCCAGTGAGAGAGTCCGTGTTCCTGGAGCCTTTCTCCTAGTCTTTCCTTCCTCAATTAGTAGCCTGATAATCCAGCTATGGGGTTGCTGCTGCCTCTGCCTGGATAGTAAGAGGCTCAAAGAGCTGGCAACTCCCCACTCTATTCCCACTCAGCACAGGGTTCTGGGTAAGGCTCAGTCAGTCAGAGCTGCTAGCATAATTAGGCGGGGCTTCCGCCCACTCAAAGACCTCTGGCTCTGCCACTCTGTGGGATAACAAGGGCGCGCACTGCCGAGGTACTTGGTGGAATCTCTCGCCCACTATCTGCGCGCACAGACCAGGATATCAGGCCGGCACTCTCACACTCTGAGTGAAACCTTCACCCGCACAGAAAAGTTCCAGCGTTGGAAATGGCTCTTGCTCTGTCCCCATGCGCGGCTTTGTCAAGGCGCTGGGGCGGTCCGAGATTCCGCTTTTGGCCCACACGAAGGCCCCTGACTCTGCCCCTCTGTAGGATAACACGGGGGGTGCGCACTGCAGAGGCACTCGGAGGAATCTCTCGCTCACTATCTGCGTGCGCAGACCAGGATATCAGGCCGGCCACCTCACCCTCTGAGTGAAACCCCCACCCACACGGAAAAGTTCCAGCATTGGAATTAGTTCTCGCTCCCTCCCCGTGCACGGCTTTCCCAGGGCACTGGGGCGGTCCGGAGATTTCACTTTTGGCCCACACAGAGGCCCCGGACTCTGCCCCTCTGTGGGATAACACCGGCTCCCACTCCTGAGGTGCTTGGAGGAATCTCTTGCCCACTCTCTGTGTGCGCCGACCAGGATATCAGGCCAGCCGCCTCACACTCTGAGTGAAACCCCTCCCGCACGGAAAAGTTCCAGCGTTGGAATCGGCTCTCTCCCTCCCTGTGTACAGCTTTCCCAGGGTGCTGGGGCGGTCCAGAGATTCCGCTTTTGGCCCACACAAAGGCCCCTGACTCTGCCTCTCTGTGGGACAACATGGGTGCCCACTCCTGGGGCTTTGGAAGGAATATCTCGCCCACTATCTGCGCGTGCTGACCCGGAGATCGGGGAAAATGGCTGCCCCGCTTGTCTTTCTTTGTCTGGGTTTGGCGTGAGTGTTAGCTTGTATTGCCTGGGTTGCCACAGGCACAGTTTTTCCTTGGTTTGAATCTCCAGCCTGGATCTATTCACCCCCTTTTCCCACTTTAGTTTCTATATTCTCATTTCCCAGTGAAAGCTGCCCTGTTTAGATTAGTGAGGAAGGCGGAGCATTTCTTACTCCCTATTTCCTTCGGGGTTTGATTATATATTTAGCCAATTTTTTGCTCGACCATACCTTCGGGTGTATTGCGAAACATCTGGAGGCTCCAAGGACAGGTTTTTCTGTTTCTGATTGAAGATCTTGTTGAGTTTTGGGGGAGATTTATCAGTATTGCTTCCTACCACACCATTACTCTGACGTCATCTCTTGATCTTTTAATATTTTTGTAGCTTTTACCTAAAACAAAAGCATTACTATTTTTTTCCATTACTCAACACCTGGTATTAGCAATAATAATAGTGAAATTATACAAGTCATGCTGCAGAGCGTAGAGCTGCCATACTAAAAATAAGGCCTTCAATCAGTCTGCCATGCATTACCTGGGGAGTTTATGAGGTGTGAAAATTCTCAGATCATACCCCATGCCTTCTTAATCAGAAAATCTGTGTAAAAAAATTTGTGTAGATTTGGGCATAGGACCCTTAAATTTGTATTTCATCAATTTCCACAGGTGAT
This sequence comes from Saccopteryx bilineata, assembly GCF_036850765.1. Taxonomy (NCBI): domain Eukaryota; kingdom Metazoa; phylum Chordata; class Mammalia; order Chiroptera; family Emballonuridae; genus Saccopteryx; species Saccopteryx bilineata. The sequence goes on along the minus strand of NC_089490.1, from coordinate 26,090,159 downwards.
TCTGATGCATGCTAAAATTTGAGGAGCATTGCTGTAGAGCACCACTTACTTAAAACGAGGCCTTCCAACTGGGCAGCCTTAGCATCGCCCAAGTACAGAACCTTGTATCACACTCCAGCATATTGAAATAGTAATGATATTTGGTAAGAATAGTCTGTTTTTAGTATGCACATTAAATTAAGACCTGGGTGCCTGACCAGGCAGTGGCGCAGTGGATAGAGCGTCAGACTGGGTTGTGGATGACCCAGGTTCGAGACCCTGAGGTCTCCAGCTTGAGCGCGGACTCATCTGGTTTGAGCAAAGCTCACCAGCTTGGACTCAAGGTCTCTGGCTCAAGCAAGCAGTTTCTCAGTCTGCTGAAGGCCCGCGGTCAAGGCACATATGAGAAAGCAATCAATGAACAACTAAGGTGTCCCAACAAAAAACTAATGTTTGATGCTTCTCATCTCTCTCCATTCCTGTCTGTCTGTCCCTGTCTATCCTTCTCTCTGACTCTCTCTCTGTCTCTGTAAAACAAAAACAAACCAATATATATAAATTAAGACCTGGGTAAGATCTCACTAGACAACTACTTTCAGTGTATTCATTACATCTGTCTCCTGTAATTGTTAATGCTTAACTACCATGAACAAAAATGACTCTGTGAATTTGATGGTCTAATTTGAACCCTGCCATTCCATATATACAGAAAATTAAACATAGAGAGAAATTAAAATAGTAACCCACTGATGGGTTAGTTCTACTGATCATGGTTCCTTTATTATCCCTAGATGGTGAAGTAGAGTTTGCACCAACTCTTGCAGTGGTGGTGTATAATATCTCTTCAAATGACCTTGCCAAGTGCTAGATTATCCACTTTATTTAATCTTCTGTATTCAATTGGTAAAACTTTTTTTGTCAACATGCAGCTGGGGAATCTGTTACACCTCCCCCAGTGAATATCAATACTAGAATTCATTTATAAGAACAAGCTGTGGAGAGAAACACATTGATTATGAGTCACAGGTCTGCTATTCAGCCTTGGTATAACTATGAATTAATTGTCATTTTTGATACTTCATTGTCTGTTCTGAGGCTTAGTTTTTATATGAGAAATATTTTAAAAAATGAATTAGTAATTTTAAGTTGTCTTGAATTCCAACTCAATCACTTATTTAAAGGAGCAAACTAGGATCATCAAATAGGTTTATCTGGTGGGGCAGAAAGTCAGGCAAAGAAAGGTTCAGCATAAAGGGGAAGTCATTGGGGATGCATTCTGTAAGCAGGTGCACAGAGATATCACCAGTCCCCTCCTTTGGCATGTAAATGGGTCTTAATAAGACCACCAAGGCAAAGTCCTTTCATGGAGATTTTTTATCAGTAAGCATTAGTGTTTGTATGTATGTTCTCACTTCCCAGGGTGAATTTTAAGAGTATCTGTGCTCTCTACTCACCATGATTTCTGGCTCCATTAGTGGCATTCTTGTTCCCTTTTCCCCTTTTGGAGGCTGTGTTGGGCACAGCTGTACCGGGGACACTGACAGCAGATATCCCCAGGCACAGCAGACTTCCTTGACATGCTTCATTTAATAAAAATAGTTTGGGGCCTTAGCATAAAACCACTCATCCTTGAATCTTAAATTATTTCACAAACGTTAAGTCTTGCAGATTTCCTGCAAGGCACATTTTATGGAGTCACAGATTCATACATAGAGACTTAAAGATGAAAGAGACTTCAGAGATCATCCACTTCAAGTCACTTCATTATTTTTCAAGTGAAAAAAAGTCAAATCTCAAAAGATAAAGTGATTTTCCCAAGAAGTATTTTTTTTAAATGTGAACTCAAAACAGGTGAATAACTTCAGGCTATAGAATGCATTTTTAATTATTGTAGAAATTAAACTTTAAATTGCATTTACTAGCCTTGGGAATAAATTTATTCTATCTTTGTGTAGACAGACCTAGAGATTGCATAATCAAATAAGTCAGTAATATCAGTCAATAATGACTGACAATTTAAAGCAGTGTACCAGGGAGGCAAAGAAACAATGTCATCTCTGTTCACTTAATTTAAAGCTACAGAATGGGAGAAATTCCTAGAAAAAAAATTTCTCTTTTTGAAATTTGACAACCTCTCTTCTCATCTTTAATTCTAGTTAGATCCAAGCATCTGTTACTAATTTGGCGCCCTCTTTTATTCACCTCTATATATGAATCATCTGTCACTTCAGAGAAAGAAGAAGTTTAGAAAGAGAAGAAAGAAACTGATGATAAAGAGACCTATTGGTCCATAAGGAGGAGTGGTGGGAAGGTCATCTGGAACCTTTTGCATTTGTTCAAAGAAGGGAGAATGCCACAGAAGGTCCTGAAATAATAATATTTATCCCATTGGTGCAAAACATTTTCAAAGACTCAAGGCTGCCATTCAAAAGCTCACAGACCGCAGGAATATATTCTATGCATACTTAACTGTATCATAAAATTAAGGGGACTAAATGGGAGTACAAAGAGACAGATATGAATTCAAAAGGGATGGACTTGGGAAGACTGGGGGAAGAAGTCAAAGTGATTAGCAAAATGAGTTTGATTGGGAAAGGGCAGTCCAGATAAATTAGAATATATTTTACCATAAGCATCATGTTTTTTCTTTCCCTGAAAGAAGTCCCAAAGACTAATTTGTGAAAAAAATAATGCAAAGAAAAAAAGATATAAATCATGACTATTGACAAGATTTCAATTGAGGAAACATATTTGAAGAATTTTGGGAACATTTACTGCTAGCTGATGGATAAAGTGAGAAGGAGAAATAAGGTTACACTCTAGAAAATGAAAAAATATTGAGATCAATTAGAGGATAAGAAAGTCTTCAAAATCCCTATTGAATGCTGGGTAATACAACCAACCGAGAGCATCACTGACAGCACATTAGAAGACATATGGATTTGACCAAAGCATATAATGATTTTTCTTCTCTAAATTCTTGGAACTCATTTTTTCAAGGCTCTTTTTCAAGAAAAATGATCGAATCTCAAAAAAACAACAACAGCAAAAAAACAGCACAATAAAAACAACTGTGATTGATGGCCTTAAAAAAAAAGGAAGAGTTAGGATAATATGATAAGTGTGAGTAGATGATGATAATATTTTCATATAGCAGATAGATGTCTTTTTTCCCCTTGAAATCATAGCAGGTTAGAGCAAGAAGTTGCTTTGTTATTTATTATTGATATGTATAACATCATAGTTGAGTCTCAAAGTAATTATATTGAGTGAAAGAAGCCAGACTCCTCAACTGCTCCTCAGAAGGGCACATTCTCTATGATTCCATATATAAAATACTAAAAAAAAAGCAAACTAATATATAGGGACAAAAAAAAGATAGTGACTTCTTGGAATAGGGGCAAGATAGGGCAAATTATACAGAAACATCAAGAAATATTAGGAGATCATGGTTATTTTCACTATTTTAATGCATAGTTTTATAAGGATATGCATGTGGCAAAACATCAAATTGTACAATTTATACATATGCATTTTCTGTGTGCCAGTTAAACTCAATAAAGTAGCTTACAGAAAGATAATATGAATGACAGAAAATCTATTTGAAACCCAGTACCCATAATAATCATAGCAAATCTTGGATAGTATCAAAAATATATCTCTCTAACACAAGATAGCTCTTCTTCCTGTGAAACAGAGGAACTTACTTTATAGCAATATTTATTTATTTATTTATTTATTTATTTATTTATTTATTTATAGCAAGTGAGAGAATGACAGACAGAGACAGACAGACAGTAAGGGAGAGAGATGACAAACATCAACTTGTAGTTGCGGCACTTTTAGTTGTTCATTGATTGCTTTCTTGTATGTGCCTTGATGGGGTGTGGGGCACTCCTGCTGAGCCAGTGACCCCTTGCTTAAGCCAGTGACCTGGGGCTTCAAGCCAGTGACCTTTGACCTCAAGCCAGTGACCATGGGGTCATGTCTGTAATCCCATACTCAAGCCAGTGACCCAGCACTCAAGCTGGTTAGCCCATGCTCAAACTGGATGAACCCACGCTCAAGCCAGTGACCTTAGGGTCCCAAACTTGGTCCTCAGCATCCCAGGCTGATGCTCTATTTACTGTGCCACTGCTTGGTCAGACTATAGAGATTTTTAAATTCAATAGTACAATTATATCTATAAAATATAGAGTATTTCCGCAGTTGATTGGCAGAGCCGAAAGAGCACTGTATCCTTTGCCTGCTCTCTTATACCAACTCTGGTTTGATTTACTCTGGGATTTTGGAACTTAACCTCACCTTATGACCTGCAAAATGCCACACTTCACTTAAAAATGTTGACATTATTTAAAAAACTTTACAATATTTTTGTTGGTAACATGCAAAGCTATGGGGATACAAAGATAAATTGGATGTGCTTCTTCTCTTGAGGGTTGTATTCTCTCTCTCTCTCTTCCTGTAGGTGTGCAGATAGAAAGAATGAAAGATAGATAGATAGATAGATAGATAGATAGATAGATAAAAGTCAATTTTAAAATACTGTAAATTTTATAATAACGTTATGAACAGAGTATAGTGGAAGTACAGAGAAGAAAGCAACTAATTATCTGAGAGTGGAGGAAATAACATTTTAACTGTTCTTAAACAGTTCAGCAGAAAAAAAAAAGTATAAATATTCAATATGGAAGAAACAAGTGCACAAGCATACAGACCTAAGGAGACATAGAATTTGGGAGATGGCTTTAAGTTTTTTGTTTGTGGTGGAGAGAGCAAGTGTGGGAGGATGTTGCAAGATGAATTTGAAGACAGTTTGGGGCGATATTTTGATGGGCCTGTATGCTGTCCTGAAGAATTTATAATTAAAGGAACCACTAGAATTTCTAAGCATTAAACTATATAATCAATAGAAAACTGGCATAAATATACATTGTACTAGACAAGAAAAATAAATAAATAAAATAAAATAATTCATGTATGCAAAAATTATTCATTGGTTAAATATTTGAGTTCTACCATGAATAATTTTGGAGTGATATAAAAAGAACTGATATAGAGGTACAACCAAAAACATGTCCACAATTTTATTTCCTGTTGAAATGATTTTTGTAATATAAATCTAAATTAGAATATTCCCATGCATCAAAGACTTTATTAGAAAAACTATTGATTAACTGTACCTTCTTTTTGGGAAATGAAGAATTGTAAAATTTAAACTTGCTTGAGAAATACAAAGCCAGTTTAAAAATTAATGGTTATCAATGGCTTTTAATCAAGAAAATGGCCTGTTTAAGAAGAGCAAGGTAATTATCAGATCTTTTTCATATATCAATACATGGACTGAAAAACTGGTACTTGGATGAATGCTTTTTCCCTTACTGGAGTAAGTTAATATCCTTTTTTGACTTTACCATTTTCAAAGATTGCTGATGTGACTGATATTTATATCTTTTTTTTTTTTTTTAGTATGCTAACTATAGTGTTGTTTCAATATGGGTTTTGTTGTTGGAAAGGTTGAGTTTAGCACAGACCATGAGAGTTTCTTGGTGGGTAACTTTCTGCAAGTCATTTAACCTTGTTAATACTTAATTTCTCTGTTGTCACATGGGGATATAACAGTCTTCAAATCATAAGTTGTTGCAATTGTTGGATGAAACAGTAATTCTAAAGTACATAGCATAGTGTTTGATCTACAGAAGACCTTCAATAAAAATTAGATACCATTATTGCTGTTGTTATCTGGATGTATTTGTCTGAAATAAAAATATGGGGCCAGTTTGTCCTTTTCATACAGAATACATGTGCAGCCCTATGGGGAGTGAAGAAAGCACCACACAGGAAGCTAGGAAACCTGGTTCTTGCCACTGCTCTGATATTAAGTAGCTGTATGACCTTGATTGGGTAATATGATGTCTCTGACTTTTACTTATTTTTATCTATAAAATAAGGGGGCTGGACCATCTACTAGGTTTTATTTTATTTTATTTTTTTTAAGATTTATTTTTTATTTTAAGGGTTTTTTTAAGATTTTATTTATTTAATTTTTAGAGAGGAGAGAGAGAGAGAGAGAGAGAGAAAGGGGAGGAGCAGGAAGCATCAACTCCCATATGTGCGTTGACTAGGGAAGCCCAGGGTATTGAACAGGCGACCTCAGCGTTCTAGGTCGACACTTTATCCCACTACGCCACCACAGGTCAGGCCATCTACTGGGTTTTAAAAATACATTTGAAGAGTTCTAGAAATTCCAGATTTCCTTAACTGATGCTCATTGAATGGGAGAAAACGAAAATCTAAATAAATTGGACTCAACTATCTACCTTTGCTTCTGTCAGAACATCCTAATGTTTAATTTTAAATCACTTAGAAGTATGTTCCTTTTTTTTGGAGACAATTTCTTCTTTAATACTCATCTGTATATTATACTGTGTGTTCATCACCCCCAGTCAAGTTTCCTTCCATCACCATTTATTCCCCTTCTACCCTCTTCTATTTCTCCCTCTCCCTTTGGTAACCACCTCTGGTCAACACCATACTATTGTTTGCGCCTATGAGGTTTTTATTTTCTTTGCTTAATTTCTTTACATTTTTCACTTACCCACCCAACCCCTCTCCCTCTGACAACTGTCAATCTGTTCTCTCTCTATATGAATCTATTTCTATTTTGTTAGTTTATTTTGTTAGATTCCACACATAAGTGAAATCAGATGGTACTTGTCTTTCTCTGACTGGTTTATTTCACTTAGCATATTACTCTTCAGGTCTATCAATGCTGTCACAAAAGGTAAGATTTCTAGAAGAATGTTTCTTGAATAGAGTGTCCCAGAGCTATGTAAGTTTGAAAACTATTAGGTTTTATAATTTCTATGTTTCTATTTATTCTGTAGTTTTTCAGCTGTGTTTGATTATTATAAGATCTAAATCCAAAACTTTTCATAAACATAATTATGCTAAAGATTTAAATAATTGTATTTTTTTATTAGGACAGGAGAATTTATAATATGTGACATATAATGATTAACAGTTTTATGTCAACTTAATTCTTATTAAAAACCTCATAAAAGAGGCATCATTTATCCCATTTGAAAGACAAGGACATAGACACTTAAGAAGTTTAATTCACACTGTAGATAAATGATCATTTTAGAATTTAAACTCAAATCTATCAACTACAATTATTATGCCCATTCCTTTGAATTAATAAATCATTAATTAAGAGACCAATAACAGAGTAAGAAATACTCAAAGGTGTCATTCAACCTGCTCTTATAACATCTACCTTGGGTCCTAGAGTTGTTAATTTTAACAAGTTTTCATTAAACACTTAAGAAAGTAGAAATTGCCAGTTATAAAAATAGTCAGGGGATATAAAAGATAACATAGGGAATATAGTCAATAACATTGTAATAAGTATGTATGGTGCCAGATGGGTTCTAAAATTACCCATATGATCACTTTGTAAAGTATATAAGTGTGTAATCACTCTGTTGTTCAGCTGAAACTAACATAATACTGTATGACAACTGTAATTTAAAAATAAAATAAAACAATAATTATTTTAAAGTATATAGACAATTTTCCTTTGAAATAACTCATTTAAGATGGACAAATCTGTGATGCCAGTATTATTATTTTAATTCTCTTTTACATATGAGGAAAACAGGTCTCGCAAAGATTAACAGACTTCAGAGCCATTAAATAACCTGCTCACTCTCCCAAAGTTTGCATATCCGGGAGCCAGATTTTACACTTTATGTTTTGCTTCTCCTATTACATTAGAAGAACGTTCAGAAGATTTTTAGTGTTTTTATTAGGTTGAAATAAGAAAATCCATGGGAGCAAAGAGAAAGAACTGGACCTGTATCGACAACAAATAATAGATTTTGATGAAAACCTATTTGCTTTATAAATAATAGTATTTTTTTTTGTATTTTTCTGAAGGTGGAAACGGGGAGGCAGTCAGACAGACTCCTGCATGCTCCCAACCAGGATCCACCTGGCATGCCCACCAGGGGGTGATGCTCTGCCCATCTGGGGCATTGCTCTGTTGCGTCCAGACCATTCTAGCGCCTGAGGCAGAGGCTATGGAGCCATCCTCAGCACCCAGGCCAACTTTGCTCCAATGGAGTCTTGGCTGCGGGAGGGGAAGAGAGAGATAGAAAGGAAGGAGAAGGGGAGGGGTGGAGAAGCAAATGGGCGCTTCTCCTGTGTGCCCTGGCTGGGAATAGAACCTGGGACTCCTGAATGCCAGGCCAACACTCTACCACTGAGCCAACTGGCCAGGGCTATAAATAACAGTATTTTAAACATTATTGCAAAGTAAACACTATTTAAAGGTTGGCTGTGTAGGCATGTCACTTGACCCTCCAACTGAGGCTGTGAGACAGGAACTGTAGTTATAATTCATGGAATGAGATACTGGGAGATAGTAGTTAAAGTCTTTGCACAAGCTCATCTTCCTACTCAGTGCAATGTTCAAATAGAGTCTATGTTTCTTAAAACTGAATTCCTTTCTGCCAGATGTTCTTAGTCATGTTTTAATTTATTTTATCATGTAGTTATTAGAGCAAGGCTCTTGACACAAAACATTTGACTAATATAATGTTTTGCTGAATTTAATTAACTTCATAGGAGTAGGACAGTGAGAGATAAAAAGTATCTTTCCTTCACTCTGAAAGAAACACAGAAATAAAAATATTTCTATGTCTAGGCCCCCAAACACCCTCTGTGGCATAGAATAATAGATATATTTTTTTTAATAACTGGTGGTAACATTAAACATCCAATACTCTAATTTTGTAGAATACCATATTAAAGCTCATAAAGGTAACATAGATTTTCCAAAATTACAATACTAATTAGACACAGAACCAGCATTAGAACATTGCAATGCTTACTTCTGGGGTATAATATTCCTTCGTTAAAGAAATATTATCTATGTTATCTCCAGTTCTTCCCTCTGAGACATTTATTTCGTCTCTATTTAAGACCAGAATATCACCACACCCGGAGACCAAGCAGATAAAGGCTTTAACAAAAGGTGAAGGCAATTTGCTGTTTTACATTATAAAGTCAAATTAAAATATAGGTTTAGGTGTTAAAAGGGACTTGTTTACTTCTCTCTAATACACAACTGAATCAAAATCGAATCATTTACTTTGTCCTCGTTTTTCTTAGAGTTATATGGGCTTGACCATACTAATTGTGTTTAAAGAAAGCAATTACTGAGAAGTTTGTTAGGCATGTTAATTAATAGCCTGGTTCTATGGTGCATGAAAGAAAACTCTGTAGATTTATAATGTTAGTGTATTTAAAGTTATCTTAAAAGTGTTTATAATCTGCCTTCCACTTTAAAAATATGCAACAGGCCATTTGGGTTAGTTGCTGCGAAAATAAACAGTGATTTTCTCCCTTCTGCATATTACTATTGACATACTGCCTCCTTCCATTCCCCACATAAACCTACTGGTTTTATGCACTGATGCTTTTCTTTAATGACCAAGAACTAGAAACAGAACTGGTCTTGGGTATGTTGTACAGGAGCAGGGGATTAAAAAGAAAGAATAAAAGGATAGAGAAGAAAGATGGAGGAGATGTGGAGCCTATTTTAATTAGACCCCTTGGCTTGGTTTTGAAATGACAGAGTAGGGATAGAGTAGTAGAGGCTGATGTCATTAAATTGGGACTTGGGGAGATTCTGGGCACAGGCAGAGCTCCTTCAGGACCCAAGAGACAGAGAATGGCCCAGAGATATAAAAGCTGGTCTTGTTTCTGATTAGAACCCAGATGTCTAGAAGCTCCAGATGTAGCACTGATGGCTGTACATGGTGTTCCCAAGATGTGCAGTGATCCTTGTAAGATCGCTTTGTTTTTCTCAGATGTGCATACAGGGGAGCAGAACCAGGAGAGGAAGCATAAGACAGACACCTGGTGGCATCTGATGCTGATAGGTTTGACTGACTATAAATGAGGCTTGCTACTGCTTACCTTTAGATATAATTGAAGACACTGATAGAAGGCTAGGGTCCTACTATTTGAAAGGTGAGGGCAATTGAGGCGATAGCCATATCACTTACAAGTATGTATTTAAAGTTATTCAAAGAGATTCTCTGATTGCCTTCAATTATTCTTTTTACAAGTCTCAAGAATTGCTATCTTCATCCATTGTAAAGTAAAAGACCTTATAACTAAAGGTGAAATTTTTTATACCTGTATAATCACATATAGTGTCTCAGAAATGAATACTGTCAGCTCTGGCTCAATGCAGAGACATCTCTGAAGTGCCTCTGATTGATAGTCATTTAATCTCTGTTTTGTCATTCTAAATTCTTATTTATAGTAAATAATTCCTATTTAGAGTAAATGCAAAGCAGTTCGTTGGTAACTCTCACTCTGTTTTCTTACTTCTGCTCTTTGCAGCAATAGACTCACTCTTCTGTCTGCATTTCATTAAGTATTTGAACATGTCCTTTATGCCCAGCTCCATTCTGTATCTACATTTTTCCAACCTGACAATACTTTGGTTCTTCAACCACTCCATTTATACCCAGAGTTCCTGTCCTTCACCATCTAGTCAGGCTTCTTTCCACACGGAGTAATTACAGTTTCAATATTGCACTCACAGTGAGACTCAAGATTTCAAAGTGAGTTAACCTTAAGATATTTCCTCCATTGATTAGGACAACGTTCATCTCTGCTTTAGAAGATAATGACATTAAATAAAATACTAAATCACTGAATGCAGTGGCATTGAGAGTAAACCATCCTGTAATCTCAGCAGCTGGCTTCCATGAAGAAGAGTGAAAGGAGGTAAGTGATGTAAGGTATTGACTGAGAACTTGAAACGCATCATTATAATGCTCACAAAAATACAGCGCGTGAAGTGTCGCCACCTATATTTTACAGAGGGAAAGCGGGCTCAGTGAGTTTAACTATGAAGACACAAAGCTGACAAATGATGGAACCTAAGTCTGTCTGTAAGTAGAGATGTGACTTCAAACACAGGTTTTGACTTGATTTGTACTTATTTTTCCCAGTTCTAGAAAATTAATCAAACCTGAGGTCTTGAGACCCTCTCATTTATAAGCAGTTGGTAAGAAGTACAGGTAACCTTGACTTTGAATGGTATCCTGAGTTGAAGGGAAGCACTAGAACCTTCACTTTGTAGCTGGTTGGTCAGAAGCACAGAATACCTGCGTGGGACTGGCACCTGAAGTGGGGAGGAGGTCTGTCCTGTAGGATAGTGCCTTTAACCTGTGGTAGATAGTGTCAGAATTGAGTGGAATTCAACCCAGAATTGAGTGTAATTCTGACACCCCGCTGGTGTCTAAGAACTGCCTGGTGTTTGTTGCATGGGAAGCACCCTTCCAACCCCCCTGCCTTCGACATACAAGTTGAATGAAATTGGATCTAGCAACACAGAATGATGTATTAACTAAGTAACCTGTATTTAACCAGTTATTTTATTTCATCCCTCTACTTTTTGGTCTGTGAGGATAATGAAATATTTCAGTGGGCCATAAGAATTTTTGAGTCAGGAAAATCTAACATATACTGAGGTCTTCAAATGAGCTACATAATTTTGTAGAGAATATCTTACATGCTGTAAATATATAGAAGAGCCTGACCTATGGTGGTGCAGTGGATAAAGGGTCGACCTGGGACACTAAGGTCGCCGGTTCAAAACCCTGGGCTTGCCCTGTCAAGGGACGTATGAGAAGCAACTAGGAGTTGATGCTTTATGATCCTATCCCTCCTTCTCTCTCTCTCCTCTCTCTCTAAAATCAATAAATAAAAATCTTTCAATATATTTATATATAAAACAATCTTGGAAATCTTTCCATATTAAAATCAATTGAGAGAGTCTAAGTGACCATCAAAGTTCACAGCTACCATATTTTCCCATGTATAAGATGCTCTCATATATAAGATGCACCTTAATTTGGGGGGCCTGAAATTTGAAAAATAATGTAGTATATGAAGGTATTGAACTCAAGTTTTATTCATCATAAAATTCATATAACTCATCATTGTCAAAACTCCCATGCATTAGCTTGTCCTCATCTGTGTCTGATGACGAATCACTGTCTTCAACAATGAGCACAAAAACAAGTACAAAAAAGTGGGAAATGCAAGTAAAAAAACCTAAAACCACTGTATAAGATGCACCCAGTTTTTAGACCCCAAATTTTTTGAAAAAAGTTGTGTCTTATACATGGGGAAATATGGTATTTAATGTTGGACTACTTTATCTTCAGACTCAAATTCACTATAGCCCCTTCCCAGAAGAAGCTTGCAGAAATTGGCAGCTAGAGTTTTTATCCAGCAAGAAGAGATACAGGGTAAGATGTGAGAACAAAGACTCGGGAGGTTGGCATTCTGGGCATTCTTGTTGAAATACCAGCTCTGCCAGCTGCCCACTTTGTCTCAGTGTTTCCTTCTGTAAAATAGAGTGTCGATAATCATACTCAATGTAAAGAATTATTGTGAATTATATAAATTAATAGGAGCTTAGCACATAGTAATTTCTATATACATATTAACTTTTAAGAAACATGATTTTAAAATACACAGAGGCATTTGAACAATGATAAAGTGTAATACTATGACAATAAATTATAAAGTAAAATTGAATTCCTATTATATAATCATATATTAGGTGATACATTAAGGACAACTTTTCTTTTAATTGGAGGATAATGTCACAGGTATGGGTATTAAGGCTATTTTATAGCTAAGAATTACACCAGGAACATAGAATGTCTTTATCTCTAAAATGGTCATGGCTTAGAATAGAACAAACTGTCCTAGAACTTCCAGGGCTGAAGAAAGAATGGGTTAAAACAAGTAACTTATTTGGGTGATGGGTATACAACATAATCAACACCTCAAATGCTATAGAAATATTTACCTGAAACCTATGTACTCTTATTGATCAATGTCATCCTATTAAATTTAATTTTCTAAATAAATAAAAAGCAAAACAAGACAAACAAAAATACCCAAATAACTTACTTGATCTAATAAAAAGATAAAACAGCTTCTGCCATTAGGAGCTTTTGTGTGTATATGTGAAAAAGAAACAGAGAGGGATAAATAGCGACAGACAGGCAGGAAGGGAGAGAAATGAGAAGCGTCAACTCTTTGTTGTGGCACCTTAGTTGTTCACTGACTGCTTTCTCATATGTGCCTTGACCAGGGGACCACAGCAGACTGAGTGATCCCCTGTTCAATCCAGCAAACTTGGGCTCAAGCTGGTGAGCCTTGCTCAAACCAAGTAAGCCTGAGCTCAAGCCGGCAACCTTGGGGTTTTAACCTGGGTCCTCCGTGTCCCAGTCTGTTGCTCTATCCACTGCACCACCACCTGGTCAGGCCATTAGCTGTTTACTTTTTAGCAAGAAATATAAATAAGCCACTAATGTGTGACAAGAATATAGCAGAGGTGAACCCAGAGTTCACAAAAGCCCCTAAAAGGGACTTGCTGTTCAATTTTACAGTTAAAGAATCAGGTACCACAGTCAGGCCTCCAGGCTTCAATTTTGCTTCATCACACACAAACTATATCATCCTCAGCATGGTACTCAATTCTTCTTTCTTTTATTGCCCCCAAACATAAGATTTTTGCCCAAATGGCTTTTTTCTTTCTTGGTGGCAGAGTCAAGTTTTCCTTCACTTCTGTGATTCCTTCCTGGTCAGGATTCACTTCTGTAAGACTGGTTCCCTACAGGTTTACTTCTTGCAAAATTCTATGGAAACCAGCAAAAAGTGACACTGAAGGTAAATCAATCCAGATAGAAGGACAAGGTGGCTGAGACCACAGGACAACATAGGTTGAATAGCTGCAACCACATACTGGGACCCTTGATCATGCCAGAAATGTGGCTGGCACTTCTGCACTCATGATTATTGTGCAACTGGTCTACCTCATTACATGGTTGACTCCATCCTCTGTCACGCCAGGGGGAGGGCTGGTGCTTCTTTACCCATGAATGTTGAGCTGACAGAATAAGTCTAGAAGAATACGAATTTCTGCAAAGGATCAGAGACCAAATACATATCCTTCAATTCCAGTTCCATCTGTTCATTTTGGCTATTTTACACTTGCATCTCCATATCTCAATAAAAGCATCTTCCCTCCCCCAGTTCCCAGTTGGCAGAGTAGTTGTAGCCTTCAAACTAGCTGACAAAGATCAGAGATCTGGGGAAGACAGAGTAACAAAAGGTTCAACCTTGTCTTTAAATTAAAATTTTTTAGCAATTATCAAGTCCAAATTCAGCCTTAATCACTTTGGGAGAGTTTCCTATCCTTACGTCAGTTCTAGTTTTTTGTTTTTGTTTTTTTATATTAAAACTTAACACTAATACCTTAATAATGGGCATATCTAACCGTGTCTTCACTAAGCAGTTGGGAATAGGACTATTTTCGCTAAAATTAAACTTTAGTCAAAATGATCAGATAGCTCATAACTATATCCTAAAATGTCATTCTCTCACACACATGACACTTCACATCATTTTTGAAAAAGTATTTGTAAATGTATACACATATTTATGGGCAACTAGGATAATTATTGGCTGAATATTACATGGAACACATAGTTATTTTCCCTGTGTTTAGTGTTTGCTTTTGTGTAACTGTTTTACCTGTCTATTAAAAGAACCAACCCAAAATGCTCATTTGTATTCAGATGCTGCTGATTATTTTCTTTTCAGTTAAACATGCAAATTGTCATTATTGGCAAATTGACCATACAACAATTACATGGAAATTGCCTCTTCACTTAATTTTTTTAAAGCGTGAATGTCTCTTCAACTTTCCAAATACCTTTCCCTTTTTTGTGTTTCAGGTCTTGTGTGATTTTTAGCAATCGTTTTTTTTTTAATTGCTTTTTTAAAAGGAATTCTCTTAATTCGTGCATCAAGCTGTGCTTTAGAATTGTATTTAGGTTTTTGTCCCCCAGGGTATTATTTGTGGAACATCAATGATGCTTTATAAAATATAGAAGAAAACATGTCCTAAGTGAACTGACTACTATTTTAGACTAAAATAAGTGTGATAAGAGACCAAAACCACTTGTTTTAGTGGGAAAAAAATATTTCTTTTTTAGTGCTACTTGAAATACACTCATGATCATTTTGCTGAGGCTAAAAGTCCGTGACTGAGTATCCTTTGTGACCTTTCATACTCTCTTTCTCTAGCTTTGACTCTTGTTTTATTATAAGCACAAGTTCTGAATGTCTCCCAGGTCTGGTTCCGTAAGCCCTCTGCTCTTTTCTATTTATACCCCTCATTCGCAAAGCTTTCTTCTCACCTCTCTATATGGATAATCTCTAGCCATGACCTATATTTTAACTTTAAATGTTTAAAAGTTGCTAGAATATATTTTCATTGGATATCTTAAACTAAAATAGGTTCAAAAATTGAGACTCAGTGTTTTATTTTTTTATGATTGCTTCTATGGGTAAAAATGAGATAAATTTCTATAATGTTTGTAGGAATATAAAAAAAATTATATTCCTATTTTATTGACTCCTTTGCAGAAAGCTAGTTCACATGCAAATTTTAAGCTGAATCATTGAAACTACTAAGGAAGTAAGTATATCAAGATATCATGGTGCTTCCATGCTTGTATTTCTATTTATATATTTTACTGAAGTTAAGATACTTAAGATTGAATTTACTATCTTAACTATTTTTAAAATGTACCGTACTAATATAGTGTTAAATAAATTCTCAGTAATGTGCAACAACTCTCTAGAACTTCTTATCTTGCAGAACTGAAAATCTATATTCATTGAATATCTACCCTGCTTTTTCTCCTCTTCCGAGCATGTGGAAACCACCTTTCTACTTTCTGTTTCTAAGGGTTTGACTATTTCAGAGACCTCATGTAAGTCAGTGACCATAAAGTACTTATCTTCCTGTGGTTGGCTTACTTCACTTAGTATGTCCTCAACTTTCATCCATGTTGCCATACGTGACAGGATTTTTTTAAGACTGAAAAATATTTCATTTTTGTATCTACTACATTTTATTTATTCAGTTTTTTGACAGAAATTTTAAATTCTTTTGAGCAAAGCCTGACCAGGCAGTGGCACAGTAGATAGAGCATCAGACTGGGATGTGGAGGACCCAGGTTTGAGACTCCGAGATTGCCAGCTTGAGCGCAGGCTCATCTGCTTTGAGCAAGGTTCACCAGCTTGAGCCCAAGGTTGCTGGCTGGAGCAAAGGGTCACTCAGTCTGCTGTAGCCCCCCTGTCAAGGCACGTATGAGAAAGCAATCAATGAACAACTAAGAAGCCACAACAAATAATTGATGTTTCTCATCTCTCTCCCTTCCTGTCTGTCTGTCCCTATCTGTCCCTCTCTCTGACTCTCTCTGTCTCTGCCACACACACACACACACACACAATTCACACACACACACACAATTCTTTTGAGTATGTACCTAAAAATGGGAATTCTGGATTATATAATAATTATATTTTTAATATTTTGAAGAAGTGCCATACTGTTTTTCCATACTGGCTATTATTTTACATCCCACCAATAGTACACAAGTATTCAATTTCTTCATATCCTTGCCAACACTTGTTATTTTTTTGTGTTTTTTTTGTTTTGTTTTTATTATAGCAGCCATTTTAATGAAGCTGAGGTGATATATGTCACTGTGGTTTTGATCAAAATTTCATTTATTTATTTATTTATTTATTTATTTATTTATTTATTTATTTTTGTGTGTGTGTGGCAGAGACAGAGAGAGGAACAGATAGGAACAGACAGACAGGAAGGGAGAGAGATGAGAAGCATCAATTCTTCATTTTGTCATCTTAGTTCTTTATTGATTGCTTTCTCATAGGTGCCTTGACTGGGGAGCTACAACAAAGCGAATGACCCCTTGCTCAAGCCAGCAACCTTGGGCTTCAAGCCAGCAAATTTGGGCTCAAGTCAGTGACCATGGGTTCATGTCTATGATCCCATGCTCAAGCCAGCGACCCCTCGCTCAAGCTGGTGAGCCTACACTCAAGCTGACAACCTCGGTGTTTCAAACCTGAGTCCTCTGCATCCTAGTCTGATGCTCTAGTCACACTGTGCCACTGCCTGGTCAGGCTAGAATTTTTCTTGTAATTAGTGATGTTGAGTATCTTTTCTTATGCTTGTTAGTCATTTGTTTATTTTCTTTTAATAATTTTCTGTTAAGTCCCTTGCCCATTTTTGACTGATTTTTTTTGTTTTTGTCACTTGAGTTTCTTTATATATTCTGAGTATTAACCCTTACCAAATATATGGTTTGCAAACATGTCTCCCATTCTGTAGATTGCTTTTTCACTCTGTTGATTGTTTTAAAATTTAATATAGTCCCATTTGTCTATTTTCACTTTTGTTGTATGTACTTTGGGTGTCGTGTCCAAGAAATCATTGTCAAATACAATGTCATGAATATTTTCTTCAGTATTTTCTTTTGGTGTTTTATAGTTTTAGGTCTTTTCATTTCTGTATAGTATAAATTCCAACTTTATCCTTTTGTATGTATATATCCAGTATCCCAGCACCAATTTTTTTTATTGAATAAATTTGACATGTAACATTGAATAAGTTTAAGGTTTACAGTGTGTTACTTTGGGATATTTATATAATATATTGTAATATGTTTGCCAACATAGCAATATTTATCACATTATATAATTATGGCATAATATCATTATTTGTACTTATTATACTGTGCGTAAGATCTTAATGGCCTATTTATTTCTTATTAAAAGTTTGTACCTTTAGACACGATCAATCTTATACTCTTCTCCCCATCTCCTGATAACCACCATTTTACTCTCTGTTTTTACAGGTTCACACATTTATATTCCACATATAGGTGATATCATTTAGTACCTGTCTATATCTGTCTGACTCATGCCACTTAGCATAATGTACTCAAGATCAATCCATTCTGTTGTAAATAAGAAAAATATCTTTTTTCTCATGGTTGAATAAGAGATTTCACTGTGTGTATGTACCATATATTTTTTAAATTTATTTATTGATTTTAGAGAGAGAAGAAGGGGGAGAGAGTGAGAGAGACTGAGTCATCTGCTCCATTTTGTGCTCTGACCAGGGATCACTCGGGCAACCTGTACACATTGAGACAATGCTTTAACCACCTGAGCTGTCCGGCCAGGGCTCTACTACATCCTTTTTATCCATTTATGTGTTGATGGACAATTGGGTTATTTCCACATCTTTGTTATTATAAATAATTCTGTGATAAAGATGAGAGTGCATATATATTATCAAAATTCTGTCTTTATTTCTTTTGAGTATATATACAAAAGTGGAATCCAGCACCATTTGTTGAAAAGTGTGTATACTTAGCATCTTTGTGGATGATTATTTGACAATATTCGTGAGTATTTATTTCTGGGTTATCTATTTTGTTCCCTAGGTCTATATGTTTGCTTTTATGCCAGTATCAGGTAGTTTTGATTGCATAACTTTGTAACATGTTTTGAAATCAGGAAGTGAGAAGCCTCTAGCTTTGTTTTCCTTTCTCAAAATTGGGTAGACTATTGAGTCTTTTGATATTCCTTATAAATTTTAGACATTTTTTTTCTATTTATGAAAAGGATAACATTTGGATTTTAATAAGGATTGAGTTGAATCTGTAAACCACTTTGGGTAGTATGGACATGTTAACTTTATTATGTCTCCCAAGTAACAAACGTGGATTGTGTTCCTATTTATTTATGTCTTCTTTACTTTCAGAAATGTTTTGTAGTTTTCAGTGTACAAAACTTACATTGCAATGGTAAAGTTTATTCTTAAGTATTTTATTTTTTTGTTGCCATTGTAAGTAAATTATTTTTTTTAATTTTCTTTTTAGATTGTTTATTATTAGCTTATAGAAATGTAACTAATTTTTGAGTGTTAATTTTGTATCCTTTCACTCTGTTGAATTGTTTATTAATTCTAAAAGTTGAGGGATCTTTAGGATTTTCTACATATGAGTTTATGTCATTAGTAAACAGAGATCATTTTTTTCTTCCTTTCTTATTTTGATGCTTTTATTTGTTTCTCTTGTCTAATTGCTCTGGCTAGAACTTCCAGTATTATATTTAAAAGAAGTGGCAAGGGTAGGCATCATTGTGTTGTTACTGATGTTGGAGAAAAAGCTTTCAGTTTCTCACCACTGAGTATGACATTAACTGAAGGCTTTTCTTACATGGCCTTGATTTGTTGATGTAATTTTCTTTTATTCCTAGTTAGTTGAGTGTTTTTATTATGAATTATCGTGGTCCAGCCGCAACGAGTCTATTACAGAGTCTCAAACAGGAAAAGGTATGAAATTGAATAAACGATAGACAGAGACTTAAAGATATATACATACAAGTGGGTTCGGGAGGATGCCAAGGTGAACAGTCTCTACTGCTCCCAAATGCGCAACCACCTTTATTCATGGAAAAAACATGGTCTATTAGCAATTCAATTAAGTTTCCAAGGCAGCTCAAAGACAACCCCCACCATACCATTCAAATCTAACTTTACACTAATAAGAAACTAGCTTCCAGCCTCTTCTGGAGAACATGGGTGAGATGAAGGAGAATCAGGTGTAGCTCTTTGTTAACTAGGCAGGTAAGGTGGGGGTTGGGCCCAGCACCTCTGTCCAGATTGCAAAAATACCCTGTTTATTTATTCGATGTCCAACAATGAATTAATGTTGAAATTTGTTAAATGCCTTTTCTGCATTAATCAAAATGATCAATTGATAATCAACTGATTGATTATCAAAATGATCATTATTTTTGTCCTTTAAAGTTGTGTATTACACTGACTGATTTTCGTACATTGAATCATTCTTACATTTAAGTTATAAATACCACTTATTCATAATGTATAATCACTTGAATGTGTTTTTGCTTTTGATGTGCTAGTATTTTGGTGACAATTTTTGCATCAATATCCACCGGCTATATTGGTTTGTAGTTTTCCTCTAGTACCTTTGACCCATTTAATGTCAGAGTAATTATGACCTCGTAACATAAGTTTAGAATTTTTTTCTTTTCTTCAACTTTTTTCGCAGAGTTTGAGTAGGCTTGTGTTAATTCATTAAATGTTTGGTAATATTCTCCAGAGAAGTCACCTGCTCCTGGGCTTTCCATGTTGTGAGACTTTTGATTACTGAATTAATCTGCTACTAGTTATCACTCAGTTTAGGTTTTTTTATTTCCTCATGATTCAATTTTTATTGTTTATGTTTCTGGAAATGTATCCATTTTTTTCTAGATTACCCCATGTTGTGTATAATTAATTATAGCAGTGTTATATGATCCTTTTTTAGTTCTGTGGCATCAGTTTTAAGGTCTCCTCTTCCATCTCTGAATTTTGTTTCCTTTTTCTTTTCAGTTAATTTAACAAAGGGCCTTGTGCTTTTATTTTAAGAAAGATAACTTTAATTTTTTTTTTACTGAGACAGTCATTAACCTCAGAAAAGAATAATGTGCCACATGTATATGATATATACACTTGGCATTTTAAGAATAAAGTGAAATTTAGAAGGTTCTGAAGTGGGGTATTGTCTTAGTCTTCTCCTGTTGCCATAGCAAAATTCCATAGACTGTTTAGTTTAAAAAACATGAATTTGTTTTCTCACAATGCTGGAAGATAGAAGCCCCAGATCTAAGTGAACTGGGTCAGTTTCTGATCCAGGTGGTCTTTCTAGTTTTGTGTGAAAGATACTCTTGCTGCATCCTCATATAAACAAGAGAGAGTAAGCAAGCTCTCTGGTGTCTCTTCTTATATATACACTATTCTTATCAGATTAGTGCCCCACCTCTATGACCTCATTTAACTTTAATTGCTTCCTTATAGCCCTTATCGCCAACTAGAGTTACACTGGGGGTTAAGGCTTCAACATATAAATTTTGAGGTACACAATTACTTTGTTAGTACTTCTGCCAAAAATACAGGGAAAATATCTTTTTGTTTAGTGTAAAGCAGATTTAGAACATCCTTTCACCATGAAGAAGTCACTGACAACAAACATCCAAATGGTTTCTTATTCCAAAAAAACTTTTTCTAATATTTCAATTTTTGCCAGTAGCCCTTATATAGACTCACTTATGGGAAAAGCCAGAAATGCATTCAAATGAGTGGGGGGAATAAACAGGGAATCCTGTGGCATTATAATACAGGAATACAGCCAGATTTCATAAGTCCTTAACAGCACTCAAGTTTTTTCTTAACTATTTGGTATAATCTAAATTTTATACTAAATATAACATACTAAATAATAATCAAAATCCACTTTAGATATGTGCTCAACTCAATAATATTTTATAGACATTTTCAAAAATAAGATAAAGCAGTGCAATATAGAACATGTCATATTCCTTGAGGAAAAAATAAGTTTACTTTTAAAGTATATTTCCCTTTTGATTGTCCAACGTAGAAATGTAGGAAAAGAATACCACATCTGTTGCATAACTCTGCACACCTGTGCTCCAAGATCTCTTTTCAAATGTCACTTTTTTTAAGAAGAGATATAATTTGTCTCTGCTTAAAAAACACTAATATCAAGTGGCTTATTTTATTTAAATATGAGGGATTTATATGCCTATAGCATCCCTTCTCTCTAGCATTTGCCATAAATTTATACAGTATACTATCTAGGGTTACTTAGATGTGGCACCTTTTCTTAATGACCTTGCATAAACACTGAGCTCTTTCTTTAGTAATGAGCTCAGACACAAAATCTATTATAAAAACCAATGGCAAAAAAATTGATTTTGATTATTAATAATTACCTTCATTATGGTCAAATTCAGTTGTTTTATTAATTTTCCAAATATTTCAAGAAAATAGAAGAAAGAGTAAAAACATTATTTAAAAATCATTGAAAACATTACAAATTAGGTCAGGTATTAGAATGGCAATGATTCGTAACCTGATCTTATGGCATACTTGCATTTGTTTCACTGTAGTTTTAAAAGGAAGAAAACTTGTATTATGTAAATTATAGCAAATATTGAAATGAAGAAGAGAAAATGAATATCTTCCTTGAATGAGAAATGATGATCAAATGCAGTAACATACAGAATCTTCATATACAAATGCCATGTAGATGGATGTCCAATTTAAAGTAATAAATTAGCCCTTACTATGACCTTCAGTTGAGGATGAACCCTTTTGTTAATAATATTCAATTTTCAAAATTGAATCTAGCATTCACTTTGAATTATTAAGAAACTGATGTAATTTTTAAGAATGTTCAAAACAATCTTGCTTATACTTCCCCTTCTTTTAACTCCTTCCCCCTGAGATTATCATATTTTCCCAACTAATGTAGCTTTTATGAATGTTACAAATCAGCATAGTCAAATAGCTACTAGCTTGAATTAAGTCTTCAAGTTGTGAAGTACATAAGATTTGATTTCTCCATAGGCTGTCAATTTTTGTTTTTTTATTATATTTTTAAAATTTATTTTCTCATTTGTTCAGCCAGATATGTGCCAAGAATGAGATAATCAAAACAGATATGATCCTTGGCTCAGAGACCAATAACATGGGGAGAGGGGTGAGCAAACAAATACTATATCTCCTCCTGTATAAGATTCAAGTTTTTCTGAAAAAGCTGGGGTCTAAAAACTGGATGTGTTTTATACAGTGGTTGTGGTGTTTCAAATGCCATAGACGGAACTGAGGACGAGGCAATATATGAAGACAGTAATTCGTCATCAGACACAGTTGAGGACAAACTAATGGAAGGGAGTTTTGACAGTGATGAGGAATTGTATGAATTTTATGATGAATAAAACTTGAGTTCAATAACTTTATGTAATGCATTTATTTTCAAATTTTGGACCCCCATATTAAGGTGCATCTTATACATGGGGAAATACAATATTAAGTAAAACAGAAATATATAAAAAAGAAGAATGGTGAAAAGTATGATCAAAAAAGAAATACAACAGGATAATGGGTTAGGGAATTTATCTAAACTGAGGAGTCAGAATATAATCCTCTGAGGAAAGATAACTGAGATCTGAAGGATGAATTGGCATTGTCTGGGCCATGTGGTTGGGAGAAAAACATGGAAGACCAGTCATGTCTAAAAATCTTGACATGTGAGAAATACTGGCACTACAGTCTTGGAGAAGAAAGTGAGGTTGTGAGAAAAAAAACCCAAAGCATTTCAGGCATTTAAAGAACTCTGCTTATTATACTAATAACAGTGAAAAAATTTTGTAAGACTTTTTAGGAGATAAGGGATAATAAGATCTTCATTTTATAAAGATATTTCTGCACTTTCTATGGAGAATGGATAGTCCAAAGTGTCAGTGGGAGAGGAGAGAGTAGTTAGCAGGCTAGTACAGTAACTCAGTAGGAGAAGATACTAGCTTGTACCATAATAATGAAAGTTTTGGCGATGGAAAGGAGAAGACAGTCTAGAAATATTTAAAACATAAAATCAAAAAAGTCATTCAAGAGAGATGTTTTCTGAGGAATAAAATAACCCATTTCAAGGTTGACTCCTATTCTTCCACCTTGTAATCCAGGTGGAGAGTTCTCTCATTTACTGAGAAAAGGCAACCCTGGATAAAGAGCAGTTTGGGATAAGAGATGATGATTTCACCTTTGGACCTGCTGAGTTTGAATTCCCTTTAGGATTTGGCCTCAAAAGAAAGAGTCTGAGTGGTGATAACTTTTTGGGAGTCCTAGATCATACAAGGACCCATGAGTAAATAGTTAATGGAGAGAGCATTACATTGTAGAGTACAAGGTCTGGGCAAGGCCTTGAGAAATCTAGATATACAACATAGGTAAAAAGACAAAACAAAATAATCCTGCCAGGACACTGATTCTCATTCTTTCTAATATTCACACTTCTGTTTGGTTGATTGCTGTTGTTACTTTTTGTTGGCTGAATCAATGACTGATAAATTATTTTATCTTAATGGCTCTAGCTCTTTTCTACAAAAGAAGTCCAATACATTTATGCTTTTTACACAGTAAGAGGGCTAGGCGGGCACCTACACTGTTATTTCAGGGATTATAAAAATTTCTCTCATTTTAAACTTCCTGGTAATGAAATACAAAATCACTGGTTTATTTTTTGGCTAAAGACCTAGTCATCCTCTGTTAATATAAAAACCCATTGTATTCTAACTTTTTAACCAGCAACCATTTGGTTACTTCTTAATTAGGATGCAATTATAAAATTGTTTCCTGAGAATTACATATAATTGTTAATTATTTCCTCGATTAGTTTATTATTAAGGAGAAAAAGATTATTCTGGATCAAGTTCAGCACATGAGACAAATACTTATTAATCAATTTTTTTTTGTTAATTTCTTTGAAGGTGTTTATATTTGAATAGGGAATGAAGTTCTCCTTTAAATAAAGAAAAAATAGAAGCTCTCAAGTGAATTATGCCTTGTAGTTAGCTTTTTGGAAAATTAGAAGACTCTTCTTAGAATATCAGCTGTCACTTGGCCCACTAATAGTCTAAAAAAATTTTATTTAAAAAAATAACTGGTGAATTTCTTCTGGTGGAAATTCTTCTATAAGGAACACAGAGCATAATCATGTCATGTTTTCTATCACCCTGAAGTAAACTTCCACAATTATATTTCTAAAATGATGCTCAACAGAATTGTGGCAAAGATGCGTGGTTCAAGGACATACCATTAGTACAAACTTACATCATAAGGTTTTCAGCCAAGAAAATTAAAATAAATTAAAAAAACTAAAAACTAAGTTTTATTTAAGTTCTCATTTCCTCTCTCTCGATCTCACCTTGATTCTCCTTATGTCTCACTTAGGGATTATTAAAACAATTGGTTATGCAACTGTCCTCCCTGAAACTTTCATAACCATGCTTGAAATGTTTTCAGCAACCTAAGTAAATGCTTTGTGTGCCTATTCTGCCTTTTCCATCTGTTTGTAACCTTCTTGCCATACTCTAATAGACTAATAAAGGAGAAAATTCTGACAGAAGTGAAAAAAAAAACAAGTAAACTTTCAGTTTTTTGGACTAGATCAAGTAGCTATTTATTACTCTGACTTTTCATATTTTTATTTTAAGAATTTCTTCAGTGGTTCAGATCAGTGAATAATTTTTGTTTAATAACATTTAGTAAACATACTAAATGTCAGTTCTAGGCAGGGAACTGACTGCCTTTCATAGAGTGAATATTAAAATTATCCAAAGCCTCTGAAAAAAGGGTACATAGAGTTATCAAGAGAGGCAAATCCTCAAAAGCATGTTCTAAAATTAATGTTAATCTATCTAAATGGATGTGTGGGAAACCAACATGAGAAATAATATGTTTTGTAAATATGATCACTTAGACATTTGAATGTCACTTTTTATTCATTGTCTATATTTGCTTGGTTGAGTACCTTTACATGTATATTCTATTGGCATCAAAGCATTTCTTATAACATATAATTCTTTTGCAGACATGGAGTTGGTTCCTACTGATAACTGATGAGGTGTCTGAGCTTGGGCTGCTATAACAAAATGTCATAGACTAGATGGCTTAAACAACAGATGTTTATCACAGTTCTGGAATTTGGCACATATAAGATCAAGGTACCAGGAGACTGTTTGATGAGAGCCTTTTTTGAGGTTTGCAGATGAATGCCATCTTGCTGTGGGCTCACATGTTCTCTTTGTATGAATGTGGAGAGAGAGAACTATAGTGTAGCTTTCTCTTCTTGTAAAGATACTAAATCCCACTTTAAGAGTTCTTATGATATCACCTAAACCTAATTACCTCTCAAAGACTCCACCTGCAAATACCATCAAACTGGGGATTAGAGTTTCAACATAAGAATTTTGGGAAGACACAAACATTCACTACATAACAAAAGGTTTAATGAGTTTGGAGAGAAGACAGGTAGAGCAGACTCTAGTTTCAAAAGCTGGGGAAAACTTGGAAGTAAGACAGAAAGCAATTTAAATAAGTAAAAGTGAAGTGGTTATCAGAGAAAGGAGGATAGGGGGAAGGGGGTAAAGAGAAACAAATATATGGTGATGGAAAATGATTAGACTTTGGGTAATGGGTATACATAATCAACAGTTCAAATGCTATAGAAATGTTTACCTGAAACCTATGTACTTGTATTGATCAATATTGCCCTGTTAAATTTAATTTTCTAAAAAAAATTTTTAGAAAAAGAAAGGAATAGAAAAGGCAACCATAGTATTTAATAGATTTGTTCAAATTCAGTTGTCTATAACACAGATTGCAGGACAACTAATGAGATACATTGGAAATAATGTCAACCTGAGAGATATGATATTTACTTGCTTTACCTTTTACTTTCCTCTCTTGAATTTTTATGTAATACCATAGTGTCTATATTAGCTCTTGCTGAGTAACAAATTACTTCCCACAATAGTGACTTAACAATAAATATTTATTATGTAATAGTTTCTGCATGTCATAAATTCTAAAGTTGAGTGATCTGGTCTTACTTCACTCATAATGTGGCAGTTAAGATGTCAGTCTGCAGTCTGGGCTGCACTCCATTGAAGGCTTGACTGAGGCTGGAAGATCTGCTTTCAAGGTGGCTCACTGGCTCATGGCTAGTAGATGGTACTGGCTTTTGGCAGTTCTCAAGTTTTTACCACATGGACCTTTTAAATCAAGGGCTGACTGAGTGTCCTCATGGCATGACAAGTGGTTTTCTCCAAGAAAATCAATCCAAGAGAAAGCAAAAGCATATTGTGATATATTTTTATGAATTGCTGGAGTGCCAACATGGTGGCTGGCTACTGCAACATCTTTAAAAGTAATTTCTATAAGTCCACAGAACATTTCTTAGGTCCACAGAACAATTGCTGCTTTTGGTCAATTCAGAAATGTTACTACATGTTGTGTGTGTGTGTGTGTGTGTGTGTGTGTGTGTGTGAATGAAGAAGGGATACTAAGGGATTTTTTTGTTCTTTTGGAAACTTCTTACATTCTGCCAAGAGCCAGGCTTTAGAATAATAACACTGGGAAACAATTTTTTTTTCATTTTCTGTTGCATGAGGTTTTAGAACTGTTTCTACAATATATATAATATTTCTGCATCGCTGATTCCAAATCTGAAATCAGTTTTTTAGTGCATGCTTTAGTTCAGGGGTCAGGAAACTTTTTGTCTGAGAGAGCCATGAACACCACATATTTTAAAATGTAATTCCATGAGAGCCATACAATGAACCGTGTATGTTATGCATTATCCAATAAAAATTTAGTGTTTTTCAGGAGGACAGCTGTGATTGGCTCCAGCTGCCCACAACCATGAACATGAGCAGTAGGAAATGAATGGATTGTAATACAGGAATACAGGAGAATGTTTTATATTATTAACGTTATTATTATTTTTATTATAGATTTGTCTGCGAGCCAGATGCAGCCATCAAAAGAGCCACATATGGCTCGTGAGCCATAGGTTCCCGACCCCTGCTCTAGTTTTTATGCAATTTTAATTTCTTTTTGTTATAGTTAATGGCATGCATCGGTTTGTAAATTAGAATTAAAGGGCAACGACTCTTGGATTGAACATAACCACAAGGCAATTAATGTTTTACAAACATCACTTTTACATAATTGTATTTGTTTTTAAATGTAAAAAATTATTATCTGATAAAAACACCCTTTTGTTTTGTTTTAAGACTAAATCATGGCTTCTTTGAGTAGGCATAAATGTAAGAATAGTCCTAGCACCTTCTGTTATATATGTGGCTGTTACACACTTCAATGTCAAAGGCGCAATATTTCATCATTTGTGACATGTGCATATATTGCCTATTTTCAAGTTCCCTTTGGCGATCAAGACAAGAATTGGGCTCCGTATAGTGTGTGTTATAATTGTGAGGAAATGCTTCATGACTGGACAAAAGAAAAATGCAAAGGAATGCCTTTTGGTATTCCCATTGTTTGACATGAACCTAAGGATCACAGCAGTGGCTGTTATTTCTGTCTGATCCATACAAAGGGCATTGACAAGAAAAAATGGCATATGATCACATATCCTAATATTCTTTCAGCAATACAACCTATCTCACACTCTGAGACACTCCTGGTTCCAGTTTTCAATGGTTTTATTTCTTCTAAGGATGAAGAAAGTGAACATGGTGATCAAGTGTATTTTGATAAGATGCATGAAGAAATGGTTGTAGAATCTGAAGGGTCTTCTTCTGATACCAAGCAGCCATTAACCCCTCAGCAGTTTAGCCAACCCGAATTGAATGATTTAGTAAGAATGACATAAAAATTGTCCTCGACTTTCTGAAGTATGAGGAGCATAACTGGATCATTTGTGTGGATCTTAAAATGGTAAATTTCCTGCTAGGACAACAGAGAGGTTTCACGAAGTATCCTTGCTTTCTGTGTTTGTGGGACAGCCGAACTTGGGAGAAACACTGGACACACAAGGAGTGGCCGAAACATGAAGCTCTGGAAGTAGGGATGTAAAATATTGTGAATGAGGCCCTGGCCAGTTGGCTCAGCGATAGAGCGTCAGCCTGGCGTGCGGGGGACCCGGGTTCGATTCCCGGCCAGGGCACATAGGAGAAGCGCCCATTTGCTTCTCCACCCCCCCTCCTTCCTCTCTGTCTCTCTCTTCCCCTCCTGCAGCCAAGGCTCCATTGGAGCAAAGATGGCCCGGGCGCTGGGGATGGCTCCTTGGCCTCTGCCCCAGGCGCTAGAGTGGCTCTGGTTGAGGCAGAGCGACGCCCCGGAGGGGCAGAGCATCACCCCCTGGTGGGCAGAGCGTTGCCCCTGGTGGGCGTGCCGGGTGGATCCCGGTCAGGTGCATGCGGGAGTCTGTCTGACTGTCTCTCCCCATTTCCAGCTTCAGAAAAAAAAATAATAAATTTAAAAAATATATTGTGAATGAACCTGTAGTTAATTGAGACAGGATCATTTTCCCCCACTTCACATCAAACTTGACTTAATGAAGCAGTTTGTTCAGACTTTAAATAGAGAAAGTGAATTCTTTCAACATATTGTTTCTGCTTTTCCTGCCTTGTCTTTTGAGAAGATAAAA
This sequence comes from Saccopteryx bilineata, assembly GCF_036850765.1. Taxonomy (NCBI): domain Eukaryota; kingdom Metazoa; phylum Chordata; class Mammalia; order Chiroptera; family Emballonuridae; genus Saccopteryx; species Saccopteryx bilineata. Next base: position 26,061,144 of record NC_089490.1, on the reverse strand, counting down.
GCAGGTGTATTAGATGGACCTCAAATTCGAACCCTTATAAGTGATGAAGAATTTGCCAGGAAGATGAATAAGGAGGAGAAAGCAGCATGAGAGTCTTTTGTGGCAGTTACAAAGAACTTCCTTAGCAACAAAAAAGCAGAAAACTATGAACTTCTGGTTCAAAGGATGCTGTTGGCTTTCCGCGACATTGGATGTGACATGAGCATTAAGATTCACTTCCTGAACAGCCACCTTGATAAGTTCCTGAAAATCTTGGAGCTGTTAGTGATGAGCAGACTTCTGCTGGAGCATCAAACAAGATTGTCCTCAACAAGTACACAAACTCAAGAGCTACAAACGCAAATTTTTGCCTGAATAGAATTTAAATAAGTTTTGCGCAAATTTTATGATTAAAATAAATGTTTTAATATGTTCTATTTCTAAATTGTAGACAAATTCTGATGAAATCATATTTTTAGTGTATTAGTGTATTTACTGCATTATGTAAATTATTATATTTTCACAAAGATGATGCCCAAGAAGACATTCTACTTCATTATGTTAAACTAAATGTTGAAAATTTTATAATAAGGTGAAAATCTAAAATCTTGAATTGTGAAAAAACTGTAGCTTACAGAGAAAAACTAAAGTCAGATTTGGGATCAGCACACTAGAATTAGGTAAGAACAAGTGTTTTTGTGGATGCAACAAAAATTTTGTTCCTCAGTGTAATAAAATAATAACATTATTTCTTTTGTAGTAATTGCTTCCCTCTTCTGTAATTCTTCATACTTGTTTGAGCCCAGACTATTCTTCTGACTTTAGTTGACTAGAACTCTTTTTTCCTTTAATATTTATTCTACTAAAATGTATCTTTTTTTTTAATAATGCTTCTGTTTAACTCCCTTTTTTATGTTCCTTCAATATTAATTGAGTTCAGTTTGCTAAAATAAAGTTATTTGGTCAAGAGAAATTTATTTATAAAATATGAATTGCATCTGATTTTCCCTCCTAAGTGTTTAGAGAATATTCATTCTACTGAACTACTAAATATTGAGATGTAGAATGAGAAAGTGAATTAAGGATGCTTTAGATACTGATAACTGCAGCATGTATGGTTTTAAAGATTTCTGTTTTTGGTAGTTTGTATCATTCCAATTCTTTCTTTGAAATAAAAAGAAATACTATGAAAGCAAATTGCAGACATTATCATTTTTAAAGTATTGGTAGTCACAGAAGCAAGAGGGTGAGAGGTACTGAGATATCCAAGCAGGAAGACACTTTGCAGGTGTACCCAGGATATGCAGCTGCTTTTCTTTGGAAGGCATTTGCCAGTTTGTGTGGTGGAATAGAGCCTGAGCATCTGGCTCAGGGGAGCAAAGGATCATTGATGGGGGACAGAGAAAACGGAACCTAGTAACAGTCACATTAGGCTCAAGTAAGAAAAAAAATTCTAGAAATTCAAGAATGATCAGCAATCGGCTCATTTACTCTTCTATGTGTTTGCTGCATTCCAAGCTGCGTCAGGTTGGAGTGATATTTACGTAAAGAAAGAGTGAAAGTATCTGCAGTCTCAAGATACTTAACAGACAAAACTTCCTAGAGGCAGGGGCCCCAAGAAAATTAAAGACATGAATTGGAAGCTCTTAGAGTGATGACTTGAAACTGATCAATTGTAATCATATTTTCTAAGGGTCACACGCCTATCTGGCTGCACCTGAAAACTTCCTGAATTTAGAGAATCAATCTACACATCCAGTAACCTATCACACCATAACTAGAAAATTTCTAAGAAAATCGCATGTAGGTACATTATGATAAAAGTGCTAAAAATCAAAGACAATGAGAAAATCACAAATGCATCGAGAAAGTGGAAAAAAACAAACAAACCACATATTTTGTCAATAGTCCTTGCATTAAAAAAAAAATCCTTGTGTGTACTCCAGCCCAACTTTAACTTCTCTGTTTGCATGCCCCTTGGGGTCACTGGTACTGCTTGGAGGGTCAACAATTGCTCTGAGATTTAATGTGTGTCTGTGTGTGTGTGTGTGTTTTATGTTTAAAGCATGAAAAGAATAGTGCCAGTTAGGCTTAGAAACACAAAGGGGAGGTGTATATGAGCAAGACGGGATGAATTAAGATGTCTTCAGAGAAAAACTAAAGATGGTAGGATCTGAAGGATGCAATTCTTTTCACTATCACCTCAGCACAACTTTAGTTTACCCACACGGTTCTCAATTTTATTGGAGTATCTCACTTCTTTGAGAATCTTACATAAATAATGGACAAAAATAAAATTTGAGAAAATTTTGGAGAGAGAGAGTGCATGCCATCTTTATACTTAGAAAGGCCGTCTGACCAGGCGGTGGCGCAGTGGATAGAGCATCAGACTGGGATGCAGAGGACCCAGGTTCAAAACCCCGAGGTCACCAGCTTGAGCGTGGGCTCATCTGGTTTGAGCACAGCTCACCAGCTTGAACCCAAGGTCGCTGGCTTGAGGTAGGGGTCACTCGGTCTGCTGTAGCCCCCAGTCAAGGCACATATGAGAAAGCAATCAATGAACAACTAAGGTGCCGCAACAAAGAATTGATGCTTCTCATCTTTCTCCCTTCCTGTCTGTCCCTCTCTTGGTCTCTCTCTCTATCTCTGTCACAAAAAAACAAAAACAAAAACAAAACCACACACAAAACTATGAGACTTTTATAGATAACGGGCCTGGAAAAGAGGGTGCTATAAAATATTCTATTCTAATCTTTTCAAGTACTTACAATATTTGACTTTTGATTACAAGATCTGAAGCAGACATCTTCATTCAGGCACTAAACAAGTTACAAGGAATACCACTTATGACCAGATGTGTTCTTTATAGTTACAACCTGAACAGAGATGGTAAGAAAGCAGCTTAACTAATTCACTAATGGAGTATACACAGGTGCCTAGTATGTGTTAACTGGAAGCTAACCATTAATAATTAGAAAATTGAAGAATCAGTCATAATAAAAATTAATTTATTTACTCTGGTTTTCTTATAGTTCTATAGTGCTAAAGACATATCTTCGCCTCCTTGTATGAAATAACCAGGAGTTCACATTATTTAAAGTAATAATAGAAATTTATTTGCTAAAAAACCCCAAATGTTTGTCATACAAGAATAATTGACCTAAAAGAACATTATGTCAGGGTGTATTAACTCAGGCTGCCATAGCAGGATAGCACAGACTGAGTAGGTGGCTCGAACAGTAGAAATTTATTTGTGTATTTTTTCCATTGAAGAAGAAGGTGAGGGTTTGGGTGAAAAGAAACAGGAATCAGGGGGCCAGGAGATGAGAAGGAAACAGGGATGTAAGAGTTCTCTTTTTGTTAATCTGTTATATTACACTGTTTCGGTACTCTTCATTTTAGACATCCATAGGTAGCGTTAAAGAATTCATGAACCACCTGACCAGGCAGTGGCTCAATGGCTAGAGCGTCAGCCTGGGATGCTGAAGACCCAGGTTCGAAACTCTGAGGTCACTGGCTTGAAGCCCAAGGTCGCTGCCTTGAGCAAGGGGTCTCTCACTCTGCTGGAGCCCCACGGTCAAAGCACATATGAGAAAGCCATCAATGAACAACTAAGGTGCTGCAACTATGCGTTAATGCTTTTCATCTCTCTCCCTTCCTGTCAGACTGTCCCTTTCTCTCTCTCAAAACAAAGAAACAAACAAAAAACCAACTAAGAACTCACAAGTCTTCCCATACTGTTATTGAACCAGAGTATCAGTGATAATGAAGGGTATGTCACAATATGGCAGAGGTACACAACGTCACAGCATTCATATGACATTCCCATAGTAAGTTTACAGGAATAAAAAGATTTGGAGGTTTATACTGTAAACTAGACCAAATATGGATACGTTGTGAATTAGTATGAAAAATGTGTAAGAACTTTTAAATAAACTTCAACAAAATTTTGCTTTCTACATAAACATTTTGCTACACTACCAGATGATACCAGTTTAAGATAACGTAATGAAATTTAAGTCTTTAAATTTCTTGTACAATGCTGTGGTGGAAATATATCAGAATTCTTTCATCTAATTTATGATTTATCAGTGGGGGATTGTATGTTCCCAAGATGGCAAAAAGTGATTCTTGAGAGGCAGAAAAATCTTAGCTATTACAATGGATTGTGGCCCACCAAAAAGTTCAAAATGTATAAACAGGCACAGTACATCTCGTTATTAACTCATTGAAGGGATTAGGAAAAAATCTAACATGTCTCTTTGGCAGGGGCATAATACAAAAAAATAAACACTGATCTATTCAGATCAATCTTTTGACTTTATTTTGACTAGTTAGCTTCAAACTTGTTACTCTGTGGTAGTAAACATTTTAACACATATCAACTCTATCCATTTTGGAAGCTATTATTAAGACATCTGCTGGGCTTGCTAATAAAGAAGATGATTGATATTGTTAATAACATTTGTTAGAAAGTAAGGGAAATCATTGCATATGAATTGATCTAACAATTTAAACAAATCAAAACCATAAACCACGGAGGTTTTATTTTTATTGACCCTAAATATTTTATGATTATGGTTTCTTTACTTACTAGATTCTTTTTTTTTTTTTTTTTTTTTTTTTTTTACCGATTAGAAGTTAGAGAAAAACATTAAAAAGTTATGGGAAAATATTTTGTTATAACTGAGATGCAATAAAGTTAATGTAAATGTAGAGAGAAATGTATAATTGTCCATGGAACAAGGGCATTCATATTTAATCTTTAGAGAAATGAAAATGGTTTCATGTTGAATATATTTAATTGGGAAACACCAGCCAACCCATAGAATTGCTAAATCATTAATAAAAATAACCTTGAAGGATGCTAGCTGTGGGTCTCAAGTCGCTTCACCTCATAATTTACCCCAACTTTTTAGCATAAATGTAGTTAATGACCTTCTTTTCTTTAAAAAAAATCATTTGAAAGACCCTTAAGAATTAATTGCGGAGATGACGTCAGAGTAATGGCGGAGTAGGAAGCGATACCAATAAATCTCCCCCAAAACTCAACAAGATCTTCAACCAGAAACAGAAAAACCTATACTTGGAGCCTCCAGATGCTTCACAATACACCCGAAGGTATGGTCGAGTGAAAAATTGGCTAAATATATAACCAAATCCTGAAGGAAATAGGGAGTAAGAAATGCTCCGCCTTCCTCACTAACCTAAACAGGGCGGCGTTCTCTGGTAACTGTGAATATAGAAACTGAGGCGGGCAAAGGGGGTGAATACATCCAGGCCGCGCACAAAAGGCCGAACCAGGCTGTGGCACGGAGATCCTAGTGGAGGAAAAACTGTTCCTGTGGCAAGCCGGGCAATACAAGCTAACACTTGCACCAAACCCAAACAAAGAAAGACAAGCGGGGCAGCCATTTTACCCGTTCTCCTGGTTGGTGCGCAGTTAGTGGGCGAGAGATCTCTTCCTAAGCCCCAGAAGTGGGTGTCCGTGTTGCCCCACAGAGAGGCAGGGTCAGAGGCCTTTCTGTGGGCCGAAAGCAGAATCTCTGGGCAGCCCCAGCGCCCTGGGAAAGCCGCGCACGGGAGGGAGCGAGAACCAACGGTGGAAATTTTCCGTGCTGGTGAGGGTTTCACTCAGGGAAACGCGGCCGGCCTCATATCCTGGTGTGCGCGCGCAGATAGGTAGTGAGCGATTCCTCCGAGTGCCTCGGCAGGGCGCGCCCGTGTTATTGCACAGAGGGGCAGAGTCAGGGGCCTTTGTGTGGGCAAAAGCGGAATCTCGGGCCGCCCCAGCGCCTTGCAAAAGCCGCGCACGGGGACGGAGTGAGAGCGAATTCCAGCGCTGCAAATTTCCATGCGGTTGGGGGTTTCACTCAGAGCATGAGACTACTGGCCGGATATCCTGGTCTGCGTGCGCAGATAGTGAATGAGAGTTTCCTCCAAGCACCCCGGAAGTGGGTGCCCGCCTGTGTTACCGGACAGAGTGGCAGAGCCAGAGGTCTTTGAGTGGGCGGAAAGCCCGCCTGATTATGCTAGCAGCTCTGAATGACTGAGCCTTACCCAGAGCCCTGTGCTAAGTGGAAATAGAGTGGGGAGTTGCCAGCTCTTTGAACCTCTTACTATCCAGGCAGAGGCAGCAACAACCCCATAGCTGGATTATCAGGCTACTAATTGAGGAAGGAAAGACTAGGAGAAAGGCTCCAGGAACACGGACTCTCTCACTGTTGGAGCCTATGAAAGCTAATGAGCCTTGACTCCCAACGAGACTAAAGCACAATACATGACATTGCCATAGAGACTTATCAACTGCAAACCTCTACCTGAGCGTGCCAAAGGGGCAGAACCTGGGGTACAGAGTCACCGACCAGGAAGAGGGAGAGAAAAGAAAAAACAAGAAGATAACCTCTCAAAATCAAGAATAATCTGCAGACTTTATAACCTATCCCATTTTATTATATTTGTTCGTTTGTTTCTCTTATCTTCATTCTTGAGACTTTTTTTCCTCCTCCAATTTGGCCGATTAACTCTCTGCCGGTCTTACTCTCTCCTCTCCTTGAACTACACTACCCATAAATGTTACATCTCCCATTATCTTTTTTCTCCTCTTCCTTTCTCTCTATGAGGGTTGCACTCCAAAACCCTTAACTCTCTCTCTCTCTCCTTTCTTTTTTCTTCTTTTACTGGTTCCCTCTTTTTTTCTCTCTCTCTCTTTCTTTTCTCCCTCTATATTAGTTTCTTCCTTTCTCCTTTACATCTCCTCTCATTCAAACCTCAATAACAAACAAATTATCTTATCTGGGACTCAAACTTATGTTTGTGGCATTTTGGGGGTTTTTTACTTCACCTTTTTAACTCACTAGCAGTGCTCCCATCCCTGGCTCTCCATTTTATCTAGTTCTTGTTCCACTAAATACAATAGTATTTTTTTAATTTGTCCCCCCATTTTTCTGTTCTCTTATTCCTCTCATCATAACTCTTAGACAACACCAACACCTAAAAGCAAATAATTTTATTCTTGACCCAAATTTTTTCCTTATTTGCTTTTTGTGGGTCCATACCGCCCCCCCCCTTTTTTTTTCCTTTTTTTTTCTTTTTTTGTTTTTTGCCCCTTTATTACTTTTCCCCAATTCAGGACCTCCATCACAGGCATTGTTTGTTATAATTCACAGTTCACCACAAGATTTTCTCAAGAAAAAGGGGAGAGGAGAGGAAAAAAGGAGGGGGGGAATAATTTCCTTTTTTTAAAAATTATTATTTTATTTTTCTTTATTTCATTATTAATTTTTTAAAAAAAAAAACAACTCTTTTTGATTTTTTATTTTTTTTAACTTTTTATTCTTTATTAAATCTCATTAATACTATCAACAAAACCACCCTCAGATGCCATTAAGGAAGAGAAAATCGAATATCATGGATACAAAAAAAAAGAGAGGTAACACAGCTAGATGAGGAAAAATCTATGGAGAAAAAATTTATTATATTGGAAACCTTGGAGCTAAATGACAGAGAATTCAAGATAGAAATCCTAAAAATCCTCCGAGATATACAAGAAAACACAGAAAGGCAATTTAGGGAGCTCAGAAAACAACTCAATGAACACAAAGAATATATGTCCAAAGAAATTGAAACTAAAAAAACAAATCAAACAGAGATGAAAAACTCAATTCACGAGCTGAAAAACGAAGTAACAAGCTTAGCTAATAGAACAGGTCAGATAGAAGAGAGGATTAGTGAAATAGAAGACAAGCAACTTGAGGCACAACAGAGAGAAGAAGAAAGAGACTCAAAAATTTAAAAAAATGAGATAGCCCTACAAGAATTATCTGACTCCATCAAAAAGAATAACATAAGAATAATAGGTATATCAGAGGGAGAAGAGAGAGAAAATGGAATGGAGAACATACTCAAACAAATAATAGATAAGAACTTCCCAAGCCTGTGGAAAGAACTAAAGCCTCAAATTCAAGAAGCAAACAGAACACCGAGTTTTCTTAACCCCAACAAATCTACTCCAAGGCATATCATAATGAAATTGACACAAACCAACGGCAAAGAAAAAATTCTCAAGGCAGCCAGGGAAAAGAAGAATACAACATATAAAGGAAGGCCCATTAGATTATCATCAGATTTCTCAGCAGAAACTTTACAAGCTAGAAGAGAGTGGACCCCAATATTTAAAGTCCTGAAAGAGAGAAACTTTCAGCCATGAATACTATACCCATCAAAGCTATCCTTCAAATATGAAGGAGAAATAAAAACATTCACAGATACAGAAAAGATGAGGGAATTTATCATCAGAAAACCCCCACTCCAGGAATTACTAAAGGGGGTTCTCCAATCAGATACAAAGAACAACAACAAAAAAAACAGAGCCACAAGTAAAAGCTCCAAGAAGAACACAATAAAACCAAATTTAAACTGTGACAACAACAAAAAGAAAGAGGGGGAGAAGATGGAGATTAACAGTAGCAAAGGACAATGGAGTGCAAAAGTACTCACAAAATAGTTTGCTACAATGAACAGGGTAGGGACCCTTCTCATTATTCAAAGGTAACCACCATTGAAAAAAACACCACAGAAGCACATGAGATAAAAAAGATAGCAACAGAGGAAAGATGTATGGAATACAACCAAATAAAAACAAAAGATAGAAAAACGAAAGAGAAGGATCAAACAAGACACAAAACTAACAGAAAGCAAGATATAAAATGGCAATAGGGAACTCACAAGTATCAATAATTACACTAAATGTAAACGAATTAAACTCACCAATAAAAAGGCACAGAGTAGCAGAATGGATTAAAAAAGAAAATCCAACTATATGCTGCCTACAGGAAACTCATCTAAGTAACAAGGATAAAAACAAATTCAAAGTGAAAGGTTGGAAAACAATACTCCAAGCAAATAACATCCAAAAAAAAGCAGGAGTAGCAATACTCATATCAGATAATGATGACTACAAGACAGGAAAAGTACTCAGAGATAAAAATGGCCATTTCATAATGGCTAAGGGGACACTGAATCAAGAAGACATAACAATTCTTAATATATATGCACCAAACCAAGGAGCACCAAAATATATAAGACAGCTACTTATTGACCTTAAAACAAAAACTGACAAAAATACAATCATACTTGGAGACCTCAATACACCGCTGACGGCTCCAGATCGGTCATCCAAACAGAGAATCAACAAAGACATAGTGGCCTTAAACAAAACACTAGAGCACCTGGATATGATAGACATCTACAGGACATTTCATCCCAAAGTGACTGAGTATACATTTTTCTCCAGTGTACATGGATCATTCTCAAGAATTGACCATATGTTGGGCCACAAAAACAAAATCAGCAAATTCAGAAAAATTGAAGTTGTACCAAGCATATTTTCTGATCATAAAGCCTTGAAACTAGATTTCAACTGCAAAAAAGAGGAAAAAAATCCCACAAAAATGTGGAAACTAAACAACATACTTTTAAAAAATGAATGGGTCAAAGAAGAAATAAGTGCAGAGATCAAAAGATTTATACAGACTAATGAAAATGACAATACGACATATGAGAATCTATGGGATGCAGCAAAAGCAGTGATAAGAGGGAAGTTCATATCACTTCAGGCATATATGAACAAACAAGAGAGAGCCCAAGTGAACCACTTAACTTCCCACCTTAAGGAACTAGAAAAAGAAGAACAAAGACAACCCAAAAGCAGCAGAAGAAAGGAGATAATAAAAATCAGAGCAGAAATAAATGAATTAGAGAACAGAAAAACTATAGAAAAAATTAATAGAACAAGGAGCTTGTTCTTTGAAAAGATCAACAAAATTGACAAACCCTTAGCAAGACTTACCAAGGAAAAAAGAGAAAGAACTCATATAAACAAAATCCAAAATGAAAGAGGAGAAATCACCACGGACACCGTAGATATACAAAGAATTATTGTAGAATACTATGAAAAACTTTATGCCACTAAATTCAACAACCTAGAAGAAATGGATAAATTCCTAGAACAATACAACCTTCCTAGACTGAGTCAAGAAGAAGCAGAAAGCCTAAACAGACCTATCAGTAGAGAAGAAATAGAAAAAACCATTAAAAACCTCCCCAAAAATAAAAGTCCAGGCCCTGACGGCTATACCAGCGAATTTTATCAAACATTCAAAGACTTGGTTCCTATTCTACTCAAAGTCTTCCAAAAAATTGAAGAAGAAGCAATACTTCCAAACACATTTTATGAGGCCAACATAACCCTCATACCAAAACCAGGCAAGGATGGCACAAAAAAAGAAAACTACAGACCAATATCTCTAATGAATACAGATGCTAAAATACTAAACAAAATACTAGCAAATCGAATACAACAACATATTAAAAAAATAATACATCATGATCAAGTGGGATTCATCCCAGAATCTCAAGGATGGTTCAACATACGTAAAACGGTTAACGTAATACACCATATCAACAAAACAAAGAACAAAAACCACATGATCTTATCAATAGATGCAGAAAAGGCTTTCGATAAAATACAACACAATTTTATGTTTAAGACTCTCAACAAAATGGGTATAGAAGGAAAATATCTCAACATGATAAAGGCCATATATGATAAACCATCAGCTAACATCATATTAAATGGCACTAAACTGAAGGCTTTCCCCCTTAAATCAGGAACAAGACAGGGTTGTCCACTCTCTCCACTCTTATTTAATGTGGTACTAGAGGTTCTCGCCACAGCAATCAGACAAGACAAAGAAATAAAAGGCATCCATATCGGAAAAGAAGAAGTAAAGGTATCACTTTTTGCAGATGATATGATCCTATACATCGAAAACCCCAAAGAATCCACAAAGAGACTACTAGAAACAATAAGCCAATACATTAAGGTCGCAGGATACAAAATTAACATTCAGAAGTCAATAGCCTTTCTATATGCCAACAATGAAACAACTGAGAAGGAACTCAAAAGAATAATCCCCTTCACGATTGCAACAAAAAAAAATAAAATACTTAGGAATAAACATAACAAAGAATGTAAAGGACTTATATAATGAAAACTATAAACCATTGTTAAGGGAAATTGAAAAAGATATAATGAGATGGAAGAATATACCTTGTTCTTGGCTAGGAAGAATAAATATAATCAAGATGGCTATATTACCCAAAGCAATATACAAATTCAATGCAATTCCCATCAAACTTCCAATGACGTTTTTTAAAGAAATGGAGCAAAAAATCATCAGATTTATATGGAACTATAAAAAACCCCGAATAGCCAAAGCAATCCTAAAGAAAAAGAATGAAGCTGGGGGCATTACAATACCTGACTTCAAACTCTATTATAGGGCCACGACAATCAAAACAGCATGGTATTGGCAGAAAAATAGACACTCAGACCAATGGAACAGAATAGAAAGTCCAGAAATAAAACCACATATATATAGTCAAATAATTTTTGATAAAGGGGCCAACAACACACAATGGAGAAAAGAAAGCCTCTTCAATAAATGGTGCTGGGAAAACTGGAAAGCCACATGCAAAAGAATGAAACTGGACTACAGTTTGTCCCCCTGTACTAAAATTAACTCAAAATGGATCAAAGATCTAAACATAAGACCTGAAACAATTAAGTACATAGAAGAAGACATAGGTACTCAACTCATGGACCTAGGTTTTAAAGAGCATTTTATGAATTTGACTCCAATGGCAAGAGAAGTGAAGGCAAAAATTAATGAATGGGACTACATCAGACTAAGAAGTTTTTGCTCAGCAAGAGAAACTGATAACAAAATAAACAGAAAGCCAACTAAATGGGAAATGATATTTTCAAACAACAGCTCAGATAAGGGCCTAATATCCAAAATATACAAAGAACTCATAAAACTCAACAACAAACAAACAAACAATCCTATAAAAAAATGGGAAGAGGATATGAACAGACACTTCTCCCAGGAAGAAATACAAATGGCCAACAGATATATGAAAAGATGCTCATCTTCTTTAGCTATGAGAGAAATGCAAATCAAAACAGCAATGAGATACCACCTCACACCTGTTCGATTAGCTATTATTAGCAAGACAGGTAATAGCAAATGTTGGAGAGGCTGTGGAGAAAAAGGAACCCTCATACACTGTTGGTGGGAATGTAAAGTAGTACAACCATTATGGAAGAAAGTATGGTGGTTCCTCAAAAAACTGCAAATAGAACTACCTTATGACCCAGCAATCCCTCTACTGGGTATATACCCCAAAAACTCAGAAACATTGATACGTAAAGACACATGCAGCCCCATGTTTATTGCAGCATTGTTCACAGTGGCCAGGACATGGAAACAACCAAAAAGCCCGTCAATAGATGACTGGATAAAGAAGATGTGGCACATATACACTATGGAATACTACTCAGCCATAAGAAATGATGACATCGGAACATTTACAGCAAAATGGTGGGATCTTGATAACATGATACGAAGCGAAATAAGTAAATCAGAAAAATCCAGGAACTGCATTATTCCATACGTAGGTGGGACATAAAAGTGAAACTAAGAGACATTGATAAGAGTGTGGTGGTTACGGGGGGGAGGGGGGAATGGGAGAGGGAAAGGGGGAGGGGGAGGGGCACAAAGAAAACAAGATAGAAGGTGACAGAGGACAATCTGACTTTGGGTGACGGGTATGCATCATAATTGAACGACAAGATACCCTGGTCTTGTTATCTTTGAATATATGTATCCTGATTTATTGATGTCACCCCATTAAAAAAATAAAATTATTTAAATAAAAAAAAAGAAAAAAAAAAGAATTAATTGCTTAGTTCTATTAATTTAATTTGCAGTATGAGTGTGCCATGGTCATTTTGTATATTATGGCCTGATGAACCAAACTGTTTTGACAACCCCCTGTAACTTGAGTCACGAGGGGTTTAGAAATAGGCTGCTTTCCAAGTCCAAACTTGAGGAAAGATTTATAAACTTGAGGTCTCTTATTGGCCTCTGTGAGTTGTCTGTGCCCCTCAATTTAATAGTGGGCTGTACGTGAGAAGGCAGTGCCCCAGTTTGGTCTTTGCCCCCAAACTGACTCCTGTGTCTGGCAGTAAATTTCTATGGAACATTCTAGAAAAAGGCTAATCTTTACTTGTTATGCTTGAGCTATTGTTTTGCAGAAACAGTTGACTTCTACCACCCACAGGGACCAAAATGAATGATCACAGGCTTTAGGCAGAAAACACTTGCTTTATTAAAGCTGTATTCTCTTCTATTTCTGATGATAGACTGGTTAGGTTTATTTAGAGTTTGGCTTACTTATTTATTTATTTTTGTATAGCATGCTGTTGATCGTAGTTACAAGCAATGGCATGCTATTTCTTCCAACAGGACTGAGTGACATGTATTAGCCACTGTGGTCATAGCCAACAATTGTTTGATCAAACATTTTACTTGAGAATAACTAGGGTCACCGACTTTTTTTGTAGCTGACAGAGTAATGTGTTTTTTACATCTGCTGTCTGACAAAGTGACATACATATTTTGCATTTTAAATCACGCTACACCTATGTTTTTGGGAAATTATAAATTTCTGTTTCAAAACATAAACAAATTTGAACTCGGTACAACAATACAAGTTAAAGAGACCTGTACAGTCACTTGAACTTAAAAAAGTGTTGATACTTCTAAGTTGTTTAAGAGATAATCATTGCCTTCTTTCTTGCTGCGTAGTAAATTTGATATTTGAGTCTTGGCAGGATTTCTGAGTCTTCATGTTCCGATAAACTGTAATCACCACGAGGGAAGAATTGCATTTGCTTTGTGCTCTAGGACAGTTACAGCATGTAGTGCAGTGTCGGGGCCAGAGCAGGGCTGGAATAAATATTTATTCAGTTAAATTGAAAAGAGTGATGTTGTGGTTCTAAATATTGTAAAGAAGGTTAACAGGGCTCATTTTGTGGTAAAAACCTGCTGTGCCAATTCAAAACGAAACCTTTTGCTAGTTTATAGCATTAAATTAGTTTTTATGCTCTGCGATTTTCTTTATTAAATTGATACATTTTGAGTCATGTTTGTAACTCCTCCATTAGCCTCTGTTCCCTTAACCCTCTTGTCAAGGACTTTTACATGCTCAATGGAAGCACACCCAAAGCATTTTATTTCAGTCACTTAGTTTTAATTTATGTAAAAAATATATAAAAATAGTAAAAATAATAATAATTAAATGATATACAAGCGCTCAGGACTTGGGCTATCTCACTATTTCACATTTGTTTCCTTATATTATTTCCTATTTATATGCATAAGAGACTCTCAGTGTTTTTTCCAAGGTCTATGAAAACTGCCATAAGTAGCATTAGAAGGATCCAGTAGGACATATAAGAAAAACACTAATAATATCATTTGATACAATTTTCTTTTCATTTCCAATACACATGTCTTCAATATTATGTAGATATAGGTGTTACTATTATGTTGTAGAGAAGTATTTGTGATATTATGTTTCCTGAATACTAATTTCTTTCTAAGAGGAAGCAAAATGTGCAGGGATAAATTCCTCTAATGCTTTTATAGCTTTCTATTTTGTTAAAACATCTGTTGATGCCCATAAAAGACTTAAACTATGCATTAATTTTGTAGTATATTTCTCCACTTATAATGTTTTTTTCTTATTGCTCATTACTAACAATATTGTCATAAACATAAATTTTTATCATTTTAATCTTTATTTCTATCTGAATCTTATTCCCTACACAGAATTATAATCTCAACATTTGTGAAAACATCTTCAGATGCTATAAAATCTATTATGAATTTAAGGCACTAATGACTATTAGAAAGTTAAAAGCTTTTTAGAAGCAGACAAATTTTAAAACCACAGACTTCTGTGTATTAAAAAAATACTTTGAGATTAGAATTTAAATTGGTAAAGAGAGATTTAGCCACTGTTTGTCTCATTAGTAAACCACTGTGACAGGATTTACATCACAATCACAGAACTTTTTTTTGAAATATATCAAAATACTGTAATTCTTCCCAGTGATACATTGCTGTGAGGTGGGAAATAATATTGGGGGTGGTGGTAGAGCTCACCGTCTCTGGCCCCCCATTACTTACAGACTGTGAGACCTCAAAGAGTCATTTAATCTCTCTGTGGCTCAGTTTTGTCATCTGTACAATGGTGGTAATATTTACTTTTCTCATGGTGTTCATTGTAAAGACTGTATGAAGATTAATAAGTGTATATGTGTAGGTATATATATATACATATTCATATATGCATTTATTTATATTTCTGTTCCAGGCACTTACTGCTCTTATTAATATACAGAACACACACACATACAATGTGTATTGTGTGTATATAGTAGTCTCCACTTACCTATGGTTTCATTCTCTACTGTTTCAGTTACTCGTGGCCAATGGTGGCCCAAAAATATTAAGTGTAAAATTCCAGAAATAAACAATTGATGTTTTAAGTTGCACACTGTTCTGATTACTGTGATGAAATCCTGCATGGTTCCAAGGTAGAGATGACTCGCTCCAGCGTAGACGCCCCCCACCCAGTAGTCACGTGGTAGCCATCTGGGTTCTCAGATCCACTATAAGGGTATTAGGTGCTTTTCTGTTCAAGAAACCCTTATTTTTAAAATAATGGCTCCAAAGAACAAGGGTAGTGATGTCGGCAATTCTGATACACTACTGAGAAGCCATAAAATGCTGCCTTTTATGTCAAAAAGTGAAAGGTTTTGATTTAACAAGGAAAGAAGTAAACTTGTAATCAGAGGTTGCAAAGATCTACGGTAAGAAATCATCTTCTCTCCATGAAAGTGTGAAAAAAAGAAAGAAAATTTGTGCTGCTTTTTCTGTCACACTTCAAACTACAAATGTGATGGCCACAGTATGAGAGTGCTTAGTTAAGATGAAAAGGGCATTGAATACGTGGGTAAAAGTTATGAATAGAAAATGTGTGCTAGGCCCTGGCGGGTTGGCTCAGTGATAGAGGGTCGGCCTGGCATATGGAAGTCCCAGGTTTGATTCCCGGCCAGGGCACACAGGAGAAGCACCCATCTGCTTCTTCCCCCCTCCCCCTCTCCTTTCTCTCTCTGTCTCTCTCTTTCCCTCTCACAGCCAAGGCTCCATTGGAGCATAGTTGTTCCGGGTGCTGAGGACGGCTCCATGGTCTCCACCTTAAGCACTAGAATGGCTCTGGTTGAAACAGAGCAATGCCCCAGATGGGCAGAGCATCGCCCCCTAGTGGGCATGCCAGGTGGATCCTGGTCCGGCACATGCAGGAGTTTGTCTCTCTGCCTCCCTGCTTCTCACTTCAGAAAAACACACACACACACACACACATACACACAAAAAGAAAAGAAAAAAAAGAAAAAAAGAAAGAAAAGAAAAAAGAATTTTTAAAATACCGCAGCCTTGAAATCCTTGTATCTTCCTCTGCTTTTGCTGAATCTCTTTCTCTACACTGAGAACGAAAGGAAATGGAAACATTCTAGGTGTGCTTTTGATTCAGCTGATACTTCGGGGTTATGGCATCCCTGTGTCTCACCAGGTTTTCCTCTTACTGATTCCTACCTTGTGTTCTCACTAATCTCACTTTCTCTCCTCCTGTCCTTCATCAAACTCTGTTCTCATATCTCCTTTCTATGGCACCTTGATAAAACTGAAAATGTTGGACCTTACAAAGATACATGCATTCAAGCTGGGATTCCAATATTAAACCCAAGGGAAAAAGTAACTGTAATTCTACAAAGATATGGATTTCAACTATTTGGCTGCAGTTGGGGAGATCCCAGTACTTTCCCATAGTTCCTGAACATTATATCTGTGTCTAAAGCTGAGCCTGTCTAAGGGGGTATGAGAACAGGGTCAGAAGTGTGTAATAGGAAGGGTGTAAATGGCCAGAGAAAGAGCCCAGTGGCTTCGCATCTTGCTACATTTCCTCCCTTCCAGTCTCCATTTACTTTCCACGCAGCCTGGCTCCTAGGTTTCAATCCTATTTTCATCACTCATGAAATACTAAAACCAAAAAGTCAAACAAATCATCTAAACCTCAGTTTCCTCACCTGTGAAATGTTTACGTCAGTCGTTTTTGTGAGCAAATGATTGAAGGTCTATGAAAGCACTGGGCCAATACTAGCCCAGTGATTAGGACAACGCTTTTCGGATCTGAACCAGGTGCACCTGTATATCTAGACCTCACCCTTTCTACTTCTTAGAAGTTATACATGTGTCCTTTATTCTCTAAGAGAAATTAAGAAAGCACTTTTGTGTGTAAAAATAACTTCAGACTTCAAAAAAATCAAACAAAATGTCATTAGCAATGAGTGTGATACTGTATATTTGAAAATATGCTGCTGTGAAAAGTTGGGCCTGATCTCTTTTTCTTATTTATATTGTAATATTTTCAGTCACTCAAGAAATGAAATTACTTTTTTCTCCTTCCTCTTGCTCAAGAAACTCTAAGGGAGCATTGTGGTACAACAGCAAGGAAGGAACCCCTTACAATTGGTGATGAGCTTCTCTCAGTGGAAATTTATAGAAGTAGAGGCTCTTCTGCATTCAGCTTCCTCTGGCCTGCTGAGGACATTGTCAGTGTGTTCTTATCTGCCTTTCACTGTGGATGCATTATTTTGCTTTAGGCCTACATTTTACTGGAGAAAATGGAGCAAAATCATGAATTAGTTTTCATGTGTACACACAGTCAAAGGAGTATTTTCTTCACTTCTTATTAGTTTTTTTTTTATTATTAAAATTTATTTATTTATTTATTTTTAATTTTTTATTTATTCATTTTTAGAGAGGAGAGGGAGAGACAGAGAGAGAGGAGGAGCTGGAAGCATCAACTCCCATATGTGCCTTGACCAGGCAAGCCCAGGGTTTCAAACCAGCGACCTCAGCATTTCCAGGTCAATGCTTTTATCCACTGCGCCACCACAGGTCAGGCCTTATCAGTTTTTTTAAAGAACGTTTAATTGTACATTTTACACAAAGGAGCCAATTTTGAGTGGAAAAGCCTTTGATCAGGAATTAATGTAATCATCAAGTTTAAATTAGAATCAAGTTAGTGAATTTTCAACTCCTTCTTTTCCTGTGATAAATATATACTAGTTACCCACTTGATACTTACACATGTCCAGCTTATTCTCTGCAGATCTGATGAAGACTGTGAAGCTGAGGCAGGCACATCGGACTGCGAGAGATCTTAGACTGCCCAGTCATGCTTCTTATTTAGCCGAGAATGGAAATGGTGCTTAGAAAAACTAAGAGAAAGGTCTTGTCCCAGGTCACACCAATGTGTGTTCTTACAAAACCATACGGCATCTCCCGTGGCCTCTTTTCCTTTGAATATGCCCTCTTTTTCCAAATGTTTGCTGTTGTTGTCATTGAGCCCTCTGGCTGTTCAAGTTCTCTCTGATGGTGCACACCCTCAAACATGCTCCTTCCTTCATCTATATCAAGAGATATTTATTCCTTGTTATTGTTTTTTTTGTATGTCATTTCATTATAAAGAATTAATGGATGATGTTGGATTGACATACTGCAACGGTTTTCAAATAGTACAGTTAAGTGTTTCAACATTAAGGATTGATGGCCCATATTGTTCCTCAGATGACTTAAAATATTAACTCTCATAAAGTTCTTCAGATGGCTCTCAAATACTATCCTTTATTTTTCTGTTTTTTTTTTCCAGTTGCACGAAGAACTGTCTGCATTCTCTCTGAGCTACAAAGAAAAATATTCTTCGTCAACTCTATTTTCCATTTTCAATAAAAATTCATGATGTCCATAAATAATTTTTTATTTCTTTATCAGCGAAGAGTAATCAAATGCTGAAAAAGCAATCAAAGCACAAAATTAATTAAAATGGATGCCTAGGCTATAAGTAGTGAGGAAGGGCATTCAATAACTCTATTTTTCATTCTAACTTACCTAGCTTAATTCTTTTCTAGATTAATCAATGGGAGAAATGATTCACAGTAGGGAGGAGAAATGTTAAGCATTCCTTTGGGAAAAGGAGGTGGAAGAGCTACTATTCATAAATATGAGCAAAGGTAGATATAGTGTACTTAGAGAAAGCTTTTACCCAGTATAAAGTTAAAAATCAGTAAAAGACATGCAGTTATATTTAGGATAAATAACAACCAGTGGAAATAATACAATATATATTTTTAACATTAGATTGTTGAGCAGTTATTTATGATATAAATTAAATGCAGGGATATAAAATGCAGATAGAATATGTGAGAGAAAAGTGGTGAATTTACATGTGTGTTCTGCTTTAATAAAGGTTATAAAAATTTTTTTTAAAAAGCTTTAATAAAAAAAGGGTTATAAAATTCTATGCCTAGTGTTTTCACTTCTAAGGATGAGAAACAGATTTACCTTTTTTTCCTGTGCTTTCCATTAATTACAACTAAAACAACTACTCATTTATTTTCTTTAAGTGAGAAGCAGGAAGACAGAGACAGATTCCTGCATGCTTCCTGATCAGATCCACCTGGCAAACCCCCTATGGGGCCAATGCTCTGTCCAACTGGGGCCATTGCTCTGTTGCTCAGCAACCGAACTATTTTAGCACCTGAGGCAAGGTCATGGAGCTATCCTCAGCACCTGGGGCCAACTTGCTCCAACCAACCATGGCTGCAGGAGAGGAAGAGAGAGATAGAGAGAGAAGGGAGAGGAAGTATGATGGAAGTAGATGATCACTTCTCCTGGGTACACTGACTGGGAATTGAACCTAGGACATCCACATCCTGGGCTGACATTCTACCACTGAGCCAACCATCAAGGGCCACAACTACACATTATATATAAAATAAACAATCTGAATGAGAGAGAAAATAAAATGACTAGGGATCTTGTTACCTGAGGAGCAACACATTTGTTGAGTCCCTGGGTTTTGTTTTTCCTCATATACCACAGACCTGGAGCTAAAGGAACAAACAGTCTAGAAACACCAACGGCACCAACTGATACAGACAGAAAATTTTCCCAAAAAGCCTTCTTTCTCCAGCCAAAGGGACAGGGAAGAGGCAGTATAGCATGACAAAAAAATTAGCAATAACTGCTTTACTATAAACAAATATCTGGCATTTTACCTCCACAAAGAGGTAATGAGAAGTGTCAGAGAAGTGTCATAAGAGCAAACAAATGAACAAACACAGCTAAAAGAGATGGTTTAGATAACTAGATTTTTGTAGTACAAAAGACTTCTAGGTTATAAGGCAAAAATCACTATTCATACAAGAAGAATGAAGATCTCAAACTGCATAAAAAAAGATACTCAATGGATACCAACACTAAGATGAGAGATGTTACAATTGTGTGACAAAGATTTAAAAGCAGCCATGATAAAAATAGTTCAATAAGTACTTTTGAAATTACTGAAATAAATAATAAAAAATAGATTCAGCAAACAAAATAGAAATTATCAATAGGGAATAGAAGATATCAAGAAGAATCAAATAAAAGGAGGGATAATGGGAAAGAACAAGTTCAGCAGATGGGCTTAACACATTATGGAGGAGACAGAGAAGAGTCAGTGAACTATAAGACAGAACAATAGAAGTTGTCTTACTTGACCAAGAAAGAGAATTTAGACAACAAAAATTAACTGAGTTTTAGGGACCTGTGAGACTATAACAATCATCTAATATTTGTAAATTAAAAATGTTTCTTTTTGTAAATTAAAACCACAAAGTGATATTATTGCATGCCAATTAACAGGGCTAAAATAAAAAATAACACTACTAAATTAAGTGCTGGAAGGGATACAGAGCTATTGAATCATTTAGATATTGCGGTGGGAATAAAAAACAGTACAGTAATTTTGAAAAAGTTCAGCAATTTCTTGAAAACTGAACATACAAGTACTGTACCACCCAGAAATTGCAATGCTGCACATTTATCTCAGACAGATGAAGACTTATGTTCAAACAAACAACTGTAATAAATGTTTATAGAAGCTCTAGTTTTAATAGCCAAAAAATGGAAACAACCCTAATGTCAATACCAATGAATTAAATTGTGGATTACTATTCAATAATAAAAGAGAATAAACTATGAACACAAGCAACAATCTAGTTGAATCTCCAGCAAGTAGAAAAGCTAGTACTAAAGTTTATATACTGTATGATTCTATTTGTATACAATTCTTGGAAGAGCAAATTTAGAGAAATGAAGAACAGACAAGTGATTGTCAGAAATTAGGAAGGAGGAGGGAGATCGATGTAGATTTAAAGATCAACATAAATAATCCTTGTGGTGAAAGAAAAATTCTGTAGCTAGACTGTATTTATGCTAATATCCTGATGATGATATTGCAGTATAGTTTTGTAAGATGCTATCATTGGAAGAAACAGGGTAAAAGTACATGGGTGACCTCTCTCTGTATTATTTCTTACAGCTGCATGTAAATATAAAATTTTTAAATATTAATTTTATAAGTTTATGCCCTACATGTATTTATCCAAGGTTTACAAATACCTAGAAGGGAAAACCCAGGATTCTGTATATTTTATTTTGAAGAAATCAAAACAATGTGAATAAATAGTCTTTGTTAGGTTTTATATTTTCCTCTGGAAACTTGTACATGATACTGTAATTGGTCTGACTGAGTCAGTTAAAAATTCAACCAGCCTTAGAATACTGCAGTCCTCTGAGTCCTACTTACCTATCTCCATGAATTACCTATATTAAAATTGTAAATATTTGTATCATATATGTGAAGGAACTGAAATAATATGTTCAGGATTGACCAGGGATTCTCAAAGCCGGTTCTGTAGACTCCTGGAGGTCCTTGAGACTATGTCAGAGATCCACCAGGTCAAAAATACTTTCATAAATATTTGTCTTCTTTACTGTGTTAAATTTTGCTCTGATGGTGAGTAAAACAGCTGGCAAGAATCAGGACAGTGGCACTAAAATGTAGCAGACACTATATATTCTTCACTGCCTTGCACTCACAGTACTGAAAGAGCCAGTTACATTTAAGAATGTTCTTACAGAAATAGTAAAAATTATTTATTTCATAAAATTTCAACCATTGAGTAGATGTTGTTAATATTCCATTTGATGAGGCCCTGGCTGGTTGGTTCAGTGGTAGAGCATCGGCCTGGCGTGCAGAGGTCCAGGGTTTGATTCTCGGCCAGGGCACATAGGAGAAGCGCCCATCTGCTTCTCCACCCCTCCCTTTCTCCTTCCTCTCTGTCTCTCTCTTCCCCTCCCGCAGCCAAGGCTCCATTGGAGCAAAGATGGCCCGGGCGCTGGGGATGGCTCCTTGGCCTCTGCCCCAGGCGCTAGAGTGGCTCTGGTTGCGACAGAGCGACGCCCAGGAGGGGCAGAGCATCGCCCCCTGGTGGGCGTGCCAGGTGGATCCCAGTCGGGCACAAGCGGAAGTCTGTCTGTCTCTTCCCGTTCCTAGCTTCAGAAAAAAAAATACAAAAAAATATATATATATTCCATTTGATGAAATAGGAAGTATAAAAAAATCACTTCTGAAGCATACCAAAGTGTGATGTTTGTCTTGAACACAACCACCTGTGAGTCTTTGAATTCTGAGCTGAGCAAGCTGCTTTTTTTCATGAAATATCATTTTACTTGAAAAAGCAACTGACATACAATCTATGGTTATTTACACTTGAGTAGCTTCAGGAATTTTCTCAAAAATAAACAAGGAAAGTCTATCGTTTCAAGGAAACAACCAACAGTGTATGTCGCTAATGTTAAAATTTATGATATCAAGGCCCTGGCCGGTTGGCTCAGCAGTAGAGCCATGGCTTGGTGGAAGTCCTGGGTTCGATTCCCGGTCAGGGCACACAGGAGAAGCTCCCATCTGCTTCTCCACCCCTCCCACTCTCCTTCCTCTCTGTTTCTATCTTCCCCTCCCACAGCAAAGGCTCCATTGGAGCAAAGTTGGCCTGGGTGCTGAGGATGGCTCCACGGCCTCCACTTCAGGTGCTGGAGTGGCTCGGGCTGCAATGGTGCAATGCCCTAGATGGGAAGAGCATCGCCCCCTGGTGGGAATGCCAGGTGGATCCTGGTTGGGTGCATGAGGGAGTCTGTCTGTCTGCCTCCCCACCTCTAACTTTGGAAAAATACAAAAAAATAAAAGTATGATATCAAGTCAATTAGAATTTTAGAATGCTTGAATCTGATACTGTGAGCTTGGCAACTTTCTAATACTTGAAAGATTTTTGATAAAATTAGGGATGATATTAACAAATGTGATTTTTTAATATTATATAATAAAATGTGTCAACATTTGGAAGATCTGTGTAACTTTGTGAACCAATATTTTACAAAAGGTCAATGAGTGATATAACAAAATTAGGCATGAGTAAAAGAACATTTGAAATGCAAGAAATTCCAATGAATTTTAATGTAACTGAGTATGAAAAATTAATTGATTTTACATTGCAACTACTCCAAGAAACTACTGTCTGTCTAGTTTTGGTTTGGTAACAAAGAAGAATAGCCACAATTATCTGCAAAGGCTATTAAAAAAAATCTCCTTCTTCCCACTATATATCTGTGTGAAATTGAGTGTTTGATCTGCTTTAAGCAGAGCAATCTTTTGCAGCAGATTAAATGCAGTATCCAATAAGAGAATCAAGTCAGTTTTAATTAGATCAGGCATCAGGAAAACTAAAAAAGAAAAAAAAAGTAAAGCATGCATTTATCATTCTTTTGGAAAACTTTTTTTCATAAAAATAGATTCTTTATGTTAACATGTAATAGATTTTGCTTTGTTTAATTAAAAAATACTATAGATAGTTTAGTTTTTATTTTTCACATAGAATAAGCATAAACATAACCCACACTTTAAAAATCTTTGAGGTTTTCCACAAGTTTTAGAGTGAAATAGTCTTAGGACCAAACATTCTGGAACAATAGAGCTTGGTCATTGACACTGATGGAGAAAACATCTTGGAACATAAACTTCTATATTCCTGTGGTAACATCATTTCTTTAAAACATGCTAATCTTTTAAATAATTACACTAAAGATATTCATATAAAACTTATTCTTGGATCAATGTTGAATATTTAAGTTTCCAAAGCTGTACAAAAATTAGAAAATTGGTATAGTCATTTTCCCTCCAAGTCTACTTGTAGTTTACTTTCCCTCCTTACAGTTCTTTAAATATGGAAACCTTCATATATGCATGAAAATAAAGAGAACAGTACAAGAAACTATAATTCCTTGGATATAACCAGTTACAATTATCAAAATTTTGCCATTTTTGGTTCAGTTATCACCTCTCCATTTTTTTCCCTGCAATGTTTAAAAGAAAATTTCAGATATCACATCTTTTCACTCACAAATGGATTTGTAAGATCGGTGGATCATGGGGGAAGGCCACTTGGGGAACCCAGATCCAGGAATTTTGGCTAGGGCTGCCCACAACCAAGTGCACCAAAAGAAACTTCCCAGAGGTCCTTGCGAAAAGAGTGACTGTCCATCAGCCAGTGAGATTTCACCACATCATATTAGCTCGCCCACCCTAGAGGACCACTTAAATATCCCTCATGCAGTTTAATCCATGTGACTCCTCTGGCCTCTGGCCTCTGGGACCAGAAGACATCATTGGGCAGGATGTGCTGTACTAGATAAAACCTTTGCTATTCCACACTTTGTAGTTACAGCCCCTACCTTCCTTCTTGGCGGGGAAAAATACCTTACATTTTGGTGCCGAAACCCAGGAGGAGTTAAAGTCCACAAGGGCTGCTCCTCTCCCCATCCCCTCCAAGAAAGAACCAGGATCTCTGACCTTCCACCCACTTTGGCACATGATGCCGTAAGTCCCCTGCCTCCAGCTTTCCCCTCAGTTCTTTTTGCCGAGACTCCCTGTCCGAAACCATGGCTACGTCAGAGACCTCCTTCCATCTGAGTGCATGTGTGCCCATGGAGATGTCCCGAGCACATCCACTTTCCCTATCCGTCCGTGGCCAGAGCTTGAGTTGCAGGATGCCAATTCTCATTTCTGACCACTCCAAGAACTGAGGGCGGCCGTGGGGGCACAGGAATCTAAACCTAATCCAAAAACAGTCCAGGAGTTGCCTTATCCAAAATCTCTCCCTCCCTAAAGAAGAGGAAACTGTTCTTCTCCACTGTGGCCAGGCCACAGAACCCACTGGATAATTGAACCAGGTGGCCTCCTGAAGGGACTTTCGGTTTTAACACCCTAACCAATTTAACTATCACCAAAAGAACTGAGAACTGGTTGGAGATTCCTTACATACAGGGCTTCTAGTTATTCACATGCCAGTCCTTAATCTCTGTGCTACCTGTTCTATGTGCAGGCCTTTTTTCTTTTCGGCCAGAGAAACCTCACCTAAAACCTCCGCTCCTAATCTTTCTTTCTCTGTGGACTCCCAACTCTCTCCCCCTCCTGCCTGACCCCTGGGGGCACCCCTCTCTTGGGACCCCTCTCTGGTCCCTCTGTGGACCTCTTCTGCTAGAGTCTCTTCCCTCTGGAAAGCCCCCTCCCTTCGCAGGATTCGGTTTCTCATTCCCTTGCAAATACCAGTCTCTCTTTCTCCTCCCCTGCTGGCGAGGGGCCTCTCCCTTCTCCACTGTGTTCTTAAGTCCCTCCTCCACCAGGCCATTCTCAGCCTGTCACTGATCCTTTACACCAGTTTGCAGGACACTGAACCCCAGTCTGCATGTAGGAAGTTCTGGCCCTGTCCTGCCTCTGGTTCCAGCGTTTCCAGCTGGATCTGGGTGTTGGACTCCCTAGGAGCCCTTCTCCTTTAATTCTCAACCCCCAAACCCTTATCCGGGACCTGTGAACATGGCATTTAAAATTTTCAATAATCGCAGCTAGTAGAAAAAGGCCAAGGCTGTTTGCCAGGCCTGCATGCAGCAGAAAGTAATACTCCAAACCCAGGCTCTTGTGGCAACCCTGAGGCTGGCAGAGCAACTCAGGCAAGGCACAGGAGGTGCTCGATCCAAGTTCAGACCACAAAGAGAATCCCCACCAGGAGCTTGCTTTAAGTGTGACAAGCAGGACCACTGTGCCTGACAGTGCCCCTGCCCGCGGCTGCTCACTAAACCCTGCCCTAACTGCAAGCAGCCTGGTCACTGGCAGACTGATTGCCCCTTTGGGCAACAGGCTTTTTTCTCAACACCTCTAAGTGGAGGACAAGCCACCAGAATGGGAAGGCCAAGCCAGCCAGGTGGGCACATCGCTCAAATCCTTAGGACCCGGCCTGGACTCGGAGAACCCAGGGTATGCTACAACTAGTGGGTAAGTCCATTTCATTTCTTGTGGACACGGAGGCTACCTTCTCTGTTTTGCCATCACACTCTGGACCTCTAATTCCCTCACAGATCTTGATTATGGGAATGGATGGGACCCCTTCTTTTCCCCTTTGCACACCATCCCTGACATGAAGTTTGAACAAAATCCCCTTTTTTGTACTCCTTCTTAGTTATGCCATCATGCCCTGTACCCCTTCTGGGTCGAGACATTCTACACAGTCTCAGAGCCACTATCCAACTGATAGCATCTTCCCACTTACTCCTACCATTCCTCAATACCAAGGGCTCCCCCATAATCAATACTACCCTCATTTCTAACCAAGCTTGCTCCCATGCAGGATCGCTGGCAGTTTGGAACCACTGGGCCCTACCCATCTCCAACTCACCAAAAGTCTGGACCCTGCAAATCCTCCTATTACTCCTCTTTAAAAAAAAATCCTTACAGAACCACATCCGTGAAGTTTCTCAACTCACGGCCAAACAGATGTTCCTCCTGACACCCCTCAAAGCCACCACCTGCCGATCTCCCCCTCCCCATGATGCCCCTAATCAGCAGGATGTAGCCAGATGAATAAGCGGCACCCCTAATTAACACAAAAAAATCAAAATGTAAGATAGGTGGATTAAGGGGAAAGGCCACATGGGGAACCCAGACCTGGGAATTTTGGCTAGGGCTACCTACAACCAAGCACACCAAAAGAAACTTCCCAGAGGTCCTTGTGAAAAAAGTGACCTTCCATCAGCCAGTGAGATTTCATCACATCATATTAGCTCGCCCACCCTAGAGGACCCCTTTAAATATCCCTCACATGGTTTAATTCATGCAACCCCTCTGGCCTCTGTCCCTAGGGACTAGAGGACCTCGTCAGGTGGGTGCGCTGTACTAAATAAAGCCTTTGCTATTCCATACTTCATGGATACGGCCCCTTTCTTCCTTCTTAGCGGGGAAAAAATACCTTACAGCATTAGTGCTCCTAACAGATATAAAGGGTGTTCAATAATATAAAGATATTTTAAATTCAATAAAACTAAGAATAATCCCTTGCATTCATCTGATAGTCAATCTAGGATCAATACTCCCTATTGCTCTCAAAACTGTCTTCACAGTTTGTTTGCTAATGTCAACGTAAGAAACATCCAAACTTGTAAAAATTTTTATGAGTTGAGTCCTACTGCCTACAATTGCCAGGAAGCAAAGTCACGAGGGATTGAGAAAATGCTCTGGAAAATGGCGATTTCACCACTTATTTTATACCCCAGAATTAAAGGGGAAGATGTAAGTAGTTTACATGAAATTGGTGATAGATTAGGGAAGTGGAAGAAAGCTGGAGAGATCTCTGGGATTAATTGGATACAAAGGAAAAATGTATAGGTATACTGAAACTTCTTAATCAGAAATAAGATAGTTAACAGTTAACACTTAACATAATAATAACAACAATGAAGGGATTTGTGGCCTGTTCCTGCTCTGGTGGGATGCTTGCCCTGAGAGGGGCAGGAAAAGAAGATTATTTTAATATTTCAAAGGCATGTTATCAGGTACGCTATTGTAGAGGCAAAAAGAAAACAGACAGACTTGATTAAGGTAAGCATGGACCTTTGTTAGAGAAAAATATCTCTCTAGGACATGACTACCCACCATGAACTGCTTACAGTTAGAAAGTTTTTATTTCAGACCATCCTGTGTGGTCACTTTAGGTCTCTGAGTCCGCAAGGCCACCATGCAGCGTTTCCCTGAGATTATCAGGTTCATTCAGTATGCCTTTTTCACCCATACTAATAATAAGAAAATGTAAGCAAGTCCATGTGTTGTATACCATAAGAATTATATATCTATAATCCAGGGTACTCATCCTGTCTGTCCTCTTTAAAATGACAATTATTTTTATTGAAGAAAAATTATCATAAAATTCACCTCATTCTGTGGTTTTATTTATTTTTTGATGGCAACCTTTTTAAAATGTTCTTTAATATTTTCTGAAACTTTGATACATATAACTTTGATTCAGGGTTTTTTTGTTTGTTTTAGTGAGAGAGTGTGATAAGGTGCCAAAGAACTGTAAAACTTAGCATTAGCAACGCCATTGTAAAGAGGGAAAGTCAGGTCTCTTACCCCCTCCTTTCTGTGGAGAAAGGAAAGAGAAGAAGGCAGGAGCTTCCTGGTTTACAAGGGCAGCTGGGTCATCCAGTTATAATTTAGTTCAGTGGTTCTCAAAGTGTGCACCAGGGTGCACTGGTGTGTCCTAGAAGATTTCCATGTGTGCCCTATGGTATTCCAGAGAAATATGTGCCTGTTGAGGACCAAAAAAACCAACAGGGTTTTTGGAGCTTATATTTTTGGGGGACAGAGGTATAAGGAACTGGCTGTAAACTGACAGTCTACCCAACCCCCCACCTCACTTGCCTGATTAGGTTGCAAAAGGCTGTTAAACTGTGGTTCTGGATTATTTACACTACCTCTATGTTCCCTGGAAAGAATGGAGGCAAGTTTCTTCTATCCTTTGGTGTAAAGTTAAGATGATATGTATGGTGGGGGTTTTGGATTGATGATTAAACATAAGAAATTGTCTCTGGAAGCCTTTTGAATTTCTAGAAAAGAAGAATATGTGGAAATATCTAAAAAAGCTTTAAATATTTAACTATAATTTTAAAATATTTAACTACAATTTTTAAATATTTAACTACAATTTTTAT
The DNA here is from genome assembly GCF_036850765.1 of Saccopteryx bilineata. Classification (NCBI taxonomy): domain Eukaryota; kingdom Metazoa; phylum Chordata; class Mammalia; order Chiroptera; family Emballonuridae; genus Saccopteryx; species Saccopteryx bilineata. The sequence goes on along the minus strand of NC_089490.1, from coordinate 26,032,207 downwards.
TTATGTGAATTAGGATTTCTACCCTCAACACAATTAAGAGTAAAAAGAGAGGAATTCTTTAATGTATTGACAAGGAAATGAGAGTTTGCCTTTCAAATATATGCCCAAACATTAAAGAAATTGCTAGGACACATCAGGCTCATGTTTCTCACAAGAATGAAAAAACTTAACACATTCATGCCAGGAATAATATATATATAATATATATAATTATATATATTATATATATATAATGATAACTTTTTGTCATTTTTTAATTTTTAACCCCTCTTTTTTATGAATTCTAAATAGCATAACTCAAAAAATGTAACATAAAAATGTTTTTTAATGTCAGAATAAATTTAATTTTATCATATTTATTTCATTTAATTACCATAAAAGCACGCTTGGACTTTATATTATTTTTCTTTAATATTTGACTTAATTATTATAACATAATTCTCAGAAATTTGTATATAATGTGCCTACAATTATTTGTACGATTTTAAATGTGCCCAACTTCAAAAAGTTTGAGAACCACTGGTTTAGCTGATTCCTAGAATTCTCTGAAAGGGTGCCTGGAGCCATTTACCACGCAGAGCAAAGAAGATAGAACTTACCTAAAAACCTTAGAAAACAATGTTTATATACCTTAATCAAGAATTCCTATACTCAGATTCACCCTAAAGTCATGAGAATAACATATACCTCACAAAGGGATCACGAGCCCTTCCTTACTCACTCCAACCAGTACTTGGTTTTGTATAAAAGCAGTCTCAGAATTGTATTAGGTTCTACATGATTTGGGATTGTGCCCCATGTAGCTAGCCAGCTAATTAATAAACTCCTCAAAAATTCATCTGGACTTGGTGTCTTTATGGAACTTTCAGGTTACATTACAACAAGAGACAGAGAGAGGGACGGACAGAAAGGGAGAGAGATAAGAAGCATCAATTCTTCATTGTGGCACCTTACTTGTTCATTGATTGCTTTCTCATTTGTGCCTTGACCGGGGGGCTACAATAGACTGAGTGATCCAGAGACTCAGGATCAAGCCAGAGACCGTGGGCTCAAGCTGGTGAGCTTTGCTCAAACTAGATGAGCCCGCGCTCAAGCCAGTGACCTCGGAGTTTCTCACCTGGGTCCTCTGTATCCCAGTCTAATGCTCTATCCACTGCACCACCACCTGGTCAGGCTCAGGTAAGTCTTACAGGTTTTCTTCCCTAATCCTGAATTAGCCATTTCTCCAAGGAGCTGGTGCACTTTAGAGGGAGAAGATGATACTTATAGATGATGCACTCTAGGTTCCAGGCAACCGAGCTGGCCTCAGTTTATTGTTTTTCCATTTTTGTAGTGATCAGAGCAAGAAAAGATATTTTTCTAAAACAAAAAAGTAAACCAAAAAATTATAAAATTTAATTCAAATGTAATATTAGAGGGTTTTTACTTGTTTTACTTTATATATTTTTATGTTGAAAATTATTAATTTTAACATTAATATGAAGAATTATTTTTATTTTATATATAGATGTATATCCATAAGTTGATGTTTTAATATCCTAATTAAAAATCAGGTTGTTGAATGCATATTTTCTTTTTGACATTAGGATGTACCCCAAAGTAATGAGTCAAGGATAACTGCTTATGTAAATGACAGATAAAAGTGGATAGAGGAAAACGATAATTAAGATGGATTTTGATGAAGAGTTACAATTAAATAATAGAAACTGTGTAATCTGTGGAAGCTCTATGCATAAAATTTGAAAGAAGATGTTAACATAATACATAAGGCTGGGTGCAGCCTAAGGTTGAAAAACATTTATAGAAGTGTTCTCTTTTACTTTTACCCAGACGTTTCCATTTTGACTCACTTTTATTCTCTTTCCATAGGTTTATTTTTAATTCAAATCCTGAATAATTTTTAGCTAGTGTAGAAGAAATAAAAACAATCTAAATTAGCCCTGGCTGGTTGGCTCAGCGGTAGAGCGTCGGCCTAGCATGCGGAGGACCCGGGTTCGATTCCCGGCCAGGGCACACAGGAGAAGCGCCCATTTGCTTCTCCACCCCTCCGCCGCGCTTTCCTCTCTGTCTCTCTCTTCCCCTCCCGCAGCCAAGGCTCCATTGGAGCAGAGATGGCCCGGGCGCTGGGCATGGCTCTGTGGCCTCTGCCTCAGGCGCTAGAGTGGCTCTGGTCGCAATATGGCGACGCCCAGGATGGGCAGAGCATCGCCCCCTGGGGGGCAGAGCACCGCCCCTGGTGGGCGTGCCGGGTGGATCCCGGTGGGGCGCATGCGGGAGTCTGTCTGTCTCTCCCTGTTTCCAGCTTCAGAAAAATGAAAAAAAAAAAAAATCTAAATTATATAATAGAAGGAAATCTGGAATTATGATGTTAGACTTATGCACAAATAGGTGAACAGTCAAGAATTTTTTGCATGTGTCATGTCCACTTGCAATGGGTTAATTGACCATTGTTTGCCCTTTGTCAACAAGATGTAGTTATCTGTTTATTATTGTAATAAACCAAATGGTAATAGTGAGATTCAGCTGTGGTCAGATAACGTATTTCTTATTGGTCTTGGCATTATAAGGAAAAGTTATATGTTTATGGTATTCTTGAATCTACTCTATCAGGTTTCTAATGACTCATTGCATGAGGAAAGTTGTGTTGCAGTTTCCTACCTCACACTTATTTATACTACTGATAACTTGGCTAGCACTCTTCTGCTGGGAATGGATGCTGAATCTTTCTGTACCATATGCTGTATGTTAACATTTTTTCTAAAAGGATAGATAGCAAATCTTTTTGACTTTGTAAGCTATACTATCTCTGTTGCAACTACACAACTCTACTTAGTGTATGCAAAAGTTTGTAAAAGCATGAATGTGGCGGTGTTTTGTTAATCTTTATTTACAAAATCCTTTGACCGTGAAACTCACATCCCAGAAGTAACATTGCTTTCCAGTAAATGGAACCCCTTTGTTATGAGACCCTAAGGGAACCTGGGATTGAAATAAAGTCAATTTCAGAAGCACTAGCAGATTTCTTCTCCTCCTCCTCCTCCTCCTCCTCCTCCTCCTCCTCCTCCTCCTCCTTCTTCTTCTTCTTCTTCTTCTTTTCCTTAATGTTAATTTTATTGATCTTAGAGAGATAAAAAGAGAAAGAGAGAGCGACAGGACCATCAATCTGTTCCTGTATATGGCCTAATAGGGGATGAAACCTGCAACCTCTGTGCTTTGGGACGATGCTCTAAGACAATGGGTTGTATTTGGCCTGCAGGATGACTCCAACGTGATTCTATTATTTAAGATCCTTCTGTAAGCATACTGCATATACATCTTGTTGAATGATTTCCCACTAAAACGTTGGACAATGTAGTCATCAATGCTTTTTTGAGCTATGACAGAGATCTTTCAACCAGGAAGTCAAGACTGATCAACAGAACTAGCCCTTGGAGATCAATATCTGTGACCAGTTTAGTTTTTACAATATATTATCTATCTCTTGGATCTTCATTTCCAACTTCAGTGACTGTTTCTTGGTCATTGCTCACTCTACTTCTGAGGTTGTACAAGTCTATAATCTTAAAACAAAGTCTTAAATATAACGTCTCAAAAAAAGAGAAGTTTATTTCTTTTTCATCCAAATTCAAAAATTCCAGGATAGAAAGGGTATCTCTGACATTCTTAATATGTGGCTTACATCTCTAAGTCCAATGATGCTACTGGCCTCAGATCTTGTAATCTCCCAGTTAGTAGAAAGTGGAAAAGGGGCTGGGAGATCACACGTGGACACCTTTTCATAGTCTCAATATAGAAATGACATAGATCATACCCGCTCACTTACCATCAGCTAGTTCTTAATCACTGGCTACATCTAATATGAAGGGAAGATGGGAACTGTGCTTTTCAGCTAGTCATCCCTGTATTTAGCTAATACTTAGGGGTTCTCTTGTTAAAGAGGGAAAAAAGATATTTTGTTGGTTATCTAGGACAGTGGTCCCCAACCTTTTTTGGGCCACGGACTGGTTTAATGTCAGAAAATATTTTCACAGACTGGTCTTTAGGGTGGGACAGATAAATGTATCACGTGACCGAGACAAGCGTCAAGAGTGAGTCTTACATGGATGTAACAGAGGGAATCTGGTCATTTTTTAAAAATAAAACATCGTTCAGACTTAAATATAAATAAGACGGAAATAATGTAAGTTATTTATTCTTTCTCTGCGGACCGGTACCAAATGGCCCATGGACCGGTACCAGTCTGCGGCCCAGGGGTTGGGGACCACTGATCTAGGAGTCTTTATGGTACTATGTTAAAAATACATGAAAGTTCAATGTTGATGAGAAGGAAAAAAAAACCCTTTGAGTAATACAGAATTTTTCCAGAGCCATAGTAAATTGATATTTTATTCAATCCCACACTTTTAGGATATCATAAAAATCCTCTGCAGTCTCTATTAAGACCTACTTCATAATCTAGCAGTGTGGCAGAATACACTATATTAAACTTCATAGAAATAACATTCTAATAGAAAATATATAGACCTAGCTTAAAATAAATAGAAAACTCAAGATGCTAGAAGTAAAAAGAAACTTACAATGGGAAAATCAAATTGATATTGTAATGACTTGGGAAATTATTAAAACTGGATAAAGGGCCCTGGCCGGTTGGCTCAGCGGTAGAGTGTCGGCCTGGCGTGCGGGGGACCCGGGTTCGATTCCCGGGCAGGGCACATAGGAGAAGCGCCCATTTGCTTCTCCACCCCACCCCCTCCTTCCTCTCTGTCTCTCTCTTCCCCTCCCACAGCCAAGGCTCCATTGGAGCAAAGATGGCCCGGGCGCTGGGGATGGCTCCTTGGCCTCTGCCCCAGGCGCTAGAGTGGCTCTGGTCCCGGCAGAGCGACGCCCCAGAGGGGCAGAGCATCGCCCCTGGTGGGCGTGCCGGGTGGATCCCAGTCGGGCGCATGCGGGAGTCTGTCTGACTGTCTCTCCCCGTTTCCAGCTTCAGAAAAAGAAAAAAAAAAAAAAACACCTGGATAAAGGCCGTTGGGGTTTACAGCTTGAATTTTGTAAACAAAATAGATTTGGGTTCTGGGATTCTTAAATCTATTCTGTCAACCTTTGTCTTTTGATTGGTGTGTTTATAACATTAAACTTAAAGGTAATTATTGATAGAGCTTAATATTACCTCAGTATTATCTGTTATCTTTTTTGTTTTGCCTAGCATTCATTCCTTTGTTTCTCTTTTGCTACCATCTGGTGAGTTACTTTAATACATTTTAAGAGTCAATCTTGCTTTACTTATAATGTTTTTTTAGTGTGTCTCTGTATATTTTTCTATATGATATAGATTTACAATTACTACATGACCTACCAGTCTATTGCAATCAACATATTGTTATTTTTAGCAAAGTGTGAAAACTTGAGTTCCATTTAGATTCTTTTACCTTCCTTACTTTTAAATGTCATTGTCCAGAGTATCAAGGGGCATACTTTTTATTTCAATTATCGAATATAATGATCACAAGGAGAATGACATTATATGTACACATACTTATACTTTTTTGTTGTTGTTGTTCTTGATTTTACAGAGAGGAGAGAGAGGGGACAAGGAATGAGAAGTATCAATTCATACTTGCTTCACTTCAGTTTTTCACTGTTTGCTTGTCATATGTGCCTTGACCAGGCAAACCCAGGGCTTCAAACTGGCGACCTCAGCATTCCAGGTCCATACTTATGCTTTTTTTTAAAATCAGTCTTCCTTCCTGATGTTCCACAATTATTTTTAAATATAATTTCACATATGTTAGAATTTCCTTTACCCAGTCTTCATGGGTGTGTCTGCTAACAAATTCTTCTCAAATTAGATACCTTCGTCTGAGCATGTTTCTACTTCTCTTCATTTAAGAAGGTTGTTTTGACCAAATGTAGAATGTGTGCTTGACAGTTCTTTTCTTTCTACACTTGAAAAATTTTGTACTACTTTGCTTCGGCTGCATGGCTTCAGATGAGAAGTCCTCTGTAATTCAAATGGGTGTTTCCCTATAAGTAATCCATCATTTCTCTTTGGCTGCTTTCAAAATGATTCTGTCTTTAGTTTTCAGAAATTTAATTATGATGGATTAAATGGCATGGATTTATGAGGACAAATTTTTCTTTTTCTTTTTTTTTAATATTTTATTTATTGATTTTTAGAGAGAGGGGAGAGAGAGAGAGAAGGGGGAGGAGCAGGAAGCATCAACTCCAATATGTGCCTTGACCAGGCAAGCCTGGGGTTTCAAACCGGCGACCTCAGTGTTCCAGGTCGATGCTTTATCCCACTGTGCCACCACAGGTCAGGCCAAGGACAAATTTTTCTTGCATTATTATCTATTCTTGATAAGATTGTGAAACATTTTTCTTTACCTTTTAAGTAATCTGCCTAGAAAAAAAAAGATACTATGTTTTAACAAAATAATTTCCTACGCTTTATGTTTTATCATGTCTGATTACTAAAAGAAACTAAATATTCTCTATTTGAAGAGCTAAGCTTTTTTTCCTACTATGTAGTTTTCTGTATTTGTCTATAAAGTTTTTGCCACTTTCATTAAATAGATAAGTAAGTATTGTTTACCGTGACCTATGGTCCTATTTAATACAGTGTTTTAACACTCTTTGATATTTTTGGCAAGCCTCCCCAAAATCAAATTTTTAATGAAGGCTTTTTGACCTCAAACTAACTTTGGGATTTTAAAGAGGGTCCCTGAAACATCTTAAAAGATTTGTCCTCTCTCCTTATAAAAGAGAGTTATTAAACTAATTATACTTATCTGCTATGTTAAATTACATGAGAACTATTGTCAAATAAGAAGTGCTGCAAAACTTTCTATAGGCTATATTTATATCAACATATGTTATTAACATAAATGTCTGGCAAAAGAGCTCCCCTGGGCTACCTGCACAACCGCACATATCATGAGATGGCAACCTGACATCTATTCCTGTTCTCCTTCCCCCGCATCCATAGAATGGGCCCATTACATTGATGACATAATGTTCACATGTGAAGACTTGTCTCTGATGCAGGACACTCTGCACACTTTGCAGGAACATCTGCAGACTTTGCAAGAACATCTGCAAAGGAGATGATGGCAGAGACCCCTCAGAAAATTCAAAGCTCAGACACTGCCATCAAGTTTTTAGGAGTCAGGTGTTTAAGTAAAATGCATGTTGTCCCAGAAGCTGTGATTGACATGGTGCAGGCCTAGCCAATCCCTCACAACATGGAAGAGGCATGAGCCTTTGCCGGGATTTGAGGGTTTTGAAAGACTTCTTGCCTTCGATCTGGTACATTTGCCACCTGGTGTAGAGAAGGCACGGGTGAGACTGAGGATCAGAGCAGCAAGCCCCTTTCTGAAGGCAAAAATGAAACAGATTTAAAGGCAAGTATCTTCCAAGCCTGGCTACCACTGAATTAGATGTATCTGTGACTCCAGAGATATGGGTTGGACGCTGTGGCAGAGACAACAAACAGAAGGAGAGAGCCCCCGAGGATTTTGGTCCCAGCCCTGGAAGGGGTGGAAATATGATACACGTCCACAGAGCAATAGCCCTAACTGTGCACACAGCACTCCCCCATGTAAACCTCTCCTGATGAAACAGCAGATCATGGTAAGAACTTTCCTGATTATCAGGGGATGGGTTGAGATCATGTTCCATTAAGCCACCCCTGCCATAGCTCAACCCCCATTCTGACTAAGTGGCACAACTGTTTGCAGCAGAGGAGCTCCATGTCTACCAGCCTACTCTCTCTAAAAAGCCAGGTGCTACTCAGCCCAGTAGAGAATGTAGATGCTTCAAATTCCCTCAGTCCTATTTTTGTAGAGTGGGAGGGGGAGGAATTACTGCTGATGCCAGAAACAGGAAACAGGAGGGACCTGCAGCAGCCAGGGGCCAAACTCACAGTGGTTTGATTGGTCGTTACTCATGATGAGTCTTGGCTTTAACCCTTTATATTGACAGCTGTGCTATTCTAAAGGGATTAACACTGTAAGTAGGGCAGCGGGAAGGAGAAAGGTGGTTGATCACAAGTAAGCCCTGGTGGAGTCAGGATTTATTAAAAGACATTTGAATTTGTCTATAAGAACCTGGGGCAGTGCTCACTGTCTTCCATGTCCTGACTCATAAGGAACTGACAGCCCTTGCCAATGAGGAAACAGAAATTCTATCCCACTCGTGAACCTGAACAATTCTATCCCACTCGTGAGCCTGAACATAGATACAGCAGATTGAATGCATAGGAAGAGTAGACATCATCACACACAGTGCAACGGCATATTGTCAAGGATGCTTGATTGCCCTTGAAATACAATGACTTTATTAATGCAGTACAAGCATGTCCTGTGTGTTCTAAACCAGTGATTTTAAACCTTTTTTGAGCAGTGGCACATTTTTTACATTTACAAAATCCTGGGGCACACCATCTACCAAAATGACACAAAATGACACTCTGTTAGAATTTATTTAAAGTTTAAATAAATTACATTTATTAAAAAAAAGTTAAATAAAAAAGGATAACCCCCTTAAATATACAGTCCCATGTAACATCCCTTATATATATAGTCCCATGTAACATCCCTTATATATACAGGCCCACGTAACATCCCCTTATAAATACAGTCCCACGTAACATACCCTCATATACAGTCCCACATAACATCCCCTCATATACAGTCCCATGTAACCCCTCATATATACAGTCCCATGTATCCCCTCATATATACAGTCCCGCTAATAGATACTGGAGCTTTCATCAAGGTTGTGGGTTCAAATCAATTTGACAAATACTCTCTCTATATAGAGACTGGATAAAATCAATTTTAGAAAATGTTGGGTACTTGTGTAACATCATAAGTCCTCAGAGCATCTCTACTGTCAGATTGAGAAGTTTGCTTTCTAGATAAAGATTCTGATAAATACTAGAATTCTCCCTGAGGTTGTAGGTTCAAATCCCATGGTCAGCTGGGTGCAGGGGCCTTGGTTCTGTCTGTTTTGATGGTGTATATAGAGATTTGCACTCCTTAAGAAGATGACCCTTCAGGAGGCCATATACAATATAGATAACATTGTGATGCATTGTATATCACCCTCTGCGGGGGGCCTCTTTTAAAAAGAAAAAGGTCAAATATCTATATACACCATCAGGATAGACATAACCAGCTGAGGCTGAGGCTTCATCTAGTGGTGGCAACATTTACCTCCAGTCCTGACCAGGATTAGAAACCGGGACCATGGGGAGGAGTAGCAGCTTCAACTACTGGCTGCGGCCACACAATGACAAGTGCACAGCAGCCCGAGCGAGCGGGGACCTTCCTGGGTGTGGATGAGAGGCAGCCTACTATTGGTTCATCGCTAGTGGTCGGAATGAATCCTAGAAGGTGATTGGTCAGTGAGCGTTCCCTGTACCTCCACTCTTCCTGTCGCTGATAGCTGGAGGGATTGTGAGGGGAATGTTTATGTTCGGATGGAGGCGGCTGGCGGGGGGCCTGATAAATAGCCGTATCCGGCACGTGGGCCGTAGTTTGGAGACCCATGTTTAATTTCCCCACAGCACACCTGACCATGTCTCACGGCACACTGGTTGAAAAATACTGTTCTAACAACTCCTATGGGCACTATCAAAATGTCTGTGGCCATCCATCAACATTCTCAACCAGTAGAGGATTGGCAAATTGATTATATTGCCCCCTACTCTGAGTGGGGGTTCTAAGATATGCTTTGGTTTGTGTAGTCACTACTCACTGGTCTGGCCTGACCCAAGCTTTTTCCTGTCACCACACAAACTATACTGACACCACTAAGGGATTAAAAAAGTAAATACCAGGTATAGATACCCCTGTTAAGTAGACAGTGATGGGGGGGTGGTTCACATTTTAAGATTCATGATTAGCAAGACTCGGCAAAAGAAATAACATCAAATGCAGGACCTATCTCCTGTATAATCTCCAAGCAGCAGGTTAGTTGAAAAGAAGAATGAAATATTAAAGCAGCAATTAAATTCCTAACAGGCACAACCACCTTGGCTGGGTGAACTAAAGTACCATCCCAGGTTTTAATACATTAAAATGCTCAACCTGTGGGGTCTGTTGCCCCATATTCCAGACTGGGGATTCCTACCAAAACACCAAATACATGGTTAGAACATCCCTTGTTATCAAAGGGTGGATATGGATGTCATGAGAAACAGCCATTATCCTGCTCTCACTGTGGATCAACTGCTATGCTGCTGAAAATAAAAAGTCCCACCACACCTGGGAAAGACATTGTCAACTGGAATTTGCAAAGGGACATGCCACTGGGATGGGTGAGTTACTTGATGCCCCTAAGTAGGAGATGAACTACTCAGTCTACACTGGGATCCTGTTTTCCTGCCGCAAGCCCAACCTATTGAAACACTCTAGACTTAGAACGAAGCATGCAGCATTGAGAAAAGGGAGGGAAGAGGGTCCTGGTTTGGCATGTCCCACCCCCAGTTCAGTTCCCCATGCCTGACAGTGCTGTTTTTCTCAGCCAACATGCATGGTATGCACAAACTGGTCAAGTTCTTAAAGCTCCCAACCTCTCTCCTAAAAGCCAGAATACCATGTTCTATATCCATTAGTACAATTATTTGGCCTCCATCTTTGTTCCTTCCATTGGCCTGGAGGACATTATAGTATAGATAGATGCCCTTACTAAATTCACCAAGCAACCCTTAAATAATAACTGGTAAAGCCCCTCTTTACCGAGCACTCAAATGTCTCTAATAAGACAAGCTTCCTCCAAAATAGTATGACCTTGGACATTATCAGTGCCTCACAGAGAGGCACCTGTGCTGTTATCCCAACAGGATGGTATGGGTTCGTATCTGATAACTTTTCTAATGTATCATCTTTACTAAATTGCTTGAGGGCACAAGTGAATATCTGAGTGATCTTATGCTTAGCCTAGGGGAAATAATAAATCAGTGGTTCAGATCATGGGGATCTTGGTGGGAAAAAAATTGTTACTTATTTTGGCAATCCTTATTTTAAGCTATGTTTCCTTTTGCATATGCCTATATTGTTGCTATGGTACCTGCCTCTAAAGTAGCCAGATGGCCACCGAACAAGCCACCTCCATGCTTGTGAAACCCCTTTCTGACCACTCAGGGCACATGAGGGAAAAAAAGGGGCATATACAATTGCAAGAAACAGTCATAAAGGGTAGAGTGTTAAGGAGGTCATTAAGAGGATGTGACCATCAGTTGACCTGCTAGCTTGACCCTGGTTATCTGAGGCTCCTTACTGTCTCCTACCCTAGGAATTTACTTTTTGTCCACCATTCCCACAGTGGCGACCATTTTCAATAACGAGCCTTGAAGGAGCACTGTGTTGTTGAGACCATCTGGAATACAGGACTGAACCTAGCTAAGCCTCTATATAAACTTTTAAGATTCAGGCAGGTAGCTGCAGAGACCTATTTGTCTTATAGCTGCCCAAGATAAGCCTCATAAATAAGTTCCCCTGGTTATTAAATCTACCAAATACCAGTCTTCCCCTTCTACCTCTCCCCTCAGTGTATGGGGGTACAGCTGTTGAACCAACATTCACTTCCCCCTCTCATTTTGGGACTTTGTGTCTATGAATATGGAATATTATGTTAATGTCCCAGAGGAAACTGAGAGCTTGGGACATTTTTTTTCTGTCTATTTCCTTTGTTTTTTTATATTGGAAAAAATTATTTTATTCTGATCTCAGTTCTACTCATAATAGCCTTGGCAATCTCTATTACTGTACCTATCCAGCGAGATTTGCTTCCTATTATTGTATGTTCAGTCCTATAGTTTCCTCTCTTTAATAACTTGTGTTTATTTGCTGAGAATTTCTATTTTTTTTATTTGTTTCAAGAGGACTAATAACTGCTTGTTGAAACATTTTTATAACAGCTGCTTTAAAATCCTTGCCAGATACTCTCAGCATTGGGTCCATCTCAGTGTGACCTCTGTTGATTGTCTTCTGACATTTATGTTGTGAGTTTCTTGTTTCTTGGTATAACGGGTGATTTTTTATTGGATCCTGGACATTTTTACTTTATGTTTAGGAACATCTGGGTCCAATTTCAATGTTTTATTTTAGCAGGAAGTCCCCTTGTTTAGATTTATCACGAAGTGATTGGCTTGATTTTATGGTCTGTGTTTCCAAAGACAGTTACATTTTAGAGGCTTTGAGGAATTACTTCAGTTTGCTTGGTTTAACAGGTGCCGTTGGGTCTCCCACTGTTTCCTGATGGCACATCCTTAATAGGCAGAAAGAGATCTTGGTGGACCAGAAATTGAAGTGTGGATGGAGATATTGCCCAGACCAGATGCTTTTTCTTTCTTTTTGTCTTTCTTTTTTTGGTGTTACAGGGACAGAGAGAGGGACAGATAAGGACAGACAGGAAGGGAGAGGGATGAGAAAAATCAATTCTTTGTGGCACCTTAGTTGTTCATTGATTGCTTTTTCATATGTGCCTCAACCAGGGGGCTACAGCAGACTGAGTGACCCCTTGCTCAAGCCAGCGACCTTGGGCTCAAGCTGGTGAGCCTTGCTCAAACCAGATGAGCCTGCACTCGAGCCGGTGACCTCAGGGTTTTTGAGCCTGGGTCCTCCACATCTCAGTCTGATGCTCTATCCACTGTGCCACCGCCTGGTCAGGCCAGACCAGGTGCTTTTTATTATGATTTTTTTTTCCTGATGGTGTCTCTGGATGTTGAGACTTGAGTTATGATTTTCAATGTGGAAACTTTGATCCAGATAAATTATGTATCTAGAGTTTAGATATCTCTTTGAGGCTAAGTCTATAAAAACATGATTAGAGAAACTCTGCTCATAGTCTCAGAGAAGTTCACCCACTATTAAAGACTTAGTTTCCTTCAGCAATTAGGTAGAAAAAATATTTTTGAAAAAATAATTGATACACACAAGCCAGTACCACACAAACATATTGGGTCTAAATTTATATTATTTAAGTGAATTATTAATTTTGAACTGGGAATAAATTATATAAATAGATCTAGTCCTTGTAAAATTCCTGAAGCCTTAAGAGAATAATTCAAAATGCTTCTTCAAGAAGATACTTACAAACCAGGGCTCACTTATCTTTTATAGAAGGAAAGAGTGAAAGTTAGAGTCATAAATCAAAACACAAATTGCATTAGAGAATAAATTACCATGAAAAGCACCATCAGCTACTATCAAGAGTAAAATTGACATCCCAAAATGAAATAAAATGGAACAATCTAAAAGTGATTACAAAATTGCTATATTTATAATGATTAAAGAGGTTAAAAAGGAGGAGAAACTACGACAAATGAAAGGATATTATGAAAGAAAATATATCACTGAGAACTTAGAAATATCATTCACATTCCTTGCTAAAAATTCTTTAAGGTGGCACGTGCTTTAAATTTTACTTTCCCCCAAAATAAGTTATTTCACAAAAGGAAGGCTATGAAGTAATGAAGGTAATTATAGGCTAGACTCTAAATTTGGGTGCCCAGTCATTCATTGTAGCAGTCCTTATTTAAAAAGTAACAAAAATTAGTGTTAAAACTTAAAAAAGAAAAATCTCAACTGTGAAAATGAAACACTTGTGTTGCCTTCCACTTGAACTTTATGCTTCAAATAAGGTTAAATGACCCGTGAGACTGATTAAATCGAAAGTTCACTGTGTGGCCTTTCGAGTCAGCATCTTATTTTATATGACTTACAATTTTAATTTTTGGTTAATCTGAACTATTCTGTGTGCCAGAAAAACAGCTATACATTTGTAAGGATGCTGTGATACCCCTGTCTTAGAAATGGAACCCTCATTGCTCAAAGCTGGCTGAAGTTTTCTCCGACAAAGACTATAGGCAGAGCTCATATATCAAGAGGGAATTAGCCAACAGAATTCCAGAGTGGCTTACTTCCCTAAAGCAGCTCTAATGTTATGTAAAGTGACACAGTCAAAGTATATATCTAATTATGCAATACACTATATGCGATGATTTTCTCTAGGATGTTACACAAATTAGCATTTATAAGTTATTATAAAAGATTGCACAGAGAGAAGTTTGTATTTCTTCTATGAAATGTTTATGAGTGTTAAACATGTTTTTTTTCTTGTATTTTATGTTGAAAAGCTATGAGAAATTTCCAAGACTTTTCTCTATCTGTGATCAAGTGACATGCATTATTAAATCTAATAAAAGAATGTCTTACAAGTGGCTTAATTGGAAGTCCTTCCATTGAGTGTATGCTATCATCAGTTAGCTCATTAGTAAGTGTAAAATAATTGAAGATTTTATGTGAAGGATTGTAAGTTTTTGCCCTCTCCCTTCTTTGCTACTTTTGCCATATACATGTCCATATTTTTGAAGATATGTTTTGATATTAACTCTATCTTTTTCAGACGTGAGTCCTGCCCAATAATTATGCCTACTTCCTTATTAAAACTTTTATTTCTGTTGTCTTGTGTCAGTGTTCCTTACCATTGTGTAATATGGACTTTTCTTTTTTAACCAAGTGAATATCACAAAGTCCTTACTTCACAGTAATTGTGATCATAATGTGCAATGAATCAGAAATTATATGGTGATGAGCTAATCAATATTTATTTTGTACTATTTTAAAGCAGTTCCACTCAGTGAGACCTACATACATGATAAAATAATATGCTATGGAATGTAACACATTTATTCAGTCTGTGAACAATGCTTGCTCTGGGCTTTCATTTGCAGAACCTTTGTGATAATTGACCCAACTTTTTTTTGTTTTACAGTGACAGAGAGAGTCAGAGAGAGGGATAGATAAGAATAGACAGACAGGAACGGAGAAAGATGAGATGCATCAATCATCAGTTTTTTGTTGCAACACCTTAGTTGTTCATTGATTGCTTTCTCATATGTGCCTTGACCGTGGGGCTACAGCAGACCGAGTAACCCCTTGCTCAAGCCAGCGACCGTGGGTCCAAGCTGGTGAGCTTTGCTTAAACCAAATGAGCCCATGCTCAAGCTGGAGACCTTGGGGTCTCGAACCTGGGTCCTCCGCATCCCAGTTCAATGCTCTATCCACTGCGCCACCACCCAGTCAGGCAATTGACCCAACTCTTGATCAAAATGATTAAGAGTAAAAGCTTACACCTTTTTTTTTCAGGGGTAATTGGTTTGGTTTTCCATTTTCATTTTCTGTTTTAATATTAACCTCTCAGAGATCCACATAATAGATATTTAAAAAATTTGTCGAATGAATCAATGATCCCATACTTTCCCACACATGGGTGACAAAAGGTTTTCTTGTATAAGATGTTTTCTGCTAATGTGCAAACTGGTTAATGTGTTCTTCTTTCCAGGTGACAAAATAGACAACCCCAGTTAAAGGGCAGGAGTTTGAATTTGTGTTTAATTTTAGAAGACCATTTAAGAATGGTGCTTGTTTTGTGACTATAAGATGCTGATAAGCAAATCTTGTGTCACCTTTTACCACAATTGGGTTTTATAAGCACATTCGCTTTTTTCAGTGGTTTCTCAGGAAGATAGATTACTGGTGCCATGTGGGTGGTTTCCATTAAGCTGATGAAATTTTTTTTCCAAAGACATTCTGTCCCTGCGAATGAGGATGAATCGTTCGCCTATCACAACTTTGAGTAGGTCCCAAAGGGGGCTGCTACAACAGATGTGACATTAAAGGGGCACAAAGAGAATATAAAATTAAAATCTGACAAAATGTTGCAGAGCTTCTTCAGAGTTTATAGAGATCAGTACATTTGTTCTTAGATGCAATTATCAAGTAATTGGTGATGCAAGACGCTGGGATTTGCCAAAATGTGTGAAAAGCTGACTCTGATCTCAAGGAAAACAATGCAAGATA
Source organism: Saccopteryx bilineata (assembly GCF_036850765.1). Classification (NCBI taxonomy): domain Eukaryota; kingdom Metazoa; phylum Chordata; class Mammalia; order Chiroptera; family Emballonuridae; genus Saccopteryx; species Saccopteryx bilineata. The sequence goes on along the minus strand of NC_089490.1, from coordinate 26,016,338 downwards.
AGCAGTAATCTTTGGTCTTCATGAAGTAATTTTATTTATGGCCTTGACAAAAATGATTATTCTTAACCCAAACAGCTCAGAAACCAAATCTAAGCTAGAAGGCATTTTGCAAAGTTCTCTTTCTTAAGTCAAAAATTCTTAAAAAGTAAGGTAGTGAATTAGCTGTCCATACACTCTGGTTTTAATTATATCTGACAATGGATTTTTAAGCAATCTTCAGTTCATTGATTATTCCTTTCTGATTATATTTGAAAACTTGTTTGTATTTGTAGAAAAAAATCAGTTTCATTAGAAAGTAAGATTTTTTTGTGAAAGTTGAAATAGTGTCTTTTTTATTTTTTTTGTGGGAAGTTGCTACTTCTTATCTTGAAAAATAATAAAAATACTGCAGAAGTCCTCTTAGTGAAAACAACCATGATTAATGGTTGGTTGTGAAATCAGAAAATATAGATAATACATGGAGATAGATAGATAGATAGATAGATAGATAATAGATAGGTGGATCAAAGATCAAGCTCACTTTGTACAGTTCTCATATGCACGAATTTCAGTTACCACAGTTTAAATCAGTGGTAGTCAAGTTGGTCCTTACCGCCCACTAGTGGGCGTTCCAGCTTTCATGCAACCAAAGTATAAATAAAAGATAGATTTAACTATAGTAAGTTGTTTTATAAAGATTTATTCTGCCAAACTTAGCAAAAATCTGACATAAAGTACTTGGTAAGTAATTATTATTATATGCTTTATCTTGCTGTAACTCTGCTTTATAAATTTTATAAAGTAAAGTTACTTTCCTACTTTATAAATCACCATTACTGTGGAACCAGTGGGCGGTTAGAAAATTTTACTACTAACAGAGATACAAAAGTGGGCGGTAGGTATAAAAAGGTTGACTACCCCTTGTTTAAATAATACTAATCCCTTCAAACATGTTAAAGATAAATACCATCTTATCTGCAGTACATATTCTAATTTTGCCAATTGACCAAATAATGTCCTGCTTAACAGTTTTGATTTTCTTGGTCTGGGGTCTAACTCAGAATCAATGCTTCTCATTTAATTACTACCTTTCTTAGTTCTTTGTTGTCAAGACAAGTTCCTCTTCTTTCCTTTGATAAGTATAGGTCAGTTTTGTAGACTACCCTCCAGTTTGGATTTTTCTGAAATTTCCTTGTGATTATATTAAGATTATGCATTTTTTAGAGGAATACTACATAAATTATCTGTGCTCATCTTAGTATATGACATGTGGTTATTTATGATGTTGTTTTATCCCATTAGTCCTTATGTGGTGGCCACCTGCTCTCCTCTGTAAATTTACTAAATTTCCTTTGTAATTGGTAGGCACTTTAAGGGGAAATTATTTGAAACTTCGTAGGTTTACTCGCCATTAGCTTTTCCCTCACAAGCTTTAGCATTTTTGTTATAGCTATCTTGCCCACACCAAGATGGAGTGTATTCTTAAAAATAACCTGTCTATATTATGATTTTGCAAGAATTGAACTGCAGTTTATGAAAAACAACTCTCTTTTTACATATTACATATTAAAATAAGAAGTCCCTCTAGCTTTAAACAGGAAAGGTAGAATATAGCATTAAGTTTTAACAAACACACAACTCAAAATTAGGAGCTGAGGTGGAAGGGAAAACAAAGTTGACAAATAGCTTTGAGCATCTGGTGTGCAGTAGATGTTCAGTGGTTTTTATAGAGAAAATGAGGAGTGTTGGTTAATCCCACAGGTTGGTTAGAGATCAATAAACATATTGTTTATATTTGTGAAAGAGTTTTCTTTCCAATATAGCTTTGACTTACTTGCATTGATATATTAAATAACATTTTTGTCGTCCATGTTTCATGAACAATGAAGTAAAAAACTGAGTAAACTATCTCCCCAACAAAACAACTTTAACTGTTTATGTTTAACCAGTTTTTAACTGGTGAAAATTACTTTTCAAAATCATTTAAGGACACTGGAGATTGTCCCAAGGATATACTGCAAATGCAGAATCATCCCAAAGTATCCAAATCTCAGAAAAAAATAGAAAAATTTTGTGGCATTTGAGCCCTCCATTCCTCCATTTCTGTCGCAGAAGCTCTCCTGAGGCACGTGCAGCCGAGAAGACAAAGACTCACTCTGTGGAATGCTCTCATTCTGGGGTTAAGAGTTCATAATGGGAAGGGCAGGTTTCTGGTGTTTCTCATCTTCCTCCTCTAACTTTGTGTTAAGAGAAATTCTATTGTAAGCAGGTGCAACTGAGAGGTCATAGTCTTCCTTCTTCCACCCACATCTTACTCATAAAACAAGAGCTCTTCCCAAAGTATGGGAGACCAAGAATACTGGGGCCCCAATGGCCTGTGGTAGTTCACATCCACATCAGAGTTCCACACTAAGAAGTGCAAGCCAAGAAGAACGGGGGCTGCCTGTGGGCTTGTGTGCCCACTCATGCAGAGAGAATGGCATTTCAAAAAAAGTGGGTGTCTGGCCCCATGTAGGGTGCAGGGAACAGGCTCTGCTTAGTGGGAAAGGCAGACGGTAAAGACAAATACATGTGCAGCTTTGCCTGAGGGGAGTGTTCTGAAACAGAAAATGGAGAGAGCCATGACTAAGGGTATTGTTGAAAACAGTATAGATTTTGGTGAAAAATAATTAAAAGGAACTTAGTACCTTCAAGCACAGTGAAAATGGCAGAGCAGCCTGAAGTTTGATAGAACCAGGAAACAAGACAGATAAGACGGGATCCCAGTCAACTTTGGGGCTTGGGAAGCCTGTGCCATTGGGCAAGGCTGCACATCATCGAACCAGGATATGAGCAGATTTGGAACTATTCCCCAAGCCTCCCATAGCCCTAGCAACACAGGAAGCCTGGCGTGCTCAGGGGCTGAAACATAACCCTGACCAACCCAACTGCTAACTGATCAGTAGTAAGCTACCGTAACTCAGAAACAACTCCTAGAAAGTCAGGCTCAGAAATAAAATTATATTGACCCTGTGTTGTTTGGAAAACTGAACTGTGTGCATGCTCAAGGCTGTGCCCTCTCAGGATCAATAAAATAGGGGTGTTACAAGCTATTATTTCCTGGCTGAACAAAGGGCAAAAAAATCCAGAAGCGCACATGACTGATAGCAGCTTTCAAGTCACCCAGGCAATGGTAAAAGGTGAGGGGGAAAAAAACAACAAAAAAACTAACTGGCTAAGGGGGATTGAGCATCACCTTTGACAAGTAGGTGATGTGGAACTAGGAATGACATCTAGGTAGCCAGGCTAAAAGATGAAAACAAGGGTGGGAAAATTTGAACAGGTACATCAGGCACCTATTTGCACACTGTGGGGGAAGTATTTGCAGTTGTCTACTCATGAAACAAACAAACAAAGAAACAAATGACAAGAAAAGCAACAGCAACAATAATCCCCAGAAAGAAAGGACTCTCACTGTTGCTATGGTATATATCTAAACCATTCAGTTATCAGCAAAACCTTATGAAACACGTAAAACAAAGCAGATCAGGAAAATACATACATATATCAAATGATAGAAAATGCTTCCAGGCCTGACCTGTGGTGGCGCAGTGGATAAAGCTTTGACCTGGAAATGACAAGGTGGCCGGTTCAAAACCCTGGGCTTGCCTGGTCAAGGTACATATGGGAGTTGATGCTTCCTGCTCCTCCCCCCTTCTTTCTCTCTGTCTCTCTCTCTCTCTCTTCTCTCTCTCTCTCTCTCTCCCTCTCTCTCTTTCTAAAATGAATCAATAAAAAAAAATTGAAAATGCTTCTGAAAGGGCCCAGATGGTGAACTTAGCAGATAAAATCTCCAAAACAGCTATTATAATTAAGTTCAAGGAGATTTTTTAAAAAAATGTTTCAAGAATTAAAAGAGATACAGTATACTAATCACCAAATAGAAACTATCAATAAAGAAATAAAAACTATTCCAAAGAAACAAATATCCAAGGAATGCAAGTTTGGTTTAACACCTAAAATTTTGCTAAAACCAGATGATCATCTCAATAAACTTATATTTAACACAATCTACCTCCTTTTCATAATAAAAAACACTGAACATATTTGGAACAGCAGAGACTTCTCTAACCAGATCAAGGACATCTATGAAAATTCCATAGCTAACATCAGATTTAATGAAGAAAAGGTACTTTTCTAATAATTCTGAACAAGACAAGGATGTTTGCTCTCAACACTTCTCATCAACACTGTATTGGATGTTATAGCCTGACCAATTATACAAGGAAAAAATAGAGGACTTCAGAATTGAATGGGGGGAAATAACAACTATCTTGATTTGCAAATGACTTGATTTTATACATAGATATTCCCAAAGAATTTACAAAACAAATATTAAAACAAATAAAAGACATCAGAAGGGTTTCAGAATACAAAATTATATTCAAAATCTATGTATTAAAAATTAATAATTTGAAAATTAATTTAAGAAAACAAGCTCATTTACAATAGCATCACAAAGAATACAATACTTCTACAATTTAATGACAGAAATACATGACTTATACCTGAAGACTATAGAATATTATTTAAAAATTAAAGAGCTAAGTAAATAAAATAGGAAGAAAGTACTTTCATAAATTGGAAGACTTGATTTTGCTAAGGTAGGTAGCAATAGTCTCCAAATCCAAACTGCAGATTCAACACAGTCCTTGTCAATAGCCCGGTTGGCATTTTGCAAAAGCTGACAAACTATGACAAGCTAACATTCATATGAAAATGCAATGGGTCCAGAAGAACCAATACAATCTTGACAAAGAATAAAAAAAATCAGACTTATTATTCATGATTGCAAACTTAGTTGCAAACTTAAAACAAAGTAGTGTGGTTCTGTCATAAGGACATGAGAGAATCCACCATTGGTTAATGGGAGGACATTGAGAGTTCAGAAATACACCTACACTTATAGTCAAATGATTTTTAATGAGGGGCAGAGGCCAGAGATACTGAAGAGGGAAAATGATCAGGACCTGGCAACCATTTGCATTTGGGCAATTTATGGAGGAAACCAGAGGGAGGAATAAGGAATAATTCCCAGTGCCCTGCATTGGCAGTTGGAAGAACAGTAGAGAAGAAGACCGGAGCAGAGCAAGCTGTAGCCACAGAGGGCATTCAAGACATCTGGAAGAATTTTAAATTAACTTGATTGAACATTTTTTTGTTGCAAGTCAGAAATCTGTACTATATATTATGAATAAATACAATTTTTAATTGAATTAAATTACCATTCTTGTTCCCTGAGGCAAGAGGAAACAAGCCTCCCTTCTGACTCCAGCAATTTTCTGAATTCATAGCTAAAAGCAGGAGATAAAGGATTGTCCATGACTGAAGTGAGGCGACCCTGGCCTCAGGGACCCCAATATTGCATCAATAAGGGAAATGATTTAAAAGTTTGTTTTTTGTTTTTTTTTTAGAAAAGTTGATTTGCAGGGTAGAGCTAATAAAGATGGACTAAATTGTCCCCACATGTTCTATAAAACAGTCATCCATAACCCCAGACTTCTCCCTAATTGTGTATCCTTGGAAGGTAGTCAGCGCTATTTTTACTCATCGATGCAGTCCTTCCCCTCTTTATTGTGATTCATGATGTGCTTTCCTTGGATCAAATATAATTTGAGATTGAAATAGCCCTATTGGGAATGCTCACATTAGGCATGAGCTATTTTTTAATACGAACTATCTGTTATAACTTAAGTAGAGTAACAGTTTTATGATCTTCACAGTCTTGGGGAGGCAGGAGACTTCACAGAAAGGATAGTCACACAGGTAGACTGAAGTCTTGTGATTCAGCAAGGCTGGGCAGAGCCTCCAGAAGAAGGCTTTTATATGTGTCTACTTCAGCCACAGAAAAATCATACATTCATATGGACTAAACACGCCACGCACATTCTAAGATGCCTTCCCCTGTCCCTGCTTACCTAAATCATAATGTAAAGACTCTAGCTTAGCCCACTTTATACTCTGTGTAAAGCATCTCCCCCACCCCTGTCAGAGTGATCTACCTTCACCTCGAAGAACACTTATTATTTGCCTCTCTTGTTTGGCTCATGGCAGCAGAGGTTGCCTTTAATTGGTATTACTATTTTTTAAAGTATTTTGTATGTTTCTTAATTTTCTTTATTGTAATTTTAATATACTACTAAGACTTCAGGATCTCAGTTGCCTACTAAGGTACCTTACCCCCAGTAGATGCTTGAGAAAATGTTTCTTGTAGATGTTTACCACAACAATGTAGACACAATTTAGTTTTACTACAAATGCTTTTCATTTGATTTATTGCTAATGGTTTCTGGACTCTGAAAGAACTTGTGAAATTCTGAACAATTGAAATACAGGATTTGTAGGGATTTTACATATTTCTATCTTCTATTAGACAGTGAACTTAGTAAGACAAGGGTTGATTCTCTTTCATTTGATTTCCTCTTTGTAAGGAAACATTGAAAAATTTGAATGGTCCTTGCTCTCTTACAACTAAATAATTTATTGGGGGGTGCAAATAACAACAATGACAATAAAAACAAAATGCTTTTAGAAATTGTTGTTGTAAATTGATAACACAATTTTAAATTATTGTTAAGTGAATTTAGAAACAGGAAAAAGTAGCCAATAGGAGAAGAAGTAAGCATGTAGAGAGAGAGGCCTTGTGGTAGAGGCTGTTTCATTTGGAAACATTTGAATGAGTAGTGAGCCTATGAAAAGAATAAGGTGGATAGTATATAAAAAATTAGAGCAAAGGCAAGGTAATACCAAGGGTGAGGGCATAGTTGATGTTAGAAAACTGTATTCTCATGAACTGAGAGGTCAATGTACATAAAATATATTTTTAAAGGCATAATATTGGAGGTAAATTACTTACAAATATGGCGACTAATGAAAGCAGTTAGGAGCATTAGTTTGCCTGCTTTTGGAAAGGAATCAGTATTCATTTGTAAAGATTTTATTTTTAGAGAAGTTTTAGATTCACAGCAAAAGTAAGAGGGAGATACAGAGGTTTCTTATAAATTCTTGGCACCCCCCTGCAAGTTTAGCTTCCCCATTATCAACATCTCTCACCAGAGTGGTACATTTGTTATAACTGATGAACATATGCCAATACACAATCACCCAAAGTATCATTTCCATTAGGGGTTCACTCTTGGTGTTGTATATTCTATGGGTTTGGATAAATATATAATGACATGTATCCATCATTACAATATCTTAAAGAGTATTTTTACTGTCTTGAAAATTTTGTGCTCTGCCTATTCATCCCTACATCCCCTGCTAATCCCTGGCAACTATAGGTATTTTCACTCTTTCCATAGTTTTGCCTTTTGCAGAATGTCATATAGTTGAAATCATGCAGTATGTAGACTTTTCAGATTGACTTCTTTGTGTGTTTTAAGGTTCCTCAATGTCTTTTCATGGCTCGATAGTGTATTTCTTTGTAGTGCTGAATAATTCTCCATTCTTTGTCATAACTTATCCATTCAACTACCAAAGAACATCTTGACTGTTTTCAAGTATTGACAATTATAAACAAAAAATCTTCTTTAAATATCCATGTACAGGTTTTTGAATGGACATAAGTTTTCAGTTCCTTTGGGTAAATGCCAAGGAACACAACTGCCAAGTGATGTACTAAGAATATTTTTAGGCCTGACCATGTGGTGGCATAGTGGATAGAGTGTTGGACTGGGATGTGGAGGACCCAGGTTCGAGACCCTAAAGTCACAGCTTGAGCACAGGCTCATCTAGTTTGAGCAAAGCTCACCAGCTTGGACCCAAGGTCGCTGGGTCGAGCAAGGGGTTACTCAGTCTTCTATAGTCCCATGGTCAAGGTACATATGAGAAAGCAATCAATGAACAACTAAGGTGTCGCAACAAAAAAACTGATGATTGATGCTTCTCATCTCTCTCCGTTCCTGTCTGTCTGTCCCTATCTATCCCTCTCTCTGGCTCTGTAAAAAGAAAGAATATTTTTAGTATTGCAGGAACAGGGTCTTGGTTTTTCAGGGACTACAGATGAGAAGAGCTGGTTGATGTGGTTACTTTTTTTGTTACTCAGCCTTTAATAATATTTAATTAAAAGAGTGTCTGTTGCTTCATTTAAAGAATTTTTAAAAGTAAAATCATGAGTATAGATATAAAATAAATATATATCAAGTATATTATTTAACTCATTAATGAATGAGGGAATCAGCAAGTGATTAAAACTGGAGAATTCAAAATAATACACATTATAAGTCATAAGGACTATTTAAATGAGTTTACAAATGAATGCAAAACTAGTCTGTCCATAGGGCAATGGTCAATAATTGCTTTCTACCAGATGCAATTCATTTGTGCGAGTGTCTGCATTTTAATCAGTATTCTACAGCTAATAAAGTAGTAAAATAGAGCAGTGAAAGGTTGAGATAACTTGGAAAAGTGCAGAAGAGGGGACACTTGGTCATTTCTTTGATCATTCTAAAGACTTTCAAACTTACAATAAAATAAAAAATAATTCAAAGGGAAATAAATGGAAAAAAATCATGGCTTTTCTAATTTCAACACATTTTAAAATACTTAGACCTATGCAGTCATACATATGCAGGTCATACATTTATGAGATTTAAAAATCTTACTAATGGAAATTCAACATGTGATTAAGTGAAGATATATGCCATACTGCTGGAAATCAAGACCAAATTATGTAAGATTATTCTTTACAAACTAATTTTGTTTTAATGTGACTCTGATCCAGACCAAATATTTCTTTCAACCAGCATTATAAAAATAATTTTTGTATATAGAAATTAAATTTAATGGGGTGACATGGCATAGGTTTCTGATAAACATCTCTACAGCATTTGAAATTAATTTTTTTTTATTTATTGATTTCAGTGAAAGAATAAAGAGGGAAAGAGAGAGAGAGAGACAGGAACACCAAGCTGCTCCTGTATGTGCCCTGACTCGTGGATTGAACCTGCAACCTTTGTGCTTTAGAACAATGCTCCAACCAACTTAAGTTCTATCCAGTCAGGGCTAGCTAGCATTTAAAATTTTAATTGTAAGAATAAAAAGGTAAAAATACTGAAAAACTTTGTAAAGGAAAACTGAAGGGGAAATTGCACCACCAATGACACAAATGACATAGTGTATAGTAATTAAAGCAGGGTGACACAATGAGAAAAAATAAAGCAGATTATTGGGGAAAAAATGCCAAGTCTAGAGCTCAATAAATATTTAACGTGAAAGTAGACATTAGAGCAATTGTTAAAGGCTGTACTATTAAATAAAAATTTCAGGGATAATTGCTTAATTATTTGGGGAAACGAGTAGATTCTGAGGATTTCAGCTACTGGCCAGAAACCTGTATGTGATCTTGCAGGACAAACCACAGACAATTACAAAGGTCTTTTCCGGCCGGCCTCTGGGCGGAAAGCCATTCTTCCCACATCAGACTAGGGCACAGCCTCTGTGAAGGGAGGCGAGGTCAAAGACTCAGATTCCTCTGGATGGTCAGGCATGGGTATGACAGCTTCCATAGCCCAGGTGCTTCCATTCAGAGCCCTCTTTATGGGGGCTCTTGGGTGGAGGCCTTCCTCGTCCATCAGGGAAATGAACAGTGAGGAAGCCAGCACTTTCTCTTATTTGACCTCTTGCTCACACTATCACAGTAAGTGGTTAAGCTTGGCCGTCACTCTCATTCCTGCTGGTTGTCTTGATTGACCAGTCCTATGTTGGCATTTCAGTTCTCAGTTAAGCTCAACATTTAACACTCCTCAATTTCAAATGACTGCATAGAAGTCCAGGTGTGAACAGATAGGATTTAAATAAAGACAATATGAGATAGTTAACTTGCAGCATAGAAATAAGATTTAAAAAGTGCAAATACAAAATCAAAATGAAAAGATGTATAAGTAAGTATATTTGAGGTATGAGTATACATTTTCTTAAGAAAGATTTTTAAATATAGAAATCTTTTGTAATCAATAAGGGACTAAAGACAGTAAGTAGTAATTGTATTAGTAATAACTATATAGACAAAAATTGGTTTATAATAAAATACAAAGTTTAAATGGACAATAGCCATATAAAAGTCTTTATTGTCCCACTGGATGAACTAAATATAAACTTTAAAAACAGTGAGACGTCATTTACACTTATAAAACTAAAATTTTTTATAAAACCAATATCCAGTGTTTGTGATGTTAGAGGAAGTGCACACCCTAGTAAACAATGATCATGAAAGTAGTAAGTGGATGAACTATTGCGGACGTCATTGTGCCCAAATGTAAAGTTTGCATTTCTTCATTTCAATTAAAGAACTCAAAATCTGAAATAACACTACATTAGAGACATAGTAAGATCTTCAAAAAATATATATATCTAAGCCTGTTATCGTAATGTTAAATTTATAATGGCAAATGCTTCAGGCAACTAAAATATTTGATGATTAGATCAAAGTAAATCCACATGGTGAAATATCGTGTATTTAAAGAAAATATTGTTATAAAGTGGTGTTTAACGGTACAAAAATTAATCATCATGCTATTAAGTGTAAACTCAAAATTGCAATAGCAGCACTAAGTAGCTTGCTCTCTCTCTTAACCTAGTTGTAGTTAGTTATATTAGTTACACTGCTGTCTCTATGGTTTTCTGTATATGAAGGCCCACACAACAGAGGCCACTCACTGACTATCTAATAAGTTAGATAAAATATTTTATTTTATATTTGTGTGAGAGTCATGATTTAAAACCTATTAAAATATATTTTAATGGTATTTTCTCATATTTGTTAAGGTTCTTACAGTGCATGCTTTATCTCACAATAGTAACCCTTTTTTTCTAAAGCTCATTTTAATTTTGTTGATAGGTTTTGAAGTCATTGTAGTTTCAACACGGTAGTAAGCATAACTCCTAGGTTTTCTAGTTAGCTATCAAAAACCCATTTAAACCACCCTGTAGCTAAGCTTCAATATTAGTATCTAGGATTAGTTTCAGGGTCCTGGATGTGGAAGGCAATGCATTTCGGGGGGGAGAGGAGATATAGGGAGAAAAATAGAAATCTATCTTCCTTTCTTGACAGGAAGAGCTAATCTCAAGCAAATGTTGAAATAGGCAAAGTTTGTTTTAGCAAATGCAACTTTCTGACCTCATCTCTTTCCTTCATTCCTGGTACTACCTCTGATAAGTCACCACTGTTCCAGTTCTAATACCCTGACTTATTTTCCTGTTGCTTAGTTTCAGAATTAATTTCAATTCAATTAACATCTATTTAAAGAGCAATATTAACATAGCTACACACCAAGGTATAAATATTTGCTTCAATTACTTTTAACTCAATTTAAAATTCTTAAGGTATTTCAAATATTCTCGAGACAACCCCCTCCAAAAAAGAAAGTTTTAAAAAAAACTAAAATGTAAAAAACACATTCCCTGTTGTAAGTATCCTTTTGACACCTTCCTCTTCTAACATCCCTGATTTGATCAGAAAGCGTAGTGCTTGCTTCCACAGGATTTGTATGTTAAAAATAAGATCGTTGCTTATAATAAGATCAGTTTCTCTTGTTAGTATCTAGGCATTCCCAGAACCATAGCAAGGTAATGTACAAAGCTAATTTTGAAGCGAGTGTTTCTTAAGTACAGTCTGGTTCATCCTGAGAGAATTCTTAACCAGTTGCCCTAAAACTATACCTGCTTTTAGCTGAAATCTTTCTTGACCGATCCATGCTATGATGAATAGAGCAATGCCCACTGAAGATCTTGGCTTGATAAAAACTATCAAGGTCAAAACTTGTAAGGGTCAAAAACTTGTAAAATTAACAAGATAGAAAATGCCATTAAGTGTTAATCCTTTTAAGAATAGACTATTTCTTGGACAGCACCATAATACAATGAATTGTAGGAAAAGCTCTTGTTTAGCTTTGTTTGTGTCAGGGTAGCTTGGGCTGTGCTGCAGGCACAAATAAACTCTTACTGTTCAGGGATTTCACACGATAGGAGTTAGTAAACTTGTTTATTCCTGGGATTGGGGGTAGGGAGTGCAGATGAACCATTCTGAACCTCTTTTCATATATGTTGGGAATGCACTAAAGAATAAATAGACGGTGGATGTTCACTCACAGTATTCTTATTGTTAGGGAAATTGCACACAAGTAAGTAGTGAGGGCTAGAATGAATTCTGTGGTACTGATTTAGAGTGGTGATACTAGTATGATTAACTTAATACATACATACTTAAAGAATAATATGGATATTGATACAGACAGAATTATTAAGATATGTATAAAATGGGTTAGTACACACACGTATATTTTTAATCTGTTTTCTAAGAAAGCCTGGAGCAGTGACATCTGAGTAGTAACAAGCACACTCGGTATCCCAATCTTCATTTCCAAATACCACTCTTTAATAATGCTCAACCTTCTTACAGAAATGGCTGATTCCAGAGAAAATATCAGATGAGATGAGTCTAGAGAATCTTATAGTGACAGAAAGCAAGGCAGGGCTCAGAAAACAAAGGGACATTCTAAAGGAACACAAGAGTCGACCTTAACTCTCAATGGTCAAAGCTAAAGCAACTTAAGCAACAAAATAAATCATATGGCATTAGATTACAACCCACAGTATAAAATAAGTGTGCATGATATAAGTAAGTGATTGCATAAATAAGTAAATGGAGAGAAAGAAACAACCTTTTCTCACAAAAAAATTTCAAATAATGTAAGTTAGCTATTCTTGCCAAGACATGAAAGAGAGCTATATACCCCTTCCCTTACCTTCCTGTGGGCTGGACTTTGTGACTTGATTTTAAGGGACGAGGAAAATGGAGAGGGGGAAAAATAGTACCTTCACAGTAGAAAAACCTGGTAGACACCACCTTAACTAAGTGATAAAAGTCAACATCACCAATGACTCATCATGTGGATAGCATGAATCCTCTCATAAGTTACATAATAGTTTCTACTTTATTACTTTTAGTGCTGAGAAAAAAGTTTTGACTTTGGAAAGTCATTAGCATCTCCTCATTTCACCACTGTATTTTACTTTCAGGGTAAGGTTTCATCAAACACTAATGCTGTTGACTCTGTTGATGTTTAAAATTTTTTCATTTATATTATTTCTGCTGTTTCTATCTGCATTCTTATTTGTTAGTGTTTACTTTTTGTATTCTTGTTTGTTTTTAATATTTGTATTTATACTCTTGCTATATTTTTGCATACATTTTATTCTTATTTGGTATTGCTTTCCATCCTATTTGTTTTCTTATGAATATATTAACATGATTTAAGCTACTTCTCACATTTGAAATGTAATTAAATATTAACTCTCATAATTACATTGTACTTTTTAATTACTTCTTATGATTTTTCTCTATAACAGAATTTATTTTTTTATTGCTATGTTTTTTCTAAGTTTTCAGATATACATGTCTTTTGAATATTGTTTATTACTGATTTCCAAATTCATTGAGAACATATTTAATACATTTTTTTTGTACTTTTCTGAAGTGGGAAGCAAAGAGGCAGAGAGAGAGACTCCTACATGTGCCTGACCAGGATCCACCCGGCATGCCCACTAAGGGGCAATGCTCTGCCCATCTGGGGTGTTGCTCTTTTGCAACCAGAGCCATTCTAGTGTCTAAGGTGGAGGCTATGGAGCCATCCTCTGCACCTGGGTCAACTTTGCTCCAGTGGAGCCTTGGCTGCGGGAGGGGAAGAGAGAGACAGAGAGGAAGGAGAGGGGAAAAGATGGAGAAGCAGATGGGTGCTTCTCCTGTGTGCCCTGGTCAGGAATCAAACCTAGGACTTCCACATGCTGGGCCAATGCTCTACCATTGAGCCAACCGTCCAAGGTTAATACATTATTTTCTTTGAAATTCATGAAAATTTGCTTTGTGGTCTGTTACACAGTTAATTTTTTAATACAGTCCATGTGTGTTTGAAAATAAGAAGAAGGTTCTTCAATGAAAGGTATATATCAATATTTACCTGTATATAAATTTAGTAAAGATTTTTCAATGTTTTTTCAAAACCAATGATATTTTATTCAAATATCATGTGGTTTATTTTTTCAACTAGATAAATTTTTAATAAGTAATATTAAAATTATACATATAATTATTTGTTTATATATATTTTCCTTATAATGCTGTTGTTTTTAAATATTTAGATGCTTATCATGAGACTATATGTGTAAAATAACATCATAACTAATTCATTAAACATATATTTAGTGCTTGCTATGTTCTGAAAGCTCTTCTAATACTTTATAATTAATTTATTTAATCTTTATAACAACCTTCTGAATTAAAGACTATTTTTAGGTCTTATTGCCCAACTTTTCTTGAACTCATTTCAATTATTTTCATAATTCAAGATCCAAGAACAGGGCTTTTACATTATTAAATTTTTGTACTGCTAGATTATTATAAAAGAACAATAAACATCTGAAATTATGATAAATCAAGAAAGATAAAAATATTATTGCAGGTTTGGGTTGCCATTCACACTCTGCATTTTAGCACCACAAGGCAGAGCTTATTAGTTCTCTTAACATCTTTTGCTCATTCTAGGTATTGGCAAACATATGGTGAAGTTCCACTACAACTGGAATTAAAATAAAAAAAATTTCTAATGTATTTAAGAATATTCAGGCCTTGGCCAGTTGGCTCAGTGGTAGAGCATCAGCCCAGCATGTGGATGTTCTGGGTTCAATTCCCAGTCAGAGTACACAGGAGAAGTGCCCATCTGCTTCTCTATCCCTCCCCCTCTTGCTTCTCTCTCTCTATCTCTCTCTCTCTCTCCCCTCCTGCAGCCATGGTTCAATTGGAGCAAGTTGGCCTCAGGTGCTGAATATGGCTCTGTTGCCTCTACATAAGGTGCTAAAAAGAGTTCGGTTGGTGATAAAGGGAGCAATGCTCCAGATGGACAGAGCATTGCCCCCTAGTGGGCTTGCTGGGTCGATTCCTGGTTGGGGCACATGTGAGAGTCTGTCTCTCTGCTTCCCCTGCTCTCACTGAATAAAAAAAAGTAAAATAAAATAAAATAATTTTTATATAAATTTCTCATATTTTAGCACATAGCATAGTCATTCTACTTATTTGTGCTTCTCTAAACCCAAGGAATCACCATTTATTATTTATGTATTATTTAACTGTCATAACAGGACCAAGTGTCATTTCTTTGTTTTATCTCAGAAGCCATTTTGTAAAGTTCCTTATTTTGGAGACATTTTTTAAGTTTATCTAGACAAACAAAAATTTCTATATGATATCAACAGAAATTATTGTCTTCCAAAATTATTGAAAATATCATTTATCAAAGCAATGTTTAATTTTTCCAACATTTTAAAAATAAACAATTTCCCAAATTATATTAATATACATAATTCCATGGGTAAATTGAGTTCAATAAAGTCATATTTAATTTTTTGTTTTGTGTAAAGGAATATATTCATTGAAAAATCACTTCTTGATGAACAAAATATTTTTCTTTGATATGCTATGGCATATCAGTGAGGTTTTGGGAAGAATTTTTAACTTATAATGATGCATGAAAAATGTTTTGTTGTCATTATTATTGCTTTTAATTAACACATTTTTTAAACATTAGTTTACAAATACTGCATACATAAATGACTAAACAGAGCTTTGGAAAAAAATGAGTGAAAATGAAGTTCTACTGTGACCTAATCTCATATCCTTTGCCAAGTGACTTTATAAGCAGAAACATTAATTTTCTTATTGATAAAATGGGGATAATAGTTTAGAACTAATCCGATATATGTTAGTTTATACAGTTACCATTTAACATAATATATATAATAAAATATTCATTTATGAGTACATGTGTATGTGGAGATGAGGTAGCAAGATTAATCTTTGAGAAAAAATTGGTTACTTGAGTTAAAGTATGTGAGCATGTTTTAGAAACTATAAGCATATAGCTATGCAGACGTTATTTGTAATTGTTTTTCTGCCAGATAATACTATTCAAAAGTCTATGATATGTGTTGGTAGGGATGTCCATAGTACTGATTCAGTAACATCTGTGTTGTGCTCGTCTTGTTATAACTCTTAAATATATGTTAAATATTGGGTGTCCTGAGTTCCAGGACATGGAAAAGATCTTAGACTTGAAACACAATGCTTTTTTCTGGCAAGAAATTTTGAACGCCTTGATATCCCCTTCAAACTGAAGAAAGTACTCAAGAAGAGGGAGGAATGCAGAAAAAGCAACCAGTTTGTCTCTTAAGTAGTTGCTTGTCAGACTCTCTAAATATATTTATGTGGCAAGCTTAGCATTCTTACATTTTTCATTATGATGAATTCTAATAGTTTTAAAAATATATTCTTTTTAAAAATTTTATTAATTTTTTATTTATTGTGTTTACATGGATTCAAGTGTCCCACTGAATATAACTCCCTCACCCCACACCCGTGTCCTTTTTATACCCTCTTTGCCCCCCTCCCCCAACTCACTCCCTGCTTCCCTCTAGGATTTGCTGTCCTGTTATCTATATCTCTGTGTTATGTATATATAATCTCACTAATCCCTTCACC
The DNA here is from genome assembly GCF_036850765.1 of Saccopteryx bilineata. Classification (NCBI taxonomy): domain Eukaryota; kingdom Metazoa; phylum Chordata; class Mammalia; order Chiroptera; family Emballonuridae; genus Saccopteryx; species Saccopteryx bilineata. The sequence goes on along the minus strand of NC_089490.1, from coordinate 25,999,789 downwards.
TTCTCTGATCCTATCCCTTCATCCCCCTTCCCTCTGACAGCTGTTCTTCTGGTCCCTGTGACCCCACCTCTGCCTCAATTCCATTCCTCAGTTCCTTTGTTCATTAGATTCCACATATATATGAGATCATATGATATTTTTCTTTCTCTGCCTGGCTTATATCATAGTCCTTTTCTATTTCCATTGCAAATGAATTATATTTATTGATGAAATCCAAGAGAACAAAACCTCCATAGTTTCTACCAGTCTATCTACTACAAGAAAAAGAAAAAAAAAATTAAACAGGTAGGTCAATGCCCAAGTCTTAAAGCAGCAGGGTCAATGCAGGGGCTCATTAATCATTGATTAAACCTCAACTCAGTTGTCAATATTTATCAGCATTAACCACCACCCAACTGGGTCCTTTTTTAAGAACCATCTGAGTTAATAAGTTCTACCTACCTCACCACATATTCTGTGCCAAATGTGTAAAATAGACAAGGAAATGCAGGAATATTGACGCATAAAGGATAACTACAATGATAAATTTATAGTACAGTTAATCATCATTATTCCTGGTAGTTGTGTTCTATTAAATTGCTATGCACAGTAAATTAGGAAGCATTGAACCATTGCCCCAGAAGAAAGACATGGTTAGGTTCCTATGAGCCTCTGATCACATTTTTTGTCAACCATTCAATATATAACATTGTTCTATATTTGTTTTCCTTTAAAGATCTTTTTTTATATATGTTGCTGATTCATTCTATGTTTAACTGCAGCTTCTCTAACATAGGTCAGGCTGTAAGGGACATCTCAGTCTTGTTGAGCTTAGAAACACAAGGCAGCACATCAGCATGACATTTTGGGGCTGTGAAAAACTACAAAAAAAAAAAGGAAAAAAATTCAAAATATGTGGCACTAAACAGACCATAAAAAGACATTCATTTACAGTTTGAGAGCTGAAAGAAGAAGGCAGAGAGCCATCTTGTTCAGTTTTAACTGGGGACATACCCATGGGGTAACTCACATTTTTCACAGCTCTGCGTATGTCTGTGAATGACTCTGAAATCATTGCAAGTATTTAATTGCTTGGAGTGTCACATGGTTTGGAGTTAACCAAGACATGTTAGCTCGCAGGCAAATTCCCAAACACAGAATTCATGAAAAATGAGGTTCAATGGCATCTGGATGTGTAATTGGAATGTGAAGAGCTTTCCTAAATTAGTCTGAAAGGCTCAACCAGAGGTAATAAATACCTGGTTTCATCTCATGAAGTTCCCCCGAGGACAGATAGGAGTCTACCTCAGCTGCGGTTCAGGTGCCACTTCTGAGTAGTCAAGAGCAAAGTTACGTAGCTCTTCCGGGGTCAGGTTCAAGTGGAAAGCGAGGACAGATGAGTCATGCAGTACCTTTGTCTCTGAGAGATAATGGGGTTAGGATGCGGGGGTGGAGGTGCAGTGTAGGAAGAGGACTTGATTCAATGAGGATGGTTGTCTACAAGCATTATGTGGGTTGCCGCAGGGGAAATTATGATCACTGTACTTGTTTTACCTCCTTTCCTTCCTCCCTGCTTTCTTTCCTTCCTTTCATTCTTCCTTTTTGTTTTCTTCCTTCCTTCCCTCTCTCCCTCCCTTCTTTTCTCATCTTCTCTTTTCTCGGGTGAGAAAACTATGTATTCTGACCACTCTGTCGATGACATGGTAGCAATCAGATACCTGCAGCTGACTTGGATCCGTGTCCTCTGAGACACGTGGTTGTTGGTAATCTACATAATGTCACCTCCACTATGGGACAGAGGATATTCATAGTACAATCAGTTCTGCTCTGAGATGACATATGTATTGCAAAAGATCATCGCATTATGCAGATTATCACAATAAAAGCCACAGGGCTCATGAGACGAGGGGAACTAGAGCACAATACTCAAAATTTTAGTCAGTGACTCAGACAAAAAGCTAGGAGCCTAATTAAAACAGTAGCAAAGTTTTACATATGTTAAATGGTTAACAAATACATAAATAGCACAATAAATATGGTAATTTTCCGTGGGGAAAAAAAAAAAGAAGCCCAAAGTTCTTTTGGGGAGTGGGTATCCTAAGGACTGCAGGTGTTGTTACCATAAAAGGATGGGAGGAGGGCTCTGAAATCAGATGGAAAGTCATATACACATGTGTGTGCATGTGGCTCTTGACACAGGACCCAGGCAATGAGCTGAGGTAGCTGGAAGTGTTTGAGGGGTGTGAGTTTTGTGTGCTCTTGGCATGCCTTTGTTCCAGGAGGTCCCATTTTGTGCCTTCTCCAAGTATCTTCCATGGGTGGAATCACACATAAGCAAATGCAAATCTGCTTTGTCCTCCCATTGGGTCTGAATGTATCAATTATATCGGAACACATTCAGATCTTTGGCACCGGTATTATAACAAACTGACAATAATGTTAGTGGACTGTAGTGTGATTAAATTTTGGTGCAGGTTAAATTTCTACATTTTTTCAGAAATCTTCACTGGAACGAACTGTAGCAGTTGAATTTCATTTTATATCCATCGTTTCATCTCCTGAATTTATACTTCACAGTATTTGGGCATCAGTGTGTGTATCTACTCAGTTCTTTGCTGTTTCCTTGCTGTTTATACTCCCTGAGGCTTGTTATTTTCTCAAACAATATGTGACTACAAAACGTGTACAAATCAGGTGGTCCCCTCAGGGGTCGGGAACTTTTTTGGCTGAGAGAGCCATGAATGCCACATATTTTAAAATGTAATTCCGTGGGAGCCATACAATGACCCGTGTATGTTACGCATCATCCAATAAAAATTTAGTGTTGTCCCGGAGGACAGCTGTGATTGGCTAAAGCCACCCACAACCATGAACATGAGCGGTAGGAAATGAATGGATTATAATACATGAGAATGTTTTATATTTTTAAAGTTATTATTATTTTTATTAAAGGCTTGTCTGCGAGCCAGATGCAGCCATCAAAAGAGCCACATCTGGCTTGCAAGCCATAGGTTCCTGAGCCCTGCCTTAAGTACACGGGGCACTGCTCTGTCTTCTGCTAAGCAATTCACCCAACCGGTATAATCACATTGCCTCCGCTGGGCAAGGGTTTTTCTTAATACAGCAGCAGAGGGGTGTGTGGGCCTGGATTTTGGCCCAGGCTTAGCATATTTTATCAACACTGTGATTTCCCTAGAGGCATGCCAACATAACAATATCAAAACATCAAGAAGCAGACCATGCTTTTAGTATTATAGCAAATTATAGAATATTTATTCAAAGGAGAAGTCTTTTCTGGAATTAAACTTTTTTTTTTTTTCAGCGAGAGACAGAGAGAGAGACAGAGAGAGGGACAGATAGGAACAGACAGGAAGGGAGAAAGATGAAAATGAGAAACATCAGTTCTTCTTGTGGCACCTTTGTTCATTGATTGCTTTCTCATATGTCCCTTGACTGGGAGGCTCCAGCTGAGATAGTGACCCCTTCTCAAACCAGCGACCTTGAGCTCAAGCCAGTGACCTTGGGCTTTAAGCTAGTGACCATGGGATCATGTCTATGATCCTATGCTCAGGCCAGCAACCCCATGCTCAAGCTAGTAAACCTACGCTCAAGCCAGATGAGCCTGCATTCAAGCCAGTGAATTTGAGGTTTTGAATCTGGTTCCTCTGCAACCCAGGCGAATGCTCTATCCACTGTGCCACCACCTTGTCAGGCTGGAATTAAACTTTCATCTAAAATACTTTTCTTTCCCCTTGACCAAGGCTTCCTTGTGTTGTTTCCTCCAATAATTCTTGGTATCCCCATTCTCACTGTTTGCACACATCCCACATTACCCAATCTATGTTCATAGCTTAGCCAAGAGCTCTTCACAGCCCTGGCATCTTCCCAGGCCAAATTTCTTCCTAGGGGGTTGTAGAGATCTCCACAAATAGCACCCTGCCGATAATGACCTCTATCCTAGTTAGAACCTTTCTCTCTACAGTGCTCCTTAGTTGAGTAGCTTCTTTTCATGACCCAATTTCAAAGTAAATTATTCTTTATTTGTTTTACTTTTAATATTATGTTCTACTCAATTGACTTGTTGGCAACAGGAGTAAAAGGTACCCACAAAAGTTGATTCATTTACTAAATCCAGTCAGTATTGTAAAGAATCTTAAAAGTCAATCCTGCCAAATGTTTGTCAAGCTGATATGATATATCAATATTTTTGTTAATGGGAAACTCACTGTTGAGGAAGTTTATTCAGCATTTAGAGAACTCTTCAATAAAGTTCTTCTTAATATGGCGCTGACCTCTCTATTAAGATTGCTCAGCAATGCCAATTCCATCTCCCTAAGCCGCCAGAAAATATAAATACAAATTTTTGTCTCTAAGAAAGTCTCTAAAATACATTAATAGAGCTAACTTTCTCCACAAAGTCTGGATTCTTTCTTCTTCAGGTTCATGTTTATTTTTTCAAGGCAAATCTCAGAAAACATAGATATGAATCTTTATAGTGGTCATTTCTTTTCATTTTGAAGTTTGTTTCTGACAACATCCAGAATTGTAACTGGAGGTTGTTTTTAGTTTTGCTTTGACCTTTTACAATGCTTATCACAATGTAAAGCAATAAGTAGATAATTAAAATATTAATTACTTGTGGTAGATTCTCTCTATGATGGATATTAGAATTGCTTTCACAAGAAACTTTACTTTCCTGACAGACATATTTACAGGTGATTTCATAAAATATTAGGTTTCCAGGAATTTTCCATTCCTTTTGTTTATATAATTCTGCATATTTGCTTGTTTATAATCAACTTGCCTTTTAACTTTCTTTTCTACTTTTATTTGACTAACAAATATCTAAACTTAAATGCCTATTAAATGTTAGAATTGCTAAGTGCATTAACTGCCTCTTAAAGTTCTGTTGTTTAGTTTTACAGACTATGAAGGCCTCCCAATTGGTCTTGCTGCATAAAGAGAAGCTACAGACACACATACCCAAATATAGCCCCAGGTCAGATTTGTAGAATCCCTGACAACCCGTCATGGAGCTCAGTTCATTGAACAACCACAAGTCCTCACCAAGTCCACTGAATGTCTAATAATCTTTCCTGCTTTGCTGTTATGCAGTTTACTCCCCCTGTAGCAACTCAGAAAACCCCAAAGATTTCAATCTTTTTATTGATATTTTATGCTTGTTTTCATACTGCATCTGTTATTGTCAAAGGAAAAGGCATTCTTCAAGCCTGATCTGCACAGTCTTGGAAAAAAAAAACTCTAAGAAAATAAAATGTGTGTGTATATATATATATATCTATATATCTATATATATATATATCTGGTGGAATACCAGTTTCTTAGAGTGGGAAGATAAAGTGTGAAACCAGTAACATTAAGGAGAGTGGGAAAAGAGAAAGAATATTTAAATGTTAAAATAAAAAATGTGAGTAGGTAGCACTGAACAATGTCTGTTTAAATCTCTTTTCTCTCAAGAAAGAATTAAACAATTTTTTTATCTTAAAGTATGACATAAAATGGATAGCCATTATAAAAAGAGAGAAATTTCCCCAAATTTACCAATAGCATCCATGAAAGAGTTTCTTTTATAAAATCGTTCATACTTTCTTTTCTTTTTTTTTTTTTATTTTAGCGAGAGAGACAGACAGGAAGGAAGAGAGATGAAAAGCATCAACTCGTAGTTGTGACACCTTAGTTGTTCACTGATCACTTTCTCATATGTGCCTTGACTGGGGGCTCCATCTTAGCCAGTAGACAGGCTCAAGCCAGTGACCTTGGGCTTCCATAGAGTTATGGAACCATAGAGTTATGTCTATGACCTCATGCTCAAGATGGTGCCCTGCGCTCAAGCCAGAGACCACGCGCTCAAGCCGGACACCCTGGGTTTCAAACCTGGGTACTCAGCGTACCAGGCCAATTCTCTATCCACTGTGCCATCACCTGGTCAGGTCAAAAATCTTGTAGTTATCTCTTATGAGGTGAACAGTCATCAGACATATTGACTGTTCCTTAATCACATGTGTATGATTGAGTTCTGGTGGTTGACAGGCTGAGTCGCCTGTCTTTCATTATCTGAAGGTTAGCCCAGGCTTACTCACAACATGGTGCTCACAGAATTTCCAAGATCAGGAGTAAGGGAAGGAGTGGGTAGCAAGGTAGAGATAGACTCCACTTTTTGGTGGAAGAAAATAATTTGTATTTGGTTTGCAATCTACAATATCCAATTGACCTAACACCATTTATCCAACAAACTTTCCTTTCTCTACCATCCTTCTATGTTATTTTGCCATAAAGTAAACATGCATATAGGTATGGTTATCAAATTACCTTTATTTAAAAATATTTGTAGATTGCTGTGATGTCATTTTTTCATTTCTTATGTTAACTATTTCACTCTGCTCTGTTAATCAGTCTCATCAGGGTGTTATCAATATTATTATTAGTCTTTTCTGAGGACCAACTGATAACTATTATGTATGAATCTGTAAACTGTTTTTTATTTTATCTTTTGAACTTAATAAATTTCATCTACATTTGGGGGGTTTAGTTTTGTCAGTATCTTTCTAATATTTTTTTCTAATTAATGTCTACACTTATCAGTGTAAGCAATGTACTTTTGTTTTTTGGTTTTTTTTTACAGAGACAGAGAGAGAGAGAGTCAGAGAGAGAGAGATAGGGACAGACAGACAGGAACAGAGAGAGATAAGAAGCATCAATCATTAGTTTTTCATTGGTTGCTTTCTCATATGTGCCTTGACCATTGGGCTACAGCAGACTGAGTAACCCCTTGCTCGAGCCAGCGACCTTGGGTCCAAGCTGGTGAGCTTTGCTCAAACCAGATGAGCCCACACTCAAGCTAGCAACCTCAGGGTCTCGAACCTGGGTCCTCCACATCCCAGTCCGATGCTCTATCCACTACGCCACTACCTGGTCAGGCCAATGTTATGCTTTTGTAATGAAGAACTTCTAAATCTGAGTTGCTTAAATAATGCAGTTTTATTTCTCCTTGTTTTGTTATGTCTATTTGGGGCTTTCCTCTTCAGAAATCATTATTTACACTCTGTGCCTTCAGTATACTGAGGGCCAGCATATCACAATTGTAACTTCTAGTGTTTCTCTGAGATACAGTATTTGCATTTTCACTGAGGTCAGAGCCTCAATCAAAATCCGTGAATACAAAATAATAAAATTCAAATGTTAGGAACGACTCAGGATAAAGAGCTCAGATGGTTTATTAATTACTCACAAATAATTGTCGTGTGATTAGGGTATGCTATATGTAACTAGTGCAACGTTTGTTTTGTTTTATTTTGCACTTAGCTTTATGGAGAATTTTAGATGACAAATGCCTAGGTGTTTGTCTTCTATTTTTTTTTTATGTATGCCAGAGGTCATGCAGACTCTCTAGAAAATGCTCTGTGTGATTTACAAGGAAAATACTTCAGAAATGCTAAAACAAATTGACAGCATATTTTCAGAATCATGTGACTCCCTAGGACAAATTTTCAGTCTTCTGAGCCTGAGAAGTCCTCTCTGAGGGGATCCTATTTTACAGAATCATAGGTACAACCAAAAGGCCTGGAGGGGCATCCTATATAAGATGTTATTTGAAAGTCGTAAATTACTTATAACAAAGTGTATAGATTGCTGAATCCGGTATCCTCTACATATAGCAAAATTAAGGCTTTAGGGTTTTCTTTTAAGCTTGAATAAAGCTGGGTAGGGACTGGGTTATCTTTCGTGCAGTGCTGGGTGTCAACATAATAATTACATTCCATTACAACTTGTCTGGAGGGAGAAACTGAAGGTGAGGGATATGGCCCAGTCCATTGGACAGTTTAAGTTCTTGCTGAGACACAGGATTCATCTCTTAGCTTTTATGTGTATTCAGCTCATAGCCTCGATAAAAGAAGTAAATCCCTCTTCAAAGAGGCTTTGGAGTAGCCACTCGCTGTGTCTCGCTGCTTCACTAATATACATACTTTCTTTCACTTTAAACTCTATGCTGACTCAAATTTGCACTCTTTCTTGTGTGAAGCCAGGAGCGCACAGTGGGTCACAAACCTTCGGGTCCCTGGAAGCCCTAGAATGACTGCATCACTTTGGAATGTTGTGATAACTGCCAAGTGAAATGATGCATAGAGCGTACAGGGACTGCTCAACAAATGCCAGTCTCCGGCCCTCCATTGTTCTTCTGCTTAAGTCACTTATTACACCGCCTTATCATTTCTATCTTCCTTATTTTACATTTAAGTAAGATTGCAACTATCAATGTAGGTGTGTTTCAGCCCTTAAAGTGTAAACTGCAGGGTATATGACTGTTTATCATTGCATTTCCAGGTGGTCCACACCTTGGCTTAAAAAAGATACTTGAAAGTATTTATAGAATAAAAATATGAATTTTCACCTTTCCTATAAAACTTCCCTTGAACAGTCTATTGCCTATTGCTATGTATTTTCTCCAAAATAATAACTTATAAAAAACCAAAAACTTTCCTATCTGTACCATCATCCTTTTGTCAATCATAAACCTGACTTTTTATGTTATTTTAAATGTCAATTTACCGTGTATAATTTGAGTTTTCTCTTGTTAAATCTCCTAAGGTGGGTTGTGGGAAAAAAAAAATCTCCTAAAGTGGGTTGTGAAGTTTTTCTATGAAATGGTCAGGTATGTAAGAGAAGAATAAAAGTCAAGGAGATAATTCAACTTTCACAGGTTAAAATAACATTGTCTTTCTCCTATGGTTTCGAAACTTGCAGTTTTAATATTAAGAAACATTAGGAGTATTTAGTTTGAAGTGCTTTAGTCTCATTCATTGCAATTAAAACCAACGTTATTATTCTATGATTGGAATATGGCCTGGGAATTTTAATAGACAATCAGTCTTGGAAAACTAGCTGGAAAGTGATTGCTCTTTAATTGAAATTGTCACAGTCCATCTTTTAAAAACTATTTCAGGACTCAAACAAATGAGAATAACTTGAAATCCAAAACCTCGTTTTATGGTGATGTAGGGAGGCTAGAGTTTGAGTGGTAAGCAATCCATGAGCTCACAGGCTAGATACGCAGTTGCAAAACATGGATGATATAGTATAGAACTGTTCACTTGAAACATATATATAATGTTATTAACCAATTTCACTCCAATAAACTATATACAAGAAAGACCGTTATTTAGCCATGAAAAAAATATATAGGCTTTTCTAAATGCTAAACACAAAACTAAACCTTCATTTGTGCAGGAGAAGGTGAGTCACTTTTCTTTAATGAAACTACAACTTAGATTTATATTAATACCTATCCCAAGAGCAAATGTTGATCTGTCTACTGAACAAGCAGGCTTGCAGCTTAGATTCCTTCTCTGACAAGCTGTTGCCATCCCGTCACAGAGCCTGCGGAAAGCCAGCTCCTCGCCATGGACCATGGAATTTTTCCAATTCATTGTCTTCCATTTTGTTTCCGAAGTAGTTTTTACATTTCCTAAGTAACACTGCACTTAATTTCTCTAGGATCATTATTTCATCATCCAGTTAACCACATTACCAGGAAGCCATAAAAATTTGTGTAGAAGTCTTCCATTCGCTGGTTTTATTTTTACATACCACTCTACTTTGCTAAATAGCCCTGTTCCCCCTTCACTTTTTAGTCTTTCACGGTGTTAACACGTCCTGTCTTCTTTACAACTGAACATGTCTATAAAGCTAAGTTTCTTTTCTTTTTCCTCTATTTTATGCCTTAAAGTCCCATAAGAATAAGTTTCTATTTTATTTTGCTACATAGTCTGAAAGAAGTGACCCAACTTATGGTTATTGTGCAACAAGAAAGTAGGTTTCATTGTTATAAAATTATTTGTGATTGCAGTTCATTATTTAGATAGTTGCTTTGTTTTCTCCATTAAAGTTGTTGTGGTTGGTTATTCATTATAATGCAAAATACACTGATATACAGAAAAAATTAATTAGTATATACTAAAATAAATATGTATTTCAGGATATATGAGCAATGATATTAAAAAAAAGAGCCCTGACCAGTTGTCTCAGCAGTAGAGCATCAGCCTGGTGTGTGGAAGTCCCAGGTTCAATTCCCAGCCAGGGCACACAGGTGAAGCACCCATCTGCTTCTCCACCCTTCCTTCTCTCCCTTCTCTCTGTCTCTCTCTTCTCCTCCCACGGCCAAGGCTTCATTGGAGCAAAGTTGGCCCGGGCACTGAGGATGGCTCCATAGCCTCCATCTCAGGTGCTAGAATGTCTCCGGTTGCTGCAGAGCAACACCCCAAAGGGGCCGAGCATTGCTCCCTGGTGGGCATGCTGGGTGGATCCCAGTTAGGCACATGCAGAAAAGTCTGTCTGTCTGCCTCCCCTCCTCTGCTTCTCACTTCAGAAAAATACAAAAAATAAAAATTAATAAAACTGAAAAAAGGAACCTCATTGAAGCACTTAGCTACTAGTTTTAAATAGATTTATTTATAAAGATATATGTTGAAATCAATAAAAACCAACCCACTTTACTTTCAATAAAAGGTACTAAACTAACAGATATTAGGAGATGAAACCTCTCATCTAGAATCAAAAGAGAGGATATGGGAAGTTGGAACACTAGTCTGCCCTGTATGTGAAATCCTATTTCAGTATCTAATGGCTTCTTCCCTGGGCCTCCAATTGAAGGTAACAGGGGAGCTCTTGGCTTATGCACCAGTAGAACAGTAGTACTCTGGTATTGCTGTGGAGACAGGGACAGATCCCAGTTGCCACTTTGTAATCCAGATCTAAAAGGTTTTTGGACATGGTGATTTCATTAGCATTGGCCTCACAGATGGGAAGAATGCCACCAACTTTAATGACTCCTTGCAAGATCACTTCAAGTGGGTAAAGCAAGAATCTGAGATTTCCAAAGAATCTCAGGAAAATGGACATGCATCCCAAATTGATTCTGGGCTTTAAGGAAGGACGGACCGTCAAGTTGAGTATTAGGCACATTACAACCAAGAGGTACTTCTAAGCCCAGGACAGTAAGAATGGGGGGCTTAGCTTACTCTCAAACCCTCCTGGAGGCAAAGTCACTAACCCCCCACTGTTCTCTTCAGTTTCCCTGAGCAATCCTATCACTCCACCACTCATTCCAAACTCTCACCATCCTGGTGGTGATGCAGATAGCCTTCTGGACTGGGGTTCTCCCGCTCCTGCCACAACCCCAGCACCAGCTCCAGGCTCCGCCAGCAATGATGTGTGGGAAGACCTAGCACTACATCCAGATCTTTCCAAACCAGGCACCACGACCAGCCGACTGGATCCAGTTCTGAAGAGCATTGACAGGACATTAAGGACAGACTTGAAGAACAAAACTGATTTGAGGGCACCATTCTGTAAAGGAATTTAGGACTCTCTTCTCTCTCTAGCACCAAAATGACTAGACAATCTTTTCCATAGCTTCTCCCTTGCATTCATACTGGTTTATATCACTCCCCTATGCTGTTACATTCTGTACAGACAGGAAAGTATCTCTTGTCTCCTCTTCACTATCAAAGCAGGGGAACAGAACATCTCATCACACTTGGGCTGACGCTGCAGGGTTTCAAAGGCCAGGGTTCTGTGAGGGAGAAATGACCTTTAGCATCTGCAAAATTATGTTCCAGCTTTTAAATTCTTTAACACATTTCAGAATCATCTTCTGACCCTGTGTGTTCTTTGTGAAGCCCTACTTAGCAATTCCAGTGGCAACAATAGCTTTGAAGCTTCTTTATTCTCTAACCCAAGACTCTGAAATGGGCAGACTGACCTCAGTGTTTATCATCCTTCAGGCTTATCCTATTCAGAGAGCATCCTATTCAGAAGCTGCTGGGTGCAGCTCCATCACCCTGTCCTGTGTTTATATTTCCTATAATAAGAGGGCTGTGTTGGTGGCACCTTCACTATTGTTTGGTTTGTTGACTAGCATGGCATATTTGATCAATGGGTGTCTCTTGGGTGAAGGAGCTTCAAGGAGCTGTGTTTTCCAAGTTGCATTCTAGAGAAGTGTTTACAGTAAGTTCTTACTTCACATTGACAGGTTCTGTGACTTTAAGCTAAACCACTTATAGTAAAACCAGTTCACCACAGGCCAGTTACCATAAACAAGAGTTAAGTTCCTACAGCATCTCATCAACAGCACAACAAAACAACATCATGAAAGGATCTGCTGTATTTTCTTGCAGCTCTATTGAACTGCTGCTTTTGAAGCGCAGCATTACTTTGTATTTGCCTGTGATGATTTTGACCTAAAGTTGAGGGGTTAGAGTTTTTAATCTGATTTGTAGAGCAGAGAGGTTGAAAGCACTTTCCTCTAGTTCAGTACCCACATGGCCTTGCTGCCTGTGGTCTCTCTCCATAAACATTTTTCAGTCCATCTAAGTCTTTAGTAGAAAAGGTGCTATTCCATGTATCATCACTTATGAAGAAAACTGGAGAGCTACTGCTTCAGCTATAATAAGTTATGCCCCAATGGTGGCTTTGATATCCATCATCAAGGGATCTCAACAGCAGGCTGCTCTCCCGCACTTCCCTTTCCCTCTGCCCCACCATTCCTTTCCCAGTGCTGTGAAGAGAGTCCCCTTTCCTACATGATTGGAACTATTTTGTTTGTCAAAAGGCAGTTTTGAGTATAAAATTAAAAGATATCATTTCTTCCCTTAGTACCTATTTGGATGTGAACACTCTGTCTAAAGGGAGTCTTTATATTTAGTTTCAAAGTATGTTCTTTCTTTGGGATTTCATTCTTGACTCCTTTTCACTTTGGGTGCTTTTCATTGCCTCCCCTTCCAGGAAGCTCATTTCTTCCAGAGCTGGGGCAGAGCATCTTAAAACTCCATAGAAAACACTGAAAAGAAGGTCTATGGAATCACTAGTGACTAACGATTGGGAACGTATTTTTCTGTCTTCCTCCACTCTGTGTTCTTTGTATTCTCAAGGTGATAATATGTTATCTGAATTGCTGAAAAGCTGATAATGAAGTTTAAGATATATGTATATAGAATGTGTGCTGTATTGGTGTAATAATGGTAATTAAAAATATGGAAAAAACTGGTATATGTTTTCTTTTTATTCAATGATAACACTATATTACATTTTTAGATGGTTATTATGGCAAAGGAAGAACATTTCCTCTACCTTTTTAAGTTTTTCTGGCCACTCTAATAATCAAATCAACAGGAAACAAATCCTTAACAACAAGATACCCCGCATGTAATCACGAACGTGCATATGGGAACCCCATGTACATGACAGAGACCTCACATACATGAGAGGTTCAGAGACAGAAAGTTAAGATTTGGTATACATACATCCTGAGTTAAGAATAAGTTAGGTAAGAGGCCTTGGGCTTCAGGGAAGAAAGGGCATTTGCCTAACCATAAGAGCAGAACTCAGTCATTAGAAGTTTGCTCTGCCACATGGGTAGGTCATAAGAAGTTATCTCTGGCAATAATTTTTATGATGAGCAAGGCCCCCATTTTCAACTATATAAGGTAGTAGTCAAAGTTACTGTGAGCCTGCACGTTTCGCATGCCTTCAGCTCAACACAAGCCACACACAGAATCAAAATATAGACATTCACATTTCTTATTTTGATAACTCTTAATTTTCTAGAACATATAAAATAAATCTTTTTTGTTAAAAAAAACTTTATCAAGATACAATTAACATAAAATGCATCCTTTTTAAATGTGTATTTTGACAAGTTTTGAGAAATATATACAGCTAGGTAGTTACCACCATTATCAAGACATAGGACATTTTCATCATTCAAAAAAGTTCCTCGTGATGCTTCACAGTCAAGCCTGTCTCCCCATCCTCAGCCCCAGACAATCATCTATCTGCTTTCTGTCAATGAAGATGGAGATTGTCTTTCTAGTGTTTCATAAAACAACTCTAGTATTTACTCTTCTGTGTCTAACTTCTTTCACTCAACTTAATGTTTGTGAGATTATCCATGCTGTGGAGTTGTATGGTAGTTAATTTCTTTATATTGCTGATGAGCCTCCAGGTGTATGATATATCAATGTGTATGTTCATTTGTCTATTGTTGGCTATTTGGATTGTTACCAAATTTTGGCTATGAGGAATAAAAAGCTATAAACATTTGTGTACACATCTTTTTGTGGGCATATGTTTTTATTTCTCTTGGGCAGATAGATCTAAGAATGGAATTGCTGAGCCATATGTGAAATGTGCTTAACTTTATAAGAAACAGTTAAATGGCTTTTTAGTGTTGTCATTTTACATTCTCATTAACCAGTTGTCAGCTATTCCGTGGCGTTTGTAATGATATCCAGTTGTAGTTGTAGTTTGCATTTCTATCCATTGCTAAGATTAAACCAAATTTGTACTTCTGTCATAAAGGTACTTCAGTTATGCTGCACCATATTTGCTAATATTTTGTTAAAGAATTTGTATGTTCATGAGGATAGTTATTCCAAGGTCAATTTTCTTGAAGTTGACTCTGGTGTTTGGTATCAGGGTAGTGTTGACCTCTGTTTTCTGAAAAAGTTTTGTAGAAACAATACCGTTTCTTTGTTCAGCAATTTACAGAATTTAACTGTGAATGTATGTGGGCCTCTGTTCCTCATGGTAAGGTTTATAAACTACAAATTTAATTTCTTTTATATATAGGGAATACCATTCTTTTTTTTCCTGAAAAAGTTTTATTTTGTTTGTTTTTGAAATATACAGAGATGTAGAATTTGAGACTGTAATCATACTTTTCAGCACTTTCAAGATGCTATTTTAATAACAGCTTGCATAATTTCTGATGGGCAATATGCCATCTTGTTTTATTAAATTTAATGAGGTGACATTGGTCAATAAATGTACATAGGTTTCAGGTGAACATCTCCATAGCATTTGAACTGTTGATTGTGGTATGTGCTCATCACCCAAAGTCAACTCATGTTCTCTCACTTTGTATTTGTTTTTCCTACCTCACCTCCCCCTGACCCTTCCTCCTGGTAACCACTTCAGTTTTATCTATGTCCATGAGTCTCATTTTTATATCCCACTTATGTATGAAATCATATAGTTCTTAGCTTTTTCTGATTTACTTATTTCACTCAGTATAATGTTCTTAAGTTTCACCCATGTTGTCATAAATGTCACTATGTCTCTATTTCTTATGGCTGAGTAGTATTTCATTGTATATATGTACCACTCTTCTTTATCCATTCCCCTATTGAGGGACACTTTGGTTGTTTCCATGTCTTGGCTATCATTTGTATCTTTGCTTTTCTATTGCAATTTTTTCTTCTGGCTACTGTTAAGATTCTCTTTTATTACTGTTTTTAGAGCAATTATTTTTATGTATTTGTGTTTTATTTTTGTAGTTTGCTCAACCTGCTAGGTAGTGAACTAACATTGTAGTTTTATTCATCTTTGAGAATATTTTAGCTTCTTTTTCTTTAATATTTTTATTTGTTTCTCCTGATCCTAATTCTTTTGGAACTCACAATCCATTGTAGTAGATAACTTAGTTTTATTTCAAAGGTTATTGATGCTCTCAATTTTATTTTATCTTTCTCTATTTTATTTTCAATAGATTTATTACTTACCTGTAAGTTCATTAATACTTTCTTATGTAGTATCAAATCTATCAAGTCTGTCCATTTAAAAATTTCATTTGGACATGTTGATCTCCACTACTTGTGTTTAGTTCTTTATTATTTTTATTTTTACTTCCTTCTTTGTTTTGTTCATATTGTTCTTTATATATTTTACATGTTTATAATAACTGTTTACTGTATTCACTAGTTTCATCATTTCTGTCATTTATGGTTCTATTTTTATTGATTGTTTTTTCTTCTGTTTTGAGTCATATTTTTTTACTTCTTAACATAAGCAGTAATTGTGATTTTATGCTGAGAAATATTGATTTTATTTTGCTAAGAATTATGGGTTGTATTTCATCTTTTAAAAAGTTTTCAGCTTTGTATTGTCAGGCAGTTAAATTACTTGTGGATCATTCTCATCCTCTGAGGTATTATTTTTAAAGCTTTGCTAGAGCAGGTCTTGAGTGGCCTTCATTCAGTTGACAGTTTACTTCTATATCTTATATATATTGTCTTTTCTGATAACAATTCAGTCTCCTGAATATGATAAATGTTTATCAAGAATTCTCTACTCTGGCTTGGCCAGGCAGTGGCACAGTTAATGGAGCGTCAGACTAGAATGTGGAGGACCCAGGTTTGAGACCCCAGGGTAGCCAGCTTGGAAGCGGGCTCATCTGGTTTGAGCGAGGCTTGCCAGCTTAGACCCAGGGTTGCTGGTTCGAGCAAGGTGTTTCTCAGTCTGCTGTGGCCCCACGGTCAGGGCACATATGAGAAAGCAATCAATGAACAACTACGGTGTCGCAATAAAAAACTAATGATTGATTCTTCTCATCTCTCCCTGTTCCTGTCTGTCTGTCCCTATCTATCCCTCTCTCTGACTCTCTCTCTGTCTCTGTAAAAAAAAATAAATAAATAAAAATAAAAAAATTCTCTACTCTGGTCTATTGGATTTCCACATATTTTCTTAGTACTTGCCTGTTGTGAGCACTGGAAATTTTGACCATACAGATACCAGGTTCTTCTTTACCAAGCCTCATGGCATTTCATTCTATACTTGCCTATCGGAGTAATTAGCACAGCTTCTGAAGGACCCTTTACTCAGATTTCTGGAACTCGACTCCTATATAGCATCCTAGCTTTCAGAACTCTGTGCCCACCACTTCCGGCTGCCTCAGTCTTTGCTTGCTTCCATCAACAGCGCTCTCCTCTGTGAAGTTGCTGGCTTCCTTTGGGGTTTATGTATCTGTGCATGGCTTCTTGAAACTGTTTCTAGACAGCAAACCAGAACAATGATAAGGACTGGCCTCACCTGCTTGTTTTTTCTCAAGGATCAAGCCTGTCTAGACCCATGTTAAGAGACATAATTATGAATTATGAATTTTTTTAACCTCTGAAAGTGAAACAGGAAATTGTTTCAGAATTCTGAGTTGTGTTAAATGCTTATTTTTTTTGAACAATCATTTCTTTACCAAAGAGTTCACTTAATTGTCATCCCCTTTGATGGAATAAAAATAGTTATAAAAAGTGGAATAAGAAAGACCAGGGAATGATTCAAAAAACCCAGCAGTGCAAAATTCAAAGGCAGCCCGTGATACATAGAAAAATGGAAACCTTTCAATGTAACACCATTTGCAGAAATCCTTCAGGAGACCTTTTACAAATGTGTAAAAAGAAAAGGAAATCAACTTTAGGACATTTTTAAACAATGTGCCAGAAAAGTCAGAAGTCGTGTAAAGAGATTCTTGTCCTCAGTAAATGTTTACAGACCTAAATAAGTGAAGAGAAACTGGAAAGAGAAATTGCCAAACTATAAATTCTCTAAATGTGGTTGACGATTTTGAAGAGGCTTAAAGTATAAACCAGCTAGCAATGAAAACTAAAGCATGGCTTTCCAGATAAAATAAAATGTTCTGTTCATGCCAGAAGTGAAGATATTAAAAGTGGGAAACTTAAGAGTTTAAAAATCAATAAAAATACTAGAGGAGAAATAAACATTATTTGTTCTTGTTTAGAGAAAATCCCCAAACTATTAAATTCTTAGGCACTCACTAATATCTCCTTCTATATCTGTTAATTTGTGACATTATCAGAAGAAACTCCTTTATTTTCTGTAAAAAGAATCTTATAATCTTTATACATGGTGAACTACTTTGGACATTGAACTTCCAGATGAAATGAATGTTGGAAGAATTTTTAGAAATCCTTTTAATTTCTATAAATGAACTTATTATAACCAATCTAGACATTATAATATACTATTTGGTATTCAAGATATCAAAGAATCTCAATGTGAAAATATTTCACAATAATGATTGGAGAGCAGAGTAATTGGAGAAGACCCACAAAAATTCAAATTAATTCTCATAGTATTATAAAATTTTGTTCATATATATATATATATATGCAAATTTTAAGACATGCTTTAAACTGTGAAATCAGCAACATGGCACATTTAAAGTCCCAACTGACTCTTCCAGATTTTCCTAAACCTTTATTTTTATGTATATGAAACTGTTAAGCTATGCTCTAGAGATACAAACTCAACAACATGACATAGCTCAAAGACCCACTGCTGGTGGTAGCTATCCCTTTGAACACTAGCCAAGAATTCTCTTCTTAGTCTCAGAGTGATGTTAACCTTGGATACATTGATAAAAGCATTTTAAAAATAATCTAGCCATTTGCATGTACCTCAATATGTATTAAACTATATTAACATCATCTTTAGTCATATTCTAACACCCTTACTAATGAAGGAGATCTGATGATTATGCTTTATAGCAGGGGTCCCCAAACTTTTTACACAGGGGGCCAGTTCACTGTCCCTCAGACCGTTGGAGGGCTGGACTATAAAAAAAAAAACTATGAACAAATCCCTATGCACACTGCACATATCTTATTTTAAAGTAAAAAAACAAAATGGGAACAAATACAATATTTAAAATAAAGAACAAGTAAATTTAAATCAACAAACTGACCAGTATTTCAAGGGAACTATGCTCCTCTCACTGACCACCAATGAAAGAGGTGCTCCTTCCAGAAGTGCGGCGGGGCCGGATAAATGGCCTCAGGGGGCCACATGCAGCCCGCGGGCCGTAGTTTGGGGGCCCCTGCTTTATAGTTTGGGAAATATCCATACCCTAAAACAAGAACTGGATACTTGAATACCAACTTTTTATTCAATATTTTTTGGATATTATCTTTATTAGTCATTACTGAAGTCTTTATACAAAAACTTCTCATAGAATAGACTGAATAAAGGAGTTCAAGGATTCCATCACCGGTGCACAACATTTGCTTTATAATTGTGAAAAGAACAGTTAGGAATTATCAAGTTGCAATAGCCTAGAGGTTATGACCTACCAAAGTCATAATGGCTGTATGATGTAATCAGATCATTTCAAATAGATATTTGCTAAAATACTCCTTGAGGCAATCCATTACAATAGGGATGAATTCGCATGATTTGCAATACCAGTGGAGAAATTTTCTTTGGATGAATTTTGTACTATTGCTTCTTTCTGTGGGTATTCAGTATATGCTAAAGGAAAGACCTAAAAGGATCAAACTATTTTTTTAAAAAATTAATCATATTTCACAACAAAGACCAAGACTATTTATAGGGAGACAAGAAAAAAAAAATCCAGCACCTAACAAGGTAGAGTTTTGCAATGTCCATCTTTAGAGTAAAATCCTAAGGCATGCAAAGCAGAAAAATGTGATCTGTAATAGGTAATAAAATCATCCCTTTTAGTATATCCCTATTTCTATCTGGTGCTATTTTCCTTCTGCCTAAAGGAATTCCTTTAACATTCTTTGCAGTTCAGGTCTACATACTGCCTTTAAATCCTTT
Source organism: Saccopteryx bilineata (assembly GCF_036850765.1). Taxonomy (NCBI): domain Eukaryota; kingdom Metazoa; phylum Chordata; class Mammalia; order Chiroptera; family Emballonuridae; genus Saccopteryx; species Saccopteryx bilineata. The sequence goes on along the minus strand of NC_089490.1, from coordinate 25,980,382 downwards.
TAGTCAAGATCAGGACAGAATTTAGCCTATGGTTAATTTTACCCCATAGTTGAGGCAAAATTTTCTGAGTACCCTCCTTTATACCCTGTGAATTATTAGAACTTCCACTCTGGTTGGTGAGAATAGGCATTTGTTTTTATAGCCCTCTGTGAGCTCAAAAGATGATTGACTTTAAGTCTTTCCAGGTTGTGGCCAGTTGACTCACTGTATAGAGCTTTGGGCCGATGTATGATATATATATATCCCAGGTTCGATTCCTAGTCAGGGTACACAGGAGAAGCAATCATCTCTTTCTCTCCCTTCCATCTCCCCTTTCTCTTTCTCTTTCCCTCTCCCAGCCAGTGGCTCAATTGGTCCAAGCTTAGTCCTGGGGTATGAGAAGAGCCCTGTTACTCTGAGCATTGACCTAGAAATAGCTTGGTTGAGCATCAGCCCCGGACAGGATAGCCAGGTGACCCCAGTTGGGGTGCATGTGAGAGTCTGTCTCACTATCTCCTCTCCTCTCACTTAAAAAAAAAAAAAAAGAAAAAAAAGAGAATGGTTTCTAGGCATTTCTTTCCCCAGTCTCAAGCCATTATCCTATGTGCATGTACTACTTAATATTCAGCTGATAATCATGGGAACTCTTTTGGATGTCTGGAGTTCTTTCTCTGTGCAACTCTCTCCTCTTGGTTACCCTGCACTGCAGACCCTGCTAACTCTGGCCTTCCCACTCCCCCCACTATGTCTCTTCAAACCATGGGCTCTATCTGGTTTTCTTCCCTTGCACTGTGATATGAAAATCCCCTCGATGGAAAAGTGAGACAATCGAGAGCTCACCTTGTTTATTTCCCCTCTCTCAGTTATTACTCTCTCAATGCCCAATGTACAATGTCTTGAAAAACATTGTTTCATGTATCATGTTCACTTATTTTTCTGATATTTGCAGCATAAAGATGAATCTCCTTCAGGTTACTCTATCTTGGTAAAGCAGGAAAATCTTAAAAATAATCTCTTTTTTTATCTGCCTGCATTTTAATATATCTAATTTTTGTGGATGAGAAAGGAGACATGTTTAATGAATCAAATTTACATTAGTATTCTTTCTATCTCTGATATTCATTTACTTACATAAATCCCATGGCTATGAGGCAATTAGACAGCAGATGGTTCAGTTCAAATCAATTCATTTGAATGGTATGTGCTAAGAATAACTGGGACTACCAAAGTGTGTGTTATAAAAACACTGTCCTTTTTACAATAATCTTTATGATTTTGACAGTACTTGAGAAAGTTCAACTTAGGCTCACCTTCAGTATTTATCAAAATTATTAAACTTAGCATTCTTATTACATTTGATTATATAGTAAGACAAACAATACTGTTATTTATATTTATCTTATCAAGTGTTTATTATGAGCATTTTTGAAGGTGTCAAGTATATGGTTTTTCACAAGCAAGTATTATTATGTGGATTAATTATACTTTCATTATTTCTCATGCTTATTCTTGACAGTGTGCCAAAAAGTTAATTAAATACAGTGGGAATCTCTGAGTAATGAAAAACATAAGAAGAATCTACTTATAACATATTTTTATATCTTGTTTCCTCTATAACAGGGGTCCCCAAACTTTTTACACAGGGGGCCAGTTCACTGTCCCTCAGACTGTTGGAGGGCCGGACTATAAAAAACACTATGAACAAATCCCTATGCACACTGCACATATCTTATTTTAAAGTAAAAAAACAAAACGGGAACAAATACAATATTTAAAATAAAGAACAAGTAAATTTAAATCAACAAACTGACCAGTATTTCAATGGGAACTATGCTCCTCTCACTGACCACTGGTGCCCCTTCCAGAAGTGCAGTAGGGGCCGGATAAATGGCCTTGGGGGGCCGCATGCAGCCCGCGGGCCGTAGTTTGGGGACCCCTGCTCTATAAGATAGCAAATGCTTCAAGGTTAGGAGCTATGTCTTAAGTGTTTTCCCCACAGCATGACGATCCTTTACTACATGTGTCTAACGCCATGACTATTCTTCAACTGATGAACAGTTAATTTAATCCATTTCAATAGGTATGTCAGGTCAAGTGAAAAACACCTGGAGAAGTAAGCACTGCATTGATATTTAAGGCTTCTATTCTACTTCCTCCATAAGCACATTTGTAAAATAGGAACAATGTTAACACCCACCTATAGCAATTTTGTGGGTATCTACTGAGATATGATTAAAGCTCTTAAAACAGCATATGGAATAAAATAAATAATAAATTAGAGGTGTTACTTTTAATTTAATTTATTGCAATGATATTGGTTAATAAAATTATGCAAATTTCAGTTGTATAACTCCATAACACATCATCTGTACACTGAGCTGTGTGTTCACCAACCCGAGTCAAGTCTCTGTTCATCACCATTTATCCCCCTTTACTGATTATCAATCAAATTACTTACAATAAAATAACTACCAAGACTAATAATTTTTATTTATCTTGTATTGTCAAATGGCACCTCATCTCATGTATATCTCAATTTATAGAATGCATTCACCAGTATGTTTTCCAAATAGCAAATTTGCAAAACATTTTTGAACCCTTTCATTCTACCCCATTAATTTCAACTAAATGTGAAACCGAATGCATCAGTTTGTCAGAAAATGATATTGACCATCATATCAAATAAAATTATGTTTAAGAGAATAGTAAAAATGCTGAAGTCCTACTGTGAGAAGATATCTGATCAGTTTTGCCATAATTTTTAAAATATGAATAAAACAGGCTGGGTTGATGGAGAACAGATTAAAAGTCAGAAGCAAAAATACCAATTATTTTTTAAAAAGTCAACTTTAACTTTCTTCAAACAATTTAATAAATATTACTTAGTAGCTATCAAGATAAATGACAGCCATCTCTGTCTTCAGGGAGCTTATCGGCCTGTGTTGAGGGTGGTTCAGGAGGAGGTGGTTTTAGCATGTTCATAAGTGCTATGGTAGTATCAACCCAGAGAAGAAACGCCAAGCCTGGCTTAGCGTTTCAGGACAGTTTAAGTGACAGGATGCCTGGGCTGATTTGAAAGGATGTAGTGGAGTTAGGTTATCAAAGAAAAGGAGAAAACAGCATGGATGGAAGAATAGAAGGGGGAATCAAGATGCTGTTTGGCATATCTTGAGCAGAGACCGTGTGGCAAGGAGCAGCAAGCAATAAGGCTGGAGATTCTGAAGAATCCGGAGCACCTGAAGTTGCATATACTTGCAAAGGAGCTGGGCTTTATTTTGTAGCAATAGCGAACCACTTGTATTTGTTTCTGAGATGATTTTTTTCCAAGACTTTGTGGAAAACATCTTGTTTTGGTAGTAACAATAATGTAATCTGGCCTGAATAGAAAAAAATAACGAGATACATAAAAGCCCAGACACTGCTTCAAATTACAGCCATTCTAGCATAGAAATATAGATTTTAAAGCTAAAATAAATGTGTGAGATCACTTAATTCTACTGCCTCAAGTTACAAATAAGAAAATTTAGGGCCCTGGCCGGTTGGCTCAGTGGTAGAGCGTCGGCCTGGTGTGCAGGAATCCTGGGTTCGGTTCGGCCAGGGACCACAGGAGAGGTGCCCATCTGCTTCTCCACCCCTCCACCTCTCCTTCCTCCCTGTCTCTCTCTTCCCCTCCCACAGCCCAGGCTCCATTGGAACAAAGATGGCCCGGGTGCTGGGGATGGCTCTGTGGCCTCTGCCTCAGGCGCTAGAGTGGCTCTGGTCGCAACAGAGCGATGCCCCCCGATGGGCAGAGCATTGCCTCTGGTGGGCGTGCCGGGTGGATCCCAGTCGGGTGCATGCGGGAGTCTGTCTGTCTCTCCCCGTTAACAGCTTCAGAAAAAAAAAAAAAAAACAAGAAAGAAAGAAAATTTAGGTCCACAGATTATCAGAGGCTTGCTAAAGATCATTATTCATAGAATACAGAGCGTTGTACTATAGGTAAAGCGTGAACATACATAAGCATGCACACATGTGTCTTATACAAACTTATGCAAATATTCAATGGAAAAGCTATTATAAAGAGGTAGGAGTATTCAAATGTGTGACTAAGAGAAACTATAATTTTGTGAAGTGAATCATCGAGTAATATACCAAGCCACCAACTTGGTCTATGAGTGCAAAATATTTAGTCTTTGTAAAATGATATAATACTAATCTATGCACATGCCACCTGGGAATAAATAAGAGGTATGATGTATGTCTATATTCTAAGTGGAAAATCAGAATAAAGTGTGAAATTAAAATGCAATGATATTTTAAAGAAAGTAAATATGATTGAATTTAACTTTGTACACATTTGGTTTGTTTCTTTACCACATTTTGAGTGCCATAAACTCAAGGGTGTATTTTTCTTCCTATATTGACTATACTAAAATATAGTCACTTGCAGAGAAACTACAGTAACCCTAAGATTGTGACTATATTCTTTATTTAAAGTATAAGTCAAACATAGTATTTGTTCAATTGTTTTGCTTCCCATTGGTTTATCTATATGCTGATAATTCTAAGAGAGCTTACATACTTAGATAATGAAATCTTTTAAAGTTGAGGAGTTAGGCCAAATCAGTTACATATCTAGATTTTCCTTATGCTTTCTATAACCACAAGAAGGAAACCAGGCTCAGTATTTTGAGGACTGAATTAATCACCTAAAAAACCTATTTCTCTTTCACTGTTTCCCAGCTCTCAGAAGGACTACTACATCATCTACCATGATGCTGAAGCACAAATTTGGGAGAGGTCTTGATTCATACCTGTCATTCACCTTCTATACCCAATCAATCAAATTCTTCATTACTGTATCTGATCTAGCTCTGAGTTCTAGCAACTTATATTATTGCATATTTTCACTGCTCCGATCTAGTCTACTGCTCTTTTACATTAACATAAGTATTGCTACAATCCATTGTTGTTATTCAGTAATAAAAATGTGAACACCATGCACCATATTAAAAACAGCCCTGGACAGATAGCTTGGCTGGTTAGAGCATTGTCCTGAAGCACAGAGGTTGCTGGTTTTATCCCTAGTTGGGTCATATTCAGGAACAAATTGTTCCTGTCTCTCTCTCTTAAAAAAAATAAATCAGTAAAAATAAAAACATTAAAAAATAAAATGAGAACAAAACAAATAGGCAAACCAAATTACCTGACTTCTCTTCATCTATAAAATAAATTTCAAACTTCTTTACATTGCCTTGAAGGGCTTCACCATTTTTTCTTTATTTATGCAACATATAATAATTAAGTACGTAGTTTGTGCCAAACAATCTTCTAATTCATATTTCTATTCCAGTTATACTACAATATATTTTTCAGAAAAAAAATAATTTGGGCCCTGGCCAGTTGGCTCAGCGGTAGAGCGTGGGCCTGACATGCGGGGCACCCGGGTTTGATTCCCGGCCAGGGCACATAGGAGATGTGCCCATTTGCTTCTCCATCCCCCCCTCCTTCTCTCTGTCTCTCTCTTCCCCTCCCGCAGCCAAGGCTCCACTGGAGCAAAGATGGCCCGGGCGCTGGGGATGGCTCCTTGGCCTCTGCCCCAGGTGCTAGAGTGGCTCTGGTCGTGGCAGAGCGACGCCCCGGAAGGGCAGAGCATCGCCCCCTGGTGGGCAGAGCGTCGCCCTGGTGGGCGTGCGGGGTGGATCCCGGTCGGGTGCATGCGGGAGTCTGACTGTCTCTTCCCGTTTCCAGCTTCAGAAAAATACAAAAAAAAAAAAAAAAAATAGTTTGTTCATTAGAACAAACAAAATACTAAGGAAATAAATCCTAAAAGTTGTATTATAAAAACACATAAGTTAGTAAGGAGTTAACAGGTCAAATCTTAAAGAGATAGACAAAACTCGAAGGCATAAACTGAACATTTTATGTTAATTTTTCCCAAAGGGTTATATGTTTATAAAATGGAAACAAATTTCAAAGGCCAGGCTTTGCTTGAATTTTTACTAGATTCTCTTTATTCCAACATTGAACTTGGTCTCTGAGTGTCTACTTATTGCTGTAGACTGAATATCTGTGTCCTCCAAAGTTCTTCTGTTAAAACATAAGCCCCATGTGATGATGCTAGGAGCTGAGGCCTTTGGAAGGTAATTGGGACATGAGGGTGGAGCTCTCATGAATGTAAGGATTAGTGTCCTTACAAAAAGAAAACCCAGGAGAACTTCCTTGCCTCCCTTCAACAGGTGGAGACCCTGAGAAAAGACAGCCAGCAGTGAACCAGGAAGCGGGCTCTCATCAGACATTGCATCGGCCAGCAACTTGAACTTTGACTTCCAGTCCCCAGAACTATTAGAAATAAATGTTTGTTGTTTAACCACTCAGTTTATGGCATTTTTGTTATAGCAGCCTTCACTGACTAAGGCACTTCTTCTTGGTAAATATCAACCAGAAGTAAAGCAATATGTATTGCTACTCACGTTTCCAGGAAATTTCATGGAGAGTTTCTCTGGCTCCAAGAAGAGGAAGGGCAAAAACAGATGGATAACTTTCCCTGAGAGGATTTATCCATTGGCTGCTGCTGCTCGGATTTGCAGCCCAAATCACATCCCTGAGATTTAGGATTTAGTTGCAACTGGTCCCACACTGGCAGTGGTGCTAAGTACCCGAAAGAAACAATACAAATTGCTATCCCTAAATGAAGGCACTTTATCTGAGGCCTCGGGGTATCTCACATTCTTTTTTACAGGCAGGGACAAGCACACAGTAACAGATAATAAAACACATAAGGAAATGGGTATCCTGAACAAAAATCAGTACAACCACCAGACCTGTGAAATCTTCAGATACTGGAATCACTAGATTCACATTACAAAATGGCTCTCCTCACTACATTTAAATATGTAAAGAGCATCCAAAATATCTGCAGGGTAAAGAAGCAATAAATATGTAGAAATCACATATTTAAAAGCATAGAGTGTCTAATATTGATTATACAATACGGAAAAATAAAAACATAAATGAGTTTATCAGTCTGTTAAAAGAAATTGAAAATGAAAAAAATTTAAATAAAAGATAGTTTTTAAAATCCAGAAGGCAGTATAGAATAAAAATTTAAAGGTCCAGAAAAAAATATAATAACTTTAGTGGTTAGTTATAAAGTATATATTAATTGTAGTTCTAAAAAAAGAGATTGGGGCAGGGTTGGGAGTGAAGCAATGTTTGATGAGATATTGGCTGACAATTTAACAGAACTAATGGGAGTCAACAATCCACGTGGCTTAATTTTCTTCTGTTTGTTTACTGTATCCCCACCTCCAACCTGTCACCTATTCTGCAATGTAATCATCATGGCTAGAAGAGGGAATACAATACAAAGATACACATAAAATAATATAGACAAAAAGAAAAATGAGAATATTACATGTTTTGAGATAAGAATTAAATTCTGATGGGGTACAGTGTAATAACTAGGTAAGATTTTTATTTTGTTATTATTATTATTATTTATATTAATTGATTTTAGAGAGGAAAAGAGAGAAAGGGAAGCATTCACCCTTTTGTTCCACTTGGTTGTGCACTTGTTGATCACTTTCTGTATGTGTCCTGACCAGGGACTGAACCCAAAACCTTGGTGTTTCGGGACAGCGCTGTCCCCAACTGAGCTAACTGACCAGGGCCTAACTGGGTAATATTTTAAAATTAATTGCTCAGCAGACGCCCTTTTGAGGAGAATGCAAAATTTGAGATACAAATGACCAGAGGAAGCAAATCATGAGAAGGTAAAGGGGATAATAACTTCAAGCATAAGAAATAGCTAATACAGGTATTTTAGGATTGTAAAGAGCTTGTTCAATTCTTAGTGAAAGGTGGTTGTGTCTGTGCAACATGCTGCTGCTGAGTGGCATGAGAAGAGGTCACATAGATGGCAATGATCAGATAATACAAGGCATTGTAAACCAAGGTAAGGAATGTTGGTTGTATGCATATATAGATAATGTATTTATTTTTCTCCTCAATTGTTTATTTTTTGCTAACAGTTTTTGTTTTGTTTTGTATTTTTCTGAAGTTGGAAACGGGGAGACAGTCAGACAGACTCCCACATGCCCCCCACCGGGATCCACTGGGCATGCCCACCAGGGGGCAATGCTCTGCCCATCCGGGGCGTCGCTCTGTCGCGACCAGAGCCACTCTAACATCTGGGGCAGAGGCCAAGGAGCCATCCCCAGCGCCCCCGGGCCATCTTTTTGCTCCAATGGAGCCTCGGCTGGGCTGCGGGAGGGGAAGAGAGAGACAGAGAGGAAGGAGAGGGGGAGGGGTGGAGAAGCAGATGGGCGCCTCTCCTGTGTGCCCTGGCCGGGAATCGAACCTGGGACTTCCGCACGCCAGGCCAACGCTCTACCACTGAGCCAACTGGCCAGGGCCTGCTAACAGTTTTAATGAGATATAATTCACATATTCAATATATCTTTACTGAGGTGCAATTTACCCATTTAAAGTGTATAATTCAATGGTTTTAAACTTTATTTTTTTCATCTTATTGAATTATACTATTGTGTGTGTTTAAGGAATACAGTTTGATGATTTTATATACTTATACATTGTGTAATCATTTTATTTAAATCAATGGAAAATTCCTATAGAGCACACTGATGTAATCACTATGAAAACTACAAATATTTAAGAATATGGTCTTTAATTCATGACTATGAATGGAAAGCCAAAGCTTATGAAACATATGGGAAAAGTCAGTAGCCAAATATAAAACCAAACATATCTTATTTGATTTGATATACATTAAATGCAACAGAAAATAATGCCTAGGCAGAATGTAGTCATAGGAGCTACATGATTCAACTTACACTTCACTAAATTGCTCTGGCTGCTCTTAAGAGAAAGATTTTAGAAGCAAGAGAATGGAGACAATGAGACCAGATTAGAAACGTTTTTAGGAGAATCTGACAATAGATGGTGCTCTGGTTTAGGATAGTAGAGTGAAGATGAGGAAGTAGGATAGGCAAAGGTCATACTGTGAGGGTAGTGCAGTCTTAAATTTCCAGTTAATTAAATATTGATGACAGAATTCGGGGAAAACTGCTCTGACTGGCTTGCTCTGCTCTGTTTGGGGCTGCAATTTCCTCCATTCTGTTTTCGCCAACAAAATGATTCTGCTTTTCAGAAATTCCACTAGAAGTCTGGTCTTCCCATAGTATCCCTTTTTTTCTTTCAGCTCTGCTATTTTTAAAATGTATCTTTCCTGTCATTTCATATAAATATTAGGAAGAAAGGGCAAAGGCTGGTGGCATCTCATCAACCACATTGATTTGAAGCATCCGATTCGGAACCAAGCTTTGTTGAGAATTGCTTATTTGATTCTGCTTGTTTGATTATCTAAGTTTTACCAAATAGCAATATTAGGCCCAAAGTCAGATAAATTAAATAAAAACTTCTAAGGTAGGGGCCTGGGCATCGATGCTTTCTTTTTTAAATCTCCCAGGTGATTTTAATATACAGCCAAATTTGACAAATTCTGTTATATCTCTTTTTCCAATAAATTATACCATCTATAGGGACAGGAATGTAACATTACAAAATATGTGGTCAGTGCTTTATACATCACAAATACAAGTTTATTAAATTGAATTAACAGCACTCTGAAAACTTCAGTGTGCGGCAATTAAGGTAATTGTTCATTTTAATTTTATTTTCTTGGGCTTGTGGAAATTAAAAATATTAAAACTTTCTAAAGACATATTCATGTCAACTTTCTGTATAAGTGAATAACCTAAATTAAACAGAAACCTAAAACCCGTGTGGATATTTTTGAAAACGGTGCATGTTAATGGTTTATTTGTTGTTGTTGTTGTTTTATTAATTTTAAGGGGATGACATTGATCAGTCAGGGTACATAGGTTCAGAGAAAACATGTCCAGATTATTTTGACAGTTGATTACGTTGCATACCCATCACCCAGTCATGTAGTCTTCTGTCACCTTCTATCTGGTTTTCATTAATGGCTTATTGAATGCACAAGTGCACCCAGGCATACAGGGCCAACATCCACACCCCTGTGACTTCTCTATGTGTTCTTATAGTTAAAATAATTTAATGTTTTCATTTGAGATGTGAATTTTCCAATTGTCAAGGTAGCAATTTCCATGATCATGTAATGCCCAGAATAAGGTTTGATGAGTTTGCAGGGATTCCTTTCTCTCTCATTTGGCTTCCTGTGCTAATAACTCGGTTTAGTTCATCTGGAATAATATGGCACAGATTAATAAATACATTATCAAGCACAGACTCTAAGCCTGGGAACTATGAATCAGCAAGCTATAAATATGCTGGGAGCTTCCAGAGAGGAGCCAAAAACATTACATGATGGAGCTCTTTCTGTAAGACGCTGCTGAATTTCGAGTGAGTCAATACTTAGGTTTGGAGTTCTACCTGGTTCTTTTTTTAATCTAAGAAAAGCAGTCTCTAAGTGTGATGTTGAATAAAATGAATAATAAACAATATTTTCCATGCGTTTTTATACTCCAGTGTTGTGTGCACTCTGAAAATCTTTTTGATCCTTCAGATCAGAGCATTTTCCTCTACTGCTGCCATGTGTGAATCAGAATCTCACTGAACTGACCTGCTCTCACATCCTCTTTCCTTTGATGGAGAAGCCCTGGAGGTAGGACGCCTCTCTGGGGACTGCTGCTGCGAGGGAGATAGGCCAAATCCACAGTTTAAAGAAAGTAAAACGTATTTTAATTTGGCTGTGATGCCAATCTGTTATTATACAGAGTGGACCGTATTTTCACAGGGCTCTTCCAGAGCAGAAGTGTGGATCAGAATTTTTTTTTTTTTTTTTGCCACTGGAGTTTCTTTTAAAAAAATGTTTCATTAAACTAAAATATACACAACAAAAAATTTACCATTTTAATCCTCCTTCAGTGTACAGTCCATTAGTGTTAAGCAATTCACAATGTGACCCATCTCCAGAACTTTTGGTCTTGCAAAACTTCAATTCTATGTCCATGAAACAACTCCTCATTCTTCTCCCCCCAAGTCTCTCGTAACCACCATTTTATTTTCGGTTTCTACAGATTTGCCTACTCTAGACATCTTTTATATAAGTGGAAACATACAGAATTTTCTTTCTTTTTTTATGACTGACCTATTTCTTTTAACATAATGTCTTCAATGTTCATTTATCACATAGTATATTTCTTGCTTTTTAAAGCTGAATAATAAATACTCCATTGTATATAACCATTGTGAATAATGCAGCTATGAACATGGTTGGAATTCCCCTTTATAAACATATTCTAACCTTTCTCAATCACTTTTCTTCTCTCTTACAGATAACCAAGTTTAAGGATGCTCTTTCTCAGGCTGATTATAAGGATTTCTGGGTCCCATTCAAACCCTGCTGGTCAGAAGGTCTTGGGAAGGGATTATGGAGTATTATATATTTTTTTAAATATTGCATCAGATTATTTTGATAATTTGGAGATGTGGGAACCTGGAGACACCTTGTATTCTTATAATTTAGATTATTTGAAGTTACATCTATACCTTTCTGATAAAAGATCATCTATGGCTTTTCATGAGAGTGAAACCTATGAAAAAAGAATCATCTACAAAAAGTATTTTGTAAGAACACGTAATTTCTCCAGGTGTTTCTGTGTACTTTATTCTTAAATGGCTGAAATTTGTTAATACTTATTTTCAGATAAAGGATATAATAATCAAATCTTACCATCATGGCCAGCTAACTAGTTTTAACTTGGAATTTTTACTAATCTTATCAATGTTGAAGGCTAATTTTGCAACTTCTACAACCACTCTCTGAGGTTTTATTCTCTTTCAGTGCTATATTCTTTGTCAATGTTAGAAATTAAGATGTTAATAAAGAAAATATAAAGAAAGCATTTAAACAAAATTACTGAATTACTCATTTACACTTTAGAAATACCTTTACATTACAACGATTCATGAATAATCCTTCATAGTTTATTCATATGGAAAGTTATGTTTCTGTTTCATCATGTCTATATTTTTAATTAAAAATAAAACTTATATTATTCAATTCCTTTTTATAGAAAACTCTCCTTTTGTGATGGCCATGTACTTAATTTAGAATGACTTTATGTACCCACAATTTAAAATATATTTTGATGAAACTTATTATGCTTTCTTTTAATAGCAGTACCACAACCATATTCAACTATTTCCAATTAATATTTTCCATTATTTTTTATTTAAGAATGTTTGATTTTCTACATATTTTGAACATCCCCAATGTTGCCAAGTATGCAGGTATTTGGTGCTATATGGACTACAGTTTTAGATAAGTTAATTAAAGATTACAGATTGTTAATAAGAGTTCATAGCAGTCATATGATACAGATTGCACTTCTGAAAATGTAATCCTCAGAAGGCACTTTAAATTTTTAGTGCTATTTATTTAGTAACTTAGTATTAAACTTAAAATAGAAATTTATGTTTATATCAACATTTTAATGTAGACCATGGAACTATCAGCATTTTTATAGGCTTTGTAATAGCAATCAACCCATTGAACACACTCAGGCCTATTTTGAGTGTCTCTGATATTCCAAGCCTACACATAGAAATAATAACATATTAAAAACATATATATTTTGGAAATATATTAAAAATGTGTTTAGCCCTTGGCAAGACTCACCAAGGAAAAAAGGCACAGGACTCAAATAAATAAAATCCAAAATGAAAGAGGAGAGATCACCACAGACATCATAGATATACAAAGAATTATTGTAGAATACTATGAAAAATTATATGCCACCAAATACAACAATCTAGAAGAAATGTATAAATTCCTAGAACAATACAACCTTCCTAGACTGAGTCATGAAGAAGCAGAAAGCCTAAACAGACCAATCAGCAGGGAGGAAATAGAAAAAACTATTAAAAACCTCCCCAAAAATAAAAGTCCAGGCCCAGACGGTTATACTAGTGAATTCTATCAAACATTCAAAGAAGACTTGGTTCCTATTCTACTCAAAGTCTTCCAAAAAATTGAAGAAGGAGCAATACTTCCAAACACATTTTATGAGGCCAACATAACCCTCATACCAAAACCTGGCAAGGATGGCACAAAGAAAGAAAACTACAGACCAATATCTCTAATGAATACAGATGCTAAAATACTAAACAAAATACTGGCAAACCGAATACAATAACATATTAAAAAGATAATACATCATGATCAAGTGGGATTCATCCCAGAATCTCAAGGATGGTTCAACATACGTAAAACAGTTAACGTAATACACCATATCAACAAAACAAAGAACAAAAACCACATGATCTTATCAATAGATGCAGAAAAGGCTTTTGATAAAATACAACACAATTTTATGGTTAAGACTCTCAACAAAATGGGTATAAAAGGAAAATATCTCAACATGATAAAGGCCATATATGATAAACCATCAGCCAACATCATATTAAACGGCATAAAACTGAGGACTTTCTACCTTAAATCAGGAACAAGACAGGGTTGTCCACTCTCTCCACTTTTATTTAACGTGGTGCTAGAAGTTCTGGCCAGAGCAATCAGACAAGACAAAGAAATAAAAGGCATCCATATCGGAAAAGAAGAAGTAAAGGTATCACTTTTTGCTGATGAGATGATCCTATACATTTAAAACCCGAAGGACTCCACAAAAAGATTATTAGAAACAATAAACCAATACAGTAAGGTCACAGGATACAAAATTAACATACAAAAGTCCACAGCCTTTCTATATGCCAACAATGAAACAACTGAGAAGAAACTCAAAAGAATAATCCCCTTCACGATTGCAACAACAACAACAAAAATACCTAGGAATAAACATAACAAAGAATGTAAAGGACCTATATAACAAAAACTACAAGGCATTATTAAGAGAAATAGAAAAAGACACAATGAGATGGAAAAATATTCCTTGTTCTTGGATAGGAAGAATAAATATAATTAAAATGGCCATATTACCCAAAGCAATATATAAATTTAATGCAATTCCCATGAAAATTCCTATGAGATTTTTTAAAGAAATGGAACAAAAAATCATCAGATTTATATGAAACTATAAAAAACCCCGAATAGCCAAAACAATCCTAAGGAAAAAGAATGAAGCTGGGGGCATTACAATACCTGACTTTAAACTATATTATGATAATCAAAACAGCATGGTATTGGCAGAAAAATAGATACTCAGACCAATGGAACAGAATAGAAAGCCCAGAAATAAAACCACATATATATGGTCAAATAATCTTTGATAAAGGGGCCAACAACACACAATGGAGAAAAGAAAGCCTCTTCAACAAATGGTGTTGGGAAAACTGGAAAGCCACATGCAAAAGAATGAAACTCGACTACAGCCTGTCCCCGTGTACTAAAATTAATTCAAAATGAATCAAAGACCTAAATATAAGACCTGAAACAATAAAGTACATAGAAGAAGACATAGGTACTAAACTCATGGACCTGGGTTTTAAAGAACATTTTATGAACTTGACTCCAATGGCAAGAGAAGTGAAGGCAAAGATAAATGAATGGGACTACATCAGAATAAAAAGTTTTTGCTCAGCAAGAGAAACTGATATCAAAATAAACAGACAGCCAACTAAATGGGAAATGTTATTTTCAAACAACAGCTCAGATAAGGGCCTAATATCCAAAATTTACAAAGAACTCATAAAACTCAACAACAAACAAACAAACAATCCAATAAAAAAGTGAGAAGAGGACATGAACAGACACTTCTCTCAGGAAGAAATACAAATGGCCAACAGATATATGAAAAGATGCTCAGCTTCATTAGTTATTAGAGAAATGCAAATCAAAACTACAATGAGATACCACCTCACTCCTGTTAGATTAGCTATTATCAACAAGACGGGTAATAGCAAATGTTGGAGAGGCTGCGGAGAAAAGGGAACTCTCATCCACTGTTGGTGGGACTGTAAAGTAGTACAACCATTATGGAGGAAAGTATGGTGGTTCCTCAAAAAACTGCAAATAGAACTACCTTATGACCCAGCAATCCCTCTACTGGGTATATACCCCAAAACCTCAGACACATTGATACGTAAAGACACATGTAGCCCCATGTTCATTGCAGCACTGTTCACAGTGGCCAAGACATGGAAACAACCAAAAAGCCCTTCAATAGAAGACTGGATAAAGAAGATGTGGCACATATACACTATGGAATACTACTCAGCCATAAGAAATGATGACATCAGATCATTTACAGCAAAATGGTGGGATCTTGATAACATTATACGGAGTGAAATAAGTAAATCAGAAAAAAGCAAGAACTACATAATTCCATACATTGGTGGAACATAATAACGAGACTAAGAGACATGGACAAGAGTGTGGTGGTTACCAGGGGTAGGGGAAGGGAGGAAATAGGAGGGAGGGAGGGAGAGAGTTAGGGGGAGGAGGAGGGGCACAGACAACTAGATAGAGGGTGACGGAGGACAATCTGACTATGGGCGAGGGGTATGCAACATAATTTAATGACAAAATAACCTAGACATGTTTTCTTTGAATATATGTACCCTGATTTATTAATGTCATCTCATTAACATTAATAAAAATTTATTTAAAAAAATGTGTTTAGAAAAGAAGTTGAACTATCAAGATTTTAACAATAGTTATATTTACATGTTATGCTATCTTAGTAGATTATTCTATTTGGGAGAAAAAAGGTGAAGTTAGGGAATGAATAGGCTTAAAATATTTTGTTATTTTTGGAAGAAATAATTAAATATATTCTTCTTTAAAAAATAGGTTGAATGAGCACATGCTTAGGGAGATAAAAGGGGGTGTCAGTTAATTTTTGATTTTCCAGGATTAGAAAAAAGGACAAGTGTTGTGTTTATCTCAGGACATTAAAAAAATAGAAGATATTTGCCAACAGAATTTCCTCCCCAAACAGTATAGCAGAATCACTTACTTTTACGTAATCATTAAAAATATTTTTATAAAAATTAAAATATATATACAATATAAAAACAATGATTATAATATAATGTATTCTTTTGAATTTATTACCCAGCTTCAACAATTATCAACATATGCTAGAAACATTAGTTGGGTTCTATTATTTACACACAGGAAAACATACAAAAACAAATTCTGAGACATTGATAGTCCAGACCGTAAATCCTGAATCCTACCTCTGAGCTCTCAAGCCCTCATTTTTCTTATGTAGAAAAATGTAACTAAACAGAACAAACAAATATGGCTGAAAAGCAGAAACAATAAAATATGGAATGAAATTTTAAGGGAGAAATGCTAACCATGAACTATTGGAAATACATTACAAAAATATATTGTTATAAGCAAAAGAAAAGAATATTGAAAAATATTGAGAGGGTTGCAGGAAAGATGTGGAGACTACAGGAGGCAATAACTGAGTGTTAGGCAAAGTGCCAAGTCTTTGCATAATTGATTTGTGGCAGATTAAAATGAAAAACAAGCAGTTTCTGTATTGAGACATAAACAAATATTGCTGATAGAGTTTATAGTATGATACTTTAGTACCTATGAAAGAAAACAGCAATCTTTGTATAGAAAAATAAAGCAGCAGAGGAATTCTTAATATTGTTAAAAAAAGAGTAACAATGCATACAATACAAATTTCCAAAATTGTTAATAACAGAATAACAATGCTTATAATATGTTTTTACAATATTTCTCTTTTTATCATTCAGATAATTATAGCAAAAATATATAAACTATAATTACTTGAATGGAACAGACAACATAATCATTATTTTCTGGGAGTAACTTTTTCTACCACAAAGCAAAAATAATAATTGGTTTACCAATAGAACCAAATATAATTTAAAAATTCATCTGAATACTTAATAAAAATTAAAATGCCAATAGCCTTTTTTAAAGATCAGAAATAGACCTGTAGAAAATACAGGTTTCTCTAATAGGTAAAAATACTATCCCAGTAGCAATAGTTAAGGATAAGTCTAAGAGTAAACATAGAAAATCTCTATGAAGAAAAAATCTCTATGAAGAGAAAGAAACAAAGCAAAACACTGTTGAAAGGCATAAAAATACATTATTTCAAAGACACAATATACTCAATATTTTATATAAACAAATTATCTCTTAATTTTTAATAAATTTATTGTTGTTATGTTAAAATGTGAATAGAAATTTATCATTTAGCAAAATGCCATGAGGAAAAAGAAATGAACAAGAATAGGCAGTTCCATTTATAATTAATGACATTATTAAGAAAATTATTCCAAGATAGTAAAATATATTAAAATTCCACAGAAATCAAGAAGGTACTCTACTGATAACAAGAAGTGACAAACCAATAAGCGATAATGGAGTGCACTTGTCTACTTCTTTCAACATCCTTTGGATTCAAATAGACAAATGTGAATATAAAATTCAATGAAGTTAAATCTGTGATATGCTGAGATGTGTTCATTTTAGGCAGTCTGTTTTGTACCATAGCTCTCTGGAAAACACTGGATAAGAAAAGGTGGACTCTGGAAAGCAATTTGCCCCAAGGAAAATGAAGTAGGCTCTAGATTTTCCTAAGATATTGGTTCTCACATTGGTGGTACATTTACTGATTATGTAAGTAAGTATATATTTACTGATCACATTGGTGGCGATTAGAATCACCTAGTGAAATTTTAAGAAAAACTAAAGCAGAGAACTATACCAGCTGAATAAGAATCCTCAGAAAAGAAACTCTTTATTAAAATTTTTTAAAATGAAAATTAAAATAACCATAAAAAATAACCCAAATGTTTTTAATGATGAACAAGGAAAGAGAACTAACTACTCTAGGAATTGCCATTCGCTTCCTTCCCCGGGAATTTAGGAACAAACACTTCTCTCTCATAGCAGATAAACTACTGGATGCCAATGATTACAACATGATATCTCTTCTCTAGCACATTTTGAGCAACTTTGTGGTCAAGCTTGTATAATGTCGGTATTCAAATATTTTTTGGTGAATAAATGAATAGGTAGATAGAGGTATCTGGACAGAAAGACATTCTGACAGGTTGTGATATTTTTCAGAGTAAAAACCTTTCTTCTGCTAAAAAATAGTGTTTGAGAGGGTTAAGCAATGAAGCTGGTCTACAACATATGCATTGAATCTCACCAGGTTTATTGTGCTTCTAGACTGTTCCTATCAAAATGGATAAAATACTTTAGGTTTAAGTGAGTAGGCTGCAAATGTTATGTTGTGCCTTGAAAACTATAAACTGTTGTATAAATATGAATTATAATTATTGTTCACACTAGATATAGTATTAGGATGAATATATATTTACTAGTCTCTGCCAATTTTTGATCTACAAAAATGGTAGTTTCATGTAGATCAAATTTACATAACTCGGAAAAGGACATTGCAATGAAGATTGATCTCACATCTTTCCATAGTTTTCTTGACAAACAATTAAACTTAGAAATTGATTTTAGTCAGACAACACTGAGATAGATTTGTTTATATAGGGTCATTTATTCTTGCAGAAAGCAATAGCTAAATTGCAATTATTCAATATATTATATTATATTTTTCAAAGGTCATCTGTAAATCAGTTGGCCAGGGGGATATATTTTAAAAGGAAAAAAAAAACAATGGAGAAAGAAATAAACAGAGGGAAAGAAAGAAAACAAAATGAGAGAGAAGGAGAAGGGAGAAAGAATGAAATTTGGGGTTAATCAAGTTTTAAACATTCTACAAATTATAGCCCTGGCCGGTTGGCTCAGTGGTAGAGCGTCGGCCTGGCGTGCAGAAGTCCCGGGTTCGATTCCCGGCCAGGGCACACAGGAGAAACGCCCATCTGCTTCTCCACCCCTCCCCCCTCCTTCCTCTCTGTCTCTCTCTTCCCCTCCCGCAGCCAAGGCTCCATTGGAGCAAAGATGGCCCGGGCGCTGGGGATGGCTCCTTGGCCTCTGCCCCAGGCGCTAGAGTGGCTCTGGTCGCAACAGAGCGACGCCAGGGAGGGGCAGAGCATCGCCCCCTGGTGGACGTGCCGGGTGGATCCCGGTCGGGCGCATGTGGGAGTCTGTCTGACTGTCTCTTCCTATTTCTATCTTCAGAAAAATACAAAAGAAAAAAAAATTCTACAAATTATAGTTGTCTGTCACCTGATTCAAACACTACTGCACATGGGTATACTGAAGATCTACAATGATTTTCTGGAATAAAAAACCAACTGTTTTTAAGTTTTTATTTCCCAAGCTGTTTAACAGTTGATCCAAAAATCCTTTTAATGTGTAATGATTATTAACATCCTGACAAAGTGTTATATTTTTTTTTCATTTTTTCTGAAGCTGGAAACGGGGAGGCAGCCAGACAGACTCCCGCATGCGCCCCACCGGGATCCACCCGGCATGCCCACCAGAGGGCGATGTTCTGCCCCTCTGGGGCATCGCTCTGTTGCATCCAGAGCCACTTCTAGCACCTGAGGCAGAGGCCATGGAGCCATCCCCAGCGCCCGGGCAATCTTTGCTCCAATGGAGCCTCGGCTGTGAGAGGGGAAGGGAGAGACAGAGAGGAAGGAGAGGGAGAGGGGTGGAGAAGCAGATGGGCGCTACTCCTGTGTGCCCCGGCTGGGAATCGAACCCGGGACTCCTGCACACCAGGCCGACGCTCTACCGCTGAGCCAACCGGCCAGGGCCCAAAGTGTTATATTTTAAAAAGAAAATTTTCTGGTATAGTACCAATACAATACTTTACAGAAGGTATTACACATTGATTTGTTCATTGAGGTACATGTTTAGGTCATAAACTCCTTGGTAGAGATTACCTTTTGTGAACTCAAATGCCTTCTAATAGCTGTGAAACTAAGGCAGGGGCTCGTAGATTTGTAGTATATACATATATGCCTTACATGTGGCAACCCAGTGTTTGAACATTAGTGGATCTTGATAAGAGACAGATATATTACCTAGTATAGAACCCAAGTGCTTACTTTTCTGGCTTTCTTTGCAACCAGGATTTAGATATATGACTTAAGATTTTGCCAATCAGAGAAACCTACCATACTTGACTGTGCAGTCCACTCTCAAGGAGACAAGGGCCTGGAAAGAAGATTCTGGCTGAGAGGAAAACTGCATTGTGGGACCAGTGTTAGCCACAGCGCTTGCAACAGTGCCTGCCACAATGCCCTGTGTCCCACAGCATTAACTGTGCAAGTGGAGGACCTAGCTATAGCCTTCTTGTCCTCAGGCAAATTCTGCAGAATAATTTTGAGCATTCCTGCTTTCTAAATATCCCCAGATATGGCCCACCCTACCGCATAATTTATGAACTACCTAATATCCTTCAAACAAATTTCTCTTCTGCTTAAATCAGTTGCAATTGGTTTCTCTTGCTTGTAACTAAGGATAGAGACTGATACTGTGGGTTCAATCTTCTAATGAGAAAGAAATGAAATGTTAATGGTGTGAAGGAGCTATAACTCTTCTATGTCCCAGAGATGGTTGGTTGTTGGGGGAAATAATTACAGAATCCTGTAGAGAAGGTCAAATTTTACAAAAGCACAGCAGAAGCAAGCTGCAAGCCAGGTCAGTATGTGTGGGAGTGTGCTAGAATTTAGTAATGTGGGCTGGCATTTCTTCCAGAAGAGAAAAATAATATACCCACCTGTTTATAATTGATGACATAATTTAATCTTGCCTTTTCTTAATTTGGTTCTGAACATATCTGCCTTCTCATTTGCTTAAATTCAATTGTTTTATAAAAGAATTGTCATTGTACCAGATTTTTTTGAGGTTAACAGTTTAAAAGCTATCTTCAGTGTAAAACAAAAGGTAACTCAATGCAGAAAACATGTGACAGATAATAATGTTGCAATGCCTAAAAATAATGTGAAATTATCTTTGATAGGATGGTATATCTTTCCGAGATAATAACAGTGCTTTATATTTGCAAATAGAACATAGTTTTCAAAGCTCTGTTAATATAGTATCAGATCCAAAGGTCATTTCAACAAACACAAAGCTCTTCATTGTATTTTAATCATTTTTATGGAAATCTATTTTACCCTAAATACAAATTTCTTCAACAGGAAAGGATTGGACATAATGTAAACTTTTCCTGTAACTTTGCATTATTGTTGTGAGTGTAGATAAGGAAATAGCTTCAGAAACATTCATTTCAAGTCTACTCACAGAGCACCTGTTGTATGACCAGCATTACGCTAGGCAGACACAAAAATAAGTAAAACATGGCTGTGGCTTTAAGAAGCAATAGATTAGCAGGAGACAGAAGGAGTTATTAATACCCAGCAAAGGAAGTCTGATGAAGAGGCTTAATATCCAGTGTAGTAATTATACTCTCCCAACTTTTTCAGGGTTATTATGAGGGCCAAGTATGAAACTCCAAGGGCAGTTAAGGTTATAATCGCAGTGTCTGCTCCTGATGCAGAAAATGGCCACACATATTAACATCCTGAGGTCCTGTTGTGAAGCAGGAAGAGTAGGGGCCTTGGAAAGAGAAAAATTTGGGTCAAACCAACCCAAGGGAAGTCTTCATTTTTATAAGCTCTGTAAATAAGGGCATGCTAACTTTTCTGAGTTTCCGTTTCCAAGTTGATAAAACTAGAATAATGCCTACCTTGAAAGGTTGCATTGAGCATTAGAATGTTGGCTGATTGATTAGTATAGAATTTCAATAATTTTATAATGGAGTCACTCAAATTTATAGTCTTGTAAGGAAATAATTCCAGCACGGTGCCTGGCATAAGATCATCCCTCAATACATAATTATTAAATGGCAAACAGATGAATATGTTTGAGTCTGTCTTTAAGATAAGTAGGCAGGCATTATTATCTCAGGCACTATTATTGTTCATTGCTAGAGTCATATTTATTTTAGATGATAGGAAACACATTTACATAACAGTTTACTTAGAACTGGGGGAAAAAAACTAGGAAAACAAAGAACATTTTGAACAGAAAAGAAGCTCAATCTCTGAATTATTTACAGAATTATATGTTCTGAGCGCTTACCCAGTGGTGCACAAATAATATTCAAGCAAATACAAACTTTAAAAGGAAAAAAAAATAATAGTTTTTGGCCTGTGCCATGGGCCATTATTGTTGAAAAAGAAATAAAAAGCAAGTTAGTAAATGTTATCTATGAATATTTTTTTATTTAATTATAGGGACTTAGCTTTCTTAATGTTTATGCATGAATTTGAAATATATGAGTAGCTTTCTTAATGGAGTGAACATCTGCATTTCATCCATCATTTTATTACAAATCCATGAATTTGAATCAAATTTTTCAAATATACTCAAACGCTCTTCTTGAATGGAAAGTTCAAATGTAAATGCATTTTGATTTTCTTAATCATACTCAAGAGAGTAAGAAAATATTTAGAGACTTAACACTCTACACATCTACTTAAGAGCTATGTCAATCCACATGTAAGCAGTCTACAACCTGCCATTCTGTCTCCAGTTTTGTAATGATGTGGGTTACGTTGAGTGGTCAAAGGACAGACATGGGTAATAACAGCAATAGAGCAGACAGAGTTTGGAATATTCAGATACCTAAAAATAGTCTACAGTGTATAGAATGAATTAAATTACTAAGATCAGATACCAGGCCACCTGCATAATGTATTAGGGCAAAGTAGGGAACAAAATGATAGCCAGGTTTCTGGAGAAAATCTGATAGGAAGTTTGAAGTGGGTTTCCAAGAAGCAAGATCGTAGAAATCTATGGGATATAGCTGAACACATTTGCATGAATAACATTTTGTACTGGTTATAAATCTCTGAGGACTCACAGGCTTGCTCTCATGCTTGCATTTCTTACCTT
Organism: Saccopteryx bilineata; assembly: GCF_036850765.1. Classification (NCBI taxonomy): domain Eukaryota; kingdom Metazoa; phylum Chordata; class Mammalia; order Chiroptera; family Emballonuridae; genus Saccopteryx; species Saccopteryx bilineata. Next base: position 25,957,575 of record NC_089490.1, on the reverse strand, counting down.
CCATAATGTATTCCTTTTATCTGGACCTTTACCAATGTAATGTGTTCCAAGTTTGAATCTTGGATCTCGTTCTCTCTGCAAACAGCATTGTTGTTTATAGAAGGTGTGTTTCTGGATTTGGCATATATAATACCAAGTGCAACACAGTAGAATTCCTACAAAATACTAATTTTCCTCTTTTTGTTGCCTTGGTCCACAACTTTCTGATGTCCAGAATGCTTGTATCATCTTGCCCATGGAAAGCTTGCTCATCTCTCCCACTCCAAGGTCAATGTCCTGTCTTCACAATCCCACTCTGATTTCTTTTGGATGCCTGGTATTGACCTTATTTATGTTTCCATAAAACTTTGTATTTTCTTTATTGCATAGAACCAAACATTTTAAATTATAGATACTATAAAATATTAGGGGAAGAAGAAAATACTGTGTGATGATTTTTTAGTCTGTCAGAGCATGTTGCTGTAAAGTCTCTTAAGTCAGTGATGAGATGGAGGAAATAGAAATCATTCCCCACACACTAAGGAAATGCCCTTAGTGGGCAGAGAACTCTCAGTTAGAAACTCAAGTATCATGCTGAAAGCCTGTACTGGAGAATGTGCAATGACATGCAAATGTCTTTTGACACAACCTCCTTCCCAATCACTGCCACTTAATCCTGTGTTACTTATGCAAAGTATTCACCATTTTAAATGTTTTTTTTATATATTTCTTCATTCATTTACTTTATTCTTATTCTCAGTGTTACATAGCTTCATATAATCAATAATATTTTTTCATACCTGATCTTTCTAGGATCCAGAAAAATATTTAGCATGTAGTAAATTTTAGTTTAGCAAGAGAATAAATGTGTGAATGAATGAGCAACAGTGACATTTTGCAAGAAAAAGGAAAAATATGGGAGCTAGTCATTCAAGTATTTTTCTGATTAGGAATTACCATAGAAATTTTCTCATTACAATTGTAATTACTATCAACATGCCTTAATTTTCTTTTCCAGGCTTTTTTTCTGTTAGAGTGAGACACAAGTATTGTTTCTGTCAATAGTAATTCAATTTCTATTTTTCCACAAATGATATAGGTGACATATGTTACTCATTAGATTACTCTCAGCAATTCTTGATATCTTGATGTTCATACACCTCTACAATACTGTGAATTCTTGAGTTACAATCTAGCAAGTAAAATGAGCTAACATCATAACCACAAACAGGTCTATTTATCTTTGGTTTTATGCTTTACATATAGCCAACACTCAATAAATTTTACTAGAATACATAAATTGGACCAAATCATTCAACTGTACCTTACCACCATCTATAACACTGGCTCCCAAGGAAATGTATTGAAAGTGCAATAGGAACACACTTCTGTGACCTTGACTTGTGGCAGCACTGTTCTAGCTATAGTAACAGATGCTCTCAGGAAGTGAGAGGTGGTGGAAAAATGTGCTTCGTGTCATTGAGAGAAAGATGGTTTAGGACCTTGTTACTCAAGGTGTGATTTGCATTACCGGGGAGCTTATTGGAAATGCAGAATCTAGATCTGTCCCAGGACATGTCACTTAGAATATGCATTTTTATCAGGGTCCTCAGGTGATTTGAAAGCACATTAGAACTTGAAAAACAAAGGTTAAGGGGGGTAGGTCAACTAGTAGGTTACCCTCAGGCCCAGTAATCTTAAATATCTAGTTCTCGACAAGACCCTCTACATAGCTATATATCACTGGACAATAAAATTCCTCTTCAATTACTCTGAGAAATATAACCTCCTTCAAAATGCGGTTTGTATATTCATCAGTTTTTAGAAAACATTCTCAATGCATGGCTTTGAATTAATCAATTCAGCATTTAAATGATGAAATCTGCAGTCTCTATAAAGCATGATAAACAGCTGTTGCCTTTTATTTCTGCCTCCATTAAGGGGAAGTTAGAATCCCAGAAACTCATCACTTCTCTGCTTTTTGCCAAAAAAAATGTCCTTTTTTTTTATCCAGAAGTTGGCACAACTTCCAAGTTCAAAGAACTACTATATTTTACATCTAAAAGCTTCTGCTTTAATCTGTGCTTGAAATTAATGGGAACATAAACATCTCTCATTGACATTCCTCTTTTTAACACTTCTGCAGCACTTAGTGGCCAGGTCACAAAATGAACATCATCAAATGCAAAACGCTTTACAATTAAGATGTGGTTTCACAATTAAATTGTAATAAGGTTGAAACAGTAACATAGATAATATGTGCACAGAATGTCAAAGAAAAACAGTGGATTGCTCAGGTAGCTGAATAAACGACCTAGAGAAGATGAGTATCAAACCTGGTACTGAGGAATGAAAAGAGTTTGGATGGTGGACAGGAACTTCCAGTGAGAGCAATGACAAACAAATAAATAGAGAATGAACAGAAAGAGTTAATGAGAAAACGTGTTCAAAGAGGGTAGATGGGACTCCCAATTTGACATGTTGATCAATACAGATTGGTGTTGAATTCCAAGTTGAATATGATTGTTTCCTTTAGTAAATAGAGATGTTTTGAACAATAAAATTGTTTTTAAAAAAGTGTTTTAGGAAGAAAGTATGCAACTCTAACACTAATGTCAGTGTTGTTATTCTGATCTTAATAAATAATAGATTGATAAATAAATAAATATATACGGTAATGCATGTAATTTTTAAGAAAGAAATTTAGTTTCTGAAGTCAGTATACTAGTCTGCAATTTGTTTATGTGTTTCACAATTTTCAAAATGGTGGTAGACATTGATAAAAAGTTGTCAGCAGACAGAGGCAACAGACATAAATGCAGGATATGCGTCCTTGTCTAAACATGGTGGTAAGACGCTATAGAATTTTTTTTCTGGATTTATCTCTGGATTTCAAATGTTTTTAAAAATCTCTCTCAGTTTACTCTGGTGACCTCTCCTTTTATGAAAATTGGTAAGACACCTACCTACCCGTTAGGTTCAAGTATTTGTTTACAAACCAATGCATGTTTGAATGATAACCACAAGGGCAAATCAAAAGTCAGTTTCTCAGAGTATCTTCCCTTTTTCTTTTACCATCCCAGAAAACCCTGACTTCAAGACTGGTCTGAGGCATTCTCTAATAGTAATAATGATAATTTCTCTGTAGATGTTGGCAGAACTATTACAGAATCATCATATCCAAACTCCCAGATAAAACTTCCATTTCTTTGTAGAATGGTCATGGTGATATAGATACTTCCTGGAACAACATACATGTTTTTAGAGGATCCCTATTTGACAGTGTGTGCTTCCTACTAAAAATAACAGAAAGGTGATGTGTGGACTGCTTCTGGTCCAGAAACACTTATTGGTCTTTTTGATAGAACTCTAGATTGAATAAAGAGGCTCTTCTTTGGGAAAACTATTCTCCCTCTCAGAGAGAAAAGTACACTCAATTCATGTAATCCAAGTTTTTCTTTAATTCCACGACTTGACATGGTTAACAGGAGAAGAGACATACAACAAAATTCAGGAGATTGCTTTGATATCTCATTCCATTATATCCAGATAGAACTGTCCCGAAAGCAGGTTACTGATCAAGAGGAGCTAGAAATTAAACTTGTTGGGTGGAAACTAAAAAGTCTAATGGTACAACACAATTTACGTTTTGCAAATTATCTGAATCATTAAATATTGACCTTTGAAAAAACAATAATTATATCCAATCTACAACTCAATTGCCATAAACTAGGTTGAGTACCTACAATAAGTTCAAAACAGTCTAGTTAACTTACCTTTGTTTGTTTTATATTCTGTTATATGATCATCTCTTTTAATGTACAGATTACACCCAAGAGTGCTGTAATTTGTCCATCAAAGACACATAATACATATATGTTAATTTGTAAGATGGACAAGGGCTAAATTTATCTCTGCAAGAATGAGAGGTAGACTGAGGTTTCTCTCACTGCTGAATTGTGTTCTCCATCAGTCTATCCTAAAAGGAGATGAATCTTAAAATTAAAAATAAGCAAAAACTCTTAGACCACAAGGGGATTTTAGAGGCTACCTAGAGTAACCTATTTAATGCATGAATGCCCTAATGTTCTAAATATATGAATGCTGACTTGTAATGTAATTCTCCTAAAAATGCTTTCATGCTCAATTAAAATATAATAGTGTACATCAACTATAATTCAAAAATAAAAAAATTATTTAAAGTTAAAATAAATGTAAAATGTGGTGGGATCCGAGAAGCTCCTAAAAGTTGTTCCTTCATATATAGATATATTGAGCTGTTATTTCTGGACATGAAGCCATTAGATAAAAGATACAAGCAAAAGGATAAACCTGTTACCATCTACTTTTCTTGGAATTACTAGATTTTCCCTTCTATAAATTGAGAAGTTTGGCTAAAAAAAACAATTGAATATTAACCTGGATCCACATTAAAATAACATGAAAGAACTTTAAACATATTCTAATGAATAATCATTAGCTTTCCAGATGGTTCTAATAAGTCATCAGAGTTGAAAAGTACTGGAGGGATCATTGGGATGGTCTCCAGTCCTTACCTTCTGAGACTCTGCAAGACAACAGACCTGGTAAGTTCCAAAGTGAGTCATTGTAGCTTTAATCACCCACTTTTATTTTGCTGAGGGATTCCCAACTGCCATTCAATGCAAGAATTCACTCTCAGAAGCTCTACCTATAGGGAATCTATGACATTTCCAGTGAGCCCAAACAGACTGTCAAAAGAAGATATCATACCCTTTGTTGATTTCAAATTTCACCGTGAATGTCAGTCCCTGAATATGTATTCCAGTTTTAGTCAATATTACATTAATTGTAAAGGCTAGACGAATAAGAATTGATTATTTCTCAAAAGCTGGATCACTTTTTTTTCTCTGATCTGATAATCTGATAAGAATTGATTATTTCCCAAAAGATGGAAGAAATTAGCTCCTATCTACAAAATTTGTCCTATGAGAAGATTGAGATATACTTCTTGGTGGAAAATTCTATGAAGACAATCTTTTCTTCTACTATAAATCCCTGCAAAAACACTGCTAGTGAAAATATCATTTTAATGGGTTATTGTCCCATGAAGGTATTAGTCAGAACTTATAAAACCATTGTTGGCCACGAGAGATGGTTATAAATGTGTTTGGCTGTCAGCTGTTGAGGAAATATAATAAAAGTATATTATTATGTTAGATTCTGTTTATTGGAAACATTTTGTTAACTGGAAATTTAATTCACTGGCCAACTGAATTTAAAGGTGACTGGCAAGAACTATCCTTCACAAATTGCAATTTCAAAGAACTTTAGATTGATCTTAGAGTTTTGCCTGAGGATTTGTCCCTGATTGAACTTGTAGGACCAAGGTTCATAGGATTTTTCCATTGTTGGTCTTGATATTTTACTGTAGTTCATCATTCCTGGAAGCCTAGAGCTGAAATGAGAATTGATGCTCTTCTATTGTTTTGAAGAGCTGTGGGACTCTGACTTGTGGTTCCTCACATAGAGTAGCATCAGTGTGGAGTGGGGTAATGTTTCTCGTGGGTGAACATATCCTGCATTCCATTACCATGCTGCCCTATGAGAGACCATGTTCCTAACACAGGCTAAAATGATTCTCTTCCAGGCTGAACAACAACAAAAATGTTGACAAGAGAAAAACTAGAGCAAGAAGAGAGACAGAGAAAAAAAAAGTGAGGGCAGGAAAGAAGGTCTTATTAAAGGCACAGTTATTTTGTATTATTAGACACATTTATTGAAATCACTGACAAGATAGAACAGAAGCAGAAAGAACGTAGTAATGGGAATAATTTTCAGGGGTCAGTTTTGGGGTCAGTCTTGCTTTGCAATCAACGCAATGGCTGGCACCCAATTGTTATCAACTCATATCAGCATTGAATGTTTACTCTGTATTGGGTATTGAGCTATGTACTTGTTCCCAGCCCCGGGGGGAATCCAGGGGTCCCACAGGAAGAGACGGCGTTGGCGCGAATCGAGTGAGAGAGCCGAATTCTTTTTTTCTCTCTTTAGCATTTACTGCCAGGCATCTCTGCCAATGGCTGGTCTAACTTTATTTTTATATACACACACTAAGTTGCAATCACATGGTATTCAGAATACATTGATTAATCATTGTTTTTGTTTCACTATGGTTACATATTTCTAGGCAACAGTTAATTCATTTCTATAAGCTATAAATCAGGTGGTAAGTCATTCAAAGTACAGTTATACAATAACTTGAATAGCAATAACAATATTGGTACAAACTTCTAAAAGGCCAGTACTGATTAATAACTCTACCTTACCTAAGATCCTATTGTCTAGTCAAATTTTATTTATTTACTATATTCATACACTAGTTAAGTTCTAACTTTATTCTTCTCAGAGTGTTCCACCACCTACAGGTCAGGAATGCAAGAAGAAAGGAAAGTTTCTCTACCACATGAAAAGGCTAGGGAGGTAAAGTAATAAATTAAGTGAAGGTTGAAAGGTGCTTTTGTGTATAGTTACTGTTTCCTACCTATTCATAAGTCACAATCTATTTTTTTCTAACATGATTAATAAGAAGAAATTCTTCTATAAACTTAACCCTTTACGAGGGATATCATAGCCAGCCTCATGTCTATGAGCCCAGTCCAAGGGGCTTACAGGCTTTCCTGTGGAACTCACACCCTCTGTCTCATTTCCAAAGAAATTACTATGAATCTACAGGGAAAGCACGATACTATATATTATCCCTGTGCCACAAATGATAGCACACACCCAGAAAAGGGGGGATATAAGGCCAATTTAATTTAAAAGGTCAAAGGGGTAAGTATCGTTGTGCCTTTCCTCTGCGGTGACTTTGTCAACCAGCAGCCATTGATCTTCACTGCGGTGACTTTGTCAACCAGCAGCCATTGGTCTTCTCTGCTGTGACTTTGTCAACCAGCAGTTTTTGATCTTCTTCTGCTGTGACCTTGTCAGCCAGCAATTATGGATCTTCTTCTGCTGTGACCTTGTTAGCCAGCATTTGTGGATCGGCTCCCGACATACTTGCTGTATTTTATCTCATTTATCCTTCATCATAACTCTGTGAGAGCTTTTGGCATCTCACTTTGGCCCAAGAGCCATAGTTTTGCCCTGGGAGCCCTTAATTAGAGGGTCTGCTCTGGATTTCCTCTAACAGTGTTTTTCTTCTAGTCGAGGAGTCATGTCCACCTGGAACCCAACCCATTTCTAGATGATGATCTGGGTCTTTGAGACTATGTTATGCTCTATCAAAATGGTCTTCAACCTACTTCTCAGGCCCATAAAAGCCTCACTTTCAAGATCATGACTTGTGAAAACAAAATCTGAAGAGAGGCACCCCAGGGCTCGTGTGGGGTCCCAGGTTGGGATGAAAACAGATGACTTCTGTCGTGTGGCTCTGTCATCCTCATCATAGTGCTTCTACCCTAGAGCCCAAGAGAGCTACTCAAGCTCATGCCATCATAGTCTCATTTCAGCCAGAATGAAGGAGAAAGGGGTAAAAATGCCCATCTTATCCCTTCAAGAGCACTTACTGGAAGTAGGACAAAAAACTCTATTTCTCATTACCCATAATTTGTGTAGTTGTGTGTGTAAGTGTGCATGTGTGTGTGTGTGTGTGTGTGTGTGAGAGAGAGAGAGAGAGAGAGAAAGAGAGAGGAGAGAGAGAGAAAGACAGAGATTATTGAGGGAGAAAAAAGAGGTCTCATTAAAGGCACCATTATTTTGTATTATCTGCACATTTTTTAAAATTACTGATCAAAAATAATTTAATTTTAATATTTTCATGTGGCATTGTTCTATTTGTCTTGTTTTACTCCTTATTTCTCTTAGATTAATGTTTTTTTTCATATGCTTTCTTTTTTGTGTGAATTGTTTGAAGTTATTATTACAGTTTCCTTTCCATTCCATCTGAGCATTTCTATTCTTTTAGTAGCTACTGTGAACATTCAAATGAATATTTATTTATTTTGTGTGTGAGAGAGAGACAGACAGACAGACAGAGACAGAAAGACAGGAAGGGAGAGAGATGAGAAGCATCAACTCATAGCTGCAACACTTTAGATGTTCCTTAATTGCTTTCTCATACATGCCCTGATGGGGCGGGGGGCTCCAGCAGAGCAAATGACCTCTTTCTCAAGCCAGCAACCTTGGGATTCAAGCCATAAACCTTTGGGCTCAAGCCAATGATCATGGGGTTATCTCTATGATCCCACACCCAATCCAGGAGGACCTCACACTAAATCTGGATGAGCCCATGCTCAAGCCAGCCACCTCAGGGTTTTGAACCTGGATCTTCAGTATCCCAGGTCGATGCTCTATCCACTGTGCCACCACATGGTCAGGCTCAAATAAATATTTAATCAAGTCAATATCTTTGCATACAACTGGAGTAATATAAGGATCTAAGATAGCTTTAACTCTAAGTATTCCATTTCTTGTCTAACGAAAATGACTAAACCACAACAAAAATTAGAGCTAGTATTGCTACCATTACCTAAGTTCTTTCCCTCTGCCTAAAGGCAGAGGGAAAGAACTTAGATAATGGGAATGACATTCAGCAGTGTGAGTATTTTAGACATTACAGGATTGTGTCTCTATTTTAATTCAGACTTCTTATAAGCCACTTTTTACAAAAAACTAATTACTATTATTTTTACCCCATTAGTTTATCTTTATAAAATACCTTTTTTTAAAATTTTTTTTAAGACTTTATTTATTCATTTTAGAGAGGAGAGAAGGAGGAGGGAAAGACAGAGAGAGAGAGAGAGAAGAGGGGAGGAGCAGGAAGCATCAACTCTCATATGTGCCTTGACCAGGTAATCCTAGAAATTTGAACTGGCGACCTCAGTGTTCCAGGTCAACGCTTTATACACCCATTAGTTTATCTTTAGATGTCCATATATGATTATTCTCTTTGTTTACCAGTATCACTCTCATTTCTGATATTCTTTCTAGAAATATTTTCTCATTTTTTAATTAGGTTATTTAAAAAAATTTTAGTAAGAGTTTAATCTGTAGATACTTTTACTTTCTTTCATTATTGAAAAGAAATTTACTAAAAACCAATGTAATTGGAAACTTATTTTCTCTCTGAATTTTGAGAATATATTTTACTCTTACTTGATACCATCATTTCTCTTGGAAATTTGTCATTCTAATCATCATGCCTGTTATTTTTTTTCAAAGTTGCTAGGATCTTTATTTTTTTGCAATTTTACCATGATTTCTTTAGCTAAGATTTTTTTTTTTAATTTATTTCCTTTGAGATTCTTTGTCTTCCAAATGTCATCATTCATCACTTTATTTAATACTAGAAAACTCTCAGGTATTACTTCTCTGAATATTACTTCTATTATACTTTTCTTTATAATTTCTTTCTGATATCTTATTTAAAATATATTTTGGATCTTCTCACTTTATCCTATATCTCTTACATTTTCTTTTACTTTTTTATTTCTTGATCTCTGTGTTGAGTTTTGTATAATGTCTTAGATTTTTCTTCCATTCACTGATTCTCCTCAGTGCTGTCAAACTCCTGTGTAACATCTCATTAAGTTGTTAATTTTATTGACTTATTTTATAACTTTTTTCTAATTCCTTAATAAATACTTCTAAGTTCATCTTCGTTTTCTGATTATAGTCATTTTTTCTTTACATAGTTTCAATTTTATCTTATTTCCTTATATTTATTAAGCATATTCCTTGAGTATTCTTTTAAAACATTTTTAATATCTGAGTTTTTATAATTCTGGTGTTGCTTCTGTTGTTCTCCTTTGTGTTTGGCTTAATTTTTTATTGAGAGTTTTTATTTGTTAACAGTATGCATTGGGTATGAATTTTCTCAGGTATAATTTTGAATAGCTTCTTCAAGGTACATGGGTAAAATATCGATCTAGGTCCAATAGAAATTACAATTCTTGACATGTATTTTGAAGTGAATAAACATAGTAAATTCAGACCACAAAATATTTGAAGTCCAATCTTTGACCACATACTATCAATGAAGTTCTTATTTGCAAAAACAAACAAAATCTCCATTAGTGCCAAAGCCATTTACACCTGATACTTTATTAATTTTATTATTTTCCTCTATGGGGCATCTTTATCTGCTGTAGCCATTGTTGTATGTGATTCATTCAACTTTTTACCCTGAAAGCTCTAAGTAACATGGGATCCATGTCTGCCTCAGGTTAACATTCATTTCCAGTTCCAGCTTAAATCCATGGTCCTTATTCCCTTACTGCACTTGACCTGAGATTTCCTGTCTATTCTGCAAGCTAATGTAGTTATTTAGGAAAGATTTTGAATTATTTTATCAGTTTTTGTTAGACATTCCACAGAAGGAGATTTTTCAATTTCCTCTCCAGCTTTAATTTTGAAAGCATAAGATTTATATTAATCCATGGAAGATGGTTCTATTCTTAGCAAGAAGGTATTTTTTTAAAAAAAAAATTTAAATATTATTAACGAGTTCAGATAAAATTCCACGATTTTCAGAATGCTTATATGAGAGAAAAAGGATTAAAGATGTCTTTTTTATGTAAGACTTGAGTTAAAGTGTTCATTTTAACTATACCTCTAAGCAAACATATGAATAATTAACCTTAAAAATTATATAGGCTTAACTGATACATTTAAGTCCAATGAGGCCCCAAACATATGAACCTGGTTTTAACGGTGTTGCTGTCCTTTAGGTTTATTTAACATTTAGAAATAGTTGTGACACAAACTCAATCATCCTTTTGGAAAAATTCAAACTTTCCAACAATGTGGCTGTTATTAGATGGTATTCTCTGTTTATATTCATCTCCTTTTCAACATTTTAAGATTATGTAAATAAAGAAAAGGTTTTATCTCCAATATTTTTAAAGTAGGTATTTCAGCTATAAATGTTGTTAAAATTATATTTAATCTTTCTCTCTCACATGCAGGAGAGCTTGAAATGAATATAAATTTCATGTTAAAATATGTACTATGGGTTTGTTGAAAGCTAATTTAAATTCCTTCCTTTCTCCTCTGGAGGAATATGTAATGCAGCAATTTTTTCTTCATACTTGAGGACGTACATGCTTAAAACTTCATAGAAGTGGTAATCAGGCTAGGCGCTTGATGGGGAGAGGATTCTTTGGAAATAAGATCACCACTCCTCCAATCTGGGCAATCTGGGATATAACAATTCAGTTTTTTTATATGCCTGTTCCTCAGGGCTGATATTTTGTTTGACGCTTATTTAAGTTTTTTTTTTTTTTTTTTTTTGTAGTTTTCTGAAGCTGGAAACGGGGAGAGACAGTCAGACAGACTCCTGCATGCGCCCGACCGTGATCCACCCGGCACGCCCACCAGGGGCAACGCTCTGCCCGCCAGGGGGCGATGCTCTGCCCCTCCGGGGCGTCGCTCTGTTGAGACCAGAGCCACTCTAGCACCTGGGGCAGAGGCCAAGGAGCCATCCCCAGCGCCCGGGCCATCTTTGCTCCAATGGAGCCTTGGCTGCGGGAGGGGAAGAGAGAGACAGAGAAGAAGGAGGGGGGGTGTGGAGAAGCAAATGGGCGCTTCTCCTATGTGCCCTGGCCGGGAATCGAACCCGGGTCCCCCGCACGCCAGGCCGACGCTCTACCGCTGAGCCAACCGGCCAGGGCTGGCTTATTTAAATTTGAATCCCTTATGTTGCCAATAATTATATGAATTTAGAATTGAGTGTCGGGGATATTAAAGTGAAAGTAAAGCAAATGAGAGATTAGAAATATATATATTTTTTGTATGTCTTTTTTAGAAAAAAAGAAATTGCAACAATAAAGCTAGAATTTATCATTCCAAATCAGCATTTGTTGCCAGCAGGTAGGGAGAAGCTGTAGAAATCTGATAAAAATGGTCTTCTGCATCCTCATGAGAGCTGAATAAAGTTACTCTGCAATGTTTGATATCAGAAAGTGGCTTTGAGAAAACACAACTACAGGAAAAAATAAATTGGTCTAGTATTATATCTAGTTAAGTGCATACAATACTCACATATCTAATCACAATGAGAGCCTTGAAATGGTGTTAAAATTTGTCAGAGAGGCATTGTAAAAATAACAGAGGAAAATTACTCTCTGTATATGCATACTGTCTGCCAAATGCAAAACAGATGTATGAACATCTCATTAAAACTGCTTAAAAGACAGCCTGAACATTTTCTATCAACCAAAAAATGAATGGCTCTTACTGGAAATTAATTGCAATTATTAGTACTAAGGTAAGATTTGTGAATGATAATTGATAGTCTCTTATTTTTATTTTCATGCATATAAATAACATCAAAGCTTTCTTAGGTTTACCTAAAAACTCAGTCTTCTGGTTTCTTTTTCATCTAAAGGTTAAAATTCTTCAAACACACATACTCTCAAGAAGGTGGCTCTCAGAATTTGATTATTGCTTTTGGGTAAAGAAACACTGTCCCTGAATTTCATTTCATTTAAGATGAGATGTTCATATATCTCTACAACAGCTTTGAGGTTTAAAGGTGCTATGGTTCTGCCTCGTATCTCTGTCCTTGTAAATAATAGCTTATGAATAATAAATTATAAACATCAAGATATAATCAATAGATCATTTCAATTTTAATTCGTAAAAACTAGCCAAACACATCTAGGGGTCATAGTTCTTCTAAAATTAGAAATTGATATTGTTAACATTATTTTTCTGTGTTGAGAATCAGATCCATTACAAAGTATGTAACAATGCCATTCATATAGCAGGTGTTTTAATTCGTTAGTTAGTTAATTAACATAGCCAGTTTATTGCACTAGGTTGATTGAGGTAAAAGTAGAAAATAGCTTTATCTTCTCTTACATTACCATTTTTCAAATATGACAGTCTCTCTTTTTCATGTCCTTGGATATCTTAAATGGGAATCATAGCTTTCCCCACCATGCTTATTTAAAAGCAGTGCCATTTTAAGCAGTTAACAATCTAACCCCAAATAAATCAAACTTGATCTTTTTTCATTGAAAGCTCATTCTTTTCACTGAAGCTCCCAACCTGACTTGCATTGAAGAAGAGGATCCTCAACACTCAGAAAGATCTTTTTTAGGGATTTTTTTCCCCCTAAACACTTCCAAACCTTTCCCGTTCCTACATTGGCAACACTGGATGCATTGACTACAGTTGTACAACATGGTTTGGAAATATGCGTTAGCAAGTCCTGTGTGGATGGTCTCTAGCAAACGCGATTACTCACACCTGATATTCTCAATGATCATTCTAACACCGACAGAGTCCTTTTAACATTTTTTTTAACATTTACTAGTGCCAAAATATTTATACACAGCTAACATGACAGACACTAGGCCAAGACATGAAAACACTTATGTAATTTAGCATCAAGTAAAGATAAAATAAATTATATTAATTAGCATATATATATATGTATGTATATATGTTTTATTAGATTATATATGAATGTTTTATATATATAAAACATATATATATATATAAAACATCAAGTCAGTGGGGTAAAGTAAATCAGAATCTAATAATACTTATTTGGAGACGGGTTTGGTGTTGTTTAACTGGGTGAAAGCCGCCTTTTTTGTTCAGTATATAAGAAATTACTACCATCTATTCTTTTTTAAAAAAATTGCATTTGGAAAATTATACTTAAAAGGATGACATTGATCAATAAGAGTACACAGGTTTCCGGTAGACACTTCAATCACATTTGCCCTGTGGATTATGTTGTGTACCCATCACCCAAAGTCAAGTCACATTCCGTCACCACGTGTTTGTCCGCCCGTCATCTATTCTTTAGATTCATCCAAGTCTTACCAATTGTCTCAATCATATATTTTATAGCAAAAGATACAGCTCAAGATCACACGCTGCACTCAGTGCTCGGAGCAGAGCTTTAGTCTTTCTACGCCTTTATTGATCTTGACACTTTGAACAGTACTGGCCAATGATTCCGTACGATGCCCTTCACTTTGTTTGTCTGATGTCTCCTCATGATTAGATTCAAATTATATAGCTCTTTGGCGAGCTGATCACAGCACGGAGGCTGTGCTCCCTTTCCCGCCTCCGCTCAGGCACACACATTTCAATTTGCCTCATTATTGACCATGTTTGCTTTGATTTCATCATTAAGAAGGAGTCTGCAGGCTTCTCCCATGAAAAGTTACTCATTTGTCTTTTGTAATTAATAGGGCATTTTGTGAAAAGGTGTTTTGAAACCATGTGAATATATTCTATATGCTGTATCCAATTTGTATTCCTTAAATGTGCTTACTTGTGTTTTTATAGATGCTCACTTTCTTCTGACTCATCTAATGTTTCTTAAATGATTGTGCATCAAGAAGGTCAATGAGAAAGAAAGAGTACACTCAAAAATATTTTTATTCCATTGAGGTCAGTGAGCTCAGGAGACTCATTTTACAAGGGAAGGAACCTGAGACTCTGGAAAGTTAAGTGAAACTCTGGGACCGGAATCCATGAAGCCTCTCCCACAGCCAGGGTCTAGACATAGCAACAAAGCTTCCAGTCATGTTTTATCATTGCCTGTCACTTTCATGAGTGAGTTTTTTGGGACAATTTAATGGCTACTAAAAAAAAAATTAGAAAGATTTGAAAATCTGAATCAAGAATAAATTCTACTTATGGTATTTTATTTTAAAAATCATTACTATGGTTCTATTTTGCCCAGCCATTGTCTGTCTCTTTTGAGTCTCTCTTGGCAGTACACCAGACTGAGAGCATTAGCCCAGACATGAAGGCAGTTCTCAGACACTTTCCCAACCAAACTTAAAAGGTCTGATTTTTAAGGAAGAGCCTTGGTGTGACTTCTGAGATGTGAGACAGTAATCTTCCACAGACAGTTCTAGACTCAATTGGTATTCCCTTCCTAAACATCTTGGCTCTTAAAGTTTTCTCAGGTTGGGTGCAGTTCAAAAATAATAATTTCTTGTGAGAAAAATATTACATGTACATAGAGAACCAGAATTTTAGTGTAGAAAGGAATCCATGGAAGTTAGCTAAAATATAGTGAAACTTAAAAAGATATACTCAGTAAGTATGGATCAGGGTCCACAAATCTGTATTTTAATAAGGAATCCAGAAGTTTCTGAGGCAGGTGTTTCTGAGAACATACCAGAAAAACATTGCAATTAGTGTAGAGGAATAATTTTAAAAAACTAAAGCTGATGTTAGAGTTCACTCATTCTACCTATGGAGAGTACTGAAGGCACCGTGACTACTTAACTGAGCAATTCTGGCGAGCTGTCATTCCTTGGTGGCAGGAATGCATTTAAAGATAGATTTTATCAGTATGCAAGAAGGTTAGACAGAAAAGGGAAAATCAAGGTATGTTTCTCGGATAGATTTTAGACGCCACTGCTTCTATACCAATTAAAGAAAATAGGACTCTTTTCTTCAAAACTGCATTTGCTTTATGGAAATAAACTTTTGGCTTGGTGGAAATCTTTGTACAGAATGTGATAGTTCATATGATTTATAATTTTTTCAAATAAAAAATCCAAACATACACAGTTCAAATTACATGTCAAATAGCACATGGACAGTTGATGGGAAAGCCAGATATAGAACCGATAGCTCCTGACTTAAGTCCTATTCACTTTTTCCATTACAGTATACTCTTTTTTTTGTCTTGACTGAATGTATTGAAGTGACATTGGTTAATAAAATTATATAGGTTTCAGGCATACAATTCTGTAATACATCATCTGTATATTGTGTTGTGTGTTCACCACCCCAAATCGAGTCTCCTTCCATCACCATTTATCTGCCTTTTATCCTCTATAATATAAATTTAATATAAAATTAAAGTGGTCATGGTGAATGGTAGATATGATTAATTTTATTTTATAAATTTTTCTTTATGTTTTGTGCCCAAACACTAGGGGAATTATAAACAAAAGGACAAATCTTAACTATTTGTTTAGTTTCCTTTAGTGTGTCTCACTCTAAATTCTTAGTCTTAGGTGATTTCATAGAGTTTCCAAATATAGTTGTCAAGGGGCAAAGACCTCAGAATGAATGAAGCATGTCATGTCCTGAATTCTTGCCGAAGTAAATGTTCTAGCATTTTGATGGCTTGTTCTCCCACGCTCATGATTTCCTCTCATTTTTCTTCCTGTCCTAGCTCCTTTGCCTGGAGCTTATATTCCACTATTGTACATACACCTAAAGAGAGAGGACTTGTATTTTTCTTAGCATTGTCTATATTTCTAGTAAATAAAATACTCGGACTTCCCTGTGAAGGCTCTATCTTCTTCTTGTTGATGGTTACAAGTCCTAGCAAAATGATTTTTCTTGTTGCTCTTAATGGACTTTGCAATGAGTCATTCTCCAAGAATTTTCAGTTGCCATCATATGGTAAAAAAAAATTGGCAAGAATTAGGGCTATAATAGGTTAGGCAATAGTATGTTTTGACCTCTAAAACCAGCTAAGTTCATGGTTTACCAAGGGGGTTTAATTTAATTCAATAGCGTTCAATCAGTACTTATTAATTTTTCTCTTTTATACCCCTCTTTTTCTCTTTTATATCCCTCTATAGCAAGAATATAAATATGCATACATTCTATATCCATGCCCACCAGGAAAAGTAGAGTCTAAAAGGAAGAAGACAAATAAGTAATGAGGATATTCAGTATTTTAGGATAAGATCTTTGAAGACTAATTCAGATGTGATAAGAGTAGACCAGTGGCCTCCAGATCACATGCACTTGTAGGGCATGGGAAGACTCTCTACAAGAGATAATGTATGCTCTAAGTCTGAAAGTAGGAAGCATCATGAGAATGACAGGGCTGTAACCCAGAGAGAGAAAATGCAAGGACAGAGGAGAGAAAACAACAACAACAACGAGACATATTTAGTAAAATTCAGAAGCAGTCCAGATACAAAGAGACAGGACTGGTTACATAATACATGAGTGTATGGCAAAAAGAAAATGTGAGGTCTCTTAATTATTAAGAATTTCAACATTGTTGAGGTATAATTGACAAAAATGTAAGATATATGAAGTATACAGTGTGATGATTTGATACATGTATGGAATGTGAAAGGGTTATTTCCAGACCTTATTCCACTTAGAGCCGAAAGTTTGTACCCTTTTACCAACCTCTCCATATTTATTTCATCCCCCACCCTCTGGTAATCTCTTTTCTACTCTGTTAGACTTCTTTTTAGGAGTCAGACTTTTTTTTTTTTTTTTTGGTCTGGCTTATTTCACTTAGTATAATGCCATTTAGGTTCATTCATGTTTCTGCAAATAGCAGGGTTTACTTTATTAAAATTCTTAAATCTGACTGAAAGTACATTGTATGCATGTACATGTGTATTCACCATATTTTCTTTATCTTTTTATACATCAACAGATGCTTAGGCTGTTTTGATACCTTGGCTATTTGGATATTGTGAATAATGCTGCTATGAGCATGAAAGTACAGACATCCCTTCTATCAAATGATTTTTTTCCCTTTATAGATGCAGAAGTGGGATTGCAGGATCCTAATGTAGATCTGTATTTAATTTTCTAAGGAACCTCTGTAGTGTTTTAATAGTTCCTGTAGCAGTTTATATTCCCATCAACAGTGCACAAGGGTTTCCTTTTCTCCACATCTTCACCAGTACTTTTCTCTTATCATTTTAATAATAAGCTTAACCAAGTGAAGGACAATTCTGATTGTGGAAACCTGTACAAAACAGGTCACATGCCCACAAAACAGGCAGTGACCACTGTTCTGGGGTAGGAAAGATCAGGTTTTGATGAATGGTTGTCGAAAAGGCAAGGCAGTGTGAAGAACAGTGAGGTAAAGAGAGGCCAGATCAACATAAGCCTTGCATGGTGTGTCAAAAACTCTGGGGTAACCAGCTCTTTCTCCTGCCTGAGAGTATACGGATATATATATATTATGATATTCAGTTTATATTTATAAGTAATATGCATTGTAAGCTATCATCCACAACATTTTCTCGCAATAAATAAATATTTAGAAATATTTTTAATAAGAAAGAAAATGAGATGATAATAATAATACTAGCAGCTAATACATACAGCATGTTTCCTATACATCATGACATAAATCCTTCTTAAGCTCCAAAAATGTCTCCCCTAATGCTCCTAACACACGTGTGCCCCAAATCTAGCTTTTCATAGAAGTAAGGGTACACATCAGAAGGTTTCTTGACCCAGGGGCTTTTAAGAAATAGACACACAGGCACTCAAGAGTAGCCTTATATTTGTAACTACAAAATATCACCCAGCTCAGACTTAATCGCACATCAAGAGTGTTGTGGGAACGCTGCCAAGTCATCTGTATGGAGCTTTCAAACAGGATCATCATGTTCCTTCCCATAAAGAGGATCTTCTGAATGAAGAGGGTCTCTATTCTGTGAATATCTGAACTTTTCCCATTCTTACTTTCCATTTTTCATTGCTCTTTTAATATGGAGATGACATATTAAAAAAATTCTCAATCATAACTAGGTTTATATTTCTACCTAATAGCTTATCTTTGTCAAAATATAGAGTCATTAGGGCAGGCATGGCCAACATACAGCCCGCAGGCTGGATTCGGCCCGTGTAATGAGTTTATGCAGCCTGCAATTAAATTTTTAATATTCTCCGCTACTTTAAAATCTCAGCTACTCAGAAGCGGAAGCGTCTTTGATTATTGGAAATCGAGATATTTAAGAAGATAGTGTTATGCGGAAAAGAATTCTGCATGTGACTAATCTAGGATAAACTTCCAAAAATTGGTCGAATGGATTCGCGATACTTTTTTATTTTTTAAAAAAATTCCATTATAAAGATTTACAGCTTTTGTACTCATCTGTACTCAATATGAACTGTTTGACGTTTAGCTGCGATGTGAAACCCACATTCTTTTAGGCAGAGTTTGCCAGTGCGCATCTAAGGTCAAACAATTCGTTATTTTTGTGGTCAAGTGTGCTGAATCAAGTGGCATTGTAGCATAGACAATAGCTGCAGTTGATAACTGAAAACATGTTCAGGCTGTTTGTAAAACAAAATAATTGTTTTATTTGCAATATAACCCTTCAAGCTCATTCTATTAAACATTGTTTTGATTGATTGCAATATAGTTTGGATATTTATATGGTATGTAATTATATTTTTATTAAAATATGTTTTTATTAAAATAATGTTGTATATTAAAATTTTTTTCACTCACATTTATTCATAAACAAATTACATAATAAAATTTTGTTTACTTAAACAAATCATTTTTGTATTTAACATTTTTTAATTTTAATATTTCATCCAGCCCGTGAAAAAAGTTTGCTTTCTAATCTGGCCCGGGGCAAAAACTGTAGGCCACACCTGCATTAGGGTTATAGTTACCCTCCAAAATATTTCTTCCAACACTCTCCCTTATCACCCGCTCCTGAGCATCAGAGCATTCAGCCTCCCTCTGTGAGGGCCTGCACCCGCTTTAGGAGTTCTCAGTTATGTCAGTATTTTTCTGAAAGACTGAGGCTCGACATTGGACTGGAACCCATATCCTTTTATCAGGCTCAAATGCAGGAAACAGACAAAAAATGGAATATGCTGGCACTAGTTGCTATACCCAGCTTGTCAGAATAAATAACTTTGCGAACTCTAACAAGATGCCATGCATTTCTGTTGAGACCTTATTTTATGTCCAGGACTTGTTCTTGGCACTTAAACAAACAAGAGTGAATGTGGCAGAAAAGGTTCCTGCTCGCCTAAAGCTAAATTCTGGAGGGAAAATAGACAATGAAGAAGTAGACACCAGCATACACAAATAAAGTTAAAAGCACACATTCACGCACATACACGCAAAAGCCCAACAACAGACAAATAAGCAAAACTCTTGTGATAAATGCTGGGGATGAAAATACGTCATTCTTAGAAGTAATGGAATCCTCTTAGGTGTCAGCCTGGGATCTGAAGGCTGAGGAATAACCCAGCTACACAAAAAACTAGCCTAAGTTCTAGTTTGGGGAAGTGAGATAAACCCAGCAAAATGATAAAATGGGAACGAGATTAGTGCATTCCAACAAGAACAGGCCAGTGGGAAGGGGGTGTGATTAAGGGGCTCAGTGACATAAAAGAACTTTGTCCACTGGCCTGAACCCTTCTTCCTGTACGATTCCTCATGCCTGCTAAAGCCTTCAGTAGAGCCTTGTACCATATTTCCCCACGTACAAGATGCCCCGTGTATAAGATGCATCTTAATTTGGGGGCCTAAAGTTTGGAAAAAAAAAATGTATACTACATAAAGTTATTGAACTCAAGTTTTATTCATCTTAAAATTCATACAACTCTTCATCCTCATGAAAAAGTGGGAAATGCAAGTAAAAAATCTACAACCACTGTATAAAACGCATCCGGTTTTTAGACAAATTTTTTTTTAAAAAATGCATCTTATAAATAGGGAAATATGGCATTTTAACTGCCCGACCCCATTTCTGTTCTGCTCAGCTGAACTCTCAGGCTTAGACGTTTATACACGTCATAAGAAGGCTGATTCCTAGAATTTGATCTGGTCTTTGCCCAGAATAGTCTTTTTGTCAGGCATTCTCACTTCTTTCCCCCATTCTTCTCAACTCGACTGACAGCAATTACTATGGAATCTAGGTCAGGAGCATAGGCGTCTGCCTATTACACTGCCAGGCCAGTGTGTCAGCCCACCAGCATGGTTTGTCCACAGCTCCCGCACCATGGACTGCGCCACCTGCTGGTAGCGGCCACAACAGCCAGTGAATGACGGGTTTGAAAGGAGCCACCATAACAACCAGCGGTGAGCTCCCCAGAAAGGAAGCCACTATCTAGAATGATGAAACAATGGGGAGTTGTCTTATTTTCTAATTTTAATTTATTTCTCTTGAAAAAAATTTTAAACAGAATATTAGGTATTGATACCCATTCAAATATTAATTCATGATAGTAGGTTGAAACAATTTTGAGAACAGTATTCGTGTTTACTAAAAAGGAGGAAATTACTGAATAATATTTCCTAGACATTTTTCAAAAAGGTGCAATTTTTGTTGGGTTGCAACATTATAGGGTTTCTCATTTCTCTTTAGCATTATTCATTGCCTCTCTGATACATACTATTTGTTCAAAAGTTTGTAAAGCTGTTCTGATATGTATATGACTAAAACAGAGACAATAAGCTGTGTTTGAGCTTAACAAGTATCCCTTCTCCCATCAGCCTCAGCCTCTCCCCAGCTCTACTCCACAATAAATTTATACACATACACATCTTGTTCATCTTGGCGAGTCAGAAACTTTACCATAGACCGTGAAAGGGACAAAAGATGGAACATAGAACATAAATTTAGTTTATGTTCATGTTACTAGAGAGTTTGGAGAAACATCAGCAAGCATGATTTATTATTTTTTGAATCTTCGCTATCTTGCATATGACCTCCCCCAAACCAAAGGGCGATGCTTTTTCGTTTCTATGTGCTCCTTAGGATAGTGGTTTTACTGCAGAAATTCAAGAAAAATAAGTGACATGTGGATGGATTTTTTTTTTCAAAATAAACATTTGAAACCCATGGCAGACACAACAGATTTTAGAGAAAGACATTTAAATTTTCAAAGCTTGTCTTTACTGTGCATCAAAGATGAAGGTCTTGCTCTCTATATAGAAAAGATATACAAGAAAAAGAAATTACAGGGTGAGCAAAAGGAAGGGAAATGTAAAAGAAACTGCTGTGAGCCTTCCCCTGCCCAAGTTCCCAGCAGAAAACAATGACATACCCGCTTCCCAGTAGTTAGGAATCTGAGAAAAGAAGACACCTGTGCTTTGTGTCAGGCTAAGGTCTGAGAAACTAGCAAAATACCAGAGTGCTCTCCACAGCACACAGGAAGGTAGATGGGGTGCTGCGGTGGTCTTAACTAGAGGGGCACCCGAGGGAGCCCTCGGGCATGCTGCCTCCCTGAGATACAAAACAGCTCCGGTTCCCCGAGCTACCTTGTACAGAATTTAGCTCAGACTCAGAGGGGGAAAGCTGCATCTTTGTAAGTTATATCCATTAGGACAGAGAGAAATTGAGGCTAAAATTGAGTCCAATGGAAGTCCTGAATTTCTCTTATGCGTTTGACTGGATTTCTGCAGGAATTCTTTTATTTTGGGTGGAGGATACATCTTTCTGAGAGAACTGCATTTATTTTTCCCAAGGCCCTGGGGCAATATCCATCTTGGACAAGTGTCAAGTACAAACCCACAGAAGGCCAGGTCGATGGTTTTAATTTCTCAAGGGAGCTCCCCCCTCCTTTCGTTCCTCTAATAGTTCTTGCTGAAATAGTTTTCCTCCTCATCTTCCTCTGGCAATAAGTGAACCTTTCTGCTTGATTATTGAATTGAGGTTATACAATTTCACCAGTCCCAACTGGACTTCAGCACTGTCGCTCCTGTCTCTGCATTTTACAAGCTCAGGATCTTGTCTTTTGTGAGCTATTCCAAACCCGAGCTGAGTTTTCACTCGGACTGGAAATGTCTAGACAGCTATTGCTCTGGCTTTTTTTTTTAAAATTCATTTTAGAGAGGAGAGGGAGAGACAGAGAGAGAGAAGGGGGGAGGAGCTGGAAGCATCAATTCCCATATGTGCCTTGACCAGGCAAGCCCAGGGTATCGAACCGGCGACCTCAGCATTTCCAGGTCGACGCTTTATCCACTGCGCCACCACAGCTCAGGCTATTGCTCTGGCTTTAACGTCCATCTGCCACCCTGCCTTCCTCGTTCCCCATTACTGTGGCTCTTGAAGTCAGTGCTTTTAAAAAGATGTTGGTTAGAATCTGTGGAAGAACTCCCAGAAGTTTTATCTGCTATCTGGTTTATCATAGCACCTTCTGTCTTTAACTTATGTTATCTCATCTGGGATCAGAGCTTCCATATCAGTGCTATTGATAAGGCAGCAGGTAAAGTGGAAACAGCTTATTCTCCCAGGTCGGTGAAACCCTCCCTAAGGAAGCGCAGCCTGAGATCAGTTCATTCCCTCTGACAATCAGAACATCTCTCTGCCACCTGCCTGTTAAAACCCCTGCTAGTTCCAAGCTGAAGTTATTCTGATGTCCCTGTCATTGCACCCTGTTGACTTCTTGCTCACTCTAATGATCTAAAGATGATGGCTCTTATTTATAGCCCTCTCCTTTACCACTCATACTACCATCACCCAGGTTCAATTTAGCCAGTCCCTTCCAGCTCTCAGGATTTGTCATTCTTTGACCTGTCATTGTCAGTGACTCCTGTTTTCATTATTTCTGACCATATGGCTACACTGAAGACAGTTAATCTCAGGTATTACACTCAGGTACCTGACCTTCTGACCACAATCTTCTGGTATTTATGCCCTCTGCACCTTCTGTTGATAGCTCTAAATATCCCATCCCTGAACTCTTCTTTAACCTTTTGCACCATCCTGGCCTTACTGCTTTCTCTCTGTAGCTTAGATTCTGTAATGCATTATTTAAACTCTTCTCTTAGAACATTATACTAAGGGAAATAAGTAAATCAGAGAAAGACTAAGAACTATATGATTTCACACATAGGTAGTGTAAGGCCAGAAGCCACGGCCACCATCACAGCTGCCTGGCCCATGCAGGTTTGCATTGGATTCGGACAGATGGTAATAAAACAATGGAGCCAAGAACTGGTGGACCATTACCTTTAATCCTAGCTCACACTTGGCGGGTGAGAAATACACACAGTGGGAAAACACTTCCCTTTCCATTTAGGGCTCCCAAAGCAACTGACTCTTCTGAGTTTTCTAGAATCAAAGGTTTCTACCTCTCAGCCTTATTCACCTGTGTTCTCCATCTCCTTCTCTCTGTACAAACTCTGCACAAACTGGCTTCTCCTTCAGCACTCTGCCATTTTGGCTGCTTCTCCTCTCCAATGCTAATTTCAGGAATCAAGAGAGTGAGCCCCTGGTCTGCCCAATTTTATAG
Organism: Saccopteryx bilineata; assembly: GCF_036850765.1. Lineage (NCBI taxonomy): Eukaryota > Metazoa > Chordata > Mammalia > Chiroptera > Emballonuridae > Saccopteryx > Saccopteryx bilineata. The sequence continues at coordinate 25,933,647 of NC_089490.1, read as the reverse complement.
TGTAGAAATCAAAACCTTTAAGCCAACATACAAATAAGGAAGTCTCTGATACAAAGTCACTTATCTGAGGCATAAATGGGATTCCTCATAAGATTGCACCACCCCTTATCATACAGCAGTCAAGGGATTGGGGAAAAGGTTAGTTTTGAAAAGATCTTAGTATTAAAAGGGCAGGAAAGTCTTAGTCTTAAAACTAAGCCTTAGGCTTTGTAAAGCCAGAAGCCACGGCCACCATCACAGCAGCCTGGCCCATGCAGGTTCGCATTGGATTCGGACAGTCAGTAAAGAGACAACTGAGCCAAAAACTGGTGGGCCATCATCTTTAATCCTAGCTTGCACCCAGCGGGCAAGTAAAAAACACACACTGGGCTCCAAAACCCACTCACATTCAGTGCTCACAAAGCTACTGACTTATCCGAGTTTCCTAGAATCAAAGGTTTCTAGCTCACTAGACTTTTCACCTCTGTTCCCCATCTCCTTCCTTTTCCCTGCACAAACTCTGCACAAACTGGCTTCTCACTCAACACTCCGCCATCTTGGCTGCCTCTCCTGGCCTCCTCCATGTGGCCTTTCTCTGCTCTCTGCTCTGCTCTCTCATGCTAATCTCAGGAACCAAGAGAGAGTAAACTCCTGTTCTGCCCCCATTTTATAGTGTAGAAATCAAAACCTTTAATCCAATATACAAAATAGGGAAGTGTCTAATACAAAGTCACTTATCAGAGACATGATGGGATTGTACCACCCCACATCAAAAAGGGTGGGAAAGGCTTAATCCCAAAACCAAGCCCCAGGCTACAAGGATTCTGCCTGCCTTTAGCCCACCTCCAACACACATTAATATCACCTGGGTGACAGCCTCCTCGTGGGCAGCGCCATCTTTAACAAAGTGAGCATAATATATTTTATCTGCCCAACAGGCTTTAATGACTTTGCCGCCTGTCTCCCACACCCCATGCAAACTATAAGCAAGCAAACATATATATCATATTTATAAACTTATTTGACTGACATCAATTCTTATTGATTGATGTCACCCCATTAAATTCAATTTCTAAATAAAAATAAATTTAAAAAGTCTTTTCTTATATCTAACTTCAACATCTTCATTTCATTTTATTTATATTTTATACAACAGGAACGGTCTCAAACATGAACTCATGGAAATATTGACTTTATAAAATATCAAATGTTGAAATCTGCTAAAGAAAATTACACAGCATCATAGATTAGTTTTAATATAATCTAGAGACTCAGTCATCATCTGGTTATTCTGCCTTGTCTAGTATACCTTACTTTTTTTTCTAGTCATCTATAGGCAATATGGCTCTTTTAAAACTCTCATGCTTTCTTCAAATCTTCAACAAAACCAACACCATGTTCTTATCTTTCATCATTAGACAGCACACTTACATCATCTATCACAAAGAAAATAGAAGTCATTAAGTTACTAATACACTTCTTATCATTAAACATAAAAAATAAGGAGCTTATGAAACCATCTATTTACCTTTTATCTGAAAGACAGAAACTGTGGGCCAAACCAAAAACACAGGCTAGTATGTTCCAAAAGGAAAATATATTTTAAAAATGGGTGCAGGTGGGCTGAGACCAGCAAAGAGTGTCAGCCCTGAGGGAGGGGTGAGGTAGGGGTTATATGGATTCCTAAGGTCAAAGGCAGCTGCAAGATGACTTCTTCTGTTTGTGGTTGGGAGTGGTGCCACAGCTCCTCAAAACTGTCTGCACCCTGATCCAATCGTCCCTCATCAGCATCCAGCTGCAAGGGAGGTCTGAGCCAGATTACTGAGTAGGCAAGTCCTTCTTCCTCCTTCAGTCCTGCACTGTTCTTAAGAAAGATGGTGGCTGAGTAGCTATTTTAGCTATCACTGTCTAATTATATTGAAAGAGCTTCCTCTTTGCTCCTGGACCAACCCTCTTCTTTCCCCCAGACATGTAGCTCATCTATTTTCAATCCTCTCTAGAATAGGTCTCAAGATCTCATTTTTTGAATTTTTCACCTCCAAACTATACCCTCCATACTTCCTCATTGCTAGCTGTTGGGCAGATAAAATATATTATGCTCACTTTGTTAAAGATGGTGCTGCCCATATAGAAGCCCATCGTCCAGGTGATATTAATGTGTGTTGGGGGAGGGCTGAGGGCAGGCAGGATCCTTGTAGCCTGGGTATAAAGCCAGCAGGCAGGGCCAGGGCCAGAATCACAGCAGCCTGGCCCATGCAGGTTCGCATTGGATTCGGACAGTCGGTAAAGAAACAACGGAGCCACAAACTGGTGGGCCATAGTCTTAAATTCTAGCTTGCACCCAGCGGGCAAGTAAAAATACACACTGGGCTCCAAAACCCACTCACATTCAGTGCTCACAAAGCTACTGACTTATCCGAGTTTCCTAGAATCAAAGGTTTCTAGCTCACCAGCCTTATTCTCCTCAGTTCCCCATCTCCTTCCTTATCCCAGATACAAACTCTGCACAAACTGGCATCTCACTCAGCACTCCGCCATCTTGGCTGCTTCTCCTGGCCACATGGCCTCTTTCTGCTCTCTGCTCTGTTCCCTCTGCTCTCTCATGCTAATCATCCCAGGAACCAAGAGTGCAAGCTCCCGCTTCATCCCCATTTTATAGTGTAGAAATCCAAACCCTTAATCCAATATACAAAACAGGGAAGTCTCTAATACAAAGTCACTTCTCTGAGGCATGATTGGATTGTACCACCCCACATCAAAACAGGTGGGAAAGGCTTAATTCAAAAACCAAGCCCCAGGCTACAAGGATTCTCAAGACACATTAATATCACCTGGGTGACGGCCTCCACGTGGGCAGCGCCACTTTAACAAAGTGAGCATAATACATTTTATCTGCCCAAACTGGGGCTTGGTTTTAGGACTAAGCTTTTCCCACCCTTTTTGGTGTGGGGTGGTGCAATCCCATCATGCCTCAGATAAGTGACTTTGTATTAGAGACTTTCTTATTTTGCATATTGGATTAAAGGTTTTGATTTCTACACTATAAAATGGGGGCAGCCAGTGAGCTTGCTCTCTTGGTTCCTGATATTAGCATGAGAACAGAGCAGAGAGCAGAGAAAGGCCACATGGAGGAGGCCAGGAGAAGCAGCCAAGATGGCGGAGTGTTGAGTGAGAAGCCAGTTTGTGCAGAGTTTGTGCAGGGAAAAGGAAGGAGATGGAGAACAGAGGTGAATAAGTCTGGAAAGCTAGAAACCTTTGATTCTAGGAAACGCGGATAAGTTAGTAGCTTTGTGAGCACTGAATGAGTGGGTTTTGGAGCCCAGTGTGTGTTTTCACTTGCCCGCCAGGTGCAAGCTAGGATTAAAGATGATGGCCCACCAGTTTTTGGCTCCATTGTTTCTTTACCGACTGTCCGAATCCAATTCGCATGGGCCAGGCGGCTGTGATGGTGGCTGTGGATACTGGCTTCACACTAACTCCTCTTTCATTAAAGGCAACAACAAGCACTTAACATTCTCCTAAACCGATCTACTGGAATTTTCAGTTGTGGCCTCATTTTTCCCCTTTTGTAGGTAAGCCTCTCAAAACAGATATGTGTGTGCATTTTGAGCTTTACTGTTACACCCTTATTCGATATTTTTCCCATCAACACCTGACTTCCAACCCATTATTCCACTGAAACACTCTTGCCAAAGTTAAGGAGCTTCAAGTAGCTAGAATCTAGAACCTATTACCCTACAAATAAACTGCCTGTTTGTCTGTATCCCAAATAAACAGTAAACTCCTGAGGGCAGGAGTCTTATGTGCCTTGTTCTTCTTGTAACTCTGCAAGTCGTTTAGTTCCCTGCCCCAAATAGGTGCTCAGTAGATAGTTTGCAAATCAATATGTAACTATCATTAGTCTATAAAAACAAAAGAACTAAACTTCCTGAATTCTAAATTATGCTGAGGCATTGTCCCCCAAATCCCCTAGGACACCAAACAAAATATTCATCTAGACAAAAAGGCATCAGAAATACACTGTGAAATCCACCTTTCCCTCATTTTAAAGATAAAACATTACTTCCTACTTCTAGAAACAATAATAATGTTCTATAATGGCCAAAACAGTCAAGTTTGTGAATTCTTCACTACACTCTGCCTCAAGCATAAGTAGGGTATTTTGGAATTGCCGTCTTACTTGAGATTTTCTTCTAACTAGGAAGTGTCGCCCCCAGGAGTTGACTGGGACAGAATGTAATGCACAGCTTGGTCAGCCCTCCACACAGTCCCCCTTCTCTGACCTTCTGTGCTGGACTCCACCCACATTTATACCCTCTGCAGCGGTGCTGCAAGATTAGGCTAATAAACTGGAATTACTCCAAAAGTTTTGCATTAAAATGTGAGCGTTTATCTTAGCCTGGGAACCAAGCCCTCAATGTCATATGAAAAGATCCTGAGATACAGCAAACCAAGACTGTTTTAAATTGTTCATTCAATCTTCTCTCAAGGGTTTATTTTCTCCACCTAAGGTTGACTGGCCAGATTTTCTATAGAAAGTTAAAAGTACCTTATAGTGTAGAAGACAACAGCTAAAAAAGGAAACACCCTAGTCAAGATCAGAAGAAAATAGAAAATCTAGCTTTTGGTATCTCCAAAGTAATTTGAGAATAAAAAATTTCTAATCAGTGAATGAGGGAAACAAGACCGTAGGTGTCGCCTCATCTGCCTTCAGCCAGTGATGTGAACAGAGGCTGTGCCTGTGCATCCTGAGCCAATAAAGCTCCCACGTTCCCTGGATGGATCTGTGTGTTTGGTGTGCACATCCACAGGTCCTCATTTCATTCTACTTCCTGCTGGGCTCTCTTGAGTCTCCCGTATGCATGAAAAACATGCTGTCATGCAGTCAGTCACAGATGAAGGGTGCACTTGTCTAGCCCTCTCCGTGCTCTCTGGTACTCAATCTTGTTAAATTTTTGACTAATACAATGCTTGATGCAGCTAAGACCACAACCCAAAGCTAAAATGGTAAGTTTTTTTTTTTTTTCTTTACTTCCTATCCTGTTTACCACTTTTAGCTGACAAATCTCTTTGCGTTCTTGCTTCTAACCCCGGGTCCCTGTGCCTTCTCTGGCAGCAAAGCTGCTGGTCATTGCAGCTGCGCTGTCCACCTTGGTTGTACTGCGAGTTTCACTAACAAAGCTGGGGGTGGGCATGAGGAAGGCCACAAAGAGACAGCTGAAACAGTACATTGAAGCCAATGTAAACCTTGGGGGGTAGAAACTGTTGCCACTGTTTTACAAGTAAGGAAACCGAAATTCCGATAGAATAAGTAATATGTGTCACAAACTGAATCTCTTTGTTTTTGTTTGTTTGTTTGTTTGTTTGTTATTTTAGAGACAGAGAGAGAGTCAGAGAGAGGGATAAACAGGGACAGACTGACAGGAACAGAAAGATGAGAAGCATCAATCATTAGTTTTTGGTTGCGCGTTGCGACACCTTAGTTGTTCACTGATTGCTTTCTCATATGTGCCTTGACCGCGGGTCTTCAGCAGACCGAGTAACCCCTTGCTTGAGCCAGTGACCTTGGGCTCAAGCTGGTGAGTTTTTGCTCAAACCAGATGAGCCTGCGCTCAAGCTGGTGACCTCAGGGTCTCAAACCTGGGTCTTCCGCATCCCAGTCCAATGCTCTATCCACTGCACCACCGCCTGGTCAGGTGAATTTCCTTGTTTTTTATGATAATATATATATATATATATATATGGTCTAATATGCTACCATACATTTATTCTATTCTGACAAAAATCCATGAAAATATGTAATATATTTTAGAGAGCTTTTTAATGTAAGCTTTTATGAGTTTCTTTTAAATAGATTTAATTCTTAAACTGATACCCATACTTTATCTTAAAAATGTATCTATATATAATAGCTAAATTCTAATAACACAGGAAACTAAATGAAATACCCTTAATGGCAATGCTTACAACAAATGCACTTGTTGAAAAAAATGTCGCAAAGTAGCTCAATCTTTCTTTTCCCATGGCAATTAAGATGCTATAATAAATTTAGGAGTTTTACTTATTTATACTACTTGGCTCTTGCAAAGTGACATGTTTTCAATTCTTATATAAATCACATTTGTCTTGGCAATATTTCAAAAAGAAACACACGCACACCACAAACTGGTGAAGTAATCCATTGGTTTTACCATGATCAAATTCATTTTTCATTGAAGCAAAATACCTAATGAATTTTAAGTCATGGTGACACATGACTAAATAAATTAGCTATACTGTGTTCAAAGTCATCATCAATATATAAAAAATATTGCCTACTATTGAGGAGTTCAAGAAGCACTAGATCTCTAAAATTCTTTGTATGAGTTTAATATATTTGGCTAGTAGGAGCCCTATTTTTGGGGGAGTGAAAAATATATAGCTGAAATAGTAACAGTACATAGCTACCTATGGTCCTCACTGATTTTCCTTCTGATCTTTATATTGATTGGCAAATCCATAAAAAAAATTCAATTCTGGTAAAATAATAATACCTTGTATGATGCTTTATAACATGCTTCTTTGCCCGTGTTCTTATTTATACCTCAAAGTACCTAATTCTGAAACATAGTTATTATTATTATTCCAGATTAAAAGTTGAACCAATTGAGATTTTTAAGAGGTTCAAAATGTCCAAAGTTTTACAGTTGGCATGTGGTTGGATAAAGATTCAAGCATGGTTGCAGAGCAGAGACCAGAAAGTAAAGAGCATGGTATGAAATGGATTAGACCTAGTCAATGAAATGACAAAGTATTAACTCCGCATATCCAGGCAACATATAAAAATCAGAAAAATCACTGGGTAGAATCAGTTAAGGCAACGAAGAGAAAACTACGGGATGATTGCATTCATGTGACTGAAGCAGTGAGTCGAGCCAAAAGCACATTTGGAGGCTGAGCAACAACAGAGCAGAGCCAGTCTGGTTGCCAAGCCCTTTCCATGGCTTCAGTGCCTATGAAAGCCCAGTCAGTAAAACTTAAACACCTTCACAGCTAAAAAAATGTTTCGGAGTGTGTAGATAACAATTCCTATTTTTTTTGCTTGTTACATTTATCTATTCAACAATTATTTATTAAAAGCCTAAGTTGTACCAGGCACTGTTCTAAATGATGAGGGCATAGCGATAAGCGAAACTGACACATACCCCTGCCTCTGTGATGCTTACATCCTAATGGAAGAAGACAGATAACAAACAACAACTCAGTCATGTGGTCTGTAAGAAGTTAGCATGTATTGTGGAAGCAAAAGTAGAACAGTGTAACGGGGATGGAGAACATGTAACCGAGTGGTGAAGTTCTAATGGTTACATTTGCCTGCCTGGAGAAGGTTAACTTTTGTAGGAGGTGAGGCATTGGGACATCCAGGGAAGAGCATTTCCGGCAGATTGCCAAGCCCCTGAGGTGAAAGCATGCCTATTGTGTATGGCAAGGAATAGCAAGGAGTTTAATGACTAGAGCAGAGAGGAGGGAAAGAGAACATAAGAGCTCAGCGATGACGCCACTGGGGAGCAGACACTGTTGGGCACCGTCCATTTACAGAGTGAGGGGCTGAGATATGGGTGGCTTCTGAGAAGATGAGTAGTGTGATTTCACTGTTACCCCAACTGTTTTGAGAATTGACTGGGGAAGAAAGGACAGAAAAAGGTGAAACCAGTAAGAAGGCTTTGGCAAAAATCAAATGACTATGGCTTGGATGAGAATGACTTCCTTATGGTTTATGAGAAGTAGTCGGATTCTAGACATGTTAATGATAATAAAGCAATAAGAGGAAATTTGGAATACTATTTATAATGACACTGACATTCTATTTTTCAATAAAGCTCATATGTGTTAAGGATGGTTGTATATTTATATCAATTTCTGTGTCAAATGGTAGTATCATGAGTAATCTCTGGAAGACCTGTTAGGTACACATTTAGAGTTATTTTAAGGTAAGGAGGGCTTGTTACACATTGTTGCATATCTAGTATGATGTGAGTAATGGCATAAAGTCATCAGTGTGTAGTAATTCTATTTTCTGATGATTACAGGCAATATGTTTATAAAAGCTATAAAGAGGAGTATATGACTGTAATCAATAGATAAAATGGATTATGGATTATGAGGCCAAAGCTTTTTATGCCTCTCTGCAAATTGCTCATTAATATTATGTCAGTTTTGTAATTCTTAAGTATGATCACATTATATACATTACATTTCTTAGGATAACTATAAACACAGCACATGAAAAAAATAAATTTTATTAGACTTTGCATGCATCAGTACTATGGCACTTCTAAGAACAGTAATACAAATGGCATTAGAATGCTCTTTTTCTAAAGGCCCTTTCCATCTTTGTATATCAAGAATAAAATATTTGAAAAGAGAGCCTTACAAAAAACCTTCACTCATTTATCTTTCAGATTATCATGAGAATGTGATCTGACAGGCAATTGTCATATTAGTTTTGTCCATATATTGTACCTATTGTTGACCTCTCAGGCAATAGTAGCATTTCATTTTCTCTTGATGGCCTTTGCACTTCAAAAACATTATGAGAGCCCTGGCCAATGGCTCCGTGGATAGAGCATCGGCCTGGCTATGGACATCTGGGCACATAGGAGAGGTGACCATCTGCTTCCTCACCCCTTCTCTGACTCTTCCCTAATTGTCTCTGCAGCCAATGTCTCACTTGATTCAAGTGTGTCCCCAGGTGCTAAGGATAGCCGCTTTGGAGCACAACAGCCTCAGGCACTAAAAATAGCTCTGTGCTCAAGCATTGGTCCCAGACAGAGGTTGCCAGTGGATCACGGTCAGGGTATATGCAGGAGTCTGACTCACTATCTCCCATCTTCTCACCTAAAACAAACAAATAAACAAACAAAAAAAACCATTATGAGTAGTGGTAGAGAGTTCTTCTGGTGAATACTGCAAATGCACAAGTGGCCTTGTGTGCACACAACACACTCAGTTGTATGTGCAGCCCAGTAATGAGGAACACTGCAGGCTTGTCAGAGGAAAGAGACTGTGCTTTTTAGCCATTCCAGTCTGCCTCCTGCCTTCTGCCTTTAGTGCTTTGGGCCAACTCCACTTTATCTTTTAAATTTTCTATTGACAGGCTAATAGTTGAATCAGTCTACTTGACTCTAGAAAAAGTGTCCTGATTACTTTCCAACCATTTTTCTCTCCCAGGCACAAAATTCTCCTCTCTAGGGCTCTCATGTTCTACCATACTGACTTGTTGGATTCTTCTGGGGGAGTTCCTATGGCTTCAGAAAACAGCTTTTGAGATGCTGTGTTATTTAGGGCCACAGGTGATACATACTATGGCCATGATAAATTATCAGGGAAAGGTTTTATACAACATTTCTTTTAATCAGACTCTATGTATTTTCTGTAGGTAGTCAAAGGGAAAAAACAGATAAGGTGAGAGAGAGACTGGTCAAGTGGAAAAGAAAGAAAGAAGGCAGAGGAGACTTCTCAATCACAACAGTTAGCTGCAGGCATGGATTTAATTCTCAGATGATAGAGACCCCTGGCCACAGACCAAAAAAAAAGAATCTTATTTCTACCAAGTGGCATGGAGTGTCCCACTGAGAAAGAAAACAATAAAGTAACTGAAGGAATGAACTGACTAAGAAAATCCTAAAAATAAAACATTTAAGTTTCCAATTTCCATTCTAACATATTTTTAGGAGATGAAATAAGGATTCTCTAAAGCAGGGGTCCCCAAACTTTTTACACAGGGGGCCAGTTCACTGTCCCTCAAGACTGTTGGAGGGCCAGACTATAAAAAAAAACTATGAACAAATCCCTATGCACACTGCATATATCTTATTTTAAAGTAAAAAAACAAAACGGGGACAAATACAATATTTAAAATAAAGAACAAGTAAATTTAAATCAACAAACTGACCAGTATTTCAATGGAAACTATGGGCCTGCTTTTGGCTAATGAGATGGTCAATGTCCGGTTCCATATTTGTCACTGCTAGCTGTAACAAGTGATATGACGCGCTTCCGGAGCCGTGACGCTTGCATCCCGCGTCACCGGAAGTAGTACTGTACGTGAGCGACGCTGCTACATACAGTACTCCAGGAGCACAGGATATGGATGCTGACCACCAATGAAAGAGGTGCCCCTTCCAGAAGTGTGGCAGGGGCCGGATAAATGACCTCAGGGGGCCGCATGTGGCCCGTGGGCAGTAGTTTGGGGACCCCTGCTCTAAAGGTTAAGAAAATGTTTTTCTTTGTTTAAAGTAGGGGAAAGGACCCTGTATTATTTATTGTTGATCACATGAAAGAATCAAAAGAGTCGGTGTATCACCTAAATGCTGGATTATCAGAGAAACTACTGTAACCTGAATCAGCAATGATCTTCTATGAGAAAGTCCTTTTTACCAACATACAGTCTGTATTGCCTATTGAATGTGCATCACACCGCACACTCCAGATTGGTTATTTGTTGAAAATTACCACAGGTGTATTACCTAAGAATTAAATATGCTTCTAGATGAATGAGGAAACATTGAAATTAATTATAGGTTCTCCTGACTCCTATTTAAAAATGGATGACAGTAAAGAGAGACAAGTTTACTAATATTTATAAAATATCTACCTTGTACCAGACATGTATTTCTGAGCTGTTTAATCCACAACCTGTCCAATAGAGTAGGCAATATTATCTGCATTTTAGAGATGAAATCCAGATACAACTCAGTCTTAGTAGTAGAGCAAATATTTGAATTCAGGTCAATCCACAATAATACCTCAGAAATATATAAAGATGAGACAAGGGAACGAATTGGAGGTTAGGATACTAGGATCAGAGAGGATTTGGGTGATAGCACATATCAGTATTGGCATGTAAACAGTCGTGTCAGAATTCCATCCAGCAGTCATATCTGACGCAGAGGGCAAACACCAGGAGGTGGGGGGCTTGAGGGGCAGCAAGAAAGTGACAATACGTCCTTCCTGACTAGAGTAGCTGAAGTGATATAAGAGTGTGGAAATGCAATAGACAGATTTCTCAGTTGATGGGGAAAAGTAATAACTGGACCATAAAATTATATAAATACAAATCTTTAAATAAAACTGATATGAAGTATGGTGGGTAGAATAATCCCCCCCCCCAAAGATGTTCTCCTCCTACTCCTGGAAACTAATAAGTATATTAATTTAAGTAACAAAAGAAACTTTGTAAATGTTTTGAATTAAGAATCTTGAGATGGGGGATTTTCCTGGATTATCTGGGTAGGTGCACTGTAATGATAAAGAAGGCAGTAGAGTTAGATTCAGAAAGGAGATATGATGGCAGAGTTTAGGAGTTTAGGTGGGATTCATACACTTTGAAGATGAAAGGAATGGCCAATAGCCAAGGGATGCAGGTGGCCTTTACAAGCTGTGCAAGGCAATAAAATGGCTTTTCCCCTAAAGTCCCTAGAGGGAGCAGGCCCTGCTGACATCTGACTTTAGCCCAATAAAACTGATTGGGAACTTCTGTCTTCTAGAACTTTAAGGTAATACATTTGTGTTGTTTGAAGCCATTAGCTTGTGGTAGCGTTTTTGTTTTTGTGTTTTATAGCAGCAGTAGAAAATTAAAACAATAGTTGTATGAGAAATATCGGTCAGAATTAATTGGTATGCTGCACGTAACTAGGTTTAGAATTGGCCTGCTTCTGGGTGACCACTTACATATTTTATGTCCTTGAGTTATTTTTTTCTCCAGAATGTGTAGATTATCAATGCCTTTATGCAGATAAGCAGTAGGACAGGTAAGGAAAAGTAAAACAAAAGAAGTAAAAATAAATAAATAATAGCAGATAAAGCTCATTTCTTTAATCAATACACTCAAAATTGGAGACTGACAGGGAATCATCTGCAAACAGTTTTGGGATTTAGATACTTAACAAATTTTTCCTTTGGGTTGTGCAGAAAGAAAATATTTCTTGTTTTAATTATAGTACTAGAATGGTCTCTGTCACTAGCACAGCAAGAGTAGAGGTTAATCTAAATTAATGCCATTCTGTACTTAATTATTACTACATCTATAGTCTGCCTATTCTGTTCTATCGAACTAATTTCCATGTTTTCAGGAGACACTTCTCTCTCATTTATGCTTTTATTCATTCACTCAAGAAATACTGCGTTCCCAATCTGTACGGAAGGTGTACTAAGCCAAGGAAGCCAAGGACTGGGGATACAGTTATGAATGAAGCAAGCATGGTCTTCACCTGTCAGTCCTCCTCAGACTACCCTAGACTGCACTAATATCTGCCTTTCTGACTTTGAATTCACTCATCCCTCCTATGACACATTTAAGCACTTACTACTTAATGGATAGTAGTGTGTTCTCTATCTCAATTATATATTCATCTAAGTTACAAACTTTTAGGAGGTAGTTATTATGTCTCACATGGTATAGCTCACACTTAATAGATACTTCATAATAATTTCTTGATGACCAATGTATATATGAATCACCAAGTTTTATAGACTCACTCAATCCTGAGCAAGAAAATATTCATTCTTCAACCGCTTCCCTGCAAACCTCATTAAAAAAGCAAAAACAAAAACAAAACTGATATTTGAATTCTAGTAAGTAAGTAAGAACTGTCCTCTGTCCAAGCTGTCAGAGAAGAGAATGAGTCACAAGCTGAGGCAAAAATATATGGAACAGGACAATGTGTGATTTTTTTTTAAACAAAAGAGCGAGCATTTTTGTGTGGCAGAAACACTGCGTGCAGAACATCAGCAAAGAGCCATGCCAGGAGGTAATGGTGGGGAAAGCTTTCTGAGTCATGATAGAGCATACAAATATGACCCTTTTAAATAATATTTTAAATTATTTATTAGTTGTTTATTTTTATTGTTGTTGGTTTTTTGCTGTGATAAGAGGTACATAACATAAAACTTAATATAGTAATTATTTTTAAGTGTAAATTTCAGTAGTGCTAAGTATTTTGATGTTGTTGTGAAACAGATCTCCAAAAGTTTTTCATTTTGCAAATTTGGAACTCCATCTTTCAGGCGTAAGAGGAACTATGGGATGGAAGAATTTAAAATAAAAGAATATTAGATTCTTATCCCATTCCCTCCCCTCCCTTTTTTTTTTTTTTTTTAATTTTTTTTTTTTAAATTTATTTATTTATTCATTTTTAGAGAGGGGAGAGACAGAGAGGGAGAAGGGGGAGGAGCTGGAAGCATCAACTCCCATATGTGCCTTGACCAGGCAAGCCCAGGGTTTCGAACCGGCGACCGCAGCATTTCCAGGTCGACGCCCTAGCCACTGCGCCACCACAGGTCAGGTGCCCCTCCCTTTTTTAAGCAAAGGTAACTTGGGCATATATATAATATAATTAGCTGACAAAGGAATGTGATAACTTTGGAAGCTAGTAAGTAGAGTGATGTAGTTTTTATTGAATTTATTGCTTAACAATATTATACAGGTTCCAGGTGCACAATTCTACATTACATCATCTATTTATTGCATTGCATGTTCACTCAACCCCAAGACAAGTCTTCTTCTATCACATTTATTTCCCCTATACCCTTCTCTACCTCCCCTCAGTCCCCCTTCCACCAGCAATCACCATATTGTTGGCCATGTCCATGAGTTCTTTTTTTTCTTTTCTTTTTGTGTGTGTGTGTGTGTGTGTGTGTGTGTGTGTGACAGAGACAGAGAGAGGGACAGATAGGGACAGACAGACAGGAAGGGAGAGAGATGAGAAATGCAATTATTCTTCATTGCAGCACCTTAGTTGTTCACTGATTGCTTTCTCATATGTGCCTTGCTGGGGCGGGGGGGGGGGACTGGACTCCAGCAGAGCAAGTGACCCCTTGCTCAAGCCAGCAACCTTGGGCTCAAGCCAGCAACCTTTGGGCTCGAGCCAGTGACTATGGGGTCACATCTACGGTCACATGCTCGAACCAGCAATTCCCACTCAAGTTGGTGAACCCACGCTCAAGATGGATCCTCTGCATCCCAGTCCAATGCTCTATCCACTGCACCACCAACTGGTCAGGCTCTTTTATTTTATTTTCCTTTCCTTTCTGTTCTTTTCTTTTTTTTTTTTTTTCTTTTTCTTTTTGTATTTTTCTGACGCTGGAAACTGGGAGGGAGTCGGACAGACTCCCGCATGCACCCAACCGGGATCCACCTGTCATGCCCACCAGGGGGCGATGCTCTGCCCATCTGGGGCGCCACTCTGTTGCAACCAGAGCCATTCTAGCGCCTGAGGCAGAGGCCATGGAGCCATCCTCAGCGCCTGGGCCAACTTTGTTCCAATGGAGCCTTGGTGGGGGAGGGGAAGAGAGAGACAGAGAGGAAGGAGAGGGGGAGGGGTGGAGAACCAGACGGGTGCTTCTCCTGTGTGCCCTGGCCGGGAATCGAACCTGGGACTCCTGCATGCCAGGCCGACGCTCTACCACTGAGCCAACCGGCCAGGGCCTTCTTTTTCTTTTTTTGCTCAATCCCTCCATTCCTCCCCTAGGTTTACCCCACACACACTTCCATGACAGCTGTCAAATAAGTATCATATAATTTCACTCATATGTGGAATCTAATGAACAAAATAAACTAACAAGCAAAACAGAGATATAATCTAGGAACCAGATAAATCTCATTAAAATCCTGACTCCAGCGTGTGCTTGTTGTATTAGGAGAATATCATTTGACTAGAACATTTCTGCTTTAGAGTCAAGAATGGATTTACTTGTTGATACTTATTTTGATGTTTTTATTTAGCTAGCTGTGTATTTTTTTTATAATGACTTCATAGCAAAAATGTTTGAAGGATAAATGGACTATTAGCAGATTAAATGTCTTTACTTTTTCCATGATTTGTATTGCCCTATGCCTCTACACTTTCTGAATCCCTAATTGTTAGGAATGAACTCCTAAACATTTTTCTTAACGTCAGAATATAACTATGCCATCCACTTATATTCCAAAATAAAATCTAATGCTCACTTTCACAATTAAAGTTTTGAGGCTAACGTCCTGTGGCAGCTATTTCCAACCCTGATGGCAGATTGGAACTTCCTGAAATCTTCTGAAAACATGACACCAGTCCCCACCACAGACTAATTAAATCAAAATCTTTATGGATGGACCTAGAAACATCTAATCTTTAACAATTTTTTCCAAGTGACTTTAATGCAAAGCCAGGGCTGAAATCATTACTCTACAGTCCTCTGTTTTCCAAAGCACTTGTTTTATATTGAAACCAAGTTATGCTTTTTATTTTGTTTATCCTGATTTTTCATAGTTGTGGTTAATTGAGTGTGTGTGTGGGGGAAGATGTCCATCTTTTTTTATTATTTTAAAGTAAATTAACATTTTTCCTAAATTTGAATAACTTCAGGTTTAAATATGTTATGCAATATAGAAAAATATGATGTTTTATAAACTCCTCTGTATTAATAGAAATCTTGGCTATATTGAGCAATTGTGTCTATGACTTTCCATAATATTTCAACAGTGCCAAAAACAAGGAGTGGGTTGAGGGAGAATGCACATAATGTTCATCTTATCTTCCCACACCAAACTACTGAAATTTAATCTAGAAGCTCAGTAAAAACAGTGTGTCTGCTGAGCAAACATTGCTTAAAAACAAGTTCCTTCTCCCAGCTTTTTAAATTGCTTTTCTCAGATTCCTTCTACATAGAAATAGACTTTCAATACTCCTAAATTAATGTAGTTCTTCTGATTTGGAAAGACTATGTCTTAGAGGTGGTCCATGACTTATTTCAGATGGCTTGTAAAAATAATTTACAAATGGCCTTTGATTGTTCTTTCCAACAGAGGAGACCTGATACTCCTGCTTTGAATTAATAAAAGGTCATAGCTGCTATTTCAAGCCTCCCCTGTCTTCCTATGCTTCTTTTCAAACTTTATCATCAGCTATAAAGATAAAGTACTGCAGTCTGAGGATAATAGTCAGCAAAAAATTTCCATACATTTTTCTCTGTAATGAACTTGGAATTTCAGCTTTATATTCTTTAAAACCAGATGTTTCCTTTAACTTTTTGCAGCTGTTTTCTAGAGAGCTTGTTATTTTGCTTAAAACATATTTTTTTCACTTTTGTGTATAACATAGAGATGTTAAAAAACTTCAATGCATTAATTTGATAAAATTGTACTGACTGTAAATTATTCTATGCCTCTACGGTGAGTACCAGACTATCCAAGTATTTAAGAAATTATTTAACATAAAAGTTGGAATGAAAAGGATGGGAGATATCTTCAGGTAAAGAACCATGTAGTAAATAAGAGATACAGGCATGTGGGCAGGGGAAGTCACAGGAGAATAACAGAGTGGTCGGGGTGGAGTTTTCAGTTTGTCCCTATGAACTGAGTATATACAAGGCCATTTCTTCATGGCAAACCCACTCACACTTTGGCCCACTTCCAATAGAAAACTATTTTTTACAATATTGTTGAGAAATCATGGATATACATCATAGTATAAGTTTAAGGCATACAGCATGATTTAATTTATATTGTAAAATAATCACCACAATAGGTTTAGCTAGTATCCATCATCTCATACAGATACAAAAAAAAAAAAAAAGAAAGAAAGAAAGAAGAAAGAAAAATGGGAAAAAAAATCTTCTGATGATGGTAACTCTTGGTAGCTCTTAAGATTTACTCTGCTAACATTTCTGTATATCATACATCAGTGTGCTATGGTTTTCAGGTTGACATCCTTAGTAATTATTTATCTTATAACCAAAAGTCTGTAGCACCTTCTTGTAATTCCCTCTCCCTCCATGCTTCACCTCTGCCTGATAATTACAACTCTGATCTCTTTTTCTCTGAAGTTTTTTGGTTCTGGTTTTGGTTTGTTTCTCGAGTCCCCATGTAAGTGAGATCATACAATATTTGTATATTATTGTCTGATTTATTTTGCTTTGCACAATGCCTGCAAAGTCCATACATATTGTTGCAAATGGTAGGGTTTCCTCGAGAAAATTTTTTTCTGCTGGTCTCTTAATATGTGATTTTGTTTTACAATCCTGCAGTTTCTTCTCCTGGAGGAAAAGGCTGTTCCCTTTGTCATGCCCACAGAAAGGAATGGGGGCAGTGTTGACCCTGCACTGCATCTCATGAGCGTGTGCGGCCACAAGGTGTTTGGAAAATGCTAAATAGCTCTCTTCTACAGAACATAAGGAAAATAAAAGCTATGCTTGCCACTTTAGTCAGAGAAACAAACCATTGCTTATGCAGTTTTATGTTCCAGAAGGCGATGAATCACTGATGGAGCCCCTAAGGTCTAATTTCATATCTTTCCTAGATATCTATAAAGCATCAATTATGCAAAACAAGTGTTTTCTCTTCATTGTGTCTCCCAGAAGTTTTAATATAAATAGAAGCATATTCTAAAACAAGCTTTGCTTTTAATCTAAAAAAAATTCTTTAGTTCTGCCCCATAAAGGTCTATATTGACTGTCTATTTAAAATGCTGCTACTAAGAATATTGAGTAAAAATAAAAATTTTGTAGACCTTAGATCCCTATATTGTTATACTGAAAAAAAAATCAATTATGTTTCTATAGGTTATGCAATCTGGGACAAATATTAATACTTTATAAGCTTTGTATATATAATATATTTTATTCCATACAAAGTTAACATAAAATAATTTGTACTGTATAAAAAGTTGTTACAATAGTCTCTTCTATCTTTCCTACAGTTTACTACCAAAGTACTATTATGGAACATATTAACTTTGTAAACAGTCAGGAGAAAGAGCAGCAAGATTAATGGAAAGAATCTCTAATCCCCAATAAAACATGCATACTGTTCAAACTCCACACTAATTCCTTACTTCTCTCATCCTGTTACATACAGTAGAGGAACTGCCACTCTTATTTAAGTTCAACCTTTCCAAGAGGGCAGTTGGGAGGTATTCAATAAATTTTCATTGGGTAAATGACTTAGGGAATAAATGAATAAATGCTCTTTCTCTTTTTTCCTTTTTTTTTTTTTTATAGAGAGAATAAGGTACACAGAAAGAGAGAGAGAAACACTGACCTGTTGTTCCACTTATTTATGCATTCATTGGTTGATTCCTGTACATGCCCTGGCCGGGGATCAAACCCACAACCTTGGCATATTGAGATGACACTCCAGCCAATTTAGCTACCAAGCCAGGGCAATGTTCTTTTTCATTCTCAAAAAACTACATTATCAACTATCCTGTATCTCTCTGATATGTCCATCCTTCTGTTTCTCCTGGCTCCTTTTCATTATCATTTTTGAATCTTTAGGTACTGAGAGAGAGAGAGAGAGTGAAAGACAAAAAGAACAAAACAAAATAAAAAACCTTTGTCCATTTATGCCTCTATTTATAGCTCCCTCTCATCTGCATCAAAATAAAAATTCTCAAGAATTTCCTGACTCCCTCCTTTCATATACATACATTTTACTTATTTTCCATTTCTACCAATATGGTTCTTGTCCTCATGTCATTACAGAAGGTATTTTCCAAAGGTTGACAATGATTTCCAAGTAGCAAAATGAAAGACTCCTTTCTATTGGTCATTATATTTTACCACTTTGCAAACATGTGACATTGATGATCCACTAATACATACTCTTTTCCATGATACTACATTTTCCTCAATTCTTCATCTCTATGGCTGCTCCTTCACCACATCCTTTATTTAATCAAAACCATTAATTATCAAAAATTCTCAAGGCTCTATTCTTGATTATCTTTCTTTTCAGAGTCTGCTATTTCTCTAGGCCAGAGTTCCTCAGTCTGTAATTATTACCATTGGCATTATTACCATTTTGGACTAGATAATTCTTTTGTGTGGGGGCTGTTCTATATATTAGAAGATGTTTAGCAGTATCCCTTCTCTCTACCTCTTAGATGCCATGAGCATACTGTCCTCTAGATGTGATAACCAAAAACATCTACTTTGCCTAATGTGTCCTCAGAGGCAAAAACAACCCCACTCTCAGCCGAAGGAGAACCACTATTCTAGGTGATAATGCAGTTTATGGTTTCTCTATAATCAGAAAGCTCTTGATTAATATCCACCTTTGGCAGCTATACTGACTTCTCAAGCTATTTCAATACCTTCACTGATAGACCTCATATTAAAATAATTATTCAAAAGGTCCTAACTTAAGCTAATTATTCCACCATCATCATATTGTCTTTCTTCCATTTGTGAGCCTCATCAAATGGGCTCATCCAAGTTCTTGGAGGAAAGATTGGAATAAATGTCCTGTTAAAAAGTAATCACTATTTCCTGTTCATTGTAATTCTAAAATTTCTCTTAAATCCAACCACTTTTCTCCATCACTATGGACAGCAGTTTGATCCAGACCCCCTTCTTATCCAGCTTCTGGGCCTGTGCTAGTCCCCTTAGACACTTCTGTGCCTTTTTAATCTATTCTCTTTCTTGAAGTCAAAATATTCCTTAAAAAGAAAAACCCAAGTTATATCACTTTCTTGTTTAAACTTATTCTTAATTTTCCTATTGCATTTACAATGAAGAACAGAAACTATTTCAAAGCCTGTAGGATCTGGTCCGTGCCAACTTCTCAGCCTCTATTTTTCTCTACTTTCCCACTTACTGTATGTTTCAGTTTAATTGCCTTTCTATCTTTTTACTCAGTGTCCCTTGTTCTTTTTTGGCTCAGGGCTATTTTCTAGAATGCCATTCAACTGCCAACTTTGATCCAACTAAATGTGATTTACCTGTGTGGTAGGCAGACTAATGGCTCCTCAGTGATGTCCATATCATAATTCCTGAAACTTGTGAGTATGCTAGGTTTTATGGCAAAAGGGAATTAAGGCTGTAGGTAGAATTAAGTTTGTTAATCAGTTGACAATAAGGAGAGTATCTTGGAATGTCCAGATGGGACTAATGCAATCACAATTCCATAACAATGGAAGGAAGAAGATCTCACAGTCATTGTAAGTCAGATCCAATCCGCCATTGCTGGCTTATTGAAGGAAAGGAAACTATCAATTAATGTAGATGGAAAAATCAGAAGAGAAATTATCTTCGAGCCTCCAGAAGGAAGGGAACCATGCTGACATCAAGGTTTCAGCTCAGTGAGATCTATGGGAGACTTCTGATCTACAGAACTGTAAGATAACAAATTTATTTTTAAGCCACTAATTTTATAGTGATTTGTTACAGCAGCAATACGGAACTAACACACCCTATTCCCCACAAGCATCTGATTTTTCTTCTTCACAGTCTTACACGTTTAATCACATCCTCAGTGACTCAGCTTTAGTAGACTGTGTGCCAGTGAAACCATTTTGTTCCTGTTTACTTCCACTTCTCTGTAGATGAGCACTTGGTGAACGTTTTCAGAATGCATGAACAACTATAAAAATAATTTGGTTTAGGCTCGAATTTTGCCTCTGATATATCACATAAATTTCTGCCTCTTGTATTTCACTGACTTATGGTTAAAAAAACAAACAAACAGGAAATAGACAAACAAAACACTCAGGCCTTAGCTTTGTTTTGGTGTGATGTTGAAGCTAAATGAAATAATATGAAATAACTTCAACAGCCTTAAAGCATAATATGAATATAATTAAATTATTTTCAGTGGATAGCAAACACAACAGCTAAATCAATGTGTTTAATGAGCAGGCAACCAAATTAACACTTGAATTTAATTATACAAAATTAGTTAGTACTTAGAAGTTTTAGACAGAAAATTGATAGCACGCAGAGTGAACCCAACTTTTCTATTGAAAACAGACTTCCAGAGTGAGGTGGTGAAGTGGGATGAGAAAAAATTTGGTCATATTAATGAAATATGTGTTGGTAAATAGAAAGTTTCTTGAAGAGCCAGCATGATAGAAACTGTAGAAAACTTTAGTGACAGCAAAGTATTTGGCATGAATATGTTGTGATTCCTGGCACACTCCATCATTCTAGTGTGTGCAAAATGTTTTTCTGTTTTATTTGTAGTCAGCTTACCAAGTAGTTGAGCTGGCTCTTTGAAAGCTGGTTCATTTCCCTGCTCTCTGTAAAAAAAAAAAAAAAGAAAGAAAGAAAAAAAATTGATTTGAGGATCATATCTTTTATAGGTGGGTTTTTAATTCAGGCAAATGTTAAGGCAACCTTGGTTCGTGATCTTCTAATAGGAATGATTCTGTATAAAGTGTTAAGCAAGATACTGGAGAACTGAAAAGCCTAAAAGGGGCAACGACCGACCGTGTCACTGAGTGAATAACTGCAGGTAGCAGCTGAAGCCTCTAGGACTGTCCGAACAAGGGGCAGTGATGTGATTATTATCATTTAGAAACTTGGAGGAGAAGTTTCACGGAGCTGAAACTCACCCCCATGAGGAGAGTACCTGGGCTGACTGCTGTTTGGCCGTCTGAGCTCAGAAGGGGCTCTGTGGTCAGTTCCCAGACCTCCGAGACTGGTTGCTGCTTGCCTGAGGCCCATCTTCTGAGCAGCGCTATGATGCTGGTTCTGCAAATGTTGGAAAACAGTCAACGGCTGCTATTGGACAAACTATTGTTGCCAGGGTGGGTGTGGTCAGGGAGTGACTGACAGAAACCGGAAGGAGTTCATCCCTCCTCCAACCCTGGGCTGCCTCCAGCTCCCCATATTGGCAGAGCCCTCGCTGTTGCAGCAAAACTGTGGAAATGAGGCTGTAGGTATCCTCGGCCTCATAGAGGCCGTAGAAGGCTGGAGCTGACAGTGGCTTAATAAGCAGCACAGCAACTTCTAGGTGCAAGAAATCTGAGAATGTGTGAGATGAGATTTTAGATATCTTTCCGACATAATGGTGACAGTTTTGTTACAGAGCTTATGCCTCCTCCCCCTGCTATAACACCTACACTGCTCTACTTTTAGAATCGTGGGCCAGTTCGGCCAGGCGTGGAGTGGTGCAATGCTCAACACGCATGCGTCCTTCTGCAGGGTGTTTTTTCTCTGAGGCAGCGCATGTGGCACATTTTGTTGTAAAGAACAAGGGACGTTCTTACCACTGTTAAATTTTGTCATGTCTTTTTTTTTTTTTTTCTCCTTGAAGGTTCAGTAGTACTTTTTTCTTCTTTTTTTGTGGGAGGAAATAAGTATAAGAGGTTATTGATTTTATTTTTTAGTTTGCTTTCTAGAGCACTTGTTGCCATAGCAACACTTCTACTTCTAGGGTCAAATCTCCCCATAAAATATACTGAACTCTGCCCTGCTTTGGGCCAGTAGTCTCATTTTCTGAGCCTTTTATTCTTGTCAGGTTTTGTGCTGTATCACAGGACATTTTAATTGTTAATTTTCAAAACTATAGCGTTCATTCTTGTAACAAATATCTTCATGCTAAAAGTCTTAGCCCTTTAAAAAATTTTCTTATGGTGACTCTCTTAGGACTTTAAGTTATTTTCTACAGACTGTTTTAAAATCTGTCTATGCTACTATCTTTTTAATTTCGACATGCTTTTTCCTGTGCTTATTTTCATATTTTTGTTTTCACCTTAATCCTCTTGTCTCTCAGTTCCATCGATGGGGTGGAATGATTAGGTTTTCCACAAACTGTACTAAGGTGAGCCAAGGCTAAGCTGTCAGCACTCACAGGAGTAACCCCCACTCTAACCTTTTTTAGATCCCAGAGATCACTCGCACTGTCTCATTCTCCTCCTCCATGAACAGCCTCCCTTCCCTCCTGGCCTTCTCACTCTCCCTTTTATTGCCTGTTCCTCAGAATACCAGAGCCTCTCAATCTAATCCCGTTAGCTCCTCAGCTGACCCTCCTGAGAAGATTCAGCTTGACCCTTTGCTCCCTACCTTGCAGTGATGTAGAGTCTAATGAAGTGGTGTTCTGCGTTTGAGGGGTATTATGCCAAAGGGCACAATACGCAGTGAACTGACCTTTATTTAAAATGATCCTGGAAAATCCTTCTGGAAGATGCCTTGATAGAGATACATTAAAATACCTCTAATGCAATCATTGGTGGTTTATTCCCTGGGATAGACCATCACTGTTTCTTCAGCTGAACAGCAGAAAAAACATCAGGCATGAGGCATGCATTTCTTTTTCTTTTTCTTTTTCTTTTTCTTTTTCTTTTTCTTTTTCTTTTTCTTTTTCTTTTCTTTCCTTTCCTTCCCTTTCCTTCCTTTCTTCTTCTTCTTCTTCTTCTTCTTTTTCTTTTTCTTTTTCTTTTTCTTTTCTTTCCTTCCCTTTCCTTCCTTTCTTCTTCTTCTTCTTCTTCTTCTTCTTCTTCTTCTTCTTCTTCTTCTTCTTCTTCTTCGAGGCATGCAGTTCAAAACTTGGCAACATTTCAAAATACGATGTTTAAACAATGAAATTACAATCCATTTGTCATTTGTCAAGATGATCCCACCATGAGAGTTAGGTAGGGAACTGATAACTGAGTCCATCATTTAAATGACCATCTGACTATATAATGGTGTATGTCAGCGACTTCCAACCTGTGTGCTGTAGGAATTGTTTTTCCTTCATTGAATTTATGGAGATGACATTGGTATGCAAAGCCATACAGGTTTAAAGTGTACAACTCAACAGACCAGCATCTGCCTACCACTCTGTGTCCTCCACCCCTACAGTGTCTCTCTCTCTCTGTCCCAAATACCCCAGCTTTGCCCACCTCCACCCTATCCTCCTGGCTATTGCCACACTGCTTACTGTGTCTGCAAGTTTATTTGTATACATGTTTTTGGCTGATCCCTTCACCTTCTTTCATCCAGTCCCCCCCACTGCTCTCCCCTCTGACAGCAAGACTTCTTAAGACATGCAATACCTGACTATTTAGTCAGGGGCACTGACCATTTTTCCCTTAGACTGTCAAATTGTTGAATTAAAAGAAAAAAAAAAAGACAGTTGCCAACCCAAAATAGCCATCTGTTGTGACTGAATCAAAATTATGCCTAATTTTTTTTTGTCAGGTCAGCAACAAAAAAAATAAAATAAAAATTTTTTAGGCGTGCCACAGAATGTAAATAATTAGTTTAAGTATGCCATGAGCTAGAAAAGATTGAAGATTGCTGGTCTATATGAACAGAACGATCTCTTTACAGTTATTTACACTAAGGCTTTATGTCCAGGTAGGCCAATACAGCTGGAGGTTTTTTCATCTTTAAGAAAGGGAGTTGCTAACTTCTAAATAAGATGAATCAGCAGGTATCTGTGAGCCTGAGTGATATAGGTGCCTTTTGACAACCGTGAACCACCTGGAATCCCCACCTGTTCAGGGACTCAGAGTTGCAAGAATAAAGTGACTCAGCTGTAATAATAAAGAGAATAATAAAAAGAACAGTCCTCAGCTTCCTTTGCTCCTACTCCAGGGCCCGTCTGCTAATAGGCAGTCGGCTTCCCAGGTTCTATCAAGTGCAGAGATGTAGGAGTGTGGGCTCAGGATGACACGGCATGAGGGCATGTGTAACTTTTCATTAGGCAGCTACCTGAACTTCCTCAAACTGCAGACACACGCCTGAGCCTCCTGACCCACCATCTCTTTCCCATAGGGCTCTAAAGGCTTTGTAGAGAAGCTCAGAGCACCAAGTAATTTCATCTTGGGAGGATTCTAAATAGGTCAGAAGTGCAGCCACACGAGGACCTTTGGTTGCCTTCCCTGAAGTTTTCCAGAGCTGCCTCCTGGGATCATCCTGAAGTATCTGCTATTCTAGCCTTACCCACCTTGACATCACATTATCACCGACAGGGCATTTTAGCAAAAAGCTGTGACTCGGGAGTAGTTGGGACAGGTGGAATATTCCTGGTGTGACTCTACAGAACATCTTTTCCACACTTTCTTATTTTTCACTCCACCCTCCTTATGGCTCTTCTCCCTTCCTCCCCCAAAGAGTCCATCCGGATGGAGTGTAAACTGTCCTTCTGGAACCAAGGGGACCTGGAATTGCAGACAGTGTCATGTTCGTTCTGAGGCTTCGATTTCTAGGGAAAAGCCTCTTGACCAGGAAAGGGCATCTCTAGAAGGTGTGGAGGGTGGGGCTTGACCTCAGGAAGCATATGGGGAAGAGAAGCTGTGTCTTAATCTGCAACCTGCTCACATAACCTTTCCCATGAATAAGGCTGCTGCGTAAGCTGGCTGGGTCTCCAAAAGGCCCCATTCGCTCTTTTTATGACTTCCTTTCACACAGAGCAAATACCACAGAGAAGTGCCTGATAGGTTATTACATTTAAAGGTCATTCTCAGTAGAGCACCATATTACTCAAAGCTAAAGTGACACATTCACCTTAAGGCTCCAGGGAAACGCCAGTCACAAATAATCAGGGTCAGTGGACGGTCACTCTCGGTATTATCTTGGCAACATTTCGGTAAATTTCCCTATTCCACAATAAAAGGTATGAAAAATAAAAAATATCAGGAACCAACAAAGTCTTCTCCTACTTGCAGCGTAAGAATGTGGTGGTGACGGCGCGAGGGAGGTAGTATTATTTAACTTCAAGTAAAAACAAACGTTAAGAACAAACAACAATGGTGTTTGTAAGGAGAGAAGATTCTTGTTCAAGGGAGGTTTCCATTTTAAGATTTCACGTTTTTAAAACAGACCAGAGACCTTTAAAATCAGCTTGCCTCTACATCAGCAGGATTCTGGTTTTTTTTTACCTATCTCTCATTGCAGCACCCCCTCCCCCGCCCCGTGAACAATATTGGGAAACAAATGGGATGAACAGTATTCATTCTCTGTTAGCTTTTTCTTTTCCCTAGACAAGCTTCTTAGGATAATAGATTTTCCCACCAATCCCCACCAATATTTATCTAACCACACACTTCCTACTAAAATGGGAAATATTATTGAGAAGACTCCCACACTCAGAGCTTAGCCCCTCTCGGTGGGATTTACAGTCTGCTGGTATTATTCACACAGAGCATTAAAAATGCATGTGCTTCTGTGTGCTTGGCTATTCATTTGTACAGATGCCTCGGGCTTCCGCAGTGTCTCATTAGGGGCTATTGCAAATAACCCAAGACATTATAGTTTTTATTTCTAACCGAAAGGGAGACTCTGTCTTGTTACCTTATACTTTAGGGATTTTAAAAAAGGGCGAGTTTCTTCGAGTGGTAATGAATGACTTTCTAGCTAAGACAAAAAGAAATTTACATAGTTTCCTGTTTCATTACGATGAAAGGTGAATGATTTTGTCTTTGACTGGTGATAATATGTGAAAAACAGTGTATGTGACTCATACTTGAAGTGATTCATTGAGGTCTCATTAAGTAGGGAAATTGGACATTTATGGTGTTAGGAACTCATTTCTGGAACTCTTACTACCTGTCAGATGCGGCACTCAGTGCTAGGATCACCACAAAGATCTTAGGATGAAGGTGCTATCATTAGCTCTATGTTATAAAGAGGGACATTTATACTTAAAGTATTATAGACATCAGAATAGGCAGAACCAGGATTCAAATTCAGATCTGTCCATTGCAGAACTTTTTTCTGAATTTAATTTTTTCATCCTGGATTGAAATAAAAAATGTATCAAATAATGATAGTATTTGACACAGAAGCACTTATAATAGAAATTTTATGATCAACTTTATATAGAAAATGTATAAATTGTTCCAGTGAGATTGTACCAACTGTTTTCTACACCAAAATCAGTCTTCATTTCCTGCTTTTCCACATTGAATAGGAGGAGCTTGTTTCTGCACTTTGCATCCAGCATGCTAGGTTTCTCAGGATAAGGTGCTGGAGCAATGCTGCAGGAGGAAAGGGCTTCTCCTGGTGTATTTAGAGGCCGCACCTGTGGTCAGTGGTTTGGGTGAGGGGACACTGTCCCATAACGCACACAGAATGCATGGTTTCCTGATCATCTCAAAGACCTGGCCTGCCCAATCCCAGAGCCCCCTTACTGCATCCTCCACAGCTCCATCGTATCCTGAGAGACTCCAGCATGAGTTGCGTCCTGTAGCTTGTACCCTGTCTCCTGCTTTAATGTGTATGCCTCCAGTGAAATTAAACATTTGACTAAAGCACGCACCCCCAACAAACTTGACTTACTTCTCATATAAAATGTTATCTCTTTCTTTATCCTCAAAATAGGGGCAAAGAAAGGCCATCATCCTAGTGTAGTCAGTTTATAATGATAAATTCTGTGGTATTGTCATTTCTCTTAGGAATACATTGGCTTGCAGCATTCTGGCTGAATGACAGATCTGGCCTGGCTAGAGATCACTATCCTGCAGCCCTCCTAACCAGTGGCTCCAGGACCTCTGTCCATCCACAGCAGGGCTCGGACTGTCCCAGCATGCTGGGTTACTGCTCACAGGCGGTGGCTCATCTGTGCCTGGAGGATCTCTTTCTGTTTGTCAGGTGACAAACCTAGTGAATTCTGTCCAACATGGCGGGTTGTTAGCACATCTCCTCCAGTGAGGTCTGGATCCTGCATTGGAGAGGGGGACCACCGTGCCAGTTTGCTCCTCCTCTGTCAGCGGTAGGGTATTGGTTAGAAGTCATCTTATAGTCACTCTTTTATCACAAATTCATTTTTTTTTTATATTTCCCTGTTTGGATAGCTATGTGGTTTCTTTCTCTTGATCGGATGTAGACTGAAACAGAGGGTAAGCAGGAAGCAGATACTGTGGGTTAACACATGATAATAACTCCACAGTTCCCGAAGCCCTCGCCCGCTACCCCATGCCTCTACTGCAATTAGCTGCCATTTTACTTGTTTTTGTAAATAGAAGAGTAGAGTTGTATTCAGCCTTGGCATTGAAGCTTAAGGTACAAGTGACAGTTAATCATGCCACTGATGCCGAATTTACGTTCCAAGAACTCTCATGCAAAGTTTTCAGTACAAAAGAAAAGCCAGGCTGGTTTGTTTTAAAAGGTTATTTCCTCTGTGTTAGCAAACATAATTTTATAAACTGACACCTTTACCTTCTGTAAAGACTGAAAGCAGTGGACTGTGACTAAGTAGATCATAATCAAGAGAAAGTACCTAGAATGCTTAAGGGAGGGCAATGAAATTCCCTTGCTGGCAAAAATTTAGAGAGGCAAATATTTAACTTATATACAAACTTTCTTGTTCTAAAAGAGAACATCCCGCAGATTCAAAAATCTTGTTAAAATTTGATATTGTTTTTTTTTAAAAAAAACCATTTCCACATTCAGAGTATAATCTGAATTTTTCTCCCTTCTGAAAAGGAAAACAAAAGGTCTATTATGAAAAGTGGGAAGTGAAGAAGCATGTAATTTGGATGTCCAGAGTATCTATTATATTAAGAATGGTCTGATACTGTAAATTTGTTTTCAGTATTTCCTCAAAGGGTCATTTTCTCCAAGTGTATATATTTAAAGGCCATCGTGTATGGTATATGCTAAGCACCTGAAATTCAGTCAGACAGGCTTAGGTGCAATATGTAAATCTTTTATTAAGCTGTGAAACCCCAGACAGACTCTCTAGGGACCCTCAATAGTTGTTTTATCATTATGAGAACGGTAATATTTATACCTTATATGTATGAGATTAAATGAGGCAATAAATGCAGGAGATTTAAAAAATTAACTGGTAAATTGGAGATGCTTGATAAATAGTAACTGTTGTTGATGCTTTTATTGTAGTACTGATATTTATATTCAGAGAACCAGATTATTACACATGAATCAATATGGCTCTTGGTGAGAAAGAAATCTATAAAGATGTCTACAAAAAGGAGGAGAAATATCTGTGCTGCTCCATAGAATGTGCATAAGTCATATCTGGTTTTTGGCTAACCAGGATCCATGCCTCCAACTTCCAAAAATAATGATGTGAAGACATACCCTTCCCTTCCCCTATGTTCAATCCATTAGGTTTGAATAGGTTTCCTATTGCCATTCCAGGGATATAGCATGGCACGCCCCAAGCCTAGGCCCAGTAGCATTTTGCACTTGTATTGTTACAGTGATTGACTTAGGCTACAGTGGTTGACTTAGACCAGTAAAGCCAATGAGATGAAATTAAGCTTTGGTTGAGCCTGACCAGGTGGTGGCGCAGTGGATAGAGTGTCAGACTGGGATGTGGAGGATCCAGGTTCGAGATCCCCAAGATCACCAGCTTGAGCGCGGGCTCATTTGGTTTGAGCAAAGCTCACCAGCTTGGACCCAAGGTCGCTGGCTTGAGCAAGGGGTTACTTGGTTTGCTGAAGGTCCACAGTCAAGGCACATATAAGAAAGCAGTCAATGAACAACTAAGGTGTCGCAATGAAAAACTGATGATTGATGCTTCTCATCTCTCTCTGTTCCTGTCTGTCTGTCTGTCCCTATCTATCCCTCTCTCTGACTCTCTCTCTCTCTCTGTCTCTGTAAAAAAAAAAAAAAAAGAAAGAAAGAAATTAAGCTTTTGTTGAAATTTATGGGAGAGAAATTCTTGCTCTTTCCCATAGAATTTGAAGCTAGAAAGACAAGGATAGAAAGTACTACAGTTTTCTTGCATCTACCAGAGGTTTTCTGTCTGAGATAAAGTCAGCACAGAGAAGAGTGGAGCCAGGAATCAAAAAAACAAAAAACACAAAACACCTGGGTTCTCATGATCATCACTTGAACCCCTGATCGAGTCATGCCTTAAACATGTTGTCTTGATTGTAAGGAATAGAAAGAACCAAGGAAGAGAAGCTGAGTTTCATAACTCAAAGAGTAACATGAGTTATCCCCCTTGAAAGAGATGTCAGTAGCTATTACTTGGAGGACTCTCTCACTGGTGGTAAACCTATTTCTTCTCTAATGATTTTATTTAATTAATTGATTAATTAATTTAAAAAAACATTATACACCCATAAGTTATTTATTTTATAATTGGAAGTTTAAACCTTTTGGCTCTCTGTTCCCATTTCTCCCATCCTCTGACTCGGGCAACCACCCATCAGTTCTCTGTACCTATGAGCTTGCTTTTCGTTTGTTTGTTTTAGATTCCACATCAAGGAGATCATACAGTATTTACTCAATAATTTTAAAATAAAATGGGAGAAGTGTTTTTTGCTTGTTTTTAATAACTAATTAGATAGAACACAGTTGATTAAATAGGGAATATAATTATATAGATTATTTTTGGTTATATAAAATATTTATAACTGTTCAAATAATGAAATATTATAAATATAAATAAGACTGAGCCTACAAAGCAAAAGATAATTATCTCTATCCAGCATCCACTAATGGTCTTAGCTGATAGTATATAGTGTCAATTTGAATAGGAATGGTCATACAGAACCTTAACTCTTCATAAGCAGAGGTGATTCTCTGATAAGATATTAGTATTCAAGGTA
The DNA here is from genome assembly GCF_036850765.1 of Saccopteryx bilineata. Classification (NCBI taxonomy): domain Eukaryota; kingdom Metazoa; phylum Chordata; class Mammalia; order Chiroptera; family Emballonuridae; genus Saccopteryx; species Saccopteryx bilineata. The sequence goes on along the minus strand of NC_089490.1, from coordinate 25,903,420 downwards.
AGCATGGGCTTTTGAAAAAATGCTTTATTGAATTTATTTGTCTCTTTTGTCAAAACAATGGATGAAAGGTACCAATTAAAAATCTTGAGGATGGAAAACAAAAGATCATTAATTGCTTTTAGATATAAGTCAGATATTATCATAGAATGGTTTTTTTCAATATTTTCTAGTTATTTTTCTTAAGTACTTAATTTTTTTTTTCCTGAGAATAGGAAAGAATTTGTTTGGGAATGGGATAATGTGGATGCAAAACTTATTCTCTTCTGTCTTCATTAAAATATCTAAGTTTGATAACACAAATTTTCAAAGAAATAGAATGATCTCACTACTATGCTGACACTATTTTTTAAGTTATGAATGAAACGCAATACACAAGGAGAAGTGCCCATTTCATGAATGTATATTTTCCTGAATTTTCACAATTGAACATGACCTTATAATCAACTCTAAGGTTAAAAAAATATTGCTCAAACCCCAAACTTGACTTCTAAAAAATAAATTAGTTTTGACTGTTTCAATATTTTAATAGAGCCATATTGTATATATTCTTGTGTGTCTGGCTACTTTACACTCTGCATTGTCTATGGGATCTATTCATAGTATTGAACATCTGTCTAATTCCATCATGACTATTATGAATGGTGTCACTATAAACATTATAGTATGCATCTTTTGGTGAGCATGTTATTAATTTACCTATGGAAAGGTATTGGGTATTACCTAAGGAAAGAAATTGCTGGGTTGTATGAGTTGCTTGAGTAAATACTTCCAAAGTGGTTGTACCAATTAGTCATACCAAGAGTACATGAGAATTCTAAGACATTCGGTTTATTGCCAATACTTGGTATTTTCCATTGTGAACATTTTAGCCATTCTTATGGGTGTGTGGTAGTACCTCATAGATTTAATTTGCATTTCCCCAATGAGAACATTTTTGTTTGTTTATTGGTTCTTTGGCCTTCATTTTTTGTAAAGTGTCAGTTCAAAGTATTGTGGAGAGTGACAGTATTTTTATAATACTAAATCCAGGAGATGCTATAATATTTAAAATCTAGGTTTTCATTTTCAGATGGAAGCTCAAATACCTTTAAGTTTATGCATGTTTTCATCTACCATAAAGGGTCTCACACAGAAAAGCAGAAAAGTATTTTTTGCTCCTTGGAGTGAATAGTAGGAGTTTGCATGTGTTGACAGAAAGATTGAAATTCAGATTCAAGGAAAAGGTTTGTTCTTTTAAAGTTTCTCTTAATACCTATTCCTATGTAACTAAATTAATTTGCATGAGAGGAAATTATTTAACTACATTTCCTTCTCTTTCATATCCATATAATGATGTGACAAAGTACCTATATTTAAAGTAATCATCTTGCTTGAGACAAAGTTACCAAATGAATAACCAATTCTTTTTTTTTTTTTTTTGACAATTTCTAACTTCATCTACCATTATTTGTAGTTAATATACTTAGCTACTCCAATTGGTTTTGGTGCTGTACCTGACCTATTACATGATATCCAATTTAATGTTCACAATAAATGTTGTATGTAGGACTTGTATTATCATCATTTTAGAATTAAATAAAATATTAGATTATAAATTTATTCAAAATCACAGACCTGATAGGAGGTGGAGGCAGAATTCAAAGACAGTCTTAAGGTACCAAAATCAATGCTTTCTAACTACTTGTTGTCCATTATGACTTACATGGTTTGTAGCTTCTCAGATTATATCAAACAGTGAGAATGTTATATATACTTTATTTGGGTTTCACCAAGGCAACTTTGATATCCATTTTGCTAGCCCTAGTGGGCATTTATTTTTGCTCTCATCTTCCTTTACAGCATAGGAGCACTCAATGACCACTTCTGCCTCTTCGAAACACCACCATCCTTTGGCTTCCATGAAACAGCACTCTTCACGCTTTCTTGCTCTTTTTCTAGTAACTACTTAACATTGAGTTTGTAGGCTTATGTCCCTCCTCAGACATCTCAAGGCTGGATCCCCTCAATGTAGGTTCTCATCTCAGCAAGGAACTCTACTTGGATTGATCGTATGTATTCAGTTGAGAGACACAATTATAGTCTTGACCTAGTCTCAATACTTTCTTTTTTTCTCTTTGTTCAATTGTTCTGATGGGACCGCCCTTGGCTATTCTACCTCTTCAGGCTTCTATGAGGTTCTGTTCAAATTTGATAGGTTACCTTCGTTCTTGCTAGGGTCTGGAACACTCATTATTAAAGTGACTCACCCTGGGCATTGGTAAGCTCTAGTGGTTATGGCACCCTAGATATGGGCCCAGAAATGAACACGGTTCAGTGAAGTGTGATTTGTTTCCCATGTTGATTTATGATGAGCATTTGTTTCACTCTTGTCAAACCAGAACTCATTTGTTTAAAGTGAATGTTCTGTGCCAGAAGGAAGAAGGTACTCTTGGCAAATAAAAAGATCCCAGTGTGGTGCTTGCATTTAGCCCAAGTTATGTTTCTTTTATATTTTCTATATTTTTAAACATGGACTGTCTTATTTAACCTGTGCAATAAACAAAGAGGCAGAAGAAATGGATCAACATGAGCTTAAACAGACACAGATTTTTTCATTATTAATAGAGATGGTGAATAAGGAAAGAGCTGAAAGCAGAAATTCTCTCTAGTTTTATATACTGAAGCCTTCATCCAAGGTTCCAGTTGTGAAACCTATGCTTTTCTGTTGGACCACCTTATTAGATATTAAATAGTTTTATCCTTTGATTCAGCACAAAAAAATGCAGGAGTCTCTGAAACTCACCAAGGGCGGTCTCTATGAGAGTGAGAGGAAGGACATCTGGATCTACTGGAGTTTTACTGAGAAGTGTGACTGAGGAGCCTTCTAGGAGAAAAGGATAATATAAATCGGCATGCCTTGTACTCTGAGGATGTTATCGGAAATGTTTCCTAACCCCTAATGTACTCCCAGGGAAATAGGAAGAAGAACGTTGCTTTATCTCAGCAAGTGTGAGTACCTGAACCAAATCTGACATGACATCCTGGGACTGATGTGCAGTCCCTGGAGGTGACTCTGCATACAAATTAAGACTGGCTGGACGAAGGTACATTTCCTGTGGAAATTGTCACCTTTTATATACTGGTGCCTGCTATAGACTGTGTTTTCCTAAAATTCAAATGTTGAAATCTAATCCTCAGTGTGATGGTATTTGGAGATGAGGCTTTTGGGAGGTGATTAGATTGTGAGGGTGAAGCCCTCATAAATGGATTTAGTACTCTTATAAAAGAGACCCAGAGAGCTCCCTCATCCCTTTCTGCCTTATGGTGATACAGAGAAAATACAGCCATCTATGAAGCAAGAAGCAGATTCTCACTAGACACCAAATCAGGCAGCACCTTGATCTTGGACTTTCCAGTCTCTAGAATTATGTGAAATTTCAGTTGTTTATAAGCCACCGAGTCTATAATATTTTATTAGAGCAGACTGAGCAGACTAAAATAGAACCCCTCCCCGTGTTTTTTCCATGTGCCCTAAATCCTTTATTCATAGGTAAGTCACATTCTTCTACCGGCTTTTATGCACTGAACATGACTCAGCAACAGCAGCCTTCTCACAGTGCCAGTATTCTTCACCATGGTTTGTCACTGGAGTGATGATATATACATTTCCCTAAGTAAGTCATTGTATATGTCTGACATCCCTCTCTATACCCAGGGGTGGGTTTCATACGCCTCTGCTTTACATTTGTCATGTCTGCTGTGGCCTCAAATAGAAGTACAGGTAGCCAACAAAGTTTGCACTTCAAACACTTGTTCAACTCTAAAAGTTACAATAATATATTTTTATTTAAAAGCATTTTTTTAATTAAAGCTTATATTCAAAATTATTTTGAATTAGTTTCAGGTGTTCAGCATAATGGTTAGACAATCACAAACTTTACAGTGTGTTCCCTTTGATATTTCTCGTATTCATTTGACACCGTACAAAGTTATGCAATATAATTGACTGTTTCCTATGCTGTACTTTACACCCCCATGGCTATTTTGTAACTTCAATTCTGTGCTTCTCAATTCCCTTCACCTTTTTTACCCAGTCTTCTAAACTCCCTCCTCACCTCTCACTACCATCAGTCTGTTCTCTGTATCTATGAGTCTGTTTCTGTATCTTTCTTACTAACACTTTCCAGACCAGAAAGAACATAGTCAACATCTGTCTGTGAAAGACAGCATGCAAAGTGCCTGTGGATAAATGTAAGTGCTCCTGGATATAAACTACTAGAAATAACCAACTCTTTCTGGGTTTTTGTATAATATTAAGGAAGTATTCAGACTTGTTGTCCATTAGTTACTCAGGTATGCCATGGCTCTTGCTATTGCCTGAGAGATACATACATGGAGCCAGCTGGTGGGGTGAGTGGGATGCATGGGAAGTCCTGGTTAGATGTACATGTGAAGTGCATACAGGAAGTAAAAATTGAGTAATTCTGCAACCAGTGTCTACTCTGTGGTTCAAATTTTCTTATTGATATGGTTTTATCACTTTTGGTGTAGCATAAATCTCTGATTTTGCTGTTTAGTAATACTATTTTGTTTTGCAACTAACGACAGCAGTAGGTTTAAAAATAGAACTGCATAATTAATGAGAAATTAAGTACTGAATTTTCTTTTTAAGAAAACAGATGATACATGTGTGTGCCTTGAACAAAAGGTGGTCAACATTTAGTATCCACTACAAGTACCATAAAATTATTGTGAAAACAAGGTGGCACTAATCTATAGACAAAGAATCAGCTTTAAAAGTTGAGACTGATTTTAAGACTATTGTGGTCAGAATGGCATCCATGTATGGGGAAACAAGGAAGCAAGCCTATACATATGTAAAGAAAGGAATGCGGCTGATAGGGCAAAGATGCAAAGGACCATATGTCCTTCTTCACTCATTCAACAGCTAGCTGCATGGTACACATTAATAAACCTAATGGTTATGACCTATGCCTTCTGAGAGGTTACATTGGCAGTGAGGAGAACGCAAATAGATACATAATGAATAATCACACCCATAGAATAAATGTGGTGGAAATTCTCTTAAGTACCAAGAAAGCAAAGACCCTTAAAAGGGAGAAGTGTAACAGGAGAAAATATATTAGATTGCAGAAAGTCAGAAAGGCAAATGTCTTCCACAAATTGTGCAGTTTAAGCTAAGCGCTGTAGGTTGAAATTGCTTGGAGGGAAATCAGCTCTGACTGCCACACAGCCCCTGATGGCTCTTCCAGCTTTGGTTCAACTCCTTGTAGGGTCCAGGTGCACTCCCTGCCACTGTATTCTGGGAGATGCAGCTGCTACTGTTACTTAGGACCAAAGAACCTTAATTAATATACATTCAGACATCGAATTCATATGGTGATGATCCTTTATATGATGGGAAGTATAAAAATATATCATATCTTTCTCTGGTGTTCTTTAGATTAACACTACAGCAGCTATGTCAAACTTAAAATAGACTGAATATGCCTGTATTTTTAACAGGCATATATTCTCAAAAATAACTCATCTGAAAGTGTAGGATTTTACAAGCCATAAACGTGCAGAATTTTTGGAAGCAGAAAAGACCTTAAGGGAATTGTCTCAATTTAAAGATAAGAAAACAGAAAAAGGAAAAAGGAGACTTGGAGATGAAGTCAGACTATAGAACTGATTTTATAGTAGAACCAGGATAAAGCATAGAAGTCTGAATTGCATTTTAATGCTTTCTTAAAAAGTACTGGTCAAGTCACTCCCTAAAAACTTATAGATGTGCCTACAATACTGATGATTCTGTGATCATATCCCAGCCTTTTAGACTGAAGAATAAAATAATCAGCAAATGGAAAACTACTACAACAAAACTGTTGGAAGGAAATGTGAGCATTAACATCTAAGCAGATTCTTCAAACATTGCTGGAAACTAATTACATTATCTTGATTTCAATTTGCTCTTTATTGATTAGTTCTACTAGTTAAACTAAGAGTCAGAACATGGAAGACCGACATGCCAGCAATTATTATCTTCTAGACTGACTTTAAATGTGTGCTAAGCAGCAGTGTAAGTAAGCAGCAGTGTACCCAGGGCACCATATTGGATGGCCCTAGAGCCAAATAATGGACTCAGATTGCTGACATCATTCTTTGGCAAGAGGAGCTGGAGGACATTGGGATCTCTGCAGCAATGCTTGGTGCCAAGGCTGGATCAACAACTCACTGGCCTCTTTCAAACACTTTTAAAGGGGCAACATAAAAAACTTTAAGTCCATATAAAATGGTTAAATACTGGATTTATAAAGAATATGAACACTATTAAGTAATTTATCATTGCTATAAAAAATACCACCATAAGCCAATTTTCATATTCTTAGTGGAACTCATTACAATAATATTTAAGAATATATTGTTGATTGGGGGGAAAAAAGCATATTCAAAACCAGGAGAAAAAGAAAAGCTATTTTGAACACTGTGTTGTTCAGAAGAGGTGAACATTTCTCATTAAGGAAAGAAATATTTTTGAAATTCAAGTCTGACTCAGCTTGAGAATAAGTTTCAACCCAAAAGTTTAAATTGGCTTTTTAATAGACACCTAAATCAGGGCAATTTGAGGATGCTAGAAAGAGAAAAAAAAAGAACTTGTTTTTTCAGGGCATAAAACCACTTCTCTTAGCTCAGCCTGAATCAAGACACATACTTTAATAATATTGAAGTTTATGATGCCAGATTTGTGTTCTCTAAATCAAGGAGGTGAATTCTTAATGCCAGGCCTGTTCAGCCAATGATAATTGAGTAAACCATTTCTCTTGTTACTTGATTTCATGATGTCTCTGTCAAACTTAACCTGTTTCTCCATACATGTTGAGGAGAAATATAATCATTCACACAGAGACTTCAGACAGAAAAATAAAGTCTAGCCTGACCAGGCGGTGGCACAGAGAATAGAGTGTTGGACATGAAGGACCCAGGTTCAAAATCCCTCAGTCACTGGCTTGAAGCCCAATATGACTAACTTGAGCCCAAGGTCACTGGCTTGAGCCTAAGGTCGCTGGCTTGAGCAAGGAATCACTTGCTCTGCTGTTGCCACCCAGTTAAGTCACATATGAGAAAGCAACCAATGAACAACTAAGGCACCACAATGAAGACTTGATGCTTCTCATTTCTCTCCCTTTCTGTCTGTCTGTCCCTCTCTGTCATACACACACAAAAAAAGTCTAATGTCCTTTACATAGTTCTAACTTAGGTTCCTTAAACAGAATGCATGTAAATATCTATATATCAGTAATATGGCCTTGTCAGCTTTTTGTTTCCATATAATTAAATTAGAATTTAAGATTAAAAAGGAATTCTTCTTTTAAAATACATGTGGTACAAGGATCCTGGAATGATACCTTGCCTTACATGATTTCCTGACAATGTCAAAATAATTTTTTTCTTTTTTTAAATTAAATTTATTGGGTGACATTGCTTACTAGGATCATATATGTTTCAAGCGCATATTTTTATGAAACATGATTAGTATATTGCATTGTGTGCCTACCACCCAGAGTCAAATCATCTTCTGTCACCATATATTTGGTCCCCTACACACGTTACTACCTTATCCACCCCCCTTCCCTCTGGTAACAATTATACCCTTTCTGTGTCTATGAGTTTCAGTTTAATACCTCACACGTAAGTAAAATCACATGATTCTTGAATTTTTCTGACTTATTTTGCTTAGCATGATATTCTCAAGGTGCACCTGTGTTGTCACAAATGGCACGGATCTTCCTTTGGTTGAGTCGTATGCCATTGTGTTTATGTACCACAACTTTCTTTTCTTTTTTTTTTTACAGAGACAGTGAGAGAGTCAGAGAGAGGGACAGATAGGGACAGACAGACAGGAAGGGAGAGCGATGAGAAGCATCAAGTCTTCATTGAGGTACCTTAGTTGTTCATTGATTGCTTTCTCATTTATGTCTTGATGGGGAGAGGGGCGCTACAGCAGACCAAGTGACTGCTTGCTCAAGCCAGCGACCTTGGGCTCAAACCAGTGACCATGGGGTCATGTCTATGATCCCACACTAAAGGCAGCGACCCTGCTCTCAAGCAGAATAAGCCCGTGCTCAAGCCAGCGACCTTGGTGTTTCAAACCTGGGTTCTCTGAGTCACAGTCCTATGCTCGATCCACTGCGCCACCACCTGGTCAGGCGTGTTTATGTACCACATCTTTATACAATCATCTGTCAAAGGACATTTTGGTTGTTTCTACATCTTGGCCATCACAAATAATGCCACAATGAATATAGGGGTGCATTCAGCTTTGCAAGTAAATGTTTTCAAATTTTTTGAGTACCGTATTTTTTGCTCCATAAGACGCACTTCTTCCCCCAAAAGGTGGAGGGGAAAATGCCCATGTGTCTTACGGAGCGAATGTTCATCTTTTTTAGCTTCTGCGAGGCGCTACACCAGTAAACATATGTAGAATGAGCACCAGCGGGAACATAATCATACCCGCCACAGCAGAGTGTGGAACCTGGCATCTGCTGAGTGATCTCCTGGTTCCGGTTGCCACAGTTGCATGCAGCGTGGGAGGAAAGGTGAGCGATGTTGTGTGGGCACATTCATCGGGCATCATCCAGGACAAATACTGACAGGTGTGCTGCAGTGGTGGAGGGCTGCAGTGCAGCTGCTGGAGTTCTGTGTGAAGTGCTGACCTCACTTGTTTCCAGCCTAATAGCATTTCATTGGCTGGCTGGCTGGCAGATAGGGGAGGGGTCAAAGGTGCTGAGGCACCTGCCCTGAGCTGGGAAGCCAGTGTCAGCACAGGCACAGCAGCAGCGGATGGAGCAAGCTATGCTGCTCCTCTCCATCAGTTTATTCCAGCTGTAATCCAGGTGGTTTACCTATGTAGTGACATTTGAGTAAAAAATAACTGGACTTTCCCTAGTGCGGCAGCAGGGTGGGTATCCTGAATTAAAGAAGAACAACAACCTGAATGGCCGTCCTAGAGTCTAAAACAGGGGTCCCCAAACTTTATACACAGGAGCCAGTTCACTGTCCCTCAGACCGTTGGAGGGCCGGACTATAAAAAAAACTATGAACAAATCCCTATGCACACTGCACATATCTTATTTTAAAGTAAAAAACAAAATGGGAACAAATACAATATTTAAAATAAAGAACAAGTAAATTTAAACTGACCAGTATTTCAATGGGAACTATGCTCCTCTCACTGACCACCAATGAAAGAGGTGCCCCTTCCAGAAGTGCTGCGAGGGCCGGATAAATGGCCTCAGGGGGCCGCATGCGGCCCGCAGGCCGTATTTTGGGGACCCCTGGTCTAAAAGAAAGTGATACCAGTGATTGTGAGCAACTGAGCTTCTTAAATTCTGACACTAACTATGATGAGTTCCTGGAGTTTCCAGACAACTAGATGAGTATTTGAACATTAATGTCTCTTCTCATTTGTTAATAACAGTGCTAATGGTTGTTAATACCGCTGTTGAGTTTACATTGTTGACATATTATTGTGGTATATTTTATTAAATATTTTAACATATCATTTGGTTCAGAATATTTTTTTTTCCTCCTTAAAACCTTAGGTGTATCTTATGGTCAGGTGCATCTTATGGAGCAAAAAATATGGTAAATATCTCAAAGAGGGGTTACTAGGTCATATGGTTACTCTATTCCTATTTTTTGAGGAACATTTATACTGTTTTCCATAGTAGCTGTACCAGTTTACATCCCCACCAGCAGTGAATGAGGGTTCCTTTCTCTGCAACCTCTTCAACACTTGTTATTACTTTTCTTCTTGAGAATAGCCATTCAAACAGGTGTGAGGTGATATTTAATTGTAGTTTTGATTTGCATTTCCCTAACAGCTACTGCTGTTGAGTTCCTTTTCATGTATCTTTTGACCACTGTCAAATGAAATCACCAGCAAAACAAGAAAGGAACCAACCAAATGGGAGATGATATTGGCAAAGAACAGCTATGAAAAGTGGTTCAACATCTATAAAGAGTTCATACAAGTTAACACCCCAAAAAAACAGATAATACAATTTAAAAATGGGCATAGGGCCTGAACAAAATACTTTATTTCTTGTTGGCTGTCCTAGGAATTCATAGGTATGAAGATCAGCAATCTAGGTGTTCATTTCCTTATTACTTTTTTAATTTTATTTTTATTGAATTCAGGGAGAGAGGAAAGAGGGGGGAGAGAGAAATATTGATTTGTTGTTCAACTTATTTATGCATTCATTGGCTGATTCTTGTATGTGCTCTCCCAGGGATACAACTTGCAACTTTGGTATATCGGGATAATGCTCTAACTGAGCTACCTGGCCAGGGTCTACTGAGTTATAAGAGTTCATTATACACTGCTCAGACAAATTAAGGGATATTTTATCACTTCATATTTGCTTTTGAAATATCCCCTAATTTTTGTGAGCAGTATATTTGAGATCAATAGTTCTTTGGGAGATAACACTCTTGTGAATATTTTCTCCCAGTCTTCTAATTATTTTTATATTGTCTTTAACTGAGTTTTTGTTTGTTTGTTTGTTTGTTTTTTTTTCTTTTCTGAAACTGGAAACGGGGAGAGACAGTCAGACAGACTCCCGCATGCGCCCGACCAGGATCCACCCAGCACGCCCACCAGGGGCGATGCTCTGCCCACCAGGGGGCGATGCTCTGCCCCTCCGGGGCGTCACTGTGCCGCGACCAGAGCCACTCTAGTGCCTGGGGCAGAGGCCAAGGAGCCATCCCCAGCGCCCGGGCCATCTTTGCTCCAATGGAGCCTTGGCTGCGGGAGGGGAAGAGAGAGACAGAGAGGAAAGAGGGGTTGGGGGTGGAGAAGCAAATGGGCGCTTCTCCTATGTGCCCTGGCCCGGAATCAAACCCGGGTCCCCCGCACGCCAGGCCGACGCTCTACCGCTGAGCTAACCGGCCAGGGCCAACTGAGAAGTTTTTAATTAAGTGAAGTTCTGTTTATCAATTATTTTTTCATAGAGTGTGTCTTTGTTGTATTTCTAAGGCATCAGAATACCCAAGGTCATCTAGGTTTGTACCTAAGCAAACTTTTAAGACTTTTATAGTTTTGTGTTTTACATTTAGGTCTGTGATCCATTTTGAGCTCTTTTTTTGTTTGTTTGTTTTTTATTTTTTACTCATTTTAGAAAGAAGAGAGAGAGAGAGAGAAGGGGGGAGGAGCAGGAAGCATCAACTCCCATATGTGCCTTGACCAGGCAAAATATATATTTTTTTATTTTTTATTTATTCATTTTAGAGAGTAGAGGGAGAGACAGAGAGAGAGAGAAAGAGAGAGAGAAGGGGGGAGGAGCTGGAAGCATCAACTCCCATATGTGCCTTGACCAGGCAAGCCCAGGGTTTCAAACCAGTGACCTCAGCATTTCCAGGTCGACACTTTATCCACTGCGCCACCACAGGTCAGGCTCGAGCTCATTTTTATGAAGGATGTAAAGTCTATATCTAAGATCCTTGCTTTACCTATAGGTTCCAGTTGTTCCAGCACTATTTGCAGAAGAACATACCTTGACTCCATTGTATTGCCTTAGCTCCTTTGTCAAAGAGCAGTTGATTACATTTATAGGGTTTATTTGGGCCTCTCTTTTATGTTCTATTGATGTACACAGCTCACAAACGTTAGGGGATATTTTATCCTTTCATATTCATTTTGAAATATTCCCTAATTCTTCTCACAGAAAAATAGGAGATATTTTATCACTTCATTTTTATTTTTAAATATCCCTTAAATTTTGTGAGCAGTATATTTGTCTGTTTTGCTAGTACCATACTGTCTGTATTACCGTAGCTTTATCATAAGTCTTGAAGTTGGGATGTGTTCCTTGTCTTCAGATGATATAAATGGATAAGTGGAATAATGGAAAAGGAATAGGATTGAACAGTTGGGATGAGTTTAGTAAAATATGACCTAAAAGTGTTTGTGGAAGTTTTTCTCTGAGTTAGATTTACCTGATTTACATGGTGAGGGAGTCATGCAGCTGATACAACAGAAATTGTGTTTTTTATTTCAAACTCTTCTTGGATTTCCAAAGGGGAATGTCTACAGGCATAGTATTATGTTAGTCATAAGAACATGACATAGATTTATTTTAGATACTTATAAAAACAAAATGACTTTCTCCAAACTTGGTTTCTATAGATTGCCCAGAGGCACACAAAAAAATTAAAAAGATAAATTATTTTAAAATTCTCCTATAAGACTAAGTGAAATTAGACTATTCAAAACATGTATGAAAAAAAGACAGATCCAATGATACTTTACATATGAAAGAAAATCCTACCCTAGGGAAATAAGTAAACTATAGAGTAAAACATGGATTTATTAATAGATCATTTAAAGTATTATCTCCCTTTTGTATAATCAACATTAATTGTTATATTTAGACATCAGTTTGAATATATAAGCTGTTTCCTTCAAGGGTGGAATACAGTGATCTCCACTGGAAGAGTGTAGAAATAAATATGGCTAGGAGTAAGAGTCGTCAAAGCAGAATTACTGCTAAGAGATTAAAGTTCAGATTAAAAAGCCTCAAATGTAAAATCCAGAGATGGCTAAGAGTTCTGGTGAATCAGCATCCGAGAGAGTGCCCTGTGAAATTAAGACTGAAACATAGTTTCTACAAACCAGCTGTTCTGAGTGAATCAAAGGACGTTAATTGAGTTGTCTGTTATCACCATTGTAGACTGGCTATCAGCGTTGCTATGTTGACGTCGCTTCTGAGGCCAAGGCTGGTGCTACTGATAAACACTGATGGAAGTATAAAGTGGTGTTGGCATGCTTTGCTTGAATTTTCTCTTCCTGTGCTAGTTATTGCTTTTTTCATGGGCTTAAAGTGGGCTATCAGTGCAGTTATGGAATCCTGCCTTGAGGGAAGCTAGCCTTTTTTATTCCCGCGTTCACACACCAGGTGTAGAGCGGCAATCTTTGCTTTAATTGTATCCATCCACAGAGTTGAGACTGCAGCAGTTGTGGTCAAATGTAGGAAGCTATTTTTCATGATGAGATAGTAAAAAAGATTTTTAAATTGCTTTCCAAAGATTACATGCCCCATCTGTTGGATTTTTATGGGGTCTTTGCAATAATAGTATTGAGTTCTTAGTGTCGTAAGAGTCTCCAAGATATATTCTGTAAATTATTCTTCTCTGGAGGTAATATCTCCTAGGTGTGCTTACCCGAGAAGATATCCAGACAGAGGACAATGGTTAGCCAAATGAAAAAGAGGATAAACAATAGACATTTGATATTATGTCTGTTAAAAACAAAATAAAATATTTCCTTGTTAATTTTGGATAGGTGGTTTTTAATGTATTTTTGTAAGAGAAGTATTTGTAATTATTTGCTTTTTGGTCATCTGAA